>NC_087344.1:169787007-172187007 GCF_030014295.1 Loxodonta africana | reverse complement strand
AAGAGACTTCCACAGTATTAAATGGTTATACATTTTGCCAAATTGTATGTGTTCAAAGATATTCTGTAAGTAGTTAACAATAAGATCATTTCCTGGCTAAAAAAAAAAAAAGGTAATTATTCAGTCTTTGCCAATAGTTTCATGCTTTATTTAAAATAAACACTATATGTTGTCTTTTTTTTTTTTTTAATGTCAAGGGGATGGAAGTGATGGGAGAATCTACTGAACTTTATATTGTCTTTTCTCCATTTTCCTTTGCCAAAAGAGTGGCTTTTCTCTTCCATGTTTTCCATTTTATATCCTAACGATAACTAAATTTTTGTCACATTGCATTCCTGCACGTTTTCATCACATGGCTTAATTAGCACATTCAGTAGACCATTTTTGTGCTTTTGAAATTTAGTTAAACTCATCGTTCAATTTTATTCACTATTTCTCCTTGAATGTGTGTATTTTCGGAGTAGGGTATCATAAAAAAAAATTTTTTTTAAGGGTATCATAGACCTTATGTATTTCATGAACATTGTATTTATTATAACATTTAATTTGTATATCTACTTACATTTTCTCACTAAGATGCAGTAATAGCCACTAGTCAGGGATATACATATATATATACATATAATCTGCCTTTTTGAGGCCAAAAAGACATGCTGCTTTTAAAAATTTACTCAAATACAACTGCTTTTTTTCTTTTAGCTTCATATAATCATGCTTGATGGATTAGTAACCTTTATCTCAGAATTCTGATGATATATGAACAAAAAAAATGTTTGTTGTCACACAGTGCAGGCTTAATTTTATATATTTAAGTGTAGTTTGCTATTTCACAATACTACAAGGGCCAGGATAAACATTGCATTTTAAAACTTTATGAAACTAATTTATAGTGTAGGGCAGGCACAAACTTGATCTCATGGCAGCAAAATTTTATGTTTTCATTTCAGCAATACTGCCTAACACAATAATATCAGCCCAGCAAATCTTAAATATAAGTTAAGCTAACATGATCCATTGCTTTATAAAACTAGAGCACCCTGTGGAGTCATGCTGAATATGCCAAGTGATTTTTCAAAATTTAATCATCCTAAATGTCAGATAAATGTACTTTTGCTGTCATTCTTTAAAACTGGGGCAAAAATTCCAAGTGTGTCTGCATATTATAGAGAAAGCCTCTTCTTAATACTAGCATTAAATAAACATCTTTCCTGATCACCATTCATTTTGTTAATCACAGTAAACAAAAGCATATAATACCGCAATAAGGCAAATTCAAGATGAGTAGTGAAAATATAGTCAGTTTCCTAGCAAAACACAAATTTCCTATAGCCATCAGGGCAACTTGAAATTCTCTTTTGGTCATTTCTGGCTAGGCTGGTCTAAGTATGTCAATTTTAGAAATTGAATATTATTATTATTGCTGTCATAATCATTTTGTAAAATTGTTTGTTCTAGTCAAACTAAAGATTTTTTATGTGGAATTAGCTGAACTTCAACAGTGGTTTGGATACAGCTGATGAGATAAATTATAGTATCTGGCAAGTAGGTACATATTTAATTTGAAAGAGTGTTCTGAAAATAATAAATCATTTGGTGCCCATTTGCAGGTAATTTAAATCACAGTTTCTTATAAGTACTGGCTACATTTACATAGCAAGTACTAAACACAAACTTGACTATCAGAATTTTTCATAAAATATAATTCGTATGCTTATTTTATAAACTGCTGTCAATTTATTATAAGCATAGATATTAAATGAAAATCCAAAGCCAGCATATCAAAAAACAGCCAATATCGTAATTGACTGACTCAAAAATTATAATGATTTAATTCAATAACCATTCATAAAAATCATCAAATTGGTTGTATAAATTATGTACTGATAATTATGCTAACCTATCAACTATTTGTTACATATGCTAATGATGCAGAATACTAAAGAGTGGCATATATAAATATGCTCAATTTTCAGAGATAATGTATTATGTAATCAACTTTGTTGATATATAATTTACATACAGTAAAAAGCATCCATTTTAAGTGTAAAAGTTGATGAGTTTTGCAAATGTATATTCCTGTGTGTATGTATTCATCGCCAAAATCAAGATATAGAACAAGTCCTTCCATTAGGAACAATATCTTTTTACATTTATTCTAATTATTGAAATTATTTTCCACTGTAGATTTGAGAACAGTGGATATGTAATAAAATGAACTGGTTCTATTACCTTTGACATAAGCTATGTCCTAGATGGGCCTCAACAGTTCTTTGAATCCCACTGCACCTCAATTTTCTATGTGCTAAGTAGTGATACTAATACCTTATCCACAGTCTTTTTATGAAAATCAAATGAGATGATATATTTTAGAATATTGTGTAAATAAAAAAGAGTGTACCAATATGTATTGTTTACTATAACTATTTTTTAAGCAAAAGGTCCATACCAAACTCCTGATCATTTGTATTTTGTTTTCTTTTCACTGAATTTTTTTATTCACTTCTGAAGTATAGAAAAAGTTTATAGTGGTTCACTAAGACTCAGAGAAGGAGTCTCTGGGTGATACATATGGTTGAGCACTAGGCTACTAGCTGAAACCACCCATGAGCACCTAGGAAGACAGACCTGGATGGAAATCCACTTCCAGCAGTCACCATCATGAAAACCTTATGGAGGGCAGTTCTACTCTGACACACATGGGTCTCCATGGGTCAGAATCGACTAGATGGCAACTAACACCAAGACCGAGAGGAGGCATGCTAGTTTCAAATAGACACAAATCTTGGAAAGCCTTTCAAAAATTAGGAGAGTGGTAGATGCCTCCTCATCCCTGCCCTGTGAAGCCAAGAGAACCTTGCCAGTGACATGTATTCTACAGCCTGACCCTCAGCCTACTAAGTCTATGAGGTAAACATCCATTTTGAGTGAGAAATACAAGATGGCTCCTCCACGAAAATATCTTTGAGATAATGATCTTGTGAGTGGAAAAAAAAAAAAGCATGTTAAATTTACAAGAAGGAACACAGGAAATCATGATGAAGGAGACAGTATATTTTTTAAAAGTTTACTAGAAAAAAAAGAAAATGCAGAAAAAGTAGAACCCTAGACATGCCTATGCATACAATCGGTTAGCCAAGGGAATGTAGTGAGAGGTCATTAAGTCTGCCCCCCCATTATGCCCAGGTGTTGGAGGCAGAACATTCTTAATCACCCACAGTGTGATAATCACCCACAGTGTTATAATGCTATTTTCTAAAGTGGTGCCATTTTAGGGAGCTGGTACTGCTCAAAATGATATGGCATAGATCCAACACTCACTTCATAATTGCTAAATAGTTCTCTGCAACTGGCACTCCAATATTTTTATGCTTACTGAAAAGAAGGGTGATTACACCGAGCAGTAACATGCCATTCTTGCTCAGTTGTTACTTGGCAAAGCAGATTTAATGTTTGCAGCCAGGCTTTCAAACATCTAGGGCAATTTTCATTGTTTTAGAATTATGAAAGCATGGGAAAAGTTAAAGCATGAAAACAGATATCTCCAAAATGTAAAATAGATTACCCATTAGGATATATATATATTTTTACATTTTATTCCAAGATTACTTAAATCTAAGATAAATACTGAAGATGAAAGTGGTTGAGCACATTCATTCTGTTTTTCAATTCCCTTTAAAGACCGGTTTTGCCAGAGCTTTGACTCTCAACATAATTCTGTAAGTTTTTTTTTTTTTTTTCTTTTTTTAATTTAATTTGAGACCTGGCACTATTTAAGTGGACAAGTGTAGTCCTGGTAATTAAAAAAAAAAATTCATCTGCCATTTATTGAGCATTTACCACACAGTAACGACTTTGCTAAGCGTATTTTTATAGCAAGCAGTTTTATTGTGGTATATTTGCATGCAATGAAATCCACTCATTAAAGATTATATTTGGATGACTTTTGACAAATGAAAACAGTTGTGTAACACTATCACAATCAAGACATAGAACATATTCATTACCCAACATACTTTCCATGGCCCCTTTGTAGTCAATGCCCTTTCCTCAACCACTGATTTGCTCTGTGCCACTATTTTTGTGCCTTTCCTCAAATTTTATATAAAAGAATTCATATAGTACATAATAATGTGTGCCTGGATCCCTGGTGGTGCAGTGGTTAAGAGCTTGGCTGCTAATCAAAAGGTCAGTAGTTGGAATCCACCAGCCACTCCTTGGAAAACCCTATGGGACAGTTCTACTCTGTCCATTAAGGTCGTTATGAGTCAGAATCCACTCAGCAGCGACGGGTTTTTAATGAGTGCCCAGTTTTTTTCACACAGAATAATACTTTTGAGATTCATCCATGTTCTGGCTTGCATCAGTAGTTAGCTCATTTTATCACAGAGCTGTATTTCATTCTGACTCATATAGGGTCGCTCTGAGTTGGAATTGACTCGAGGGCAATGAGTTTGATTTTGAGTTTCGTATTTCATTGTGAGGCATTGGCGATTCTGTGATAGAATTTTCACCTTCAGTGCAGGAGATCTAGATTCGATTCCCAGTGGGTTCAATTTCCGGCCAAGTCATCTTATGCATAGCCATCACTGGTCTGCCAGTGGCAGCTCGAGTGTTGCTATGATGTTGAACAGGTTACGGTGGGACTTCCAGACTAAAGCAGAGCGTTCCATTTCACTATGTATGCATACGGGGGCACCATCAGTCAGGGCTGACTTGACATCAGCCAATAACAACAGCGGTATTTCATTATAATTATATAACAAAATGTGCTTATCCATTCACCATTCGATGGATATTTGGGTTGATTCCACTTTTGGAATATTATGAAAAATACTCCCATGAATATTTCCATACAAACCTTGGTGTGGACCTATGTTTTTCATTTCTCATGGGTAAATATCTAGAAGTGGTTTGATAGTCATAAAGTAAATATATGTTTAACTATGTCAGAAACAGACAAACTATTCTCCAAAGTGGATGTTCCATTTTGCTTTCCTATGACCAATGTATGAGAGTCCTAGTTTCTTGGGATCCTTGTCAACAATGATTTTGCAATCTTTTAAATTTTATCCATTCTAGGGGGAAGTAGCCTCTCAAAAAAAATTTTTTTTTTTTTGTACTTTAGATGAAGGTTTACAAACAAACCAGTTTCTCATTAAAAAGTACACTTGGTTAACAACCCCATGACATGTTGACACTCTCCCTTCCTGGCCTTGGGTACCCTATTATCAGCTTTCCCGTCCCCTCCTGCCTTCTAGTCCTTGCCCCTGGGCTGGGCTCAATAGTTTTAATTTGCATTTTTCTAAGAACAAATGATGGATGAAGAGCCACTTTCATGGAATTACTGGCTATTCATTTATGTGATTTTGTAATGTGTCCCTTCAAATTTTTAAAACATATTATAAAGTGATTTATTATTACAACATTTTTAGTTTTAAGAAATTTCGTGTATTCTGGATACAAATCTTTCATCAGATACATATTTTACCAAATATTCTCCTAGTCTGTACCTTGTTTTTCATTTTCATAACAATATTCAGAGAAGATCTTTAAATTTTTGATGATGTTCACTCTGTACATGAATCTATAAATGGTTTATATTCTTTAAAGCTTAAGAAATATTTTCCTAAACAAAGTCACAAAAAATTTCCTCTTTTGCTTTTCTTCTAGAACTTTTATAGCTTTAGCTCTTACATTTAGTTATATATACTCAATTTCAAATTAATGTTTAAATATGGCTTAATGTCTCTAGTAGACACTGGGTAACTATGATTGTCTTTTTTCTTGAGTGGACTTTCATAGTGTGTGTATTTTAAGAAACTTGTGCACTCCACCTAAGCATTCAAATTTATTGGGAAAAACTTGTTCATAAAGTGTCTTCGTTGTTTTTTTAACATCTGTTGGATCTGTGCTAACATCCCTGTTATACCTGATAATGATAATTTGGGTTTCTCTCTCCTTTTTTTAATTGATCAATTGAGCAAGACTTTTAGCAGTTTTATAAATCTGTTCATGGAACTAGTTTTTTCTTTATCTAATTTTCTTATTAGTTCTCTCTTCTTTTGTTAATTGACCACCACTCTTACCATTACTGGGGCACTGGTGGCACAGTGGTTAAGAGCTCCACTACTAACCAAAAGGCAAGCAGTTCGAATCTACCAGTTGATCCTCGGACACCCTATGAGGCAGTTCTACTCTATCCTATAGGGTTACTATGAGTCAGAATCGACTGAATAACAATGGATTAGGGTTTTTTTGTTTGTTTGTTTCTTACCATTAGTATTCTCTTCTTTCTGCTTACTTCACCCTTCGTTTAAAAGTTTTAAAAAGATTTATACCTAATTCAGTGATATAAGGCCTAAATATTTATGGTTCTCATATAAGCATTTAAACATGTAATTTTTCCTTCAAATATTACTTCAGTTGTATACAATGTGTTTTAACACATTGTGTTTTCTTTTTTATTCAGATAAAAATATTGTCTGATTTCACTAGTAACTCCTACTATGAACCAACAATTATTTTAAAATGTTTTTGGTTAATTTAAAATAGCAAATTCTAGATCTTTTTGATTATTGAGTACTACTTTGATTCTGTAATAGTGAAATAATATACATTACATGATTTCAGTTTTTTTTCAATTAGTTGCAATGTATTTTATGGCCCTGAATAGCATCTTCTGTAAAGAAAAAATTTATTTATTTATTTATTTATTTTTGCAGCTCAAATATAAGCGCATGCTCACAAAAAGAAACATTCTTTGATGGTTATATGGGAAGGGAGAGGTTGGGATGGAAAAACCTTAAATAGACAATAGATAAGTGGTAGCTTTTGTGAATGGTAAGACAGTACACAATACTGGTGAAACCAGCACAACTTGTACAAGGCAAGGTCTTGAAAACTCCACAGACACATCCAAACTCCTTGAGGGGCTGAATCACTGGGCTGAGAGCTATGGGAACCACGGTCTCAGGGAACATCTAGCTCAACTGGCATAACATAGTTTTTAAAGAAAATGTTCTACATTCTACTTTGGTGAGTAGCATCTGGGGTCTTAAAAGCCTGTGAGGATATTCCACTGTTCTCATCTGTTCGGGAGCAAAGACGAAGGAAGAAAACTAAAGGCACAAGGGAAAGATTAATCCAGAGGACTAATGGACCACATCTACCACGGCCTCCACCAGACTGAGTCCAGTACAACTAGATGGTGTCTGGCTACCACCACTGACTGCTCTGACAGGGATCACAATAGAGGGTCACGGACAGAGCTGGAGAAAAATGTAAAACAAAATTCTAACTCAAAAAGAAAGACCAGGCTTGCTGGCCAGACAGAGACTGCAGAAACCCTGAGAGTATGGCCCCCAGATACCCTTTCAACTCAGTAATGAGATCACTCCTGAGGTTCACCCTTCAGCCAAAGATTGAACAGGCCCATGGAAAAAAAAAAAAAAAAAGACTAAACGGGCATACCAGCCCTGGGGCAGGGACTGGAAAGTAGGAGGGAACAGGAAAGCTGGTAATAAGGAACAAAGGGTTTCGAAGGGAGAGTGTTGACATGTTGTGGTGTTGTTATCCAATTCCATACAACTATGTGTGTACTGTTTGATGAGAAACTGGTTTGTTCTGTAAACCTTCATCTACAGTACAAGAACAAAAAAAGTAAGTGCATCCTACTATTTTGGGACTGAAGGGTCTGTAAATGCTAATTAGACCAATTTTAACGGTAGTGTCTTTATAGGTGTTCTAGAGTTTTACTGATTTTTGTTTACCTGTTCTTTTAGTTATTGAGAGAACATTATACAAATCTATGACTACATTTGTATATATGGTTATTTCTCCTTGTACTTCTATCAGTTTCTGTTTTATGTATTTTAAACTTCTGTCATAAGGTGCATATGTATGTAAGATATTTATGATCTCTTCATAAATTGAATTTTTTTTTAATTATTGTGAAATGCTTCTCTTCATGCCTGGCAATATTCTTTGTTCTGAAATTTGCTTTGCCTGATATTAATTCAACCACTTCAACTTTCCTGGGTTTCTCTTAATGTTTGCATATATATTTTTTTCAAATATACAATTTTTAATAAATTTCATTTTAGGGTAGTTTTAAATTGCAGAGAATTTAAGAAGAAAGTAGAGAAAGTTGCCGTACAACCAACACCCAGTTTGTCCGATCATTAACATCTTACATTAGTATGACACATTTATTAAAATTAATGAACCAGTATTGATGCTAAGATGTCACTTTGAGGACGAAGGTGCACCTGACCCAAGCTATGGTATTTTCAATCACATCATATGCATGAGAAAGATGGACAGTGAATAAGGAAAACCACAGAATTGATGCCTTTGAATTATGGAGTTGGCAAAGAATACTGAATATATATTCAGTGGACTGCCAGAGGAATGAACAAATCTGTTTTGATAGAAGTACAGCCAGAATGCTCCTTAGAACTGAGGATGACGAGACTTCATCTCACATACTTCAAACATGTTATTACGAGGGACCAGTCCCTGAAGAACATCATGCTTAAAAAAGTAGAGGGCCAGTGACAAAGAGGAAGACCCTCAACCAGATGGATTGATACAGTGGATACAGCAATAGGTTCAAGTATAACAATGATTGTTGCAGGACAAATAATGGATGGCGCAGGACTAGGCAGTGTTTTGTTCTGTTGCACATAGGGGCTCTATGAGTCAGAACCAGCCGGATGGCACCAAACAATAACATTGATACATTATTATTAACTATAGTCCATACTTCATTCAGATTTCCTTAGTTTTTAGCCAATGTCCTTTTTTTGTTCCACTATTCTTTCAGGGTTACCAAAGTATATTAACCATTACTCCCTCTGGGCACTTCTTGGTGGTAACAGTTTCATAAATATTCCTTATTTTTGATGGCCTTGACAGTTTTGAGAAAGACTAGTTAGATATTTTATAGAACATTACTTAGCTGGGACTTGTCTGATGTTTTGTCATGTCTGATGTTTTGTCATGATTAGAAAGTAATAATGAATTTATGGAAGCAAAAAAATCACAGAGTTAAAGTGCTATTTTTATCAAATAGTATCAAGTGTATAGATTAACAACATGACTTGTCACTACTGATGTTTACTTGATTAATAGGTTTTGTCACTTTGAAAATACTGTTTTCTACCTTTCATTACTATACTAATTGGAAGGAAGTTATTATGTGCAGCCTACACTTAAGGCCTGGAAAGTTTTTCAATTATTTGAAATTGTTTGGCATGGGAAATTTCACTACTCTTCCATCATTATTTCATTATTCAATCATTTATTTATGTCAGTTTGGATTAGTGGATATTTATTTTATAACTTAGGATAAATCCAATAGCACCTTATTTATTTTGTTGCTCAAAAAAAAATTTTTTAATGTTGACTAGGGGAAGCTCTTTCACTTGGCTGCTGTATCCCTTTCACATACCTTCAACATTGCAGTTTTGTTTTTGTTATTTTTTGTCTTGTTTGTTTGTTGAGCACTTATCAACTAAGGTACAGAGCTTATGCACAGGTACTTTAGTTTTAAAATTCCACTCATTTCCAAAGTTATTGATCGGCACGTTTTTGGCAACCTCCTTCTGTATGGTTGTTTCATACATTTGGAATACAGTTGTTTTGTTACATTTTGCATTTCATACTGGGATTTCTTGAACTTCTACATTATTTTTAATTTGCATACATTAAGGTTCACTCTGTGCTGTAAAGTTCCATGTTTTTTGACAAATGCATAATATCAAGTGTTCACTACTGCAGTAAATTAGAGTATTGTCATCATCCTAAGTTATTCCCTGTGCTTTTTCTCTTCAACCACAACACCCAGGCTCATAGTAGCCACTGATTTTGTTATAGTCTCTGTAGTTTTGTCTTTTCCAGAATTTCATATGTTTGAAATTATACAATAAATTGCCTTTTTAAATGGCTTCTTTCACTTAGCAAAGTGCATTTCAAGTTCGTCCATGTCTTTCTTTGTCTTGATATTTCATTTATTTTTATTACTGAAGAATATTCTATTGTATGAATTTTTGTTTATCTAGTGTCATACTGAAGAGCAAAGAATCCCTGGGTGACACAAATGGTTGAGTTCTGGGCAATGAACCAAGAGGTTGATGGTTTGAACCCACAGAGAGGTGCCTCAGAGGAAAGGCCTGATGATTTACTTCAGAAAAAGGTCACATCCATGAAAACCTTATGGAATGCAGTTCTATCCTAAAACTTATGGGGTCTCCCATGACTTGAGGGAAACTATACTTTTTTTTTAATTAAAGAACATCTTGGTTTCTTCCAGTTTTAGGATATTATAAATAAAGCTTCTTCCTTGATCTGTGGTTTTGTGTCAGTTATTTCTCCACCATTATTATTTTAGGTATTTTTTCTGCTCCAGTACCTCTCTACTGTCCTTCTGTATTAAAATTTTGTATAAGTTATATGTTCAGAAATTGCCCTACAGTTCTTGAATGTTGTATTTTTTCACAATTAAAAAAATTTTTTTTATTGTGTTTTCAGTGAAGGTTTATACAGCAGTTTAGATTCCCATTCAACAATTTCTACAGAAGCTGTTCAGTGACATTGGTTACACTCTTCTCAGTGCATGAACAATCTCATCATTCCCATTCTGCTTGTTCCATTTCCATTAATCTGGTTTCCCTGCCCCTTTCATTTTCATCTTTGTTTTAGAGTAATTGTAGACTGTTTGGTCTCATATAGCTGTGCAATAGTCTTTTGACAAGTCAACTTGTCTAGGCTAAAGTTTGAAGTTATTCAATCAAACTCTATTCTAAGTGTTCCTGTGAAGGCACTTTGTACAAGAGATTAATATTCATAGTCAATTGACTTTAAATAAAAGAGGCTATCCTAGGTGGGCCTGTTTCAAATAGTTGAAAGGGATATTTTCACAATTTTGTTTTTGTCTTTACATTTCAGTTTGTTAAGTTTCTGTTGACATAGCTTCTTTCCTAGGTTATGCCTGGTCTACTAACGAACCCATGGAAGACATTCTTCACTACTGTTACAATGTTTTTGATTTGTGGAATTTTGATTCTTTCTTAAAATTTCTATTCCTGTGCTTAAACATTAGCCATCTACTCTTGCATGTTGCCTTTTTTTTTCTGCTAAAGTCTTATACATATGAATCCTGCTGTTGTTGTTAGTTGCCATCGAGTTGATTCCAGCTCATAGAAACCCCATGAGTGCAGGGTAGAACTGCTCCATAGCGTTTTCAATACTGTTGCCTTTCAGAAGCAGATCAGAAGCCTATCTGAATGAGTTTGAACCATCAACTTCTTGGTTAGTAGTCCAGCACTTAATATTGTGACACCCAGGGAATTCTAGGTAGTTTTAATATGCCTTGTCCTAATTGACTCTGGTTCTGATGATCACTTTTTCTCTTAAAACTGCCTTTGCTCTTGTCTTTTTTTGTGTGCTTGCATTGTAATTATATTGTTGCTATTGGTGAAAGGCAGAGGTGTTTTATTAGGTCATAATAGCTGAAGTAAATATGCTTAAATGTGATGTTTTAATCTGGCCAGGAGTTGAGCTATATTTAATATTCACTGTAAATTTAGGTATCGGAAGCTTCATAGAGCTCTATTACCTTTGTTTTTGTCTTCTGTCTTACCTTTGGACTGCCTTAAGTACTCCCAACAGATGAAGTCCATGTCCTAGACCTCTTTCTTCTATAATGTCATGTTATTTTACTGGAGCCATGTAGGTATGGTTGTAAAGTGTAATGAAAGGAAAGTGTTTTATAATCTTCCAGTAAATCTTGTAATTTTAGTAGGCTAGTGTCTCAGAGTTGTGACCTTCACACGTATTTTTTTCTACCCATTATTCCTTTCCCTTCCTGCAGTTTTCACAATCACTTTACTGGAAGCCATGACCCTGATAAATATGCTTCTCCCCACCCCCACATCCACCCAAGTGAGACAGGGAAGCAGTATGTGCTAGAGTGGAAGGAACTCCATTTGGAATAAATTTCTAGCAAGTTCCTTTTCCCTAAAAGTTGGTCTGTGTTATAGAGAAGGCTCTGAACATATTTCACAATGATTACTCTTCCCCTCTCTCTGCCAGAGCTATGAGAAGATGTTTCTTGAATCTTCCACATGAGAATGTGGTAAGGGCACTGGAGAGAAAAACTATAGAAGTGTACAGGCTCCCCTAAATTTGAAGTTCCCCAAAATTCTTATCCCCATGGTTGTTCACACTTAACCTCTAGAAATTTATTAAAAGTACCTTTTAGCTATTCCTTTCAATTTATGGCTCTGTGAGCTTCTGATCCACATAAGCATATTACTGTTGTGACTCTCTGGATGCATTTATTCTTCAGATTTTGGGGTGGTAGTTTTCTCTGTCATCTTCTCTTTTTCTGATGGGTCCAAGAAATGTCACTGGTTTTCAGTTTATCAAGATTTTTTTTTGTTTTAATGATAAGTGTGATGACTTCTAAGCACTTTACATATTGCAGTTGAAATGGTAGTGATCCTCCTTTTTTGTATCAATTTACCTGGATTTTATTTTAAAAGTGAATCTTTTACAGACGACACATAGTTGTGTCTTGTTTTTTCATTCAACCTGATAATTGTTACTTTTTTCACTGTTACAGACGACACATAGTTGTGTCTTGTTTTTTCATTCAACCTGATAATTGTTACTTTTTTCACTGCTTTCTTTTGGTCCACTTATATATAAATATAATATAATATTTAATGTTACTGTCTATATGGTTATTTTTAAATCTATCTTTTTCCTTTTTTATTTTCTAATATACCTATGAAGTCTTTTCTTCTTTTTTTTTTATACCTTCTTAGTAATTAACTTGATAATTATAGTATTTCAACTTTATCACAATGGTTGAGTTTAGTCACACAGACTTTCCTTTTCTCAGTGTTACTGTTGAAATCTTTCACTTATCACATTCTAATTTAAAATAGTTGTAAACCATTAAATCATTTCACACATGGTATGATAATCTTAAAATAGTATATTTTATCTTCCTTTATCATCCTGTGCTATATTTTTGCTATATCTATATATATGTAGCTAGATAGATGATAGATAGATAGATGATAGATAGATGGATAGATGATAGATTAGATAGATAGATATAGATGATAGATAGATAGATTAGATAGACAGATAGAAAGATAGATAGATTAGGTAGATAGATAGATGATAGATAGACAGATGATAGATAGATAGATAGATAGATAGATAGATAGATAGATAGATAGATAGATAGATAGATAGATAGATAGATAGATACGTGTGTGTGGCTCAGTGGTTAAGCGTTTGACTGCTAACCAAAAGGTCAGCAGTTCAAATCCACCAGCGGCTCCTTGGGAACCCTGCGGGACAGTTCTACTCTGTCCTGTAGGGTCACTATGAGTCAGAATCTACTCGACATCAATGGATTTATACATATACACACATATATATCTATAGTGGATAAATATACATATTCACAATATATTGATGTTGTTTTTGCTTTTTACAGTCTTTTGTTAAAAGATTAAAATGAACAACATGTTTTCTATATTTTCCCATATTATACCATTTTTGGAACTTTTTTTTCATCCATATAAATCCAAATATCCATTTGATAATATTTTTCTTCTAAGCGACTAATTTCTTATTGTTGTACACATCTACTAACCTATTCCCCAAACTTGCGAGATCCAGGAATAATTTAACCTATTACTTTTTGTTGGTTTTTCCATGTCTCATGGGCTTTTATTCTATGCATAGGCAGATAATTACTCAGCCAAGCCTCAAGAACATCAGTCCTCAGTTCTCCAGAGCTCTTTCTCTCTCTCTGGGCAGTTCCCTCTTCTGCATAACTCTACCTTAAAAATATTTGCTTCAATGACATCTCCAAACTATTATCTCTGTCTCTTCTACTCAGTAAGACCATCAGGCTCTGTTTGAGTTCTGACTTCCTGCACTGTGATATGGAAACTGTCTCTAGGCAGTAAGCTGAGCAGTCATAGGGCTCACTTGATTTGTTTCTCTTCTCTCAAGGATTTTCTTTCTGCCCTGCCAGTAAGCCAATATCTGAATGTAGCTGTTTCATATATTGTTTCAAGTTTTTTTTTTTTTTAATTTTTGTAGCTGGGGGCAATCCAATATCAATAAATGCTTCATGAATGTAAGCAAGGTCACATGCTAAACTGTCTTGATAGAAATTGCTTAGACTTTAAAACAATATTGTGATAGGAAATTTAAAGTATAAAGATAGCTACTACATGGGAGACCAAAATTAAACCTAGATTGCCTTATTCTAGGTCCTCAGTATTAAACATTGTATATATATATTTATTTTCAAGATGACACTAATTTCAGTTTTTGAAAACACTGTTAATGAACAAAACCTGAAAAGAAAAAAATAAAACATTGCCATTGAGTCAACTTCAACTCACAATAAACAACCCTGTAGGACAGAGTAGAACTGTTCCACAGGGTTTCCAATAAAAGGCTGGTGGATTCAAATTGCTGACCTTTTGGTTAGCATCCAAGTGCTTCACCAACATGCCACCAGGGAATGGTCCATCTTATATTTAGGATATCTGCTGAGCTGTAGGATTTCCTTTTCCTATACTCTCTTTTCAGAATCTCTACTCCCCATGTAATAGTGACAAAGCTACAAAGTTTTAAAGCTATAATAGGCAAAATATATCAGTTTCTACATTCTGTGAAAGTAGCATAATTTCTTTCCAGGGAAGAAGACTCTGGATAGGTTAATATTCTTAATGGGTTTATTTGGGCGTGATTAGGAGGTGTCTTAGTTACCTAGTGGTGCCATAACAGAAATACCACAGGTGGATGGCTTTAACAAACAGAAATTAATTTTCTCACAGTTTAGAAGGATAGAAGTCCAAATTCAGGATACTGGCTCTAGAGGAAAGATCTCTCTCTCTGGGGGCTCTAGAGGAAGTTTCTTGTCTCTTGAGCTTCTGCTCTTGTGTAGTCTTCATGTGGATTGACATCTCTCCTCCCCATCCCTGTTTCTTACAATTGCTTTTTAATCCCTTTTATACCTCAAAAGAGATTGACTTAAGACACACACACACACGCACGCACTCACGCACATGTACGTCAGTAATCCTGCCTTATTAAGGTAACAAATACAACCTATTCCGACATGGGATTGTAACCACAGGCATAGATGTTAGGATTTATAAAACATATTTTGTAGGGGCACAATTCAATCCATAATGTTCCACCTTTTGTTCCCCCAAAATTCATGTCCTCGTCACATGAGCACCACATTCATCCCATCACATCATCCCAAAAGTCTTAAATGAATTCAAAGTTTAAAATCTCGTCTTCTGAAGCTTCAAATTCAAATATGGGTGAGACTTTAGGAATATTCCATACTGGGGCAAAATTCCTCTTCATCTGTGAACCTGTGAAATGTGGACTTCAGGATATCTGCTTCCAAAGTACGATGGTAGAGAAGGGACAAGGTAGACATTTCTGTTATAAAGGGGAGAAATTGAAGGGAAGAACTGATAACAGGCATCAAGCAAGTCCAAAACCCAGCAGAAAAAATTACACTCATTCTCAAGGAGTGAAAATAATTCTTTCTTCTCTGAGACCACCTAGATAGTGACGCTGCCCTATAGACTGGTAGTTGGCCTCACTCTCTGGATTCTGGGGAGATGCCCCTCGGCCTTGAACTTTTGCTCCATCTTCTAGATCCACTGGGGCTGTAACTCTGCTCCCTTGGCTTTGGGCAACCCCGTTCTCCTAGTCCATCTGAGTGGCAACCCTAACCCCTCAGCCCTGGAATGCCCCCATTCACCTGCCTCTTGGGCATGGCATCTCTACCCCCTCAGCTTTGGGTAGTGGCCCCATCCTCCTGGCACACCTTAACTGAAGCCCCACGCTCCAGAACTGAGTCAGGGACGACCAGATTCTTTGAAACCTAGGAGGTTGTGACTCCACCTTTTGAGATCCAGGAGACTAGCTCCACTTTTTGAAATTGAGAAGACCCTACTTCCCATGCTTCTTCCAACAGATTTCCTGATCACTGAGTTGCTCCATGGATGGCCCTTTTTCTTTTCTTGAAGGACAACAGATATAGCTCCTTTAGCCTGTTTCCTGCCTGTAGAATTCCAAGAGACAGACAACGTTTTCTCCTTTTGTTTTTTCTCTCTCTGCTTCATTCTTAGCTGATGTGTTTTTTGCTGTGGTAGTGGGCTAGATCCATCAGTAATAGGCTTAATCTTTTTAACAAAAGATTGTGAAGCCACGTCTTTGGTGAACACTTTAGGCCACTTGTCCTTACCTTTTAAAATAGAATTTTTCTAATCCTTAAGTTCTGTTTTCATTCTAAACAGTTCATTTTTAAGTCCAACTTTTTCCTCTTGCATTTTACTATAATCAGCAAGGAGAAACTACTCAGCTTCTTTAAGATCTTGCTTAGAAATCTCATCAGCCAGATATCTGAGTTTATCATTTACAAGCTCTACCTCCCACCAAATACTGGAACATAATACAGATAATTTCTTTGCCATTTCGTAAAAAGCATAGTCTTTCCTCTATTGTCCAATCACATGGTCATCATTTTCTTTTAATGCCTTACCAGAAGTTCATTTAATGTCCACATTTCTAGCAGCATTTTGTTGCTGGCACCACATATATTCTCTAAGACAATAAAGACTTTTTCTACAGCTCTCCTCAACTCCTTCTGAGCCCTCACTAGGATTGTCTTTGACATCTGTAATTCTATCAACAGTCTCCTCGAGGCAATCTAGGCTTTTTACTGTTAGGCACCTTAAAACTCTTCCAGCCTCTACCCATTACCCAATTTCAAAACCACTTCTACATTTCAGGCATTTGTTAGAGCAGCACCCTACTCTGTCGGTACCAAATTCTGTCTTAGTTATCCACTGTTATCTTAGTTATCTAGCAGCTAGTGCTGCTAAAGCAGAAATGCCACAAGTGGGTGGCTTTAACGAACAGAAATTTATTTAGGAGGAAAGAAGTCCAAATTCAGAGCCCTGGCTCTAGAGGAATGCTTTCTCTCTCTATGGGCTCTGGAGGAAGATCTTTGTCTCTTTTGAGCCCTTTGAGCTTCATCTCCTGGGTGATTTTCGTGTGGTTTGGCATCTTTCTTCTACATCTCTACTTCTTCCACTTACTTGTTTAATCTGTTTTATATCTCAAAAGAGTTTGACTTAAGACACACCTTACACTAACCCTGTCTCATTAATATAATTGAGACAACCAATTCCCAAATAGTATTATAACCACAGTCAAAAATTTTCAGATATACTGCACGTATTTTGAGGGGACATAATTCAATCCATAACAGAAGGCCTGGGACAGGATTCAAAAGGATGAGAGTGAGGCTAAATTACATTTCCTAATGAAGTTTAGAATAATTTTCAAATCCAAGAGGAAACCTAAAGTGTAAAGCTAAGATGGTCAGTAAGGCAGGGAGAAAAAAAGATGTTCCAAGGCCAGCACATCCTCCAGGCTTTAAGGAGGCAGCCTGAGGAAGACCACGGGCCTCTAAAATGACATGAAAAGGCAGAATTTAAAAGGGCAGAGGAAGATGGCAAAGTGAGGGAATGCTCCCATTTACCCTCCCAGCAACTAACACACTGAACAACAAATAAGAACAAGTACAGACTGAAGAAGTCTCAGAACTCCTGATGGCATCTGAGGGGTTGAAGAGTTGGGGTGAATCCAGAAGCAGAGAATAAGGGGAACCAGCATGGCACAAAAGCTGGGAGAAACCACCCTCTAATATCAGAAGCATTTGCTCATTTCAGTCAATTTGGAATGGGTATGGGCACGCCCCAAACAGGATACATTGAAAGAGAGCTAGTCTAAGGAAGCTGTCAAATGGTTTTTTTTTTTAAGGTAGTGCAAATTGGCCATGAGAGGGGGCAAAGGGAGACCATCGTGCTGCAAAAGAGTGCTATTGAACCTCAGTGAGGCCCAAGAGGGATGGACATTATGACCAGAAGTATCTGCAAGAGCACCAGGGGAGGGGAATATTTCAGATTGATGGGGACAGAGGAAAATGGCTGGCTTCCTGCTAGGAAACTATGGGAGAACCTGTGCAGGGCAGCCCATGAGGGCAACACATAAAGAGCCCCCCCCTTCACCACCGGAAAGTTGAGCCTCACCATTAAAGTCTGCATCTTTGTCCAGTAAACCCCTCTCATTTGTATTGAATTCCAGAGATTCAGCATCCAGAATTCCTGAATCAGCACTGAAAAAAATTTAAGGTTGAGAGTCCCCTCTGATGGTTCCAGGAGAAGATACCAAGCCCACTGATTCTGAGTCAACTCTGACTTATAGTAACCCTGTGGGGTGCAGTGGAGTTGCCCCATGGCTTTTTCAGGGCTGTGAGTCTTTGCAGAGTTTGGGAGTCACATATTTCTCCTATGGAGCAGCTGGTGGATACAAGCTCTGGCCTTTCAGTTGGTGGCTGAGCACTTGGCTGTTGTGCCACCAGGGCATCCAACCAGAAAATTTTTCCACAAAAGCCAGAATACAAAATTTAAAGTTAAAAAAAAATAACAAAATGGCCCAAGTTCAGCAAAAATAAAATAAAATAATAAAACACAAAAAAAATTACAAGAGAAGAAGGATCAGTTAGAAGTAAAACAGAAAGTAGGGGAAATTTCTCATATGGAGGCCAGACTAACACAAAGGATTTGTAATTTCCAGACTATGGAGCTAAATATGTTTATAGAAATCAAAAAGCACACAGAAATGGAGAAACAAAATGAGAGACTCAACAAGGAAATTGAAACACACACAAAAAAGAAACAGACAACTGCAGGAGCTGAAGAATAAAGCACCTGAATTAGAAAAAGCAAGAGCACTACTCAACAGTAAAGTTGAACAGACAGAAGATGGAATAAAAGAACTAGAAGACAAAATAACTGACCTTATCAAGTCACAAGAGAAAAGAACAAAGAAATTGAACAACTTGGAAAGAAAATATCTGATTCAGTTAAGAAATCCAATGTTAGAATTATTGGAATCTCAGATGATCATGACAACAATTAAGGCCAAGGAATAATTTTCCAAGAGGTAATCAGAGAGAATTTCCCAGACCTGAACAGAGAACGAGCTTAAATACATGAAGCTATGTGAACCCAATCAGAAGATACACAAAAAAATCAACTCTGTGTCATATCCTTATAAAATTCTTGAAAAGCAAAGACAAGGAGAAAATTCTAAATGCAGCAAGAGAAAAATGAAATAAAACATACCAAGAGTCTTTCATAAGAAAGTATGAATTTCCCCCCAGAAACTCCAGAGACCAGAAGACGATGGAGGGATGTATATAAAACACTGAACAAAAACAACTGCCAATCAAGAATTCTTTAACCAGCAAAGTTAGCAATGCTTTTATTCAAAAACAAGGGAGAAATCAAGGCATTCCAAAACGAACAGAAGCCCTGAGAATTTGCCACTACCATACTAGCTTTGCAAAATTATTCAAGGGAATACTCCAGAAGGAAAGTCAAGAGCATCAAATAAATATGCATATCTATACACAGGAATGAATGAATGAATAAATGAATAAATAAGAGAGAGAGCTCAAAAAAAAAGCAACAATGCAGGCAATCATAGAGACCAAGTATATGATATTTTTAGGGAATAAACTCAATAAGTAAATTCTACAAACAACACCAAGTTTGTAAGAAATAAGCACAAAGCTAGCTTATCCAATATAGGTTGTATATTGATGTTAACAGAGACACACCAACAGAAATAGGGGAGGGAGGAGCATATCAGGAATAGATTTATTATGTTAATGTTCCATGTTAATAGTTATTCTTATGTTATAGGCTGTAGTAATTTTAAGTGGTGTGATCTAATGTATGTGGTAACCACTAAGAAATCACCAAGAAACAACATTCAGAAGAAAAGAAGGAAGAAAGCAAATAGGCTTAACACAGGAAAGCATCAAATGCAAACAAAAACCGAAAAATCAGAATATGAAAACAAAGAAGTTACGAAACACTCAAAAACAAAAGCAAAATGAGTGATGTAGACACTTTGATTTCAGTAATAACCTTAAATGTAAATGGTCTAAATGCCCAGGTAAAAGGCAGAGAGTAGATTAATGGATTTAAAAAAAAAAAAAAAAAAAACATGATTCGTCCTTCTGCTGTCTACAAGAAACACACCTTAGACATAAGGACACACACAGACTAAAAATAAAAATAAAGGATGGAGAAAAATATTCCACGCAGCCAGTAAACAACAAAGAGCAGGGGTGGCTATACTGATATCAGGTAAAATAGACTTTGAATCAAAATATATTGCAAGAGATAAAGAAGGACATTACATAATAAGAAAAGGTTCAATCCAGCAAGAAGACAAAACAATTATAAATATATATGCACCTAACGGCAATATATCAAAATACATGAAAAAATAATAATATGAAAGGAGAAATAGACAATTCCACAGTAAATAGTAGGGGACTACAACATACACTTTCAATTACAAACAGAACATCTAAAAAGGAGATCGTTAAGGATATTGAGAACTTAAATGAAACCATAAGCCAACTGGTGGAGAGGCTGTGGAGAGACTGGAACACTTATACACTGCTGGTGGGAATGTAAAATGGTACAACCACTTTGGAAATCAATTTGGTGCTTCCTTAAAAAGCTAGAAATAGAACTACCATAGGACCCAGTAATCCCACTCCTCAGGATATATCCTAGAGAAATAAGAGCCTTTACATGAACAGATATATGCACACCCATGTTTATTGCAGCACTGTTTACAATAACAAAAAATGGAAGCAACCAAGATGCCCATCAATGGATGAATGGATAAATAAATTATGGTATATTCACACAATATTTTTTTTTTTTTTACTCAATGGAATATATGCATCGATAAAGAACAGTGATGAATCTATGAAACATTTCATAACATGGAGAAACCTGGAAGACATTATACTGAGTGAAATTAGGCAGTTGCAAAAGGACAAATATTGTATAAGACAACTATTATAAGATATTGAGAAATAGTTTAAACTGAGAAAAACACACTCTCTTGCAGTTATGAAGGGGGGGGAGGGAGAGCAGTATTTACTAAATAGATAGTAGACAAGAACTACTTTAGGTGAAGGAAAGGACAACATTCAACACAGTGGAGGTCAGCACAACTAGACTAAACCAAAGCAAAGAAGTTTCCTGAATAAACTGAATGCTTCGAAGGTCAGCGAAACAGGGGCAGGGGTTTGGAGACCATAGTTTCAGGGGACATCTAAGTCAATTGGCATAATAAAATCTATTAAGAAAACATTCTGCATCCCACTTTGAAGTGTGGCGTCTAGGGTATTAAATGCTAGCAAGTGGCCATCTAAGATCCATCAATGAGTCTCAACCCACCTGGATTAAAGGACAATGAAGAACACCAAGAACACACGGTAATAATGAGCCCAAGAGACAGAAAGGGCTACATGAACCAGAGACTACATCATCCTGAGGCCAGAAGAACTAGATGGTGCCGGCTACAACCGATGACTGCCCTGAGAGGGAACACAACAGAGAACCCGAAAGGGAACAGGAGAACAGTGGGATGCAGACCCCAAATTCTCATAAAAAGACCAGACTTAATGGTCTCACTGAGACTAGTTTGACCCCGGTGGTCGTGGCCCCCAGACCTTCTGTTGGCCCACGACAGGAACCATTCCCAAAGCCAACTTGTCAGACATGGGTTGGACTGGACAATGGGCTGGAGAGGGATGCTGGTGAGACATGAGCTACTTGGATCAGGTGGGCACTTGAGACTATGTTGGGAGGGTGGAGGGGCTTAGAAGTTGGCAAAATGGACACAAAAAGAGAGAGAAGAAAGAGGGAGTGGGCTGTCTCATGGCAGGGAGAGTAATTGGGAATATGTAGCAAGGTGTATATAAGTTTTTGTGTGAGAGACTGACTTGATAAGTTTTTGTGTGAGAGACTGACTTGATTTGTAAACTCTCACTTAAATCACAATAAAAATTGTTAAAAAAAAATCTAAAAAAAAAAATAATAAATAAGCCAACTGGACCTGACCTATATAGAACACCCTACTCAATATCAGAATAATACATTCTTCTCCAGCACCCATGGATCATTTTCCAGAATACACCATATGCTAGAACACAAAACAAGTCTCAACAAATTTAAGAAGACTGAAATCACACAAGGCACCTTCTCTGACCACAGAGGTATGAAGCTCGAAATCAGCAACAGGAAAAATAGGGAAAAAAATTAAGTAAAAGAAACGTGGAAACTAAATAATATGATACTAAAAAAACTATTGAATCATGGAAGAAATAAAAAGCAAAATAAGAAATTCCTAGAATCAAACAAAAATGAAAACACAACATAGCAAAACTTTTGGGACACAGCGAAAGCAGTAGTCAGTGGGGAATTCATAGCAATAAAAGTGTACATTAAAAAGATCCAAAATCATTATCTTGAACTGGCAACTTGAACAAATAGAAAAGGAAGAGCAAAGGAAGCCAAAAGCTACCAGAAAACAGGTAAAATATAAAGATCAGGGCAGAAATAAATGAAATAGAAAACAGAAAAATAACAGAAAAAATCAATAAAATGAGAAATTAGTTCTTTGAAAGGAACAATAAAATAGAGAAACCACTGTCTAGATTGACAAAAAAAAAACCCTAGAATAAGCAAATAACCAAATTAAGAAATTAAAGTGGTGACATTGCAACCAATCCAACAGAGATAAAGAGGATCATAACAGATTGCTATGAAAAATTGTACTTTAACAAATTTGAAAACCTAGATGAAATGGACAAATTCCTAGAAACAAACTGTCTACCCAAACTAACACAAACAGAGGTAGAAAACTTAAACAGACCTATTACAAAAGAAGAGATTGAAGATGTTGTGAAAAACTCCCTCCCTCCACTCTCACCCCCCCCCCAAAAAAAAAACAGATGCTTACACTGGATAATTGTACCAAACATTTTTTATTCAGGGAAGGGGTGACACCGATCCTACTCAACCTCTTGAAAAACATAGAAGAAGAAATAATACTAACAAACTGTTTCTATGAAGACAGCATAACCCAGATACCTAAACCAGGCAAAGGCACCACAAAAAAAGAAAACTAGAGACCAATATCCCTTACAAAACACATATGCAAACATTTTCAACAAAATTCTAGCCATCAAACTTCAGCAACATATCAAAAAAATCATACACATCGTCAAGTGGGATTCATATCAGGATCATAGGTGCCTCAACATTAGAAAATCAATGTTCTGCTACATAAATAAAACAAAGGAAAAGAACCATATGATCATATCAATTGATGCAGAAAAGGCATTTGATAAAATTCAACTCCATTCCCTGATAAAAACACTCAGCAAAACAGTAATAGAAGAGAAATTCCTCAACATAATTAGCAGTATACATGCAAAACTAACAGTCAACATTATACACAATGGAGAAAGGCTTAGAGCCTTCCCTTTGAGAAGAGGAACAAGGCAAGGATACCTATTATCATCACTTTTGTTGAACGTTGTGCTGAAAGTCCTAGCATGAGCAAACCAGAAAGTGAGACGTAAATTTATCTTTATTTGCAGATGACATTATCCTATATGTAGAAGACCCTAAAGACTCCACAAGAACACTGCTGGAACTAATAGAAGAATTGAGTGATGTTGCAGGGTACAAGGTCAACACACAAAAATCAGTTGGGTTCCTCTACACTAACAAAAAGTATACTGAAAAAGAAATAAAAAAAAAATCATTTACAGTAGCCCCCACAATTGATAAAATACCTGGGAACTAGCCTAACCAGGGACACAAAAAACTTATATAATGAAAATTATAAAACATTACTGCAAGGGACTAAAGGAGACCTACAAAAATGGGAAGACATCTCGTGCTCATGGATTAGAAGACCTAATATAGTAAAAATGTCAATTCTACCTAAAGTGATCTGCAGATGCAAGACATTACAGATACAAATCTCAACAACGTTCTTTACTGAAATGGAAAAACTAATGACCAACTTTATCTAGAAAGGAAAGAAACCCCAAATAGTCAAAGAAATATTGAAGAAAAAGAACAAAGCAGGAGGTCTTACACTCCCTGTTATCAAAATATACAATACAGTTATTGTAATCAAAACAGCAAGGTATTTGTTCAAAGATGGACACATAGACCAGTGGAACAGAACTGAGAACTCACAATTAAACCCAACCCTCTACGGACAACCAATTTTCAAAAAGGTGTCAAAGTCCATTCTGTGGGGCATGGTCACTTTAATAAATGGTGCTGGCAAAACTGTATATCCACCTGTAGAAAAATGAAATACACCTCACACCATACACAAAAACTAACTTAAAATGGATCAAAGACCTATATGTTAAACCTAAAAGCATAAAAGTCCTGGAAGAAACATGGGATATAATTTTTTTTAATATAGTATAACAAACATAAAAACAAATGCACAATAAAAGACAAAATACACAAATGGGGCCTCATAAAAATTAAAAACTATACTCATCAAAGGGTGTTATTAAAAAAGCAAATAGACAATCCACAGACTGGAAAAAAAACTCCAGAAAAGACCTATCCAATAAAAAAAAAAAAAAAAATCCAATAAGGGCTTAAAATCCAGAATCTGTAGAAAATTGCAACAACTCAACATCAATAAGACAATCAAATCACAAAATGGGCAAAGAACATGAAAAGAATCTTCACCAAAGAAGACATCAGGGCAGAAAACAAATGTGAAAAGATGTTCACGATTACTAGCCATTGTTGTTGTTAGGTGCCATGCAGTGAGTTCCAACTCTATTTAAAACAGAAAGAAACACTGCCCAGTCCTGCGCCATCCTCACAATCATTACTCTGCAGGAGCCCATCTTTGCAGCCAATATGTCAATTGATTTCATTGAGGGTCTTGTTCTCTTTGCTTTCCCTCTACTTTACCAAGCATGACGTCCTTCTCCAGGGACTGATCTCTGCAGATACCATCCTTGCTTAGAAAACATCCTCACTCATAAGCCATCCTTGCTTCTAAGGAGCATTCTAGCTGTACTTCTTCTAAGGCACACTTGTCCGTTCTTCTGGCAGTCCATGGTATATTCAATATTCTTCACAACACCATTATTCAAAGGCATCAATTATTCTTCAGTCTTCCTTATTCATTATCCAACTTTTGTGTGCATATGAGACAGTAGAAAATACCATGGCTTGGGTCAGGCTCACCCTTAAAGTGACAACTTTGCTTTTTAACACTTTGAGAAGTCTTTTACAGCAGATTTGCCCAATGCAATCAGTAGTTTGATTTTTTGACTGCTGCTTCCATGGCTGTTGATTGTGGATCCAAGTAAAAGGAAATCCTTTAAAATTTTGTTATTTTCTCCATTCTTCATGATGTTGCTTGTTGGTCCAGTCGTGAGGATTTTCGCTTCCTTTATGTTGAAGTATAATCCATACTGAAGGCTGTAGTCTTAGATCTTCATCAGTAGATGCTTCAAGCTCTCTTCACCTTCAGCAAGCAATGTTGTGTCCTCTGCATATCACAGGTTGTTCATGAGTCTTCCTCCAAGCCTGATGGCACATTGTTCTTCTTCGTATAGTCTAGCTTCCTTCTCAGATAATTTGCTCAGCATACAGATTAAATAAGTGTGGTAAAAGAATACAACCCTGACTCACACCTATCCTGATTTTAAAACCCGCAGTATCCCCTTGTCCTGTTTGAAGGACTGCCTCTTGTTCTACGTACAGGTTCTTCATGAGCACAATGAAGTATTTTGGAATTCCCATTCATCACAATGTCGTACTTAATTTGTTATGTCTTTGCACAGTCAGTGAGGCAGAGGCATATATCTTTCTGTTATTCTCTGCTTTCAGCCAAGATTCGTTTGACATCAGCAATGATATTCCTTATTCCTCATCCTCATCTGAATCCGGTTTGAACTTCTTCTGGCAGTTCCCTGTTCGTGCACTGCTGCAGCTGCTTTTGAAGGATCTTCAGTAAATTTTTTACTGGTGTGTGATGTTAATGATATGACTCAATAATGTACACATTCTGCTTGATCACCTTTCTTTAGAATGGGCACAAATATGGATGTCTTCCATTTGATCGGTCTTCCAAGTTTCTTGACATTGATGAGTGAGCACCTCCAGTGATGCATCTGTTTGTTGAGTAATATCAGCTGATACTCTGCCCTACCCCGTAGGCTTCTTTGTCACCAGTGCCTTTAGTGCAGGTTGGACTTTTCCTTCAGTACCATTGGTTCTTGATCATATGCTACCTCCTGAAATAGCTAAACGTCCAACAATTATTTTTGGTTCAGTAACTCTATGTATTTCTTCTATTGTCTTTTGTTGCTTCCTGCATTGTTCAATATTTTGTCCATAGAATCCTTCAATATTGCAACTGAAGACTTGAATTTTTACTTCAATCCATTGAGCTTGAGAAATACTGAGTGTTTTCTTCCCTGTTGGTTTTCTAACTCTAGGACCATGCACATTTCATTATAATACTTTGTTATCTCAAGTTCCCCTTTGAAATCTTCTGTTCAGTTCCTTTACTTCATCATTTATTCCTTTAGCTTTAGCTGCTCTAAGTTCAAAAGCAAGTTTCAGGGTTTCTTCTGACACCCATTTTGGTCTTTTCTTTCTTTCTAATGACTTTTTGTTTTCTTCATGTATGATGTCCTTGCTGTCATCCTACAACTCATTTGGTCTTCGGTTATTAGTGCTCATTCTTGAGATAATATCTAAATTCAGGTGGCGTATACTCAAGGTCATATTTTGGCTTTTTTGGACTTACTTTGTTTTCTTCAACTTCAACTTGAACTGGTATATGAACAAGTGATGGTCTGTTCCTCAGTCTGCCCCTGGTCTTGCTCTGAGTGAAGATATCGAGCTTCTCCATTGTCTGCTCTCACAGATGTAGTTGATTTGATTCCTGTGTATTCCATCCAGAAAGGTCCATTTGTATAGTCACGGTTTATGCTGTTGAAAAAAGGTATTTGTAATGAAAAAAGTCATTGGTTTTGCAAAATTATATCGTGTGATCTCTGGTGTTGTTGGTATCTCCAAGGCCACATTTTCCAACTACCCATTCTTCTTTGTTTTCAACATTTGCATTTCAATCACCAGTAATTATCAATGCATCTTGATTGCATAATTGATCTATTTCAGACTGCAAAATTTGGTAAAAATATTCTATTTATTTATCTTTGGCATTAGTGGTTGGTGAGTAAATTTGAATAACAGTTATTTTCACTGGTCTTCCTTTTAGGCGTATGGATATTATCCTATCACTGACAGCATTATATTTCAGGATAGATCTTGGAATGTTATTTTTGATGATGAATGTGATGCCATTCCTTTTCAATTTGTTATTCCTGGCAAGGTAGACAACATGATTGTCTGATTCAAAATGTCCAATACCAGTCCATTTTAGCTTACTATTGCCTAGGATACTGATCTTAATGTGTTCCTTTTCATTTTTTGAGGACTTCCAATTTTCCTAGATTTATACTTCATAATTCCATGTCCTGATTATTAACGGATGTTTGCAGTTGTTTCTTCTCATTTTGCGTCATGCCACATCAGCAAAGGAAGGCCCTTATAACTCTACTGCATCCACATTATTAAGTTTGACTCTACTTTGAGGAGGTATCTCTCTCCAAGTCATATTTTGACTGCCTTCCAACCCAGGGGGCTCATCTTCTGGCACTGTATCAGACAATGTTCTGATGCTATTCATAAGGTTATCACTGGTCAATTTTTGGAGAAGTATATCACCAGGTTTTTCTTCCTGGTTTGTCTTAGCCTGGATGCTCCACTGAAACCTGTCCACCATGGTGACCCTTCTGGTATTTCAAATTCTGGTGGCATAGGTTCCAGCACCACTACAACACGCAAGCCACCACAGTATGACAAACTGAAAGATGAGTGCTTTACACTGAGCCATCTGGGTTCCTTCATTAGCCACTATAGAGAGGCAAATCAAAACTAAAATGAGATACCAACTTACCACAGCTAAAATGGCACTGTTAAAATAATACAGATAATAACAAATGTTGGCAAGGTTGTGGGAAGATTGGAATCCTTTTGTATTGATGGTGGGACTGGGTTTTTCCATAGCACTATGAAGAACTGTATGGCACTTTCTCATAAAACTAGAAAGAGAACTGCTCTATGATCCAGTAATCCCACTCCTAGGTATGTACTCTACCCCAAAAAAAGAGACCCAAAAATTATGACATGAACAGACATTTGCACACCTATGTTCATTGCTGCTTTATTCACAATAGCAAATAAATGAAAACAACTAAAGTGTCCATCAGTGGATGAATGGTAAGCAAATTTTGGTACACACGTACAATGGAATACCACACAAGCATAAAAAATGAGTCCAAGAAACATAACACAGACAAATCTGAAGAACATAATGCTAAGTGAAATAAGTCAAGCATATAAAGAAAAATTTTGTATTATCCCTCTTTTATAAGAAGACATGAATACACATATTCTTGTTTATTGGTGGTTACCAGGGAGAGGGGAAAGTACACTTTAGATCATAGACACTTGTCATTTTTGGTGATGGGAAAAGTGACATCAAATGTGGATGTGTGAGCACAGCACAGCTGAAGTAAAAATGAGTGTTTGAGCACATATGGTTGGGTATGTGCATATTGGTATACGGGTATGCACAGGTACGTACATAGGTGAGAACAGAAAAAAGCATTGATTCGTACATGTTAATACAAATATGTGGGTATAGGCACATTTATTCATAAGAGGTGCAAATACTGTTACTCCTTTTTTTTTTTTTTTTGACATAACCAAACAGCTTCCAAGACTGGTTTTCTGCGTGTGAAAGCTTAGGACCATAGTCTTATGGGGCAGCTCAATGAATTGGCATAGCATAGTTCACGTAGTTCGTAAACACCGCGATCTGCATCCTAGTGAAGTAAGTAGCATCTGGAGCCTTAAAAGCTTGTGAGCAGCCTTCTAAGATATAACCACTGACACCTGCTCACCAGGAGCAAAACAGTAAGAAGGTAACCAAAAGCTCAGTGAAGAAACAAGTCTACCTGAGTCACAACCTCATCTACTCTGAGACTGGAAGAACAAGATGGTGCTCAGTTACCATCACTGACTGTTCTGATCAGGTTCACAATAGATAGTCCTGGATAGAATGGGAGAAAAATGTGGAGAAGAACACAAATTCTTAAAAAAAAAAAAGACAAACTGGAACGGAACAGTAGAGAACACAGAACTCCCTCAGACTATTGCCTGGGACACCTTTTAAACCTAGAACCAAACCTACCCTCTGAGATCACCTTTTAGCAAAATAGTAGAGAGGCACACAAAATAAAGGATATTACCCATAAGTTTGGTGCTCTACTTAAAAACCAACTGTATGAGACCAAAAGGTCAATAGTTACTCAAAAGTAAAGATGAAAAGATAAGGGGGTAAGGAAACTAGAGTACTGGAAAGGGAACAAACAGAACACAATTAAAGAGAATGTCAACACATTGTCATAAATATAACTGGCGTCACTAAACAATTTGTGCAGAAATTGTCAATTGGGAACTTAACTTGCTGAGAAACTTTCACTAAAAACTCACTTTTTTTTTTTTTTTAAGAATTCCCTATGGAGCACAGTTCTACTCTGACACACATGGCTTCACCATGAGTCAGAATGTACTTATTTTTTACTGTGTGCTAGAAAATGTACTGCACACTTTGCATCTATTATCTCATTTAACCTTCTAAAACAATCCTATGGACTCCTGACCATGAGGTAACCAGACAAACCCTGTCTCTGTAAACAACAGTAAAACTAGACAAGTTTTATGAGGTGACTGTGTTTAGGCAGGGGAAGACTGCAGTGTCTGAAGAAGGGAAATTCAGGAGGTGGCCCCGTGTTCTCCCAGACCTGACCATGAGCTACAAGGCCCTGTCCCTTCCTTAGCCTCTGACATACTAGTTTTCTGGCATTTCCTGAACAACTCAAGCTCTTTCCTGCTTTTTACCTTTTGCATATGCTCCTCTCTGCCTGGGATTTTTTTTTATCTTTTGTTCCTTGTGTGGATGGCTCATTCTCATTCTTCGTGCCTTTGGTTCAATGTCACTATCACAGAAGTTTTCTCTGATGCCTGTGCCATGTTTTTCTCTTTCTTAAGGCCCTGTTTTTCTGCCTAGCACTTAGCAGAGTTTGTAGTTGTATATTTATTTGCTCACTTATATATCCTCTGCCTCTCTTGCTACGCCAAGAATTCTATATCCAGTGCCTAGCATAGAACTGGAATACCCAGTGCCTAGCATAGAACTGGAACATAGTAGGTCCCCCCAAAATCACTATTGAATGAATGATGGAAGGGGTAATTATATTAGCACTGTCCCTTCCCACAGATGGTGAGGGAATGAATATATTGTGGGTTGAATTATGTTCCTCCAAAAAGATATATTGTAGTTTTAACCTCTGGTACCTGGTAAGTGACATTTAGAAATAGAGTCTTTGGAGATGTAATCAAGTTTAGATGAAGTCATACTGGATTAGGGTGGGCCCTAACCCAATGATTGGTGTCCTTATAAAATAAGGGAAAGTTGGACATAGACACACAGAGGGGAGAACAACACCTGAAGTTGGAGACACACAGTGAGAAGATGGCCATGTGAAGATAGAGGCAGAGATGGGAGCTATTCTGCCAAAAGTCAAGGAATACCTGTAGGAGGCAAGGAAAGATTTTTCCCTAGAGCTTCGGAAGGAGCATGGCCCTGCCTACACTTTGATTTTGAACTTCTAGCCTCCAGAACTGCAAGAGAGCATATTTTTTTTTAAGTTCGTGATATAGCCACAGGATTAATACAGGGAATTGGAGGGTGTTAAGGATTACATTGTGTCCCCCCAAAATATGTGTTGGAATCCTAACCCCTTACCTGTGGATGTAACCCATTTTGGGATAGGATTTTCTTTCATATGTTACTGAGGCCATATCAGTACAGAGTGTGTCCTAAATTTAATCCCTTCCGAGTGATGTAAAACAGCATAGACCCAGAGACAAGCAAACACCAATGGGGAAAAAGATAGGTGCCACATGGAGATCACCAAAGAACAGAGGAACGCTGGGTTAGAGAAGCTAAGACAGGATCTTCTCCCAAAGCCAACACAGAGAGCCTTCCCCTAGAGCTGGAGCCCTGAATTCACACTTGTAACCTCCTAAACTGTCTGAAAACTAATTTCTGTTCATTAAAGCCATAAAATAAAAATTAAAAAAAAACCTATGATAAAGAATTTTAATGATTACATAAATTGGCAGTTTTTTTTGACGTTATATACCATAAAATTAACTGCAATAATATTCTTCTTTTCATACTTACATAAAAAGGAAACGTTAGATTTTATGTTATTTTTTTGTGCTTTCTTCAAATTTAAACTTGGAATCATATTTTTTGTTTAACACAGTGTCTTAAAAAAATCTAAAAATTACACTGCTTAGCAAATATTTTTGGTTTTTAGTGATGCCAAAACATATCAGTATTGAGAGTATTCTAACATCAGACATCACTGTATTTCATTGTATGTGTACACAGTCAGAAGCAAGCAACGGGAGCATACACTACTGTAATTCATGAGTGGTTGATAATAGCACAATGGGCTTAGCAAACCACATATTTATAAACATAACGAAATGAAAATTTGACAAGGCAGGAATCTTGTAGAAATAATTAGCTCATTAGTTCGGATTATAAGCATATTATTAAGAATTAACAGAAGAGAGAAATTTAGTACTCATCATCTTAGAGAATGTTCAGCTAAACAATGAAAATTAAGTAAGAGGTTATTAGAAATTTTCTTCTGCACAGTTGGCTTATATTGAGTAGCTTTCTGTGGAGATGAAAACAATGAAAAGCTAAAATGTGGATGCAGAGGTAAGGACATTGATAAGGTAGGATAAGGCTACAAAAATAAGCATGAATATTTTTCCAGTAGTCTGCAAAAATAAAAGGATGAGGCTAAAGGTAACATCTTTTGCCTTTTGGAGTCTAGTTCAAAAGTCTACAATAATTCTAAAAGTAATAAGAGAAAATACAGATAATTCTACTGTTTAGGAAAAAAAAATCAAGAGGTCATTCCTCAGTATATTCAAATCTAATGTATAGATGGTAACTACCTCAGCAAATAGCTCAGGCATCTTGTAAATAATGCTGTATGACATTCAACCAAAACTTCTTCCACTCACAAAGTGGCGTTTCAGACAGCCAACAAATCATAATAGGCCTATTTCAGTAAACAGTCTGAGATAAGTATACAGAAAATAAAATTTAAAAATATCCCTAAGAATTCATACATTTTTCCTTAAATGAGTCATCCGGTTTATAGTACATCTAATAAAAATGAGGGTTTATATTTTTAACACTATTAGATGAAAACTAATAACGAAAATTTTCCTAATTTTATAATTATACCATATAATATGTTGGGAGTTTATATATTATGTTAAAATTTTCTTCCACAACTTTAAAATATTATGATAGAATATACTTCATCAGCACACAAATATGATTCCCAGAGTTTTAAACGTATTGCAAATATTTATATTTTAAAATCTGTATTTAAAAAAAATTATATAAAAAGATTAACAAAACTAAATGTTGCCAAGGATTTGGTAAAATTAGAACTCCGATACAACAAGGATTGTAAAATGATACCACCATTTGGATAACAATTTGACTATTTTTAAAAACATTATATATACAGCTCTATTATGATCCAGTCATTCCACATCATGGTATGTATCCAGAGAAATAAAAGCGTATATCTACTAATTTTTTTTATCTACTAAAATATTTCTACATAAATGACCATAGTAGCTTTATTTGTTTAGCCCAAAACTTCAATGAGTCCAAATATCTATCAACAGATGAATGGGAGAAAAAACTGTACTATATCCATACAATGGAATTAAAAACCCAAACCAAAAAAATGCCATTGAGGCAATTCCGACTCATTGTGACCCTACAGGACAGAGTAGAACTGCCCCATAAGGCTTCTAAGGAGTGCCCAGTGGACTTGAACTGCCAACCTTTTGGTTAGCAGCTGTAGCACTTAACCACTACACCACCAGGGTTTCCAACCTCATACCACCAAGACCGCAGCACCTGGAGCAGAGTGCATCCTCTGGACACGAAGTTCCTGCCCTAATATGCTCCCAGACCAAGGGAAGACTGTTGCCTCACAAGAACCTTCTTTCAGAGCTCCCCTGGAGCTGGCGCCCTGGATTCAGACTTCTAGCTTACTGGACCGTGAGAGGATAAACTTCTCTTTGTTAAAGCCATCCACTTGCGGTATTTCTGTTATAGCAGCACTAGATGACTAAGACATATACATATAAACCAAACCTGTTGCCGTTGAGTTGATTTGGACTCATAGCAAATGGAATAAGAGTTAGCAATAAAAATTAATGAACTATTCATATAATTTACCACATGGAGGAATTTCAAAATTGTTATGTTTGGTGAAATTAACTGGGCAAAAATAATATATAATATACAATTCCATTTATATAAAATTCTAGGAAATAAAAACTAATCTCCAGTGACAGAAAACAGATCGGCGGTTTCATGAGAATGGGGGTTCGAAAGCTGGAAAGGTCAGGAGGGAGGAATCAAAAAGAGGAACAAAAAGTAATTTGGGGAGATGAATATACTCATTTTCTTGAATGGCATGATGGTTTTATGTGTGTATACATGTGTCAAAGCGTGTTCAAGTATAAATTTTAAATGGGTGTAGCTTATTGTATTTAAATAAGTGCAGACAATTATATCTCAATAAAGCTGTTTATAAATATTCTTCTTTTCATCCATGAATTTGAGATGCTTCAGTTGTCATATACGAAGTTTCACATGTACCTGAGGTTTTTTTTTTTTTGTACTTTATTTCATTAGTAATTCTCTAAATACATCTCTCAATACTACACTGATTTTATTATGTTAGTAAAAGATGTGGTTGATTCAAAACACCTGAGTTATTTTGAGAGTCCTTTTTTCTAACAGGATAACTTCTGATTTAGAAAATAATATTGGAGTCATTATTCCCTGTCCTTGAGCACAGAGAATGTGTCCCAGCTGGAGCTGGGCTCACAAGGGCTCACAAAGACTCAACAGGATTCACAAAGACAAACAGACTGGGCCCTAAGGTATAAAGACAATGGCTAGGGTAATCTTGGAAAATATCTTTTAGGGAAGAAAATACCTTTTAGGGAAACTTTCACATGAGCCAATCAGAACACAAAAGACTTTCCACTTTTATCTTTCTCTTAGCATTTACTGAATGGAAAATTTGTTGGACCCATGAAGACCCTCCTTACTGAAACCTGTACCACTGATTATTAAGAAAGATAATTCAAAATGTAGGATCACAGTTTCTAGCCAATCTGAGAAAAGGTGAAAGTTTTGCCCATTTGTAATGTTAATATATACGGATGGTTCTGTAATGTTCCTTGGACTCGGGCAGATATGGCTGTGGCAGCATGTTGTCCATTTTCCCACTTGTGCTTATTCTGTAATATTTCCTTGGACTCAGGCAAACATGACTCTAGCAGCATGCCTGTCCATTTTCCCATTTCTCTCTGTTCTGTAATATTTCCTTGGACTCTCATAGACCTGCTTCTGGCAGCATGCTTGTCCATTTCCCATTTCGCCTTTTTGTATATATGCCGAATAAAATTTTCTTTTTGCTTTACTAAACTTTGTGATATTTTTTCCCTACAACACTTCTCTAACCAAAGTGATTTTATTACGACGTTACATCCATAGTGTTCTTGATGCCATGATGTATACATATGCAGAGTGTTATGGGCCTGTGATCCTTCTGTGCTAAATCCTTCCCCAAGGTGCATGCAGACTATCTCTGTTTGTCCTAAGATGTCTGAATAATGACAATACAAAACATTTTGAGGAATCTACTATTTCTTTACTTCTAAAAGTTTCTATAACAATTATCGTATTTTTACTCAAATTACGTGTGCCTTCTTTGTTTGTTTGCCAGCCACTCCCTCCCCTCTCAAGCGTTGCTATGCCAGTCCTTCTCCACAAATTGCTATGAAAAAAGATTAACCTGGAGCCCTTAGAAAATACCTCAAGGAGGGAGGGAGAAGAATCCAAACAAACTCAGAAGACGCACACTATTTGTCAAAAATACTGTAGAACTTTATATCTACAACACACAGAACTCTGTGTGTGTGTGTGTGTGTGTGTGTGTGTGTGTGGTGGAAATCATATCTTAGAGAAGTTTGTAGGATTTATCTGTGTTGTATATATTAATAGTTCATTTATTTTCTTTGCTGTGCAATATAGTCCATTGTGTGATTGACTATACAATAATTTTTTTTTTCATTTTATTGTGGATAGAATTAAGGTTTCCCATAGCTGGCTTTTATGAATAGTATTGCTATAAAAATTTTTTTACCTGTATTTTAATGAACATATGTACACAGTTTGAGAGAGGGAAGAAACAGGGACTAACCCCCTAGGCAAGGAGCCCTGCAACACCTGCAACTTGTGAGTGGCTAATGCAAAACTCCCATCCTGGAATGTGTGATAAGGAGAGAATAAACAATGTATTCCCTCGTAAGATGTTTTTCAGAAGAACCAACCTGATCTGGTCCCTGGAGCATGTGCAGACATCAGCAGGGTGGCCAACGGATGACTCCTGCCTGATGCAAGTACCCAAGAAAGGATTCGAACTGGCACCACAGGAGGACTGCGGAGGCACGACACCCTATAATAAGTCCTGCCGCTCAGTCCCAGGAGCCTTTGCTATGGGTTCCATCTTGGATTCCAGATGGACACAACCTAATTTAGTATGCACCACCACTCTGAGAAGTATCCGCCCCTTGAAAGAAACCTGCTAACTATCCATTACACTTTATCCTCGCCAAACCCATATAAGCCCCAGAAAAACCTTTGTTTGGGGGAACAAAGGCTAGCGTTGCTTGTTCATAATCTGTTACCCCCTCACAAGCCTTCACTTTCTTTCTGCTGTTAATAAACCTTCATTTGTGTGGAACCTCTGAGCCTCTCTTGGTCATTCTTGGTCAGTAGAAGGCAAGAACCTAGGCAGGGCTTAGTCCCAAGCTGGAAGCCTTGCCCTGCAACAATTTCTTTTGGGAGTTGAATTGCACATATTCAACTCTTTTCAGTTTAGAAAGTAAAACATCTGTTGTTCCTTTTCAGCTTGTTTTGCCGTTATTGTTGTTATGTGCCATCAAGTTGGTTCTGACTCATAGAGACCCTATAGGATGCAACAAAACTTCTCCATACAGTTTCCAGGGAGTGGCTGGTGGATTTGAACTGCCAACGGTTTGGTTAAGAGCTGAGCTCTTAACCACTATGCCAACCAGGGCTCCCATGGTGCCTTATGTATCTGCAATTCTTTTTTCCTCACTTTTTATCTTCATTGTGTCTCCATATTTCAATTAAGATAAATCTTCTGACTGCTCTTCCAGTTAATTAATTATCTTTCTCTCCTGTATATTATGAAACCCATCTGTTCAACTTTCATCTCATTAAATATAAGAATTTCCATTGGAATACTTTTTTGTACATTTTAAATGTCTGACAGTGCAGGGTAAAGAATTTGACTTTACCCAAAGTAATGTGGTCTTTGTCCTTGTTTCCTGACAGATGATGCTAGGAATTTCCTAAGTAACTGAAGTACATTTGTTATCTAAACAATACCTGAGGATTTTGTGCAAATGAGTGGGGGCTGGCCAGGCCACAAAGACCACCTTTTAGCCTGATATCAGCCAATCTCAGGGAGGGAAGGGCATGATTTAATCAATCATGCCTATGCAATGAGGCTTTAATCATGACTTTGTAATGAAACCAATAACGGCTCTGAACATAAAAGCTTCATGGGATCCCTGATTGGTGAATGACATCTGTGCACTTGAGAGGGTATTATTGCGCCCTTTGGGACATGGAAGTTCTGTGTTGAGAATGCTCCTGGTGTTCTTCCTATGTATCTCTTTGCTAGTATCCTGTTTTGCTGTAATAAAGCTATAAAGCTGAAGGAATAGAGGTAAACCCTCGAATCTGCAGCCCGCAGGTCAGAAGTTAGGGTGTTGTGTGGACTTCCAAATTTACAGCTGGCATTAGTCTGAAGGATGGTGTCCTTTTACCTTGTGAGATCTGACCTACCTCAGGGGGCTAGGGTCTGAGAAAGAGTGGCCACATGGGCAGCTGGTGTCAGAACTGTGCAGGGAAGTAATAAGTGAGGATTTATTATATCCTCATAGTTAGTAGAGGGCAGAATGGTGGAGTGCTGAGATTTCTGTTTCACATAGGCAGGATTCTTATTCTTGTCTTTCTCAACATATCAGTAGTGGTTATTTTACTTCCTTGCTTGGTAACTACAATATCTGGATCAACTTGTCTATTTTTACTGACCATTTATTATCTTTATCTTTGTTCATATTTTATTTATTCTAATGTTTAACATGACTGTATATATATATATTTAATTGAATACCAAGCAGTGTGTACTGACAGATCATTTGAAGGCCAAATGCTTCACTGGGAGATGATTTTGAGTGATTTGATATTATAGGGTTAGGCATTGTTAGAGAAGGATTTTTTTTAAATTGTTATTCAATTTATCCTTACAGTTAGGTATGGTTCTTTTTCCTGGGGCATTGCTCTTAGTGTTAGCATATAGATTTACTTGAATCTCAACTTAAATGGGATGATTACAAAAACAATTCAAATGGTAAGGCCCTGAAATTCAACTTCTTTTTCCCCAGCACTAAAAGGTAGCTGACACCATAGGGTTAAGGATCATTTTTATATCTTTTCTTGTGAATTTATTTTTTTGGCTGATTTTCTATTTTTTTAACCCTGTTTTTCACTCAATTTGTAAGAGTTCTTTATTAATTAAGGATATTAGTCATTTATCTGTGATGTACGTTACAAGTAATTTCTCCCCGTTCATCAGGTTTTTTTTTTTTTTTTTTTACTTTGTTGTTGTTGGGTGCTCTGGAATCACTTCCAACTCATAGTGACCCTATGAACAACAGAATGAGACACTGCTGGTCCTGCGCCATCCTCATGATCATTGTTATGCTTGACGCCATTGTTGTAGCCACTATGTCAATTCATCTCATTGAAGGTCTCCCTCTTTTTCCCTGACGCTCCACTTTACCAAGCATGATGTCCTTCTCCAGGAGCTGATCCCTCCTGATAACATGTCCCAAGTATGTGAGACTAAGTCTCACCATCCTCACATCTAAAGAACGTTCTGGATGTACTTCTTCCAAGAGAGATTTATTCATCCTTTTGGTAGTCCATGAAATATTTAATATTCTTCACCAACACCATAATTCAAATGTGTTGTAGGCTAGGTTCTCTAGAGAAGCAAAATGGGTAAAGAGTATAAATATATACATAAAGAGAGATTTATATTGAGGAAATGGCTCACGTGATTGTAGAGGCTGAAACATCCCAAGGCAGTTTATCAGGATAGAGGCTTTTCTCAATTCATGTAGCCGTAGGGGCTGGCAAACCCAGGATTGGCAGGTTAGAGAGCAGGGCTCCCACTCTCAGACTGTGAAAATCTACAGACTCCAAGATCTGCAGATAAGCTGATAGCTCAGGTCCCAAGAGCCCAAGGTCAGATGAACAGGAAAGAGCGGAGGATCCAGAGTCAGCAAAGAAGACAGAATGTCTGCTTATATTTGGATGCAGGCCACACCTCCAAGGAAACTCTCTTTCAACTGATTGGCTACTCAAAGCAGATTCAATCATGGTAGTGATAACATATAAACACTGAGAATCATGGCCCAGCCAAGCAGATACACAAACTTAGTCATCAGAGGTGTCAATTCTTTTTCAGTCTTCCTTATTTATTGTCCAGCTTTCACATGCATATGAGGCAATTGAAAACACCATTACTTGGGCCAGGTGCACCTAAGTCCTTAAAGTGACATCTTTGCTTTTTAACAATTTAAAGAGATATTTGTCAGCAGATTTGCCCAATACAATGATCCCTTTGATTTCTTAACTGCTGCTTCCATGAGTGTTGATTATGTGACTGATTAAAATGAAATTCTTGATGACTTCAATATTTCCTCCATTCATCATGATGATCTTTATTGGTCCAATTGTGAGGATGTTTGTTTTTTTTATGTTGATGTGTAATCCATACTGAAGGCTTTGATCTTTATCAGCAAGTGCTTCAAGTCCTCATCACATTCAACAAGCAAGGTTGTGTCATCTGCACAATGCAGGTTGTTAATGAGTCTTCCACCTACCCTGGTGCTCAGTTCTTCTTCATACAGCCCAGCTTCTAGAATTACTTGCTCAAAATAAAGACTGAATTAGTATGGTGAAATGATACAACCCTGATGCACACCTCTCCTGACTTTAAACCACACTGTATCCCCTTTTTCTGTTTGAACGATGGCCTCTTGGTCTATGCACTGGTTCTGCATGTTGTTGTTGTTGTTAGGTGCTGTTGAGTCAGTTCTGACTCATAACGACCCTATGCACAACAGAACGGAACACTGCCTGGTCCTGCGCCATCCTCACAATCGTTGTTATGCTTGAGCTCCTTGTTGCAGCCACTGTGTCAATCCACCTCGTTGAGGGTCTTCCTCTTTTCCACTGACCCTGTACTCTGCCAAGCATGATGTCCTTCTGCAGGGACTGATCCCTCTTGACAACTTGTCCAAAGTATGTAAGACGCAGTCTCGCCATCCTTGCTTCTAAGGAGCATTCTGGCCGCACTTCTTCCAAGACAGATTTGTTTGTTCTTTTGACAGTCCATGATATATTCAATATTCTTCGCCAACACCACAATTCAAAGGCATCAACTCTTCTTCAGTCTTCCTTATTCATTGTCCAGCTTTCACATGCATATGATGTGATTGAAAATACCATGGCTTGAGTCAGGTGCACCTTAGTCTTCAGGGACACGTCTTTGCTCTTCAACACTTTGAAAAGGTCCTTTGCAGCAATTTGCCCAATGCAATGCATCTTTTGATTTCTTGACTGCTGCTTCCATGGCTGTTGATTGTGGATCCAAGTAAAATGAAATCCTTGACAACTTTAATCTTTTCTCTGTTTATCATGATGTTGATAATTGGCCCAGTTGTGAGGATTTTTGTTTTCTTTATGTTGAGGTGCAATTCATATTGAAGGCTGTGGTCTTGGCTCTTCATTAGTAAGTGCTTCAAGTCCTCTTCACTGTCAGCAAGCAAGGTTGTGTCATCTGCAGAACGCAGGTTGTTAATGAGTCTTCTTCCAATCCTGATGCCCCGTTCTTCTTCATACAGTCCAGCTTCTTAGATTATTTGTTCAGCATACAGATTAAATAGGTATGGTGAAAGAATACAACCCTGACACACACCTTTCCTGACTTTAAACCAATCAGTATCCACTTGTTCTGTCCGAACAACTGCCTCTTGATCCATGTAAAGGTTCCTCACAGGCACAATTAAATGTTCTGGAATTCCCATTCTTTGCAGTGTTATCCATAGTTTGTTATGATCCACACAGTCGAATGCCTTTGCATAGTCAATAAAACACAGGTAAATATCCCTCTGGTATTCTCTGCTTTCAGCCAGAATCCCATCTGATATCAGCAATGATATCCCTGGTTCCACGTCCTCTTCTGAAACCAGCCTGAATTTCTGGCAGTTCCCTGTCGATGTACTGCTGCAGCCATTTTTGAATGATCTTCAGGAAAATTTTGCTTGTGTGTGATATTAATGACATTGTCCTATAATTTCCACATTTGGTTGGATCCCTTTCTGGGGAATAGGCATAAATATGGATCTTCCAGACAGTTGGCCAGGAAGCTGTCTTCCATATCTCTTGGCATAGCCGAGGGAGCACCTCCAGCGCTGCATCTGTTTGTTGAAACATCTCAATTAATATTCCATCAGTTCCTGGAGCGTTGTTTTTCGCCAATGGCTTCAGAGCAGCTTGGACTTCTTCTTTTAGTACCATCAGTTCCTGATCATATGCCACCTCTTGAAATGTTTGAATATCAACTAATTCTTATTGGTATAATGACTCTGTATTCCTTCCATCTTCTTTTGATGCTTCCTGTGTCGTTTAATATTTTCCCCATGGAATCCTTCACTATTACAACTCAAGGCTTGAATTTTTCCTTCAGTTCTTTCAGCTTGAGAAATGCCGAGCGTGTTCTTCCCTTTTGGTTTTCCATCTCCAGCTCTTCACATAAAAAAAAATATGTCATTATAATAATTTACTTTGTCTTTCGAGAGGCCCTTTGAAATCTTCTGTTCAGTTATTTTACTTCATGAATTCTTCCTTTTGCTTTAGCTGCTCGATGCTCAAGAGCAAGTTCTGCATGAGCACAATGAAATGTTCTGGAATTCCTGTTCTTTGCAATGTTATCCATAATTTGTTATGATCCACACAGTCAAATGCCTTGGCAGAGTCAATAAACACAGGTAAATATCTTCCTGGTATTCTCTACTTTCAGCCAGGATCCATCTGACATCAGCAATGATAACACTCCTTCTATGTTGTCTTGTTTGTTTAGTACTGCTACCACAGATACACCACAAGTGGATGGCTTCAGCAAACAGAAATTTATTCTCTCACAATTTAACAGGCCAGAAGTCCAAATTCAGGGAATCAGCTCCCGGAAGGCTTTCTCTCTCTGTTGGCTCTGGAGGTAGGTTCTTATCATCAATCTTCCCCTGAACCAGGAGCTTCTCAACTCAGGGACTCCAGGCCCAAAGGACACACTCTTCTCCTGGCACTACTTTCTTGGTGGTTTGAAGTTCCAGTGTCTCTCTGCTTGTTCTCTCTTTTATATCTCAAAAGAGATTGGCTTAAGACAAAACTTAGTCTTGTAGAATGAGTCCTGCCTCATTAACACTGCCATTAATCTCACCTCACTAACATCATAGAGGTAGGATTTACAACACATAGGAAAATCACATCAGATGATGAAATGGTAGACAATCACACAATACTGGGAATCATGGACTAGCCACATATTTGGGCGGGACAAAATTCAATCCATAACACACATCCTCTTCTGAGTCCAGCTTGAATTTCTGACAATTCCCTGTTGATGTACTGCTACAACTTTTTTTTTGAATGATGTTCAGAAAGTTTTACTTGCATGTGATATTAATGATATCATTCCATAATTTCTCCATTCTGTTGGATCTCCTTTCTTTGGAGTAGGCTTAAATATGGATCTCTTGCAGTCAGTTGGTCAGTTAGATGTCTCCAAATTTCTTGGCTTAGATGAGCACTTCCAGTGCTCTGTCTGTTTCTTGAAACATCTCAGTTGATATTCCATTAATTCCTGGAGTCTTGTTTTCCACCATTGTCTTCAGTGCAGCTTAGACTTATTCCTTCAATACCATGGGTTCTTGATCATATGCTACCTCCTGAAATGATTGAATGTTGACCCCAACTTGTCTGTCAGTTTGTCGTACTGTGGGGACTTGCGTGTTGCTTTGATGCTGGAAGCTATGTACTGGTATTCAAGTAGCAGTAGAGTCACCCATGGTGGACCAGTTTTAGCTGAGCTTCCAGACTAAGACCGATTAGGAAGAAGGATCTGCTGGTCTTCTTCTGAAAAAAAAAAAAAAAAATTAGCAAGTTAACACCTTATGAATAGCAGTGGAACATTGTCTGATATAGTGCCAAAAGATAAGCCCATCAGGATGGAAGGCACTCAAAACACTACTGGGGAAGAACTGCCTCCTCAAAGTAGAGTCGACCTTAATTACATGGATAAAGTCAAGATTTTGGAACCTTCATTTGCTGATGTGGCATGACTCAAAATGAGAAGAAACAATGAAAAACAACCATTAATAATTGGAACATGGAATGTACAAAGTATGAATCTAGGAAAATTGGAAATCGACAAAAATGAAATGGAACCCATTGAGATGGATATCCTAGGCATTAGTGAACTGAAATGGACTGGTATAGGCCATTTTGAAGCAGACAATTATATCGTCTACCCTGCCAGGAATGACAACTTGAAGAGGAATGGTATTGCATTCACCACCAAAAAGAACATTTCAAGATCCATCCTGAAGTACAACACCATCAGTGATATGATAATATCCATATGCCTACAAGGAATACCAGTTAATACCGCCATTCTTCAAATTTACCCACCAGCTAGTAATGCCAAAGATGAAGAAATTGAAGATTTTTACCAACTTCTGCTGTATGAAATTGATCAAACATGAATCAGGATGCATTGATAATTACTCGTGATTGGAATGCAAAAGTTGGGAAAAAGGATAGGTAGTTGGGAAATATGGCCTTGGTGATAGAAACAATGCTGGAGATTCGATGACAGAATTTTGGAAGACTAATAACTTCTTCATTGCAAACACCATTTTTTTCAACAACATAAACAGCAACTGTGGATGTGGACCTCATCAGATGGTATACACAGGAATCAAATCGACTACATTTGTGGAAATAGACAATGGAAAAGCTTGATATTATCAGTCAGAACAAAATCAGGGGCCAACTGGGGAACAGACCATCAATTGCTCATATGCAAGTTCAAGTTGAAGCTGAAGAAAATTAGAATAAGTCCCTAAGAGCCAAAGTACAACCTTGAGTATATCTCACCTGAATTTAGAGGCCAACTCAAGAATAGATTTGACACATTGAACAGTAATGACTGAAGAGCAGACGAGTTGTAGAATGACATCAAGCACATAATACATGAAGAAAGCAAAGGGTTGTTTAAAATACAGAAAAGAAAGAAAAGACCAAAATCGATGCCTGAAGAGACTCTGAAAGTTGCTCTTGAACATGCAGTAGATAAAGTGAAAGGAAGAAGTGATTAATTAAAAGCATTGAAGAGAAAAATTCAAAAGGCAGCTCGAGAAGACAAAGTATTATGACATGAGCGAAGAGCTGGAGACGGAAAACTAAAAGGGAAGAGCTCACTTGGCTTTTCTCAAGCTGAAAGAATTTTACAAAAATTTGAGCCTCAAGTTGCAATATTGAAGGATTCCACAAGGAAAACTATAAAAGGACTTAGGAAGCATCAAAAGAAGGTGGAAGGAATACAGAGTTAGTATATGAAAAGAATTGATCAAATGTTCAATTACTTTGTTTAGAATCTTTAATTTTTTTTTTTCTGTGCAGAAAAAAGTTCTGTGCAGAACTTTAAAAATGTCACGTTTATCAATCTTTTTCTTTAATTACCTCTGCCTTTTCATTTTCTTAACAGTCTTTCCTAAAAAACAGAAGTTTTTGTTATAATACAGTCCGATTCATCAGCATTTGTTATGGTTAATTATTTGTCCTATTTAAAGACGGTAACCAACCCAAAAAGTTATTTTTTCTGTGTTCCTCCAGAAGCAACACTGATTTCATTTCAATCTATCTGTAATATTTTTGTGTATTGTACAGATTAGAGGTCAAGACGCACTGTGTTTTTTCACTCAAAGGCTATCTAATCAACCTAGTATCATTTGTGGAAAAACCTAAGACAAAACAAAACAGCTTACTCTTCTTGCAGCAGTTTTTCACCATTTTTGTATATCAAACAACTAGACATACTGGACTGTTTCAGGATACTCTATTTGTTGCATTCTTATTGTTTCACTCTAATTAAATAACTATATATTTAAACTAAGCATTGATATGTTTTGAGTAATCCCTCCAGACTTCATTCCTTTAAGTTTTCTGCCACTTTTCTTGCTGCTTTGCACTTCCACACATATTTTCTTAATTTTGTCAGGCTTATCAATTACCATCTAAAATTCTCCTACAATTCTTATTGAAATTGTCTTGAATCTATGGATCGATCAGGGAAAAAAACTTTTTTTTTTTTTTTTAATATCAGGTCTTTCAGTCATGAATAATGTTCATTTCTCTATTTACTTAGATCTTCCTTAATTCTTTCAATAATTTATTATAGATTTAGGTGTTATAAATATTTTTATCATATTTGTTTCTCAGTATTTTTTGGCTTGACACTTTTATATATTGTTTCACTCTTGAAATTTAATATTTGCTTATTTAGGTCTTATTGGAATTTTTATTGATCTTTTTTTTCTAGTGATCTTGTCGGATATATTTACTTTAATCGTTTTTAGGCTTTAGGCTTTTTTATTTACGCAAAGATAGCACCTGCAGATTAAAAAAAAAAATTTTATGTAGCACCTGCAGATAAGGAAGTTTTTATTTACCTTTTTCCAGTTTGGCTACCTTTTATTTCTTTTGCTTTACTCATTTTAATTGCAGGGATCCACAGTATAATGTTAACTAGATATGCAGATAGCAGGCATGTTTTTCTCAATCCCAAATTCAGGGGAAAAGCCTTAAATATTTCTTCATTAAGTAGTGATAAACTGTATAATCATTAATGGTCTTAAGCTCACAACCACACTTGCAAGGATCTTCTTCTATCTAGAATTGGCTTGGCTAAGGTGAGAGCTTGTGTGAGATTCAGGGGAGTAGAAGTGTAACAGTGTCCATTATTCTGTGAAGGATATCATGGTTAAATATGGCGATATAAAGTGACAAATTTGTCTGGTGTTCCAGTTGTCATCTTTTTCTGTTCTGCATCCAGTTCTGCTTTCTAACGCTATTGACTAATAGTGGCTCCAAATCTACCACGAAACACTACACTGTGGCCCCGCAGCAGCAAAAATTTGACATTCACTTTCTTACCAGCCCCCCTTGTGGTCCTACTCTGGTGGCTGGATGCCTTTTACTTCTCTGATTGATTGGTTCTTGACAACCCTCATCCCCTAAATACCCCTTTCAGGTAAGAACTTCCTCAGCTCCTCTCATGATTGTGTAAATTCTAATTCCTATAGTAAATCACTTATTCCACAATTCACAGTGATTTTGCTTCCCTGATTGAACTCTGGATAATACAATTATTAGTTTCAGACGTAGGTGCTGGTGTTTCACAAATCTAAATCTTGTGCATTGACCTTGGGACCAGGCAGGTATCAGAGCCTGGAAGCATGAAGAGGATACCGTGAGTGGAAATTATAAAAGAGTGAGTGAAATTTGAAAGGGTTGTAAAGAAATTGATACTGTAGGCTACAGAAAAGGTGGCATGAGTTATGTAATGGTGAAGTTTATTGATTCAATTTGGAAGACTTAAAATGTACCTAATAAAATTGTGAATTTTGTTAAGGGAATTTCCTAGCAGAATGTTAAGATACCGATTGCTTGTTTTAGCCACCTGTGATAAAGTGCAGCCTGAGACAGTGAACTAACAAAGGAACTGTTTAGTTTCCAAGCAGACTTTAAAAGAACTATACAAAACACAGAAATTATCCCATCCACCAAAGTATAGTCTTAAAATTAGAAATAACTTCAGGGAAAAGAGGAAACCAGTCAGTATCTTATTATCAGATTTATATATATATATATATAAACCCTGGTGGTGTAATGGTTAAGTACTATGGCTGCTAACCAAAAGGTCGGCAGTTCCAACTCACCAGGCACTCCTTGGAAACTCTACCGGGCAGTTCTACTTAGTCCTGTAGGGTCACTATGAGTTGGAATTGACTTGACTGCTACGGGTTTATATATATATATGTGTGTGTGTGTGTATATATGTATATATATATGCATAGAGTGAAACCTGTGGTAGCAGGAACTCTACAGAACTGCCTTGTTTTTTCAGGTCTCTTGATTTTCTGTCTTTGATGGGGCAGTCACCACTTTCCTACTGCTCTCTATTTAGTGGAAAATATTTGAGTTTTCCTTCTCTGACAGGTTTTGCCTTACACAGGTTCTGGCTTTCAGATAGATAGATGATAGATAAATAGATAGATGATAGATAGATAGATGATAGATAGATAGATAGATAGATAGATAGATAGATAGATAGATAGATAGATAGATAGATAGATAGATAGATAGATGATAGATAGATAGATAGATAGATAGATAGATAGATAGATAGATAGATAGATAGAAAGATGATAGATAAAAGATATAGATATAGATAGATATAGATATCATAGCAAAGCATACATGCATACGTGTGTGTGTGTGTGTGTGTGTGGTCTTGGCAAGGCTATAGGGAGATAGGTGTTTTGTACATTGCTGCTGGAAAAGCAAACTGACAGATTTCAATAGGCGAATTTGGCACTATCTTACAAAGTTACACTGTGTTGTAGGGGAAAAAACAGAAAGTTTACTACAGCAAAAAGAAAGTTTTATTTAGCATATATTCAAAAACGCAAAAGTGAGAAGCAGGCAAGCATGTTGCTAGAGTCATGTCTGCCTGAGTCCAAGGAAATATTACAGCATAAGCAAGGATGGGAAAACGGGCAAGCATGTTGCCACAGATACGCCTGTCCAATTCCAAAAAACATTGCACAGTCATCAGTGTATATTAACACTATAAAATGGGCAAAACCATTGAAAACTTCACCTTTTTCACAGATTGGCTAGAAACTGTGATCCTAAATTTTGAGCTGTCTTTCTAAACAATCATTGGTATGGGTTTCAGTAATGACAGCCAGGAGGGTCTTCATTGGTCTAACAAATTTCTATTCATTATATGTTAACAGAATAAGATAAGAGTGGAAAGTCTTTTGTGTTCTGGCTTATGTGAAAGTTTCCCTAAAAGATATTTTCCAATATTACTCTATCTATTGTCTTTATACCTCAGGGCCCAGTTGATATGTCCTTGTGAGCGCTTGTGAGTCCAGCTCCAGCTGGGTCACATTGTCTATGCTCAAGGACAGGGAATAATGACTCCAATGTTATTTCCTAAATTAACTGTCACTGCATTTTGACACATCATCCTATATCTAGGAATTTACCCTATGAGTTGGAATCGACTCGATGGCAGTGGGTTGGAGTGGGTATCTTTTAATGATATCTACCTATATGTCTCCAAGGTTATTCATTGCAGCATTGCATGACTGCAAAATATTAGCAACAACCTAAATACCCATACATGGGAAATAATTTGAAACAGCTGCCAACTGACAATTATGGGGCAATTTGAGAAATAAAATAAATGATTATAGTAATGTATTATACTTGTAAAACAAAATAAATATCTGGGAGAGTGGTTTTTTAATGGGTATTTATTTTTATAAATAAATAATAGAGTACATAAATTAGTGGGGACAAATGGAAAACCCTTCCTCACAATAGAATTCAAATTCCTGAATGTAGAAGAATTGATGACAACATAATATCGTTTGGTAAAATCCATAGTGCCGCTTGAGTGTCTACACATCATGGCATCTGGATTTCCTCGAGTGAGAGATTTCAGAAACAGCAAGACAGAAGCTGCCGCTACTTTTAAGATCTGCCCTCAGAAGCCACACTCTATCATTTCTGCCACATTCAATTTGCTAGAAGTGAGTCACTAAGTGCAGCCCACACTGACAGTGAAGGGAACACCATCACTTGAAGGGAGAAATATCAAAGAATAACATTTTTTTTCAAGAAAATTTTTCTTTTGGAATAATTTTATATTTACAGAAGAGCTTCAGAGTTCCCACATATTCCTCATTTAGTTTATCTTTTATGATCTTGGAACTTAATAACATCTTTTGGATGATTTTATTCTGTATTTCTACCTCATAACATATTCTATAAGAAAAACCATTTAAAAACTCTTAATTTTTGTGGCCAAAGGATGTTCTAGGATAAAAACATCATAAAGTTTAATAAAGCAAAAAGCAAGTTTTATTTGGCATATATTCAAAAAGGCAAAAGTGGAAAATGGACAAACATCCTGCCAGAGCCAAGCCTGCCTGAGTCCATGTCACAGAATCATCAGTGTATACTAACATTACAAATGCACAAAACTACTGAAAGCTTCACCTTTTCACAAATTGACTAGAAACTATTAAGTCACCTTGATCATACATTTTGAACCATCTTTCTTAACAATCATTGGTACAGGTTTCAGTAAAGACAGTCGTAAGAGTCTTCATTGGTCTAACTAATCTTACTATTCACTAAATGATAATACAAAAAGATAAGAGTGGAAAGTATGTGATGCTCTGTTTTATCACTTGTTTATGTGAAAATTTCCCTAAAAGAATGTTTTCAAGGTTGTCCTAGCTATTGTGTTTTATATCTCAGGGCCCAGTTGATGTGTCCTTGTGAGTTCTTGTGAGTCCACCTTCAGCTGGGTCACATTCTAGGCCAGGGATAATGGCTCCAACGGTATCTCCTAAATCAAGGACAAAATCTAAAATTGCATGCGACCTTATGTGTAAATATTAGCTTTCCATTAAAGATAGAAAGCCACATTAATACCAAGAAATCTTCTGGATGGTGCAAGTAATTCCCTTATTAAAAATAGTGTACATAATTACTTAAATTAAAATAGCTTTTATTGTAAATGGGTTGTGCATTGGATTAAAAAAAATGATCATTCAAAGCATACCAATTGATCAGCTAGGGGCAACATTTTTGAATGAAAAATTAAATGTTGTCCTTTAAATATCTTTGACCTGACAAACTGTTCTGATTTTCCTGAAATTCAGATTTCTGGGTTCATGGAGTTGAAGCAATCCACCCAGGCCAGCTGTTCTTAGGTGTCCTTTTGAATCCTGAGCCTTTAGAGAAGTGTTTTCCTAAGGTCACCTTAAGTAAAAAAAAATGCCTACTAAGCAGCTTTGTTATTGTTATTGTTGTTAGGTGCCATCAAGTTTGTTCCGACTCATGGGAACCCTATGTACAACAGAATGAAACACTGCCTGGTCCTGCACCATCCTCACAATCATTGTTATGCCTGAGCCCATTCCAGCCACTGTGTCAATCCATCTTCTTGAGGGACATCCTCTCTCTTGCTGGCCCTTTATTTTACCAGGCATGATATATGTCTCCAGGGACTGATCCCTCCTGATAACATGTCCAAAGTATATAAGATGTAATCTTGCCATCCTTGCTTCTAAGGAGCATTCTGGCTGTATTTCTTCCAAGACAGATTTGTTTGCTGTTTTGGCAGTACATGGTATATTCAATATTCTTCTCTAACACCATAATTCAAAGATGCCAATTCTTCTTCAGTCTTCCTGATTCATTGTCCAGCTTTAGCATGCATGTGAGGCGATTAAAAACACCATGGCTTGAGTCAGGTGCACCTTAGTCTTCAAGGTGACATCTTTGCTTTTTAACACTCTAACAAGGTCTTTTGCAGCAGATTTGCCTGGTAAAATGCATCATTTGATTTCTTGACTGTTGCTTCCATGGGCGATGATTGGGGATCCAAGTAAAATGAAATTCTTGACAACTTCAACCTTTTCTCTGTTTATCATGATGTTGCTTATTTGTCCAGTTGTGAAGATTTTTGTTTTCTTTGTATTGAGGTTTTTCCACACTGAAGGCTGTGGCCTTCGATCTTCATCAATAAGTGTGTCAAACCCTCTTCACTTTCAGCAAGCAAGGTTGTGGCATCTGTATATCACAAGTTGTTAGTCTTCCTCCAAACCTGATGTTCTCTTCTTCTTCACATAGTCCAGATTCTCAGATTATTTGCTCAGCATGCAGATTGAATAGGTATGGTGAAAGGATAAACCCCAACATACACCTTTCCTGACTTTAAACCACACAGTATTCCCTTGTTCTGTTTGAAAGACTACCTCTTGATCTGCACAGATTCCTCATGTTCTTGACGTCTTCACTATTACATGGTGAAGGGATGAAACTGCATGTTTACTCCTATCTTTACTTTTTTGTGTGTCTGTGTTCTTGCTCCTAGAAAGTGTTGACTTAGATTAAAGGGTCATAATCTATTTACCTATTATAGTATTTTATCTTCAGGGAAATTTGAATTTACCTTAAAATAAATTGTTTTAGAACAATTTCACATTTACATGAATTTTGTGTCTTTCTCTTGCTCCCACATCTATTCTTATACCTAAATACCTAGCCTAGTCTTTAACAAATCAGTGTGCATCTAAGATGAAATTCATGTAATATACTTAACCCTTTCCTACACCTATGAAAATTTATTAAAACTTGCAATTGCAATTGCAGAAAGGGAAAAAAAGAAATAAGTTTAGTCACTAAAAAGATGTGCTCTTGCAATGCGAGTAATTAGAAAGGACTTTCTCTTTAAGTCCCTTTTCTTCAAAAGCTTTTTTACACGAAATATTAAATCATCAGTCAGAACCAGAATTCAAATCTGCATCAATAATTTCTTAAGAACAAAGTTCATGATACTCATATTCGAGACATCTAAATATAAAAACCTTCATGTAAAATATTCATTAAGAAGTACAACTTTGTTTTTAGATTTTTTTAATATTATTGTAATGAGGAGTCTGACTCCATTTTTTGATGTTTGACTGCTAACAGCTTGTGAACCTCCCCCTTTTCTCTTCTCTTTGTGTCCCACATTTGGAGGAACTGAAAAGAAGGTCTGGTTTCTCCCTTCTTGTGTGCCTCAGGGAGATTCAAGCCACACAAGCTCCTTCCTAAATGCAAAAACCTTCACCCCAGCATCACCTACTAATGGCAGTAAAAATCTAGGCTGGTCTCCTTTCCTTGTTTTCTCAAGACATTTTGGGACCTGCTTGAGAGGCCTGCCCTGCTCTCGCCAGAGACCTTAATTATGTAAGCAATAAATCTTTTCATACCCTCTTGGTGTGTGCCTGGTGTCATCAGTCTCAACATTCAAACCAATCTTTGGGTGTGGGGCAGGTTGTCCATCTGCCTTTGCAGGTAACCATAAGAATTATACACTATAAACTCAAGGGTATCTCTTTTTAAGGCATAAATTGTTCATTCAGTTTAAAATGCTGTATCTAAAGTTTTCATTATCTTTGCTATAGCAGAAGTTTTGCCTCTGATCCTGTTACATCTGTCAATAGAATTTATCATAGTGGATCACAAAGCATAATCATCTCAATTATTGTCTCTATGTCTGAGGCTAAGGACAGGGTTTTTCATGTTCCATTTTTCCTCTGTTGAACTTTGTTTCAGGTGGTTTATATTCATGCTTCATGTGTTTTTAATTCTTTCCCATACTTCTTTTTGACACTGAAGCTATGGACATTAATCCTGTCATGGTGGTGCTTTGGTTTTGCTTTTAAAGTGTATTTACCTCCTTCAGATGTTTGGCTTTTACTTTACTTGGTGATTTTTAAAATATCTTCCACTGGGTAATTGTTTCTATTCAGTCCAAGTCAGAGGAAAATTTCCTCATGAAACTTCCATTTTAACATTTAAAATCGAGCACCAGGCAATAATATTCGTACTTGCATTTTTTTAAAAAATAGTTCTAGAACGATGTTTTATTGACTATGCAAAGGCATTTGACTGTGTGGATCGTAAGAAATTATGGATAACATTGCAAAAACTGGGAATTCCAGAAGACTTAATTGTGCTCATGAAGGACCTGTACATAGATCAAGAAACAGTAGCTCAAACAGAGAAGGGATACTGTGTGGTTTAAAGTTAGGAAAGGTATTCATTAGGGTTGTATCCTTTCACCATACCTAGTCAACCTGTATGCTGAGCAAATAATCCTAGAGACTGGACTATGTGAAGAAGAACTGGGCATCAGGATTGGAGGAAAACTCCTTAACAACTTGTGTTATGCAGATGACACAGCCTTCCTTGCCAAAAGTGAAGAGGACTTGAAGCACTTACTGATGAAGATCAAAGACCACAGTCTTCTGTATGGTTTAAATCTCAACATAAAGAAAACAAAAATCCTCACAACTGGACCAATAAGCAACATTATGATAAACACAGAAAATACTGAATGTTGTCAAAGACTTCATTTTACCCAGATCCACAATCAACAACCATGGAAGCAGCAATCAGGATCTGCTGCAAAAACCTTCTTCAAAGTGTTAAAAAACAAAGATATCACCGTGAAGATCAAGGTGCACTATGGTGTTTTTAATCACCTCATATGCATGCGAAAGCTGGACAATGAATAAGGAAGACCAAAGAAGAGTTGATGCCTTTGAATTGTGGTGTTGGCGAAGAAAATTGAATATACCATGGACCGCCAAAAGAATGAACAAATCTGCTTTGGAAGAAGTACAACCAGAATACTCCCCGAAAACAAGGATGGCAAGACTACATCTCACTTACTTTGAACATGTTATCAGGAGGTATCAGTCCCTGGTGAAGTACATCATGCCTGGTAAAATAGAGGGTCAAGAGAAAAGAGGAAGACCTTCAAGGAGATGGATTGACACAGTGGCTAAAATACTGGGCTCAAGCATAACAAGAATTGTGAGGGTGATGCAGGACAGGGCAGTGATTCGTTCTGTTGTACATAGGAGCTATGAGTCAGAACCAACTTGTCAGCACCTAACAACAACAATTAACAAATTTCACTATCATAGTCACTTGGTCTATATTGTCAGGAGGCTATGTGTAATATGAGATATTCCTTGGAAACAGTGGTAGTTACACAATGTGAATGTGTTGGCAATTATTAGTTTATGTCTTTCAGGGCAGCTTACTCCTGCTCTAATAGGAAGATGTGTACATTTTATAACTTGACAAGTTTAAAACTTCAAAATGCTCTCAGAAGGAGAATATAGTTAGGTTTATTTTATTTTTTTAATCAAGTTTGACAATATTAGATCTGTGTGTGGAACATTCTACTAACATTTAATGCAATTACTTATGCAGTTGCTTTTTTGACTATCACATTGGTATTTTTAACGTTTTATATTTCTCTTCTCTCTTTTCTTATCTAACTTTTGCTATTTTAATTTTATTACTTCATTTTTACCTTCCAATAAGTCACTAATTGATTGCCTATAAATTCTAAAATATGTCTTTGATTTAACACAAAGCAAAAACCAAATCCATTGCCCTTGAGTTGATTCTGACTCACAGTGACCCTATAAAAGAGAGAGTAGAAGTGCTCCATAGGGTTTCCAGTGAATGGCTGGTGGATTTGAACTGCTGCCTTTTTGGTTAGCAGCCAAGCTCTTAACTGCTGTGCCATGAGCCACCAAAACCCACTGCTGTCAAGCCAGTTCTGACTTATAGCAACCCTATAGGACAGAGTAGAACTGCCCGATAGAGTTTCCAAGGAGCGCCTGGTGGATTTGAACTGCCAACCTCTTAGCAGCTATAGCACTTAACCACTATGCCACCAGGGTTTTCCCATGAGGCACAGTCTAATATAAATTGTTAAATTTATCACTTTCTTCTCACCTCTAGCTATTCAGCTTCTTGTATTCTGTTCAGAACTCAGCAAATGTCCTGTGGAAGAAACCAGCCTTATATTAGAAACCTCTCAGGATACCACTTTATCATGCCAACACCAAGTGTGCACTAAAGTTTTCTCTGGTTTCCCTTGTTTTCAACAGAGGTGCCCAGAAGCAAGAGAGAGAGGCAGATGGAGACAGGCAGCTCATCTTGGAGAAATTATATGTCTCTGGAACACTGGATTATCTACATAAGTGCGCTCTCCTTAACAGCATCAAGTTTAATCATTAAAATGAATATTACTGTGTACCAACTAAATTGATTCTGATTTTGTGGATCTTAAAGTAGAGTCTTAAGGAGCCCAGGTGTGAAAATGGTTAAGCACTGGGATGCTAATCCAAAGGTTAGTGGTTCAAACCCACCTAGCAGCTCTGAGGGAGAAAAGACCCGATGGTCTGCTTCCATAAAAATTACAACCTAGGAAACCCTATGAGGCAGTTCTACTCTGTCACATGGGGTAACTATGAGTCGAGATCAACGGCACCTAACAACAACGAAAGTGGGTCCTAGCAACTTTCATTTTTAGCACTTATTTCTGGTGATTCTAATGCTGGTGGACCATGGACCTTAGCTATGGAACACTACCTAGGTATTATTACTTCCACAGATTTATGAAACTTTTAAAATGATTATTTAAATGTTTATATTTAATTCCTCATATTTGAATGGAAATGAAAATCTGTTGTTAGCTACTCTGTCTTTCCTGGAAATGTAAGTTCCATTGAACATTTTAATATGTGCAATTGTTCAAAATACTCTTAAATTTTCTGGGTTATTTGTAGTCCCAAGCTCAGGACTTTTTTTAAAATTTTTCATTTGTTAAACATTATTAGGGTGTTTGTACTCTGCATTGTTTGTCTAGCCCGATAGCACAGATGCTTTGTGTGATTGTCCCTATTGGACTGTATAGTGTTTTTTCTCTTATAAGATTAACAAGTTCAGGAAGATTTTTAATTATTTTGTTTTGTTTTGTGTTCTTATACCTTATGAATAATATAAATTAAGACTCAGTGTCTCAGATGTTGAATGCAGACTTAAGAATCTGTAATCCCTTTTCTTAAGTGTAAAATAAGTGTTTTACTGGTGTTTTTTAAAAAAGAAAAAACTAAACAAAATTTGAGCTTTGTTTTAAAAAAGTGTTGATGACTGTGTTCAGAATGGATAGGAAGAAGTGAAGCTGTCATTTATTTACTCAGGAAATTTAGTGAAATGAAAATACAGGCAATTTTTTTGAGGAATTAAGACTGAAAATGTTGTTACGTTGATCAAGAAAAGAATATTGAGGAATTATCAAATGTTGTAGTAATCAATTAAAAAAAAAAGGCATCTGGTCAAGAAAGCGGAATATCAGTCTTATCAACAGAGGGAGAAACAAGATGGAAAAAAAGCCAGACTGCTTGGCGTTTTATTCAGCATTTAATGTGGTATCACACAATCCCAAATTGATCATGACTTAGAGCAACAAACATTTACTTATTGCTCGTATTTAGGAGTGCTGTGTAGGCCTGCTGCAGCTGTCTCAGCCTTTCTACGTTACCTCATTCCAGGACTCAGGATGAAGGAGAGTCCAACCACTCAAATGCACTTAAATCATTTTCTGAGATGTAGCATACAGCATGTCTACTCACATGCCATTGGTCAAAACAGATCACATGGCCAAACCAAAATTTAATACAGCTGGAAACTATACTCTGCCTACAGCAAGGAGAGAGAATATGGTTGTGAACAACTATTACAGTTTCCTAAGTTTAGATTAGGAAATGAGTGTAAAGTTACATTTTCTGGCACTTAAAGAATAAATACATGAAAAACCCTCTTCTAAAAAAACATAAATAAATATAATAAATGCTTAATTAACACAAAACAAAACAAAACATTGCCATTGAGTTAATTTCAACTCATAGTAACGCTATTGCACAGAGTAGAACTGCCCCACAGGATCTCTAAGGAGCGGCTGATAGATTCAAACTGCCAACCTCTTGGTAAGCAGCCAAATTCTTAACATAACTAACACCATATAAAATACCAAAAAGTAAGATCAAAATCTAGGACCCAAAAAATAAAAGAGGAAGCTCAAAACCTTGCAGTAAGCTAATGAGGATGGGAAGATAACCTTGAGACAGTTTTCAAAGTTTGTGATCTAGAGGTTTGGGCATTAATTACTACAGAGAGTATCAAAGGTAAACAAAGCAGTTGCCATTGAACTGACTTCAACTCGTAAAGACCCGATGTGTTTCAGAGTAGAGCTGTACTCAATTGGGTTTTCAATGACTGATTTTCTGGAAATAGATTGCAAGGCCTTTCTTCCGAGGCACCTCCGAGTGGACTCAAACTTTCAACCTTTGGTTAGCAGCTAAGCATGTTAACCATTTACTTGAGTTTAATGCAACCAAGATGGAGAGCTGTGGTTCAGATCCCCACATAAAACTGGATGCTCGAAGTGCTAAATACTCAAAGGTTGTTATAAAATATTCAACTAATCAATAAAGGAAGAAAGAAATGAATTGTTTTCTTTTAGCTTGGGGTTTTGGTAAAGAAAAAAAAGTGAAATAAAATGGTAGTCCTGATAATTTAAAACCACTGTTGGAATTACAAATAAATTATTCCATAAAATATATACTATCCTCGTGATTTGGACATGAACACAAAACTCTTCTTGTTAGGATCAGGAAAGGGACGGGCATCTTTAGACATATAGGATCCTCATCGACAGAGCTCAAAGCAGATTTTCGTTTTCAAAATTACACCACTGACAAGAAATCAAACCATTATGAGAGTTAACAGAAACATGGAATATGCCACTTAGGCTCCTAAGGACTTCAAATTGAGAATTATAAGAGAGAAAATAAATTATTTTTAAAAGACTGGAAAAAAAAATACAACTTACAATCTGAGCAATGAAAGAGATGCCATGAAAAAATAAGACAACTTTGAAATTAAATATAACTTCCATATTACAAATAATTTAAACTTACAAATAATTTATCATTTAACAATTTATATATATATATATATAGTTCAGCGTCATTCCGATTGAACTCGTAGTTCACAGGAGCCACGGCCTTATCTCTCCTAAGACCAGAGAACTAGATGATTCCTGGTTACCGCTGACAACTGTTCTGACCAGGGACACAATAGATGGTCCCAGACAGAATTAAAGAAAAATGTAAAACAAATCTCAAATTCCTAAAAAAGGGCAGACTTACTGGACCAGTAGGGACTAGAGGATCCTGTGAGACGATGGCCCCGAGATACTCTTTAAATTTGGAACTGAGCCCAGAGGTCACTTAAGAGTCAAATGATAGATTGGCTCATAAAATAAATAATATCATCCATGAGTACTATGCTTCTTTTATATAATCATCTATATGAGTCCAAATGGTCAATATTTATCCTAAAGCACAAATGAGAAGGCAAGGGGAGGCAGATAAACTAGCTTAATAAAAACAGAACAACCAGAATGGAAATGAGAGTGTTAACACATTGTGAAAAATGTAACCAGTGACACTGAGCAATATATATAACCCAGTGCCGTCGAGTCGGTTCCGACTCATAGCGACCCTATAGGACAAAGTAGAACTGCCCCATAGAGTTTCCAAGGAGCGCCTGGCGGATTCAAACTGCTGACCCTTTGGTTAGCAGCTGTAGCACTTAACCACTACGCCACCAGGGTTTCCTGCAAAAAATTATATATATATATAAATTGTTAAAGGATAACCTAATTTTCTGTGGAAACTTTCAACAAAAATAAACAAATAAATGGAACTATTAGATATAACAATCCTAATTTATTCCAGTTTAAGCTGAAACTAAAAATACCCCACTGCCATGGAGTTGATTCTGACTCATAGAGACCCTATAGGACAGAGTATAACTGCCCCTTAGAGTTTTCAAGGATCACCTGGTGGATTCGAACTACCAACCTTCTGGTTAGCAGCCGTCATACTTAACCACTACACCACCAGGCTTCCTTAAGCTAAAACAGTCCCTGTAAATATCTTCATGCAAATATATATATTGGAAACCCTGGTGGCATAATGGTTAAGAGCTGTGGGTGCTAACCAAAAGGTCAGCAGTTCAAATCCACAGGCACTCTATGGAAACCCTATGGGGCAGTTCTACCCTGTCCTATAGGGTCACTATGAGTCAGAATCTGCTTGATGGCAACAAGTTTATATACATACATATGTTGTTGTTGTTGCTAGGTGCCGTCCACTTAGTTCCAACTCATAGAGACCTTATGTACCACAGAATGAATTGCCACCTGGTCCGGAGCCATCCTTAAAATTGTTGTTATGCTTGAGCCTGTTGTTGCAGTCACTGTGGCAATCCATCTCATTGAGGGTCTTCCTCTTTTCTTCTGACCCTGTACTTTACCAAGTACAGATGTCCTCCAGGGACTGATCCCTCCTGACAACATGTCCAAAGTATGTAAGATGCAGCCTTCCCATCCTTGCTTCTAAAGACCATTCTGGTTATACTTCTTCCAATGGAAATTTGTTTCTTCTTTTGGCAGTCCACGGTATATTCAATATTCTTCGCCAACACTGCAATTCAAAGGCGTCCATCCTTCTTCGGTCTTCCTTATTCATTGTCCAGCTTTCACATGCATATTAATACAATTGAAAATACCACTTCTTGGGTCAGGCGCACCTTAGTCTTCAAGGTGACGTCTTTGCTTTTCAACATTTTCGAGAGGTCCTTTGCAGCAGATTTGCCCAATGAAATGCATCTTTTGATTTCTTGACTGCTACTTCCATAGGTGTTGATTGTGGATCCAAGTAAAATGAAATCCTTGACAACTTCATTCTTTTGTCAGCTTATCATGATGTGTCTTACTGGTCCAGTTGTGAGGATTTTTGTTTTCTTTATGTTGAGGTGTAATCCATAGTGAAGGCTGTGGTCTTTGATCTTCATCAGTAAGTGCTTCAAGTCCTCTTTACTTTCAGCAAGCAAGGCTGTGTCATCTGCATAATGCAGGTTGTTAATGAGTCTTCCTCCAATCCTGATGCCCTGTTCTTCTTCATATAGTCCAGCTTCTCAGATTATTTGCTCAGCATACAGATTGAATAGGTATGGTGACTTTAAACCACTCAGTATCCCATTGTTCTGTCTCAACAACTGCCTCTTGACCTATGTATAGGTTCCTTATGAGCACAATTAAGTGTTCTGGAATCCCCATTCTTCCCAATGTTATCCATAATTTGTTATGATCCACACAGTTGAATGCCTTCTCATAGTCAATAAAACACAGGTAAACATCCTTCTGGTATTCTCTGCTTTCAGCCAGGATCCATCTGACATCAGCAATGATATCCCTGGTTCCATGTCCTCTTCGGAATCCGGCCTGAATTTCTGGCAGTTCCCTGTTGATATACTGCTGTAGCTGCTTTTGAATGATCTTCAGCAAAATTTTGCCTGAGTGTGAGATTAACGATAATGTTCAATAATTTCCTCATTCAGTTAGATCACCTTTCTTAGGAATAGGCATAAATATGGATCTATTCCAGTTGGTTGGCCAGGTAGCTGTCTTCCAAATTTCTTGGCATAAAATAGTGAGCACTTCCAGTGTTGCATCCATTTGTTGAAACATCTCAACTGATATTCCGTCAGTTGCTGGAGCCTTGTTTTTCGCCAATGCCTTCAGTGCAGCTTGGACTTCCTCTCTGAGCACAATCGGTTTCTAAGCATATGCTACCTCTTGAAATGGTTGAACTTTAATTCTTTTTGGTATGATGACTATGTGTATTCCTTCCATGTTCTTTTGATGCTTCCTGCTTCATTTAATATTTTCCCCATAGAATTCTTCACTATTGCAAGTTGAGGCTTGAATTTTTTCTTTAGTTCTTTCAGCTTAAGAACCGTCAAGTGTGTTCTTCCCTTTTGGTTTCCTGTCTCCAGGTCTTTGCACATGTCATTATAATACTTTACTTCGTCTTCTCGAGCTGCCCTTTGAAATCTTCTGTTCAATTATTTTACTTCTTCATTTCTTCCTTTTGGTTTAGCTGCTCAGCATTCGAAAGCAAGTTTCAGAGCCTCCTCTAACATCCATCTTGGTCTTTTCTTTCTTTCCTTTCTTTTCAATGACCGCTTGCTTTCTTCATGTATGATGACCTTGATGTCATTTTACAACTCGTCTGGTCTTTGGTCATTAGTGTTCAACGTGTCAAATCTATTCTTGAGATGGTCTGTAAATTCAGGTGTGATATACTCAAGTTAGTATTTTGGCTCTCATGGAGTTGCTCTGTTTTTCTTCAGTTTCAACTTGAATTTGCATGTGATCAATTCACGGTCAACCTGGCGGGGCTCATCTTCTAGCACTATATCAGACAATGTTCCGCTGTTATTCATAAGGTTTTCACTGGCTAATTCTTTTCAGAAACAGACTGCCAGGTCCTTTCTCCTAGTCTGTCTTAGTCTGGAAGCTCAGCTGAAACCTCTCCTCCGTGGGTGACCCTGCTGGTATTTGAATTTCGGTGGCATAGCTTCCAGCATCACAGCAACATGCATGCTGCCACAGTACTACAAACTGACAGACACGTGGTGGATATATATTTATGTGTGTGTGTGTGTATATATACATATACACACACATGTATGTGTGTATATATAGACACATATTTTTCTTTCTCTTAATTAAATATCTCAGAGTGGCATTCTTTGGTATTGTTATATGAGAGGTTTACATTTAATTTTACAAGAAACTGCAAACATCTTTTTCACATGTTGCTCAGTTTTGTATTCTCACCGTTAATATATGACAGTTCAAGGTATTCTACAACCACATTTTCATTTGGAATTATCAGTGTTTTTTAATGTTAGTCATACTAGTAGGTATGTCATGATGCATTATTTTGGTTTTAATTTGCATTTACTCAGTGACTAATTATGTAAGCATTGTTTGATGTGTTTTTGTCTGTCAACAAGTTAATAAATAACTTGTTTATTTTGGTACATTGTATGTTGGAACACTAATCAGCATTCAAAGAAACAGCTAGAAAAAATAAATTATATTAAATGTAAGAAGCCAGGCATAAAAAGATTGCATATAATCTGATTGCATTTATATAAAATTCTAAAATATACAAACTAGAGTGTCAAATAACAGATGGGTGTTTTCTGAGTTCTGGAGAGGAGAGGGCTTTGATTGCAAAGGGGCCTGCAGGAAAATCTGGGGTAATAGACATGTTCTATGAGTGGCACTGATATAGCTGTCAAAACTCAACAACCTATATACTCTAAATGGCTCATGACTGTATAAATAACGCTTAATTAACAATTATTTTTTTAAAATTTCAAAGCTTAAACATGACATTTTACACAGCTGAAAGAAGACTAGTGAACTAGAAGGTCAATTTTTAGAAAATAGTCAAATGTGGCAAAAAGTACAGGAAAGAAGACATTAAAGACAGGTAAAAATATATGGAGGTTAGAATGAGCTGGGTCAGTATATGTCTATTTATATTTCTAGGAGGAAAAATACTATTTGAGAAGGTGATTAATTATTTTAAAAAATTAAGAGAGAACTGTTTCCATAGAATCAGGTAGCAAAACAGTTCTCAAAGGAGAACCTCAGATGTAACAAGTACTTATATTTGAGCTTACATTGAATAAATTAATAATGATATCTAACTCATGCTATCAAAAACTTAGAGAAATAAAATCCTAGATAAAAACAGTGGGAAAAAAATGAGAGGGTGTGATATAAAGTGTTTTATCGTCCCTTTACTGTTTGTAGGAGTTCTGGTAGCCCAGTGGTTAAGTACTTGGCTGCTAACCAAAAGGCGGGCAGTTCAAACCCACCAGACTCTCCATGGGAGAAAAATGTGACAGTCTGCTTCTGTAAAAATTCCAACTGTGAAAACCCTTGGGGGAAGTTCTACTCTGTCTTATAGGGTCACTGTGAACTGGATTTGACTCAACAGCAATGGGTTTTTTTGCAGAGATTTTTCTGTTCATGAGAGATAAATAAACATATGATTTACTTTTATCTTTGTTACATTAAACATTGTTTAATTTTTAGGGATAAACAACACATAATAGGAATAGAGTGTATATTTTGCAACACAGTATAAAAAATAAATTATGATATATGTACATTATAGTCAAAGTAAGGTAAAAGGAAAGAAATGTATAGACAAATCATGACTAATAAAAGCTACAAAATAAGATGTTATAATAATTGCAAATATAACAGTGTTCCATTTGTTTTCTGATTCCTACCATCTTACATTTTAACAACTGGGATTTTAAAAGCCCTGGTGGCACAGTGGTTTGGGTACTGGGCTGGCTGGTAACGGAAAGGCTGATGGTTCAAACCCACCAGCAGCTCCTCAGGAGAAAGATGTGGCAATCTGTGTCAGTAAAGATTTACAGCCTCGGAAATGCTATGGGGCAGTTTTATTCTGTCCTGTGGGGTCTCTGTGTGTTGGAATTCACCTGATGGCAATGGGTTTGGTTTGGTTTTGATAACAGTAGTCATAATATATTTATATTAAATAGTTTTCCATATTCATGAATAAACTTAAGCTGAACAATAAATGGGTACTGAAACATCCATTATTTAGGAAGGTTTTATCAGGCTTCACACTAGATTTAATAGGTCAAACAAACAAAAATCCATGTGGATATAGAATTTTGAACATATAATTACAAAGTTCAGTTTAGTAATTGGAGAATGTACGTATTTGTCTATAAAAAAATTTTTTTTTTTTATAGAACATGTAAAACAAAAATATAACTAACAACCAGGCTATATGGTTTCAATCACTTTAAAAAATTGAAACAATATAGATAATATTGTCTGACTATAATGAAATTCAGTTATAAACCAATTTTTAAAAAATCAGGTTTAAATCAGGACATAATTTTGATGTTTCTACTATGCTCCCTAGATATCATACATGACAAAAATATTGAAAAAAATTCCTTATTTAAGCTAGAATTAATGTAAAGCATAAATTAGGGATAAGGCTAGCTAAAGAACAGGTAATTGGCCTTGAAGGAAGTGGAGAGCAAATGCCATGAGTAAAGATCTCAGAGGAAACTGTAGAAATAAGTCTCTTACAGGTAAGAACCATGCCAAAACCCAGAACCAAACCCATTGCTGTAAAGTTGATTCCAACTCCTAGTGACCCTATAGGACAGAGTAGAACTCCCAATAGAGTTTCCAAGGAGTGCCTGGTGAATTCATACTGCCGACCTTTTGGGTAGGAGCCATAGCACGTAACCTTTACACCACCAGAGTTTCCATGCAGTGAGATACAAATTCCAATACATTTATGTGCATTAGTGATAATAAGGAGTAAAATGTTTTTACTACAGCTCCTGTGAAACGAGTTGGTTCCCAAAAAACAGAATAGGCTGGATTCTTGTTACTGTTCTGAGGATCCTATTTGAAATTCACAATCACAGGCTCTGCCCCAGAATTACTGAAGCAGAATTTTATATTGTAGCAAAATCATCATGTGAAGTAAATCACAGTAAATTTAACTGTACAACCAGGGCTTCTTTTGAGAAGCTCTAGAGTAGGCCAAATGAGAATATTCAGAGGCAAGCCATATTTTCAGACAGAAAGACAGAGAGTAACTTTTCACTGGCTAAAATGTTTAGCACTGTTCTTATAAACACTCTCAGAAATAAAGCCATAGAAAAAAGAAGATGTTTAGCCAGTTAAAAATCTGTTTCTTACTTCACCCTTACTCAAGTAGGCTTGAATATGATCTGAGTTAACCTTCTCCTGTTTAAAAGATAGCTACTATAAAAATTACAAATAAAAAAATAACGAAGTCTATGTAAAGATTTGGAAACCCTGGTGGCATAGTGGTTAAGAGCTCAGGCTGCTAACCAAAAAAGCAGCAGTTCGAATCCGCCAGGCGCTCCGTGGAAACTCTATGGGGCAGTTCTACTCTGTCCTATAGGGTCATTATGTGTCGGAATCGACTCTATGGCAGTGGGTTTTGGTTTTGTTTACATAAAGGTTTTATGTTAAAGTGCAAAACTAATGAGCAAAACATCAGAAAGCAGCACTCAGAAAAATGGATGAAAACCGAGACATAATATTGCATCATAAAAATTGGAATATTTGCCTCAATAAAAAAAAAGGCACAAAATACAATTTCAAGAGCACCACGAGGATAAACTGGGATTAAAAGAAAAATCCCAGTTGTTAAAATGTAAGATGGTAGGAATCAGAAAATAAATGGAATTCAAGATAAAATTATTACAGCTAGAAGTCAGAAAAGGGATAAGAAAAGATGACAACATAAAACACTGAAGATAGTAATGAGTATAATAATAAAATGAAATGAAAGTAAAAGTTAGGAATGGAAGAAAGACAAAGGAGATCAAACATTTATTTAGAACACATGAAGAAGAAAATACAAATGGTAGAACAAGTCAAGTCAAATAAAGATATTATTGAAGATAATTTTCTTGAGATAATAGAAAACGTAGAAATGAACAATGAATGTTGTACCATATTCCAGAAAAACTACCCAGAATAATAGAAAGCAAGATAATATTAAAGTTTTAAATGACAGTAACAATTTTAATATGTATTTAGGCAAACATATCTGCTCACTTACAATTATGTGGACAAACAAGTGGAATTATCTGATGCAAGCCCATAGTAAATTCTTTTAGGTTTTCCTCTCAATGAGCTACTTGAGTCTGGGTACTAAACCCCCCATCCCCACCAGAGAATCTGAGTGCACATCTAATTCCTATAGAAAGAGTGACTGCCCCCCATTCCAGCAGGACACTTTATACACAATCCCAACTTTTTGCAGTTTTTTTAAGTGCTGGGCAGCTGGAGTTCACAAAAATTGTTGTAAGCTCAAATTGCTTGATGTCAAAGCAATTGGACTGCCTCAACTTGCACAACTCTTCCCACAATCAAACAGAGCAGGTTGAGGGGGGTGGAGAATAAGTGAGAGTGAAGAAAAAGTCTATTCGGCATTGAATAAATTGACCAAAATGATATATAAGGATATATCATACAAATGTAATATTAAACGACAATAACAAAAAAGCAAGACATCATTTTATAGAGTTTAAAATATTGAAAGGAATATTACGTATTGCTTATTGACAATATCGTAGGTATTAAAACATAAAGACATCCATGGTAGTGATAAATGTCTCTTCAAGTTCATGATTTCTTTTAGATTTGGGATATTGAGGAAGGAAATAAGAGGATGTGCTCAGGCATGTTTAATTTTTAAGCTGGGAGATGAATACCTGTATTATTCAACACTTTGTGTATGACTGAATGACTGCAAAAAAAGTTACAATAAATAAAAGTTAATAAGGAATGAGTGGAGACTTCTGCCCTGAAGTACTTAGAAATATTGAAAACTAAACTAAACAAACAGAAACAAAGTCAGAATACTTTATGACCTAGAAGGAAGTTCATAGCTAAAATAGAAAGAATTATGTTATTGATAATTTTTAGGGGATATCAAGTCTGAATAACAAAGTCACCTAGAAACTAGGTCAAATTTCATAGGTTGTTCATGTTTCTGGATTTGGATCTTGGTATCTGCATAAAAACTCAAGCCCCACTCAGAGTCTCCAACTAAATGATGCTGGTGCCTGAACATTCACGTGCTCTCTCCACCTGGCATTTCTCTAAAAAGAATACTCAAGCCTCGGTTTAGTAAAAAAAAATTCTGCATGAACATAATAATCACACCGTATTCCACTCCACCCTTTCCCCACTTCTCAACATCATGTCATTACTTGATGCTCCCATTGAGTTTCACTCTGCTACTGCCAGTTTTTGCCTGATAGTATTATGACCAATAGTTTATGTGCCTGTCTTCCAAAATGTGCTATACTCTCTTTACATGAGACAACAAAATTTTCTTCTTCATCTTCTTACCAAATGGGTTAGTACCTGCCTTTTATAAAGGAATCAATCACTCCTTGGTAATCATATGCGTGAACGACAGAAAGTGTCATTCCATTTGACAAGAATAATAGATTCTCTTCTAAATACTCATTTAAAAATTCTTGATACATATGGAAAGACATTGATATATCAGGTCTCTGTATGTATGATTTGAGTTCATTTTACTTTTACTTCTTAAAATATGTGGAAGACTGGTTGTCAAGTTTACAGCCACAAGGAGTTCCTATCTGAAATGTTTAATTTTAGATCAGTTTCTTAGAATTTAGAAGTCATCCCCTCAGAGAAAGAACGTTATACATGATGCTATGATTCCTGGCTACCTACAAAAGCCACTCCTCGTGTGTGCCTGACACAAGGCTCAGCAGTCACAGTTCCATAGATCTGCACAACAATATATAATAACATAAATATAGGACTTCAAATTTAAAACTCACACTTTGGAAAACCAAGAGTATATTTCTTCATCGCAAGACTGGATGTGAGCCTCCATCCCCATCTGATAGATCCATTAAACTGAAGACACCTGTAACAACACAGGTGGCCTGAACTACAGGCATTAGCAGTGAACAGACAAGCCAGTAGGAGGGGCAAGCATGCAGATTAAATTTTTGAGCTTGTGAGGATAGTAAGTGATTCTAAGACACAAAGCTGAGAATGAAACTTCATGTAAAAACTGGGCTGGGAATGAAGATTACAGAGACTAAAGGGGCGATTGGTTGTCTATGACCTTCTGTCCCTGTGAAACTCTAGAAATGGACTTTGACTGCGCTGTATCCCATAAATCAGTCCTTTCAATTCCTTTTTAAACCCTAAAACCCAGCTTAGCTCATTTTCTTTCTCTAAAGCACTGCCCTCTCTCCTTCCTGTATATTTTGTTTCTTTTTATTCTAAAAATTTATAAAACAGGGCAGTCTAAAATTCTTTTCTTGCTTTACCTTACCCACCACCACCCCTCTATTGCATAGAGTATACAGCCAATTATGAGATTTTGTTTTGTTCTGTGCTCCTACATGCAAGAATGGCAAAAAAAAAAAAAAAAAAATCCCCAAAAGATTTCTCATGTGACTTCTGTATTTTTTTTCCTGGATACAAGACTTTGAAAATAATAATAAGAGGAAGTAATAAGAAGTCTTTTCATTCACAGAATTTGAAGAATCATCAAATTATAGTGTTATTTATTATTTGAATTAGAATATAAATAATTTGTTCTATTAGTCAGGGTCCCAAAAGAAAAGAAGTGCCACATTGAAACTGATTAATCTGAAGAGAGCATAAAGAAGGGAATATGCGGGCAGCATTCAGAAAAAGTACAAGAAAGAATTTAGTACTCTGGCTAGCAACAGCTGTCACTATCTTCTGGCCTGAAGAGGCCTCAAGAAAGGAACCAAGAGGTGGAGTAGCACACCTCCTTAGAGGAGCAGTGGCCTTCCCTGAGAAGCCCTGGTGGCACAGTGGTTAAGAGCTACGGCTGCTAACCAAAAGATTGGCAGTTTGAATCTACCAGCCACTCCTTGGAAACCCTTTAGGGGCAATTCTACTCTGTCCTTTAGTGTTGCTCTGAGCTGGAATTGACTTGATGGCAATGGGTAGTAGGCCTTCCCTGAAGGAATGAAACTCACAAGTTTCAATATGGCAGGAAGAGAGTCAGAGAAATAAAGCTCTGAATTTCAGTTTTCTCCTGCCTCCTTGTCTCTGACCAGTGGCCCCATTATCCAAACTCAATCAGAGAAGGCAAAGAAATGTGACAATTTGGTCATAGAGGAACCAGTCTGCCAGGACACACAGCAGGGAGAAGACTGGTGAGAGTGAGCTCCTGGAAGGGCAAACTGAAGATATTCAGCCCAGTCTTTTTTTTTTTTTTTTTTTAAGTCTTAAAAATAGATGCATAGATAACTTCACAAAAATAATGCTTTTTGTGATGTCTTTGTTATTTTTCATTTTAACATGATTTCAAACTTACAGAAAAATTACAAATTTTTTTACAAAGAATTCCCAAATACCTTTCACCGTTTACCCAAGTTTTTCAAATACTAACATTTTACCATTATTTGCTTTCTTCTGGCTTCCCATCTTCTATTTTTTTCCTAAATATTTGAAGACTAAACTGCAGACGTGTTGTACCTTCCTCCATAGTACATCAGATGTATTTTCAACAAACTTTATTACATAACCATTGTAAAATGACCTAAATAAGGAAATTAATACTTATGCAATGCTATATATAATCTACTATTATATAATGATCTTATTCAGATTTGGCCATTTGTTCCAGGGAGGTCCTTTACAGCAACAATAGAACCCAGGATAATGCACTGCGCTCATATATCATGTTCCTTCCATCTCATTTCATGAAATTGTATCTTTGAAGAATTATTATTCATTGCCTTGGTGTCGATTGTGACTTATGGCAACCCCATGTGTTGCAGAGTAGAGCTGTTCCATAGAGTTTTCTTGGCTGTAATCTTAATGGAAGTAGATCGCCAGGCCTTTTCTTCTGCGGTGCTGCTGGAGGGATACCAGCCAGTTATTTTATCAAATATCTCACAATCTTAATTTTTTCCTTTTACCTACATTTGCTATAAGTACACTTACATTCATTATACTTATATTACTTGCAAATGCATTTTTTGGCAGAAATGCCACAAAAACAATCTTGTGTTCCTTCTTAGCCATCATATTCAGATGTATATATCAATATGTTCCATTTATGGTAATATTAACTTTTATCACTTGGTTAACATTGTTTCTCACAGATTTCTCTCATGAATTCCTCTAGCCTACTTAAATTGTCCAGTTTGAGCAAATATTTGCATTCCAGATATAATTTAAGTATTAAACTGGGTCTTTACTTCCTAGAACTTCATATAAAACAAAATCAAAGTTCCACAGCTAATTGGATTATTGCTTTGAAATGAATTATCCAGATAGTGCTTTCCTATAACTGTTTTGCATTCAAATGAAGCAAATATCAGCTTTCTTCACAGCATTTGGCATTAAGTTCTCCCTACTAAAATGCCATGCATACAGAAATATTGAAATATTTATGGATGGTAATCAAACTGTAAATGAATCTAAAGAAATCATAATGTTTTTACCAAATCAATATTTATCTCAGTCCCATAGAGTTGTGTTCTTCTCAGCTCTCTCCTTTATAGAATTCATTCAAATCAGTGTAGCCTTGGACCTCACCTTATCTATTATCCACATGCAATAGGTGGTAAATAGTTCCATATACAGATCTAAAATAAAATCCAGCTTGTATGTGTATGGACTTTCTTTACTAAATATCCTTTCTGTGTCAATGGCACCATCAGACTTCACTTAAGCCTATGGAAGCAGCATGGTGAAATATCAACAGCATGATATTTGAAATTAGCAGACCCAGTTCCAAGTTCTGACTAAGTATTACTTTGAAACTATAATTAAGATCTTAAAGTCACCATTTTCATGTACACTAAATGAGTGCTACCATGTAGCTTGAATTGTTACCGTGAAGCTTGTTTGAGAAATTGTATATTAAAGTATTTAGACACCAACCAATTACTAAATCCATTTCACTGTTGTTCCTTGGGGTTTAATTTGCGTATTGCTTCTCTTTCATCCCTTATATCCTGTTTCCCAGTTACCCTATCCTACTAGTTTTTTTCTCTAAAGGAGTTTTCTATTTATACATTCTTATTTAACTCAAGTTTCTTACATCTTAATTGAAGCCTCATGACCTATCCCTGTTTTGCACATGGCCTTGATATCCTAAATAATCTTCCCCCAGATCCTTGCATGGCTGACCTGTCTTGTCTTTTATGTTCCAGATCAAAATTCAACTTCCAGGACAGCTTTTCTAAAATTACCCACATACCCCCAATTTACTTCCTATCATTTCACTCAGTTTTTTTCTACTTCATTACGATTTATCACTGAAATATTTTACTGTTTGTTTATCCTCTGTCCCCAGTATTAAAATATAGGCTCCATGACAGCCAAGACCCCATCTATCTTGGTCAGTGCTGTAGATTATGCATATAAAACTGATCCTGAAACAGAGTGGACAGGAGCAAGTTTTATCGAATGAAAAATTGACATTCTGACAGCACTTATAGACAGAACGTTTCTGTGTCTTTCAATCTTTTGTGTGCCATTGCCTTAAACAATTTCCTACATTTTATTTACCATTGTTGCACGCAGAGAATATTGGACCAGAGTTTTTATCAATATTTATATGTCACAGCAGCTTCACATAGATCCCTAACCTGCTTGGTGGTGGTGTTCATGCCTTCTAGTCAATTTCGAAGTCTTCTTTAGCCCCGGGAATATAGTTTGTGTGTGTGTGTTCGTTATTACATACAATATATTCAAATGCATCTCTTGATTTAGACAATTTCACAAACTGAAAAGATATTACATTGCAAAGCCTCTATGAATGATTCGTCAATTGTTCCTATTGTCATTCATCTTCTATATTTGAAATCTCCGAAGGGCTTTATGGAAACCTGGTGGTATAGTGGTTAAGAGTTCAGCTGCTAACCAAAAGGTTGGCTGATCAAATCCACCAGGGGTTCCTTGGAAACCCTATGGGGGCAGTTCTACTCTGTCCTATAGGGTTTCTATGAATCGGAAACGACGACAACGAGTTTTTTTGTTTGTTTGTTTGTTTATGGGCTCTATAGTGTCCCTGGGTGGCACAAATGATTAAGCACTGAACTACTAACCAAAAGGTTGGAGGTTTGAATCCACTCAGGAGCCCCTAGGAAAAAAGACCAAGCATCTGCTTCCAAAAGGTCACACTCCTGAAAACCCAATGGAGCCTGGTTCTACTCAAGACACATATGGGATAGTCATGAGTAGAAATCAACTCCACAGCAACTGACTTGGTTTGGCTTATGGGTTTTATAATATTTAATGCACTATTTGACATCTTATTATAGTTCACTGACAGATCACTGGTTGTCCTGGCTATCTGGTTCTCACCATGAATCCTGCACTCTAATTGCCATTCTATTTCTCCTCTTGAGATTCTGTACCTAAATGCTTTTATTTATGCTATTGCCTCTGTTTGAAAAATATTTTTCTCTGTTTTTTTTACTTGTGAAACTGCTACTCAGCCTTCAAAGTCCACCTCAAATTTTAATAGTTCTATAGTCAGAATCAAACTCTTCCTTTTCTAAATTTCTAAATACATAAATATAATATATATTAAAGTAAATACACACACATATGAATACATGGAGCCCTGGTATTGCAGTGATTAAACACTGCTGCTAGCCGAAGATTGGTGGTTCAAACCCACCAGCCACTCCACGGGAGAAAAATATGGCAGTCTGCTTCCAAAAACAGTTTACAGCCTTAGAAATTCTATGGGTCAGTTTTACCTTGTCCTATTGGGTCACTATAGAAACCTTGGTGGTGTAGTGGTTAAGTGCTATGGCTGCTAACCAAAGGGTTGGCAGTTTAAATCTGCCAGGTGCTCCTTGGAAACTCTATGGGGCAGTTCTACTCTGTCTTATAGGGTCGCTATGAGTCGGAATCAACTCAACTGCACTGGGTTTGGTTTTTTTGGATTGGGTCACTATGAGTCAGAAATGACTTGATCACAGTGGGATATATATATTTGTGTGTGTGTGTGTGTGTGTGTGTGTGTGTATAGATACACACATATAATCTCCCTGGGTAACTCTAATGGTTAAGTGCTCAGCAGCTAACTGAAAGGATGGAGGATTGAGTCACACCCAGAGATGCCTTGGAAGAAAGGCTTGGTGGTTTATTTCTGAAAAAGCACACATTTAAAACTCTATGGAGCACAGTTCTACTTTGACATACATGGAGTCTCCACGAGTAGAAGTGACTCAAAGGCAACTTTTTTTTTTTTTTAATCTGTATTTATAAAATGTATAGCTAATCATAATGTTATTTTTAGGTCTCTCCTCTGTGGCAATGCAAGCTTTTGAAGGCAGGTAATTGTCACATACTCCGTTTAGTACTTGGGCCTAGCCAATGATAGTTCCATAATAAAAACAACCAGATCTGAGATCATTCTAACCATGTGCCAGAACAGTTTCTAAGAAATACATATATTCATTTAATTGCCACAATTACACTATGTGATAAGAACTTATGCCAATTTTACACATAAATTGACTGAAAATATCCTATGAGGTAAAGCTTGCTATTATCCTGATTGTATAGTGAGGTGAGTGATGTATGTAAGCTCCCAGAGCTAAGAAGTAATACAGTTAGATTTTTGTAATAGTCTGATTCTATTTTTGATGCTTGATCGCTGACAGCTTTCTGGCCCCACCACTCTCTCTTTTGTCTTGCTCCATATTTGTGCAAGTCAGTAGGAAAGCCAAGTGTTCCCTCCTGTGACAATAGCTGTTGGTTCAAAGCACAAGCTTAACCCCTCAAGGAGGAAACCTCACGTTGGCCCCACCACTTACCACAGTTACAACCAAAGTCACACAGTATTCACTCTCAAGACATTTGGGACAAGCTTAGGGACCTGTCTTACTCTCCCAAGAAAGCTTAATGATCTGAATAATACATATTTGATTCCCTATTGATGCGTGTGTGTGTGTGTGATCATCCATATCCACATCCGAACCAGTTTTGAGCGGGGACTGAATCTGGTCCACCAAGGGAGATAAGAAGGCTGTTTTGATCCAGGTTGTCTGTGTCCAGAATTTAATCTCTTAAATATCATACCAGCCTACTTTTCAGATAACTACTTGTTGTATGAACTAGTTTATGAGTTCCTTAGGGACAAGGCATTTTTCTTGTTTTTTTTTTTATTATTTATCAATTGATTATTTTTATTTTTTTATTGTGCTTTAAGTCAAAGTTTACAGTTCAAGTTCATTTCTCATAAAAAGATTTATACACATATTGTTATGTGACCCTAGTTGCTCTCCCTATAATATGACAGCACACCCCTGATTTCCCATGTCCATTGAATCAGCTCCTGTCCCTTTTTAGCTTCCCTTCTCGCCTCCAGATAGGAGCTGCCCATTTAGTCTCATGTATCTACTTGAGCTAGAAGCACTCTCTCCATGAGTATCATTTTATGTGTTATAGTCCAGTCTAAACTTTATCTCTAGAGTTGGCTTCAGGAATGGTTTCGGTTCTGGGATAACAGAGAGTCTGGAGGCCATGTGTTCCAGGATCCCTCCAGTCTCAGTCAGACCATTAAATATGGTCTTTTTACTAGAATTTCAGTTCTGCACCCCACTTTTCTCCTGCTGCTTCAGGGACTCTCTCTTGTGTTCTCTATCAAGGGGGTCATTGGTGGTAGCCAGACACGATCTAGTTCTTCTGGTCTCAGACTGATGGAGGCTCTGGGTTATGTGGCCCTTTCTGTCTCTTGGGCTAATATTTTCCTTGTGTCTTTGGTGTTCTTCTTCTTTGCTCCACGCAGGTCGAGACAAACTGATGGATCTTAGATGGATGCTCTCTAGCTTCTAAAACCCAGACAACTCACCAAAGTGGGATGCAGAACATTTTCCTAATAAACTTTGTTATGCCAATTGACCCAGAAGTTCCCTGAAACCATGGTCCCCAGACCCCTGCCCCTGCTGCTCTGTCCGTCAAAGTGTTTGGTCGTATTCAGGAAACTTCTTAGCTTTTGGTATAGTCCAGTTGTGCTGACTTTCCTTGTATTGTGTGTTGTCCTTCCCTTCCCTAAGATAATTCTTGTCTACTATCTAGCTAGTGAATATCCCTCCCCCTCCCTCCCCACCTTGTAACCATCAAAGAACATTTTCTTCTGTGTTTAAATATTTTCTTGAGTTTTTATAATAGTGGTCTTATACAATATTTGTTCTTTTGCAACTGGCTGATTTCACTCAGCATAAAGCCTTTCAGATTCATCCATGTTATGTTTCTCGGATTGATTGTTGTTCTTTATCATTGCTTGGTTTTCTGTTGTGTGACTATACCATTATTTGTTTATTCATTCATCCATTGATGGGCACCTAAGTTGTTATTTATTTAACAATTGATTATTGAAATGGAAAATATGTATTTATATTTTTCTTGGTAAAAGGAAATCATTGATACTTGGAGTAGTCAGGAACAGAAGGTATATAAGGCATTGTATACCTTTCTTACATGTACACTAAAAAAAAAATCATAAAATAATAAATTCAGTTCATTATCACATCATTAAAAGTCAGAATTAACAAAAGAAAAAATTGAACAAACCCTCAAGTTAATAATCCAATTTTTTATGATCCTAAGTTATCTGTAAATAATTGCCTTAAATAGTTTTATTTCACCCACTTTACTAGAGCATTCATATCAATATGTTGTTATCAAATAATGAATTTGTTGTTAAAAAATAACAAATTTCATCTCTATTTGATGCAATTATGTAAAAATACAAGAAATTTCTACAAAAAGGATTGCTATCTGTTTGTCCTGATTCAAATTACCTGTAAATACTTTTAAGAATTTAGTACAATGCAAGTTCGATTTTTAAAAAATGCCAAGGGCAGCAAAGGTCAAATCAATTACAATGAAGTATTCTCTTTCTTTAACATATATTTTAGTTCACTGGCTTTTTTAAGCAAAATTTTTGGCCATCACTTTGGCACTCTATATCTCTTGAGGGTTCCATACATCAATCTTGTGATGCTAGATTGTTCATGAAAGAATTAATTTATTCAGTTTATGCCTCGAAATATATTTTATATGTTCTGTTGGTTGTAATTTGAAATTAAAGTAGAAATCACCTTTGAATAAATTCATATTTTACCCATACCTCCCCCCCAAAAAATGTATTGCTGTCCAGGCGATTTCGACTCATAGTGACCCTATAGGACAGAGTGCAAGTGTGCCATAGAGTTTCCAAGAAGCACCTGGTGGATTCAAACTGCCGACCTTTTGGTTAGCAGCTGTAGCACTTAACCACTACACCACCAGGGTTTCCATTATGCCCATAAAAAAAAAAAAAAAGGAAAATATATAAGAAAAATTTGAAAGACACAGAATATGCTTCATTTGTAGTATTGGTCCAGTGTATCCTAAGGCCTTGCTCAGCAATTCTCCTTCCCTTCCTTTGTTTCTCCCTTCCTCCCTCTCTCCTTCCCTTTCTTTCTTCTTCCCCACTCCTTCTCTTCCTTCCTTTCTTCCTCCCTTTCTTTTTTCCTTCCAAATTATTTCACAAATATTAAGAAACGCTGGTGGTGTAGTGATTAAGTGCAACAGCTGCTAACCAAAGTTGTGGGAGTTTGAATCCAACAGGCGCTCCTTGGAAACTCTATGGGGCAATTCTACTCTGTCCTATAGGGTTGCTATGAGTTGCAATCGACATAATAGCTACGGGTATTACGTACCTGGCATTCTGTGAGATAACTAACCAAACGATCCGTTGCCATTGAGTGGATTCCTACTCACCGTGAGTCTATAGGACAGAATTGAACTGCCCCATAGTGTTTCCAGTGCCACAAATCTTTATGGAAGCAAACTGCCATATCTTTCTCCTGAAGAGCAGGAAGAGAGTAAATCAGACTCTTGTTGGGGTGCTGAATATTTAAACAAATGAATAGAAAAATCTTTTAAAATGAAACATTAGTTTGCAGTTTGCACGTGGTAAAATGGCCAACAGAAAAAATAAAAAACCTAAAGAAAACAGAGGTTTTGTACCAAAAGTGATTCTGATTGAAGTTAGGCTGTATCAGGTTTGTAACAGAGCTTGCCCTTTACTCCCTAAAAAAAAAAAAAAAAAAGGAGGGGGAGCAAGAGGAGGGCTCACTGACTGCAGGGTTTTTGCCTTGTTTGGTCAGCATTAGTATGTGTACTCGTATGAGGTACGATATGGTTTAGATTTCCTTCAGTGAAGGTATGTTCGGACATTCTATCCGTAAATGATAAAATGATTCCCAATTTTGTGAAATAATTACATTTTTTTGAAATTTTCTACACAAACCTTTCCATTTGCCTGAAGATCTTTCAATGATTTCAATTATTAACTCTGTTTATTTTAAAAATAGTTTTCATTGGAGAAACTGTGTAGAACAGGCTTACATCAGAATATCCTCTGAGTGAGATGTTGCATGAAGAAAGACTGAGAAAATCAAATGTTTAGAGGCAATCGAAAATGTGGAATGACAACCACACGGACTGAGTGAGGGCAGTAGTGGATGAAGGTGAACAGAAAGGCAAAATCAGATCATGAATTAAAAATTGAATGCTAAGCTCTTCGATACTCCGTGTTTCTTTAAAACAATGTTTTCAATTGGCTGAATATTTAATCATATGGATGTTTACATACTTTAAAGTTCTGTCAGTTGTTAAAGATTCAATTTCTTGGTTTTTCTATTCAATAAAGTACAAAATTGGATATCCATGCACACACTATTTTACTCATCCTTAACCATTTGTTTTAGAATTTTTTGTTCATTTCTATAAGTGAGATTGGTCTGTTTTTTGATCTTCTGAGAGAACTCTGAAAAGTTCTGATATCATGTTAGTACACTTTTAAAGCTATGAGTTTTCCATATTTCAAAGCTTGAATACTATACCTTTTGGAAATTATTGTTAAAAATCATGGAAGAAATTGTTTAAAAAAATGTTTTTTTCAGGCTTGAGACTTAATGTGTTAAACTGAAGATTTATATATCCAAATAAATGATAAAGATTATTTGGCAGATTAGTTTACAGATAGCCATAGCATTCTATCACTTGCTTAATATATCTACATTACTAACAGTAAAAAAAAAAAAGTAGCTACCTCTAAATAAGCTGAATATGATTTGCAAATTGATATAATTTTTTTTTAATTTTCTCAAATTATTTTAGCTACATACAAATGTCAATGATATTTTTAGATTGAAAACAGAAATTTCAACTAAGTAATATAAAGTAATCTCATGTTTTACACAATTTTCATTTTACTTTTATGAAATAAGTACAAAATGGTTATACTTTGTTATGGATTTTTATTGAAAATTTTTTTTTTAAAGCTTTATGCTTGTCTGTATTGTCCAAGCTCTGTTTAATATGCATGTATTTTTTTGTAATGATATAAAAGGTATTTTTTACCTCAACATTGATAACTCTGTTATATTACTACATTTATTAAGCAATTCTGGAATTAGTCTGAATAATGATTAACTTCTCATTGTGAATTTATGACAGTATTAATATTTTATATATCATAATTGTATAGTAGAATAAAAACTTCAATTTCTTTTACTTTGAGGGGATCTCGGCTTCTTTTGTTTCTAGATGAATTGACAAAGAATTCTGATTTGTTTTGGAAAAAATTGTTTAAAACTACATTTTAGGTTTTACTGGAAAATTAAAGTGTGGTGTTTCAGCTTAGAACTGAAAGTGAAATTGAGCAATGATTTTTCATAATTTATTTGGGTTTGACAACACTTTGTAGAGATTAAGATGTATTAATTAGAGACGGGTGGAAAACACACGTTTATTGTAAAACTTCTGAAAGAAAACAATTTTCAAATTATATAGTAAAATAAAATTATTTTTAATTAAGGTTGTTACCAAACACGCTGTATTTACTTCACTGAAAATATGAAGCTAAGGGAAAAAGGCTTACAATATTCAGATCACAGTTCAGAGTTCTTTATTACAACAACCAAGGGTGTTATAAAAGGTATAAAAGTAGTAAATGCTGCATGACGTAACATTAAATTAGTTTGCTTCAGCTCAAATCTTAAGATCCACTGAAAGGAAATCAGAACATTCGACTAGAATATTGGATAGCAAACAAATCTTGGTAAAGTGTGAAACTCCTCCTAGATTACACAGTGAATGTGACTTTTAAGTTAGCTGTACTTTGAATAGAATCCTCATGTGTTCAAAACCGAAAAACTTTTATCAGAGGAGGAATGACAGAACACCGACCACTTTCAAAAATGGTATTAAGCACATTTTCAGAAATAATCCGAGTATATGGTCAGTTATAGTGTGCACATGGGTTAAAATTAGAGACGAAATCAAACAATATTACTTATTAAATAGCTTACTTTTATTTTTACATCAGGAAAAAAAAAGGTAATCAAATCGCTGTAATTTTTATAAAATGTGAATTGTAATACTGAGTACTCTTTCTGTGTTTACCCTCGCAAAGGTGATCAACTGTGAAAAGGGGTGTGCACAGATTTCTGAAATAAAAATATCTTTTTTTCCGGAAAATTAGCTTCCAAAAACAGTCAACATTTATTGAAGATATACTATATGCAGGCCAAGTTATAAATGTTAGTGAGAGAATTAAAAAGTCTTTATGGAAAAATATGGAGCCCTGGTGGTGCAGTGGTGAAGAGCTCGGCTGCTAGCGAAGAGGTTGGCAGTTCACATCCACCAGCCGCTCCTTGGAAAACCTATGGGGCAGTTCTGCTCTGTCCTATAAGGGCTCTGAGAGTTGGAATTGACTCGATGGCAATAGCATGGAAAAATGTAACTAGTCCTCTCAGATCACAATTGTCCATGTTAATTTGAGTGGCATTTGACCAAGAATCAAGTTTTTCCAATGTTGTACATTTTTGCTACTACAAGTATTTGTCATAGTACAGAGTCTTTCTTTTGGTAGTGATACCAATGCAAAATACTAGCAAAGATCATTTACTATATTTGTATAAAACTCTATCTCAAGGAGTTTATTGTTCTGTAAGTTTTCAATATATCAGAATAAACTATATAAATTGTCTAACCATAAATCTTCTTTTGTTAATAAAATACTTGAATTATTTAACAAATTGAATAAGGGGTAAGCCAAGTTGTGGCAAACCGATCTACTTCTTTAATTATTTAAGATAGGGTCTCCTGTTACAAAACTCAGATTTTATTGTGCTCAGTTTTAGCATTAATAATACATGATACTGAGGAAATCACACACCCTTCTTTTCTACTGTAATAAGGAGTCCACTTCAATAGCATGAGAGCCGTGGTTTTATGCTAGGAGCTTTTTTGTTTGGTTATTATGTTGCTGTTTGATTGTTACTTCTCCTTATTTAAATATTTAATGAAAGTTTTATCCAGCTTGTGCTCTGAGGCTTTAAAGCAAAGGGCGTAATTTAGAAAATCTAATAAGTAAATAAATGTCAGAATACTGAAAAAATATGAGATATGCAAAATATATTAAAAGCACTGTTTTATTAATAGATAACAAATTCTACTTTTCTCTTGAGATGATGAAGCATAAGAAATGAAATTCAATAAGCTATAAACTCCTTAAAAAACAGAATCATGCAATGATAATTTTTGTATGCCTGGTATTATACGCGGTAGCTGTTCAAAAAAGATCAAAGTAATATAAAATGTGTCATGCTAAAGATTCCTTCAATAAATTACTAAACTACCTGTTTAACATTTTCCATGTGCAGTACAAATGCTGTAGACAGTGAATCAAGAGAAATTTTTAGGAGTAAATAGGGCAGTTAAAACTATTTTTTAAATTACAAATGGATAGCCTCAAACTTGTATTGATAGTCATCTATGCATTGACAGCTAAATAAATATTATGATGGGACAGTCTATAAAAGTGCAATAAAATAGTATAAATTGAATAATGAAAGTTTGACTAGGGAAAGTTTTCCAAAGCATTTCAGGAATTGTATATGGAGGATAGATATAAAAAAGTTATTTTTAAAAGGAAATACTTATTATTCCACACAATTTTTTTTTAAATTGTACTTTAGATGAAGGTTTACAGAGGAAACAAGTTCCTCATTAAACAATATATATATTGTTTTGTGACATTGTTTGCCAACCCTACAACATGTCAACACTCTCCCCTTTTTAGACCTTGTGTTCCCCATTACCAGCTTTCCTGTCTCCTCCTTCCTTCTAGTTCTTGCCCCTGGGCAGGTGTGCCCATTTAGTTTTATTCTGTTTTATAGGTCTATCTGGCAGTTCGAATCTGCCAGGCACTCCTTGGAAACTTTATGGGGCAGTTCTACACCGTCCTTATAGCGTCGCTATGAGTCGGAATTGACTCAAGAGCACTGGGTTTTTTAATCTAATCTTTGGTTGAAGGTTGAACCTCAAGAGTGACTTCATTACCAAGCTATAAAGCTGTCTGGAGGCCATACTCTCAGGGTTTCTTTTGTCTCTGTCAGACCAGTAAGCCTGGCCTTTTCTTTTTTTGTGTGTGAGTTAGAATTTTGTTCTACATATTTCTTCAGCTCTGTCTGGGACCCTATGTTGTGATCCCTTTCAGGGCAGTTGGTGGTGGTAGCCTGGTACCATCCAGTTGTGTTGGACTCAGTCTGGTGGAGGCTGTGATAATTGTTGTTTATTAGTCCTTTGGACAAATCTTTCCCTTGTGTCTTTGATTTTCTTCTTTCTCATTTGCTCCAGATGGAGTGGGAGCAGTGGAGTATCTTCGATGGCTGTTCAGAAGCTTTTAAGACCCCTGACTCTACTCACCAAAATAGAATGTAGAACATTTTCTATGTTATGCCAATTGAGCTAGATGTTCCCTGAGATCATGGTCCCCGCAGTCGTCAGCCTAGTAATTTGATCCCTCAGGGAGTTTGGATGTGTCTATGGAGCTTATATGACCTTGCCTTGGACAATTTGTGCTGGCTTCCCCAGGATTGTGTACTGTCTTACTCTTCACCAAAGTTACCACTTATCTATTCAGTGTTTTTCCCTCCTACCCCTCCCCTCCCTTGTAACCATCAAAGATTGTTCCTTTTCATGTATAAACATTTCCATAAGTTTTTACAGTAGTGGTCTCCTACAATATTTGTCCTTTTGTCATTGACTTATTTCACTCAGCATGTTGATCCATGTTGTGAGATGCTTCACAGATTCATCATTGTTCTTTATCATTGTGTAATAGTCCATTGTGTGTGTGTACCGTAGTTGTACCGCAGTTTGTTTACCCATTCTTCTGTTCACGGGCACCTAGATTGTTTCCATCTTTCTGCTATTGTGAACAATGCTGCAATGAACATGGGTGTGCATACTATTCGTGTGACGACTCATTTCTCTAGGATATATTCCTAGGAGTGGGATTACTGGATCATATGGTATTTCTATCCCTAGCTTTCTAAGGAAGTGCCATATTGTTTTCCAAAATGATTGTACCATTTTGCATTCCCACCAGCAGTACATAAGAGTTCCAATCTCCCCGTAGCCTCTCCAACATTTGTTACTGTTTTGTTTTTTTTTTCTTGATTCGTCCCAGTAATGTTGTGGTGAGATAGTATTTCATTGTGGTTTTGATTTGCATTTCTCAAATGGCTAGTGATTACGAATGTTTCCTCATGTATCCGTAAGCCATTGAATGTATATTTTGGTGAAGTGTCTGTTCATATCCTTTGCCCATTTTTTAATTTGATTTTTTGTATTTTTGTTGTAGAGGTGTTGGATTTTCTTGTAGATTTTGGAGGTTAGGCCTTCGTTAGATTTGTCATGGCCAAAAATTTTTTTTCCCAAAATCTTTTGATGAAGTCTTTTGATGAGCATAAGGGTTTAATTTTTAGAAGGTCCCAGCTATCTGGCTTACCTTCTAGTGTTTGTGTATTGTTAGTTATGGTTCGTATCCTGTTAATGCTGTGTATTAGGGCCTCTGGTGTTGACCCTATTTTTTCTTCTATGACCTTTATATTTTTTGGTTTTATATTTAAGTCTTTGGTCCATTTTGAATTAGTTTTTGTGTACAGTGTGAGTTATGGGTCTTGTTTCATTTTTTCTACAGATGGACATCCAGCTTTGACAGCACCATGTGTTGAAAAGACTGCCTTTTCCCTATCTGATGGACTTGGGCCTTTGTCGAAGATCAAGTGACCATAGGTATATGGATTTACATCTGGGTTCTCAATTCTATTCCATTCATCAATGTGTCTGTCATTGTACCAGTACTAGGCTGTTTTGACCATTGTAGCTGTACTCCACACAACTCTTAAGTGACCTTTTGAAAACTGCAGGAATATTGTATGAACATAAATCTTTGGCCTAAGAATGAGTAGGAGGAAAAAAAAAATCAGAGACTGGGTGTAGAAACACACATTTGGAAATAAGAATTTCCACACATTGTACGACAGTTTTAAAAAGTGGTCACTAAAAATGATAGGGAATAACTGAAATAAAAGCTGGACCATCAATCTCCCCTATATTATGAGTATTAGCTTTGAGAAAAGCTTGAGGAAATTCAAGATAGAAATCAAAGTTTGTCACATTAAAATTCCTCTGAACTTAGTCTTAGCACTTTCACCCTCCATCAACACGTGGCCTCTGGTGGAGTGCCATATTCTGTTTCAGTAGTGCTTGCCTTAGTTACTTGTGCTGCTGTAGCAAAAATATCACAAGTGGGTGACCTTAAAGAAAGAGAATTTTTTGTTTCACAATTTGGAGTCTAGGAGTCCAAATTCAGCAAGAGCTGAACTGCTAACCCAAAATTTGATAGTTAGAATCCACCAGCCGCTCCCTGGAAACCCTATAGAGCAGTTCCACTCTCTCCTCTAACGTCACTATGAGTTGGAATCGACTCAAAGGCAGTGTTTGTTTGTTTGTTTTTTTAATATACTTTGACCTCTCTAGAAGTGCCTTTCTTGTGTCTTTCAGCTCCTGGCAGCCCCAGGCATTTCTCTACTTGCAGAAAGGTCCTCACATGGCATCTACCCTCTGTGTGTCTGTCTCTCTCTGTGTCTGTTCTACTTTTTATAAGACATCATGTAGTAGAGATTAGGTTTAGGATGCATACTACTCCAGTATGACCTCATTCACATAAGAAAAGAGAAAGAGTGTTTCCACAGGGTCCCATTCACAGGTACAAGACTTCAACATACCTTTTTAGGGAACATAATTCAATCTATACCAGTGTCCAACCAACAAATATGGGACTGGTTAGTCAATGTATCAATATTGAAATACTCACTGAAATCACTGAAGGTTAGATTACCTGAAAACACCCTAAAAGTTAAAATCTTAGTGCCTGACATGTTTTCTTTAATAGTCTTTATGTTTTTAGGGCGTATTCCAATATTTACTTTAAAAAAATTATTACTAATTATACCTTTTCCATTTCATTATGAAAGTCAGAGAGGTGTTTTGAGTAGCTAACTATGCAAAAGTTCTAATGTCTCTACATTTTTTTTGTACGCCTCTCTCCCCCTCCCCCTCCCCTCCCCTCCCCCTCCCCCTCCCCTCCCCTCCCCCTCCCCTCCCCCTCCCCTCCCCTCCCCCTCCCCTCCCCCTCCCCTCCCCCTCCCCTCCCCTCCCCCTCCCCTCCCCCTCCCCTCCCCTCCCCTCCCCCTCCCCTCCCCTCCCCTCCCCCTCCCCTCCCCTCCCCCTCCCCTCCCCTCCCCTCCCCCTCCCCCTCCCCTCCCCTCCCCCTCCCCTCCCCTCCCCCTCCCCTCCCCTCCCCCTCCCCTCCCCTCCCCCTCCCCTCCCCCTCCCCTCCCCTACCCTCCCCCTTCCCCTCCCCTCCCCTCCCCCTCCCCCTCCCCTCCCCCTCCCCCTCCCCTCCCCTCCCCCTCCCCTCCCCTCCCCCTCCCCTCCCCTCCCCCTCCCCTCCCCTCCCCCTCCCCTCCCCTCCCCCTCCCCTCCCCCTCCCCTCCCCTACCCTCCCCCTTCCCCTCCCCTCCCCTCCCCCTCCCCCTCCCCTCCCCCTCCCCCTCCCCTCCCCCTTCCCCTCCCCTACAGCTACTTAATTCTTCAGTGGAAGCATTAGATTGGTACCCAGGTGCCACGGCCAATGGCATTCTGTAATAGGATTATCAGTGTGTTTGACTTTTTTAATCATATTTTTTTATTTACTTTTTTTTGAATTTGACTAAAACTGTGGACACTTTCATAAAAAACAAACAAATAAAAACATAATCATATTTAAAATAATTTTTCATATAACATCAGAAATTACCTAAATATATTCAATCCCATTCATATGTTTCTCTTAGAATTCATGGATACAGATTAAAAGTATTGTATTTCAAAGGGAATGATGGCTTTTTCTTATGTATGTTCATGTACATAATTCCTAGACCAGTAATAAGAAACTTGTGGATTCCACTAAATAAAGAATTTGACCATATGTTTTCAGCAATTATATTTATAAATTCATGTGTATAATTCTGTACTAAAATATTTATACATTAAAAATATTTTATACATTATGATATCTATATGAAATCTAAATTAAAGGATGAGTTATCTAATATATAAATACACATTTTTGTATTTTCATTCTGTATTTTATCACATTCATTATTTTTTGTACTATTTAAGGTATGCTCATTCTACATCAGCCACCCACTATAGATTAGGAATAAATATTACAATTTTATGTAAATTTTAAATGTTTCTAGTTAATTGAAAAATATTTTGTGATATTTAATTCAAAGTCTTTGTATGAACACAATTTATGTGAATTGTTATACAGGCCACATGTATTATTTCAACACTGAATTTTTGTTATGAAAATCAAAATTGATTATTCAGGAAGACACACATTTTGGACCTTTATATTTAAAAGAGAATGGTTGCAGGACGATTGCAGTGGGCTGTATTCCTGAATTTGGTCAGGGTAAAGGTTTCTAACAGTATCATCTTTCACAAAGACAATAAGAACTGCCATCTCGCTTGTAAGTGCAACTGAGTTCAGGGTATATTTAGAAGTGTCTTCTTGATTCTTTGCAGTGCTGAAGACACAAAGATAGACATGGAATCCCCTTTGCAACTAAAGATCTTTTAGTATTGTGGCACAAGAACTTATACACCAGCTTCTATATGTTTCTCAGACAAGTAAATCAATAGCTAAGGAGTTATTGTTTATGTACCTCTTTTATAACCTATTCTCATTGGACTATATTTATTTTAACTCCACAAAATACTTAGGGATAGGTCAAAAGTTCTCTATTTAAATAATTTAAGCCCTCCCTCCCTTGCTAGGGTAAGATTGTTGTGGAGTGGATTCCAACTCATAGCGGTCCTATGGGACAGAGTAGAACTGCCCGATAGGGTTTCCAAGGAGCCCTTCTGACCTTTTGAGTAGCAGCCAAGTTCTTAACCACTGGACACTAGGGCCCAGGGTAAGATATTATTATTATTAGGTGCTGTGGAGTTGCTTCCAACTCACTGTGATGCTATGTAATACAGAGTGAAATACTGCCCAGTCCTACGCCATCCTCACAATCATTGTTACGCTTGAGCCCATTGTTGCAGCCTCTGTGTCCATCCACCTCGTTGAAGGTCTTCCTCTCTTTCATTGACTCTCTACTTTACCAAGCATGAATTCTGTCTTGGTCATCTAGTGCTGCCATAACAGAAATACCACAAGTGGATGGCTTTAACAAAGATAAATTTATTCTCTCACATTCTAGTAGCCTAGAAGTCCAAGTTTAGGGTGCTGGCTCTCTCTGTCAGCTCTGGAGGAAGGTCCTTGTCATCAGTCTTCCTTTCTGGGAGCAACTGAGCACAGGAACCTTGGGTCCAAAAGACATGCTGTGCTCCCAGCGCTGTTTTCTTAGTGGTATGAGGTCCCCCTCTCTCTCTGCTTGCTTCTCTCTTTTATATCTCAAAAGAGATTGGCTTAAGACACTACTTAATCTTGTAGACCTCATCAGTGTAATTGCCACTAATCTGTTTGATTACATCATAGTGATAAGATTTACAACACATAGGGAAATCACAGCAGATAACAAAATGGTAGACAATCATACAATACTGGGAATCATGACCTAGCCAAGTTGGTAGATATTTTGGGGGGACACAATTCAATCCATGACAATGTCCTTCTCCAGGGACTGATCCCTCCTGATAAGATGTCCAAAGTATGTAAGATGTAGTCTTTCCATCCTTGCTTCTTAAGAACATTCTGGTTGTACTTCTTCCAAGGTAGATTTGCCAAAAACTATACCCCATCATTCCCCATCCTGATACTAAAAATTTGAGAAATAAAAAAAATAAGAAAGCAGAGGTGGAGCCAAAATGGTGGAATAGACAGATGCTTCCGTCGAGCCCTCTTTACAAAAAAGACCCCAAAAAACAAGTGAAACAAGTATATTTGTGACAAGCTGGGAGCCTTGAGCATCAAAGGCAAGCTTAGACAACAAACTGAGGGGCAGGGGAAGAAAGAGACTGTTCAGAAGCGGAGAGGAGTTGCTGGACCTGAATCACGGGGAGCCCTCAGGAACCATTCCCAGAGCAGCGGCGGCAGCTGCGGCAGTGGCGGGCTGGTACTAGCGTTTGGCCGCAGTTTCCTCAGGGAGAAGCAGCCAGCCACACAGCCCACTCACACCTCTGGAATCTGCGGAGAAGGGCGCTCTTGGCAAAAGCTAAGTACTTGTATATATTTTACTGCGCTCCCCCCCACCTCCAACCCAGTTTCAGCGGCTGAATCAGTAGGCCTGAGATAGATGCTGGTGAGCACCTGGAGCCATCCTCCCGGCCTTGGGGAAGGAAAAAATTTCCAACTGGGGTGAAAAGATAATTTGCTAGCTCCATTAACTGGGGGAGCTCACAACAGAAGCAGCTCCTGTCCAGGCATAAACCATCCATGGACCTTGAGCACTTTTCCCTTCTGCATGGACCTGTGTGGGCCTATTTCAGGAGAATAGGCCCTTGTTGGCAAACTCCAACCATTTCAGTGGTGCAGTAGAGAGGTGGATGTTTGACGTTTGACATTGCTTTCCCTATTAAACAAGGTCCTCAACTACCCACAACAGGGACCTAAGGACTGGTGGCTCCACTTGGGCCACCCAGCCACCCATGACAGGGGCCCAGGGATAACTGGTACCTTCCAGTCCTTACAACAAAATCTTTCGGTGCCCATGGTCCCTCTGCAGAGCCCTCCCACCAGCACACTCTAGGGAACAGGGACATGTTTTCCTCAGAGACACTTGGGGGTCAGTTCTCAGCCCCTTGCCTTGTTCAGAGCATGACCCCCTGCTGCAATCAGACACAGGTATATATGCCAATCACCCCTGCCCCTCTAAGATTGTAGGACAGATCCTGTACCACACACTTGATATCAGCTACCTGGAAACCTGAGCTGAATTCATGCAAGAAAACTGAATGGACTCCTAGACTGATATACCTGATAACAGCTCTAGCCAGCTGGGGACAGGTCACCAGAGCTCCAAAGGCAAAATAATCAAGGTAGCTCACTCAAGCAACCCATAGGGGTATAACAAAACAAAACAAAGCAAGCAGCTACGACACAGTAAGCAAGCATAAACTAATAAAATAACTTATAGATGGCTTGGAGACAACAGTCGATATCAAGTCACATAAAGAAACAGGCCATGATCACCTCAACAGGCTCTCAAAACAAAGAATCCAGGGATCTTTTAGATGAAAGTGCATTCCTGGAATTACCAGATGCAGAACACAAAAGTTTAATATACAGAACCGTTCAAGACATCAGGAAGGAAATGAGGCAATATGCAGAACAAGCCAAGGAACACACAGATAAAGCAATTGAAGAACTCAGAAAGATTATTCAGGAACATAATGAAAAGTTTAATAAGCCGGAAAAATCCATAGACAGATAGCAATCAGAAATTCAGATTAACAATAAAATTACAGAATTAAACAACTCAATAGAAAGTCAGAGGAGCAGAATTGAGCAAGTAGAAGCTAGAATTTCTGAACTCGAACATAAATCACTTGGCACTAATACATTTGAAGAAAAATCAGATAAGAGATTTAAAAAAAAATGAAGAAACCTTAAGAATCATGTGGGACTCTATCAAGAGAAATAACCTATGAGTGATTGGAGTACCAGAACAGGGAAGGATAACAGAAAATACAGAGAAAATTGTTGAAGATTTGTTGACAGAAAACTTCCCTGATATTGTGAAAGATGGGAAGATAGCTATCCAACTTGCTTATCGAACTCCACATAAGGTAGATCTTAAAAGGAAGTCACCGAGACATATTATAATCAAACTTGCCAAAACCAAAGATAAAGAGAGAATTATAAGAGCAGCTAGGGATAAACAAAAAGTCGCCTACAAAGGAGAGCCAATAAGAATAAGGTCAGACCACTCAGCAGAAACCATGTAGGCAAGAAGGCAATGCGATGACATACTTAAAAAACTGAAGGAAAAAAATTGCCTACCAAGAACCATATATCCATCAAAACTGTCTCTTAAATATGAAGGTGAAATTAAGACATTTCCAGATAAACACAAGTTGAGGGAATTCGAAAAAACCAAACCAAAATTACAAGAAATACCAAAGGGAGTTCTTTGGTTAGAAAATCAATAATATCAGGTATCAACCCAAGACTAGAACACTGGGCAGAGCAACCAGAAGTCGACCCAGACAGGGAAATCAAAAAAAAAAAAAAAAAAAACCAAAGCAAGATTAAAAAAAAAAAGCCCAACATAGGGTAATGGTGATGTTATTATATAAAAGAAGACAACACTAAAATAATAAAAAGTGACTAAGAAATGTAATCATACACCTTCTACATGGAGAGGAAGATACAGCAATACAAAGAAATAAAAGTTTTAAATTTAGAAAAATAAGGTTAAATAATAAGGTAACCCCCAAAGGAGACAAACTATCCTACTCATCAAAAGAAAATACAAGGGAAAAATACAGACTCAGCAGAAAACAACAACAAATATGACGAAAGGACAATATATAAAGAAAATTTACTCAGCACATAAAATCAAGTGGGAAAAAGAAACTGTTAACAACGCACAAAAAAAGACATCAAAATGATAGCACTAAATTCATACCTATCCATAATGACCCTGAACGTAAATAGACTATGTGCACCAGTCAAGAGACAGAGAGTGGCAGAATGGATTAAAAAACAAGATCCATCTATATGCTGCCTATAAGAGACACTCCTTAGACTCAGAGACACAAACTAAAATTCAAAGGATGGAAAAAAATATATCAAGCAAACAACACTCAAAAAAGAGTAGGAGTGGCAATATTAATTTCTGAAAAAATAGGCTTTAAAGTTAAATCCATCAGAAAGGATAAAGAAGGGCACTATATAACGATTAAAGGCACAATACACCGAGAAGATATAACCATACTAAATATTTATGCACCCAACGACAGGGCTGCAAGATACACAAAAAAAACTCTGTCAGCATTGAAACGTGAGATAGACAGCTCCACAGTAATAGTAGGAGACTTCAACACACCACTTTCAGTGAAGGACAGGACATCCAGAAAGAAGCTCAATAAAGACATGGAAGATCTAAATGCCATAATCAACCAACTTGACCTCGTAGACATATACAGAACACTCCACCCAATAGCAACCAAGTATATGTTCTTTTCTAGTGCACATGGAACATTCTCTAGAATAGATCACATATTAGGTCATAAAGCAAGCCTTAGCAGACCAAAACATTTAAATATTACAAAGCATCTTCTCTGACCATAAGGCCATAAAAGTGGAAATAAATTACGGGAAAAGCAGGGAAAAGAAATCAAATACTTGGAAACTGAACAATACCCTGCTCAAAAAAGACTGGATTCTAGAAGACATTAAGTATGTACTAAAGAAATTCAGGGAATCCAATGAGAATGAAAACACTTCCTATCAGAACCTTTGGGACACAGCAAAAGCGGTGCTCAGAGGCCAAGTTATATCAATAAATGCAAACATCCAAAAAGAAGAAAGGGGCAAAATCAAAGAACTATCCCTACAACTTGAACAAATAGAAAGAGAGCAACAAAAGAAATCCACAGGCACCAGAAGAAAACAAATAATAGAAATCAGAGCTAAACTAAATGAAATAGAAAACAGAAAAACAATTGAAAGAATTAACAAGACCAAAAGCTGGTTTTTTGAAAAGCTCAACAAAATTGATAAACTATTGGCCAAAATGACAAAAGAAAAACAGGAGAGGAAGTAAATAACCCAAATAAGAAATGAGATGGGCGATATTACAACAGACCCAACTGAAATTAAAAGAATCATATCAGATTACTATGAAAAACTATACTCAAACAAATTTGAAAACCTAGAAGAAATGGATGAATTTCTGGAAACACACTACCTACCTAAACTAACACAAACAGAGGTGGAACAACTAAGTAGACCCATAAGAAAAGAAGAGATTGGAAAGGTAATCAAAAAACTCCCAACAAAAAAAACCCTGGTCCGGACAGCTTCACTGCAGAGTTCTACCAAACATTCAGAAAAGAGTTAGCACCACTACTACTAAAGGTATTTCAGAGCACAGAAAAGGATGGAATACTACCAAATTCATTCTATGAAGCCACCATATCCCTGATACCTAAACCAGGTAAAGATACCACAAGAAAAGAAAATTATAGAACTATATTCTTCATGAACATAGATGCAAAAATCCTCAACAAAATTCTAGCCAATAGAATTCAACAACATATCCAAAAAATAATTCACCATGACCAAGTGGGATTCATACCAGGTATGCAGGGATGGTTCAACATTAGAAAAACAATTAATGTAATCCACCACATAAATAAAACAAAAGACAAGAATCACATGATTTTATCAATTGATGCAGAAAAGGCATTTGACAAAGTTCGACACTCATTCATGATAAAAACTCTCAGCAAAATAGGAATAGAAGGAAAAATTTTCAAATTAATAAAGGGCATTTACACAAAGCCAACAGCCAACATCACCCTAAAGGGAGAGAGCCTGAAAACATTCCCACTAAGCTTGGGAACCAAGCAAGGATGCCCTTTATCACCACTCTTATTCAACATTGTGCTGGAGGTCCTAGCCAGAGCAATTAGGCTAGATAAAGAAATAAAGGGCATCCAGATTGGCAAGGAAGAAGTAAAAGTATCTCTATTTGCAGATGACATGACCTTATACACAGAAAACCCTAAGGAATCCTCCAGAAAACTACTGAAACTCAGAGAAGAGTTCAGCAGAGTATCGGGATACAAGATAAACATACAAAAATCAGTTGGATTCCTCTACACCAAGAAAAAGAACATCGAAGAGGAAATCACCAAATCAATGCCACTTACAGTAGCTCCCAAGAAGATAAAATACTAAGGAATAAATCTTTCCAGAGATGTAAAAGACTTATACAAAGAAAAACTACAGTACACTTCTGCAAGAAACCAAAAGAGACTTACATAAGTGGAAGAACATACATTGTTCATGGATAGAAAGACTTAACATTATAAAAATGTCTATTCTACCAAAAGCAATCTATACATTTAATGCAATTCCATTCCAAATCCCAATGACATTCTTTAATGAGATGGAGAAACAAATCACCAATTTCATATGGAAGGGAAAGAGGCCCCGGATAAATAAGGCATTACTGAAAAAGAAGAACAAAGTGGGAGTCCTTACTTTACCTGATTTTAGAACCTATTATACCGCCACAGTAGTCAAAACAGCCTGGTACTGGTACAACACAGATACATGGACCAATGGAACGGAATTGAGAATCCAGACATATGAGCAGCTGATATTTGTCAAAGGCTCCAAAACAGTTAAATGGGGAAAAGACAGTCTTTTTAACAAATGGTGTTGGAATAACTGGATATCGATCTGCAAAAAAATGAAACAAGACCCATACCTCACTCCACCCACAAAAACTAACTCAAAATGGATCAAAGACCTAAATATAAAATCTAGAACGATAAAGATCATGGAAGAAAAAATAGAGACAATGTTAGGAGCCCTAATACATGGCATAAACAGTATAGAAAAAAAAAGCATTATAAAAATGTAGAAGAAAAACTAGATAACTGGGAGCTCCTAAAAATCAAACACTTATGCTCATCCAAAGACTTCATCAAAAGAGTAAAAAGACTACCTACAGACTGGGAAAAAGTTTTTAGCTATGACATTTCTGATCAGTGCTTGATCTCTAAATCTACATAATACTGCAAAAATTCAACTGCAAAAAGACAACCCAATTAAACAATGGGCAAAAGATAAGAATAGACACTTCATTAGAGAAGACATTCAGGTAGCTAACAGATATATGAGAAATGTTCACAATCATTAGCCAATACAGAAATGCAGATCAAAACTACAATGAGATTTCATCTCACTCCAACAAGGCTGCCAATAATCCAAAAAACACAAAATAATAAATATTGGAGAGGCTGTGGAGAGATTGGAACACTTCTACACTGCTGGTGGGAATGTCAAATAGTACAACCACTTTGGAAATCGATTTTGTGCTTCCTTAAAAAGCTAGAAATAGAATTATCATATGATCCAGCAATCCCACTCTTTGGAATATATCCTAGAGAAATATGAGCCTTCACACGAACAGATATATGCACTCCCATGTTTATTGCAGCACTGTTTACAATAGAAAAAGATGGAAGCAACCAAGGTGCCCATCAATGGATGAATGGATAAATAAATTATGGTCTATTCACACAGTGGAATACTAAGCATCGATAAAGAAAGGTGAGGAATCTGTGAAACATTTCATAACATGGAGGAACCTGGAAGGCATTATGCTGAGTGAAGTTAGTCAGTTGCAAAAGGACCAATATTGTATAAGACCTCTATTATATGAACTTGAGAAATAGTTTAAACTGAGAAGAAAACATTCTTTTGTGGTTACGAGACGGGGGAGGGTGGGAGAGGGGCATTCACTAATTAGATAGTAGATAAGAACTACTTTAGGTGAAGAGAAAGACAGCACACAGTACAGGGGAGGTCAGAACAATTGGACTAAACCAAAAGCAAAGAAGTTTCCTGAATAAGCTGAATGCTTCGAAGGCCAGCGTAGCAGGGGCAGGGGTCTGGGGACCATGGTTTCAGCAGACATATAAGTCAATTGGCATAATAAAATCTATTAACAAAACATTCTGCATCCCACCTTGAACAGCGGCATCTGGGGTCTTAAATGCTAGCAAGCAGCCATCTAAGATGCATCAGTTGGTCTCAACCCACCTGGATCAAAAGAGAATGAAGAACACCAAGGACACAAGGCGATTACGAGCCTAAGAGACAGAAAGGGCCACAGGAACCAGAGACTACATCATCCTTAGACCAGAAGAACTAGATGGTACCTGGCTACAACCGATGAGTGCCCTGAGAGGAACACAACAGAGAACCCCTGAGGGAGCAGGAGAGCAGCGGGATGCAGACCCCAAATTCTCATAAGACCAGACTTAACGGTCTGACTGAGACTGGAAGGACCCCAGTGGTCACGGCCCCCAAACCTTCTGTTGCTCCAGGACAGTAACCATTCCCAAAGCCAACTCTTCAGACATGGATTGGACTGGACAATGGGTTGGAGAGGGATGCTGGTGAGGAGTGAGCTTTTTGGATCAGGTGAACACTTGAGACTATGTTGGCATCTCCTGTGATGAGAGGGTGGAGGGGATTAGAAGCTGGCGAAAAGGACACGAAAAGAGAGAGTCGAGGGAGAGAGCAGGATGTCTTATTAAAAAAAAAAAAATTTTTTTTTTATTCGGGGGAGAGTAATTGGGACTGTGTAGCAAGGTGTATATGGGTTTTTGTGTGAGAGGCTGACTTGATTTGTAAACTTTCACTTAAAGCACAATAAAAATTATTAAAAAAACAAGAAAGCCAAAATGTCACATTTATTACTATTAGAGATAAGGCAGGTAATCTAGCTTACTTTAACAACCAAATCCATCTACTAGCTAAATCTGGAAAAATTACCCACAAAAACAGGCAGAGTAAAACTGGGGAAGGCCACAATAATTTAGAAAGAGGCATGGGGAACAAAAAAATATTAACCAAAGAAAAGCAATATAAAATAATTAATAAAAGAAAACAAAATTAAATGCAGGAAACCAGAATAATTGTTTTTATACTTACCAGTTGAAGTTATTTGAAAAGAAACAAAAAAAAGAAAAATTTTAATAAGAAAATATCCACATACAGATTTTATAAAAATAATAAATGTGGTCATTGTATTCAACTCATTGGTGACACATTTTCATATCTAGATGAAATAGTTTTCTGGAAGAGTGAAAATCACTAAGCTTGACTCAAGAAAAAATGGGAAAATTTAGCAATCGATCATTACTAGAGAAAAAATTGATAATGTTATCAAAGGAAAACCCTCAAAAATGTGAAAGCCAAAAACATTCATTCACAAAAGCTTTGAAAATTTTAAAAGCCAATTCTTGCATATATTTGTAAAAAGATTAAAAGGCATTCAGTTTATTTTACATAGTTTTTTATAAGCTTGATTTTAGGCTTAAATAAATACTGCAAAAATATTATCTTTTCTTCTAATAATGAATTCAATTATCCTAAATAAAGAACTTTAAAATAAATTTTTTTACCACTGGAAAATAATTATGAATCATGAAAATAAAGGCCAAGTTTCTTCAAAAAAATTACAGATGATTATCACAGCAGATATTCAGAGGGCATTGTATCATATTAAATACTGTTACATAAAGTTAAATATTTATTCCTATTAAATCCCCCTATTCACTAGAAATATAAGGATGCATCAGTAAAATGATGAAGTCTACCTCTGGGGACTAATACTATAACCCATTAAGCTTACTAGCTAGTAATTAGTGAATCAAAAATTTGAGAACAGCTATGTTTGTCTTCAAAATTAATGTATGGGTATATAATCACTGTATTATTAGTTTTTGCTTATTTTTTAAAATTATAGTAAACGTATAACAAAACATTTGTCACTTTGACAATCTTCACATGTACAATTCAGTGAAGTTAATTATATTCATCATATTGTTCAACCCTCATCACCCTTATCCATTCCCAATTTTTTTCATTACACTTAACAGAAGCTCAGTGTCCTCTATTTGATATGTCATCTAAACAGACAGTAACTTTAAAGTATTACACTAAGAAGAACTGCTGTACATAGACTTTGCTAATAGCCAGTGCTGGTAAGATTACAGTTTCCACCTTTCTAATAATCCAACCTAACACATAATGATAGTATGTGTTGGTGAAGGGCTGGTCTTTGGAACGAGGCAGCCAAGAGCTACAATTTTGGCTCCACCATACGCCCTGTGATCTAGAGTAAGGATGCTAAGCTCTCTCAGACTCACTTTGCCTCATATCCTAGTCACATTGTAAGTGTTGATTATTTTAATGTATATAGAACACGTTTAGTCCAGTGCCTGATAAACACAGTGTACGGAAATTATTATGAAAATCTTAGATGGTTATGGTAACAAAATTAAGGTAGGGTGCAAATTAGAAATGAGACTATGAGCTGCTTGAAATTTATTTTTTCCTGTTTTGTATCACTCATAATACCCTGCATATACAAAATACAATATTTTAACTGATTATAAAAAATAAGGATTGTATTATATTATGGTAATAATAAAAAAAAAGCAGAAAAATTCAGTCTTGGATTTTCTGTTATGTGCCAAAGTATTTTTTTTAAGTACACCAAATAAAATGGAGCCTAGCAAAAGTTATATTTTCTTACTCTTAATACTATGACAGCTATTTCAATACAAATAAAATATATACTACCATCATAAACTAAATAAATATAGTTAGCATTGTTTTTATATCCTTAGAGAAATAAGTATATGATTATAAGATAATATAAGGAGGAAAAGGCATAGAAGTTGACAGAATGTTTGCATACACTTTTAAAATCTTTTATTGTCAGCACTTTGGTTTCCAGCTGTTATTATATTCTGTGAAAAAATCAACTTTGCTTTCCCATATAAACTAATTTTCAGAAGAGATATCCATATATCATGCTTCTCTCTTTCTGTAAGGAATCAGATTATAAACCTACCAGCTGAACCAAAGCTTATAGTGTTTGTTTCTTTACTTGCTGCTAAAGAGGTGAAAACTATATAAAATCTATATACTAAGAGCTCACTTTAAATGAAAAATAGAAGCCTGAATTCAATGTTACCTACTAATGTAATTTTACTATACGCAATATCAGGAAAAAAAAAAAAAAACCTTCATGTTGAAAATGTCATTTCTTTTAAGAGTGCTGTATGTATGTGTTTGCACACGTGTGTCTCTGTGTGGGTTTATATTTGGGATGGGAAAAGACTAACAATAACGCATTGATTCATGGGTGCCTCATTGAAACTTCCTCCCACAATTTATTGATATAACTCGGTTATTTCTTGCAGAGACCTATAATTCCAATCAGCCATTTTCCACAGTTGGTGACTTCCTGCTGTGAAAAGAATACAGGAACAAAGCAAAATCTCTACCAACCATGTCTGATAAAATAGTGTCAGAAGCTGCTTTCAAATATTTTCTCTCTACAAAATTAGCCTATTGACATCAAACTGCATACTAACCACGATTGTAGGTATAAAAAGTCTTTTAAGTTGCCCCTTTTTTTTTTTTTTAAACTTCAGTATGTTTGTAAAACCAGAATGCTTCTTAGAAGTGAGGATGGTAAGACGTCATCTCACATACTTTGGACATGTTATCAGGCGGGACCAATCATTGGAGAAGGACATCATGCTTGGCAAAGTAGAAGGTCAGTGAAAGAGAAGAAGACCCTCAACAAGACAGATTGACACAGTGGCTGCAACGATCGGTTGAAGCATAGCAACAATTGTGAAGATGGCCCAGGACCGGGCAGTGTTTCCTTCAGTCTCTATGATTTGGAACTGACTCAGATGAACCTAACAACCACAATATGTTTTTGAAAGCTTTGGTATAAATCTGCTTTGTATGACTTTTCCAAGGTTACAATAAGAACGTTATCATCAATATATCAGTCTTAGATGTCAAAATAAGATGTCTCTATTCTTTTTTATGAGAAGCTATCGTCTTCACCCCTTCTTTAATTGCCCAACCAACTCCAGCCTCCTTCTCCTATTACAGAAATATCTTTACAAAAGGGTTAAGGTCAATAGTCTTGTTTGTCACTTATAGTCCCAGATTGACCTAGCATATATATGTGTGTATATATATATGTATATATATACATATATATACAAACCCTGGTGGCGTAGTGGTCAAGCGCTACAGCTGCTAACCAAAAGGTCAGCATTTCAAATCCACCAGGTGCTCCTTGGAATCTTTATGGGGCAGTTCTACTCTGTCCTATAGGGTTCCTATGAGTCAGAATCAACTAGACAGAAATGGGTTTGGTTCTTTGGGTATATATATAATCATAATATATGTATACATGAATATATGTTTGTATATTCAACTTTCCATGAAAACACTGGCTCTCTAAGACTTATAATATAGTTTTAGTGTTTCTGCTTCCATTCCTCAATCACGTTCTTTCCTGGGAATCAATTTCATTGTTCTTAATGTTATCTTTTCTTTGGTACTACTTCACATTTGAGGTACCTGATGCCCTGTTCTTGTGTTTCACTTATAACATGTATCCACTTATAATTCTCCATCTTTCCTTTGGTCTTTCTCATCCAGAAAGTTCTTTTGCACAACTTTGTTCTGAACTCATTATTTCCACCAAGAAGTTTTGGAAACATGCACCAAGAACAAGTAATTATAGTCTGTCCTTGAGAGAAAGCCTCCATGGAATTAGACATATTAATATTTCATAGACATCTTTTAAGTACGATTTTATCATATTTGTTTAAGCAGAATAAAAAAAGCAAACCAATTCAGCTATAGTGTCAGGGAGATGTTTCTTAGAAAAGGACTAGGGCGTTTCGCCTTGTTTCTTCAGGGATATGAAATGATTATTCACAAATATTCATCTTGGAGCGATTTCTTTAACTTTCCCTTCCCTGTTCAAGCCTGGGGTAACAGACACACTACATAAATATGTATATATATACACACACACACATATATACCCACACATATACATACACACACATAATACATATCTTTTATGGCAGAGAAATTATTTAAGACTAGAATTTCTATTTATGCATAAAGCCTTTTTTTCTCATTCGCTCTTCCTTGCCTACTCCAGAGGAATTGTTATTTCTACTCAACAGCTTTTGGGGTCATGTCACACAGTTTGCCTTTTCCCCAATATATGGCCTTTAGAATAACTCCCTGATATCCAGGTAGTGCAACCACAGGAAAGGACAGACTATTTCTGGGTAATCGGCTTTCTGTCCCATAGCCAGGTTTGAGGTATCTTAGATCCACATTGTCCGGTGTTGTCTCTGTGCCTGTGTCTGTGTGTGAGCATGTGTGTGTGCGTGTATGCGTGTGTAAGCCTATTTAAGAGGAGATTTTAAAATTAATTCTCAGCATGACTGATGTTTGCAAATAACTAAGCCAGCCAGAAACTTACTGGTTATCATCATCATTTAGAATTAGGTGGGTCTTGGTACTTAAGAATACGATTGGTACAATTTTTCATCTTTTGAGTGCCCTTACATTTTCTTGTCCTTCGAAATTCTAATGTTTGGCCTTGTCCCTTATCAATCTATATGTGCTTCCTTAATGATGCTATTCTAGCAGGTCCCCAGGTTAAAAGGCCTATTGTGATGATGACTTGCAATTCAATTCATCCAAACTGTACTACTTAGTGACACATAATAGAAACTACTTTTATTATGTGACAACTGTTTATTAGGCACTGTTCTAATCACTATCTGTATTTTAACTCATTTATCCCACAAAAGAAATGTTTGAGGTAAGTACTGCTTTTTATCCTCTTCTTAGAGGAAATTGGTACATATATGTTACATATATATAATCTGCTAAAATCCTCAATCCCCTTAAACATAAATTAAATTTGAAATGTTTTGGAGACAGTACATTAAATCAAAGAAATTCCATGAAGTGAAAGTGAGTATTTCAAATGCAGAAGAACTCTGACCTGAGATAAGTTTCTGTGTAATGTGGTTTGATGTTTATATCATGTAAGTTATCTACTCTGCCTATATATTTCATGAGCAAATGAAACCAAAACAGGAATTTGAAACCAAAGATATTTCTGTTATCAGAGACGTAGAACTCACATGTATTATAAATTTAATTCCTTTGATGTACGTCATTAACCTAAAACCTAGTGCCGTCGAGTCGCTTCCAACTCATAACAACCCTATAGGGCAGAGTAGTACTGCCCCATAGAGTTTCCAAGGAGTGCCTGGAGGATTCGAACTGTAGACCCTTTGGTTAGCAGCCATAGCACTTAACCACTAAGCCACAAGGGTTTCCAAATGACGTATTATTAGTAATATGTCATTAGAGAAGCAAAATTAAGAGAGTAATTGTCATCCATAATTCCTCCATTCAGAGACAGCCGTTGCTATCAGCTACCTTGGAAACCCTAGTGGCCTAGTGGTTAAGTGCTACAGCTGCTAACCATAGGCTCGGTACTGCGAATCCACCAGGCGCTCCTTGGAAGCTCTATGGGGCAGTTCTACTCTGTCCTATAGGGTCGCTATGAGTCGGAATCGACTTGACGGCACTGGGTTTTTTTTTTTTTATCATCAGCTACCTGTTTATTTTTTCACTTTATTTCTGTAAGCTCTTGGTGAATAACAAAACACCACAAGTTGACTGCTTAAGATAATAACATTGTTTTTCAAGAATCTGTGAAGTGGTTCTGCTAATTTGCACCATCGTTGGTTCACTTTGGGTGAGTCTGGTCATGTGTCTCTGGTACCCTAATCAGTTGGCTCTGAACTGGCTGATCTAGAATAACCTCAGCTGGAAAACACAGCTCCCTGCCTGTGGTCTCTAACCCTTCAAGAAATTACCCAGAGGTTATCCTCATGGTGGTGACAGAGATCCAAAAGAAAAGCTTATCTCAAGCAGGATTTCAAGGTAAAAGCAGAGGATCAAGAGAGAGAGAAAAACGTGTAGCTGCTTTCTTGAAATTCTACTTGCATAAAACTTGCTATAGTCCCCTTAGCTAAAGCAAATCACATAATCAAGCATAGACTTAGCATTGAGGGGAAGGTACTCCCGAAGAGCACCTATACAGAGAGGTATGAAATATTGGGGCCATTGATGAAATCAATTTATGCAAGGCTTTGTTGGTTATTTCAAAATTTTTCCTAAAATAAACACTATAGTACAGAACATCCTTTATATATTTATATCTTATATTCATATTTTTTTTTAATAATTTGACAAAATAATTTTACTTTTATGGATGATCTAATGCTGAAATATTTTTGTATATTGAGTTTGCCAAAACACAAATGACAAATTCTAGAAGATATAGAGAGCAGAATTTAAAACAAAACAACAAATAAAAATAATGTGATTTGGCTTGTTCTAAACCATATAAGATTTTGAAAAGCACTAAAACCAAACAAAAAAAAAGATTTTGAAAAGCACTACAAACAGAATTTTTTTTTTTTTTAACTGTAGCCATAGGACACACACAAAAAAAAAACAGCTTCAGAAACATTAAGAATCAACGATGTGTGAAATGTTGACATTTTCAGTATTTTGGTTCACATTGCTACATTGTTTGGAAGACAGTTGCCTTCAGGATAGAATTCCCATCATTTTATGTCAAATTTGAGAAATATTAAGAACAACAGTTAGATGTTGTCCTTACAAAATACACACAACTGCCTAGTCAGGCTACTAACTCCTCTGGGCTTAAAATAACTTTACTCTATTTTACCAGAGAACTTATGAGATAATTTGTCCTTAAGAATAGAAGGAGTAAAGTGATTCAAGGACCCTAGCTCAATGTATATAATCTTTTATTTATTTATTTCAAAAAGATCTTCTGAATATTGGTAGACTCCTTGACTTAGATATTTTATGAGTTTTCATGGTGGAAGCTTTGTCTTGCTAAAACCTAAGCAACATGTATGTATGCTAAATAAGAAATGGCATTTGTTTAAAATCTACCACAAATTAAATGAATAATTAAGGGTCGTTAAGTAACAAAGTAAAGGAATATATATGGAATTATTTTCTTATCTTTAAGGACATAATTAATTATCAGAAGAGATGTTGTTGTTAACTGCCGTCAAGACTGCCCGATTCGTGGCAGCCCCATCCACAATGGACCTAAATGCTGCCTGTCCTGCTCTATCCCAAAGATCAGTTGCAGATGAGACCTCTGTGATCCATAGGGTTTTCAGTGACTGATTTTTGGAAGTAGATCCTAGGCCTTTCTTCCTAGCCCATCTTAGTCTGGCAACTATGTTGACAGCTGTTCAGTATCATAGCAACAGACAATCAACCACTAACATAACTGTGGTAGTTGCCCATGAGGTGCATTGGCCAGGAATCGAACCTCGGTATCCATGTGGAAAGCAAGAATTCTATCGTTGAATCACCATCGCAACCCTAAGATGCAGAATACTTGTCATAAATAGGAGATTCTAAAACAATGGCTAGAATATGCCTTTTCTGCATATAAGGAATCATTTATTCGAGAGAAAATTTTTGTCAATTCTTTTATAAAATTAAAAAAATAGAACATCTGATTTTAAAATATAGGAAGATAGATCAACCTCTTTACTGTTGCTCAACATTCAAATTGTTTCCTATCTGTCAATAAAACACTTTTAAATGTTTCCAGACAGTGCTTTTAGTACAAGATGGCACTAAAGCAGAATGCCAAAGGGTAAATATATTTTAAATTTTAATAGATATTTCCAGTTTTCCTCCTAAAATTAAAAAAAAAAAATTACCAATTCAGTAGCAAATTTTAGTGCTGTGCCTTGTACCTAGTGCTGAAAAATATATTTTTTTCTAAATGTTTTGCCATTGAAAGAACAATAATGATATGCTGTAGCTAATTTAAGTTGCAATCTTAATTATTAATGAAGAAGTACATAATCTAGTTTTGGACTTCATTTGTAAATTGTCTCCTCATATATTTTGACAATTTTTCAAGTCAGTTTTAGGTATTTTACCGATCAATTTGTAGAACTTAAATGCATTTTCTTACAATGCTTTCCAATATTCCTTTTGATTTGTTTTATATTATTTTGTTCAAAATATGTAGGTGAGGTAAGCTTTATTTATTTATTTTTTTTCAGGTACAGGTGTAAATGTTGATTATTAAACAATATTCTTTTTCATTGATAGCATAGGCCTTCATTATTTTACAGTAAAAATGCGTTCTCAGAAAAACACAAATCAATTTCTGCATTTTGTGTTCTTTTACGTTAATTTTGAAAAGACTAACTTTTTTATAATATTGTCTTTTCAAAGAAAATGTTTTAAACCTCTCTATTTTTTTTAATCATCTTGCTTTAAATCTTTTATGATTTTATGATTTGTCTCATGTAATAACTGTGCATTCTTGTAAAGTATATTCCTACATTCTTCATAACATTTGTCCTTATTTTTGATAGAAAATCTTCATATTTCCTTTCAAAACTGGTTATCTACTAAGACATAATTATTTTAATATATTTATTTTAGTCCATCCATCTTTATAAGTTGCCTTAATTACTCTAGTAATTTTATAAAATATTCTTGCATCCTTTTCATATGCAGTTGCAATATTCATAAATCATGATGATTTGATCTCTTCCAATAATTATACCAATTGTAATATTCTCTTACTACATTCACTTTCACTTTCTCCAGTAACAGTTAACAATGTTTATGATAGCAGTCATGTCTGTCTTACTGGAAATTTTATGGAAATTATTTCAGCATTTTGTTATTTTGTAAAATCTCTGTCGATATTTAGGAAACACTCTTTAATATATTTATATATTTTCTTTCTCTTTCCAAGTCCCGCTAGCTTGCCTACCCTGTAGTAGTTTAAGAAGTCCATAGTGCTCCATCTGCCAATTTTCTATAACTATAAATTAATTTTATACATCTATTTGGTGACTAAAATTCCTAATTTTGCAACAAACCTGGAGTGTAAATTAGACATAATATAAAACATTACATTCAGGTCTAGGAAGGAAATGATAGGGAGCAATAGAAATTGGCAATGATGTAAGTGTGTGGGCCACAAAGCATTGAAAATTTTTATGCATTAGAATAAAAAGACCTAAAGAAAGCAATCAGAAGTAAAGTTTCTTCCACTTAGTTAGAAGACTAGGAGCCCTGGTGGCTCAGTGGTTAAGAGCTTGGGTGTTAACCAAAAGGTAAGCAGTTCAAATCCACCAGCTGCTCCTTGGAAACTCTATGGGGCAGTTCTACTCTGTTCTGTAGCATTGCTATGAGTCAGAATTGACTCAACGGCAATGGGTTATTCTGGTTTAAATAGAAGACTAGAAGGTGAGTCATGAGTTCTTTATTCCACAAAGCAATGTATACTAAAAAACCAAAAAACCCGGTGCCATCGAGTTGATTCCGACTCATAGCGACCCTATAGGACAGAGTAGAAATGCCCCATAGAGTTTTCAAGGAGCGCCCGGTGGATTGAAACTGCCACCTTTTGGTTAGCAGCCATAGCACTTAACCACTACACCACCAGGGTTTCCAGAATGTATACTAAAAAATCTGAAATATCAGAGTTAGCTCTGTAATTGCTTTCGCATTTAAATAAATTGTTGAGTAAATGCATCACTAAAGAATTTAATTTTGCACATTTTTAATATGGATAATTTTATTCATTATTACATTATTTTATTTGTAATATTAAATATATGTTTATTTTACATATACAGGACTAGCTTGTTCAAAAGTATTTATCTTTTCCTTTCATCTGATTGTATACATATTCAATATAATTTATGTCCCATTTAAAGTACTGAGCATACTTGTTAAATCTTGTTGATTCATTTGATGTTTAACCTAGCAAGATGAGTGGCAGTGCATAAAGCAAGAAACAATTATAGTATCTCTACTGCTGAATATGTTAGCAATTTTTAAAAAATACAATCTAGGTTAACTAAATGATAGAGTGTTCTACATAGTGATTCTTTAATTAACAACATGTATTACCCCCCTTTTTTAATATGAAACTTACCTGCCAAGTAGCATTCATTTGCATATAACCCTACCCACCAACAAATTTAAACACAACTTTTAAGGAACACTTAAAGGGAACACTGCCTTTTAGAGAGCACTTACAAATGGACACTGTATAAAACAAGGAAGGTATGCTTTATTTTCAGATTCAGTCATTCGTCTATAACTGGGCAACCACAAAGTTTTTGTTATTAGAACCAAGGGAAGAATTGGAAATAAAATTTAACCATAAAAATTGCAGACATTTCAACAGACTATCACTATGTGTAAATTTTATGTTTATTTGATTCAAATTGGTTCAACAAACTAATAGATTTATATAATTCCAACCAATAAATGAACAATGTTATCTAATGGCACTTAATGTCAAGCCTTGACCAAAACTTTTACAACAGTTAGAAGTTTAGTATAGAATATTGTCCCACAAGTTATTGCTTAGCAATAATAACAACTAATTCATACAGTGCTCCCAAATGATGTCTTGTACCTGAATTGAGTGCAAAATGCCCCAAAACTGACTACCCTTCTAAAAAAAAATTTAAATGTTATTTTAAATTCAAGCTCCTATGCACAGTATTGACAAAATAATAACTCTACTCTGATGGTAAATCATGGTGAAAATTGTTTATTTTATTGCCACTGAATTTAGCAGTCATAAATTCTGTTCAACAAAAGAAGGACATTAAGAATGTGAATTTACATGTCAGGTGGACATGATCAGACATTTGACAACTAGAATTACCATAATAAAATGAATACATTTTATTGACAAGGCAAGATTCTTGTGCTGATATATAAAACATAAATGCAGCAAAATATTTTATATTTAATTATTATGTATGTAAAGTTCCTAAAGCATGTCAATATCTTCCATAATCTTGCACTAATTGCTAATTACACTTGTTAACATAGAGTAATTGTGTTTTAAGACAAATTTTTAATGAAATTCCAAAGCTATGCAGCTTCATCTAGGAATACTTACAATTTCTGAGTACCCAATACATACCTGTGACATTGCTAACATTAAAAATAGCTACAGTGAAGGTAAAGTATATTTCCTGTCTATAATTTTAAGATATTGAGGACTTCAGAGCTCTTTGGGCCCTTTATTTATTTGTTTTTTAAATATCCATTCCACAGGTGAAAAGTTAATCTTGGACTATGGTTTTAACTCTGACATGCAAACATCTTTGAAATCATAACTCAAAATGTTAGTATAAGAAAAAGCTACACAAATTGAAATCAATGACATTGCTTGGACTCAATAGAAAATAGAGTTTTCAGGGCAAATGATCACCTAGAAATCTGAAGAGAGAGGTACATCCAGAGAGTCAAAGCTGAGATTTGCTTACCTGGGGCAGAAGCCAAAGAAGCTACCAACTGGTAAAAAAAAAAAAAAAAAAAAAAAAGAAGCATTTAAATGATAATTTTGATGAATTGCTGGAGGCTGAGAAAATACCGAACCCAAAAAAAACCAAACCCATTTTCATAGAGTCAATTCCAACTCATAGCGACTCTATAGGACAGAGTAGAACTGCCCCATGGGGTTTCCAAGGTTCACCTGGTGCATTTGAACCACTGACCTTATGGTTAGCAGCTGCAGCTCTTAACCACTACATCACCAGGGTTTCTGGGAAAATACCTAGGAATCACAATATTAGGGGAATGGTACAATTTTTTGAGCCTACTTTCAGGTTACTGTTAGGTTTTCAGAGTGGGGATCCAGGAAATTCCTCTTACGGCCTTTGCAGGGGAAGAAGCAGAGTAATCATTCTGAAATACACATAGAGTCTTCTCAATAACAAAAATTGACTCTTCAGGGGACAGTTTTATCCTTGCAAAGGGAAGTACATTCCTTCACGCCAGACCTACTGGCCTTTCTTTCTCACCTATGGTGAAAAACACAATCCACAGACTTTGGAGCTACAAGAAAACAGATTGAGAATACTGCAGCAAGAGAAGGGAGTAAGTGGAAATAGCAGGGGGGGAAGCCATACCATTGGAGAAATATTTGTGAAGCTTAAGGTCTCAAGACACCGGCCCATTACAAGACTGGGAATCGATCATAAAATTACAGAATACCCTCTTCCACATATTGCCACCGTACAAATAGAGCTCAAGTAAAATAACAGTGGATCATAGCTGACAGAGCTTCAAAGAGTAATAATAAAAAAAAAAAACCTGTTACTGTTAAGTCAGTTCCAAATAGGCACTATCAGATGAATACTTACCCATTGCTGCTGAGCCAATTCCAAACTGCCCCATAGGGTTTCCAAGGCTATCAATCTTCACTGAAGCAGATTGCCACATTTTTCCCCCTCAGAGTGGCTGGTGGGTTTAAACCACCAACCTTTCAGATAGCAGCCGAATGCTTAACCACAGCATCACCAGGTCTCCTGAGGAATACTTAAAACCAAAACCATAACCACTGCTGTTCAGTCAATTCCAATTCATAGCAACCCTATAGAAGAGCAGAACTGCCCCACAGGGTTTCCAAGGAGAGCCTGGTGGATTCCAACTGCTGAACTTTTGGTTAGCAGCTGTAGCTCTTAACCACTATGCCACCAGGGTTTCCCCGAGGAATACTTAGGGAGGTGAAAATTCAAGATTAAACACAAAATGAAGGACTGTAGGAAAATTGGAAACTTCTGGCATGTATACCCGCATCAAATAGAAAACACAGCCCAATACCTAGCCAGGACAACAATTCTCATACTAAAGGCCTTTTTACCTCAGTTCATATTTTCTTATGCAACATGTATGGTTTTTAACAAAAATTACAAGGCATTCCAAAAGGCAAGAAAAAAGAGTATAAAGAGACAAATCCAACATCAATACAAGATTCAAATCTAACACATACTTTGGAATTTAAAATAACTTTTTTTTTATGATTAATACGTTAAAGTTTCTAATGGAAATAGTGGACAACATGCAAGGACAGATTGGCATTGTTAGCAAAGAGATGAAAACTCTAAGAAAACCCCCCCCCCAAAAAAAACTAGAAATAGAAACACGAAACAATGGAACAGAATTAAGGAATGTCTTTAATGGGCTCAGCGGTGGAACTGACACTACCAAGGAAAAAAATTTAAGTTTGAAGGTAAAAGACAAACCAAACCAAGGGTTTCAAGTTGATTCAGACTCACAGTGACCCTATACGAGAAACTCATGATAAGAGTTTGAAGATAGGTAAGTAGAATTCTTCAAATTGAATTGAAAGGATTTAAAAAAAAAAGAAAACGAGAACATCCAGGATCTGTGGGACATTTCAAAATGGTGTACTCTTCATATAATTGGAATGACAGAAGGACAAGAAAGAAAAAAGGAAGCCAAAGAAATACTTGAAGTAATAATAGCTAAGAAATTTTTAAAATTGACAGATACTAAGCTATATATCCAGAAAGGTCAGAGAACATCAAAAATGATAAATTCCAAAAAGCATAACACTTAGTCATATCAATATTCAGACTGCAGAAATAAAAGACAAAAAGCAAAGAGAAAACCCTTTAAAGAAGCCAAAACCAAAAACCTAAACCCATTGCCACTGAGTTGATTCCAACTCATAGTGACCCTATAGGACAGAGTAGAAATGCCCCATAAGATTTCCACATTCTGGTGGATTTGGACTCCAATCTTTTGATAACAGCTAACCTCTTAACCACTATACCACCAGGGCTCGTAAAAGAAGCCTGAGGGGAGTAAAAATATCTAATCTATAAGGGTAAGAAATACAGCAGACTACTTGCTCAAAACCATGTTAATAAGTGGAAAAGGGAATAAAATATTTAAAATGTAAAAAAAAATAAATAAATTAAACAGACCAAAAAAAACCCCACCAGTTTATAATTCTATACTCAGTGAAAGTATCCTTCAAAATTAAGGAGAAATAAAATTTTTTCAGGTGAGCAAAAGTGGTGGAATTTATCACTGGCAAACCTGCCTTGCAAAAAATGTTAGAAGTTCTTTAGGCAGAAGAGAAAGTATATAGGTCAGAGACAAAGGTCTACATACAAAAGGAAGTGCACCAAAGAAGGAATGATAAAATTGATTTAATTTTCTCATTAATTAATTTAAATATAATGTTTACAATGCAATTATAGTAACAGTGTCTTGGGTGATTATCTAAGGTGAATAGTGAAATAAATGAGAACAATGTCAAAAAGTGACTGGAAGGAGGAATTGGAGATTCTAAACTTCTTGCACTGCACATAAAGCACTGTAGTTATATTTGAAGGTAAACTTAGATTAGTTAAAAGTGTAGATTAATTAGGTAAACCTTAGAATGATCATTAAAAATATCATAAAAGAAATATATTTTCTATGCCAAAAGAGGATGTAAAAAAAGAATATATTTTGTGTGTGGTACACATTCCCTCAGTAATTCAGAGAAGAAGAAAGAACAGGAGGGTTCACCATTTCCTTTTGCGAGAAGATTATATTTTGCTTCAGTTGTTGGTCCCTGGTTTTTGCATGTTTACTAAACAGATCTCACATTCTGTACGATTTCCAGGTTTTGCGACCTGTTTCCAAGCTGTAGGTTATTAGAGAAGTTACTAGAGATTGGCAGATGACCCAGAGACAAATACCAACTTCAATATTTGCTAAACTCTTTGTTCCATTATTTCTATCAATTCTGGATGCAAGATTTATTTTTTCATGTTCCCGTTTAATCATTTAAAAAGTTGTTTGCTTGTTAGTTTTTTAATCTCATCTAAGACTTTTTTTTAAAGACTTTTAGAAGCATTGAACCAAAAGGTTCTAACAGATATCTTGACCATCAAATTGCCAGAAAAAAATTTAAAACATATATATTTTTTAAACCAGTATAAAATATGGACCATCATTATTCATTATCCTATTCATTGGCTGAAATTTGAATTAAAAAAAAATCAGTAACCTAAGAGAACATAATATGGTTATACATATGGATAACTATAGGACTTGTTTTACATTTATGTAACTTTTAGGATTAACTGAAGCCTTTAATAGTTATTGAGAAGCAAATTTTATATTTAACCATGTATACATTTTTCTATTAAATTTTGTAAAAGAAATTGTTATTTTAAAAGTTTAAGTAAATAAATTAAATCTGTTTCTAAATAAAATCTTTGTGCAGTTGCAGGAAATTACATTATCTCTGGAAGGACCTGAAAAAATAACAGTGAGAATTGACAAGACAGACAAGTTAATGGAACAGAAGCAAAACTCTTTGTGGGTGAAAAAAAAGTAATATTCCCATCCCTCTCTCCACCAGTAGGAAAAGGATATAAATAAGAAAAGCACAGAAAAGAAGAACAAATTATAAAAGAGTGTAATGTACCCAGACTGCCCCTCAGGAGTTTTCAGATTCTTCTTTCAATGAAGTGTCTGTATTGCCTTTGATATTAAATCACAGTTGCCTTTTAATAAAAGTTTTATATTAAATTCTCCCTCTGCTGAACACTTCTTAAATGACAAAAGCAAATGGCAGCAGATACACTCTAGATAGGTGATGTCTTCATTAGTGGAAAAAAGTAATTTTTGTAATAATGGCTGTCTAGCCGCCACTCTCCACTAGGCTAAAGACAGAAAAGCTTTGCATATGTGCCTTATCTTATTGCCTAGGAAAATAGCTTCTTTTACAGCAGCTACTGGGTTTTACTGGGTACTGTGTCTTGATCAACTCTGAAGTCTTCAAAGCCCCTATTACAAACTATAGCTCATATTAGGTGCTTAAATGTGTTTGCTACAAGATTGGACAAATGGCAAGTCAAGGGACTTAGACCTGATAAATGAAAGAGCAATATGTAAAATAAAATCATTTCCTTGTAAAATCTTCAAAGGCAAACCAGGAAAGAAAATATGAGACCACTGAAATGTATTCCCACTGTATTTGTTAATATCAGCCTTTATTTACCATGGAAGAAGCTAATGCACCATTTACCTTTTTTTAAGGATCATTTTAAATTGCTATTACATTCTGCAAGTAAAAATGGTGCAGAGGTGGCATTTGACCTTTTTTTTTTTTTTTTTAACTTCACAAGGGAGAGGGAGAATCAAGATCAACAGCCCAAGGCTGATTCCTACGAGGCAGAAGTCAGGCATGCCTTCTCTCTTCACCATCTTTTCCAGTTCTGACACCAACCACCCTTCCCACAGCACTTTCTACTTCTCTATTGAGTTCAATAATTCACTGCAATGGCCATGCAGAGCTCACAGACCTTACTCACAGTTATGGGATTTATTAGGGAAGTAGCAAGCTATAATTCAGGTTCAGGAATGCTCAGGATACAGTTCTTCCATCAGGGCAGCCTCTTTTCAGCTAGGTCAGCAGGCACGCCTCTTTCTGACCCCTTACCTTCTGCCCTACTTGGGCAAGTGTTACAAAGTCTTTTTAGTTCTGTGGATAAGTACCCCGAGGCATTGCACTCTGCCAGCAAGCCTCAGCCTGAAGGCACTCAGCTCTAGCTCCTTAGGTCAGCAAACCTAGCTCCACCAACTACCCAGAGGCACCCTACTCTGCCAGCAAAACTTCTGTCCAAAGGCACTCACCTTTCTCTCATAGCCCTTGATGCTCTGTCTTCTGCTGGTCTCGCCTGCCGCCATTTCTCTGCCCCCACTTCTCACCATCCTCAGTGTTACAGCTCTCTCTCTCTTGAGCTTCTCAGTGCAGGGATCCCAGGTTCAAAGGGTGTGTACTGCTCTTGGTTTGTCTTCCTTGGTGGTGGTGAAATCCTCCCTTCCGGTCTCTGGGATGGCTCATTTTAAGCCTACTGGGATGACCAAACTGACCAATCCCCTGGTTAGAGTTCCCTAGGCCTTATTAACTGGTCTCAATCATTTTGGGGTTTTATCATTTGGTGGGAGACTATGGCTAGAAGGGCCATAATAAGTAATTCATTACACTGTGCTGTACCTGCTCTATCTTAAGCTCAAGAAAAAAGAGTAAATAATATCTCTTGATAATTATGCACAGGTGTCTAAGGATAGGTGTATATGAAACTAAAGAATTTTTCTCTAATTAAATGGTATTTCATAAGATTTTTAATGGCAATAATCAGAAGCTATATGTAGAAAACTCTATATGCTTTTATTTTCTTAAATCTACACTTAAAACTATATTGGCAAGATATTTAAGTCATTGAATTAAAATGTTTTATTTTCTTAATCGTAGAACTGTGGATTTGAAAATAACCTGAAATGTTAATTAAATTAATTTTCTATTTGCAGGCAAAAAAAAAAATGCTTTATTGTTTACTTATCTTCTCATTTTTACTACCTCTGGAGATTAATATCAAAACAAGTTCAGGAACTCAGTCTGGGATGAATAATCTCAACTTTAGAAAATATTTCTTCAAATGTGCCTAAGGTGCCTGGCCTTCTTCAAGTTATAGTTAGTCACAGCTTCCAAAGGATAGGTCTTTTTTGCATTTGATGAAAGAAAAAATAGTGCTTAAGTGATAGATCTAATTCTTTTACTAGAGAACTTAAAAATAATAGAAGCTATAGTACAAAAGTTGCTAGTTGTCTGCTGTCACTGTTCTAAATGCTTTAAATTTATTCAGTCCTCACAACAGCACTATAAAGTGGACGTTATTACTGCTATCACTATTTTTCACATAAAGTCTCTGGAGCCAATAATCACTTTATACCTATAACCACTATAATGTGAGTTTGGGGTATCTTTCTTATGTTACAACACAAAAGGGACAATATTGCTCCTTACACAGCTATTGAACAAGAACGTTTTTATTTTCAGGAAAAAAATTGATATATGTTCACTGTGTATTCCATGGGGAAAAATTTATAGCTCCAATTATTCTATTTAATATAACCTTCTACAGATACTACAATTAGTGGTCTGCATTCAATATCACCTACAGAGGCAGAGTTCTCTCTCCTGTTCCAGGGTATATATTCAAATATTTAATGACCCATTTTATACACTTTGTATATATAACTAAATATAAAGTAAATTCATGGACTGTGGCTCAACCCCTGGGATTCAAAACGATTGAAAGCTCTCATGACACACAGAGGCATGAAGCTATGCAATTGCTGTTTTGCAGTTTTAGAAAATGCCCTATAAATACAGCGAACAAACATCCCGGTTTGCCCAGGAAAGTCTCAATTTATACCGGTTGTACTGAGATCCCATCGTGTCCTGGTATGGATGATCACTTAAGGGGGTACGCTCCCTTTAAACTGAATTCTGATAGTGTAGTTGTTATACTACTAGCCTTCATATGGAGGAGAAAAATACTTAACATGACATGTCTTCTTTTCTATAGGAGGTGCCCTGAAATAGCAACTTGCATTAAAATGGAAGGGCAAACAGAAGCATGAATTAGGTGGCAAAAGCAAACAAAGGGATGCGTGGTCTCCTACATACTCCATGAAATATTCTTGAAGTTAAGTTTCACGGAACGCCAAACTATATAGGCAGGTTCTATTGTTTATAAATTGCTCCACAAATTGTAAATGGCAATGGATAAATGAGCTCTCAGCTCATCTCACAATGCTAAGATTAAAATAAATGCTACTTCTCTGATTGTTATAAACAATATTGTCTTTTTTTTACTTTATTGCAGGTCATTAACCCTACTATCCCAGGGATGATGATTTTACAACTGAGATGAAAATATAACTTCAACGCACAGTCAGTCATTTCACCTCTATATTCACCAAGAGAAGAATAAAATTCACTGCTCAGGAATTTGTTTATTGCATGCTCAAGTCATATAAATGTGGTCTCTTTGATTCTCCTAAAAAAAGTTAATTGAATTTCAAGTAGACTGAAAAGATGTTTTTATTCTGACATTTTATTCCCTATAAATAAAGTAGAAGAATAATTTTGTTAAATACCAACATATAAAATATTACTTTTCACACAATACTTTACCTGAAATATGAGTATTCCATTTTATATCTTATGAGTTGGGTGATTTATACAACAGTTATTGATTGAGATAAAAAATTGGACCTGTTAAATCCGTTAACTATTTTCTCATGTTTTATCAGCATTATTGATCATGATTCCTAGAGTTGTTGTACTACTTAGAAAATGCTAAAAATACCATATTTATAGTAAAAATATTGTGATTAATATTGAAAATGATTTTTTAAATTGTCTTTGACTTTAATTATTACAATACCGCTTGTCTTGATTACCAAAATACTCATATATCAAGGCTAGTCTGTTAACTAAAACTGTTTTTGGTTCCAACAAAACAGCAACTACAAATTCATTCATTGTTGCCATATATTTGAATAACACATTGTGATTTATAAGGTTGTGTGTCAACATGGCTGGACTATGATTTCCGGTGGTTTGGCAGTTATGTAATAATACAGGTTGGCAGTTATGCAATGATGTAGTTAGGCAGTTAGAATTGATATAATTTGGTAGTTATGCAATGATGTACTTATCCTCTATTTTGTGGTATAATGTAATAACCAACATGATGTGATGTAATGTGATGTGATGTGATGTGATGATGTGATGTGATGTGATGTGATTGATGTGATGTGATGTGATGTGATGTGATGTGATGTGATGTGATGTGATGTGATGTGATGTGATGTGATGTGATGTGATGTGATGTGATGTGATGTGACGTGACGTGACGTGATCAACCAATCAGTTGTAAGGGGAATTTCCTCAGGGGTGTGGCCTGCATCCAATATATATGGATGTTTTAACAAAGCTCATTGGCTTTTGCTCACTCTGTATCCTGCATCTGACTCATCATCATCTGACTTCTAGTACTTGGAACTTGAAACAGTGGCCTGCCATATAGCCTGCTGAGCTTGTAATTTGTCTGCTTCACAGCATGTGAGCCAGAAGCCAGAAGCTTGCCATCTTACCTCCCAATCTTGGATAAGTCAGCCTCTACAGCCCATGAGCCAGCAGCCTGCCATCTGACCTGCCAATCCGGGGTTTGTTAGCCCCTTCAGGTATGTGAGTCAGGAAAACCCTCCAGCTTGATGCCTGACCCACGAATTTGGCCGTTGCCAGGCTTTACAATTGTGTGAGTCATTTCTTTGAGATAAATCTTTCTCTCTATATATACACACATATATATATATATATATATATATGTACATACACACTTCACTGGTTTTACTTTTCTAGAGAACGCAGGCTAGTACATTTCGTACCAAGAGTGGTTCTAGAAAAACAAAATTGTAAGGATGAGTTTTCTAAATTCGTTCTCAAGTCCTGTTAGTCTTAAAGATGTTGATGACTCTGCTTCTAGTAGTAAGAGGAGAACTGCTAATCCATGGTGTGAGGAGGCAATAGAATGAGGCAAAATATCACCACCAATAGATCAAGTATTGGTGAGAGAGGAGGCTCTGGATGATCTCATATTTGATGCTTGTCTACAATTTTGTCAGAATGAAAAGTTTAAGGAAGCTTGTTGGCTGGTCTTACTTTCACTAGGCAAAGTGGTAAAAGAAAGAGATAAGCTCAGAGTCACAAATCAAGTGCACAAATTTGCCATTTGTGTCCTGAAAATAAGCCTTATTACTCTTAGTAACAGTGTAGATATTGCCAAAAACCAAACCCAGAGTCTTATCATGAGAATGGCTGAATTACAATGTCAATTGAATACCCAACCTCAAATGGTATCTGAAGTTAAAGTGAGGGCACTGACTGACTGGGAAGAAATGGGATCCTGAAACTTGGGATGAGGACATAGGGTCAGATAATCAGGATGCTGGGGACTTTGAGCCCTACATTCCATTGAAACACTCCAGCCATCAGAACCAGCCCTTTCACACCCATTGGAAGAGATTACTCTGTTTTTGTCATCTAAGCCAACCCCTCAGTAAAACCATTACCGCCTGTATCCCCATCTGATGAGATTAACCAAGCTCTGTCTGAAGAAGCTTTATCTGAGATATTGCCTGGGGTGGCATCAGAATCATCTCCTGGGGAGGCATATGAGACATTGCCTGGGGCATCACCTGAGGCTGATACCTTACAAAACATTGTTGAACTTTCTCAGAACAGAGCTCCACCACTCATTTTTTCTTCTAGACCAAAAACTAGACTTAAGTACCAGCGAGCCCCAAAAGGTGGAGCATGAAGTGTGGGCCAGGAGGAGGTATGCTACACTCCAAAAGAACTGCTTGACTTTTCTAATATATACAAATGGAAACCTGGTTGTGTCACTGAAGCATGGATTACAGGGTGACCTACACTAAATCAAATTGAAAAACCAGACCTCCCTTGGTATACTGTAGACGGAGGTATCCAAAGGCTTAGAGAAATTGGTTGTGAGAGTGAATTTATCAGTTTAGACCCACACATGGAATGCCCAGAGGACATACCTTTTACCACAATAGTGAGGAAAAACATTGTGAAGGGAGCTCCAGCATCCCTGAAGACAGTTCTGATAGCAATTTTATGTAAGTCAGATTTGACAGTGAGAACTGCCTTAATTGAATTAAGACACCTAAGTACAATAAGGATGACTGAACCCCATGGTGGTAGGGGCCAAGCGGTGGCACTCAATCAACATAGACGAGATGGGCATGGTTACTGTAATGGACAGTGGAGTCAAAGCAGTAATCAGAATAATCTGACACTAATGGACTTTTGACATTAGCTACTTAGTCATTGTCTCCCGAGGAGTGAAAACCAAAAAACCCAAACTTGTTATCGAGTCAATTCTGATTCGTAGTGACCCTACAGAACAGAGTAGGACTTCTCCATAGGGTTTCCAAGGAGTAGCTGGTGGATTTGAACTGTCATCCTTTTGGTTAGGAGCCGTGCTTTTAATCATTGTGCCTTCAGGGCTCCGGGAGTAAAATAGATGGGAGATCTACCGTGTGTACTTGATCTGAACAAGCCCAAACATTCTAGGTCAAGTGAATAGCGGCCGAACTCGAATTGCCAGAATATAAAGTCATGATTCATCAATCAATTCCCAGACTTGAGCCAGATTACAGACCCACAACCCCTTGAATGAAGAGGAGGCCGAGTCACCTTGAGGAAGGACTGTACTACACTGCCAAAAATTTATACTCTTAGTCTTTCTCCCAGCCTTCTCCAAAGGGATCTAAGACCTTTTATGAGAGTGACAGTTCACTGGGGTAAAGGATATAAACTGACACTTCAGAGATTACTGGACAGTGACTCTGAACTGACACTAACTCCAGGAGACCCAAAAAGTCACTGTGGCCCATCAGTTAGAGTGAGGATGTATGGAGGTCAGGTTATTAATGAAGTTTTAGCTCAAGCTTGTCTCACAGTGGGTCCAGTGTGTTCCTAAACCCATCCTGTAGTGATTTACCCAGCTACAGGAAGCATAATGGGAAAAGATACACTCAGCAAGTGTCAAAACCCCCACACTGGATTCCTTACAAGTGGTGTAAGGGCTATTGTGACACGTAACACCACTCGAAGCCATCAGAACTGCTCCTATCTAGGAAAATAGTAAACCAAAAGTGAACTGCATTCCTGGAGGGATTGCAGAGATTACTGCTACCATCAAAGACTTGAAGGATGCAGGGGTGGTGGTTCTCACCATATCCCCATTCAACTGGCCTCTTTGGCCCATGTAAAAAACAGATGGAGCTTAGAGAATGACCGTAGATCATCGTAAACTTAACCAGGTCATGACTCCAACTGCTACTGCTGTTCTAGATGTAGTTTCATTGCTTGAGCAAATTAATACATCTCCTGGTACATGATTCACAGCTATTGAGCTGGCCAATACCTTTTTTTTTTTTTTTTTTTCAGTTTCAAAGGAACACCAGAAGTAGTTTGCGCTCAATGGCACTGGGTTTTTTTTTTTATACAAGGCTAGCAATATACCTTCACTCTCCTACCTCAGGGGTATATCGACTCTCTAGCCCTACATCATAATTTAATTTGCAGGGACCTTAATCAACTTTCCCTTCTGCAAGACTTCACACTGGTCTGTTATAGAGTTGACATTATGGTGATTGGACCTAGTAAGGAATCAATGACTCTGGATTTATTGGTAAAATATTTGTGTGATAGAGTGTTGGAAATTATTCCCACAAATAATCAGGCTCCTTCCTCCTCAGTGAAATGTCTAGGAGTACAGTGGTGTGGGGCATATCAAGATATTTCTTTTAAAGTGAAGGACAAGTTGTTATATCTCACCCACTCTACAACTAAAGTGGAAGAACAATGCCTTGTGGGCCTCTTTGGATCATGGGGAAAACATATTCTTCATTTGGGTGTGGTACTTCAGCCTATTTATCAACTTTACTTGAAAAATTGCTAGTTTTGAGTGAGACCCAGAACAAGAGAAGACTCTGCAACAGCCTCAGGCTGCCATGCAAGCCACTCTGCCAGTTGGGCTATAGGATCTGGCTAATCCAATGGTGCTTAAAGTGACAATGGCAGATAGAGATGCTGTTTGGAGTCTTTGGTAGGCCCCTAATTGTGAACTGGAGCCCTGGTGTTTCAGTGGTTAAGAGTTCGGCTGATAACCAAAAGGTTGGCAGTTCAAATCCACCGGCTGCTCCCTTGGAAACCCTATGGAGCAGCTCTGTTCTGTCCTGTAGGGTCACTACGAGTCAAAATTGACTCAGTGGCAGTGGGTCTGGTTTTTCGTTTTTAATGGTGTGTCACAGCACAGATCCTCAGGATTTGAGATCAAAGCCCTGCGATCTTCTGCAGATACCTACTCTCTTTTTGAGAAACAGCTTTTGGCTTATTACTGGGCCTTAGTAGAGACTGAACACTTAACTGTGGGCCTCCGAGTCACCATGTGGCTTGAGCTGACCATCATGAATAGGGTGTTGCCTTACCCACAGAGCCATAAAGTCGCATGTGCATAGCAGTATTCCATCATTAAATGGAAGTGGTATATATGAGATTGGGCTTGAGCAGGAACTGAAGCACAAATAAGTGGAGTTAGGAAGTGGCCCGAAATCCCCATGGTCTCCACTCCTGTCACATTATTTCCCCTCTCCAAGTCTGCACCTATGGCCTCATAAGGAGTTCCTTATTATCAGCTGACTGAAGAAGAAAAATCTTGTGCTTGGTTAGAGATGGTTCTGCACGATATGCAGGCACCACTAGAAAGTGGACAGCATAAGCCCTACAGCCCCGTTATGGGACCTCCCTGAAGGACAGTGGTGAAGGAAAATCCACCCAATGGGCAGAACATCGAGCAGTGCACCTGGTTATTCACTTTGCTTGGAAGGAGAAATGGCCAGATGTGTGATTGCATGCTGATTCATGGGCTGTGGCCATTGGTTTGACTGGATGATCAGGGATCTGAAAGGAACATGATTGGAAAATTGGAGACAAGGAGGTATGGGGAAGAGGTAAGTGAATAGACCACTCTGAATGGACCAAAGAAATAAAGATATTTGTGTTTCACATGAATGCTCTCCTAAAGGTGGCCTTGGCCCAGAAGGATTTTAACAATCAAGTGGATAGGATGACACTTTCTGTGGAAACCAGTTATCCTCTTTCCCCAGCCACTCCTGTCATCGCTCAATGTGCTCATGAACAAAGCGGCAATGGTGGCAGGGATGGAGGCTATGCATGGGCTCAGCAACATGGACATCCGCTCACCGAGGCTGACTTGGCTACAACCACTGCTGATTGCCCAATCTGCCAGCAACAGACACCAACACTGAGTCCCCAGTACTGCACCATTCCTCAAGGCACTTAGCCAGCAATCTGCTGACAGGTCAATTACATTGTTCTGCTCATTTATTGGGGTGGACACTAACTTTGTAGGTGGATATGCCTTCTTCACAAGCAGTGCTTCTGCCAAATCTACCATCAGTGGACTTGCGGAATGTCTCGGCCACTATCATGGTAGCCCACACAGCATTGCCTCATATCAAAGGACTTACTTCACAGCCCATGAAGTGTGGCAATGGGCCTATGCTCATGGAATTCATTGGTCTTACCATGTTCCCCATCATCCTGAATTAGCTGGCTTGATAGAATGATGGAATGGCCTCCCTAAGAAGCAATTAAGGCACTGGCCAGGTGGCAATACATTGTAGTGTTGGTCCAGTGTTTTTCAAGAGGCTATATGTGATCTAACCCAGCATCCAATATATGGTGCTATTTCTCCTGCAGCCAGGATTCACAGTTTCGGGAATCTAGGGGTGGAAATGGGAGTAGCATTACTCAGTATTACCCCTAGAAACCCCCTCACAAGATTTTTGCTTTCTGTCTTCAGGGACTTTTTCTGTGTAGGTCTAGAGGTGTTAGTTCCGAAGGGAGTAACGTTCCCACCTGGAGACTCAACACAGATTCCATTGAACTGGAAGTTAAGAATGCCACTCTGTCATTTTGGGTTCCTCATACCTCTGGATCAATAGACAAAGAAGTGAGTTAACATATTGGCTGGTGTGACGAATCCTGACTACCAAGGAGAAATTGGATTGATGTTGCATAATGGATGGTAAAGAAGATTATGTCTGGAATACAGGAGATCCCTTAGGACATCCCTGAGTACTACCATGCTCTGTGATTAAAGTCAATAGAAAACTATAGCAACTAAATTCCAACATGGCTACTAATGGCCAGGCACTTCGGGAATGAAGCTTTGGGTCACCCTACTGGGCAAAGAACCACAACCAGTTGCAGTGATTGCTGAGGGTAAGGGATTACAGGATGGATTTTGGAAGAAGGTAGTTCTAAATATCAGTTATGGCCGTGTGACCAGTTGAAGACACGAAGACTATAACTGATATGAGTATTTCTTCCTTGTATGTGTGTATCATATATTTCTGTTTTCTTTCTTATAAAATATTAGATATAAACAGGGCTAGGGTGTTTTTGGTTGTATACATGCTAGTTGTATCATGTTAGGGGCAGTACAACTTTTTAATTTTATTTAGAGATTGCATACGTGCAGTGCAATTAATTACTTTTGTGTGTGGCCTTTCTAGCCACAGTCTTGCAATTCCCACCCAGGTGATTGTGTAATAGCATAATTGTGGCCTACCAAGGGAATTGGTCAGTTTTACCTTAAAAGAGAGTCAATCCCAGAGCAGATAGGAGGAGCCCAACACCACCAAGGAAGGAGAGTCAGAAGGAGAGACCCAGCAGAAGGAAATGGCAAGGTGGGCTTCCTGGCTGAATGCCTCTGGGCAGAGACTGAGGGCCAGGGTGAGGTGTGCCTGTGAGCACAGTTGGGAAGAGGCTGTCCTGATGGAAGAAATGTATCTTGAGTGTTCCTGAGCCTGGTTACTTACCTCATAAACTCCATAATCTTGAGTGTGTTCTGTGGGTTCTATGTGGCCATTGCAATGAATAATCAAACCCAGCAGAGAAGCATAGATTACTGTGGGAGGGACAATTGGTGTCAGAATTAGCAAAGATGGAGGAGAGAGAAGGCATGTCTGATGTCTGCCTCATGGAAATCAGCCTTGGGCTGTTGATCTTGATTCTCCTTCTCCCTTGTGAAGTCAGAGGAAGTCAGATACTGCCCCCAAGCTGTTTCTACAGTATGATTTAGGAGATGTATATAGGTGCCAAGTCGACAAGGAGAAGACTGTGAAGGTTGAAGTTCTGTATCAACTTGCCTGGGCCATGATTCTGAGAGATTTGATTGTTACATCATGGTATAGTTTGGCAGTTACTTAATGATGTAGTTATCCTCCATTTTGTGATATAATCTCCTTGCAATGTAATCTGATACAATCAACCAGTCATTTTATGGGGAGTTTCCTTTGGGGTGTTGCCTGCATTCAATATATGTGGATAGTCTGGCAAAGCTTGCTGACTTTTTTTTGCTCTAATCCTGCATCTGGCTCATCACCATCTGACCTCTGGTTTTGGGACTTGAGCCGCAGCCTGCTGTCGTACCTGCTGATTTGGATTCATTAGCCTCCACAGTCCTTGAGCCAGAGGCCTGCTGTTTGACCTTCCAATCTTGGATTCTTCAGCCTCTGCAGATAATGTGTGTCAGGAGAAACCTCCAGCCAGCCTGACACCTGACCCTTGGAAGTGAGATTTGCCAGCATCTACAAACTCCTGAGTCATTTTATTTTTTTATTTTATTGTGCTTTAAATAAAAGTTTACAGAGCAAATTAGTTTCCCACTTGATAATTTGTACATAAAGGGTTTCACGACCTAGTTTTCATTCCCCACAATGTGTCATTACTCTCCTTATTTCCTCCCTGGTTCTCCCATTTTCTTTCACCTTGATTATCTACCCCTTCCTGCTTTCTCATCTTATAATTGATTGTTTTAAGGAATATGTTCCTTTTGGGTGCTGTTGTTTATCTTATGTTCTTGTCTATTGTTCGATTGCAAACTAGTCTCTGGGAATGGCTTCAGTTCCAGGTCAGAAGGATATCTTAGGGCCATAGTCTCATAGTTTCCTGCAGTCTCTGTCAGACCAGCAAGCTTGGTCTTTTTTCTGAGTTTGATTTTTTTGTTCTACATTTTTATCCTGCTCTGTCCAGGAACCTCTGTTGTGATCCCTGTCAGAGAAACTGGTAGTGGTGGCTGGGCACCATCTATTTCTACTGATCCCGGGGTAACATAGGCTGTGGTTCATGTGTTCCATTAGTCCTTTGAACTAATTGCTCCCTTGAGCATTTTGTCTCCTTCATCTTCCTCACTCTGGATGGAAAGAAATTCATAGTTATATTTTAGATGGCTGCTTGCAAGCTTTTAAGACCCCAGATGCTACTCACAAATTAGGATGCAGAACACTGACTTTATGTACTATGTTGTGCCAATTGACATAGATATGCCCTGAGTCTATGGTCCATTGTCTTCTAGTCTAGGAACTTCCTCCTTTGAGGTGTTTGGTTATGTCTAAGATGTTTTCCTGCCTTTACCCTTTGTATGTTGTATATGAGCCACACCTACAACATGTTTGTAGAGGTACCTACCACCAAACCTGTATTATCCAGTGGATGTGTTCCATTACATCCTCCCACACCCCTTGGAGTATCTGTCTACCTATTTGTCCATTCATAAATTATTGTCTGTTATTACTATTGCTTCAGGTTTGTCTAAGCTAGGGTGGTTACCATAATTGTTTTTTATTCTTATGTTATCCTCTGTGTCCTCTCTTGTCTTGGTCATGTTGTACTGATTTCCCCCATATAATATATCGCCTTTCCCTTCACCAGTATTAACTCGTGTCTTTCTATCTAACTGGTGATTTTCTCTTTCTCCCCCTCTCATCCCTGGTAACCATTAAAGAATGCTTTTTCTTTTCATCCTGTGTGTAAATGTTTTGCTGTTACTTTACAGTAGTGGTTTCATACAATGTTTGTCCTTTTGTGATTGACTTAATGCACTCAGCATAATATCCTCTATATTCACCCATGTTGTAAGATGTTTCCTGGATTCATCATTATTCTTTATTGTTGCATAGGATTCCATTGTGTGTATATATCACAGTTCGTTAATCCATTCATCTGTTGATGGACACTTACATTGTTTCTATCTTTTTGCTATTGTGGATAATGCTACAATGAACGTGGGTGTGTACAGCCATTTCCTTGAGAAATCTCTCTCTCTCTTTATATATATATATGAAGCCTTGGTGGCACAATGGTTAAGAGCATGGCTGCTAACCAAAAAGTCAGCAGTTCAAATCCACCAGTTGCCTCTTGGGAACCCTATGGGGCAGTTCTACAATTCTACTCTGTCCTGTCCTGTAGGGTCACTGGGGGTAAGAACCGACTCCATGGCAACTTTATATATATATATATATATATATATATATATATATATATATATATATATATATATATAATTTCACCGGTTTTGCTTCTCTAGAGAACTCAGCCTAAGAAATACATTTATTTGAATCATCCTTTTGATGGTGTCATTATAACTATTAAGATGAGTGATTATTTTTGCTTTTTAAAATTCAAAGAAATATAATCTATTGCTGTGTATTGAAAAATAAAAATTACATTAAAATCAATTGCTTTTGAATATCTCTAAATGCATACTTGTCATTAAATTTAGTAGTTAATTTTCTATATTTAGTTTTATTTGTAATGCCAAGTTTGTTTTACTATAAGAATTTGATATATGCACACTGAAATTTTAGATGTGTATGAGAATATAATGAGGAAAATTAAAATGTCCAATAATACCACCATTCAGAAATAATTACCATTAATATATTTTATACTTTATGTCATTGTCTTTCCATTATAGATGTGTGTTTCACAGTGTAGACAGTTATGTAAGAGCTTTTTGTGATCACATCTTCCTTCAATAGGCTTCAATGCCTCCAGTTTTCCTTATTAGGAGCCTAGGTTATAGACAATAAAGGTGATATGTATGCAGGTCATTTCCTACTTTCACATGCCTGTTTATGACCTAAATTAAATCATTCTAAGTAATATTTCACAGGGAAGGCAGTACAGGGCACAGCTCTCTACATGAATTTAAAAATGCTTAGAGCCATTTTTGATTGTGAGAATGCAAAAGTGCTATAACTGGCATTTAGTTTGCCCTTTTTAATGTTGGCAGTCTCCAGTTTTTAGTGTTCAGCATCCTCTACACTTACTCTGAAGACTTTTTTTTTTTATCCCATGTTTTTAAATATAATTTATAAGGTAATTATTCCCACATATATATTTCTATTGGCATTCCCCAAGCTACAGATTTATACATTTAAATGTTGCTTGATATCTGTCCTTAAACTTTGATGTTCTTGTGATATCTGTAATTATACCCTGTCCCTCCTTTTTAGTCTATTCTACACACAGCAGCCGTAATAATATATTTAAAATGTAAATTAGGTCATGTCACTTTCAGTATACATGTCGTTGTTGTGTGCCATCAAGTCAATTTCCATTCACAGTGATCCTATTGACAGAGTAGAACTGTTCCATAGGGTTTCCGAGGCTGTAATCTTTATGGGACAAGATCGCTAGGTCTTTTCTCCTGTGATATGTTTGAAACACCAACCTTTCAGTTAGCAGCCAACTGCGTAATCATTGCACCAGTAGGACTCCTTCATGTTATATGTATACATAAACCCAACCAAACCCATGGCAGTCTTGTCGATTGTGATTCAGCAACCATATAGGACAGAGTAGTACAGCCCCTTAGGTTTTCCAAGGAGCCGATGGTGGATTTGAACTGCTGACCTTTTGGTTAGCAACCATAGCTCTTACCCACTACTCCACCAGGGTTCATATATACATCAGAGTGCTTTTCATGCACCACCAGGTTCTCCACGACAGGCTATACCTATTTCCTACTCCTCTAAAGATATTTTTTCCAAATCTTATTCTCACTAAATTTCTTAGGCTGCATTGGCTTCTTTAATATCATCATTTCATGGACATTTTGGTTATTGTTCCTACACCTGATTGTCTCAATAATTCATCCTGTTTTCTGTTCATAGACTACTTCTTTACATGATACCTCTCTACCTAAAATTGTATCTTCTCCTGCTATTTTTATGGCAATTAATGCAACCAAAATAATAGTATACTTTTGGTCATTTGATTCCCCTGCTCTTATGAAACTTCACTTGAGCAAAGATCATGGCTGCCTTATTCCTTATTAAAAAATATTTTCACCCTATATAAATGAAGGAGACCCTGGGTGTCACAGACATTTATGTGCTGGCTTACTAACCAAAAGTCGGCAGTCTGAACATACTGAGGGTTGTCTCAGGAAAAAGCCATAGTCATCTGATTCCAAAAGACCACAGCCATGAAAACCCTGTGAAACTTGGGGTCACTATGAGACAAAATTGACTCAAGGGTAACTGGTATATAAATGAAAAAATGTTTAAGAAGTGGCTTGAATGCCATAAGGTTTAACCAGGTATGTTGGGGGGCCCCCCAGACCATCCTCAGGCTTGATGATTCCCTAGGAGGACTCATTGAACTCAGAAGACCTGTTATACTAATGGTTACTGTTTATCACAGTGAAAGCACATAGATGAAAAATCAGCAATTAGAAAAGGCTTATTGGGCAAATTCCAGGTAAAACCAAACATGAGCTTGCAGGTATGCTTTCACAGTGAAGATGCACAGATACACTTAATTCTCCCGGCAATGATGTGTGACTACATGTGCAAAGTGTTACCCTCCAGGAAGCTCAACCCAGACTTGCTGTATGACATTTTTATTATGAACCAGTCACATAGGCATGTAATGCTAGTGTAACTGACTCTAGCCCCTCAGAGCAAAAACAGACGTTCACCAAAAATCATACGTTACTATAGGTTATCTGATTAGACTGGTACCACATGGCCCAAGGACTCAGGCATATAAAAACATTCTTATCATATAGAGTATTTCAAAGGCTCAGAACTCATCTCCCAGGAGCTAGCCAAGGACCATTCCTGAAGACAGGCCTTTATGGGGATATCACAGAGTTTGAGCAACCCAAGCCTACTGGGTTAGTCTTTTTCCCTCTCAACAGGGAAGTAAGTTCAAATAGAGGTGCAGCTATTGAAAACATTAGGTTTTTGTCTTCTCAAAGAAGTACAGGCCTTAAATAAAGCATTTCTTACTCTGCATGGTTTTGATATGCATGGATTTTAGTAGCCATGGTTTAGTTAAAATAACATCTGTCCCTGAAAGACATGGTTCAACTTTCAACTATTACAGCATAAAACTGTATAAAGTACAAACTTTGGTGTTAGTCTTCAGTCCACAAATCACCATGTAAATGACAAATGTATATCATGATCAGTGACCAATCACATTACTTCTTTCAAACACTGTTGGTGTTTGATCACTGTACTTCTGTTATTCAGTTTACACAGAGATGTCTAATTATGTACCTGTATTGCCTTGTTACCTCCCAAGCCACACAACATTTTACAAAAATGGGTAATTGAAAGAGGGAATGGTCAACAATGATTAAAATTCAACAAAGAAACAAAAAGAAGTGAAATTTGAGTCAAATGCAAATGGAGTTATAGAAGAAATTGCTGATGATAGGAATGTTGACACCATCACAATTTGAAAGACTTTAGAAATGCAACCGTTGTTATTGTGTGCCGTCAAGTCTATTCTAACTCATAGTCACTCTTTAGGACAAAGTAGAACTGCCCTATAGGGCTTCCAAGGCTGTAAGTTTTATGGGCGCTGAGCACCAGGTCTTTTCTCCTGCAGAGCTGCTGGTGGGTTTAAACAACTGACCCTTCAACTAGCAGCCAAGCGCTTAACCATTGAGCCATCAGGGCTTCTCTGAAATGCAACTATAATAACTGAATAAAGGTGAGTGTATTGACATAAATTACGAAAGTAGTTGTGATAAAACAGGATGGAGATGTCCCTCCCAGAGAAAATTATAACGCCAAAAACTTGTCATAAAGGAATTCTGAGAGATATTCCATGACATTGAAAGCCCAAAGAATAAAATGTTGAAAACTGATCCAAATTTAGACAGGGTAATTCAGCAAGGCACAGAGAATCTGCTTTGTAATGTAACTTATACAGCAAGAAGACAGTAATAACTCTTCAAACTATTCTTGATTTTTTTTACAAAGAAGTAAAATACTTTCATTCTCAATATTTCTAATGTTGTAAGTTATAGTATATTAAAGAAATATTAGTTTTACTATGTTTTTTCTTTTTTTTATTTCCCTATGAAACTCTATGGGGCAGTTCTACTCTGTCGTATAGAATCGCTATGAGTCAGAATCTACTTAATGGCAACGGGTTTGTTTGTTTTTTTAACATATATGTAACCAATGGAAAGTAAGTTTTTAATGTTTTGACAAAAATTTTCAAAGGTTATAGAACCACCATAATTTTCCCTATAAATTACTAAGTTCACTTTGCATGGTTTTAGCTTTCATGGTCATTTTTATGGTCTTAGAGTACTGTGTGAAGTGAAGGTACATATATTAAATGAAAATCATGAACTTCTACTTGAATATTTGTTTTTGTATATCTTCCTCTTTACCCTATAGGTTTCTGAAGTATGAAATTGTGATGTATAAATTTTATATACTAGAACAAGATCACAAAATTTTGATCAAAATAAAAATACCCCAATGATCATAATTTATTTTATATGAATAAGCAGCGGACACTGAAATAAGGTGAAAAAACTGAACAAAATTTTTAAATGGCTGTATTATCCTGGTCTTTTCAAATGTATTCATCTCACTAATGCAAGTACTTACCTAAAAGAGTCTAACAATTTAGCTATATACACATGTCCCCATTTCCTAATTACTTGTCGTTTGATCATGTCCTCCTAAATTTTCTCACTTTCTCTCAATTATATTGCTTATCCATTACTACATAACAAACTATCCCAAATTTAGTAACTTAAAATAACAAACAGGCATATGTCAGTTTATTTGGGTCAGTAATCTGGATGTGGCTAAACTGGATGCCTCTGGCTCAATGTCTCTTGAGGTTTCAATCAAGCTGTTGGCCACGTTTGGGGTCTCATCTGAAGGCTCGACTTGAGGAGCACCCAATTCCAAGCTGGTTCATGTGGCTCTTGGCAGGATTTACTTCATCACGGGACACTGAACCAAGAGCCTCAGTTCCATGCTGGCTATGGACTGCAGTTCCCTTCATTTCTTTGCCTAGTCTTTTGTAACCTAATCCTGAAAGTAGCATCTTTTCATTTATATAGTATTCCATTAGTTGGTAAAGAACCACAAAGCTCAGGCTACACTTAAAAGGAGGGAATTACACATGGTATGGATACAAGGAAGTAAGAACTTGGGAGCCTTCTTAAAGGTTACCCATCACAGAAGTTCTTCAGAGATAAGTCTCAAACTTTCAGATTTAGCTGGCAGTACTCAGTTACTGATAAAATGTGTGATCTGAGAAATTGGATTTGGAAAGTGAGGCAAGCTACTTGTCTATCCATTACCAACAGGTAAAAGAAAAATTGCTGGCCTGTATATTATAGTCTATTGCACAGAGGCCCATAAGTGTGGATTGGCTGGGCTGGGTCGGGGGAGGAGGGGAGGGTTGCTCTTCATAATATAAATTTATGTAGCCATTTGAAAAGAAAAAATCATTTGGAAAGGCCATTTCTGTAAATTAGTTAGATAGAAATTGGCTTGTGAAATGTACAGGTTGTCTGATGATATTTTTTTCCCAATTTGTATCAATTTACTACACACATACACAGAGAGAGAGAGAGGGAGATAGAGAGAATATATCTTTTCAGTTCGTCCTTAATTTTAAAGTGAAGTATGTTGATTAATTTTATGTATCAACTTGGCAAGTTTATGATAATCAGTTGTTCGATCCAACACTAGTTCAGGTGTCCCTGTGAAGGTATTTTATAGAAAAAGTGCAGGAGTTTTCCTGTTTGTGCATTCGACAGAGTATAAAAGGGAGATGCTCCAAAACCATAATAGCTTACTTTGTAAAGAGTGTTTTTGCATGCACTGCACTGTCATAAACCATTTATTAATCCAAACTTAATAAAATTTATATTCACAGTTGCTGCATCTGATGATTTTTGGGCTCTCCAGGAAATGAATGTTCTATCTGTCCATGCTCTTTAACTGTGTGTCCTTTGGAACAGCAAATTTTGATGTTGGTTTTTAACACTTTAAAAAAGCCTTCTGTAGCAGATTGGCCCAATGCTATGTGCCTTTTGATTTCTTGACTACTGCTTCCATGGGCGTTGATTGTGGATCCAAGTAAAATGAAATCCTTGACTACTTCAATATTTTCTCTGTTTATCATGATGTTGCTTATTGGTCCAGTTGTGAGGATTTTTATTTTCTTTATGTTGAGGTATAATCCATACTGAAGGCTGTAGTCTTTGATCTTCTTCAGTAAGTTCTTCAAGTCCTCTTCACTTTCACCAAGCAAGGTTGTGTCATCTGTATATTGCAGGTTGTTAATGGTCCATCCTCCACTCCTGATGCCATGCTCTTCTTCAAATAGTCCAGGCTCTAGAGTTATTTTCTCAGCATGCAGATTGGATAAATAAGGTGAAAGGATACAATCTTAATGCACACCTTTCTTAACTTTAAACCACACAGTATCCCCTTCTTCTGTTCAAATGGCTGCCTCTTGTTCTAAGTCCAGGTTCCTTATAAGCACAATTAAGTGTTCTGAAATCCCATTCTTTGAAATGTTATCCATAATTTGTTATGATCCACACAGCCGAATGTCTTTGCATAGTCAATAAAACACAGGTAAACACCTCTCTGGTATTCTCTGCTTTCAGCCAATATCCATCTGACACCAGCAATGATATCCCTGGTTCCACATCCTCTTCTGAATCGGCTTGAATTTCTGACAGTTCCCTGTTGATGTCCTGCTGCAGCTGCTTTTGAATGATCTTCAGCAAAATTTTATTTGTATGTGATATTAATAACAGTGTTTGACGATTTCCACATTCTGTTGGAGCACCTTTCTTTGGAATCCGTACAAATATGGATTTCTCCCATTTGGTTGGCCAGGTAACTGTTTTCCAAATTTCTTGGCATAGATGAATGAGCAACTCCAGCACTGTCTCTTTTTGTTGAAACATCTCACTTGATATTCTATCAATTCCTGGAGGCTTGTTTTTCACCAATGCCTTCAGTGCGGCTTGGGCTTCTTCCTTCAGTATCACTGGTTCTTGATAATATGCTACCTCCTGAAATGGTTGAACATCAAAAAAAATTTTTGGTACAGTGTGTCTTTGTATTCCTTTTGTCTTCTTTTGATGCTCCCTGTGTCATTTAATATTTCCCGCATACAATCCTTCAATATTGCAACTCCAGGCTTGAATTTTTTTCTCAGTTTTTTCAGCTTAAGAAATGTGTGTTCTTCCCCTTTGGTTTTCTAACTCTAGGTCTGCACATTTCATCAGAATATTTTACTTTGTCTTTTTGAGCTGCCCTTTGAAATCTTCTGTTCAGCTCTTTTACTTCTTCATTTCTTCCATTTGTTTTAGCTACTCAGTGTTTAAGAGCAATTTTCAGAGGGTCTTCTAACACCCAATTTGGTCTTTTCTTTCTTTCCTGTCTCTTTAAAGACCTCTTGCTTTCCTCATGTATGATGTCGTTGATATCATTCCACAACTCATCTGGTCTTTGGTCATTAATGTTCAATGTGCCGAATCTATTCCTGAGATGTTTTATAAATTCAGGTGGAACATATTCAAGATTATATTTTAGCTCTCATGGACTTGTTCTCCCTGGTGGTGTACTGATTAAGAGCTATGGATGCTAACCAAAAGGTTGGCAGTTCAAGTCCACCAAGTGTCCTTGGAAACTGTATGGGGCAGTTCTACATTGTTCTGTAGGGTCACTGTGAGTTGGAATTGACTTGAGGGCAATGGGCTTGGTTTGGTTTTGGTTTGAACTTGTTCTAATTTTCTTCAGCTTCAACTTGAATTTGCATATGAGTAATTGATGGTTTGTTCCACAGTCAGCCCCTGGTCTTATTCTGACTGATGATATTGAGCTTTTCCATCTTCTCTTTCTACAGATGTAGTTGATTTGATTCCTGTGTATCCCATCTGGTGAGGTCCATGTGCATAGTCGCTGTTTATATTGTTGAAAAACAGTATTTGCAATGAAAAAGTTGTTGGTCTTGCAAAATTCTATCATGGTATCTCCAGCATTTTTTCTATCACCAAGGGCATATCTTCCAACTACCAATCCTTCTTCTTTGTTTTCAACTTTTGCATTCCAATCACCAATAATTATCAATGCATCTTGATTGCATGTTTGATGAATTTCATACTTCAGAATTTGGTAAAAATCTGCAATTTCCTCATCTTTGGCCTTAGTGGTTAGTGCATAAATTTCAATAACAGTCGTATTAACTGGTCTTCCTTGTAGGCATGTAGATATTCCCCTATCTCTAACAGCATTGTACTTCAGGATAGATTTTGAAATATTCTTTTTAATGATGAACTTGATGCCATTCCTCTTCAAATTGTCATTTCAAGCATAGTAAACCACAAGATTGTCTGATTCAAAATGGCCAATACAAGTCCATTTCAGCTCATTAATGCTTATGCATTCCTCTCCATTTTTGGTGAGTCCCAATTTTTCTTGATCCATACTTCATACATTTCACTTTTTGATTATTAATGGATGTTTGCATGTTTCTTTTCATTTTGAGTCATGTCACACCAGCAAATGAAGATCCTGAAAAGTTGACTCCATCTGTATCATTAAGGTTGACTGTATTTTGAGGAGGCAGCTCTTCTTCAGTAGTATTTTGAGTGCCTTTCAAACTAAGGAGCTCATCTTCCAGCATTATATCAGACAATGCTCTGCTGCTATTCATAAAGTTTTCATAGATAAAGTTTTTAAGAAGTAGACTGAGAGGTCTTTCTTCTTAGTCTGTCTTAGTCTGGAATCTCAGTTGAAACCTGTCCACCAAGGGTGATCCTGCTGGTATTTGAATACCAGTAGCAAATCTTCCAGTATCACAGCAGCATGCAACACACCACAGTACAACAAACTGACAGACAAGTAGTGGCTTAGGATTAGGGTTAGTGTTAAGGTTAGGGTTAGGGTTAACCATTAAAAAATTATAGAGAAATGCAAATCAAAACTACAATGAAAGTCCATCCCACACTGATGTTACCAGCACTAAGAAACAAAAACAAAAAATAGCAAATGTTGGAGAGGTTGCAGGGAGATTGGAGCTCTTATGCACTGCTGGTGTGAATGTAAAATGGTACAACCACTATAGAAAAACAATATGGTGCTTCCTAATTAGAAATAGAAATACTATACAATCCAGCAATCCTATTCTTAGCAATATATCCTAGAGATATATGAACCATCACAGAAATAGACATATATACACCAATGCTCATTACAGCGTTACTCACTATAGCAAAAAGATGGAAACAACCTAAGTGCCTAAAACAGATGAATGGATACACAAATTATGGTACATAGACACAATGGAATACTCTGCAATGATAAAGAACAATGATGAATCTGCAAAACATCTCACAATGTGGATGAATCTGGAGGGCATTATGGTGAGTGAAATAAGTCAATCACAATAGGACAAATACTATATAAGATCACTACTATAAAAACCCAGGAAAAGGTTTACACACAGGGAAAAAAAAAAGTTTGATGATTACAAGGGAGAGGAGGTGTGATGAGAGGAAATCACTAACTACATAGTAAAAAGAGAAGTATTAATTTTGGTGAAAGGAAAGACAAAACAAAATATATGGGAAACCAGAGCAATTGGATCACGGCAAAGCCATAGACGCTTCCTAGACACATTCAAACACCTTGAGGGACCGAGTTACTGAGACTGAGGACTGGGACCATGGCCTCGGGGGCATCTTGTTTAACTGGCTTAACATCGTTCATATAAGAAAAATCCTACTTTAATGAGTAGCGCCTGGGGACTTAAAAGCTTGTGAGCAGCGAACTAAGGTACATCTATTGGCTCCATCATGTTCTGAGCAAGGAGGAATGAAGAAAACCAAAGACACAAGGGAAGTATTAGTCCAAAGGACTAATAGGCCACATGGGCCTAAGCCTCTGCCACCATGAGCCCAGAAGAACTAGATATTGGCTATCACCACTGACCTCTCTGACAGAGAATTACAATAGATACCGTGGGAGAAAAATTTAGAACAAAATTCAAAATCACACACACACACAAAAAATGAAAGAGTAGAATTATTGGTCTGACAGATACTGGAGGAACCCCCAAGCCTATGGCCCTTGGATTGCCTGCTAACTGAGAAATGGAGACATTCTTGAAGTCCACCTTTCAGAAAAAGATTGTTTTTTGTTGTTGTTAGGTGCCAGTGAGTTGGTTCTGAATCATAGCGACCCTATGCACAACAGAAAGAAACACTGCCTGGTCCTGAGCCATCCTTAAACAATCGTTGTTATGCTTAAGCTCATTGTTGCAGCCACTGTGCCAGTCCACCTCGTTGAGGGTCTTCCTCTTTTCTGCTGACCCTGTACTCTGCCAAGCATGATGTCCTTCTCCAGGGACTGATCCCTCCTGACAACATGTCCAAAGTATGTAAGACGCAGTCTCGCCATCCTTGCTTCTAAGGAGCATTCTGGTTGTACTTCTTCTAAGACAGATTTGTTCGTTCTTTTGGCAGTCCATGGTATATTCAATATTCTTCGCCAACAGCACAATTCAAAGGAGTCAACTCTTCTTCAGTCTTCCTTATCATTGTCCGGCTTTCACATGCATATGACGCAATTGAAAATACCATGGCTTGGGTCAGGTGCACCTTAGTCTTCAGGATAACATCTTTGCTCTTCAACACTTTGAAGAGGTCCTTTGCAACAGATTTGCCCAATGCAATTCATCTTTTGATTTCTTGACTGCTGCTTCTATGACTGTTGATTGTGGATCCAAGTAAAATGAAGTCCTTGACTACTTCAATATTTTCTCCATTTATCATGACTTTGCTCATTGGTCCAGTTGTGAGGATTTTTGTTTTCTTTATGTTGAGGTGTAATCCATACTGAAGGCTGTGGTCTTTGGTCTTCATTAGTAAGTGTTTCAAATCCTCTTCACTTTCACCAAGCAAGGTTGTGTCATCTGCTTAATGCAGGTTGTTAATGAATCTTCCTCCAATCCTGATGCCCCAATCTTCTTCATATAGTCCATCTTCATGTATTATTTGTTCAGCATACAGATTAAATAGGTATGGTGAAAGAATACAACCCTGATGCACACCTTTCCTGACTTTAAACCAATCAGTATCCCCTTGTTCTGTCCAAACAATTGCCTCTTGATCTATGTAAAGGTTTCTCATGAACACAATTAAGTGTACTGGAATTCCCATTCTTTGCAGTGTTATCCATAGTTTGTTATGATCCACACAGTCAAATGCCTTTTCAGAGTCAATAAAACACAGGTAAACATCCTTCTGGTATTCTCTGCTTTCAGCCAGGATCCATCTGACATCAGCAATGATATCCCTGGTTCCAAGTCCTCTTCTGAAACCAGCCTGAATTTCTGGCAGTTTCCTGTTGATATACTGCTCCAGCCGTTTTTGAATGATCTTCAGCAAAATTTTGCTTGCGTATGATATTAATGATATTGTTCTATAATTTCCACATTTGGTTGGATCACCTTCTTGGGAATAGGCATAAATATGGATCTCTTCCATTCAGCTGGCCAGGAAGCTGTCTTCAATATTTTTTGGCATAGATGAGTGAGTACCTCCAGTGCTGCATCTGTTTGTTGAAACATCTCAATTAATATTCCATCAATTCCTGAAGGCTTGTTTTTTGCCAATGCCTTCAGAACAGCTTGGACTTCTTCCTTCAGTACCATCTGTTCCTGATCATATGCCACCTCTTGAAATGGTTGAATATTGACTAATTATTTTTGGTATAATGACTCTGTGTATTCCTTCCATCTTCTTTTGATGCTTCCTGCATCACTTAATATTTTCCCCATGGAATCCTTCACTATTGCAACTCAAGGCTTGAATTTTTTCTTCAGTTCTTTCAGCTTGAGAAATGCTGAGCATATTCTTCCCTTTTGGTTTTCCATCTCCAGCTCTTTGCACATGTCATTATAATACTTTATTTTGTCTTCTCGAGAGGCCCTTTGAAATCTTCTGTTCAGTTCTTTTACTTCATCAATTCTTCCTTTTGCTTTAGCTGTTCGATGCTCAAGAGCAAGTTTCAGAGTCTCCTCTGACATCCACCTTGGCCTTTTCTTTCTTTTCTGTCTTTTCAGTGACCTCTTGCTTTCTTCATGGGTGATGACCTTGATGTCATTCTACAACTTGTCTGGTCTTTGGTCACTAGTGTTCAGTGTATCAAATCTATTCTTCAGATGGTCTCTAAATTCAGGTAGGATATACTCAATGTATATTTTGGCTCTCACGGACTTGCTCTGATTTTCTTCAGTTTCAGGTTGAACTTGCATATGAGCAATTGATGGTCTATTCCACAGTCAGCCCCTGACCTTGTTCTGACTGATGATATTGAGCTTTTTCATCATCTCTTTCCACAGATGTAGTTGATTTGATTTCTGTGTGTTCCATCTAGAGAGGTCCATGTGTATAGTTGCCGTTTATGTTGGTGAAAGAAGGTATTTGCAATGAAGAAGTCGTTGGTCTTGCAAAATTCTATCATTTGATCTCTGGCATTGTTTCTATCACCAACGCCATATTTTCCAACTACTAATCCTTCTTCTTTGTTTCCAATCTCCAGTAATTATCAATGCATCTTGATTGCATGTTCAATCAATTTCAGACTGCAGCAGCTGATAAAAATCTTCTATTTCTTCATCTTTGGCCCTAGTGGTTGGTGTGTAAATTTGAACAATAGTCGTATTAACTGGTCTTCCTTATATGGGTATTATCCTATCACTGACAGCGTTGTACTTCAGGATAGATCTTGAAATGTTCGTTTTGACAATGAATGCAACACCATTCCTCTTCGAGTTGTCATTCCCAGCGTAGTAGACTATACGATTGTCCTATTCAAAATAGCCATTTCAGCTCACTGATGCCTAGGATATCAATGTTTATAGGTTCCAATTCATTTTTGATGATTTCCAATTTTCCTAGATTCGTACTTCGTACATTCCAGGTTCTGATTATTAATGGATGTTTGCAGCTGTTTCTTCTCATTTTGAGTCATGCCACATCAGCAAATGAAGCTCCCGAAAGCTTTACTTCATCCACGTCTTTAAGATCAACTCTACTTTGAGGAGGCAGCTCTTCCCCAGTCATCTTTTGAGTGCCTTCCAACCTGAGGGGCTCATCTTCCAGCACTATATCAGACAATGTTCTGCTGCTATTCATAAGGTTTTTACTGGCTAACACTTTTCAGAAGTAGACTGCTGGGTCCTTCTTCCTAGCCTGTCTTAGTCTGGAAGCTCAGCTGAAACCTGTCCTCCATGGGTGGCCCTGCTGGTATCTGAATACTGGTGGCATAGCTTCCAGCATCACAGCAACACACAAGCCCCCACATTACGACAAACCGACAGACAGGTGGGGAAAAAAAGCTTAGTCAGGCCTATAAAACAAACAATAAACATGAGAGGAATGTGCTTCTTAGCTCAATCAAGTCTACAAGACCACATGGTCAACTGACCTGCCCAAAAGCAAAGATGAGAATGCAAGGAGGGACAGGAAACTTGGATGAATGCACACAGGGAACCTGGGATATGACAGGGAAGGAGGAGAGTGCTGACACGTTGCAAGGATTTCAACCAATGTCAAAAAACAATTTGTGTATAATTTTTTGAATGAGAAACTAATTTGCTCTGTAAACTTTTACCTAAAGCAGAATAAATTTTTGGGGAAAGGAAAACAAAGAAGAATTGATGCCTTCAAGTTGTGAAGCTGGCAAATAATATTGAATATACTGTGGACTGCCAGAAGAACAAACAAATCAGTCTGAGAAGAAATACAACCAGACTGTTACCTAGAAGCAAGGATGATGAGACTTTAGCTCACTTACTTGGGAAATGTCATTAGGAAAGACCAATCATTGGAAAAGGACATTATGTTTGGTGAAGTAGAAAGTCAGTGAAAACTAGGGAAGACCTTAATGAGATGGATTGACACAATAGCCTCAATAATGCACTTAAACATGCCAATGATTATGATGATGACACAAAATCAGGCAACATTTTGTTCTGTTTATACATATTGTCAACATTTAAGTCAAAGTCATCTTGATGGCAATTGACAGTAATGACAGTATTATTTTTAGCAGTTAGCTTTATGAATTTATTAGGAAAAATATACCTATATTAATATAAACTATTTGAATATTATACAATGTCACAATTCACCAATATTATTTGTTTTTCACTTTAAAGGGAAATTCAGCAAATGTTGGTAAATGAATATTGGTGGTTTTAGGATATAAATTGTTACATTTTTTTTATCTAGTTGTACAGATTTATTTTTACAGAATCTTGTCACCTTCAAGATGTTATATGAAGAAAGACAATGGGTGCTGGATAGAATTTAGATGCAGTCAATCCTATATCTAACCCACTCAAGAATCAACCCTGAGCCTTTGACTCTGCCCACCCTGCCTCAGTAAACTGTACATAAAAGACTTCTTATTAATTAAATAGATGGATTTATTTAATATTATGTTTCCATTTCTACTTAAAAAATGTACAAAGGGGGGGGCCAAGATGGCGGACTAGGTGGACGCTCCCGCGGATCCCTCTTGCAACAAAGACTCGGAAAAACAAGGGAATCGATCACATACATAACAATCTATGAACTCTGAACAACAAGCACAGACTTAGAGACGGAGGACGAACAAATACGGGCAGACAGCGACTGTTTTCAGAACTAGGAGCCAGCGCACCAGCTGACTACTTGGAAAATCTAGTTTCCCAGTGATGGCTCGGAGACAGCAGTCCATATCATACCACATAAAGAAACAGACCATGACAGCTTCTCCAACCCCCCAAACAAAAGAATCAAAATCTTTCCCAAATGAGGATACAATCCTGGAATTATCAGATACAGAATATAAAAAACTAATTTAGAGAATGCTTAAAGATATCACAAATGAAATTAGGATAAATGCAGAAAAAGCCAAGGAACACACTGATAAAACTGTTGAAGAACTCAAAAAGATTATTCAAGAACATAGTGGAAAAATTAACAAGTTGCAAGAATCCATAGAGAGACAGCATGTAGAAATCCAAAAGATTAACAATAAAATTACAGAATTTGACAACGCAATAGAAAGTCAGAGGAGCAGACTCGAGCAATTAGAATGTAGACTGGGACTTCTGGAGGACCAGGGAAACAACACCAACATAGCTGGAAAAAAATCAGATAAAAGAATTAAAAAAAATGAAGAAACCCTAAGAATCATGTGGGACTCTATCAAGAAGGATAACTTGCGAGTGATTGGAGTCCCAGAACAGGGAGGGGGGACAGAAAACACAGAGAAAATAGTTGAAGAACTCCTGACACAAAACTTCCCTGACATCATGAAAGAAGAAAGGATATCTATCCAAGATGCTCATCGAACCCCATTTAAGATTGATCCAAAAAGAAAAACACCAAGACATATCATCATCAAACTTGCCAAAACCAAAGACAAACAGAAAATTTTAAAAGCAGCCAGGGAGAAAAGAAAGGTTTCCTTCAAGGGAGAATCAATAAGAATAAGTTCAGACTACTCAGCAGAAACCATGCAGGCAAGAAGGGAATGGGACGACATATACAGAGCACTAAACGAGAAAAACTGCCAACCAAGGATCATATATCCAGCAAAACTCTCTCTGAAATATGAAGGAGAAATTAAGATATTTACAGATAAACACAAGTTTAGAGAATTTGCAAAAACTAAACCAAGACTGCAAGAAATGCTAAAGGAGATTGTTTGGCCTGATGACCAATAATATCAGGTACCAGCACAATACAAGGTCACAAAACAGAACGTCCTGATATCAACGCAACTCAAACAGGGAAAGCACAAAAACAAACAAATTAAGACTAATTCTAAAAAATAAATAAATAAACAAAATAATACACACAACAGGAAATCATGGAAATCAATAGCTAAACGATCAAAATAATCAAAAAGAGGGACTAAATATAGGAGGCATTGAACTGCCAGATGGAGAGTGATACAAGGCGAAATAGAAGGATACAAGTTAGGTTTTTACTTAGAAAAATAGGGGTAAATAAAAAGGTAACCACAAAAAGGAATATCAATTCCATAACTCAAGAAAAAAGCCAAGAAAAACGTAACGACTCAATAAACACAAAGTTAAACATTATGAAAATGAGGATCTCACAAGCTACTAAGAAAAACGTCTCAGCACAAAAAAGCATGTGGAAAAATGAAATGGCCAACAACACACATAAAAAGGCATCAAAATGACAGCACTAAAAACTTACTTATCTATAATTACGCTGAATGTCAATGGACTAAACGCACCAATAAAGAGACAGAGAGTCACGGACTGGATAAAAAAACACGATCCATCTATATGCTGCCTACAAGAGACACACCTTAGACTTAGAGACACAAACAAACTAAAACTCAAAGGATGGACAAAAATATATCAAGCAAACAATAAGCCAAAAAGAAGAGGAGTAGCAATATTTATTTCTGACAAAATAGACTTTAGACTTAAATCCGCCACAAAGGATAAAGAAGGACACTATATAATGATAAAAGGGACAATTGATCAGGAAGACATAACCATATTAAATATTTACGCACCTAATGACAGGGCTGCAAGATACATAAATCAAATTTTAACAGAATTGAAAAGTGAGATAGACACCTCCACATATATAGTAGGAGACTTCAACACACCACTTTCGGAGAAGGACAGGACATCCAGTAAGAAGCTCAATAGAGACACGGAAGACCTACTTACAACAATCAACCAACTGGACCTCATTGACTTATACAGAACTCTCCACCCAACTGCTGCAAAATATACTTTTTTTCCTAGCGCACATGGAACATTCTCTAGAATAGACCACATATTAGGGCATAAAACAAATCTTTGCAGAATCCAAAACATCGAAATATTACAAAGCATCTTCTCAGACCACAAGGCAATGAAGCTAGAAATCAATAACAGAAAAACTAGGGAAAAGAAATCAAATACTTGGAAAATGAACAATACCCTCCTGAAAAAAGACTGGGTTATAGAAGACATCAAGGAGGGAATAAGGAAATTCTTAGAAAGCAACGAGAATGAAAATACTTCCTATCAAAACCTCTGGGACACAGCAAAAGCAGTGCTCAGAGGCCAATTTATATCGATAAATGCACACATACAAAAAGAAGAAGGAGCCAAAATCAGAGAACTGTCCCGACAACTTGAGCAAATAGAAAGTGAGCAACAAAAGAATCCATCAGGCACCCGAAGAAAACAAATAATAAAAATTAGAGCTGAACTAAATGAATTAGAGAACAGAAAAACAATTGAAAGAATTAACAAAGCCAAAAGCTGGTTCTTTGAAAAAATTAACAAAATTGATAAACCATTGGCTAGACTGACTAAAGAAAAACAGGAAAGGGAACAAATAACCCGGATAAGAAACGAGAAGGACCACATCACAACAGAACCAAATGAAATCAAAAGAATCATATCAGATTACTACATAAAATTGTACTCTAACAAATTTGAAAACCTAGAAGAAATGGATAAATTCTTGGAACAACACTACTTACCTAAACTAACACATACAGAAGTAGAACAACTAAATAGACCCATAACAAAAAAAGAGATTGAAATGGTAATCAAAAAACTCCCAACAAAAAAAAGTCCTGGCCCAGATGGCTTCACTGCAGAGTTCTACCAAACCTTCAGAGAAGACTTAACACCATTACTATTGAAGGTATTTCAAAGTATAGAAAAAGACGGAATACTACCCAACTCATTCTATGAAGCTACCATCTCCCTGATACCAAAACCAGGTAAAGACATTACAAAAAAAGAAAATTTTAGACCTATATCCCTCATGAACATAGATGCAAAAATCCTTAATAAAATTCTAGCCAATAGAATCCAACAACACATCAAAAAAATAATTCACCCTGATCAAGTGGGATTTATACCAGGTATGCAAGGCTGGTTTAATATCAGAAAAACCATTAATGTAATCCATCACATAAATAAAACAAAAGACAAAAACCACATGATCTTATCAATTGATGCAGAAAAGGCATTTGACAAAGTCCAACACCCATTTATGATAAAAACTCTAACCAAAATAGGAATTGAAGGAAAATTCCTCAACAGAATAAAGGGCATCTATGCAAAGCCAACGGCCAATATCACTCTAAATGGAGAGAACCTGAAAGCATTTCCCTTGAGAACGGGAACCAGACAAGGATGCCCTTTATCACCGCTCTTATTCAACATCGTACTTGAAGTCCTAGCCAGGGCAATTAGGCTAGACAAAGAAATAAAGGGTATTCAGATTGGTAAGGAGGAAGTAAAGCTATCACTATTTGCAGATGACTTGATCGTATACATGGAAAACCCTAAGAAATCCTCCAGAAAACTACTGAAACTAATAGAAGAGTTTGGAAGAGTCTCAGGATATAAAATAAACATACAAAAATCACTTGGATTCCTCTACATCAACAAAAAGAACACCGAAGAGGAAATAACCAAATCAATACCATTCACAGTAGCCCCCAAGAAGATAAAATACTTAGGAATAAATCTTACCAAGGATGTAAAAGACCTATACAAAGAAAACTATAAAACTCTGCTACAAGAAATTCAAAAGGACACACTGAAATGGAAAAACATACCCTGCTCATGGATAGGAAGACTCAACATAGTAAAAATGTCTATTCTACCAAAAGCCATTTATACATACAACGCACTTCCAATCCAAATACCAATGTCATACTTTAAGGGAATAGAGAAACAAATCACTAATTTCATATGGAAAGGAAAGAATCCCTGGATAAGCAAAACATTACTGAAAAAGAAGAAGAAAGTGGGAGGCCTCACCCTACCTGATTTCAGAACCTATTATATAGCTACAGTAGTCAAAACAGCCTGGTACTGGTACAACAACAGGCACATAGACCAATGGAACAGAATTGAGAATCCAGATATAAATCCATCCACGTATGAGCAGCTGATATTTGACAAAGGACCAGTGTCAGTCAATTGGGGAAATAATAGTCTTTTTAACAAATGGTGCTGGCATACCTGGATATCCATTTGCAAAAGAATGAAACAGGACCCATACCTCACACCATGCACAAAAACTAACTCCAAGTGGATCAAAGACCTAAACATAAAGACTAAAACGATAAAAATCTTGGAAGAAAAAATAGGATCTACCCTAGGAGCCCTAATACAGGGCATAAACAGAATACAAAACATTACCAAAAATGATAAAGAGAAACCCGATAACTGGGAGCTCCTAAAAATCAAACACCTATGCTCATCTAAAGACTTCACCAAAAGAGTAAAAAGACCACCTACAGACTGGGAAAGAATATTCAGCTATGACATCTCAGACCAGCGCCTGATCTCTAAAATCTACATGATTCTGTCAAAACTCAACCACAAAAAGACAAACAACCCAATCAAGAAGTGGGCAAAGGATATGAACACACATTTCACGAAAGAAGATATTCAGGCAGCCAACAGATACATGAGAAAATGCTCTCGATCATTAGTCATTAGAGAAATGCAAATTAAAACTACGATGAGATTCCATCTGACACCAACTAGACTGGCATTAATTCAAAAATCACAAAATAATAAATGTTGGAGAGGCTGCGGAGAGACTGGAACTCTCATACACTGCTGGTGGGATTGTAAAATGGTACAACCACTGTGGAAATCCATCTGGCGTTATCTTAAACAGTTAGAAATAGAACTACCATACAAACCAGAAATCCCGCTCCTCGGAATATACCCTAAAAATACAAGACCCGTCACACAAACAGATATATGCACACCCATGTTTATTGCAGCTCTGTTTACAATAGCAAAAAGCTGGAAGCAACCAAGATGTCCATCAACGGACGAATGGGTAAATAAATTGTGGTATATTCACACAATGGAATACTACGCATCGATAAAGAACAGTGACGAATCTCTGAAACATTTCATAACATGGAGGAATCTGGAAGGCATTATGCTGAGCGAAATGAGTCAGTTGCAAAAGGACAAATATTGTATAAGACCACTATTATAAGATCTTGAGAAATAGAAAAAACGGAAAAGAACACATACTTTTGTGGTTACAAAGGGGGGAGGGAGGGAGGGAGGGAGGGAGAGGGCTTTTTATTGATCAATCTGTAGATGGGAACTGCTTTGGGTGAAGGGAAAGACAACACTCAAAACAAGGAAGGTCAGCCTAATTGGACAGGATTAAAAGTAAAGAGGTTTCCGAGATAAAATGAAAGCTTCAAAGGATAGCGAAGCAGGGGCTGGGGTCTGGGGAACTTGGTTTGAGAGGACTTCTAAATCAATGGGCAAAACAATTCTATTATGAAAACACTCTGCATCCCACTTTGAATTGTGGCACCTGGGGTCCTAAATGCCAACAAGCAGCCATCTAAAATACATTAATTGGTCTCAACCCACCGGGAGCAAAGGCAAAGGAAGAACACCAAGGTCACATGACAACTAAGAACCCAAGAGACAGAAAGGGCCACTTGAACCAGAGACCTACAATATCCTGAGACCAGAAGAACAAGTTGGTGCCCGGCCACAATCGATGTCTGCCCTGTCAGGGAGCACAAGAGACAACTCCTGAGGGAGCAGGAGACCAATGAAATTCTCATTAAAAGACCACACCTAATGGTATGATTGCGACTAGAGGAATCCCAGAGACAATGCTCCCCAGAACTTCTGATGGCACAGGACAGGAACCAACCCCGAAGACAAATCATCAGGCATGAAAAGGACTGGTCAGTGGGGGGGAGAGAGATACTGATGAAGAGTGAGCTAATTAAATCAGGTGGACACGGGAGAGTGTGTTGGCAACTCTTGACTGGAGGGGGGATGGGAAGATAGAGAGAGAGGGAAGAAGGTAAAATTGGCACGAAACGAGAGACTGTAAGGGCTGACTCAATAGGGGGAGAGCAAGTGGGAGAAGGGAGTAAGATGTATGTAAACCTACATGTGACAGACTGATTGGAATGGTAAATGTTCACTTGAAGCTTAATAAAAATTAAAAAAAAAAAAAAAATGTACAAAGACTGTGCTTCCCATCACTATCATTTCAGTCAAATTCAGCATAAATGCAACACTTTGAAATCAATATGAAAAAGAAAACAAATAACCATTTTTTATAATCATTTGGAGTCCCTCGGTGGTGCAAACGGTTAGCGTGGTCATGAAAGGTTGGAAATTTGACCCACAAAGAGGTTCCAAGGAAGAAATGCCTAGTGATCTATTTCCGAAAAATCAATCTTTGAAAACCCTATGGAGCACAGTTGCACTCTTAAACGCGTGGTGTCTTCATAAGTCAGATTTGACTCCATGACAACTGAGAACTGGTCTACTTATTTAGGTCCATTTTTGCTAGTGCTTGTTTTCAAGTGTTAAGTTTTTTTTTTTCTTTTTTCAATATTTAATTTTAAACATTATAATGTAAAAATTTTCTAGAATGTTCTGTATGTATGTGATATATTTTTCAGAACGTCTTCTTTAGCAGTGATTTTTATACACTCATCATCATGCTGCTTTTCATACTTAGGACTGCTTGAAAACTATAGGACAATTTACTTGTCTTAGATCTTTTTGACATATGGTTGAAGGAAGAGAAAATTGAACCTGATCGTAAGCATATTGTAAATCTGATTTTTAAGTCTTTGACAATGGATTCTATTGGCCTTGTAGGACTTCTTTTTTTTTTTTCCTACCACCCTGGAAGGTTATAGCTATGCAGACTTTTGTACTACAGAGGTATTTTGTTCCCCTACATTTTCTCAAAGTAACTCTTTTCTTCATCTTGTTCTATTCCTGTTTAAAAAAAGAATTTCAGAATGTTAACAGCTTGAATTCTGATACTGTGGTTGCTAGAGCAGTGGAAATGTATCAGGAGACCTAGCTTTTCTTTTTTTTTTGGAATGTAAAGTTAGAGTACAAAAACTGAATAGGAAACCTATGCCTTTATTGTTATCGCTTTAATAGCCAGCTGGAATGGGGAAATTCAGTTAAATCCGTATTCTAAATATAACCTCAATGTGTTGTTTAGCAAATGTTGCTGATGTGTGCCATGGAGTCGATTTTAATTCATAGCAACCTTATAGGACAGAGTAGAACCGCCCCCCAGGATTTCTTAGGCTGAAATCTTTGCTAGACGACATCTCCAGGTGTTTTTTTCCCATGGAGCAGCTGGTGAGTTTGCATCCCTGACCTCAGTTGGCAGCTGAGTGCTTAAACATTGCACCAGCAAAACCGAAACCCAAACTTGTCTCTGTTGAGTCGATTCTGGCTCATAGGGTCACTATGAGTCTATGATTGCACCGCCCCAAAACAAACTCATTGCCTTGGAGTCGATTGCAAATCTAGCGACCCTACAGGACAGAGTAGAAGTACCACATAAGATTTCCAAGGAGCACCTGGTGGATTCGAACTGCTGACCTTTTGACTAGCAGCCGTAGCTCTTAATCACTACATGACTAGGGTTTCCGATTGCACCATCAGAGCTCTTTAATGAAGCGAGGCTTATTTCTGTAGTTCCTCAGCAGAAAAATGGAAAAATAAATAAAATAATAATTTTTAAATGGAGAGAGATTTCCGAACTTGTTACTCTTCAAATTTATCCTTCTATAGGATGAATTTTTCACTGGAATTTTTTAGTGATGCCATGTTTTTTCAGTAACGGAATGGATGCTGCATCAGTTTGTTGGTAGTTTTTTATGATTTGAAAAAATGGGGTGCCAATTTCAAGGGGGCTATATTGGTCCCATGGCCCAGGAAGTGCATCACAAACTATTTTCAGTAAGGCAAGCACTTTATGAAAGATGTCATCAGGGAGGTGAGCAGTTTATAAAAAATATGTCGTCGGGGAGGTCACTAATGCTAGGAGGCAATATTGGTCCCACGTTCCATGAGTCACATCTCACAAACAGTATACATTGGTCCCATGGCCCAGGAAGTGCATCACAAACTGCTTTCACCCCAAAAATATCTCATTTACTTGAATATCTCTGAATTCTGGTAAATGTACTTTCCCAATAACACAAATGGAAATTAAAAAAATACTTGCAAGACTTATCTCACTGTAAAGAAGCCAAAAGACTCAAAAGTTTCACACAATCTCTCCTCCAGGAAGCATCCCTTCATACGAATGGCTCTCAGTACTCAAATGTGGCACAGACCAACTTCCTTGCACGAGTGTCTGCCACAATGGCAGAAAACACTAAGGTGGCTCAAACACATGCCAGTAAACCTTCAGGAACTGAAAATGTAGAAATATGTGCCAGCATCCTTGATATCTTTGAATTCCAGTGTTGGCAAAGAATACGGAATATACCGTGGACTGCCAGAAGAACAAATAAATCTGTCTTGGAAGAAGTACAGCCAGAATGCTCCTTAGAAGGAAGGATAGTGAGACTTGGCCTCAAGTACTTTGGACATGTTCTTAGGAAGAACCAGTGCTTGGAAAAGGACATCGTGCTTGGTAAAGTAGAGGGTCAGTGAAAAAGAGGAAGACCCTGCACAAGATGGATTAACACAGTGACTGCAACAATGGGCTCAAACAGCAACAATTGTGAGGATGCTGCAGGATCGAGCAGTGTTTCATTCTCTTGTGCATTCAATCACTACAAATCAGAACTGATTCGAAGGTAGAAGGTACCTAACAGCAACAATATTGCGGTAGGGAGGGTATTCATTAATGACAAATGTCTCAAAGAAAACGAAGGGGGAGGAGCGAGAGAGTCATCCACAAGCCTCAGGGGAAGTCATGATGAAGAGCGGACAGTGAATCCTAGCTGAAGGATGAACACAGTTAGCACTCAGATTATGTGAAGGGAGAATGGTTCTTTTAAACAGAGATAGGTGGGGAGATTTCATAATAGTGTCTATTTTTGGGGAGCACATGACTCAGGTAAAGTCTAATATTGCCACTTGTTTAATACCTACCACTCTAAATAAAAAAGTGAAATTCATTTAAACATTTCGTTTAATGAATGTATCTAGCTTGTGGCACTTGGAAGATATTGCAAGACTTTTACTGAAGGTATTTTCTCAGAGAAAGGTTTCAGTGAAGGAATTATGTTTTGATCAGAGCATAACAGGTTTCCTTGACATTCAATGTATGTGGAGAAAATGCATTTGGTTACTATTTTCATGTCTATTGTCCTCTTTTAAAAACATATTAATTTAAAATCAGTGGATTTTTAAAGAAACTTAACTGCACAGTTAAATGAGGCAAGAAAAACACCTAAGAACCAAAATATCTCTCTTATCAGAATTGTTCACTTTTAAAATAAAAACCTAAAATTACTTCTCATGCATAGCTCTATGGAAACTTTCAATCCTTATGTCCATTTTTTTAAGTACTATAATGCCATCTTTATTGAATGTTGTATGAAACATTGAATATACCTAAAATCAACCCATTTGACACACAAACTCTGAATATTTTATCAGTGAAAATTATACTCCTTTAAGCATAGTACTTCTAGAAATTTCAATAATGTATTCCAAAGAAGTATGGGAAATTCATAGCCTGCATATAAAATATTAATATAAAAGACAATGTCTTTTAAAGCACACTTACTATTAATCAGAAGTATAAAACACAAAGACATCAAAATACTAAAAGATGCATGTTGTTACAGATTGAATGGTGTCCCCCAAAAAGACGAGTAGAAATCCTAACCTCCTGTACCTATGAATGTGACTTTGTTTGAAAATAGGATCCTTGAAGATGTTATCAGTTAGGTTAACATGAAGTCAGATGGGAGTAGGTTGGGTCCTAATTCTATCCGAAGTACTTATTAAAGAGGAAAAGAGACATAGAGATACAGAGGAAAGGCAGCCTTACAAAGATACATCTACATGCCAAGGAATATTCGGGGTTACTAGAAGCAGAAAGAGACAAGAAATGATCTTTCTCTGGACCGTTTGGAGAGAACATGATCCTTCTGACACTCTGATTTCAGACCACTAGCCTCCAGACCTCTGAGACGTTCTATTTCTGTTCTTATATGTTATCCAGTTTGCAGTACTTTTATTTTTTCATACAGCAGTAGAAAATTCATACACTTGCCAGTGTAATAAGCATATTTTCAAAGCACACACTAAATTTAAAGATTGAAAATACATTTCAAGCAGTAAAATCTATGCATCAAGTTAATATAACAAGATGTGGAGCAGTATGAGAGTCATTGCTTCAACAAGACAGAGTGAAAAAAGTACAATGCCCACTGTCTTAGTTACCTGGTGGTTCCATAAAGAAAAATACAATAAGTAGATGGCTTTAAAAAATGGAAACTTATTTTCTCACAGATTAGGAGTCTACAAGTCCAAATTTAGGGTATGGCTCTAGGGGGAGGTCCTTCTTTGTCTGTATTAGCTTCTAGTAACTACTGGGGTCCTTGGCTTTGCTAGGTTTATGGATGCGTTTAATGTGTGTGTCTTCCATCATATGGCATCTTCTCTCTCAATGTGTCTTTATGTCTATTCTTCTCTCTTTTTATTGTACTGTAGGTGAAGGTTTACAGAGCAAATTACTTTCTCATTAAACAATTAATACACATGATGTTTTTCCAGTTGGTTGCCAATCCCACGACATGTCAACACTCTCCCCTTCTTGACCTTGGGTTCCCAGTTACCAGCTTTCTTGTCCCCACCTGTCTTCTTGTCCTTGCCCCTGGGCTTGTGTTCCCATTTATTCTCATTTTGTCTTATGGGCCTTTCTCATTTTTGGTCGAAAGTTGAACCTCAGGTGTGACTTCAGTACTGAGTTAAAAGGGTGCCTGCTGGCCATACTCTCAGGTTTTCTCCAGTCTCTGTCAGACCAGTAAATCTTTATTTGGGGGGGAGGGGAGGAATTAAAATTTTGTTCTACATTTTTCCCCAGTTGTGTCCAGGACCCTTTATTGTGATCCCCTTCAGAGTAGTTGGTAGTGGTAGTCAGACACCGTCTAGTTGTGCTAGACTCAGCCTGGGGGAGGCTGTGGTAGTTGTGGTCCATTAGTCGTTTGGACTAATCTTTCACTTGTGTATTTGGTTTTCTTCTTGTATTTGGTTTTCTTCTTTCTCCCTTGCTCCAGACTGGGTGAGACCAGTGAAATATCTCAGATGGCTGCTCACAAACTTTTAAGACCCCAGACTACTCTCTTTTTATAACTCAGATGTGATTAGGTTTAGGGCCTACCTTACTGGTATGAATTATTAACATAACAATAGAAACACTCTGGTTCCAAACAGGATCACATCTACAGGTACAGAGGCTGGGACTTCAATAAATCTTTGGGGGGGGAGAGGGGACACAATTCAATCCATAACACTTATTTAAAAATCCATATAAACTTATACACCCAGCTCAGCTTTAAGGAAACATTTGATACTTTCACAACATTATTTGTAATATGTGATCAATTTGTCTTTTTCCCTATCTGTCTTTATTTTCCCCTACAGTTTCTTCATATATTGAAGAAATGACAAGGATTGTAGAAACTATTGGCTAAGATCTTTTAAAAAAAGGTGAAAGACTAAAAATACAGATTCATCATCCATCCTAGAAACAAAAATTTACTGCAGGATAGAAAATGTATGGAAACATTTACTAAGTAATTCAACAAATTACTTACATGTGTTAGTGTTTGGTATCTGTAAGGCAGTGTACACAAGTTTCAATGACAGAATTCACTGCCTATGAAGCTTGTGATGTGCAAAAGGAATACTGACAACTAATAAAGTTAAAATCAGAATTAAAAAAGTTATTGGTTAAGCATAAAAAATATTTGTGTATGTCTATTCAAGTATATTTATTAAAATGGAAGGAGCCCTGGTGGTGCGATTGTTAAATGCTTGGCTGCTAACTGAAAAGTTGGCAGTGAGAACTCACCAGCTGCCCTGTGGGAGACAGATGTAGCAGTCTGCTTCAGTAAAGATTACATGCTTTGAAACCCTATGGGGGCAGTTCTACTCTGTCTTATAGGGTCACTATGAATCAGAATCAATTTGATGGAACTGGGTTTTGGGTTATTAAAATAGGAAAATTTCAGAGTTGTTTGCTTATGTTCATAAAACTAACAATATGTAAATGTATTTCATTTGGTGCAATGAAGTCTGAATAATAATTTTAAAAGAACAGAAATAAAATTTGAGAAACACATATCTCAAAGGCACCATGTCCCCAACATCAAGGGAATATTATTAACTTATTTTGAATTTCTTCAAGATTTTGTATATTCTTACCTCACCAGATATTAGTCCCAGTGCATCCACACTAGAATTAATTTCAGTATAACAAAATTTATCATTTAACTCTAAATTTGCTATGTTTTTAAAATCTACATTTGACACCTAGATTTTTAACTTTAGTGAAATATTTTTTGATTCTTATCTGTATATTGATTTTTTATTTATGTATTTATTTATTGAACTACTTTCCATTTAATACCTTCAATTTTTCAGGCACTATACTTAAGCTGGAGACCCAGTGACACATTGGTTAAGAGCTCAGCTGCTAACCAAAAGATTGGCAGTTCAAATCCACAAGCCACACCTTGGATATCATGTGGGGCAGTTCTATTCTGTCTTATGGGATCTCTATGAGTCAGAATCAACTCGATGGCAATGAGTTTGTTTTTTTTGGCATTCTTAAGCTACTGATAAACAAGTCCCACACAGGTAGCCTTCCACTGTGAAACTTCTAATCTTGTAGAAAAAAAGATTTGTGTGTAATACGGAATATAAATTAGTCTATACCACTAGGGAAAACTACTTTCAAGAAACTATTTTAATCACACGTAGAAAAGAACAATAGAAGTTAGTGATTTCTTTTCAGGCAGAGGAAAGTAGGCCCAATACTTGGAGTAATTACAGCAAGTAAAAGAGCTGGACGAAGGCAGTGTAATGGTTAAGGCTGTATGTCAACTTGACTGGGCCATACTTCTCACTGATTTGGCAGTTATGATGTAGTTTGGCAGTTAAGTAATGGTGTAATCACCTCCATGATGAGATCTGATATAATGTAATCATCTGTATGATGACATCAGCCAAGGAGTAGCCAATCAGTTGAAGGGGGGTTGAGTTGGGGGTTTGGCATGCATCCAATATATATGGACTTCCTGGCAAAGCTCGCTGGCTTTTGCTCCCTCTGGATCCTGCATCCAGCTCGTCATCCTAGGACCTCCAGTTTAGGACTTAAAACAGTAGCTTGCCTTATTGCCTGCTGATCTTGGGATTTGTCAGCTTCAGTACCTGTGATGCAGAAGCCTGCCATCTGACCTCCAGATCTTAGGATCATCAGTCCCTGCAGCTCCATGACACAGGAGAAACCACAGGGCTTGATGCCTGATCCATGGACTTAGGGATTTCCACCTTCTACAACTGTGTGAGTCATCTCCTTGTTATAAATCTCTGTCTCTCACTCTCTGTCTCTCTTTCCATATTGTTTGTCATTTAGTACTGCCATAACAGAGATACCACAAGTGGATGATTTTTTTTTCTTTACTTTTTTTTTTTTTTATTAAGCTTCAAGTGAACATTTACCATTCCAATCAGTCTGTCACATGTAGGTTTACATACATCTTACTTCCTTCTCCCACTTGCTCTCCCCCTATTGAGTCAGCCCCCACAGTCTCTCGTTTCGTGCCAATTTTGCCGTCTTCCCTCTCTCTCTATCTTCCCATCCCCCCTCCAGTCAAGAGTTGCCAACACACTCTCCCGTGTCCACCTGATTTAATTAGCTCACTCTTCATCAGTATCTCTCTCCCCTCCACTGACCAGTCCTTTTCATGCCTGATGATTTGTCTTCGGGGTTGGTTCCTGTCCTGTGCCATCAGAAGTTCTGGGGAGCATTGTCTCTGGGATTCCTCTAGTCGCAATCATACCATTAGGTGTGGTCTTTTAATGAGAATTTGGGGTCTGTATCCCATTGGTCTCCTGCTCCCTCAGGAGTTGTCTGTTGTGTTCCCTGACAGGGCAGACATCGATTGTGGCCGGGCACCAACTAGTTCTTCTGGTCTCAGGATAATGTAGGTCTCTGGTTCAAGTGGCCCTTTCTGTCTCTTGGGTTCTTAGTTGTCCTGTGACCTTGGTGTTCTTCCTTTGCCTTTGCTCCCGGTGGGTTGAGACCAATTAATGTATTTTAGATGGCTGCTTGTTGGCATTTAGGACCCCAGGCGCCACAATTCAAAGTGGGATGCAGAGTGTTTTCATAATAGAATTGTTTTGCCCATTGACTTAGAAGTCCCCTCAAACCAAGTTCCCCAGACCCCAGCCCCTGCTTCGCTGACCTTTGAAGCTTTCATTTTATCTCGGAAACCTCTTTACTTCTAATCCAGTCCAATTAGGCTGACCTTCCTTGTTTTGAGTGTTGTCTTTCCCTTCACCCAAAGCAGTTCCCATCTACAGATTGATCAATAAAAAGCCCTCTCCCTCCCTCCCTCCCTCCCCGCTTTGTAACCACATAAGTATGTGTTCTTCTCCGTTTTTTCTGTTTCTCAAGATCTTATAATAGTGGTCTTATACAATATTTGTCCTTTTGCAACTGACTCATTTCGCTCAGCATAATGCCTTCCAGATTCCTCCATGTTATGAAATGTTTCAGAGATTCGTCACTGTTCTTTATCAATGCGTAGTATTCCATTGTGTGAATATACCACAATTTATTTACCCATTCGTCCGTTGATGGACATCTTGGTTGGCTCCAGCTTTTTGCTATTGTAAACAGAGCTGCAATAAACATGGGTGTGCATATATCTGTTTGTGTGAAGGCTCTTGTATCTTAAGGGTATATTCCAAGGAGCGGGATTTCTGGGTTGTATGGTAGTTCTATTTCTAACTGTTTAAGATAACGCCAGATGGATTTCCAAAGTGGTTGTACCATTTTACATTCCCACCAGCAGTGTATGAGAGTTCCAATCTCTCCGCAGCCTCTCCAACATTTATTATTTTGTGTTTTTTGAATTAATGCCAGTCTAGTTGGTGTGAGATGGAATCTCATCGTAGTTTTAATTTGCATTTCTCTAATGACTAATGATCGAGAGCATTTTCTCATGTATCTGTTGGCTGCCTGAATATCTTCCTTAGTGAAATGTGTGTTCATATCCTTTGCCCACTTCTTGATTGGGTTGTTTGTCTTTTTGTGGTTGAGTTTTGACAGAGTCATGTAGATTTTAGAGATCAGGCGCTGGTCTGAGATGTCATAGCTGAATATTCTTTCCCAGTCTGTAGGTGGTCTTTTTACTCTTTTGGTGAAGTCTTTAGATGAGCATAGGTGTTTGATTTTTAGGAGCTCCCAGTTATCTGGTTTCTCTTCATCATTTTTGGTAATGTTTTGTATTCTGTTTATACCTCGTATTAGGGCTCCTAGGGTAGATCCTATTTTTCTTCCATGATTTTTATCGTTTTAGTCTTTATGTTTAGGTCTTTGATCCACTTGGAGTTAGTTTTTGTGTGTGGTGTGAGGTATGGGTCCTGTTTCATTCTTTTGCAAATGGATATCCAGGTATGCCAGCACCATTTGTTAAAAAGACTATTATTTCCCCAATTGACTGACACTGGTCCTTTGTCAAATATCAGCTGCTCATACATGGATGGATTTATATCTGGATTCTCAATTCTGTTCCATTGGTCTATGTGCCTGTTGTTGTACCAGTACCAGGCTGTTTTGACTACTGTAGCTATATAATAGGTTCTGAAATCAGGTAGGGTGAGGCCTCCCACTTTCTTCTTCTTTTTCAGTAATGTTTTGCTTATCCGGGGCTTCTTTCCTTTCCATATGAAATTAGTGATTTGTTTCTCTATTCCCTTAAAGTATGACATTGATATTTGGATTGGAAGTGCGTTATATGTATAAATGGCTTTTGGTAGAATAGACGTTTTTACTATGTTAAGTCTTCCTATCCATGAGCAGGGTATGTTTTTCCATTTCAGTGTGTCCTTTTGAATTTCTTGTAGCAGAGTTTTATAGTTTTCTTTGTATAGGTCTTTTACATGCTTGGTAAGATTTATTCCTAAGTATTTTATCTTCTTGGGGGCTACTGTGAATGGTATTGATTTGGTTATTTCCTCTTCGGTGTTCTTTTTGTTGATGTAGAGGAATCCAAGTGATTTTTGTATGTTTATTTTATATCCTGAGACTCTTCCAAACTCTTCTATTAGTTTCAGTAGTTTTCTGGAGGATTTCTTAGGGTTTTCCATGTATATGATCATGTCATCTGCAAATAGTGATAGCTTTATTTCCTCCTTACCAATCTGGATACCCTTTATTTCTTTGTCTAGCCTAATTGCCCTGGCTAGGACTTCAAGTACGATGTTGAATAAGAGCGGTGATAAAGGGCATCCTTGTCTGGTTCCCATTCTCAAGGGAAATGCTTTCAGATTCTCTCCATTTAGAGTGATATTGGCCGTTGGCTTTGCATATATGCCCTTTATTATGTTGAGGAATTTTCCTTCAATTCCTATTTTGGTTAGAGTTTTTATCATAAATGGGTGTTGAACTTTGTCAAATGCCTTTTCTGCATCTATTGATAAGATCATGTGGTTTTTATCTTTTGTTTTATTTATGTGATGGATTACACTAATGGTTTTTCTGATATTAAACCAGCCTTGCATAAAAACCTGGTATAAATCCCACTTGATCAGGTGTGTATTATTTTTTTGATGTGTTGTTGGATTCTATTGGCTAGAATTTTGTTGAGGATTTTTGCATCTATGTTCATGAGGGATATAAGTCTAAAATTTTCTTTTTTTGTAATGTCTTTACCTGGTTTTGGTATCAGGGAGATGGTAGCTTCATAGAATGAGTTGGGTAGTATTCCGTCTTTTTCTATACTTTGAAATACCTTCAATAGTAATGGTGTTAAGTCTTCTCTGAAAGTTTGGTAGAACTCTGCAGTGAAGCCATCTGGGCCAGGACTTTTTTTTGTTGGGAGTTTTTTGATTACCGTTTCAATCTCTTTTTTTGTTATGGGTCTTTTAGTTGTTCTACTTCTGAATGTGTTAGTTTAGGTAAGTAGTATTGTTCCAAGAATTTATCCATTTCTTCTAGGTTTTCAAATTTGTTAGAGTACAATTTTATGTAGTAATCTGATATGATTCTTTTGATTTCATTTGGTTCTGTTCTGATGTGGTCCTTCTCGTTTCTTATCCGGGTTATTTGTTTCCTTTCCTGTTTTTCTTTAGTCAGTCTAGCCAATGGTTTATCAATTTTGTTAATTTTTTCAAAGAACCAGCTTTTGGCTTTGTTAATTCTTTCAATTGTTTTTCTGTTCTCTAATTCATTTAGTTCAGCTCTAATTTTTATTATTTGTTTTCTTCTGGTGGCTGATGGGTTCTTTTGTTGCTCACTTTCTATTTGTTCAAGTTGTAGGGACAGTTCTCTGATTTTGGCTCTTTCTTTTTGTATGTGTGCATTTATCGATATAAATTGGCCTCTGAGCACTGCTTTTGCTCTGTCCCAGAGGTTTTGATAGGAAGTATTTTCATTCTCGTTGCTTTCTAAGAATTTCCTTATTCCCTCCTTGATGTCTTCTATAACCCAGTCTTTTTTCAGGAGGGTATTGTTCATTTTCCAAGTATTTGATTTCTTTTCCCTAGTTCTTCTGTTATTGATTTCTAGCTTCATTGCCTTGTGGTCTGAGAAGATGCTTTGTAATATTTCGATGTTTTGGATTCTGGAAAGATTTGTTTTATGACGTAATATGTGGTCTATTCTAGAGAATGTTCCATGTGCGCTAGGAAAAAAAGTATATTTTGCAGCAGTTGCGTGGAGAGTTCTGTATAAGTCAATGAGGTCAAGTTGGTTGATTGTTGTAAGTAGGTCTTCCGTGTCTCTATTGAGCTTCTTACTGGATGTCCTGTCCTTCTCCGAAAGTGGTGTGTTGAAGTCTCCTGCTATATATGTGGAGGTGTCTATCTCACTTTTCAATTCTGTTAAAATTTGATTTATGTATCTTGCAGCCCTGTCATTAGGTGCGTAAATATTTAATATGGTTATGTCTTCCTGATCAATTGTCCCTTTTATCATTATATAGTGTCCTTCTTTATCCTTTGTGGTGGATTTAAGTCTAAAGTCTATTTTGTCAGAAATTAATATTGCTACTCCTCTTCTTTTTTGCTTATTGTTTGCTTGATATATTTTTTTCCATCCTTTGAGTTTTAGTTTGTTTGTGTCTCTAAGTCTAAGGTGTGTCTCTTGTAGGCAGCATATAGATGGATCGTGTTTTTTTATCCTGTCCGTGACTCTCTGTCTCTTTATTGGTGCATTTAGTCCATTTACATTCAGTGTAATTATAGATAAGTAAGTTTTTAGTGCTGTCATTTTGATGCCTTTTCATGTGTGTTGTTGGCCATTTCATTTTTCCCCATGCTTTTTTGTGCTGAGACGTTTTTCTTAGTAGCTTGTGAGATCCTCATTTTCATAATGTTTAACTTTGTGTTTATTGAGTCGTTACGTTTTTCTTGGCTTTTTTCTTGAGTTATGGGATTGATATTCCTTTTTGTGGTTACCTTTTTATTTACCCTTATTTTTCTAAGTAAAAACCTAACTTGTATCCTTCTATTTCGCCTTGTATCCCTCTCCATCTGGCAGTTCAATGCCTCCTATATTTAGTCCCTCTTTTTGATTATTTTGATCGTTTATCTATTGATTTCCATGATTTCCTGTTGTGTATATTATTTTGTTTATTTATTTATTTTTTAGAATTAGTCTTAATTTGTTTGTTTTTGTGCTTTCCCTATTTGAGTTGCGTTGATATCAGGACGTTCTGTTTTGTGACCTTGTATTGTGCTGGTACCTGATATTATTGGTCATCAGGCCAAACAATCTCCTTTAGCATTTCTTGCAGTCTTGGTTTAGTTTTTGCAAATTCTCTAAACTTGTGTTTATCTGTAAATATCTTAATTTCTCCTTCATATTTCAGAGAGAGTTTTGCTGGATATATGATCCTTGGTTGGCAGTTTTTCTCGTAGTGCTCTGTATACGTCGTCCCATTCCCTTCTTGCCTGCATGGTTTCTGCTGAGTAGTCTGAACTTATTCTTGTTGATTCTCCCTTGAAGGAAACCTTTCTTTTCTCCCTGGCTGCTTTTAAAATTTTCTGTTTGTCTTTGGTTTTGGCAAGTTTGATGATAGTACGTCTTGGTGTTTTTCTTTTTGGATCAATCTTAAATGGGGTTCGATGAGCATCTTGGATAGATATCCTTTCGTCTTTCATGATGTCAGGGAAGTTTTGTGTCAGGAGTTCTTCAACTATTTTCTCTGTGTTTTCTGTCCCCCCTCCCTGTTCTGGGACTCCAATCACTCGCAAGTTATCCTTCTTGATAGAGTCCCACATGATTCTTAGGGTTTCTTCATTTTTTTTAATTCTTTTATCTGATTTTTTTTCAGCTATGTTGGTGTTGTTTCCCTGGTCCTCCAGAAGTCCCAGTCTACATTCTAATTGCTCGAGTCTGCTCCTCTGACTTTCTATTGCGTTGTCAAATTCTGTAATTTTATTGTTAATCTTTTGGATTTCTACATGCTGTCTCTCTATGGATTCTTGCAACTTATTAATTTTTCCACTATGTTCTTGAATAATCTTTTTGAGTTCTTCAACAGTTTTATCAGTGTGTTCCTTGGCTTTTTCTGCAGTTAGCCTAATTTCATTTGTGATATCTTTAAGCATTCTATAAATTAGTTTTTTATATTCTGTATCTGATAATTCCAGGATTGTATCTTCATTTGGGAAAGATTTTGATTCTTTTGTTTGGGGGGTTGGAGAAGCTGTCATGGTCTGTTTCTTTATGTGATTTGATATGGACTGCTGTCTCCGAGCCATCACTGGGAAACTAGATTTTCCAAGTAGTCGGCTAAAAAAAAATGCAGTCAGATCCGTATCTGAATTCTCCCTCTGGCTCCGGGTATTCGGATGTTAATGGGGTCACCTGGGGAGGGTGGGGGAGGGATCTGAGAGCTAGGAGTGTAGCACCACAGAATATAGAGCTGAACACCACGTTCACGTTCTGCCCCCGTTCGCCAAAATCCAGGCTGGACGGGTCCCTGGCTAGGACACTGCTTTCCTTGCTCAGAAACCAGTCACTTCCTCCTGGGGGCTTCCTCCGGTGTGCGGTACCGCTCGTGGGCACTGGGTGGGCGTTTCCCGTACGAACGGGTGGGCCCGCCCCCAAGGTCTATTCAGGCGATTATAATTGGGTCCCGCGGTCAAGCCCCGCCCGTGCGCGTGCCCAAATCCCAGCGGGATGACTTCCGGGTTGAGACGCTGCTTTCCCCGTTCCGGAACCAGTCACTTCCTCCCGGGGACTTCTCCTTCCGGTGCGCCACACCTCTCGCGCAAACTGGGTTGGCGTCACTTGCACGGCCAGGTGGGCCCACCCCCTGGGTCAATTCAGGGTAATAAAAGTGGACCCCGCGCTCACGCCCCGCTCGTGCGCGCGCCCAAGTCCCAGCAGAATGGCACCCGGTCTGGGACGCTACTTTCCCCGCTTCGGGACCAATCACTTACTCCCGGGGGCTTCCCCCTCCGGTGTGCCACAACTCTCGCGCAAACTGGGAGGGCGTCACTAGCACGACCAGGTGGGCCCGCCCCCTGGGTCAATTCAGGGTAATAAAAATGGACCCCGAGCTCACGCCCCGCCCGCGCGCACGCGCGCCCAGATCCCAGCGGAATGGCTCCCCGTCTGGGATGCTGCTTTCCCTGCTTTGAGACTAGACACCTCCGGAGATTTCTTCCTCTGTTGTGCCACGCCACACGCGCGGACTGGGTGTGAGTCCTCCCGCACGAACGTGTGGTCCCCGCCCTGGGGTCACTTTAGGGAAATATAGTAGACCCCCCCTCCGCTCGCGCCCCGTCGGCTTCTCGCCTAACTCCCGGCGGGACGGCACCCCAGCTGGGACGCTGTTCTCCCCCCTCCCAGATCAGTCACTGCCTCCCGGGTGCTTCTCCCTCCGGCTGCGCCTCTACGCCGCCCGCGCCAACCTGCTAGACTTCCTCCCGGGATGGGTTCCGGGGGGAAGGGGTGGGCCTCCTTTCTGTGCCGTCTGCCCCCCTGGGCTCTGCCCCAGATCGGGCTCCGAAGGTCACCTGCCTGGTGCGCTGGCTCCTGGTTCTGAAAACAGTCGCTGTCTGCCTGTATTTGTTCGTTTTCCATCTCTAAGTCTGTGCTTGTTGTTCAGAGTTCGTAGATTGTTATGTATGTGATCGATTCCCTTGTTTTTCCGAGTCTTTGTTGCAAGAGGGATCCGCGGTAGCGTCCACCTAGTCCGCCATCTTGGCCCCGGGTCCAAGTGGATGATTTTAACGAAGAAAAATTTATTTCCTCACGGTAAAGTAGCCTAGAAGTCCAAATTCAAGACGTCAGCTCCAGGGGAGTCTTTCTCTCTCTGTCAGCTCTAGAAGAAGGTCCTTGTCTTCAATCTTTCCATGGATGAGGAGCTTCTCAGGCACAGGGACCCTGGGTTCAAAGGACAAGCTCTGCTTCTGGTGCTGCTTTCTTGGTGGTATGAGGTCCCCAACTCTCTGCTTGCTTCCCTTTCCTTTTACATTTTGAGAGATAAAATGTGGTGCAGGCCACACCCCAGGGAAACTCCCTTTACCTTGGATCAGGGAGGTGACCTGAGGATGCTGTTACAGTCCCACCCTAATCCTTTTTAACATAAAATTACAATCACAAAATGGAGGACAACCATATAATACCAGGAATCATGGCCTAACCAAGTTGATACACAAATTTTTGGAGGACATAATTCAATCCATGACATATACATAAATATGTGTGTGTTTATATATATATATATATATATATATGTATATCACTCATTTTGCTTCTCAAAAACCCACCCTAAGACATTTGTTACAGAGGGTGGTTCTAGAGAAACAAAGTTTTAAGGATGAGTTTTATAAATTGGTGTTCAAGTCTGGTTAGTCTTAAAGATGCTGATGGCTCCGCTTCCAGTAGTAAAGAGGTCACTGGTAATCCATGGCAGTAGAAATGAGGTGGCAGTAGAAATAAGCAAAATATCACCACCAATAGATATGTATTGATGAGAAGTAAGGCTCTGGGTGATCACATGTTTGATACATTTCTACAATTTTGTCAGAATGAGAAATATAAGGAATCTGGCTGGTTGGTCCTAATTTCACTAGACAAAGTGGTCTATACAAAGTAGTGAAAGAAAGAGATGATCTAAGGGCTTCAGAGTCATAACTCAAATGCTGCATAAACAAACTCAAAGTTTACCACTTGTGCCCTGAAAGAAAGCCTTATTTTTAGTAGTAACAGAGCTGATATTGCTGAAAACAAAACCCAGAGTCTTATCATAAGAATAGCTGAATTACAACGTCGATTGAATTCTCAGCCTCAGCTGGTGTCTGAAGTTAAAGTGAGGGCATTGCTTGGGAAGAAATAGGATCTTGAAACATGGAATGGGGACATATGATCAGATAATCAGGAAGCTGGGGTCACTGAGCACCTAAATTGCATTGAATTCCTCCTGTCAACAAAACTATTAGCCACTCCACCCCCATCTGATGAGACTAACCAAGCTCTGTCTGAAAAGTCTGATTCATATGGACTTATGGCATTGGCTACTTAGTTATGATGTTTCTAGGAGAGAAACAGATGGGAAATCCAGTAAATATTCAGTTAATCTGTACAAACAAGAATTCTAGGTCAAAAGAACAGCAGTCTAACTCAAATCATTAGAATAGAGAGTCATGACCCATCAGTCAATTCCCAGACTTGATTGAGTTTACAGTCCCACAACTCCCTGAACAAAGGGGAGGCCAGGTCCACTTGAGGAAGGGTCCCACTATAATTCCAAAAATTTATACTGTTAATCTTTCCCCCAGCCTGCCCCAAAATGATCTACGATCTTTTATGAGAGTGACGGCTCATTACAGGAAGAAAAAAATATACTTTTGGGGGGTTACTGGATAGTGGCTCTGAAGTGACACTAATTTCAGGAGACCCAAAATGTCACTGTGGCCTACCACTCAGAGTGAGGGCATATAGAGGTCTGGCTATTAATGAAGTCTTAGCCCAGGTTTGTCTCACAGTGGGTCTAGTGGGTGCCTGAACTCATCCTGTAGTGATTTCCCCAGTTCTAGAATGCATGATTGGGATAGATAAACTCAACTGTCAAAATTCCCACAATGGATTCCTGACGAGTGGATTATGGCCTATTTCGGTAGGAAAAGCCAAGTGAAAGCCATCAGAACAACTCCTACCTAGGAAAATAGTAAACCAAGAGCAAACCACATTCCTGGAGGGACTGCAGAATTTACTGCCACCACAAAGGACTTAAAGAATGTGATGGTGGTGATGCCCACCACATTCCCATTCGATTCGCCTATTTGGCCTTTACAAAATACAGATGGATCTTGGAAAATGACTGTGGATTATAGTATACTTAACCATGTGGTGACTCCAATTGCAGCTGCTGTTCCAGACATGTTTTCATTGCTTGAGCAAATTAATATATCTCCTGGACTTGGTAAGGGCCAGCAATATACCTTCACTGTCCTACCTCAGAGGTACATCATCTCTCCAACCCTGTGTCATAATTTAGTACACAGGGCTCTTGATTGCCTTTCCCTTCCATAAGAGGTCACTGGTCTATTACATCGATCACTTTATGCTGATTGGAACTAGTAGGAAAGGAGTGTCAATGACTCTAGACTCATTGGTAAAACATTTGTGTGCTAGAGTGCGGGAAATTAATCTGATAAAAATTCAGAGGCCCTTCACTTCTGAAATTTGAGGAGTCCAGTGATGTGAAGCATGGAGAGATATTCCTTCTAAAGTCAAAGACAAGTTATAGCATCTGGCATCTCCCACAACTAAAACGTAGGCACAATCCCTGGTGGACCTCTTTAGATTGTGAAGGCATAATATCCCTCATTAGAGTGTGCTACTCTGGCCTATGTAACAATTGACTCTAAAATCTGCTAGTTTTGAAGGGGGCTTAGAACAAGAGAAGACTCCAACAGATTCAGGCTGCTGTGCAAGTCACTCTACCACTTGGAGCATATTACCCAGCTAAACCAATGGTGTTTGAAGTATCAGTGGCATATAGAAATTCTGTTTGGAGTCTTTGGCAGGCCCCTATTGGTTAAACACAACACAGACCCTTAGGATTTTGGAGCAAAGCCCTGCCATCCTTTGCAGATAACTACTCTCCTTTTGAGAAACAGGTTTTGGCTTGTTACTGGGCCTTAGTAGAAACTGTACACTTAACCATGAGCCATCAAGTCATCACGGAGCTTCAGATGCCCATCATGAATTGGGTGTTGTCTGACCACAGAGTCATCAAGTTGTAAGTGCACAGCAGCACTCCATCATTAAATGATTGTGTATATACAAGAGCAGGCCCAAGAAGAACCTGAAGGCACAAGTAAGTTACATAGGAAAGTGGCCCAGATGCCCATGGTCTCCACTCCTGTCACATTACCTGCCCTCTCCCAGTCTGCACCTATGGCTTCATGGGTATTTCTTTATGACCAGTTGTCTGAGGAAGAGAAAACTCGTGCCTGGTCTGCAGATGGTTCCGCCTGATATGCAGGCAACACTCAAAAGTGGAGAGCGGGAGCACCACAGCCCCCTTCTGGGACATTCCAGAAGAACATTGGTGAAGGGAAATCCTCCCAATGGGCAGAACTTGGAGCAGTGAATCTGGTTGTTATTTTTTTGAAAGGAGAAATGGCCAGATGTGTGATTGTATACTGATTCGTAGGCTGTGTCAGCTGGTTTGGCTGGATGGTCAGGGGCTTGGAAGGAACATGATTGGAAAATTGCAGACAAGGAGGAATGAGGAAGAGGTATGTGGCTAGAACTCTGAATGGGGTGATGAAGCGAATATATTTGTGGGTCATGTGAATGCTCACCAAAGGGTGACGTGGGCAGAGGAGAATTTTAACAATCAATTGTATAGGATGACACTTTCTGTGGAAACCAGTCATCACCTTTCCTCAGGCACTTGTCATTGTCCAATGGGCTCATGAACAAAATGTCCATGCGTGCAGGGATAGAAGTTATACATGAGCTCAACAATTTGGACAGCCACTCACCAATGCCATCTTGGCTATAACCACTGATGACTGTCAAGCCTGGCAACCTCAAAGAACAAAACTGAGTCCCCAGTATGGCACCATTCTTCAAGGTGATCAGCTAGTAACCTGGTGGTAGGTTGATTATATTGGACAGCTTCCACCATGGAAATGGCAACATTATGTTTTTACTGAAATAGACATTTACTTTGGATGTGGATTTACCTTCCCTGCATGCAATGCTTCTGTAAAAGCTACCATGCGTGGGCTTACAGAATGCCTTATCCAGTGTCATGGTATCCCACACAACATTGCATTGGATCAAGTGACTCACTTCACAGCAACTGAAGTGCAGCAGTGGGCCCGTGCTCATAGAATTCACTGGTCTTACTATGTTCACCAACATCTTAAAGCAGCTGGCTTGATAGAACAATGGAATGGCCTTCTAAAGACAAGGTTATAGCACCTATTAGGTGGCAATACCTTTCAGGGTTGGGGCAATGTTCTCCAGAAGGCTTATATGTTCTAAAGCAGCATGCAATCTATGATGATTTGTCTCCCACACCCAAGATTCCTGGGTTCAGAAACCAAAGGGTGGAAACGGGACTGGCACCACTTACAAATTTTTTACTTCCTGTACCTATCGCCCTACACTGTTCAGGTCTAGATCTCTTAGTTCCAAAGAAAAAGATGCTTTCACCAGGAGACATAACAAGGATTTCATTGAACTTGAAGTTAAAAATGCCACTGGCCACTTTGGGTTTCTCATGACTGTATCAGCAAGCAAAGAAGTGAGTTATTGTATTAGCTAGTGTGACTGATTCTGATTACCAAGAGGAAATCAGACTGATATTACATAATGTAGGTAAAGAAGAGTATGTCTGGAATACAAGATATCCCTTAGGACATCTTCACAACCTGTAAGCCAGCCTGCCATCTGACCTGCTGATCTTGGATTTGTCAGCTCCTGAAGCTACATGATTCAGGAGACACCTCCAGTCTGACACTTGACCCATGGACTTGGGACTTTCCACCCTCTACAACTGCATGAGACATTTCCTTAATATTAATCTCTCTCTCTTTCTCTCTCTCTCTGTTTATATATTCTTCACTGGTTTTTCTTCTCTAGAGAACCCTACCTAAGACAAACAGTATAGCTGAGGTATGGAGAACTAACGGGAGGGTAATGTGAAAGAAATCCAGAAAAGTAGATAGCAAGTAAACCTTGCAGAATTTCATTGGCTATTTCAGGATTTGAGGTCTATTCAAATATCTACAGGAAGCCACTGAATTTTTATAACTATCAAAACACAATCAGATTTATATTTGTAGAAGTCGTTTGTAACTGCAGAATGAAGAATGGATCATAAAGGTGCAAGAGTTGATGCTGAGATCAGTTAAAAGGCTATTACAATAGACCGCAGGTGAAATAATTGTCTTTTGGCAGTGAGGAACAAGAGGACTGGTGGTTTTCAGAGTGATATGAAATATAATACACCAAATTTGCAATTGGATGGATGGGAAAGGACGAAAAAAATCAAGAATAAATACAGATTTTGGACTCAAGGGACTAGGTAAACCGTGGTGTTCTTTCTTGACTTAGGGAGCACAGAAAGAGCAGTACGTTTGGAGGGTAGGATCATGTTAAATGGGAAGTGCCTGTGAGACATTCAAAAAGGATGTCAAATAAAAAGTTGGATATACAGATGCTAGACCAATCTTAGCTGGAGATATAAATATTAGGGCTTTTACATATAGATTATGTTTGAGTCAATAGGAGTAGATGCAGACTGGAAAGGAGAAAAAAATGGTGTGAGGGTGGGGTAAAGAGGATAAATACCAATCTGAGAAAACTTCCAATAATTAATGGTTGTGTTTAGGAGAAGAAGCTGACATGACATTGAGCAAGGCCAAACCTTTAGAATGACAATGAAAGAGCAAGGAAAATTAGAATTAAGACATGGTCATTGCTTTGTGATATGGTAGTTATTATCTCAAATAAGAAGACTATTATTTGAGATTAGTTGTGGAAGAATTTTCCAGGCAGCCTCCTTTGGAATGTGATAAGTAATGTCTGGATAATAAAGATTTGGAAATAGTATATGTAAGGAACCCTAGAGAAAATTTTACTTTGTTTTAGCCCCATATATACAATGTCTGCTTAAATCTTGAGAGCAGATATTAGATACTTATTAACACTACTCTCATTTTTCTGTCATTGAATATATGCTTATATAACTATATAGCATAATATGTATGATAGAGACAGATTTTTTGATACTTCAGAATTTTCCCTCTATGCCTCCAAAAACATAATTTTCTTTGTTCATTTTTCAGAGGGTTATTTATTATTAACCAGTATTGATTTATATTCAGTTTGATGGAATTTTATAAAGAATATTATATGCCGCTCCACAATTTTTGCACAGAATCATCTTCAGGTCCAGACAAAAGAAAAATGGGGGAAAAAAAATCACCAAAATAAATTACCAGTTCAGAGATTCAGTGGCTTTGGGATGTTAGAAATAACTACTATATATACAGCACAACAGGAGATACAGATAAACAGTTAGGTAAAGCAACTGCTGCACACCTGCTTCCAATTTCTCAATTTATCTGGTAACCGTACCAAAAATAAACTAGTAATTACATCCAACATCTTCTTTTCCTATTCCTACCCCTCTTCCCAACACCTATAGAGTCTTTCCTACCTTGGAAACAATTCTTATAAGAGCAGGAAATTTCTGATATTGAATATTGTCATGGATTGAATTGTGTCCCCCAAAATATCTGTCTCTTAGCTCAGCCAAGAGTCCCAGTATTGTGTGATTGTCTACCATTTTATGTGACTTCTCTGTGTGTTGTAAATCCTATCACTATGATGTAACAAGGTGGATTAGTGGCAATTACTTTGATGAGCTCTACAAGATTAGGTAGTGTCTTAAGCCAATCTCTTTTGAGATATAAAAGAAAGAAGTGAGCAGAGAGACATGCGGACCTTATACCACCAAGAAAGCAGTACCAGGAGCAGAGCGTGTCCTTTGGACCTGAGGTTCCTGCTCTGAGATGTTCCCAGGCCAAGGGAAGACTGAGCCAGCAGAGAGAGAGACAGCCCTCCCTTGGAGCCAGTGCCCTGAATCCGGAACTCTAGCTTACTGGACTGTGAGAGAATAAACTTCTCTTTCTTAAAGCCATCCACTTGTGGTATTTCTGTTACAGCAGCACTAGATGGCTAAGACAAATATCAAATAAACTGTGAAGAGAATGACTATGTCCCACCTAAATCACTCTAGTGGGAGTCCCTAGGTGGTACAAATGGTTAATTACTTGACCACTGAACTGCAGAGATGAATGTATTCATTATTATTGTTTGGTTAACATTTTAATTTTTCACTACTTCTTTAACAAAATTGAGTGTCTGCCCAGAGTAGAGTGTTCTTTTAGATGAATGGATTTCATAGTAATGTCACATCATAAAAACAGGTTTGTCAGTCTACACTTATAACTGAATGCCCTGATCCTTAGGGAAGTTAAAAAAAAAGAAAAAGAAATATTCCAAAATATTCCAGGCCTCTCAGAAATAAGGCCTGGTGACATGCTCCTGAAAGGTCATAACCATGAAAACCCTACAGAACAAAGTTCTACTTTGCAACCCATGTGATCTCCATGAGTCAGAATCAACCAACCTGACAGCAACTGGTTATTAATCACTCTAGAAGAGTCTAGAGGCAAAAAGCAGATCAAGAAGGAACACACAAGAACAGACACTTTGGGCCTCCCTTATACAGGTGTAGTCAGTAACTCAGTGGGAATTAACTCATAGCCAAAGTTAAATTCACATTTCAATGACTAATCTGTAAATTATCTATTTAATTCATTAGTAAACCTGTACATTAAAAAAAAAAGTCTTCTTAAAATACTTCCATTTCCAGTATTACATCCGCCAAGATACTCTTCATACTTTTATGAAGTTTAACACTCTAAAATACAAATTTATGATGTTACTACTAGGCTTAACTTGGTGGCATAGTGGTTAAGTGCTGCTACTGCTAACCACGAGGTCTACAGTTTGAATCCGACAGGAGCTCCTTGGAAACTCTATGGGGCAGTTCTACCCTGTCCTATGGTATAGGGTTGCTATGAGTCGGAATCATCTCGAAGGCAGTGGGTTTGGTTTTTTTTTGGACTAGGATTAAATTGCTTTTATGACATTTTGGTCAAAGGTCCCAGGGGACAAAACTTGCTTTCCACCATTTCACAAAAAAATCCTTGACACTCTCATTGAACCTCTAAATTATATTTTTACTCATTTTGTATATAAAATTTATCACATCCTTGAAGCAGTGTTTTCTACACGTTAGCAATATAATACCTTTAATAAACATACTAAAATTACATTGTGATATTAAATTAACATATTTGACTACATCCCAGGATCTCCAATCTGTCTATACATGCTTCTTGTGGTTAGGAGCCTAGGGTTATTTTTATTTTGTCCCCAGCATTTATCATGATAACTCTTATAATTTAGGTAGCCAATATAAGTTTAAGGGATGAATTAACATAAAAATAAATGAGATAAATCGTTTCTAACAGTTCCAGTAGTTGTCTCAAGGAGTCTTTTGGATTTTCTGTGTATAGTATCATATCATCCACAAATAGGAACAGTTTAACTTCTTCATCACCAGTTTGGATGCCCTTTATTTATTTGTCTTGCCTTATTGCTCTAGCTAGGACATCCAGAACAATGTTAAATAAGAGTGCTGATAAAGGGCATCCTTGTCTTGTGGTACCGACCTTTTCTTTTTTCCTCTTACTCTTGTATGCTAAATTACTTTCCCTTTGGATTTTTTTCATTTCTTTTGTTTTTATAGATTTTCTTTTTACTGAGACATTATGCTTTTTTCTTTACTCTGATTAGTGGGATTGAAAACTTTCTTTGTGGTTACCTTGAAATTTACCCTTATCTTCCTAGGTTTGAACCAGTCTATTATTACTTGTTATCACCTTGCCTTCCTCTCCATTAGAAAATTCTATACCTACACCATTTATTCCCTCTTTTATTGTTCCCATGTTGTAGTCATTTGCAGAATAATCTTTCTGGTTTCCTGTTATAAATCTTTTGGTTTTGGACAGTCCTTCAGAGTTCATTTCCTAGGTTGAATCTGAGTAGTGCCATCTTGCATCCTCGATTCAGGCTGTGGTCTGATGTTTGTGCTCAAACCAAATGATGCCCTTCAATAATTTTTGTAAATTTCTTTTGGTTTTTATATATTTCCTTAATTTCCAAGTATCTGTAAATGTCCTAATTTCACCATCAAATTTGTATAAGAGTTTTGCAGGATATATTAGTCTTGCTTGTCAATGTTTTTCTTTCGAGGTTTTATATATGTTATCTCATTGCCTTTTTTCCTGGATGTTTTCTGCCGAGTAATCTGATCACTCACACATTTTTGCTTTTTATTGTATCCCACATAATTCTCAGGGATTCTTCATTTCTCTTCATTCTTTTTTTCTGAGTTTTCCTCATACAAAGTGGCATCCAATTGTCTTCATCTTTGCTGATCTTGTCTTCCATCATTTCAAACCTGCTCCTCAGCCCTTCTATGACACTTTCCATTTCTGAAATCTCATTTAACTTTTGGATTCCTATTTGGTGTTAATGCATGATTTCTAGTTGTGAATTCATTTTGGCATTTTGTTCCTGTATTATTTTCTGGAATTTGTTTTTTCTTCATTTTTGTCTACTTTTGGCTTTAACTCTTGGGCAGCTCTGAATATTAGAGATTTGAATTCCCTATCAGGTAGTTCAGAAACCCTGGTGGCGTAGTGGTTAAGTGCTATGGCTGCTAACCAAGAGGTTGGCAGTTAAAATCCTCCAGGCACTCCTTAGAAACTCTATGGGGCAGTTCTACTCTGTCCTATAGGGTCACTATGAGTCAGAATTGACTCAATGGCACTGGGACTGGGCTACCAGGTAGTTGTAGTACTTCATCTTCTACTGGAAAGTCATCTTTTTTTTTTTTTTTCAATACCTACTGAAACCATCATGTCCTTTTTTTTTTTAATATGTTTTGAAACTGTCTGCTGTCTTTGGGGCATTCAGTAGTTATTTTCGTCATTTATTGATTGTAGATTTGTTTGTTTCATCCTGCTTTTTTGTTGTTGTTGTTATGTCTGAGCAGACAGGCTGTGTGTACTTTGTTGTTTGCTTCTCTGTGGGTACAATACTTTTCACCTCCTTGTCCAATGGGCAGGACCAGTCTCTCCGATATGGTGCAGCAGGGCAGGTCCAGCTGAAGGGGAGGGCCTGGGATGGGTTGTTTGTGGCACATACTGGGGCCGATATGATGGGCTGGGGGTCAGTGCAGGTCATGCCTGTGCTTCTCAGGGGTGTGATGTTTAGTGTATGGTGTGGGTAGGCAGGTGGGAAGGGGAGATTGTGATGTGTGGAGCCAAGATATCTATGGTAAAAAAGGGAGAGAGAGAGAAACAGGAGTAAAAAACAACAACAACAAAATAAAAGTGCTGAAAGAGCTTGCCATTGGAGTGGAGAGATGAGAAACCAAGAAATGAAGAAAAACAAAAAGGAAAAATGAAAAAATAGAGAGGACTAAGTAAATAAAAGCTGAAAAAAAAAAAGAAATGCCCCCGGGATCCCACTAGCGACCTGGGAAGTGGATCCTAGGCCTTAGGGCACAGCCCGGTTAGAAAGGGCGGAGATGGCACACAGTGCCAAGTATTCAAGAAACAGAAGAAGAAGGAAAGCAGAGAGAGATAATAAACTGAGAAATGAGGAAAAAGGAAAAGAGAAAAGAAATAAAAAAGAAAGGCCCCCAGGGATCCTACTTATGAGACTGGGCAGACTGGGGAAGTGGCTTCCAAGCCGCTCAGTACAGCCTGGCTAGAAGCGGCAGAGATGGCACACAGTGCCGGGTATTCAGGAGACAGGAAAAGAAGGTAGGTAGAGAGAGACAAGAAACTGAGAAATGAAGAAAGGAAAAAAGAAAAAGAAAGAAAAATCCCCAGGTATCCTACCGGTGAGGCTGTGCAGATCCAGGACATGGCTTCCAAGTTCTGCAGTACGCCCTGCTAGAAGGAGATCCTAAGCCTTGAAAAGAAAAAGAAAACAAACAGACAAAAAAAAAAAAAAAAACAGGCCAGTTACCCTCCAGATTGGAGGCACAGACTAGGAAAGTAGTTCCCTAGCCAAGTGGCAGTTCATAGCCTGTCAAGAAGAACCAAAGATGGTGCACAGAGTTAGGTGTTTGAGAGAAAGGAGGAGTAGGAGGTGAGAGGCATGGAAGAAACCAAAAGGAGCTGAAGAAAGCAATACCAGCAACAATGAAATGGCACTGAAGGAGCCGTCATGTGTGCGCAGAGAAAATCTAAGCAGCACAGAGCCAGCACCTCTCGGGCCATGGCTAGTCAGCCCACTGGGAAGCAGAGGAGGCCTGGCAGGGGGAAGAAGTTCGGGGGTGGAAAAGTGTATCATTGGTTACCGGGTGCTCTGTCTCCTGCGGAGAGCTCTGTGAAGATGCTTTTCCTTACTCCCCTCCTGCCGATCTCCGACCAGAGTTTAAGATGACAAATCCGCGCTGTATTAGCTGATAGTGGACCTCCGCTCCTCTCTCTCCTCATTCTCTGTTCTCTGTCAGTTTGTTATTCTGTTTGGTGCTTTATCTCTTCATTTGACACTTGGGGTTCCATGATTGGCATTTGTCTCTGTTTTACTTAGGTTGTGTGTGTTTTAGGTGAAAGTTTACGAATCAAGTCAGTCTTTCATACCAAAAGCCATACGCACCCCGCTTGCAGTTTTGGGTTTTTGCTACCGAGGGACCATGTGGTGCTTCTGTCTATATTGCCATGTTGGCTCCACCTCCTGGTGTGATTATTTTTTATAGCATGGAAATGAGACGTTTATGGAAACATCCTCTCAAACTCCCATACCTCATATAGCAATAATAAGCAAGTACGTGTTTAGTTATTATTTCTATAAATATGTAAAACAAGCAAGCACAAGATTTGCAGAGCTGATTTTTTTTTTTTTTATTCTATTTCAGGTATGCATGGTCAAGTGACAGGAAAAAAAAAACCTAAATATTAAAGAGACTATATGATGATTACCTTGGTCTGAAATGTAGTTTCATCACTGATTATCTGTGCACCTCTTAGCAAGTTACCTAATGTCCCTGTGCCTGGCTTAGCTTACCCAGGAACTACTGGAAAGTTGTTTTTGTTGTTATCGTTTTGGGTAGGTAAAGAATAAATCTAAGCAAGTTAAAATAGCGAAGATTCTAAACCAAACGAAAAACCAAACAGATTGCCATCACATCAAAGAAGCCAGAGGCACTGTCTGTTTCTTGACAAACAAAAAATTGGTGGACACTGGAATGTGATACAGAAAAAAACAAAAGAAAACAAAACACAAACTTCTTAAACAATAGCAAATGGCAGTAGCATAGGAAGAGGGCAATTATCTTCTTCCCTCCTAATTCCACAAGATTATTTTGAGGGACTAAATTGAATAATAGCATCTAAAATCTGTTTGCCCTCAAGTATGTAGATTTTATCTTCCTGTTTTAGCCCCAATTACATGCTGTTGAGTTGACTCCGACTCTTAGAGGCCCTATAGGACAGAATAGAACTGCCCCATACGGTTTTCAAGGAGCGGCTGGTGAATTCGAACTGCCAGCCTTTTGGTTAGCAGCAGAATGCTTAGCCACTGTGCCACCAGGTATCTATTAAATCTAATATGTAAAAAAGTATTTAGACAGTCCCTGTAAGTATTCCATATTGTAGTTATTATTATTAATATCTTAAACATTACAACCACCATCATCAGCATCCTCATGTTGCTACTACGTGTGTAAAAAAGAGAAACATGCAGTATATATGAATTTTCACATTGCTTATTTTCCTTTTAAAATATGTTATTATAATTATAATAATACTTGCTCAAAGAAGAAAACTTGAACAAAATTGAAATATAAACAGAAATGAATAAAAATTAGTCATTATCCCACCACATAGTGTAGTTTTGGGAATACCTAGAGTCTTTCTTTTGTACGTGCATATTCGTAAAGGATCTCACCATATGAATTCTAAACTATATGGCCTTTTTCAACTAAAGCTCCAAATTTTTGTATTTTTCACATTGAGATATGGGATCTACATAACGCCACCTTGAATTTACACGAATTTGAGACTGTTTCAACAAATAGAGTATAGCAGGAATAATCCTATGGCATTTCTTAGATTAGCTAATTAAAATGAATGCAGACTCTGCTTGGCTCTAGTTAGATATTATTACCTGGAATTTGTACCATGCTGTGAGAACAAATGAGCCTCATGGAGAGGCCACGTGCAGATGCTTGAGTGAATAATCCCAGCTGAGCCCACTCTTCATGTCATCCCAGCATAACCAAAACCATACCCAGTGCCGTCGAGTCGATTCCAACTCCTAGCGACCCTATAGGACAGAGTAGAGCTGTCCCATAGAGTTTCCAAGGAGCGCCTGGTGGATTCAAACTGCCGACCCTTTGGTTAGCAGCCGTAGCACTTAACTACTGCACCACCAGGGTTTCCCATTCCCGCATCCCAGCATAGACACCAGGTATATGAGTGATGACGGCCTGCGTAAATTTTAGCCTCTAATTGTTTGAATAAATCCAGCCTTTTAATCCTGAGATAAGGCTCTAGATATTGTGACATAGACACAAGCCATCCCTGTTGTGATTTACACAAATTCTTGACCCACAGACACCATGTCCATAACAAAATGTTTGTTGTTTTATATCACTGAGTTTGGGATGGTTTATTATGCCAAAATAGTAACCAGGACAGGTTGTAGGTAAATTTTATCTGTCTTTAAATATATATTTCTTTTTTCATTAACAATTATTTTATTTATGTATGTATGTATGTATTTATTTTTTACTGAAAGCATATTATTCCATCACATGTATCTTATTAAACAATTTCTTATCATTAGTTTAAAATTATCTTGCATTAAATATATTTCTGTTGGACAATACTGGTCCATGCTATCTAGAGCTAAATGAGAGGTAGGGGAGAAGAAGAAAATCTAAGTGGGATTCATTTAATGACAGTCCTAGTTTCAGCTTTTACAAGTAAAAATGATTGAAATGAAAGGTAAAGAACCATTTCTTGCTTGCACCATCATGTATGATCTCAAACATCTTGGGTCTGTGTAAAATGGAGATGGGTCATACATTTCTCCACCACGTAAATACTAACCTACGTGGTAACCTCTGGGTTATTGCCTCTTTTTGTGCCCATGTTTTCTGGTCTCCCACCTCCCTCCTATCTTTCTATATTCATGGAGTAACTCTGTATACTATTGACTAGGAAGTACAGAATAATTTTGACACTATAAAAATTTGCTTAGTATCCATTCTCCCACATTAACTTCAGAACAATATATCTATCATGAGAATATTATAGTGATATGAAATGTATATAATATAGGCCAGTATATTTAATACATTGTTGGTCTCTTTAAATCAAAAGATATTTAACAAAGTGGTAGAATAAACATTTAAATTATAAAAACAGGCAATATATATATACACTCGTATATATTATATATAGATGTTTAAACATGTATAGAAAAAAAAAAAAAAAAACAGTGCCGTCAAGTCGATTCTGACTCATAGCAAACCTATAGGACAGGGTAAAGCTGCCCCATAGGGTTTCCAAGGAGCAGCTGGTGCATTTTAACTGCTGACCTTTAGGTTAGAAGCCAAATGCCTAACCATGGCAACTCCAGGGCCCCCATGTATAATATATATTAATATAAAATACTATATTTTGAATTAAAATTAATGTATTTTATTTATAGTTTTATTTTATGTATGTGCATATATATGTGTATCTCACAAAGAAAAAGTCATAAATTCTATAACACAAATATAAAAATAAGACCTATAGGAGCAAAAAGGTTCAATGGAAGTTCTAGAGAAGCAATAAAGCAGAGAAATTTTCATAGTCTGGTATGCTTTGAGGTACACTTTAAAGAATGTGTAATATTTCAATCAACGGAGAACGAGAAAAGAAATTTATGGGTAAGACTGAAGCTGCGCATAGTGGTGAGAAGGGTCAGAAAATGATGGTTGCCTAAATTAAAACCTAGAGATAAACAAAAAAACAAAAAAGCCCAAAGCTCTATTAAGCAACTCTTGGGTAAAGGGAAATGAAGACTAAAATTGCTGAATGTTCACAAAATGATTTTTTGAAAAGGAAAACACTACCTATTAGAATCAACATCATACAATTAAAGTAGAAATAACCACCACATTTTCAGGCAAATAACATGCGCCTTCTATGTTTGCCAACCACATCCTCCACCTGCAAGATATTTTCATAAGTGCTGCTATGCCAATTTTTTTATTTTTTATTTATTTTTTTTACATGTTGCTTTAAAAAGCAATTGGCATAGCATGCTTACAAGAATATCTCATCGCGGGAGGGCAGGTTGGCAAAAAATGTAGAAGCTGTGTGTTATTTGCATGAAATATGATATTCATATTGGATTAGGACCCACCCTACTGCAGTATAACCTCATGTTAGTTTAACTGCTAACATCTTCAAAAACCCTGTTTCCAAACAAGGTCATGTTCACAGACCAGGAGTTAGAACTTCAATATATCTTTTGGGAGACAAAATTCAATTATAACATATTTGAATCAAATTTTGAATTGAGATTCATTTTGTTTCTGCAGGGTGGCTAAAAAGCACACGTACAAGATGTCCAACACAGTATCTAACCTATAACAGAGACACAATATTTACTGCCTTTTCACTTAAAAATATTTTTCTGGAATCAACCCTTCCTGAGATAAGGTGTCAGACATACACTTATACAGAAATTCTGAACAGATTATGAATATTTCTATTGGTAAATTTGTCATTTTTAAGACAATGACTATTTCTGCAAGAATTTATAAATGATTTATTAAAATTTAATTAACAATTCTTGAATTATGAATTTAACATGCATGAGAATAGCCCAATGAAAAAAGATTTTACAATCTAAAATACAGTGTAGTGGACATCTCCCTTTAGGTATATGTAATTCGTGGATTTAAAATAAAAGTCAATGATAATTAACCAGAAATTTGATATGCATGCTAAATTTCTATGATTTAGGAAAATCAAATATTAATGTTATACGCCCTATGATATTTAATAATTTATACATTTGATATTTTATATACATATGTTATTGCTGGGTGCCCTCGAGTTGGTTCCAACCCAAGGTGACCCTACTTACAATAAAACAAAACACTGCCCCTTCCTGCACCATCCTAACAATCATTGAGATGCTTGAGCGCATTGCTGCAGCCACTGTGTTATTTCATCTCTTTGAGAGTCTTCCTCTTTTTCGCTGCATCATTCAGTTTTTCCCATAGAATCCTTCAATCTTGCAACTCAAGGCTTCTTTGTTGCTAATTTCCAGATTCCAATCACCAGTAATTATCAATGCATCTTGATTTTATGTTTGATTAACTTCAGACTGCAAAAGTTGGCAAAAATCTTCAATTTCCTCATCTTTGGCATTAGTGGTTGGTACTTAAATTTGAATAACGATCTTATTAACTGACCTCCCTTATAGGCATATGCATATTATCCTGTCACTGACAGCATTGTACTTCAGGATAGACCTTGACAGGTTCTTTTTGAGAATGAATGCGATACCATTCTTTTTCAATTTGTCATTCTCACCATAGTAGAATATATGATGGTCTGATTCAAAATGGCCAATGCTCTTCCATTTCAGCTCACTAATGCCTAGGATATCTATCTTCAAGCTTTCCAATTCATTTTTTTAAAATAATTTTTATTGTGCTGTAAGTGAAAGTTTACAAATCAAGTCAGTCTCTCACATATAAACTTATATATACCTTACTACATACTCCAACTTACTCTCCCCTTAATGAGTCAGCCCCCTCCTTCCTTCCAGTCTCTCCTTTCGTGACCATTTTGCCAGTTTCTAACCCCTCTACCCTGCCGTCTCCCCTCTAGACAGGAGATGCCAACATAGTCTCAAGCGCCCACCTGATAACAAGTAGCTCGCTCCTCATCAGCATCTCTCTCCAACCCATTCTCCAGTCCCATACATGTCTGATGAGTTGTCTTCTGGAATGGTTACTGTCCTGGGCAAATGGAAGGTTTGGGGACCATGAGCAGAGCAAGGGCAGGGGTTTGGGGACTATGGCTTCAGGGGATATCTGAGTCAATTGGCAAAATAAGTTCTATTAAGAAAACATTCTTCATCCCACTTTGAAGTGTGGCGTCTGGGGTCTTAAATGCTAACAAGCGACCATATAAGATGCTTCAATTGGTCTCAACCCACCTGGATCAAAGGAGAATGAAGAACACAAAAGTCACAAGGTAATTATGAGCCCAAGAGACAGAAAGGGCCACATGAACTAGAGACTTACATCACCCTGAAACTAGAAGAACTAGATGGTGCCCGGCCACAACTGATGACTGCCCTGACAGGGAGCACAACAGACAACACCTGAGGGAACAGGAGAATAGTGGGATGCAGACCCCAAATTCCCATAAAAAGACCAGACTTAATGGTCTGACTGAGACTAGAAGAATCTCGGTGGTCATGGTCCCCAGACCTTCCGTTGGTCCATTTCATTTTTGATATCTTCCAATTCTCCTTGATTCGACTTCGTACATCCCATGTTCTGATTACTAATGAATGTTTGCAGCTTTTTTTCTCTTATTCAGTTGTGCCACAACAGCAATTGAAAGTCCTGAAGATTTTACTCCATCCACATCCTTAAGTTGGACTCTACTTTGAGGGTTGCTATGAGTCGGAATCAACTCGATGGCAATGGGTTTGGTTTTTGGTTTGGTACTCTGAGGAGGCAGCCCTTCCCCGGTCATATTTTGAGTGTCTTCCAGCCTGAGGGACTCATCTTCCAGCAATAAACCAAATAATGTTCTGCTGCTATCCATAAGGTGGTTTTCATTAGCCATTTTTTTAGTAGTTGATTGCCAGGTCCTTCCTATTCTGTCTTACTCTGGAAGCTCCTCTGAAAACTGTCCGTCATAGGTGACCCTGCTCTTATTTGAAATAGTGGTGGCAAAGCTTCCAGCATCATAACAACATGAAAGCCACCACAGTACAACAAACTGATGGATTGGTAGGGGAGTAGTTTAGTAGATATATGTAATTTATTTCTGAAAAAACTGGATTTTACTAGAATTTCAAAAATAATACAGTTTAAATTAACTGTTATAGTTGTATCTCCTACCACTGGTTTAGATTCTAAGTTAATGCAACGAAATGAATTTATGATTATTCTGTATAATTAATTTCCAAAACAACATGAATAAGGAACAGGTTACATCATATTTTTATGTTAACATTTTATTATTTATATCTGTATGTGCTTGTGTACATACGGAGCGATATATTGGGCTATAAAAATTAGGATTATAAATGGCTCCCAAGAATGTAATCCTGCCTTTGGTATGTTGGGCATCTTTGTTGATGTTCATGTTTTAATAGCAGTATTCTTTCAAGTTAAAGAAACACTCAAAAAAGTCAATTATTTTCTTTTAAGAATTAACAAAGCTGTGGGCTTTGGGGAAGAGCTTTTAAAAGAATGAAATGCAGTCTGTACAGAGAAGAAGATGGGTAATATGCAGCCTCTCCAACAGAAATCAAGAACATGGACAACTTATTTAATCCATTGTTCAGGCAGCTGGAGAGATAAATACAAATAGTTCAATAAATATTCTATAAAATATGGGAAAGAAGAGCTAAAGACTATGCGGACTTGTAGCATGGTATCAAGAAACTGGGAAGCAAAAGGCACAGGAATGTGGAAATCTTTGAAAGAGGTGTTAGTTTCATATTACTCAAGGGGGTTCTCTCAGCTAGGACGGCATTTATGTACCAGTTTCACATGCTGAAGATTTTCCTATGAAGTCTTTGAAGCACTCCCTAATCCTTAACAGATTTACAGATATGCCTTACTTTAATGAGTATAACTCTATCAAATCATGCAGGCATTTATCTTAGTCATCAATATTCTTATTAGAGGACACAATTACACTTACATAAAATTATAGTGTAATATTGGATAATAAAATGTATTCCTCTAGATTTAAAATTTCAGGATATATAGGCCAGTATCTGCTTGCTTACTTACTTCTTACTATCAATGTTTTTCTCAATAACTGTCTCATATTGGAAAAGTCAGTATTTGTCAAAAGAATAAAAATAATTATTACTTTGTAACCTAATGTCATATTACAATTTGATATCATGATATGAAATTATAATTTAACATCATAATATAAAAACAATGTAAACATTTAAAAAATCAAATAGCTAATCTGTAGCAACTGTAATATAAATAAAAAATATACATATATATAAATAAAATAGACCCAGCTTATTCCGACTCTACGGCAGTGGGTTTTTTTTTTTTTTTAGAGTAAAGAAAATATCTGTAATAATTAAAGAATAAATAATTGTTAAGGCAAGTGTGAACGAAGATATTTTACCAACGAGAAGACGATACCCTTTGAAATATCATCCATATCTGGAAATAATTGTTTTGTCTTAGTTTTAAATTATTCATTTTTTTACTGAGAATATAAACATGCATCTATAGGTATTATATCTCAGAGAAAATCATCCATCTATTCTACTTTATATCTGATCTTTACTTTTGTTCTTCAGATTAAGTCCTGCCAACAAAAACTAGATATAAATGGCCCTAAGGGTTAATGGAATAACCCAAAGCATAAATCCAAAGGCATAGCATCTTCAGAACTATTATTTGCTGAAAATTTGGACCGGTTACCATGGAAATCTTCCTTATAAAATCCTTATGTGGATGTAAAAGAGAAAGCATAATTTAATCATATATAAAATATATATATATAGTATAGAATAATATATACATAAGAAAAAACTGAAAATTGAATTATGGTGCAAATATTTCAATGATACAGATGTTTTGGCTCTAATAATATTTTTTTCTTGCCAGTATACGGCTATCTGATTCTTTTTTGCATTAGAAAAATGAGGTAGAATGATTTTGTAAGTTCATTCCCTGGCATTCAAAGCTACGGAGATTTACAGAGAAAAGTTTCCAAGATATGATGGATATTTGCTTGTAATATGTTCAAGAGAAGCAGACACAAGTTGGTTTTGTTTTTGTTTTATTTTTCCTGTTAATAGGCGGTCAAGTTAATTTTCAGAAAGTAAAATGTGTGGTTGTTTCAACAGACCACAGCTTATACTATTAAGAAATGGCATAAACTATATATTACTTTATATGGCAGAATTTAACTTACCTCTTTTTTTTCATTAGCAAAAGAAAAATGTTTTCAATCAAAGCTGAAAGGAGAAAAATAAACAAAGTTTGCTGAAGAGATCTTCCTAGGTCAGTGATTTTTAAATTTAGCATGTAAAGAAGTAACATAAAGGGCTGGTTACAACACTGAGCACTTGGCACCCACCCACAGAGTTTCCTTCAGAGCCATTGGAGTCGGGCTCAGAAATCTGCATTTACAACTAGTCTCCAGCTGAAGCGTCTATTGCTGGTATGGGAGCCACTCAGAGAACTGCTAATCTACACTCTGCCCTAGGAAGAGGTTAGTCTTTAAAGCTGGATAACCTGAGTTTGTTAATACCTATGTCACAGACCAAACATAAAATAATTTGTGAGTTTAAATTTTTTGAAAATATTCAAAAGATGTAAAGACAATGTTTGCAGCTTCATTACCAAAAGGTAAATAAGAATGATTGTCTTAGGTGACTGGATTGTTTAGACAAGAGAATACATGATTGACCCTTATTGAGGCCAGACTTCAAGGATGTTTCCTGTTCCAAAAGTGCCACTGACATCAGGGCAGATTTGGTTGAAAATTCCAAAGTTAGCTTTTAAGCGATATAATGTGAATTAAATTAGTGGGACTTCATGAGCATTATCCCCCCTATTCTGCAAAACACTGGTAAGAATGAAAAGAAGAAGCACGGGTAGAGAAAAAAAATATTTTCATAATATATATCTGATCAATGGTTTGTATCTAGAGTATGTAAAGAACTATCACAACTCAGTAATAAAAATAAATATAGGCAAAACTATTCGAACAGTCATTTCATCAAAAAGGAGCTATGGATAAAGACATGAAAAAATGTTCAACGTTATTAAAAAAATAAACCTGTTGCCTTCGAGTCAATTCCGACTCCTAGTGATCTTATACGACAGAGTAGAACTGCCCCATAGGGTTTCCAAAGAGTACCTGGTGGATTTGAGCTGCTGACCTTTTGGTTAGCAGCCATAGCTCTTAACCACTATCCCACCAGGGTTTCCATTCATCATTAGTCAGTAGTAAAAAAGTGAATTTGTATCAATGAGATACTTCGTTTTAGAATGGCTTGAAAGATAACAATACCAATTTTTAGTGAGGATGTGAAGCTGTTGGAATTCTCATTTAGTAGTTGTGTGAATGCAAAATGGTATTCGGGGAAATAGTTTTTTGGTTTCCATATGACCCACCAATCCTACCCCTAGGTATTCAGCCAAGAGAAGTGGAAACAGGTCCAAAGATCTCTCAATAAATATTTGTAATAGCTTTATTCATAATTGCCTACAACTGGAAAAAAATTAACTGTCCTTTGACTGGTGAATGGAAAAAAAAAAAGTCATCACCTCATACAATGCAATACTGCTCAGTAATAAAATAAAAAAAAAATGAACTACTGTTACATGCAACAATGTAGATGAATCTCAAAAACATTGCTAAGTGAAAGAAATCACATTCATACTGTACAATTCTATGTCTGACATTCTGAAAAATGCAAAAATTACAGATATAGAAAACAGCTCACTTGTTGCCAGGACTTGGGTTTAGGGAGAGGAAAATTTGCTAAAAGAGGCAAAAAAGAAGTTTTCTTTTCTAGATCATGTAAATATTTTTTACAGAAACTAACAACAAAAACAAAATCTTCTATATCTTGAAAGTGGTAATGGTTAAATGATTTAAAAAAATGTGTATCAGATTCATAAAACTGTGCATATAAAAAGTGTGAACTTCACTGTATAAGTTAAAAACTTCAATAGATCTGACTTATGCCAACCCCCAAAAGATATGCAATAGTCATAGTTTGAATTTATGCAGACAAACTATTTCAAAAAGCAGTACAGGAATTCTCTACTAGGCTTAATAAGACTACAACCAAAAATGCTATCTTACATTTCATTGATTCCTTAAAGTTTTTAAAATGTACTTGTTTATGTTGGAAACCCTGGTGGCATAGTGGTTAAGAACTACAGCTGCTAACTAAAAGGTTGGCAGTTCAAATCCACCAGGTGCCCCTTGGAAACCGTATGGGGCAGTTCTACTCTGCCCTGTAAGGTCAGTATGAGTTGGAATTGACTTGACAGCAATGGGTCTGGTTTTTTGTCTTTTTTTTAATTTATTTATGTAATTTGTTATATATTATTTTTCTAATTTTACAAATCAATAGGCTCGAAGAATTTCTATGGATTACCCAAAACCATAGGAGGAGGAATCAAGACTGGTCCTATTGTTTTATCCCAAATATTTTCATAAGGACTTCCTCAATTCAACCATGATTGTTTAATAACGATGTCCCTGGAGCATGAGTATAGAAATTAACTTTAGCTTAAGTTTGCATTTTCAGGTGCAAAAGAGGTGTTTTTTTCTCTCTGTTCCAGAAGTTCAAAAAGGGAAAAATATAAAAATCACCCTTTTTTTTCACATAGAACTCAATCATTTGAACAAGCACTTATTTAGGACCACTGTCATTCTACAATAAGCATGTCACCAACTCATGTAGAATGCCACATGATTTTATTTAGTATGCCTCATTTTATAATAGTCTTTCATCTCATATGTCCCAATGGCTTGAAATATTAATAAGTTTAAGTGTTTTAGAAAATACCAGCATACATGATTTTTTTTTTTTTAATTTTACGTATTCTATTTAGGAGCCATAAGTGTTTCTATTTGATGGAGAAAAAATATGGCTTATAATAAAAATTTTAATTACTTTTCCCAGGAAACTTTGAAACAACTTTTGATTAACTAGCCATTATCAGGTGAGAAATGATTTAGACGTCATATAATTTACTATTTTCAGCGTATGCTATAGTACTCTGAGGCACACTCTTATACAATTATAAATGATAACATATTGTGAAAGCATAAAAAATATTTTCTTATTATGCTCCTAGGCATTTATTATCTTCCCTAAACATTCCCTGCCATACTTTATTAAAATCAAACCAAACCAAACTCACTGCCATTGAGTTGATTCCAACTCATAGCAACACTATAGGACAGAGTAGAACCACCCCATAGGATTTCTAAGGTTATAAGTCTTTACAGAAGCAGACTGCCACATCTTTTCCCTGTGAAGTGGCTTGTGGCTTCAATCACTAACTTTTTGATGAACATTGGAGCACTTTACCACTGCACCACCAGTCTCCTTCATACTTTATTACTTAAATAAAACACATACCTGTAATTGTTGTTATTGGGTACCACTGAGGGAGTTCCAACTCATAGCAGAGCCTAAGGACAACAGAACAAAACACTGCTGGGTCCTGCGGGATCTTCACAATCTTTGTTATGCCTGAGCCCCTTGTTTCGGCCACTGTGTCAGTCCATCTCATTGAGAGTCTTCCACGTTTTCACAAACCTCAACTTTACCAACCATGATGTCCTTCTCTGGGGACTGACCCTTTCTAATAACATGTCCAAAGTATGTTAAACAAAGTCTTGCCACCCTTGTTTGTAAGGAGCATCCTGGTTGTACTTCCCCCAAGACAAATCTGTTGGTTCTTTTCGCAGTCCATGATATGTTCAATATTCTTTGCCAACACCACAACACAAAGGTGTCAATTCTTCCTCAGTCTTCCTTATTCATTGCCTAGCTTTCATATGCATATGAGACAACTGAAAACACTACAGCTTGGGTCAGGCACACCTTAGTCTTCAAGGTGACATCTTTGCTTTTCAACACTTTAAAGAGGTCTTTTGCAGTAGATTTGCCCAATGCAATGCGTCATTTGATTTCTCGACTGCTGCTCCATGGGCGGTGATTGTGGATTGAAGTAAAATGAAATCCTTGACAACTTCAATATTTTCTCTATTTGTCATGATATTGCTTATTGGTCCAGCTGTGAGGATTTTTGTTTTTTTTTTTTATGCTGAGGTGTAATTCATACTGAAGGCTGTAGTTTTTGATATTCATCAGTAAGTGGTTCAAGTCCTTTTCACTTTAAACAGGCAAAATTGTGTCATCCGCATATCAAAGATTGTTAGTGAGGCTTCTTTCAATCTTGATAACCTGTTCTTCTTCACATAGTCCAGCTTCTCAGGTTATTTGCTCAGCATACAGATTGAATAAGTATGGTGAAAGGATACAAACCTAAAGCACTCCATTCCTGATTTTAAACCATTCAGTCTCCCCTTGTTCTGTTGGAACGACTGTCCTGATCTCTGCACAGGTGCCTCATGAGCACAATTAAGTGGTCTGGAAATCACATTCTTCAAAATGTTATTCATAATTTGTTATGGTCTACACAGTTGAATGTCTTTGCCTTGTCAATGAAACACAGGTAAGCATCTTTCTGGAATTCTCTGCTTTCACCCAGAATCCATCTGACATCAGCAATGATATTCTTGGTTCCCCATCTTCTTCTAAATCCAGCTTGAATTTCTGGCAGTTGTCTGTTGATGTACTACTCCAACCATTTTTTAATTATCTTCAGCAAAATTTTATTTGCATGTCATACTAACGATACCATTCAATAATTTCTGCATTTGGTTGGATCACCTTTGTTTGGAATAGGCATAAATGTGCATCTTTTCCAGATTGCATGGTAGGATTTTTTAAGACCAATGACTTCTTCATTGTAAATACCTTTTTTCAACAACATAAATGGTGACTATACTTGTGGACTTTGCCAAATGGAATACACAGAAATCAAATCAACTACATCTGTGGAAAAAGACAAGGGAAAACCTCAATATCATCAGTCAGAGCAAGGCTAGGGACAGACAGTGGAACAGGCCACCAATTGCTCATAGGCAAGTTCAAATTGAAACTGAAGAAAACTAGAACAAGTCCATGAGAGCCAAAGTATGACCTTGAGTATATCCCATCTGAATTTAGAGACCATATCAAGAATAGATTTGATGTGTTGAACACTAATGACTGAAGAACACAAGAGTTGTGGAATGGCATCAAGGACATCATTTATGAAGAGAACAAGAAGCCATTAAAAAGACAGGAAAGAAAGAAAAGGCCAAAATAGATGTCAGAAGAGACTCTGAAATTTGCTCTTGAACACTGCGTAGGTAAAGAAAACGGATGAAGTGAAGAAGTAAAAGAGCTGAACAGAAGATTTCAAAGGGTGGCTTGAGACGACAAAGTAAAGTATTATTATAATGATGTGCAAAGACCTGCAGTCAGAAAACAAAAAGGGAAGAACACGCTCGGCATTTCTCAAGCTGGAAGAACTGAAGAAAATTCAAATCTTGAGTTGCAAGAATTCTGTGGGCAAAATATTGAATGACTCAGGAAGCATGCAAAGAAAATGCAAGGAGCACACAAGTCACTATACCAAAAAGAATTGGCTGACGTTCAACCAATTCAAACATTTCAGGAGGTAACAGATCATCAGGAACTGATGGTACTGAAGGGAGATGTACAAGCTGCAGTGGAGGTATGGGCAAAAAACAAGGTCCAGGAATTGATGGAATACCAATTGAGATGTTTCAACAACTGGATGCAGTGCTGGAAGTGCTTACTCAGCTATGTCAACAAATTTGGAAGACAGCTACCTGGCCAAAAGACTGGAAGAGATCCATATTTATGCCTATTTCCACGAAAGGTGATCCAATCGAATGCAGAAATTATTGAAAAATATCATTAAGATACCTGTAATAGAAGTGGTCAAAATTTAAAAAGATGGACAATTTCTTTTACGAACTATGAATATTGTTTCAGAAGTGCACACATTTTAGAGATAATATTTAGTTTTCTTCCTTTCAGTATATTGTTTTTGTTTTGTCCTAAATGTCCTTGCAATGATGTATTCAATCAAGAAAAGCCTGTGAATTGCACAACCTATTAAAAATATCAGCAACAGGAATGGAAGTATTTTTTTCACATGAATATGTAAATTTTTCCGTGGTTTAATTTATATCTATATACACATAAGGCCTATCTTTAAGCAGATAGTAACTCCTTCTTGTTGTTACTTGCTGTCAAGTCAGTTTCAACTCATGGTGTCCCCATGTGTGCAGTGTAGAACTACTTCATGGTGTTTTCAAGACTCTGATCTTTCAGAAGCAGATCACCTATCTTTTGAGGTGCTTCTGCGCGAATTCAAATAGCCAACCTTTAAGCTGGTAGCCAAGCACTGAACCACTTGTTGGTGGTTTGAATTTGAAAAAATATTGATTTTTTTTTTTTTTTTTTTTTCCAAATAGACATCTAAATTCATGCAATGCTCATAGCTTTGCTTTAAGGACATGTTCTTTAATCATTTTATCTGCCTTCATTTTGCTCACATATGAAACATAGTCCAGTCAGCCCTATCTCTTAATAGTCTCAAGTGACACTGAAAATAGAGAAAGAGGTAAGAAGTATTTCTCCCTGTAATATTTTATCAGAATTTTGTGTAGGCTGGGAAGGGATTATATGCACCATATTTTTATGCAAATAACGCATGCCCTCTACATGTGTTTGCCAACTACAAATCAGACCATGTATTACTTTTGGGCAAATCTGCTACAAAAGACATCTTTAAAGTTTCAAACAGTAAAATCGTCACTTTGATGACTAAGGTGAGCCTGACTCAAGCAAAGGTCTTTTCAATTGTCTTATAATGCGTGTGAAAGCTGGACAATGAAAAAGAAAGAAGAATCGATGCATTCAAATTGCGGCGTTGGTTAAGAATATCGAATAAACCATGGACTGCCAGAAGAGCAAACAAATCAGTCTTAGAAGAAATACAAACATAAAACATCTTAGAAGTGAGGATGACGAGAGTACAGCTTGCTTACTTTGGACAAATCATCAGGAAAGACCAATTGCTAGAAAAAGACATCATGTTAAAAAAGATACCATGTTTGGTAAAGTAGAGGATCAGCAAAAACATAGGAAACATTAATTGAGGTGAATTGATACAATATTGCATCGATGGAGTCAAACGTATCAAAGATCACCAAGGTGGTGCAGGACTGGTAATATTTTCTTCTCCTGTATATAAGGGGGGGTGCCTGGTGGCACAGTGGACCATGAATCAGAGTCTACTCTATGGTAACAACATAATTAGCTCCCCTATGGTTAAATGAGGAGCGCTGTTTAAAAACAAAATATATATAAATATATATATATATATATATATATATACACACATAAGGGTAAGGCAAAAGTATTGCTACAAAAACATAGAAACCTTAATTAAACAAAAATATTTATGAAGCTATTATTTCTCAATATATCCTCCATCTAAGTCTATACATTTCTGAAGGTGGTGTTGCCATTTCTCTAACCTTTCCCTGAAGAATTCTGTGCTCTTCGAATTAAAAAAAAAAAAAAATCCCTCTGCGCAAATTTCCTGGCCTTATTTTCACCAATGTGTCTTTCAATATTCTTAACACTTCTTCATAATAAGCCCCCGTGATTGTCCTGTGTCCTTTGAGAAAATCTATCAAGATTACCCCTTTGGAATCCCCAAAAAACAGTTACCATAACCTTCTGAGAGGTCTTCCCTTTATTGGCTCATCTTTGAGGACTTTCCAACCTTCCTTTGAACTCTTGATCCATCTAAAAACCTGGTGTTTTATGTGAGGTGGCATTCCCATAAACTTGTAAAGTTTCAATGATTTGGGAAGATCTCAACTGAGTTTTGTTAAAAATTTTATATTCTCTCTGACCTCAAAATCTTTTTTTTTTTTTCCCATGGCACAAAAAAGGATCTTTTTTTCTGAAGGCACCCTAAAGAGAGTAAGACCAGTACATTACTGAGAGAACTTGTCTGCAATCATACACTGATCACAGAGACATGTTTGAACACGATTTATCAGGAATAAATCTGTGCATGTATGAACAGGAACCCTACTAGTGATACTTTTGACTTTTATAAGTCAAAAAGTATAAAACAATTTCAAGGATTTCGATTCTCTTTATTTGTGTATCTACTTATTTATTTACTCAGTGCATTTTACCAAGCCCTCCTTGAGTCAACAATCTCTGTCTTAATAGCTTTCTCTGAGTGTGGGGCCATATCTAGCCATTTCGGAAGAACCACTCAGTATTACTATAGACTTTTGACATGCTGGAAATTACTTTATAAAAAGGTATGATGCTATGAAAAGGAAACCAGAAGACCTTAGAAAATTATATATTCTAAGTTTCTTTATTTCCACTTTCCCAGCCCTATGTTGAGCGTTGTTCTGGCAACAACAGGTTTATTGTGGTCAAGCTCAGATTTCATGCAATAGAGTTACAAAAACTTTGAGAGAGAATGATGTGAACATTTTTATCAGTTTGACTAGTTTTAAAAAGGATTATTTAGTTTTTGTATGGTGGCGTAGTGGTTAAGTGCTACGGCTGCTAACCAAAAGGTCGGCAGTTCAAATCTGCCAGGCGCTCCTTGAAAACTCTATGGGGCAGTTCCACTCTGTCCTATAGGGTCGCTATGAGTCTGAATCGACTCGACAGCACTGGGTGGTTGGGTTTTATGCTCCAAATGCTTATCGGTTTTCTATGAACATGAAACAAAGTAGAAACACAGAAAGATGAAGCTCAAGACTCAAATAGTCTACCTAATTTTCCTCCTTCACATGACAAGTGAGGCTCATGCTTTTGGGGATAGAATGTCAACTTGCTATTATTAGTTTTCAGTTTTCCATTTTGAATTTTTTAATTTCTCTTTTCTTTCCATTTTTCTGTTCATTTCCCTTTATTTTCCACTTCTTTTAACAATGTTCTTATCTTAAATTTCTTTGTTTCTTCTGTTTTTCAAAGATTGCCTTAGAACTCATGAACTCCAGCAAGACTCTCATGATTAAATCTACTTCTAATCACTTTATATCCAACATTCCTTCATTGCATACATAATCTGTTTTAACTATAATTTTGTAATGACATAGTTATGTATAAAATGCGTTTCTAGATGTTCTATCTTTTGATCTGATTTTGCAAATTATGTGAATTTTAGGTTTGATTCAGGTAAAAAGATGATTCATTTTTTATCTTTTCCTTAGAGTTTGGCACCTTGTAACTGTATTGCACATTCTCTGACATTGAACAATTGGCTCCGTTATTCCCAGCTCTTAATGTACTAACTGGTACATAGTATATTTTTGTAAACAATCACTGAATAAATATATTAATCTCAAATATATTTATAATAGAAATGAGGTTAGATTTCATCATTCTTGGTTTTTCCCATAGTATTATAATGATTTTTTTCTATAATAGTCACAAAAACAAACTTGCTATTTTGCATAGTTGTACTCTAGAATGCTATTCATATTAAACCACAAATGATTTCCACTGGGAGTTGGACAATATGGCACAACTGAGGGAGCATTATGTAAAGTACCAAGACTTTGTATTGAAATAAGAAAGTGGAAATCCAAGGTGAAAGAAAAGCTGGATTATTTATGTATTCTCAGAAAATTATCCCACCCACTACCCCAAGTTGATTTTGACTCATAGTGACTCTGTAGGGCAGATTAGAACTTCCCCAAAGGGTTTCCAAGACATGTAATCTTTATTTACAGAAGCAGACCGTCACATCTTTCTCCAGTGGAGTGACTGGTGGGTTCAAACCACCTATTTTTTGGTTAGCTACTAAACACTCAACCACTTGTGCCACTATGGCTCCTTTTTCAGAGAGTAGAGATTCTAAAAGGCTAAAACAAATTTCTTATAAAACAGAAATATTTCATGGCTAATACTTGAAGGTAAAATAAAAATAAATCTCACTCTTCATTAGTTATCAAAATTAAAAGAAAAAAAAAACTGATGCAAGTTATATAAAAGTTCTGAAATATTTCCATGATCATAGAAACCTTTTGTGGGTTAATTTAAAGTCGATTCTCTAGGTCCTTGGTACAAAAGCCAATGAGAGCTACTGATTATGGAGAAGATTCAAACAGGAAACAGCCTTTTGCCAAATCCTCTGATACCAAGATTCACAAGTATAATTATGTGCCAGATTTTCATCTCTAAATTAAACTCCAGCGAACACTTACTTTGAAGGAACCCATAATAAATTCAAAGGGAGGACGTGACCGATAGGGTGAAAATAAAAGATCAACATCTGGGTCCAATCTTCATGTATGTGTGTACCTGAGCAATTACATAGGCTGAGCAACTGAGAATTGAGTTTGCAATCTCATTGCAATTTTTTTTAAGAACTCTATGCTTCAGTCCTTTCATTTTCTCATTACTCAATCTATGTTCATGTTCCAACCTGTCCTCTGAATTCTTCAGAGCCGGTTTATTTTTCTAACGTCACATGTGCCTCAGGCAGCATCCAGCTATCAGGTCTCAGCACACCTAGAAGCTAATTGGTGGAACTGCTTTCCATAAAATATTCATACCAGGAACTATTTCTAAAGTTAATTTCAAAACTATTTCTCTTCTCATTTTAATCTTGAATATTGCCACTGAAATTTTATGTGATATCTCTCCTTACAGACAAACCCAAGAGGTATTGCAAGTTATGAGCTTCTGTAGCAGCAATGATGGTGTGACTTCACCCTCAATGCTTCACCATTCTATAACTCAGCTTGCATTGTTAAAAGTAGGTATGAACTACCAATCACAAAAGACATTGTAAGAAGGTATACATTTATTTTCCCTGAAAATTCTTTGATTTTTTTCAAGTAAATATGTTTTATTTTCTATAAATTCTTTGGTCTTGAATAAAGGAAACAAAACCAAAATTTTAACAGTGATACTCTAAAAATCAGCATATTTCTTTTCTTTAATTTTGTTTTATTTGCATTTTAAGAAATTGTATCTTTCATAGTTCTAAAGGGAATCCTGGTGGCATAGTAGTTAAGTGCTACGGCTGCTAACCAATGGGTGGGCAGTTCAAATCCACCAGGCATTCCTTGGAAACTCTATGGGGGAGTTTTACTCTGTCCTATAGGGTTGGAATTGACTCCACAGCACTGGGTTTGGTTTTGTTTTTATAGCTCTAAAACAATATCCTTTAGCAATAATATGACATTTTAGGGGGTCCTGAATTTTACTATAAATATATTTTTTCATTTCAGGAAGTGTGAGAAGCATATATCAAAATTCTGTGTCTAACAGAATTTCTTGACACTTTAATGCTCAATTTTATCAACATATTTAGAATAATTCTACTAATGTATTATGTAGATGATGAAAGTAGGTAATATATTCAAAATTCCTGCAAAAAATAGTTTCAATAAATGCTACCCATTTCAACTTTAGTTTCCTTTATGAACTATAGTGGCTTGAAATCAGGAAAAGTGTGTGTCAGGGTTTTATCCTTTCCTCATACTTATTTAATCCGTATGCTAGGCAAATAATCCGAGAAGCTGGACTATATGAAGAACGTGGCATCAGGATTGGAGAAAACTCATTAAAACCTACTATATACAGATGACACAATCTTGCTTGTTGAAAATGAAGAGAACTTGAAGCACTTACTGACGAAGATCAAAGACTACAGCCCTCAGTATGGATTGCGCCTCAATCTAAAGAAAATAAAAATTCTTACAACTGGACCAATATGCAACATAACAAATGGAGAAAACATTGAAGTTGTCAAGGACTTCACTTTACTTGGAACCACAGTCAATGCCCATGGAAGCAGCAGTCAAGAAATCAAATGATGCATTGCATTGGACAAATCTGCTGGAAAAGTGTTAAAAAGCAAAGATGTCACCTTAAGGACTACGGTGCACCTGATCCAAGCCATGGTATTTTCAATCACCTCATATGCATGCAAAAGCTGGGCAATGAATTAGTTAGACTGAAGAGGAATTGACGTCTTTCAATTATGGTGCTGGCAAAGAACACTGAATCTATCATTGACGGCCAAAAGAACGAAAAAAAAAATCCGTGTGGCAAGCACAGACTGCTCCTTAGAAGCGAGGATGGCAAGACTTCATCTCACATACATTGGACATGTTCCCAGGAAGGATCAGTCCCTGGAGAAGGACATCATGCTTGCTAAATTAGTGGTTCAGCAAAAAAGAGGAAGACTCGCAGCAAGATGGATTGACACAGTGGCTATAACAATGGGCTCAAACATAGCAATGATTCTGTTGTACATAGGGTTGCTATGAGTCAGAGCTGACTTGGCAGCACCGAACAACAATAACAATCCCAGAGTGATTTTTACTTCAATAAAAATTATATTGTAAAAGACTTATTCAAGTCTTAGGTGTTCATCGCTATCTGTAAAAGTGAAATACACATCTATATATATCTATATATTTATACACACATATACATATATAATGAAATATACAATAATTTCATATGTATATAATAATAATATATAATAAAGTGTATAATAATTCCATAATTCAGCATCCTAAGCACTGTTTAAGGCTTCTGGGGTGGAAAAATGGTAAAGCATATTGCTTTCATGAAAGTAAAATCCTGTTTAAGGATTTATATAAATATAGACAAGTTTTCTAATGTGTAAAATTGAATATTGGCTCTAATATGCAAACATGTAAGTCTTTAAAGAGGGTGTTTCGTGCCATGTTGGTAAGAATGATATCAACCAATATTGTTTCCTGGATGCTTTTAGACTGCATTTTATTTTTTATATTGATGAAAAGAACACGTGAACCCTAAACAGAACTACACTGTCTTCAAAGAGATTGTCACTGTTAGCTGTCACCAAGCAGGCACAAACTTATAATGACCCCATACAAGAAGGAAGGGAAGGCTATCCTTTCCTGCAATATCCCCATGATCAATTGCAAACCAGGTGTCTTATCTAGGGCTGCTATAACCGAAATACGACAAGTAGATGGCTTTAACAAAGGGAAATTTATTCTCTCACAGTCTAGTAGGCTGGAAGTCCAAATTCAGGGTGTCAACTCCAAGGGAAGACTCTCTTTCTGTCAGGTCTGGAGGAAGATCCTTGTCATCAGTCTTCCCCTGGTTGAGGAGCTTCTGAGCGCAGGGATCCCACGTCCAAAGGACACACTAATCTCCTGGCTCTTGTCTTGGTGGCATGAGGTCCTCATGTTTCTCTGCTTGTTTCTTTCTTTTATATCTCAAAAGAGGTTGATGTAAGAAGATATGATCTAATCATGTAGATCTAATCTGCATAACTGCAGTTAATCCATCTCATTAACATCGTTAGTGACAGGATTTGCAACACCGGAAAATCACATCAGATGACAAAATGGTTAACAATCACACAATACTGGCAATCGTGGCCTAACCAAATTGATACACATATTTTTTGGAGGACACAATTAATCCATGACATTGGGCAATTGTGATCTATATGATTTTTAATGGCTGATTTTCAGAAATAAATTACCAGCCTTTCTTCCTAGTCAGTCTTAGTCTGAAAGCTACACCGAAACCTGTTCAGCATCACAGTAACGTGCAAGCCTCCACTGAAAGAATGGTGGTCGGGTGGCACATGACCTACATTGCTCTGGGAATCAAACCTAGGTCTCGTATATGAAATATAAGAATTCAACCACTGTACCACCATTGCCCCCTCCAAAGTGATTATAGAACATAAAATAAGCATCATACTAATACCCCACAAACCTACTTAAGCTAAATGTCTTTAACTTGTGGAATTATTTATATTGGATTACTAATTAGCATTATTCGTCTTTAGAGATATAAATTCCACTATTAGATGACCATGTTGGTGATGATGACATTATTCTTTATACTACAGTTCTCTACTTTCTCTAGCAACACTGCAATGTAGATGATTTCTTTTTTCTTAATTGTGTTTTAAGTGAAAGTTTACAATTCAAGTTAGTTTCTCATACAAAAACTTACACACACGTTGTTACGTTACCCTAGTTCCTCTCCCTATGATGTGACAACATGCTCCTCCTCTTGACCCTGTATTTCCAATGTCAATTCAACCAGCTTCTGTACCTCTCTGCCTTCTCATCTTACCTCCAGACAGGAACTGCCCAGTCTCACATATCTTCTTGAGCTAAGAAGCACACTCCTCACCCACACCAGTATCATTTTATGTCTCATAGTCCAGTCTAATCTTTGAAGAATTGGCTTCAGGAAAGGTTTTAGTTTGGGGCTAACAGAGAGTCTGGAGTCCCTCCAGTCACAGTCAGACCATTAAGTCTGGTCTTTTTACTAGAATTTGAGTTCTGCACCCCACTTTTCTCCTGCTCCCTCAGGGACTCCTTGTTATGTTCCTTGTCAGGACAGTCATTGGTGGCAGTCAGGCACCATCTAATTCTTCTTGTTGCAGGCTGATGGCATCTCTGGTTTATGTGGATTTTTCTGTCTCTTGGGCTCATAATTACATTTATCTTTGGTGTTCTTCATTCTCCTTTGCTCCAGGTGGGTTGGGACCAATTGATACATCTTAGATGGCCACTTGCTAGTGTTTAAGACCCCAGATCCCACTCACCAAAGTGGGATGCAGAACATTTTCTTAATAAACTTTATTACGCCAATTGACCCAGAAGTCCCCTGAAACCATGGTCCCCATGCCCCAGCCCCTGCTACTCTGTCCCTTGAAGCGTTTGGTTGTTTTAATGAAACTTCTTACCTTTTGGGTTAGTCCAGTTGTGCTGACTTTCCTTGTATTGTGTGTTGTCCTCCCTTTGCCTAAAATAATTCTTGTCTGGCAGTGTAGATGATTTCTTACAATACTTAAATGGGAAACTGATTGAGCCACAAATGGCAATTCCTTTAATGTGACATTTATTATACTTTAAAAAGAAATGATGGAGAATAAGGAAAATACTAAAAAATAAGTTGTGAAGAGTCACAATCTCCATGATAATGCTATTGATATTTTAGAGATTTCCTTTCAGATGTACTCTATGCATAAGATATTCAAACCATTATTCAAAACATATCTTTTCACTTTCTGAGTTATAAAATATATACCATTATGCACGTAAAATGCATAAATCTTAAGCTTGAAATGCATTTAATTCATGTATATATACCTGTTCACCCTTTATACAGATCACAATATAAAACAATACAAACACCAGGAATCGCCCTTATATTCTTTCTAGTCACACCCTCCTTTAACTCAGTGGTAACCGCTTTACTGACTTTTCTCACCATGTATTTGTTTTGCTTGTTACAGATTTTTATATGAATAGGCAGTATATAGCTCTTTATATAATACTCATTCATGTTGTTGAGTATAGTACTAGTTCATTTTCTCATGTGTGAACTACATTTTGTGACTATACCAAGATTAATTTGTCCATTCTCCTGTTGATAGACTTTTGTGTGGTTTCCTGGTTTGGGTTATTATGAGCAGAGCTGCTGGTATCACTCTAGTACATGCATACATTTTGTTGGATATACATACTCATTCACTTAGAAGGGCAATTACTGTGTCAAAGGGTAGATGTGTTTGCATCTTTGGTAGACACTGCCAATGAGTTTTCCAAAAGGGTTCTACCAATTTACTTTCCCATATTAATACAAAAGAGTTATAGTTGCTCCACATTCTTGCCAATCCCTTTGTGTTTTGAGTATTTTTCATTTGAGGCTTCTGATAGGTATGTAGGAATAAGTTAGTTGTGGTTTTTATTTGAATTTCCCTGATGACTAATGATCTTGAGAGCTTCTTATATGCTAGTTGGCCATTTAAATAACCTCTATTTTCAAGTTATTTTCAGGTGTTTTAACTTTTTTTTTTCTAGGGGAGAGGTTCTTTATAAATTCTTGACATGAGTCATTTTATACATAGTTATTTTTTTAATATACTTTTTTATCTACAAGATCTATAAACTTTATTGTTTAACTTTCACCATCTCAAACTATATTTTATATGATGCAATATACAATTAGAGGTTTATTTTTTCCACATGGATTCTCCAATTGTTTGGTACCATTTATTGAACAGAATAAGGTTTTCCTGTTGAATTAGATTGGTGGCTCTCATGAATCAGATGACTGAATATTTGTGTATCTTTTTCTAGGTTCTCTATTTTATTCCATTGATCTATTTTGCCCTTTGTTGAGCCATGCTACACTGACATAAATACTGAAATTTTATATCTTCTTGCTGTTAGTGTAAGTCTTCCAATTTTGTTCATTAGTAGAGACTACTCCAAGTTCCTTGTCTTTTCATATAAATTTTAGAAACAACTTGTCAATTATAATAAAAAATGCTATTCATATTTTCTGTTTTTGTTTTGTCATTTTTTAGGTAAGTATGTTTCTTAAGGAATTTGTGCATTTCCTTTCATGTATGCTTCCCAATGTATTGGCTTAAAGCTTTCTATAATATTCTCCTATTATATTATTATTATTTTTTAATGTCAGTAGTGGCTATAATAAATGGATAGCTTTTCATTCTTGATGTTGGTAATTTATTCTCCATGTATTCGCGTGTGTGTTTTAAAGCAAAATTCTGGGGTGAATCAATTTTATTAATCATTGGAGGGAAAAAAAAAAACTTAGAACTCTGTTGATACTTCTTATTTTATATGTACTTTCCACTATATTGATTTTAACTCTTATATTTACTTTTTTCCTTCTTTCTACATTTTTTTCAGGTAGGGGGTGAATTTGCTGCATTTTTCAAATTTTTGAGCTCACTGACTTTTTAACACATCTCTTTTTTTTAAGTATGTAAATTTATCGTTACTCATGACTTGGTTTGCTTCCTATAAAATTTGGTATGTCATATTCTCACTGTTATTCAAGCCAAGACAATTTCTAGCATTAACTGTAATGTATTTATTTATTTTTGGTGCATGGTTTATTTAGAAGTGTATTGTTTCAAATCATTAAGAATATTCTTGTCATCAACTCATTATTGAGCTCTAGCTTCATTTGGCTATAAGAATCAGACTAAATCCATTGCATCGAGTCAATTCTGACTTGCAGTGAAAACTCTCCGTGTGAATGTACAGTTTTGAAGTTTATTAAGAAAATGCTCTAGGTGTCTGACATAAGGTCTATTTTTTGTAAAGATTCCTTGTGTACCTTGTATGTTTATGTATTATGTAGTCATTTGAAGTAGTACTCTATGTTAATTGGCTCAGGTTAGTTATAGTTGTTCAAATCTTCTATTTCCTTGCTGATTTTCATCTGTTTGCTTAATCTTTCATTTGCTTGGTAGATGTGTAAAGTTCTCCAACTGTGATCTTGGATTCATGTATGGTTCTATTTATTTCTTCCAATTTTGTATTTTATACATTTGAAGTTATGTTATTAAGCACATACACATACAACTTTATTTCATCTTCTTGATGAATCAGTCCTATTATTATAAAATGTCCCACTTTATCTCTCATAGCATATCTTGCTTTAAGTTGTATTTCATTGATATTAGTGTAGTCACATTATCATTTTTTTAGTGTTTTCTTAGTGTAATTTTTCAGTTCATTTACATACACCTTAATTATTTCAGTAGTTGGATTTAAGCCTAGTATATTGCTGTCATTTTACTATTTTCCCTTTTATTCTTTGTTTATTATTCATGTTTTACTTCTGTTTCTATCCATCTAATTTTTCTATCATTTTATTACATTTCCTCTATTAGATTTTTGTTTATATATTTTAATATCATTCTTTTAGTCACCACTGTATGAACGGTTAAAAACAAGCAAACAAAAAAAGCCTCCTTAATTTATTACGGACAACTGACCACATCTTGATAAATGCAAGAAATTTACAACCATTGAATTCTATTATTTTTATTTATTTTATTTCTACTCGTTATCCTTATACTATTAATAATCTTATTATAAACCAATGTTTTTCAAAGTGCTGATCCTGGAACAGCAGTCACAGCATCAGCTGAGAATTGTTAGCAATGCAGTTTGGGGGGCTCCAACTAGAACCAAATAGATGAAAAATTCTGTGGTAGACCCAGAAATATGTGCTTTTAACAAGTACCTGTTTTAAAAAAAATCATTCTGATGCATGCAAAATTTTGTGCCAGGATCTTGCATATTTATTAATTTGTTTACCTTTTTGGAGACCATGAGACATACTTTTTGTGTCCATCTGAGGTGATTTCTCTTCTGCCTGAGGAATTTCCTTTAGTATTTCGTGGTAGTGCTAGCATACTGGTGACCAATTTTCTCAGCTTTTGTTTGTCTGAGAACATCTTTATTTCGCCTTTATTTTTGAAGGATATTTTCAGCTGGGTATAAATCCCAGATTTGCAGAAGGGGAGGGAATGCCAAGCCAGATCTTTGCCAAACAAATGCTCTAGATGAGAAATCATCCAATAAGAAGATAATCTGTTATCAGTTTCAGGTTTTTTTTTTTTTTTATTATTTCCATAGGAGTGGTATTCTATTTCTTATTTGTTTCGACCAAGAAGTGTAAGACCATTTGGAATAATAATAAATAGATAGTAACTGAAGGAAATGTTTTTCCATTGCAAGAAAATATTTTGAGAAGGGAGGTAAAATTCATAAAGAAAATATATTCTTAAGCCTAATACAGTTACCATTATTGAATAGTTATTATTATTGAAGAATGCAACTCTTCATTCATTCTGTTTAATATTTGAGGCTATTTAAATACGATGTAATTTTCTAAATTAATAACGAAGGACAGTTTTAGGAAATTCAAAATCCTTTAGACAATGACAATTGAAGTACTAAACCAAATAAATGGAGTAAAAAAAAAATCTAGTAATTAAGAAAGTTTTGAAGGAAAAACTAACTGAAATGTTCATATCAAAATGCCCCTTCAAGAGCCAGAAAATAGTTACAGAAAAACATATTAATTCATGTCGTCACCATAACATAAACAAAGTAAAAACTAGTAAAAATCACAAAATAATTAGGTGCTAAAATAATTATGTATATTTATATATATAATTGATGCTATACTCATTTGAAGTACAAAATTTAAAAAAAGCATATACTTTGAGGTAAAATCTAAAAACACTAGAGGAAAAAGAAAAAAAAGACAGAAATAAAAGAATTGTGATATCAGCATTTTATACTAAGACAAGCTATTACTCATTGCAAGATAACAGAAAAATGTTCTCAGACAATTATTGACCTAAAAAAAAAAAAAAAAAAAAACTGCATCCATTATGCAGCCTCCTAAAATAGTTATTCAAGCAGTAATGAAACTGATAAAAAATAAGGATTCACAAGATGGCAAAAATTGAGATTTGATTTCTGATTAATTCTAGATATTTTTATTTCATCAGAGAATACTCTATTTTATACCACTAATAGGATTTATTTCCATCATTTTTAATCTAACATATTTATTTTCTTTTAGTTCATTATCCTAAAAAAAAAAAAAGGAAAGGAGATGATACATTCTAAAACCAGTTTAAGAAGATGGAGACTGAATTTAAAACTGAAGAGGCTATTTTAGAATTCATGAAATTTTCACAATTAAACCATGGGCTTAACCTGACAGTATATACAGTATAATAATTCTAATGAAGAAGTTCAAATAAAGATAACAAAGTAGAAATGGATTTGGAATGGTTTTAAAACTGCTGAAAATTTCACAGTATTTAAAAAAAAAAAGTTGTTCACAATCTATGAAACAAGTAATATAGAGAAAAATTAAGAAATATTTTAATATCGCTTTAGTTTTGTTTGTCTATAATTATCTTTAACATCAAGTCATTATGAAAAATAATGAAATTATGTAACATTGCAATCTATTCATCATTTAATTGCACATTTTTTGTAATAACTTATCCTTGGTAATTATATTAGGAAATAAGTAAGTTCCACTATCATTTTAATTTAACAAATAATCTACAGATGTCCTTTGATGTGTTATATATATATTGGTATTATGCTCATTTGATATACAAAATAAAAGTGTGTATATAACATGCCAAAGATATCTGCAGATGATTATATGTATTATATATACAAATATACAGAGATCAAATAATTCATCAGAAGACAACAAAATTTGTCTATTAAAATGAAAAATTTCCTGAATCGTGAATATTTCAAGTATCTTAGCTGCTATTTTCAGCACACATACACATAAACAAAAAACATGTGACTAATTTTCTATTACTGAGAAATATTTTAAACAAGCAGCAATGCCTGCTATTTTACATTCCATACTGTTATAGATTGAATTGTGTCCCCAAAAATATGTGTTATACATCCTAATCCCTATAGTGGTTATAAGCCCATTTGAGAAGGCGTATTCTTCCTTAACAAGGTAATATTAATGTAGGATGTGTCTAAGCCAATCTCTTCTCAGGTATTAAAGAGCAGATGAAGCAAGTGCAGTTGGCTGGAGATAGATGCCACCATGCCAGATGAGACCTCCAAGGAACTAAGAAACAGACTGTAAAATAGACAACGAACTTCCTTCAGAGCCGACAGAGAAAGAAAGCTTTGCCCTAGAGCCAAGGCTCTGAATTTGATCTTCTAGCCTCCTAAACTGTGAGAAAATAAATTTCTATTTATTAATGTCACCTACTTGTGATAACTAGATAACTAAGACATTTACCATGTGACTTAACTCCCTGAAATTTAGTATTTCCTGAATGAACTTTGCTTCACAGTAACCCACAATCTCATTTTTAACTCCAAATAACATTTATTGTTTATTCTATGTAATATATTATTTTCAGTCCATGATGGAGTAAGATCTTGCTTTCTTTTGGAAACGCCGTGTATAATTTATATCTGAAAATCATGATTTTGCCTTTATCTTGTGATTCTACACTCCTTCTGTACTCACACACTGAATGTTTCCTAAAGTAGAATTTTTCACTTGGAATATTCCCATGAGTATCATGCTATGGTGGACAGGAAGAGGTACTGCCCAGATCTCCCATAAAGGTAGACTGTATTATCACAGTTGCCAACTTCATGCAAAGAGTCACCTAAAACGTTGTATGATACCTAGGAGTAGCCCACATCCAATGACAAATTGATCCTGTAATTTTCGCTCTATGAGGGATTAATTTAATGAATCATATATGCTCTAGATCTCCCTACATGGTTGGCCAAGGATTTGATGAGCTTACATCTCAGAGTGTATGTAAGTTCTTCCTCTGTCCAATCCTGTTTCTTTGCCTTCTTTATCACGAGTGTTTATCACTTATAAATACCAGTATCCCAGGTGCTGTCTCAGTGCCTACTTCTGAAAATTACAATCTGTGACATGGGTATACCAACTGTACACAAAAAGAAAGAGCTCTGCATGCTAGGTACTGCAATTTTCTATGTATTCTGTACACATGGAAAATATTTCTGTATTTTATCTACTTACATTTCATAAAGCCTGGTAATGAATTTGAAGAACAACCTGTGTTGACCTAAGAATACCATATTAAATGAAATATGTAAGATTGTTAAAAAAAAAAAAAAAAAAAAACGGTAAATGGACTGCTAAACCTATTACCCAGACATGTATTAGAGAAAGACATTTGAACACTAAACAAGTGAAGAGAGTAATAAAAGGGGGGAAAACCACTGTTTTGATACACATGGTATCTGCATATACATTTTTATTTGAGGAAGGAAAAAAGTAAAAAAAAAAAAAAAATCTAATACTGGTAAAGGGATCTAAAATTTTAGCTGACCTGGACCTGCCCTACTGCACCATAGCTGAGTGACTGGCCCTGCCAATTGGACAAGGAGGTGAAAAGTATCAAGACTACAAACAAGCAAACAACAAAGAATGCACAGCCTGCCTGCTCAGACATAACCAAATAAAACAAAAAAGCACAACAAAACAAAGAAACAAAGAAAATAACCACTGAATGTCCCACAGACAGCAGACAATATCAAAACATAAAAAATAGGAGAGGATGGTTCCAGCAGGTGTCCAAAATAAAACACCAGATGAGTTTTCAGTAGAAGAAAAAGCACTAGGACTACCTGACATGGAATTCAGATCTCTAATATTCAGAGGTATTTTTAAGAGTTGAAGCAAAAAGCAGACAAAAATGAGGAAAAAAATAGACAAATTTATGGAAAAGGCAGACAAACTTATAGAAAATACAGACAAAAAATGGAATAATTCAGGAAAATAATACAGGAACAAAATATCAAAATAAATTCACAACTAGAAATCATACAAAAACAACAATTAGAAACCCAAAAAATAAACAACAAGTTTTCAGAAATGGACAGTGTCATAGAAAGGCTGAGAAACAGGTTTGAAATGATGGAAGACAGAATCAGTGAAATTGAAGACAAACGTTTGAATATAGCTCTGATTGAGGAAAAATCAGAAAAAAAGAAAGAAGAAAAATGTGGAAAGCCTGAGAATTATGTGGGATACAATCAAAAGCAAAAATTTCCAGAACAAGGGGAGAAAATGGAAAACACAGACAGGACTATTGAAGAATTCCTGACAGAAAACTTCTCTAATATGAATGATGAAAAGTTGACCTTCCAAAATACTCAACAAACCCCATATAAGGTAGACCCCAAAAGAAAACACCAAGGTATATCATAATCACACTCACTAAAACCAAAGACAAAGAAAAAATCCTGTGAGCAGCTTGAGAAAAACAAAAAGTCACACACAGAGGAGGAACAAAAAGACCAAGCTCTGATTATTCAGCAGAAAACATGCAGGCAAGAAGGCAATGTGATGATTTATATAAAACCTTGAAGAAAAACATTGCCAACCACAAGTAATATACACTGCAAAACTTTCTTTCAAATATGGTGATGAAAGTGGGACATTTCCAGATGAACAGAAATTAAAGGAATATGTAAAAACCAAACCAAACCTGCAAGAATTATTAAAGGGAGTCCTTTGGTCTGAGAACAAACAACATGAGGCCGCAGCCTGAATCTAGGATGTAAGGTTGTACAGCCAGATACTAACATAGGAAATGAACTCTCAAGGACTAGCCAAAACCAAAAGAATTGCAACACGAAACCAGAGATGTTAATCTGTAAATGACAACAATGTCAGAACAATAAAAAAGGGAATAAATGGTGTAGGTATAGAACTTTCTAATAGAGAGGAAAGCAAGGCAATATCAAGTAATAACAGGCTGGTTCAAACCTAGGAACCTAAGGGTAAATTTCAAGGTAACCATAAAGGAAGTTAACAAACCTACTCTTCCAAATAAAGAAGAAAAACATAAAGTCTCAATAAAAGCAAAATCTACAAAGATGAAAGAAATGAAAAAGAAATCTACACACAAAAGAAACTTTCAGCACAGGAGAGTAAGAGGAACAAAGAAAATGTTAGCACCACAAAAAAAAAAAAAAAAAAAAAAAACTACAAAATGACAGCAATAAACTCACACCTATCAATAATTGCACTGACTGTAAATGATCTAAATGCACCCATAAAGAGACACAGACTGACAGGATGGATAAAAAAAAAAAAAAAAAAAAAAAAAAACGGGGTCCACCAATATGCAGTCTACAAGAGACACACCTTAGAAACAAAGACGTAAATTTACTCAAAATCAGGAGGTTGGAAAAAATATATCAAGCAAATAACTACCAAAAAATAGCAGGAGTGGCAATACTAACCTCAGATAAAATAGACTTTAAAACAAAATCTAACATAAAAGACAAAGAAGGCCAATATATAATAATTAAAGAGACAATCCGTCATGAAGACTTAACCATAAAAAACATCTATGCACCCAATGATAGGGCTCCAAAATACACAAGACAAACTCTAACAAACTGAAAAGAGAAATTGACAGTTCCAAAATAATAGTGGTAGACTTCATCACACCACTCTCACTAAAGGACAGAATATCTAGAAAGAAACTCAACAAAGATACAGAAGAGCAAAAAAGCATAATCAGCCAACTCGACCTCATAAATACATATATAGAACATTTCACCGAACAGCTGCAAAGTACAGATTCTTTTCCAATGCACATGGAACGTTCTCCAGAAGAGATCACATCTTAGGACACAAAGCAACCCTCGACAAAATCCAAAACACTGAGATAATACAAAGTTTCTTCCCTGACCACAATGCCATCAAAGTAGAAATTAACAACAGGAAGAGTAAGGAAAAAAAAATCAATTACATGAATACTGAATAACACCCTGCTTAAAAACCACTGGGTAATAGAAAAAATCAGAGATGGAATAAAGAAATTCCTAGGATCAAATGAGAATGAAAACACACCATACCAAAACCTTTGGGCCACAGCAAAGGCAGTCCTCAGAGGTCAATTTATAGCAATAGATACACACATCAAAAAAGAATGAAGGGACAAAACCAAAACATTAGCTACACAATTTGAACAAATAGAGAACAGCAAAAGAAGTCCACAGCCACCAGAAGGAAGGAAATAATAAAGATCAGAGCAGAAATAAAGGAAACAGAGAATAGAAAACCAGTAGAAAGAATCAATAAAACCAAAAGTTGGTTCTTTGAAAGGACTGACAAACCACTGGACAAACTGAAAAAGAAAAACAGGAGAGGACACAAATAACCCAAATAAGAAAAGAAATGGGGGTTATTACAACACAGCCAACTGAAATAAAAAGGATTATAAGACAGTATTATGAAAAACTATACTCCAACAAATCTGAAAACGCAGAGGAAGTGGACAAATTTCTAAAAACACATTAACTACCCAAACTAACACAAAATGATGTTGAAAATCTGAACAGACCCATAACAAAAGAAGAGATTAAAAAGGTAGTAAAAAAATCCCCCCCCCCCAAAAAAAATGCCCTGGCCCAGGTGGCTTTACTGGAGAATTCTACCAAACATTCAGAGCAGAGCTTACACCAGTACTACTCAAATTATTTCAGAACATAGAAAAGGAAGCAATAATTCCTAACTCATTCTATGAAGCCAGCATAACCCTGATACCAAAACCAGGGAAAGACACCACAAAAAAACAGAAAATTACAGACCAATATCTCTCTGAATATAGATGTAAAAATTCTCAACAAAATGCTAGCCAATAAAATTCAGCATCATATCAAGAAATAATACACCCTGAGAAGTAAAAAAAAAAAATTTTATGCAAGGATGGTTTAATATTAGAAAATCAATCAATGTAATCTACCACATAAATAAAAAGAAAAAAAATAATTACATGATCTTCTCAATCTACACAGAAAAGGCATTTGACAAAGTCCAGCATCATTCCTGATAAAAACTCTCAATAAAATAGGTATAGAAGGAAAATTTCTCAACATAATAAAGGGCATATATGCAAAACCAACGGCCAGCATCATTCTTAACAGAGAGAGGCTGAAAACATTCCCCTTGAGAACAGGAAAGAGGCAAGGATGCCCTTTGTCACCACTCCTATTTAACATTGTGCTTGAAGTCCTAGCTAGAGCATTAAGGCAAGAAACAGAAATAAAGGGCATCCAAATTGGTAATGAAGAAGTTAAACTGTCCCTATTTGTGGATGATATGATATTATACACAGAAAATCCAAAAGACTGCACGAGACAACTACTGGAACTAATAGAAAAATTCAGCAGAACATCAGGATACAAGATCAACATACAAAACTCAGTTGGATTCCTAAACACCAATAAAGAGAACGATGAAAAGGAAATCGGGAAAACAGTACCATAGTTCCTAAAAAAATAAAATACTTGAGAATAAATCTAACCAGGGATATAAAAGACCTACACTAAGAAAACTACAAAGCACTACTGCAAGAAACCAAAAGAGATCTATATAAATGGAAAAACATACCATACTTGTGGATAGGTAGACCCAACATTGTGAAAAGCCAATTCTACCCAAAAAAAGAAAAAAGAAAATTTTTCTTTAGAGCGATTTACAAATACAATGCAATTCTGATCCAAATACCAACAACATTCTTTAAAGAGATGGAAAAACTTATCATTAACTTTGTACGGATAGGGAAGAGAAGCCAGATAAGTAAAGCATTACTGAAGAACAATAACATAGGAGGACTCTCACTACCTGAGCTCAGAACCTACTATACAGCTAGGGTAGCCAAAACAACCTGGTATTGGTACAAAGACAGATACATTGACCGATGGAACAGAACTGAGACTCCCAGAGGTAAATCCATCCACCTATGGTCACCTGATCTTTGACAAGGGCCCAAAGCCCATCAAATGGGGAAAAGCATCATAGCAACACGCAAGCCACCACAGTATGACAAACAGACAGGAGGTAAGGGATGCCACTAAAAAAAAAACAAAACAGTTCTGGAGTTGATTCAGAGTCATAGCAACCCTACAGGAAAGTGTAGAACTGCCCCATAGGGTTTCAAAGGAGGAGCTGGTGGATTCCAACTGCTGACTTTTTGGTTACATCCAAGCATTTAACCACTGTGCCAACAGGGCTCCAAATAGTATACTTCAAATCATTAAGAAATACATACTGATGTCCCAGTGACACAATTTAGTTTGAAGAGAAACTATTCTCCTTCTTATTAAGAGCCAATATGTAGATTTATTTAATTGTGTTGAGAATGAAAGATATAAATTCAAGATCATCAATCTTCTAGGCAAAAAAAAAATGAGAAAATACAGAATTCTTTTTTCAGAATTTTCAGTGAAAAAATTATAATGCATGTACAGTATACCTAAGCCACTGTGTTTTGTACTGAATTGATACAATAGATAGAGAGACAGTCACTGGGCAATGAAAATGATCTGTTCCTAACTGTGTCTTTAAGTCGATTTTGTAGGTAAGTCAGAACACGTGCATACAGTTCTTATTTAGCCTTACTTGGGTGCAAGAAAAGGCTAGAAGATTTTAAATGATTTAAAAACTGCACATGCAGCGAATGAAGGTGATTGTGATGAAGAATTTGTTTGCGTAAGGATTGGTTCAATACTTTCAAAGTGAGGGCAAATTTACATAACAGTAAAGGGCAAGTAGCAGTTATCCATAAGTTGAATGTTCATACCCTGGAGACTTCCTGTATTTGGCTATGAAAAATGAAAGATTTTAAATCAATGGTTTTTATTGTTGGCAGGAGTCACCAACCAACGTTGACTGGAACCACCTATGAAAATTAAAAAAAAAAAAATACTAATACCTGGGCCCCACTGCCTCAGATTCTGAGATATGCCAAGATGTTTAACATTTTAAAATAATAATAATAATTTTTTTAATAAAAGTTATTTGATAAAGTAATTCAGTTAATCAAAAATACACTAACATGGAGGCGGGCCCAAGATGACTGACTAGGTAGAAGCTACCTCGGATCCCACTTGCAACAAAGACTTGGAAAAACAAGTGAATCAATCACATACATGACAATCTACGAACCCTGACCAACAAACAGAACTAAAGAGTTGACCTGAGTGACAGAGACTGAGAACAAACAACCACAGGGAAGCAGCAACTGTTTTCGGAGCCTGAAGCCCATGTCCCAGTCAGGAAACCTTGGTGCCAGGCTTTGGACTGGGCACAGGGGAGCTGAGCATGGCATTCTGAGACGGAGCAAACATGGGACACAGCCCTAGGCCCCAGAAGTGACCTTGGGGGAAGCCCAGCCAGTGCACACAGGCAGCACAGCGATGCGGCTGACAGAAGGAGAAGTCACCGGGAGGCAGCAACTGGTTTTGGAGCCTGGAGTGTGGCATCCCAGCCGGGGAAACTTGGCGCTGGGCTTTGGACTGGGAGCGGAGGAACTAACCGTGTCTTCTGAGACAGCGCAAGCACGGGCTGTGGGCCTGACCCTCGGAGGCAATCTCTACCCAGCCAGTGCACACAGTCAACACGCCCCTCAGGAATCTCAGAAAAAACAGTCATCCCAAGCAAGATAAGTAACTTTGTCTATATTCTGGGGTGCTACTCTCTCCTATTTATCTGAACCCTCCCCTCCCCTTCCCAGGCGGCTTCATTAACATTGGAATTTCCTGAGCCAGAGTGAAGTGCGCTGCGGTTTTTTTTTTTTTTGGTCTTTTCCTAACTCATTCTCCTGGCCTGAGAGAAGCAGCTACAAAAAACCCGGGGACCAAAAATCCTTCCTCAATTAGACTAAAAACACAGAACCAGCTCCAGCCAAACATATGTGACCCACAGTCTTGGGCTTTCATCCCTACAGGGAACAGGGTGGTTATTATAATGCAAAGGCAATTCTGCGGGGATCTGACTGCAATTGTTTTAGCGGATTACTGGAAAGACAAGTTTCCCAGGTCTGATATCTCTGCATATTCAACAGAGCCCTCACTGACCCACAACAGGGAACTGAGGGCTGAAGCTCCCCCCAGACCACCTAGCCTCCTGCCTTAGGGGTCTAAGAAGGGTGACACCTACCAATCTGTAGAAATACTTGCATTGGGGGCCTAAGGTACAGCTGCAGAGCCCACCCACCAAGGTGCTTTAGGAATAGAGACACACCTACCTCGCTGGCACTTGGGGGAAGCCTGTCAGCATCCTGCCCCCCTCCTGGAGTGTGAACCCCTGCTGCTACTAGAATCTGGTGCACACAACTATCACCAGTACTTCTCTAGGTGGATAGGTGACAGTCTGCACCACACACTTGATGACCCAAAATCAGATTCTACTCAAGAATAAGTGAAAGGACTCTTAGGCTTATATATCTGGTAACAGCCCAAACCAGCTGGTAATAGTACATAAGTGATTCAGGGGCTACAACAATCAAGACAGCGCAATCTAGTAGCCCATCTACGTATATTGAAAGAAAGCAAAACAAGATAAGACTCAGTGAGCAACTATACAATAAATCACTACAATATCTTAGCGAAGGCTCGGAGACAGCAGTCGATACCAAACCACATAAAGAAGAAGACCATGATTGCTTCTACAACTCCCCAAACTAAAGAATCAAAATCTTTCCCAAATGAAGATACAATCCTGGAATTGCCAGATGCAGAATATAATTTACAGAATGCTTCAAGACATCAGGGATGACCTCAAAAATGAAATAAGGCAATCTACAGAAAAAGCCAAGGAACACACTGATAAAGCAGTTGAAGAACCCAAAAAGATTATTCAAGAACATAGTGGAAAAATTAATAAGCTGCAAGAATCCATAGAGAGACAGCATTCAGAAATCCAAAAGATTAACATTAAAATTACAGAATTAGACAACTCAATAGGAAGTCAGAGGAGTAGACTCGAGCAATTGGAATACAGGGCGGGGCATCTGGAGGACAAGGGAATTGACACCAATATAGCTGAAAAAAAATCAGATAAAAGAATTAAAAAAATGAAGAAATCCTAAGAATCATGTGGGACTCTATCAAGAAGAATAACTTGCATGTAATTGGAGTCCCAGAACAGGGAGAGATAAAAGAAAATACAGAGAGAATAGTTGAAGATCTGCTGGCAGAAAACCTCCCTGACATCATGAAACACGAAAAGATATCTATCCAAGATGCTCATCGAACCCCATTTAAGATTGATCCAAAAAGAAAATCACCAAGACTTATTATCATCAAACTTGCCAAAACCAAAGATAAAGAGAAAATTTTAAAAGCAGCCAGGGATAAAAGAAAGGTCTCCTACAAAGGAGAATCAATAAGTTCAGACTACTCAGCAGAAACCATGCAGTCAAGAAGGCAATGGGATGACATATGTAGAGCCCTGAAGGAGAAAAACTGCCAGCCAAGGATCATATATCCAGCAAAACTCTCTCTCAAATATGAAGGTGAAATTAAAACATTTAAAGATACGCACAAGCTTAGAGAATTTGCAAAAACCAAACCAAAGCTACAAGAAATACTAAAGGAAATTGTTTGGTCAGAAAACCAATAATATCAGATAACAGCACAACACAAGGTCACAGAACAGAAGATCCTAATATCAATTCAAATACGGAAATCACAAAAAACAAATTAAGATTAATTTTAAAAAAGAAAAAAACGCTCAAAACAGGGAATCATTGAAGTCAATATGTAAAAGATCACAATAATCAAAAAGAGGGACTAAATACAGGTGGCATAGAACTGCCATATGGAGAGGGAAACAAGGCGATATAGGACAATACAAGATAGGTATTTACTTAGAAAAATAGGGGTAAATATTAAGGTAACCACAAAGAGGTATAACAACTCCATAACTCAAAATAGAAACCAAGAAAAACATAACAACTCAGCAAACATAAAGTCAAATACTATGAAAATAAGGAACACAAAATTTACAAAGAAAAACATCTCAGCACAAAACAGTAAGTGGAAAAATGAAATCGTCAACAACACACATAAAAAGGCATCAAAATGACAGCACTAAACACATACTTATCTATAATTACGCTGAATGTAAATGGACTACATGCACCAATAGAGAGACAGGGAGTCTCAGACTGGATAAAGAAACACAATCCATCTATATGCTGCCTACAAGAGACACACCTTAGACTTAGAGACACAAACAAACTAAAACTCAAAAGATGGAAAAAAAATATATCAAGCAAACAACAAGCAAAAAGAGCAGGAGTAGCAATATTAATTTCTGACAAAATAGACTTAAAAGTTAAATCCACCACAAAGGATAAAGAAGGACACTACATAATCATTAAACGGACAACTTACCAGGAAGATATAACCATATCAAATATTTATGCACCCAATGCCAGGGCTTCAAGGTACATAAAACAAACTTTAACAGAACTGAAAAGTGAGATAGACACCTTCACAATTATAGTAGGAGACTTCAACACACCACTTTCGGAAAAGGACAAGACTTCCAGTAAGAAGCTCAATAGAGACACGGAAGACCTAATTCCTACAATCAACCAACTGGACCTCATCGAATTATACAGAACACTCCACCCAACAGCTGCAAAGTATACTCTTTTTTCTAGCGCGGATGGAACTTTCTCTAGAATAGACCACATATTAGGTCATAAAACAAACCTTTGCAGAATCCAAGATATCGAAATATTACAAAGCATCTTCTCAGACCATAAGGCCATAAAAGTGGAAATCAATAACAGAAAAATTAGGGAAAAGAAATCAAATACTTGGAAACACAACAATACCCTGCTGAAAAAAGACTGGGTAATAGAAGACATTAAGGAGGGAATAAAGAAATTCATAGAATGCAACGAGAATGAAAGCACTTTCTATCAAAACCTCTGGGACACAGCAAAAGCAGTGCTCAATTTATATCGATAAATGCACACATACAAAAAGAAGAAAACGCCAAAATCAGAGAACTGTCCCTACAACTTGAACAAACAGAAAGTGAGCAACAAAAGAATCCATCAGGCTCCAGAAGAAAACAAGTAATAAAAATTAGAGCAGAACTAAATGAATTAGAGAACAGAAAAACAATTGAAAGAATAAACAAAGCCAAAAGCTGGTTCTTCGAAAAAACTAACAAAATTGATAAACCATTGGCCAGACAGACTAAAGAAATATAGGAAAGAAAACAAATAACCCAAATAAGAAAAGAGACTGGCCACATCACAACAGACCCAAATGAAATTAAAAGAATCAAATCAGATTATTACGAAAAATTGTACTCTAACAAATTTGCAAACCTAGAAGAAATGGATGAATTCCTAGAAAAACACTACCTAACTAAACTAACACATTCAGAAGTAGAACAACTAAATAGACCCATAACAAAAAAAGAGATTGAAACGGTAATCAAAAAACTCCCAACAAAAAAAAAAAAACCCTGGCCCAGACGGCTTTACTGCAGAGGTGTACCAAACTTTCAGAAAAGAGTTAACACCACTACTACTAAAGGTATTTCAAAGCATAGAAAATGATGGAATACTACCTAACTCATTCTATGAAGCCACCATATCCCTGATACCAAAACCAGGTAAAGACACCACAAGAAAAGAAAATTTCAGACCTATATCCCTCATGAACATAGATGCAAAAATCCTCAACAAAATTCTAGCCAATAGAATTCAACAACATATCAAAAAAATAATCTACCACAACCAAGTGGGATTTATACCAGGTATGCAAGGCTGGTTTAATATTAGAAAAACCATTAATGTAATCCACCATATAAATAAAACAAAAGACAAAAAACCACATGAACTTATCAATTGATGCAGAAAAGGCATTTGGCAAAGTCGAACACACATTCATGATAAAAACTCTCAGCAAAATAGGAATTGAAGGAAAATTCCTCAACATAATAAAGGGCATCTATACAAAGCCAACAGCCAACATCACTCTAAATGGAGAGAGCCTGAAAGCATTTCTCTTGAGAATGGGAACCAGACAAGGATGCCCTTTATCACCGCTCTTATTCAACATTGTGCTAGAGGTCCTAGCCAGAGCAATTAGGCTAGACAAAGAAATAAAGGGCATCCAGATTGGCAAGGAGGAAGTAAAATTATCTCTATTTGCAGATGATATGATCTTATACACAGAAAACCCTAAGGAATCCTCCAGAAAACTACTGAAACTAATAGAAGAGTTTGGCAGAGGCTCAGGTTATAAGATAAACATATAAAAATCACTTGGATTTCTCTACATCAACAAAAAGAACATCGAAGAGGAAATCACCAAATCAATACCATTTACAGTAGCCCCCAAGAAGATAAAATACTTAGGAATAAATCTTACCAGAGATGTAAAAGACCTATACAAAGAAAACTACAAAGTACTAGTGCAAGAAACTAAAAAGGACCTACATAAGTGGAAAAACATACCTTGCTCATGGATAGGAAGACTTAACATAGTAAAAATGTCTATTCTACCAAAAGCCATCTATACATACAATGCACTTCCAATCCAAATACCAATGACATTTTTTAATGTGATGGAGAAACAAATCACCAACTTCATATGGAAGGGAAAGAAGCCCCAGATAAATAAAGCATTACTGAAAAAGAAGAAGAAAGTGGGAGGCCTCAATGTACCTGATTTTAGAACCTATTATACAGCCACAGTAGTCAAAACAGCCTGGTACTGGTACAACAACAGGCACATAGACCAATGGAACAGAATTGAGAACCTAGATATAAATCCATCACATATGAGCAGCTGATATTTGACAAAAGCCTAGTGTCAGTTAACTGGGGAAAAGATAGTCTTTTTAACAAATGGTGCTGGCATAACTGGATATCCATTTGCAAAAAAAATGAAACAGGACCCATACCTCACACCATGCACAAAAACTAATTCCAAGTGGATCAAAGACCTAAACATAAAGACTAAAATAATAAAGATCACGGAAGAGAAAATAGGGACAACAGTAAGAGCCCTAATACAAGGCATAAACAGAATACAAAACGTTACCAAAACGCCAGAGAGAAACCAGATAACTTGGAGCTCCTAAAAATCAAACACCTATGCTCATCTAAAAAAAAAAAAAAAGACTTCACCAAAAGACTAAAAAGACCACCTACAGATTGGGAAAGAATTTTCAGCTATGACATCTCCGACCAGCGCCTGATCTCTAAAATCTATATGATTCTGTCAAAACTCAACCACAAAAAGACAAACAACCCAATCAAGAAGTGGGCAAAGGATATGAGCACGCACTTCACTAAAGAAGATATTCAGGCAGCTAACAGATACACGAGAAAATGCTCTCGATCATTAGCCATTAGAGAAATGCAAATTAAAACTACGATGAGATTCCATCTCACAGCAACAAGGCTGGCATTAATCCAAAAAACACAAAATAAGAAATGTTGGAGAGGCTGCAGAGAGATTGGAACTCTTATACACTGCTGGTGGGAATGTAAAATGGTACAACCACTTTGGAAATCTATCTGGCGTTTTCCTAAAAAGTTAGAAATAAAACTACCATACAACCCAGAAATCCCACTCCTCGGAATATACCCTAGAGAAATAAGATTCTTTACACCAACAGATATATGCACACCCATGTTTATTGCAGCTCTGTTTACAATAGCAAAAAGCTGGAAGCAACCTAGGTGTCCATCAACAGATGAATGGTTAAATAAATTGTGGTATATTCACACAATGGAATAGTACGCATCAATAAAGAACAGTGAAGAATCTCTGAAACATTTCACAACATGGAGGAACCTGGAAGGCATTATGCTGAGTGAAATTAGTCAGAGGCAAAAGGACAAATAAGATCTTGAGAAATAGTATAAACTGAGAAGAACACATACTTTTGTGGTTATGGGGGGCGAGGGAGGGAGAGTGGGAGAGGGTTATTTACTGATTAGTTAGTAGATAAGAACTACTTTAGGTGAAGGGAAGGACAATACTCAATACAGGGAAGGTCAGCTCAAATGGACTGGACCAAAAGCAAAGAAGTTTCCGGGATAAACTGAATGCTTCAAAGGTCAGCGGAGCAAGGGCAGGGGTTTGGGGACTATGGCTTAAGGGGACATTTAAGTCAATTGGCAGAATAATTCTATTATGAAAACATTCTGCATCCCACTTTGAAATGTGGCATATGGGGTCTTAAATGCTAACAAGCGGCCATCTAAGATGCATCAATTAGTCTCAACCCACCTAGATCAAAGGAGAATGAAGAACACCAAGGTCACACAATAACTATGAGCCCAAGAGACAGAAAGGGCCACATGAACCAGAGACTTACATCATCCTGAGACCAGAAGAAATAGTTGGTGCCCAGCCACAACTGATGACTGCCCTGACAGGGAGCACAACAGAGAACCCCTGAAGGAGCAGGAGATCAGTGGGATGCAGACCCCAAATCTCATAAAAAGCCCAGGGTTAATGGTCTGACTGAGACTAGAGGAATCCTGGCAGTCATGGTCCCCAAACCTTCTGTTGGCCCAGGACAAGAACCATTCCCAAAGACAACTCATCAGACATGGAAGGGACTGGGCAATGAGTTGGAGAGAGATGCTGATGAAGAGTGAGCTACTTGTATCAGGTGGACACTTGAGACTGTGTTGGCATCTCCTGTCTGGAGGGGAGATAGAAGGGTAGAGAGGGTTAGAAACTGGCAAAATTGTCATGAAAGGAGAGACTGGAAGGAGGGAGCGGGCTGACTCCTTAGGGGTAGAGTAAGTGGGAGTATGGAGTAAGGCGTATATAAGCTTATATGTAACAGACTGACTTGATTTGTAAACTTTCACTTAAAGCACAATAAAAATTATTAAAAAAACGGGGGGAATGAAGGGGTGCTATTAACATGTAAATTGTCCATGATGTAATATTAATAAAAAAAACTGGTTACAAGATGGCAACAACAACAACAAAAAATACACTAACATGTTATGGATTGAGCAGACACTATAAAAAAAGAGAATTTAAAATAAAGTTTTTTTTTAATGTCTTTTGGACTTGGTACTCATAACTAAAATTGTGATGTGTTAGTTTCTTGAGTTTCTTTTTCTTCTGGATTTCTAAGTATAGTCTCACTACTAAAATAAGAAAATTGATTCCTCTTAATATATCAGTCCATGTGTTGGTTCCTGTACCCTGAATTTACTCTTCAAAACTGTTCAGGCTAGGCTTTAAATATAGAAAAGAAAAAGGAAAAACCTTTGAGTATTAGGTACCAAACCAAACCTGCTGCTGTCCAGTCATTTCTGACTCATAGCGACCCTGTAGGTCTGAGTAGAACTGCCCCATATGGTTTTGAAGGAGTGCCTGGTAGATTAGAACTGCCAACCTTTTGGTTAGCAGCTGTAGCTCTTAACCACTATGCCACCAGGGTTTCCTTGAATAGTAGGTACTAAATATAAATAAATAAATACCTATATATTTATTTATATATAAATATCAAATGAATATATATTGATTTAGTGTTTGCTGATTTTCTATATCTTCAAATTACTTTGCCTAAGTTATGATTTCTTTCTTTTCTATTTCCTTGTACCTATAATATTTTGGCTTAATCTCTCAGCACAGAAATTATCCATTAAGTTTTAAGCTGCTTGAGGATATTAAGGTGAACGTTTTATCTAAGACAGAAATCTGTTATGTTTAGTTGAAATTGGATTAAAAAAGAAAGGCCATGTGTCAGAATCGACTGGATGGCAACTAATAAGTAAAGAGTTAACCTTAAAGGACATCTCGAGGGAACATGCTGAGTGATATAAGAAGGAGAAAATAAAATACCTGTTTTGTTGAGTGGCTTACAAAATGTTAGTATTATAAACATCAGTGGGAAATACTGTAGAAACAGTACATATTTGAGAGTAGCAAGAATTTTTAAAATTTAACATGAGAATTTTGAGGTGAAATGGTTGAGCAATGGAACTAAATTACAATTTTTGTTGTTGTGGGTTTTTAAAAAAATTTTTAACATTAAAAATGTTCATAAGTTATACTAAAGTCTCAATTTTAATTCATGTATTAATTACATTGTGCTATATATTTTCTTTTTGGGGCACTTCAGGATTATGAAAGATTCTCTTCCAAAGTAGCACTGATAAAAATTATTAAAAAGTGAGTGGAGGGAGAGAGTGGGCTGTCTCATTACGCAGAGAGTAATTGGGAGTGTGTAGCAAGGCGTTTATGGGTTTTTGTGTGAGACACTGACTTGATTTGTAAACTTTTGCTTAAAGCACAATAAAAATTATAAAAAAAAAGAATTATTAAAAAGTGAATAAAATTTTATTCTATCAAATGTGACTGCCAAAATATTTTTAAAATATGCTGTAATTTGTTTACTCTATACTTCTTTAGTGCTGTATTTCTATCATCTATCTACCTATCATCTATCTATCTATCTATCTATCTATCATCTATCTATCTATCTGTCTATCATCTATCTATACAATTTTAAGTAGCCTGACTCTTGTCACAATCATTATTGTCCTTATAAGTATACTCAGGATAGCTCTCAAATAAAACATTTCTTTTTTACTCTTATTCAAGTAGCTATTCTTCTTAAAAACTCTAAAAATCCGTTTATAACAGTCCTAACCTACATGGATTGCTCCTTTTCTTTTCCTCTTTTCATTTCTTCTTTCCTCCCTCTTTTCTTCCTTCTTCCCCTCCTCTTTCCCTCTCTCCCTCCCTGTCTCCCTCCCTGCTACCATCCCTGCCTCCTTCCCTCCCTTCCTCCCTCCTTACCTCCCTCCTTCCTTCCCTTCTTCCTCCCTTTCTTACTTAACTTCTCTCTGCTTTTCTTTCAGTAACAACAAATATTTAATGGGAAAGTTGTATATCATTTGGGATTCAGTTTTTGGGGAGTCTAGGGTTTGCTAGTGTATTAAGTGAGATAAAACCCTGCAGTTGGTGCAGTAGCATACCATCTATATCTCACTTCTCACCACCTTAGACACAAAGACTAAGTTGACTTGGATACCCAGAGGTGTCCCTTTCCTTCCTTCCTTCCTTCCTTCCTTCCTTCCTTCCTTCCTTCCTTCCTTCCTTCCTTCCTTCCTTCCTTCCTTCCTTCCTTCCTTCCTTCCTTCCTTCCTTCCTTCCTTCCTTCCTCTCTCCTTTGCTTCCTTCCTTTCTTCCTTACTCTCTTCCTTCCTCCCTCCTTTCCTTTTTTTCCTTTCCTCCTTATCACCCCTTTCTACTTTATTTATTTTTTAAATAACAAAACATGTTTAATGTGGAAGCTGTATATCAGTTGCAAATGAGATTTTTAGGGGGTCTTAGATTTTGCCAGTGTATTAACTGAGATAAAACACTGTAGGTGGTGCAGTAGTGTACCACTCATACCTCACTTCCGAGCATCGTAGACACAGACCGAGTTGAATTAATACCAGAGATGTGAAGCATCATTATGGCTACCTTGTCAGATCAATTAGGGGCTACACGAGGATGGGTAATGAAAGGAGTCCCAGCCTAAGAATGTGTCACAGTGAGTCACTGGCTCCAAGTCCCTGAATGTATAATTGAAATGGATATACATGGCATTCGGCAGAAATCTACATTTAGTTTCTTGCCCTTAGCGTCAGAGCTAACATACTAGAAAGACCAAATAGAAGCCACCCAGCTGATAGAATATATTGAAAGTGATATCACATTACAGAGAGAGTGGTAAATATTAATGCCACTCTTAAAGACTTAAAAGTGGGAGTAGTGTTCCCCATCATGTCACAATTTTGTTCACCAGTCTGGATCCTACAAAAATCAGATGGAATTTTGAGAATGACAGTTAAATACTCTCATTGATCAAGCAGTATTGACTTCAGTTGCTACTGCTGTCAGACGTGGAATCTCTGCTAGAACAGATGAACACAGGCTAAACATAGTGTGTGTCTGTCTTAGTTATCTAGCGCTGCTGTAACAGAAATACCACAAGTAGATGCTTTAACAAAGAGAGATTTATTTTCTCACAGTAAATAGGCTAACAGTTCAAAATCAGGGTGTCAACTCCAGGGCAAGGCTTTCTCTCTCTGTACTCAATCTTTCCCTGGTTGAGGAGCTTCTCAGGCTCAGGGACCCTGTGTCCAAAGGACGTGCTCTGTTCCCGGTGCTTCTTTCTCGGTGGTATGAGGTCTCCCTCTCTCTCTGCTTGCTTCTATCTTTTACATCTTAAGAAATTGTCTCAAGACACAATCTAATCCTGTAGGTGGAGTCCTGCCTCACTAACACAACTGCCTCCCATCCTCCCTCCATAACATCATAGATAAAGGATTTACAACATACAGGAAAATCACACAATGCTGGGAATCATGGCCCAGCCCAATTGATACACACATTTTTGGGGGGACATAATTCAATCTATGACAGTGACCATTTTTGGTGTTTGATTACTGATAGTTGTCAAGGCCCACCACTCTCTTTTTCCTTTTACCCCACATCTAGGCAAGACGGGAAAAAAAGCCTGCATGCTCCCTCTCTATAGGAAGTTCAAACCACACAAGCTCTGGCCCATTCGGAGAACTCTCATTCTAGTTCCAGTTCTTAACCACTATAAAACCCGTGCCAGTTGCCTCTCCCTTCTCTTGCAAGCTGTTTTTCAGACCTGTTTGGAAACAGGACCTGCTGGTCCCAGAAAGCACCATTATGTGAATAATAAATATTTTCTTACTCCCTTGGTGAGTGTGTGCTAACATCAATGTTGATATCTCAACTAAGTCTGGGTGTGGTGTCCATCTGACCTTTTTGGAATGACCACTACAGAACTGGTGAATACATTCTTTCCATCCTTACCAGGAAAAACCAGAGAGAGTTCGTATTCACATAGGAAGAAGAAAGCATATACTTATGGTGTTGCTCATGCTATGTTAACTTTTTTCCCACTTTCAAAATATTTTCTAAAAAAAACAGGCTGTCTGGATATTCCAAAGATCATCATATTGGTCTGATATTTTTGAGAAACTATGCTAATCATACCAGATTAACAGGCTAGTACATTGAAAGTTTTAATAAGACACATGCTTTCCAGAGGATGGAATAAAAGCCTTATGAAGATTCTTAGTTCTGTGGTCTGCTGCCTGCTCGGACATCTACTCCAACGCAAAGGATATATTATTGCATCTTATAACTTCTACCACCTACAAAGAAGCAAAATGCTAGCTGGGTCTCCTTGGATTCTAGAATAAGCATATTTCTCATTTGGGTGTACTCTGTGTCACAGAGGGCTGCCAGCTTTAAATGTGTCCAAAGATTCATAGACGTGGTATAAAAAGTATCTCTCATGGGAAAAGACGCCATGTGGCATTTATGATGAACTCCAATATGAGATTCACAACATAGAGCCCTAAATTTCCAACAAGGAATTACACAGCATTTGAAAAACACATGCAACAACTGGCCATGTGTTGTCAAGTAATCACATGACCATGTCCTTAACGGGTGAGATTATGTCAAACCCTCCAAGTCATAAACTTGAATATGTCCAGTAGCAATTCATCTGAGCTTTTCCAGAGGATACACATAAACTTCATGAGTAGGTGGCACAGATTCCCATGTCATCTATCAATGTTGCACTTGTACTTTCCTCTTAGATTTCATTTATGGCGATACGAGGATGAGGGAAGACCAATTTATATAAGAGGAAAATAACCAAGCTGGATTCCCATTAGGCTTAGATAAACATCTGTGTGTAAGCTGAAAACAGACTGTTGCTGTGCCACCATCCCAATCAGAGGGTCCCTGAAAGAGAAATCCTCCCTATGGGCAAGGCTTCAAAAATACACCCAGTCATATAGTGTGTGAAAAGAGAAAGGCTCAAGGTTTAGGTCTTGGTCAGTGATGACTAGTTAGTTGTTCATGGGCTTGGAAGAAAAAAAAGAGTTTAGGGATAAGGAGATCTTGGGAAGAAGTATGCAGATGGATAAAAGTTTTTTGCATCTACATTGTGAAAAACTTTATATTTCATATTTGTACCTATCAGAGAGAGTTCAACATGGGAAAGACACTAAGGAGCCAATTAGAGTGATTCAGTCACTCTTGACCTCTATCATCTGTCTTCTCAGTGTTGACACATGATTACATGGGAAGAGTGACAATGGTGATAAGGATGCTGGCTATGAATGGTCCCAACAGCATGTGTTCCCATCCATCAAAGCTAATCCAGCTACTGCCACTGCCAAATATCCAGCAATGGAGACCAAAGCAGAGCCTTTGCTATGGTGCCATCCGCCAAGGATATTAAGCAGTTATTTAGTGGGAAGTTATTTACTGCATACCGCCTCTATCCTGGAAACAAGTGATTCATCCTGAACGGAGGTGACACATGTTCTGGGTATGCACATGCTGTTTCTACCTAAAAGGATTAAATCAGCACCACTATCTGATGGTGTACACAGTATATGATCCGCCAACACGTGGCTATGCCCAACATTTCCTCAAACCAGGGAACCTACTTTAAAAAGAAGTAGAATTTCTATTAGGCACATGACCATGGAAGCTACTTTTCCGATAACAAATTGCACCACTCAGAAACTGACAGCTGAATATTAATGGAATAGCCTTTGAAGGTACAGCTGATGTATCAGTTTAGAAATTGTATCCTGCAAGTAAATGATGCCATTGGTGTTGTATTTACCCTAAATCAACATATTATATGGTGCTGTATCTCCAGTAGACAAAATACCTGGGTCAAAAAAAACTAAGGAGTGGAATTAGGAGTGGTTCTCCTTACCATCACTTCTACTGAATCAATGCAAGGGCGGGGGGGTGTTATCTTTCCCATTACTGTGACTCTAGGATTTGCGGGTCTAGAGATATTGGTTCCCATTGAGGAAAAGTTTCTACCATGGGAGAAAACAATAGTACTGCTAATCTTTAAGTTACATATACTTTCCAGTTGTTTTGTAATCCTTATGCCAAGATACCAGCCACCAACCAAGGAATCACCAGCATGGTAGAGGAAGGTGAGAAATAGGATGTCTGTCATACAAGAAGGTCCACTTGAATGTCGCTTGGTACTTTTGTGCCCAATTTTTATGGTAAAAGCTACCATTAGTTGACTAGGGGCTCACACAACTCCAGGATTAGGGTCAAGGTAAGCCCCCAGGTAAGTGACCTAGACAAGAAGAGGTCCTAGATAAGGGTGAGAGGAATCTAAAATAGGTATTAGAGGTGGACAATAATAAGCATCGATTACAATCATGAGACAAGCAGCAGTAGAGGCTAGAGTCTCTTCATTTCCCTATTCTCTTATAAGTTTTCCTAGAGAATGGGACCAACAAAAAACCAGAAGTTTTTCCCAGAAAGGGTGAAATTGTTAGGTGAAACAACAGTATGCAAGTGGTGCAAGAGATGGACTCTATTAGATGCTGTGTTACTTCATCCAAATCCATCCACTTTTGCAACCCAGGTACTCAATCCCTTACCTACCATTTCACAGTCAATTAAGTATATTATTTTAATATGAAGTACCTTGTTTTAGATGAACATATGTTGCTTCCTATTATTCATGGCTCCCTTTTTAAATCTTTAAAAATCACTCATTTAATAATACATTCTTGTATTAATGATTAATTATTAAGGATTAATGATATGCTTAATAGAATTTAATTTACATACCTATCTTCCATTCCATTTAGTAAATCAAAAATATATTTGTCTGTTTCTGGTTATCTATTATGTCTTCAACTTTTTCTGATTCTCTAGAGATTATCCATCTTCATAAGCCCAGGAAGTCTAGGAGATAAACTAATTTACAGAAGTTATAGGAAACTTGGTATTACTTTTTAAGTTCCCACCTAAATCACATCCATTCATTTGGAGCCCACACTGATTCACTGAGTTATAGTCATATTTGCAAAACTGATTCAGTCTTGATTAGTTTCTGCCTCAGTCCCTAATTTTAATATTTAACTGAATATCCTCCTTCTTATTCTAAATAGAGTTCTGTCCAGTCAGCCATCATATTTCTGCTGCCCTGCTACCCTCAAGCAATTCTAAAATAATCCCCATCTTCCTGTTGCTGTTGTTCATATACATTTAAAAATTCTAAAACTTTGCTTTGGACCCAGTCTTAGTTTCCTAGGGCTTCTGTCATGGATTCAGTTGTGTCACTCAAAAACATGCAGATCAATTTGGCTAGGCCGTGATTTCCAGTATTGTATGCTAATCTACCATTTTGTCATCTATGTGGTTTCCCTCTGTGTTGTAAACCCTAACACTATGATGTTAATGAGATGGATTAGTGGCAGTTACGTTGATGAGATCTACAAGATTAGATAGTGTCCTAAGCCAATCTTTTTTGAGATATAAAATAGAGAAGTGAGCAAAGAGACAGAGTGGGGGGACCTTATACCAGCAAGAAAGCTGTGCTAGGAGCACAGCGCATCCCTCTTTGGACCCGGGGTTCCTGCATGGAGAAGCTCCTAGTTCAGGGGAATATTGATGACAAGGACCTTCCTCCAGAGCCAACAGAGAAAGCCTCCCCCTGGAGCTGATGCCCTGAATTTGGACTTCTAACCTACTCTAACCTACTAGATTGTAAGAAAATAAATTTATTTTTGTTAAAGCCATCTACTTGCAGTATTTTTTTTTTCATAGCAGCAGTAAATGACAAAGACAGCTTCCATAAGAAAATAACACAAAGTGAGTGATTCTAAAGAACAGAAGTTTATTCTCACAACTTTGGAGGCCATAAACCTGAATTCAGGGTGTTAGCAGGGCTATGCTTTCAGCTCTAGGGGAAGACCCTACCTCTTCTCTTTTAGCTTCTGGTTGAAGACAGAAACTCACATGCTATCTTCCCCTTTTGTATGACCCTGTTTCTGGGTCTCTTATCCTCTTAAAAAAGACATTACTTGGAAGGAATTAGGATTAGGACCTACCTTTCTGAGCGTGACCTCCTTTAACTTAACTGATAACAGCAACAACAACAAAAACCTATTTCCAAACAAGTTCATGTTCACAGGTACAAGGGTTAAGATTTCAACATATCTTTTGGGGGGACATAATTCAACCCATAACAGACCTTTTTGAAATTACGAACTAGAATGCTATGTTCTTTCTTTTGCTACTCCTTTAAAAATCAAATGACTCACAGCATTTGTTTTGAATTCACAGTTATCACAAATTTGGCATTCTCTAATATTTATTAACCTTCAATTATAAATGAAGAAATGTTTGTCCATAGGAATTCTTTGATTGCACACAAGAAAAAAACAACTCAAGCTAATTAAGCTAAACAAGAAACATGCTGACATTTTTTTTTTTTAATAAATCAGGAAATCAAAGCAAATAACCGGACAACTGAAGACATAGGCACCAGCACAATCCCGTGATCATTAATATTAGAAATTCACAGATTTTTTCTAACTCCATGGTTCTGAAAATGAAAACCCCCTCCCCCCTGCCAAAAGAAGCAAAAGCCTCAGTATGGCTTTGGAACACTGGAAAAATACAAATATCAGAGCCCCACCACAGATCCACATTGTAATTCATTCTGGGAGTGTGTTTTAGCTATTCCTCCAGGTGATTCTGGTGCATGCTAACATCTTAGAACCAATGTTCTAGGGCTCTACAATCAGCGCCACAGCTCTGCTCAAGTGCAGCACCCAAATGTCTGCACGGAAGATTCAAATTATTCAGAGAGGGAATCCGAAAGGCCTCATAAAGTCAATTGTCTGCTTTTGATATCCTTACCATTGTCACAATGGAAGAAATGAAGGGAAATGATCTACAGCTTGGGATTCTTCTGGGAAAAAAAAAAAGATAAACGAGCTAAGAACAACCGAGCAAACAAATAAATAAGCAGTCAAATCCTTGTTTACAAATAAAGGAATATTATACCACCCAATGTGAATATGATATAATATGATCCACTGAATGGCATAGTATTTATATGCCATTTTGCAGTTTAAAAAATGCTTTCACATACATCTCATTTAATAAGCCTGAAGAGGAAACAAGCTACATTTGTGTTGATGACATTACTAACAGAATTTTTTAATAATTATTATCCATATATGCTTTCATATATCACCCTTTAGGGAAGATCAGTCTTAAAGAAAAAAAAAAATATATATATATAAGTCCAGAATAGTATACCTAAGGGAATTCAAATAATGGCAATGGGTAAATATTCCTTTCAAGTTTGTTTTCACTAACAGTTTATGATCTAGAATTTCTGGTTAATTATATTGCTATACTTATTTTACAAAGTTCTTATATGTGTTGGAAATGTATCAACATGATGCTCAGACATGGTTGAAAATATGGACTAGAATGATCACATACATATCTTATGGCTCCTTGGACTTTTCAGGCTGTAGCAATTGTTAAGCTTTTGGCTGCTAACTAAAAGGTTGACAGTTCAAATTTACCCTGTGGCTCTGAGGAAGGAAGAACCTGGGACCTGTTTCCATAAAAATTACAGCTTAGAAAACCTTATGGGGCAATCTATTCTGTCATGTGGGGTTGCTATGTGTAGGAATTGATTAGACCGCACCTAACAACAGCAGCTTTGTGGTAGAGAACGTATTTTTTTTTCCCCTAGAAAAGTAAAAAAAAAAATGATGTGAAGGGAGAGCCATAAAAATAATACGAAAGATTGTATTTGCCTGCTCACATACTCAAATTTTAATTTCTCTGAATTATGCTTCATTTTGTTTTAGCGCATTCATAAATTTAATGATAACTTTTTAAACTCTTCGAAATAATTCTAGAGTTACAGAGAAGTTGCAAAGATACTTATTGTTACCAGCTGTCAACTCCCAACTCATGGCAAACCCATGCACAAAAATGTCAAACCATTGTGATTCATAGGGTTTTCACTGGCTGATTTTTTGAAAGTGGGCCACCAGGCCTTTCTTCCTGGTCTGTCAGTCTGGAAGCTCAGCTGAAATATTCTCAGCAACACTGTAAGACGCACAAGCCTCCACTGACATTTTATTTGTTTGTTTGTTTTATTTTGTTAATTGTTTTTCTTTTTAAATGCCTTAAATTTTTTTTGTTGTTGAAAGCAGAATACGTTATGTAGGATAGTAGGCCTTGAGGTTGAAGTTTTACTCCTGGAATGGTCACAACTTTCCTTCTGCTAAGCCTTTAGTTGAGGCATTTTTATTAGGAGTTGGGCTGGGTTTGAGATTTGTTCTTATCATGAATTATCCTTTTTATATCATAGTATTCAAATTTAGGTCTTCGTTGTGTCCAGGTGGAAACCCTGGTGGCACAGTGGTTAAGAGCTACGTCTGCTAACCAAAAGATCGGCAGTTCGAATCACCAGGCACTCATTGGAAACTCTGTGGGGCAGTTCTACGCTGTCCTATAGGGTCACTATGAGTCAGAATCAACTCAACAGCAATGGGTTTGGTTTGGTTTGGTTTGGTTTGGTTTGGTTTGGTTTGGTTTGGTTTGGTTTGGTTTGGTTTGGTTTTTGTGTCCAGGTTGGCTGGTGCTTTAGCAGAGCACTGTTTGTTTGATTCTAAGTTTCAGGTCTTCTCTTTTTGCTGTATCTTAGAAACAGTAATTCTGTATGCTCGGCTTCCTCCTCTATACATATCCTACCATTATGGGTGTTCATTTGCACTTACAACTTTCTGAGTAGGTTGTGGTGATTTGTTGTGGCAATGCTGTCTCTGTTCTTGTGTTTAAGGCTCAGAGCCAGGCATGCATCAGGCTCCTGGTTCATGGGGTTTTGTCTTCCTGGTTTTCCTTCTCCTCTCCTGACAAAGTTTTGGTGTTAGTGCTTAATTCTGTCCCACCCTCGGAGTAAGGTTTGCCCCGGCCCCACTGCATTCCCACAGCTGCAATGAGTGTTCATCAATGCACTAACCCCAATGCTCTTGCCTTTGCTCAGGGATCGTTCTGATTTTTTTATTATTTTATTTTTATTTTTTCTGTGTGGTTCTGGGACGGTTCATGGAGAAAGTTCAATTTCTGTGGCTCAAAAGGGATTCGCACTTTGGCCTTTATCAATTTGTTAGCTATTTACTTGACCCTACTTGCTGTTGTCGGGTCACATCTACCTCAGTTGGGTGTGTGTTAGCACCTCCTCTCTTTTATTACATACTGTTTCTCCTTACATTTAGGGTGAGTTTACTCTGTAACCATAGTTTTCCAATGGGTTCAAAAAGTCACGAACTTGAAGTTAGTCCACCTCTGTTTTGTTGTAAACTTGGAAGAGACATTCCTTACAGTTTTCTACATCAGGGGAAGGAAACTGGAGATGCAGAGGTTAACTGCAAGTCAACAAATACTTCAAATGTATATAATCTTCATTGCAGATGGAATTTGAGTCAAGGCACTGAAGGCAGTTACAAAAAACCTTTTATAAAATGATATCACCACTTATTTTCCTTTGGGAAAGAGCAATTCTTTAAGTTCCATTTGGATAACCATTGAATTATTTCAAAATTCAAATACTTAAGAATTCAGGATTGGTGTTTTTGTTGTTAGCTGCCTTCAAGCAAATTCTGACTGATAATTCAGAATTAAAAACTTTTAAAAAAAGTTAATGTAAACTATTTATTGATAGGAATAGAGAAAACATCAGTCATATTCTATCATCAATTAAATGGATTATATATGCATGTTGAGACTATTATGAAATGATTTGAGAAATGTTAATTTGATCCAGAATTTGATCAATGTTAATTAGTTAGAAAAAGCAATGTAAATTTGATCAATAATATCTTAATTTTAAGATTCCCCTCCTTTTAATGGTACAACTTTGATTGCCATTAATAAATGAAAACCTTGGTTTTACAAATTACAGGATGATGGCTAACTCAAAAAGGATCAATATATTACAGGATAATGATATTTTCCTCAAAAATGTTCAAACGAATCAACCCTAGCATTCAAATTATATTAACCTATGTCAAGTGGAAATAGCTGGTGTCACAGAGAATTTCTTTCAGAAAGCTGTATATAAATCACAGAACATTATCCCATTCTGCAAACTATCTTCCCTATTATCAATTATTTTAACATATCTTACCTAATGTCAAGAAAGACAATAAAAACAGTAAACATATACGCTTTCATTTTATCAATAATGAAAACTTTGGATTGTATATCTCAATTTCCTTCACTGCTTTTGTGTTGGCTATTAAATTCTACAAATGATTTATTCCTTTGCCTGCAGAACTTAAGCCTCTGTTAACTTTGAGCTTTGATATTAGACCGTGTGAATACAAAGATCAAAGAATGAATTAATAGGAGAAAGACTGAAGATAAAATTGGATTCAGGAGATTAATACCATAATTATTGAGGAGTGAACAATGTAATCTAAATATATCTAAGAAGGATTTTTTAACTCTGTTCCATAATGGCTAGAGAAGAACCAAGGTGGGGATGTGAAAATGTAAGATCATACAACGGCCACAGTTTATATATGGTAGGTCCTTGACTCAGGGAGTATAAATTGATATCAGTGATTGTAGTAATACAGGCCACTGCTTTAAAACAAATAGCAACCCAGCCACATGAAATGTTCAAGGATGTGTTCTACCCACAATACAACAAAACAGATAGTTTTGCACCAAGAAATGGCTTATGGTCTTAACATGAAAAATAAGTAGTTGGTCGTCAGATCAGTCAGCTACTAGCCCGGGCCATGTATAGAGATGTGGAAAATTCCTGAATCATTTGGGCTAGTAACCTGCCATTTAAACCCTTTGATATTCTCTACATTTTATCCAATAATTCTTTCTTCATATTTGTTCAACACACATCATGAAATTGCTTTGTTATTATTCACAAACATATTCATCAGGCTGAAAATTTATTGTCATATAATTATTGACTGATTGACAGTTGCTTGATTAACCCTACTGTGATGGACAGAGTAATGACCTTCACCACCCCAAAGATATCCATTTCCTAATCCATGGAACTAGCAATATGTTAGGCTACATGATAAAGGGAAATTAAGGTAGCAAATGGAATAATTTTGCTAATTAGCTAACCTTAAAATAAGGATATTACCCTGGATTATCCAAGTGGGCCTGATGTAAACACAAGGGCCCTTAAAAGTAGAAGAGAGAGGCAGAAGAGCCATAATCAGGGAAGGAGATGTGACAAGAGAAATAAGGTCAGAGTGATGTGATTGCTGTCTTTGGAGGTCGAGGAAGGGACCATGGTCAAGTAATGTGGCTAGCCTCTAGATGCTGTAACAGGCAAGGAAAAGGATTCTCCCCTAGAACCTCCAGAAGGAAACATAGCCTTGCAGACATCTTGGTTTTAGCCTACTGAGACCTATTCAGACATCTGAAATACAAAGTTATAAGGTAATAAATTTGTGTTGTTTTAAACCACTAAGTTTGTGGCAATTTGTTACAGCAGTTATAGAAAACTAATACAATTATCAACATATTTAAAGAATGAAAAGGCATAGCTCCATTTAATAATAGACTCCCCCGGTGGGACACATTGTCATGAAATTGCTCTCTTGATATGGGAGAATCCCAGGGGCACAGAAGTCAAAAAACATCACTCAATGGAGATGTCAATTTGGTTTACCAACATGATAGGCAGAATTACCTGACACCCAGCATCATAAACCAAATCCAATCTAGTGGCTGTGGAGTCAGTTCTGACTCATGGTGGCCCCATGTGTGTCACAGTAGAACTGTGCTCCATAGGGTTTTCAAGCACTGATTTTTTGGAAGTAGATCACCAGGCTTTCTTCTGAGGCACCACTGGATGGACTCAAATAGTCAAGCTTTCAGTTAGCAGCCAAGCACTTAACGATTTATGTCACCCAACATCTCAGGTAGTGCTTAGTTAATCATGGGATCCTTGGAATAGGAGTAAATAAATAGGTTTTTAAAGTTCTACTCAATTTTTATTAAAAAAAACCAGTTCAGATATGTTGTAAAGGTCTTGGCTTGATCCCCAAAGAAGAAGGCATTCGATTCTTATACTTAGGTCATTTCACACCTAAGAAACCTTTTGCTGAAGTGAAACACCTATTTATTTTTAAAGATATACCCTGCAATAATTATCGTGAATTTTCCATTTAGCACTCGTCAAAGATGGAGCGGTGTTGCAGTGGTTAAGAGCTCAGATGTTAATCAAAAGGTTGGCAATTCAAATCCAACAGCCACTCCTTAGAAACTCTATGGGGCAATTCTACTCTGTCCTATAGGGTCATTATGAGTCGGAATCGACTTGATGACATGTTTTTTCTTCCTTTACTCGTCGAAAAGACCTGTGACTAACTACCAGAGTAACTATGCACTGGGAAAAGAAAGCTGCCAGTCTTGCAGGGATTATTCAACAATAGTTATGAGACATAACTCCTTCATGAGGACAATATTTTACATTGACACACCTTTCTGAGTGTCGCTTTTAAGGAGCAGGTAACACAGTTTCAATTCAAATCTGCTTACTAGAAACCAAATCATCTCTCATTCATTTCTCCAGTGTATAGTTTGAATACATAGTCTCAACATTGATAGAAAGTCTGCATTTGTTTTTCCCTTAAATAAGTGTGATCATGAATAGAAACTTCAAATAGAAGTCCCTAGAACCCATCTATTGTTATTGATTGAATCTTGTCTCTGAAAAAGGTATGTTGAAATTCAACCCTTCTACCTGTGAATATGACTTCTTTTGGATCTTTCTTTGATGACAATGTCAGTTAAGTCATGCCAGAGTAGGGTGGGTGTTAGCGCTAATTCTTTCCAAGTAATCAAAACCATTGCCCTCGAGTTGATTCTGATTCATAGTGACAGTGTCTTATAAAAGGGGAGAACAGACACAGCAGAAAGAAGTCCACATGGGGGAAGACAGACATCATATGAAGATGGAGGCAGATGCATCTATAAAAAATCAAGAAACACCAAGAATTGCAGGCAGACATTAGAAGCTAGGAGAGAGGCATGGAGCAATTCCTCTCTCAAAGGCTTCAGAAGGTGTTAACACAGCTAATACCTTGAATTGGACTTCCAGTCTCCAGAATTGTGAGAATATATATTTTTGATCTTTAAATCCACCCATTTTGTGATATTTTGTTACAGCAGATCCAGGAAAAGAAAAGCTTCAAAAAAGTGAAAAAAAAGTATGCCATACTCTTCAGGAAATTTCAGATACTATCCTCACTCCAAAATTCTAGAAACATGCGGGAGTGATCCCACTTTAACTGCCTTCTTGGACATTGTCACACAATGAATCAAATGTAGTCTTCTTTGTGCAATAAATAAATAAACTATTGACCCTGTTATAAATGTATTGCTTTGCTAGACACTTCTCATCTCCATAAATGTAAGCAGAAACACAACCATTTCTGATGCTTGGCTCTAAGGTTTCAGTGCAGCCAATAGTGCATGTAATGTCTACAGTAGATTCATAAGATTATGAATCTTGTTACAATCCTGTCTTAGTTATCTAGTGGTGCTATAATAAAAATACCCCAAGTGGATGGCTTTAACAAACAGAAATTTATTCTCTCACAGTTTAGGAGGTTAGAAGTCTGAATTCAGGGTGCCAGCTCCAAGGGAAGGATTTCTTTCTCTGTCAGCTCTGGGGGAAGGTCCTTGTCATCAATCTTCCCCTGTTCTAGGAGCTTCTCAGCACAGGAACTCTGAGTTCAAAAGATGCACTCCACTCCTGGCTCTTCTTGCTTTGTAGTAATGAGGTCCCTCTCCTCTGTGCTCATTTCTCTTTTTTATATCTCAAAAGAGATTGACTCAAGATACAATCTAATCCTGTAAATTGTGCCCTGCATCATTAGTATAACTGCCTCTAACCCTCCCTCATTAACATCATAGCAATTAGAATTTACAACACATAGGATAATTGCATCAAATCACAAAATGAAGGAAAACCACGCAATATTGGGAATTATGGCCTAGTTAAGTTGACACTTATTTTGGAGGGATGCAATTCAATCCATGACATTCTACCCTTTGGCTCCCCAAAATCCATATCCTTGCCACGTGTAAAACACAACCACCCTATCATATCATCCCAAAAGTCTTAAATCACCTCCAAGTTCAAAATCTCTTCTTCTGCAAAATCTCTTTTTATCTGTGAATTCCAGAATACAACTTAGCCACTTCCAAAGTACAATGATGGAACAGGCATAATGTAAACATTTCCATTACAAATGGTGAAATTGGAGGGAAAGAAGAGATAACAGGCATAAAACAAGTCAGCAGAACACGTTACATAGCTCTCAAGGCTTGAAAATAATCTTCTGTTCTCTGAGACCTTTTAGGCAATGGTCCTGCCCTCCAGACTCTGGTTGTTGACAACACTCTCCTGATTCTGGGTGGAGGTTCCTCAGCCCTGGGCTTCAGCTCTGCTTTCCAGCCCCACTGGAATGGTAACTCTGCTCCCTCTCATTTGGGTGGCTGTGTTCTCCCAGCCCATCTGAGTGGTGATTCCACCCCCTTGGCCCCCTCAGGCCACATTCTTCTACCTCTTAAGCATGGTAGCCCTGCCATCTCAGTTTGGCTGGTGGATCTTACTTCATCTGGCTGGCATTCATGAAAGGAAGCCACATACTTTGGAACCAAGTTAGTAAAGATCCAGCTCTTTGAAAACTAGGAAGCCGTGGCCCCACCCTTTGAAACTCCAGAGGCATTGTCTCCACCCTTTGAAACTCTAGAGGTCATGGCCCTACCCTTTAAGACAGAGACAGCTCTGCCTCCTTGGTTCGTTATCTCTTTAGCTTCTCTTTCCTGGTTCCTTGGCCCCTCAGTTCATTGGGTCCTTGGGTTTTCCTGTTCAGACAAGTGTTACAAAGCTCTTTAGCTCTACCAATAAGTGCCTGGAGGCACCCCCATTACCCCCATCAATAAACCTCTGCCAGAAGGCACTCATTTCTCTTGTCCATGGGTCAGTTCCCATGCCATCTTGTACCAGTCTCCTAGTTTTCCTGGTGTCATTTCTCTGCTGCTGCTTCATGCCATCTACACCATCTCCAGTGTTATAGCTCTCCTCACTTCCTTCAGAGTCCTCATCAGAATTGTCTTTGACGCCCATAATTCTAACAGTCTTTTCAAGGAAATCTAGTCTTTTACTGTTAAGCACCTTGAAACTCTTCCAACCTCTACTCATTACTCAGTTCCAAAACCACTTCCACATTGTAAGTACCTGCTAAGGCAGCACCCCACTTCTGGTACTAAATTCTGTCTTAGTTATCTAGTGCTGCTATAACAGAAATATCACAAGTGCATGGCTTTAAAAAAAACATAAATTTATTCTGTCACAGTCTAAGAAGCTAGAATTCTGCACTCAGGGCATCAGCTCCAGGGGATGGCTTTATCTTTCTGTAGGCTTTGAGGGGACAGTCCTTGTCATCGATATTCCCCTGGTCTAGGAGCTTCTTAGTGCAGGAGCCCCAAGTCCAAAGGACACACTCCACACCATGTTCCTCTTTCTTGTTGGTAGTGAGGTCCCTCTCCTCTGTGCTTGCTTCTCTTTTTTATATCTCAAAAGAGACTGACTCAAGATACAAACTAACCCTGTAGGTTGTATCTTGCCTCATTAACAAAATTGCCTCTAATCGTGACTCTTTAACATCATAGAGGTTAGGGTTTACAACACATAGGATAAATTGGATCAGATCCCAAAGTGGAGGACAACCACACAATACTGGGAACCATTGTCTAGCCAAGTTGACACATATTTTGGGGGGACACAGTCAATCCATGACAAATCCCTGATGGTAGAGTCACAGCAGAGGCCACAAGGAATTGTGTGTGTGTGTGTTTTAACATTGCAATTACCTCTTCAGAAAGTAAAAGTTTTCCTTTGAGGTAAACTCTTGTCATGCTCCCTGGAACTTGTAGGGACTGAATGCCTGACCATAAGATACAAGTTGACAATGAGATCTAGGTCATCCTTTATTAGTTTACTCCTAGCCATATATTGAGTCTTGCCCGTCAAAATTTACCTGATAGAACTGATATATATGGGTCAAAATTCTAGCAGGTCCTGAAAATCAATGCAAGCTGCAAAAGCATGTCATCCACCTTCTCAATATACTTTTTGCTGTTGTACTTCCATCCCTCTTTCAATCTACATCCATGGGCTTAGAGACATTTCTTATCATTGGGTGACTGAGAACAATGAATGTGGATTCTTGATGGCTTTGAGCATTTTGCTGTTCTTGACAAGAAGCAGAATGCTTGTGCATAATAACCCCAGTAAGGGGAGATAAGGAAAGAAAGTAACTTCCAGCATTCTCCCCAACATACTCACCTTGATGTCTAACTCTAGGGACAAGTATGTAGAAAATTAGGAATTGTTGGACAGGCTGTGAGAAGAATTGGCTTTCTAATTAAATGGCAATATAACTTCCTTAGATGAAGAAATTATAGCATCCTCTGAAAAGGCAATATATTCTGCGTCTATTTCCTAGGAATGTTCAGTGGGGCTTGTTGTTTGCTATGCTATGAGATTTTTTTTTAATTCATCACTTAATGATAAGGCTTTGAATACTTCTCTTTCTTACTTTATTCTCGAGCTTTTACTTAAGAGACCTGCAGAGATAATGAATTCAGCAATATTTTAATTCAGTGATCAGCATGGGCGAACTTTGGGTTAGGCTGTCAACTAGTCAGCTCTGGGACTACCAGGGATAAATATTGTTTTACCTCGTTTTAATAGGAGAAATAGAACAACATATGTAATTTTTAAATCCCATAGAAGAAAAATTAGCAAAACGATAGGTACTTCACAAAAGATAAAATCCAAATGTCAATAAAAGTGTGAAAAAATGCTTAATTTTATTAGTAGTCAGAAAAATCCAAATTAAAATTATAACATTGGTTATATCTTTATGAATGTACCAGATTGACAAACTTTCTGAAAAGTTTGGCATTGTCAAAAGTTGGAAGAATGAGGAGTGTGGTATCCAGCCTCCAAGATGGCCCCAGTAAGCCTTGCCTCCTGGTATTGAGATCTTTGTGTAGTGCTCTCCACAGTGAATCAAGGCTTGCTGGGTGACCAATGTAGTACAACAGAAGTACCTCTAAGACTACGTTATAGAGGGCATTGCAGCTTCTGTTTTGTTCATCTGAGTCTTTAATTCTGGGAAAAACCAACCTTCATGAAATCCATGAAGACATTTAATACAACTTCATAAAGAGGCCCACATGGACAAAAACTCGGGTACCCTGCTAACAGCCAGCACAATCTTGTCTGCCATACGAATGAACTACATATGAAGTAGATTGTCCAGTCTCTGTCAAGATTTTATATGACTAAAGTCCCAGATGACCTGTAGCTGAAATCTAATGACAGACTCCAAGCCAAAACTGCCCAGCCCAGCAGCTGCTAAATCCCTGAACCACAGAAAATGTGGGAGACTATAAAGCATCATTGTCATTTTAAGTCATAGATTTTTTAAAAGAAATTTATTATGAAACAATAAATAACTAATGCATGGAACAATGGCAACTTTCATATATCAGCTTTCAAAGTGCAAATTGATATAGATATTTTGGAAAAAATGCTATTATCTAACAATGTTGAAAATATGCATAGTACATTGTTTAGCAAATTGACTCATTCACACATAGGCCAGTTTCGTGTGGCAAGAAAATATACAGAAATATTGTTCACAATAAAAAAACAGGAAGTAACCAAAATGTCTAACAATGGAAGGTATCAGAAATGAAACGGAGCATAGTCATGAAGCAGATACTGTATAGCAATGAAAATAAACAAAGTACATGTGGGATAAATTCCAGACCTAAACAATTTTTGTAACTTTGAAAAAATTTTCAAGGGAACTGGACTATATTATTTAGGGACACATATATAAGTAAAAATATTTTTTAAAAAAAGGCAAGAAAATTATTATTTAAGAAGGCATAATAACATGTTTATTTGTCAGGGATTTTGTCAAGAAAGAAGTATGTCATTGGAAATATGCCAGGTGGGCATCAGGGTTGTTTCTGGGGTCCTGGTAATGTTCTATCTATTGACTTGTTTTGTAATTACATAGTTATATTGGTGTTTGCTTTATAATTATTTATTAAACTATATTTTACATACTTTATTATATTTCACAATACATATTTACTTCATGAATACATGAAGAAACCAAAACCAAATCTATTGTGGTTGAGTTGATTCCAACTCGTAGCGACTCTATAGGCCAGAGTAGAATTGTCCCATAGGGTTTCCAAGGAGCGACTGGTGGATTTCAACTGCCAACCTTTTGATAAACAGTCAAGCTCTTAAACAATATGCCACCAGAGCTCTAAATACTTACATAGTAGTTACTAGTATATGCTAGATAATGCTTTTAAAGCTTTACAAAAAATAAAAATTCATTTTCATAAAACACTAAAAGCTATGGCTGCTAAACAAAAGGACAGCAATTTGAATCCATCACATATTCCTTCCCCCATATGTCTGTCAATTTGCCTTACTGTGTGGGCTTGCATGTTGCTGTGATGCTAGAAGCTGTGCCACCAGTACACAAATGCCACCAGGGTAACCCATGGAGGACAGGTTTCAACTGAGCTTCCAGACTAAGACAGACTAGAAAGAAGGGCCTGACAGTCTACTTCTGAAAAGAAATAGCCAGTTAAAACCTTATGAATAGAGCTGAACACTGTCTGATACAGGATCAGAAGATGAGCTCCCCAGGTTAGAAGGCACTCAAAAGACGACTAGGGAAGAGCTGCCTCCTCAAAGTAGGGTCGATCTTAATGATGCGCATGGAGTAAAGCTTTTGGTACCTTCACTTACTGATGTGGCATGACTCAAACTGTGAAGAAAGAGCTGCAAACATCCATTAATAATAGGAACCTGGGATGCAGGAAGTATAAAACCAGGAAAATTGGAAACTGTCAAAAATTAAATGGAACGCATGAAGATTGATATCCTAGCCATTAGTGAGCTGAAATAGACTGGTATTGGCCATTTTGAATCGACAGTCATATAATCTACTATGCTGGGAAGGACAACTTGAAGAGGAATGGTGTTGCATTCATTGTCAAAAAGAACAATTCAAGATCTTTCCTGAAGCACAACTCTGTCAGTGATAGAATAATATCCACACATCTACAAGGAAGACCAGTTAATATGACTATTATTCAAATTTACGCACCAACCACTAAAGCCAAAGATGAAGAAATTCAAGATTTTTATCGAACATGCAATCAGGATGCATTGATAACTACTGGTGATTGAAATGCAAAAATTGGAAACAAAGAAGAAGGATCGGTAGTTGGAAAATATGGCCTTGGTGATAGAAACAATGCTGTAAATAGAATGATAGAATTTTGCAAGACCATACCTTTTTTCACCAACATAAATGGCGGCATACACATGGACCTCGCCAGATGGAATATACAGGAATCAAATCGACTACGTCTGTGGAAAGAGATGACGTAAAAGCTCAACATCATAAGTCAGAACAAGGCCACAGGCCGACCGTGGAACCGGCCATCAATTGCTCATATTCAAGTTCAAGCTGAAACTGAAGAAAATCAGAGCAAGTCCATGAGAGCCAAAATACAACCTTGAGTATATCCCACCTGAATTTAGAAACCATCTTAAGAGTAGATTTGATGTGTTGAACACTAACCGAAGAAAAGACCAGTTGTGGAATGACATCAAGGACTTCATACATGAAGAAAGCAAGAGGTCATTGAAAAGACAGGAAAGAAAGAAAAGACCAAGACGGATGTCAGAGGAGACTCTGAAACTTGCTCTTGAATGTCAAGAAACTAAAGCAAAGGGAAGAAATGATGAAGTAAAAGAACTGAGCAGAACATTTCAGAGGGCGACTCCAGAAAACAAAGTAAAGTATTATAAAGACATGTGCAAAGGGCTGGAGATGGAAAACAGAAAGGGAAGAACATGCTGGGCATTTCTCAAGCTGAAAGAACTGAAGAAAAAATTCAAGCCTTGAGTTACAATAGTGAAGGACTCTATGGGGAAAATATTAAATGACGCAGGAAGCATCAAAGCAAGATGGAAGGAATACACAGAGTCATTACACCAAAAATAACTAGTCAACGTTCAACCATTTCAAGAGGTCATATATGGTCAGGAACCAACAGTACTGAAGAAAGAGGTCCAAGCTGCACTGAAGGCACGGGAGAAAAACAAGTCTCCAGGAACTGACGGAATACCAATTGACATGTTTCAACAAATGGATGCAGAGCTGGAAGTATTCATTCGTCTATGCCAAGAAACTTGGAAGACAGCTACCTGTCCAACCGACTGGAAGAGATCTATATTTATGCCTATTCCCAAGAAAGGTGATCCAACTGAATGCAGAAATTACGAAAAAAAAAAAAACATTAATATCAAAAGCAAGGAAAATTTTGCCAAAGATCGTTGAAAAGTGGCTGTAGCAGTATATCAACAGGGAACTGCCAGAAATTGAGGCCTGATTCAGAAGAGGACATGGAAAGAGGGATATCACTGCTGACGTCAGATGGATTCTGGCTGAAAGCAGAGGATACCAGAAAGATGTTTACCTATGTTTTATTTACTAAGCAAAGGCACTCGGCTGTGTGGATCATAACAAATTATGGATAACGTTGACAAGAATAGGAATTCCAGAACGCTCAGTTGTGCTCATGGGGATGCTCTACATAGATCAAGAGGCAGTTGTTCAGACAGAACAAGGGGACAACTGATTGGTTTAAAGTCAGGAAAGGTGTGTGTCAGGATTGTATCCTTCCACCATACCTATTCTATCTGTATGCCAAACAAATAATACGAGAAGCTGGACTATATGTAGAAAAATAGGGCATCAAGATTGGAGGAAGACTTATTAACAACCTGTCTTATGCAGATGACACAGTCCTGCTTGCTGAAAGTGAAGAGGACTAGAAACACTGATGAAAATCAAAGACCACAGCCTTCAGTATGGATTACAACTCAACATAAAGAAAATAAAAATCCTCTTGACTGGATCAATAAGCTACATCATGATAAATGGAGAAAAGACTGCAGTTGTCAAGGATTTCATTTTACTTGGATACACAATAAACTCCCATGGAAACAGCAGTCAAGAAAATCAAAAGACACACTGCGCTGGGCAAATCTGCTGCAAAGGACCTCTTTAAAGTGTTGAAAAGCAAATGTGTCACCTTGAAGACTAAGGTGTACCTGACCCAAGCCATGGTATTTTCAATCACACCATATACATGTGAAAGCTGGACAATGATTAAGGAAGACTGAAGAAGAGTTGACGCCTTTGAATTGTGGTGTTGGTGAAGAATATTGAATATACCATGGGCTGCCAAAAGAAGGAACAAATCTGTCTTGGAAGAAGTACAACCAGAATGCTCCTTAAAATGAAGGATGGCAAGACTGCATCTTACATACTTTGGACATGTTGTCAGGAGGAATCAGTCCCGGGAGAAGGGCATCAAGCTTGGTAAAGTACAGGCTCAGTGGAAAAGAGGAAGACCCTCAAGAAGATGGATTGACACAATGGCTGCAACAGTAGGCTCAAGTATTAACGATGGCTGTAAGGATCGCTCAGGACCTGGCAGTGTTTCGTTCTGTGGTACACAGGGTCTCTATGAGTCGGAATCGACTCGAAGGAACCTAACAACAACAGCCATTCCTTGGAAACCTTGTGGGACAGTTCTATTCTATCCTATAGTGTCTCTGTGAGTATGAATTGACTCAAAGGCAACCTTTTTTTGTTTGGTTAAGGGTGCTGAAACGGACACAGAGAAATTTAACAAATTGTCCAAACTTGTACAACCTGTGTGTGGCAGAGTGAGAATTAAAACTAGTGCAGTTTGGCTCCAGAACCTGTATGCTTAGAAACTACAGGTTTTTGTTTGTTTGTTTGTTGCAGTTTTGTGAATTTTTTTGTTTCATTTTGTTAGTTTATTTTTTGTTGTTGGTTTACTCAGAAAAAAAGAAAAAGGAATATTCTAGTGGTTTTGTGAGAATTTAAGTGCGGCATTTAATTCTTTCAGTTGCAAAATGAGAGATTTGGACAAAATAAGTAATTAGAAAGCCACACAGAGCCCGAAGTTTAGGGAAGCCTGATAAGAGGAGAGAAAGGAATGCTAGTTGATGGGGGGCCACAATGTCAAGAGAAGCACCACTTTTATATGTTTCATTACGATGCTCCAGTCTAAGATAATACATGCATAAATGCTAGAGTACATGCTTTCCCAAGATTTACTCCTAAATCTGACACATAATGATAGAGATCACTGTTTCACTGCTGCCCAGAGATATTCCCTAAGGCATCCATCCGCACCGTTCCTACCACTTAGAACTTTCTTTTTTTTTTTTTAATTAACTTTTATTAAGCTTCAAGTGAACATTTACCATTCCAATCAGTCTGTCACATGTAGGTTTACATACATCTTACTCCCTTCTCCCACTTGCTCTCCCCCTATTGAGTCAGCCCTTACAGTCTCTCGTTTCGTGCCAATTTTGCCATCTTCCCTCTCTCTCTATCTTCCCATCCCCCCTCCAGCCAAGAGTTGCCAACACACTCTCCAGTGTCCACCTGATTTAATTAGCTCACTCCTCATCAGCATCTCTCTCCCCTCCGCTGACCAGTCCCTTTCATGTCTGATGAGTTGTCTTCGGGGATGGTTCCTGTCCTGGGCCAACAGAAGGTCTGGGGAGCATTGCCGCCGGGATTCCTCTAGTCCCAGTCAGACCATTAAGTATGGTCTTTTAATGAGAATTTGGGGTCTGTATCCCACTGATCTCCTGCTCCCTCAGGGGTTCTCTGTTGTGCTCCCTGACAGGGCAGTCATTGATTGTGGCCGGGCACCAACTAGTCCTTCTGGTCTCAGGATGATGTAGGTCTCTGGTTCATGTGGCCCTTTCTGTCTCTTGGGTTCTTAGTTGTTGTGTGACCTTGGTGTTCTTCCTTTGCCTTTGCTCCAGGTGGGTTGAGACCAATTGATGTATCTTAGATGGCCGCTTGTTGGCATTTAGGACCCCAGATGCCACATTTCAAAGTGGGATGCAGAATGTTTTCATAATAGAATTATTTTGCCAGTTGACTTAGAAGTCCCCTCAAACCATGTTCCCCAGACCCCCGCCCCTGCTCCGCTGACCTTTGAAGCATTCATTTTATCCCTGAAACCTCTTTGCTTTTACTCCAGTCCAATTGGGCTGACCTTCCTTGTATTGAGTGTTGTCTTTCCCTTCACCCAAAGCAGTTCTTATCTTCTGATTGATCGATAAAAAACCCTTTCTCTCCCTCCCTCCCTCCCCCCTTTGTAACCACAAAAGTATGTGTTCTTCTCCATTTTTTCTATTTCTCAAGATCTTATAATAGTGGTCTTATACAATATTTGTCCTTTTGCCTCTGACTCATTTCGCTCAGCATAATGCCTTCCAGATTCCTCCATGTTATGAAATGTTTCAGAGATTCGTCACTGTTCTTTATCGATGCGTAGTATTCCATTGTGTGAATATACCACAATTTATTTACCCATTCATCCGTTGATGGACACCTTGGTTGCTTCCAGCTTTTTGCTATTGTAAACAGAGCTGCAATAAACATGGGTGTGCATATATCTGTTTGTGTGAAGGCTCTTGTATCTTTAGGGTATATTCCGAGGAGTGGGATTTCTGGGTTGTATGGTAGTTCTATTTCTAACTGTTTAAGATAACGCCAGATGGATTTCCAAAGTGGTTGTACCATTTTACATTCCCACCAGCAGTGTATGAGAGTTCCAATCTCTCCGCAGCCTCTCCAATATTTATTATTTTGTGTTTTTTGGATTAATGCCAGTCTAGTTGGTGTGAGATGGAATCTCATCGTAGTTTTAATTTGCATTTCTCTAATGGCTAATGATCGAGAGCATTTTCTCATGTATCTGTTGGCTGCCTGAATATCTTCTTTAGTGAAATGTGTGTTCATATCCTTTGCCCACTTCTTGATTGGGTTGTTTGTCTTTTTGTGGTTGAGTTTTGACAGAATCATGTAGATTTTAGAGATCAGGCGCTGGTCTGAGACGTCATAGCTGAAAATTCTTTCCCAGTCTGTAGGTGGTCTTTTTACTCTTTTGGTGAAGTCTTTAGATGAGCATAGGTGTTTGATTTTTAGGAGCTCCCAGTTATCAGGTTTCTCTTCATCATTTTTGGTAATGTTTTGTATTCTGTTTATGCCCTGTATTAGGGCTCCTAAGGTTGTCCCTATTTTTTCTTCCATGATCTTTATCATTTTAGTCTTTATGTTTAGGTCTTTGATCCACTTGGAATTAGTTTTTGTGCATGGTGTGAGGTATGGGTCCTGTTTCATTCTTTTGCAAATGGATATCCAGGTATGCCAGCACCATTTGTTAAAAAGACTATCTTTTCCCCAATTGACTGACACTGGTCCTTTGTCAAATATCAGCTGCTCATACGTGGATGGATTTATATCTGGGTTCTCAATTCTGTTCCATTGGTCTATGTGCCTGTTGTTGTACCAGTACCAGGCTGTTTTGACTACTGTAGCTGTATAATAGGTTCTGAAATCAGGTAGAGTGAGGCCTCCCACTTTCTTCTTCTTTTTCAGTAACGCTTTGCTTATCCAGGGGTTCTTTCCCTTCCATATGAAGTTGGTGATATGTTTCTCTATCCCCTTAAAATATGACATTGGAATTTGGATCGGAAGTGGGTTATATGTATAGATGGCTTTTGGTTGAATAGACATTTTTACTATGTTAAGTCTTCCTATCCATGAGCAGGGTATGTTTTTCCACTTAAGTATGTCCTTTTGAATTTCTTGTAGTAGAGCTTTGTAGTTTTCTTTGGATAGGTCTTTTACATCCTTGGTAAGATTTATTCCGAAGTATTTTGTCTTCTTGGGGGCTATTGTGAATGGTATTGATTTGGTTATATCCTCTTCGGTGTTCTTTTTGTTGATGTAGAGGAACCCAAGTGATTTTTGTATGTGTATCTTATAACCTGAGACTCTGCCAAACTCTTCTATTAGTTTCAATAGTTTTCTGGAGGATTCCTTAGGGTTTTCCATGTATACGATCATGTCATCTCCAAATAGTGATAGCTTTACTTCCTCCTTGCCAATCCGGATACACTTTATTTCTTTATCTAGTCTAATTGCCCTGGCTAGGACTTCAAGTACGATGTTGAATAAGAGCGGTGATAAAGGGCATCCTTGTCTGGTTCCCGTTCTCAAGGGAAATGCTTTCAGGTTCTCTCCATTTAGAGTGATATTGGCTGTTAGCTTTGCATAGATGCCCTTTATTATGTTGAGGAATTTTCCTTCAATTCCTATTTTGGTAAGAGTTTTTATCATAAATGGGTGTTGAACTTTGTCAAATGCCTTTTCTGCATCTATTGATAAGATCATGTGGTTTTTATCTTTTGTCTTATTTATGTGATGGATTACATTAATGGTTTTTCTGATATTAAACCAGCCTTGCATACCTGGCATAAATCCCACTTGATCAGGGTGAATTATTTTTTTGATGTGTTGTTGGATTCTACTGGCTAGAATTTTGTTGAGGATTTTTGCATCTATGTTCATGAGGGATATAGGTCTAAAATTTTCTTTTTTTTTAATGTCTTTACCTGGTTTTGGTATCAGGGAGATGGTAGCTTCATAGAATGAGTTGGGTAGTATTCAGTCTGTTTCTATGTTTTGAAATACCTTCAGCAGTAGTGGTGTTAAGTCTTCTCTGAAGGTTTGGTAGAACTCTGCAGTGAAGCCGTCTGGGCCAAGACTTTTTTTTGTTGGAAGTTTTTTGATTACCGTTTCAATCTCTTTTTTTGTTATGGGTCTATTTAGTTGTTCTACTTCTGAATGTGTTAGTTTAGGTAGGTAGTGTTTTTCCAAGAATTCATCCATTTCTTCTAGGTTTTCAAATTTGTTAGAGTACAATTTTACTTAGTAATCTGAAATGATTCTTTTAATTTCATTTGGCTTTGTTGTGATGTGGTCCTTCTCGTTTCTTATTCAGGTTATTTGTTTCCTTTCCTATTTTTCTTTAGTCAGTCTAGCCAATGGTTTATCAATTTTGTTAATTTTTTCAAAGAACCAGCTTTTGGCTTTGTTAATTCTTTCAATTGTTTTTCTGTTCTCTAATTCATTTAATTCAGCTCTAGTTTTTATTATCTGTTTTCTTCTGGTGCCTGATGGGTTCTTTTGTTGCTCACCTTCTATTTGTTCAAGTTGTCGGGACAGTTCTCTGATTTTGGCTCTTTCTTCTTTTTGTATGTGTGCATTTATCGATATAAATTGGCCTCTGAGCACTGCTTTTGCTGTGTCCCGGAGGTTTTGATAGGAAGTATTTTCATTCTCGTTGCTTTCTGAGAATTTCCTTATTCCTTCCTTGATGTCTTCTATAACCCAGTCTTTTTTCAGGAGGGTATTGTTCAGTTTCCAAGTATTTGATTTCTTTTCCCTAGTTCTTCTGTTATTGATTTCTAGTTTCATTGCCTTGTGGTCTGAGAAGATGCTTTGTAATATTTCGATGTTTTGGACTCTGGAAAGATTTGTTTTATGACCTAATATGTGGTCTATTCTAGAGAATGTTCCATGTGCACTAGAAAAAAAAGTATATTTTGCAGCAGTTGGGTGGAGAGTTCTGTATAAGTCAATGAGGTCAAGTTGGTTGATTGTTGTAAGTAGGTCTTCCGTGTCTCTATTGAGCTTCTTACTGGATGTCCTGTCCTTCTCCGAAAGTGGTGTGTTGAAGTCTCCTACTATAAATGTGGAGGTGTCTATCTCACTCTTCAATTCTGTTAAAATTTGATTTATGTATCTTTCAGCCCTGTCATTGGGTGCATAAATATTTAATATGGTTATGTCTTCCTGATCAATTGTCCCTTTTATCATTATATAGTGTCCTTCTTTATCCTTTGTGGCGGATTTAAGTCTAAAGTCTATTTTGTCAGAAATTAATATTGCTACTCCTCTTCTTTTTTGCTTATTGTTTGCTTGATATATTTTTGTCCATCCTTTGAGTTTTAGTTTGTTTGTGTCTCTAAGTCTAAGGTGTGTCTCTTGTAGGCAGCATATAGATGGATTGTGTTTCTTTATCCAGTCCATGACTCTCTGTCTCTTTATTGGTGCATTTAGTCCATTTACATTCAGCGTAATTATAGATAAATAAGTTTTTAGTGCTGTCATTTTGATGCCTTTTCATGTGTGTTGTTGGCCATTTCATTTTTCCACATACTTTTTTGTGCTGAGACATTTTTCTTAGTAGATTGTGAGAACCTCATTTTCATAATGTTTAACTTTATGTTAGTTGAGTCGTTACGTTTTTCTTGGCTTTTTTCTTGAGTTATGGAGTTGATATTCCTTTTTGTGGTTACCTTATTATTTACCCATATTTGTCTAAGTAAAAACCTAACTTGTATCCTTCTATTTCGCCTTGTATCACTCTCCATCTGGCAGTTCAATGCCTCCTATATCTGGTCCCTCTTTGATTATTGTGATCTTTTATCTATTGATTTCCATTATTCCCTGTTATGTGTATTATTTTGTTTATTTATTTATTTTTTTGAATTAATCTTAATTTGTTTGTTTCTGTTCTTTCCCTATTTGAGTTGATATCAGGACGTTCTGTTTTGTGACCTTGTATTGTGCTGGTACCTGATATTATTGGTCATCTGACCAAACAATCTCCTTTAGCATTTCTTGTAGCCTTGGTTTGGTTTTTGCAAATTCTCTAAACTTGTGTTTGTCTGTAAATATCTTAATCTCTCCTTCATATTTCAGAGAGAGTTTTGCTGGATATATGATCCTTGGTTGGGTTTTTCTCCTTCAGTGTTCTGTATACGTCGTCCCATTCCCTTCTTGCCTGCATGGTTTCTGCTGAGTAGTCTGAACTTATTCTTATTGATTCTCCCTTGAAGGAAACCTTTCTTTTCTCCCTGGCTGCTTTTAAAATTTTCTGTTTGTCTTTGGTTTTGGCAAGTTTGATGATAATAAGTCTTGGTGATTTTCTTTTTGGATCAATCTCAAATGGGGTTCGATGAGCATCTTGGATAGATATCCTTTCGTCTTTCATGATGTCAGGGAAGTTTTGTGTCAGGAGTTCTTCAACTATTTTCTCTGTGTTTTCTGTCCCCCCTCCCTGTTCTGGGACTCCAATCACTCGCAAGTTATCCTTTTTGATAGAGTCCCACATGATTCTTAGGGTTTCTTCATTTTTTTTAATTCTTTTATCTGATTTTTTTTCAGCTATGTTGGAGTTGATTCCCTGGTCCTCCAGAAGTCCCAGTCTACATTCTAATTGCTCGAGTCTGCTCCTCTGACTTCCTATTGCGTTGTCTAATTCTGTAATTTTATTGTTAATCTTTTGAATTTCTACATTCTGTCTCTCTATGGATTCTTGCAACTTATTAGTTTTTCCAGTATGTTCTTGAATAATCTTTTTGAGTTCTTCAACAGTTTTATCAGTGTGTTCCTTGGCTTTTTCTGCAGTTAGCCTAATTTCATTTGTGATGTCTTTAAGCATTCTGTAAATTAGTTTTTTATATTCTGTATCTGATAATTCCAGGATTGTATCTTCATTTGGGAAAGATTTTGATTCTTTTGTTTGGGAGGCTGGAGAAGCTGTCTTGGTCTGCTCCTTTATGTGGTTTGATATGGACTGCTGTCTCCGAGCCATCACTGGGAAACTAGTGGTTCCAGAAAATCCTCTAAAAAAAATGCAGTCAGATCCCTATCAGAGTTCTCCCTCTGGCTCAGGCTATTCGGATGTTAATGGAGCCGCCTGGGGAGGGTGGGGGAGGGATCAGAGAGCTAGGAGTGTAGCACCTCAGAATATAGCCAGAGTTATTTGTCTTACGTGGAATGACTCTTATATCTGAGATTTCTGGGGGCGCATCACCTATATGTACTGGCTGTGTGAAGATTGCCCCCCGTGGGGTCTGGCCCGCTGGCCTCATGGTCATATCCTCAGCTGTCAGTCCCACCCCCAAGGTTAAGGCTCCCCTACTGGGACGGTACACTCCTGTCTCCAAAATCAGTTGCTGCCTCCCAGGACTCCCCATCCCGCCAGCAGCGGCACGTGCCACTCCCGCGAACCGGGTGGGCTTCCCCCCCCGGGGTCAGCTCAGGAGAGCGGAGCAGGTCCCCGGGCCTGAGTCGCGACTGTGCGTCCCCACTGGGGCGCCCCTCTCCCCACTCCAAGACCAGCCACTGCCTCCCGGGGACTTCTTCCACCGGCTGCTCTGTCACACCACCCGTGCGAACCAGCTGGGCCCATGCGAACTGGTTGGGACCGCCCCGGGGTCAATTCAGGGGAATGTAGCTGACCCCCGCTTTCACGCCCCGCCCGCGCCCGCCAAATCCCAGTGGGACGGCTCCCCGGCTGGGATGCTGCTCTCCCCGCTCCAAGACCAGTCACTTCCTCCCGGGGACTTCTTCCTCCGGTGCACCACGCCGCTCGCTCGAACTGGGTGGGCGCCGCCTGCACGAACGACTGGGCCCCCCCCCCGGGGTCAATTCAGGGAAATGTAGCTGGTCCCCGCGTTCGCGCCACGCCCGCTCCCCGTCAAACTCCCGGCGGGATGGCTCCCCGGCTGGGATGCTGCTCTCCCTGCTCCAAGACCAGTCACTGCCTCCCTGAGACTTCTCCCACTGGCTGCGCCGCCACGCCGCCTGCGCCAACCGGCTGGGCTCCCTCCCGGGATGAGTTCGGGGGCTAGGGCTGGGCTCCTTGTCTGTGCCATCTGCCCCCCTGGGCTCTGCCCCAAATCGGGCTCCGAAGTTCACCTGCCTGGTACGCTGGCTCCTGGCTCTGAAAACAATTGCTGCCTCTCCGTATTTGTTCGTTCTCCATCTCTAAATCTGTGTTTGTTGTTCAGAGTTCGTAGATTGTTATGTATGTGATCGATTCACTTGTTTTTCCAAGTCTTTGTTGCAAGAGGGATCCACAGTAGCGTCCACCTAGTCCGCCATCTTGGCCCCGCCTCCCACTTAGAACTTTTATGCCCTGGTAGCTTCAGATGCAGTTAGTACTTCAATCCTAATAAGTCATATCTAGAAGCTGACCTTGTCACTATAATTTGAGGGGCCAAAAAAAAAGTTGCCATGTAGTTAAATCCAACTCATATGTGCAGAGTAGAATGGCTCTCCATAGGGTTTTCAAGGCCGTGAGCTTTTGGAAGCACATTGCCAGGTCTTTCGTCAGAGTTGCCTCTGGGTGGGTTTGAATTGCCAACTTTTCTATTAGTAGCTGGGTTTAACAAATTGCTTCACCCAGGGACTCCAATTTGAGGACGCAAAGAAAACCCATTGCCATTGAGTCAATTCAATTCTGACTCATAGCAACCCTACAGGACACAGTAGAACTGCCCATAGGATTTTCAAGGAGATGCTGGTGGATTTGAACTGCTGACCTTTTAGTTAGCAGCCAAATGCTTAACCACTGAACCATCAGGGCTCCAATCTGAGGACACATATACTTAAAGGGACAAGGTTTTCATCATACCACAAAAAGATCTTTACCCTAAGATGAGACAAAGTATAGAATACCGATATAGCTTAAAGCACGTTTCAGATATTTTGAAAGCCACAAGAAATAAGAGCAGATATGGGAATATAAATATAAACAATACTTTGTTTTGGGAAAATAAAGGCTTTTTGTTTAGAAGCAACATCTTAATTCATGCACAATCTAGGAGAAAGTAAAATTATGGCTTGTTAGAACAACCCACAGGCTTAATACAAACCAAGTGAACTGAGTGATTCATGTGTCATACAGGTTTAATTATAAAATAAATAAGAAATATCAACTCCTGTCGTGGTCTGGGTTCTAGAAGAAACAAAGAACAAATAAATGAAAGGGAATATGAATGAAAACCTGTGGCAGCATACAAAAAAGCATTTTCTAGTACAAATAGAAAAGTGACATATGAATAAAGTCACGTTTATGCTTTAAAAATGTAGAGAGATATAGAAAAAAAGAGGCTTTCCAAGGATTGAGAGTCCAAAAAAAAAAAAAAAAGATAAATATTGCAACTTTTCTAAACTCTTCTGATCATCAAAATTAAGCACTCATTTCTCTGGTTGAAACTGTTCTAGTCCAACTAGAGACAAGACTGGGAGACTCCAGGGAAAGTAGCAAATAAAATTTTTTATATGAAATAAGGAAATTAAAAAAAAATGATTTAGTTTTTTTTTTTTTTTTGGCAGAATGTCTTCTTTCTGAATAAATGGGAACGAATGTATCAGAGGCAAAATTCCAAGAATTTCTATAACTGAAAGGTAGTGACTCAATCTCTTTTTATCATAGATAGACACAGAATTAGTTTGTTATTATATTTCTATATCATATTGCTATATTTCTGTAGCCACCTCTTATTCACCTACACAGACACATAAATTTGTCAGAAGAACAAAAGTAGGCGTCCTGATGACTTAAGTCAGGCTGTGGAGAATCTTCGTCATAATCTGTTTAATAAATATTCTGGCACCTGACACAAAGGGTTAATTAATATTTGAAAATATTAATATTTATGCAAGCCAGCATCTGCTATATTTAATTTCTCTGCTATTTAAAAGTCTTGTTTTTGTTGTTGTTAGGTACCATTGAGTGGTTCTGACCCCGTGTGTAACAAAAAGATATACAACCCGGTCCTGTGCCATCCTCACAATTGTTGTTATGCTTGAGCCCATTGTTGCAGCCACTGTGTCAATCCATCTCCTTGAGGGTCTTCCTCTCCTTCACTGACCCTCTACTCCGCCAAGCATGACATTCCTCTCTAGGGACTGGTGCCTCCTGAAAACATGTCCAAATTATGTGAGAGGAAGTCTTAAGTGTATCCTTATGGAGCCCTGGTGGCACAGTGGTTAAGAGCTCAGGCTGCTAACCAAAAGGTCAGCAGTTTGAATCCACCATCCACTCCTCGGAAATTCTGTGGGGCAGTTCTACTCTGTCTTAGGGTTGCTAGACTCTGACTGGGTGGCACCAGGTTAAGTGTATCCCTATGGGTCATAGACCAAGCCCATACGAAGCATGATTCACTCGCTATGTAGAACACGATAACACAAAACCAAACCAAACCCGTTGCCATCAAGCTACTCTACAGGACAGAGTAGAACTGCCCCATAGCGTTTCCAAGGAGTGGCTGGTGGATTCAAACTGCCAATCTTTTGGTTACCAGCTGAAAATAGATTATTTCATCAAAAGAGAATGAATAATTGCTAAGAGATGCAACTACAGATTGGAACCCCAAGGAACATCAAAATCTAATACTTAAAAAAAAAAGGAGAAAAATTTAAAAAGCTAGAAAATGAAACCTAAAAAGTTATGATCAAATGAGTACCAAGAGAGGAAAAATGACACAAAAACAAATACTATGCTTATATCAAATAGGATGAAAACTGAAGAAAGAGAAGTTAATTTTGCTGTTATGAGCTCATCAATCATATTAAGAAGAATAGATTCAGTAGGAAGAGGACTAAAAACTGGAATTCTGCTGGTTAGTGGCATAGCTGGAGATGGAAAATTGGATAGAGTTATCTAGAGATGAATGCCTCTGCTGCATCTTTTCTTCTGATTCACCTTTCACATCAGGAGACAATGTGGAATCTTTTTAATGTGCAACTTTCTGGATATTCTGCAGCTCACGAATCCTCAGTAAATATTCACTGCCTATGCAATGAAATCCAATGGTTTGTAATGTGGACAGTGCTTTATATTTATTTAAATCCTCCTCCCTTCTAGGTCTTACATAACATTGAAAACATGATTATTTTTAAATAAATGAGTAAGAAAATAGATGTATTTTAATGAAAGTTTTTGTTTCATATATAGATTCAGGATAGTAGTATCACCTTTCAGAGATACAGGACCAACTCCAATGCTTTGAGAAATAAATAAGAATAAAAATTGAAATGTTAAGCAATGAGTTTTGCTTGATTCTACATGGGAAATTAGGGACTTGATGTAAGTATCATGAGAGCAGTAAAAAAAAAAAAGTTTTTAAGACTCCAAATAATTATTTACAACTTTGGGCATTTGAGGGTAGTTATTTTTATATTATGTAGGCATTGAAGAAACCCTGGTGGCATAGTGGTTAAATGCTACAGCTGCTAACCAACAGGTCAGCAGTTCAAATCTGCCAGGTGCTCCTTGGAAACTCTATGGGACAGTTCTACTCTGTCCTGTAGGGTCAGTACGAGTTGGAATCGACTTGATGACAGTGAGTTTTGGTAGGCATTGAAACCCAAAGCTTTCATGTACTGAGAAGATAGCAAAGCAAGGTCAAGTTTGCTGGTTTCTTGAGCTTAAACTCATGAAATGTTAACAAGATCTATAGGTATGCAGCCAGGCTAGACTTGATGTTGTTACATGTGGGCTGCGGAGGAACTTCTCTGTTTGAAGGGTGCCATAACACCTGATGCAGCTGGGCTCAAACTGCTCATGCTTGGGCCTATGGAGTTGATTCAGGGCCCTGAACCTCCCAAGGCTTTAACCAGCACTGATCACATCATTGCCTAGGCAAGCTGGAAGCCATGCTGTCTACTTCAGGTGACCTTACGTATTCATGCTCTGATCCATGATGTGATGAAGTTTTAATTCACTTCCATGGGAAAAAATCTAATTGAACTCAATGTCAAGTCTTTGAAAACGGATCTAATTCTGTCTATAGTTCCCTCATACCACCTGAAAAGCTGTCTGGTGGGTAGGGGTGGTTTTAACTTGAGTTGAAATGAAGCGACAATTTTAGGTGATTTAATTATTCATTGTTTAGTCATTGAATGAGCATAAGTATTGCTTTTGGATTGATTTTTTTTCTTTATAAAAGAAATTCTTTCCTAATGATGGTAATGTTAGCTGAACATGGGGTATTTAAAGCTTAGACTGTTAGAGAGTATATATGACTCGATGTTGTTAGCTTCCATGGAGCCGCCCCAACTCAAGGGGACTCATATAAATTGAACAAAATGCTGCCTGGTCCTGCGCCATCTCCATGATAGGCTGTGAATTGGATCATTGTAATCCATAGGGTGTTCACTGGCTGGTTTTCAGAAGTAGATTGCCACATCTTTCTTCCTAGTTTGCCCTAACCTATAGGCTGCACCGAAATCTGTTAAGGTATCAGGGCAACACACAAGCCTTTACTGACAGAAGGGCGAGGGCTGCACATGGCCAGGAAATGAGCTTCGGTTTCCAGCATGTAAGGAAGGAATCCTACCACTGAACCACTACTGCCCTCTACATGCAACTTCAGAGTCACTTGTTTTCTTTTTAAAACACAGATTCTCCCACTTATGTACAGAAAACAAATAAAGGATATACAGTTTTGTTTATAGTCACCCAGTCCTTGATTCAGCTGTTTAATTCATCTGAATCAAAGAGCTCTTAATTTTAGAATACCAAGCTGCACACCTAGATAGATACTCTCTCAGTAGGTCTTGGAATACATACTCGAACTTAAGAAGTTGATACTGCTCAGAAAAGTCCAAGCTGTGATTTTGTACCCAATGACTACAGAGTGATACAAATTTTAAATTCTTTAATAATTAGACTGAACAATATTCACTTTATTGACAAAAACCAAAGGCAATGCATACACCGGATTTCAAAATCCCAATTTACCTTAAAAGATACAGAAAATTCTCAAAAATATCTAAAGGTACCTGGTCATCACACTGGATTTTCTAGCAATCAAAGAGAGACTAATAAAGACAGATTTCACAGAGCTTACACCAAGAGCAACTGGAATCAATATTGCTTTCCTTAATTTCCTCATTCAATTTAATGTCTTTATAAATGGATAATTGCACAGACTGTTTCTGTCTGCTACCCTGACCTAACCTCTACACTGGTAATAATGAGGCTGAAAAAGTGACTACCGGTATTTCCCATGCAAGGGGTCCTTGGATGTAACTATGATGCAGAAAAATCAGTTCTTAGCAACAAATAATATTTCCTACAATTTGAAGGTCTGTAAAAAGTACTGGCGATAAATAGTCACTGTTTCTTCAGGGGAAAAACCCAAATATTTATGTACTTACTATTGCCAGTGTTTTTGCTTCATATTTTCTTCAAATTATTTCCTAGTACAAATCTTTCTCTGTCATATGTGGTTTTCAATGAAAACATATTACTTCAAACTAAATATACGAAAATAATTTTTCTGACATTACAAGTAGAACTCAAGTTGATAACAAAAGAGTTTGTAAACACTTAGAAATTAAAGAGATACTGTTGCCTTTCCATCCGGCACTAGCAACAGCCCCTTGTTTACATACACTGAGTACTTACCTTGTGACAGCTGCTCTTGCGAGTGAGTTGCAGGTATTAACAAATGTCATCCTCACAAGACTTTAAGAGGTAAACGTTATTTTCCTTAGTTTTGTGCATATGGGAACTCTGGCAAATAAAAGCTGAGTAATTGACCATGGTCATGGAACTAGATCCTGGCAGATCCAGGTCTCGAAACAGGTCAATCCTGCCACACAGTTCACTATTAACCACTGTGAAATGGCAAAATGTGGCTCTGATATTGATTAGAACAAGTTCCTATGTATGGAAGAAACCAGTTGTACAATAGTGAATATGTGTTTTGAAAATATGGCAAAAAAAAAAAAAAACAGTAAGGACTGCAATAAAACTTTATTAAATTCTGTTGCTGATCAGAGTTATGCTTTTGGGAATAAGGGAAAGACCTCTTTAGTTAAGCAGTACCAGTAAAGTAGCTGCAAACTAGAGTCAACCATTCTGAAATATTAAGGAGAGAAATGAAGATGCCTAAAGCAATGTTTCATCCTGGGTCTGTATGCTTAGGTGATACAAATAAATCCAGATAAATTTATAGACTACATAATAATGTCCATCCTCGGACAGCCTTGGTGAAATTTGGGGATCTTTTAGTCCTGCAGTATGGAAGTTTAGGTATTTTACTTAAATATTAAAGAGAACGGTATCTCCAAAATCTGGATAACTCAGAAACATATGGACAAGAGAAAACTTCAAAAGTAGTGATTAAATGTAAAATGTATGTTTAAAACTTAGGGAGAAATTGAGAGTGACAACTTGAAATCATTAATGGAGTAAAAGAAAATGTTAAAAAAAAATTTTAAAATAGGAATATTTTTAAGATGATAGAGGTGATTTAAAATTAAAGAAAATGAAAGATTAAAATCAGTTAAATAAAATATTAATAGCATAGAATTTTATAATTTTAGAACCTGAGGTTATAAAAATGTGTAATAATACAAATGAAAAAAATAAGAATCAAAGAGGAGGAGAAAAAAGGAAAATGAGAAACTTGCATATGAAAAATAAAATTAAAGGCTGTACAAACAATGCCTATATTCAAGCATTTTTACATATAGATACAACAATTATACAAAAATTAAGTTATATATTTTAAGTATAACCATAAAAACAGTAAAAGTGTGCTGAAATCTGACTCGTGGATGAGGATATAACTGATCTTGAAACAGATTTCGTAATTGGGAGGCCCCCAGTAGGAAACATCTTCCAAGACTAAAAGCCGAAAACGAAGAGAGTAAGAAAATATCTTCTACTTGTCCTACACATCAACTTTCATTTAATTAACAAGGGCAGAATTCTGAGTAGAGACCACCATGCATGGTCACACATTTAAATGCGCTGCCCATTTAGAAAGCAAAGTCTGTGGCAGTTTTCCAACAACAGATGCTGAGATACATGTTGTGTCAACAAAGACAGGATGCAGAAGGGACCATGGCTGCCAAAGTCTCCTCATTGGGAGAGTGGAGGTAGATATAGATGGAATCTTGGTCAATCAAACAATTGACAAGTGATTAAGGCAATTTGGAAATTAAAAGTAAGATTTTAATGGTGTGCAGCAAGGTCTCTCAAGACTTGAACCTGACCTGCCTGCCCTATGTTGTACTATAATGACATTAGCATCTAGGATGATGGCTTAGAAAACTTTCTTATTGAATTTGTATACGACATCAAAGCTGTAGAAGAGGTAGTGATTACATTAGAAAAGTGAATTTAATCTAATTTTTAAAGACCTTGGCGGTCTTATGATATGAACAGGAACTTGCTGGGCAAAATTTAATAGATTATTAAATCTTCTGTTTTTCAAACAGCTGTACAATGAAGCCATAAAGAGACATGTATTAGGAAGAGTTAATGTAAACAAAACCTGGGTTCAATTGATTGTCTAAATATTAGCCAACTTCTCGTTAATTTTAAAAATTATAAAGTAAAAGGATCTTAGTATTTGGTCTAAAGATACATTGCCCAAATTCATTCATTTATTCCTTCAAGAAAGAATTGAATGGCTTATGTAAACAAGATGCTGGGTATGCAATAGTGCAGAGACACAATCCCTGTCATCAGAAACATGCAATCTATTTGGGGAGAGCTTCAGGAAAAAGGACAGTTACAACAATCAAAAATACTACAAAAGTGACAGAGTCCTAGGTATGGCTAAAGTAAGAGAACATATTAATGAAGACTTGAGGGGAAAAAAAAAAAAAACTGTCAGCTGAGATTTGGGTAAAGAGTTTTAACACAGAGAGAAAAATATATGAAAACGAAATTTGAGAAGTTGGCTTACCGGAAAAAACACTGACAGTTAAAAAAAGCTAGTGATAAATGAAGATGAGGTATTAGATAGAAGCAAGATCTTAGAGGGATTTATAAAAAAGTTTTAAGATTATGGTGCAAAGGGCATTAAAAAACTATAAAATGCCAAGTTTTTCATACACATTAAGAGGGTTTTACAGATAACCTGTAATGTAGGTGAGCAATCCACTATGCTCCAGGGCTGCACATTGAATTATATTTTTCCAAATCATTTGCGTGAAAAATTCTGGGTACAATTTCACCAACAATAGACAGTTTTGCTAAATGTGTCAGGTGGAAGAAAACATGGAGTCATATTTCAGCTCCACTAGCAGTGCTGGGAAGAGTTGGGGGCTTTGAGAAAATTAATACTTTGTGCATCTCTCTGGCATTTTGATGCAAATCACCCACTTGCATGCTCTCAGAAAGACACAATCATTTCTCCTGGTTTTCTGTGGCTTCTGCAGCTTCCTGGATCTTGGAAAGCTAACAGAAAACTCTATACTTAGCAGATTTCCCTTCTAATCATTGGAAAAAAATTTAGATGCCGAAGTCCCAATACTATCTGCCTTCCTGCTTATAATATCTAGAATACTTTCTAATTTCCTGACCAAAACCCTGACTGATATGATCAATGCCATGAATAAATTATATTTGAGCAAGGTATTTCCAAAGGCAGGGTAAAGTATAAGAATACTGTATATAAGACTGGAATCAAGGGGTTCAGTGATTCATCTGAGAAATGGCTGTGACCTGAGCAAGGAGAATGTAAGGATTTTCTTAAATAGATATTCAGAAAATATATTTTGACAGGATTTATAGATAACTGGATGTAGGAGACAAAAGAGAAAGAAGAATCAAGGATTATTCTCATGTTTCTGTCCCAGAACTGAATGGATGGTAATTACATTTGTTGATACAAGAAACCTGAAGGAATAAATAATTTGATGGGCAGAAAGGTGGCAGAAGGGAATTAATGCCATCAGTTTGAAAAAAATAATGAATGTAATGTTCCCCTGGGCCAACCAAATGGAATATTTTATAGAGACATAGATATGAAGATCAAAAGAGATGACCCTCAGTATATAAACCATGAGAAAAAAATCTGGACTAGAGATATGGACTTATGAATCATACACATTTAGAGGTCAGTGAAAACAACGACAGTTGACGAGACCACCCAAGGGAAGTATGCAGAGCGAGAATAAATGTGAAGTCGGAAATTAGGAAAGCTCCAATTATGAGAGAAAACAGAGTTTATCAAATAATCTGAAATGAAATGGAGAGAACAAAGTAGGAAGAAAATCAAGAAAGTATGTTTTCACAGAAAATAAGGAAATATAGAGATTAAAAAAGAGGCATTTCACAAAGTATTGAATCTTACAAAGAGGTCAAGCAAGGTAAGCCTTCTCTTTTGAATTTAGTGACTAGAGGGTATTGGTATTCTTGTTGAGAGAAATATCAGAGATTTCATATTGGTAGAAGACAGATTGGAAGGTGAAGTAGAGGCAGGGGATGTTGTTGTTAGGTGCCATTGAGTCAGTTCTGACTCATAGTGACCCTATGCACAACGGAACTAAACACTGCCCGGTCCTGCACCATGCTCACAACCATTGTTATGCTTGAGCCCATTGTTGCAGCCACTGTGTCGATCCATCTCATTGAAGGTCTTATTTTTCGCTGACCCTCTACTTTACCAGGCATGCTGTCCTTCTCCAGGGACTGTTCCCTGCTGACAAGAGGCAGGGGATATATAAAACTTATTAAAGAATTTTGACTCTGAATTAACAATGGAGAGAAGAGAGAAGTAAAGGGGGATATCAAATTGAGGAGTGCTGTGATTTTTTATGTTTCTAATTTTTGATGGCAAAATCAATATTTTTTGTAGAAAATGTTAGGAAACAATGAAAAAGTGATGAATCACATTCTATGCATGCATAAAAAATATGCAAAAATATTTTTAATGTCAAGTAATGTGCATGTACACAATTATTTTTAATTGTGCTGTAATAAGCCTTTGTATAAAAGTACAATGATTTACATATTCAAATCTCTATTTTTAGAGACTTAGATTTTGTGTCATCTTTGAAATTAAGCATGTGGCACTGAGATGAGTATCTTCTTAGAAATCTACTTCTCTATTTGTATTGTATATGTTATTTTCTATGACAGTGAGCAACTCTGGCTAATGAATAAAAAAAATGTATACAATTGGATGAATTTGAGATGGACAATTTTGACAGTCTTGTATGACACAAGATATAAGGACAGGAGAAAAGATAAAGGGAATTGGATAAACAGATGCACCAAAACACAGATGAGATAAAAGAAAATTATACCACAACCATCCTATTATAATCTGTCATGGCTGGCACCCTTCCTTGATTGTGTTTCCCCCTCTTGTAATCATCTAACTACAGCCCCTACTCTCTTCTCCTTTTTCTCTTTTTATGCGTTGTTGTTAGTTGTTGTCCAGTTGATTCTGACTCATGGTAGCCCCACGTGTGCAGAGTAGAACGAACTACTCCTTAGGGTTTCCAAGGCTGTGGCCTTTCAGAAGCAGATCACCAGGTGTGTCTTCTGAGGTGCCTCCGGATGGGTTTGAACCACACTCTTTCTGCTAATACTCAAGGCCTTAACGGTGTTTCCCACCCAAGGACTCTTCTTTTTATATAAGACATCTTCATTTACATTCCTTATCTTTTCACCATCTCAACTGTTCACAGTATATTGCAACAATGTACTTAGTCTTGCTCACAAAGTGTCAAATCCAGTGGACAAGTTTCAGTTCTTTCCTTACTTGCATTTTGGGACACTTAGAAAACCCTGCCTCTTGAGAAATTCTCCTACTTTATTTTTATTGCACTATTTTTCTGGTTCTGTTCCTAGCTTATAAAAGAAAAAAACTTTTTATAGTTTTAAAAATCTGGATAAATGTGTTATTTAAATACATGCTACCTAAAAGGCATAGATTTCATCTTCTATGAGTTTTTAGACTTTCGATTTACCTAATTTGGAATTAAAGTTTCTTGTAGAATTTTCTCAAATTATTTCTAGAAATAACTTTAGAATACCTATCATACAGGCCCACAGATAGTCACTTGATACTCGAGCAAGTAAAACTACAATTTGGAACTACTGACCCTGAAATTTCTGCCAAAAAATAAAAACAAAATAAGATTTTTGGGTAGTTTAGATATCTCTTATAACACTGGAAATAGAACAATACTTATTCTGAGTTTCAGTCAGAGTGAGTACCATGACCAAGGGCTTGGATATGTAACATTTTATTGAGTCTTCCAGTTGGTAAACCCATTGCCATTGAGTCTATTCTGACTCACAGTTTACAGAGTAGAACTGCCCTGTCAGGTTTCCAAAGCTGTAATCTTTATGAAAGCTGAGTGCCATATCTGTCTCCCTCAAAATGACTGGTGGTTTCGATCGATAAACTTTTGATTAGCATCCAAGGGCTTTAACAACTATGCCACCAGGGCTTCTTTTTCCAGTTGATAGATACTTTTGTGTAAACTCTGGTGGCATAGTGCTTAAGAGCTACTGCTGCAAATCAAAAGGTTAGCAGTTGGAATCCACCACGTGCTCCTTGGAAACCTTATGGGGCAGTTCTACTCTGTCCTATAAGGTTGCTATGAGTCGGGCTAGGGCAACTGGATTGGTTTGGTTTTTTTAGATATTTTTATTATCTACTTGGGTACAAACTTTTTACCAAAGTGTTAGTAATGGGAGATAATAGGTTAAAATGGCTGTTCCCACACTGTTATTTACAATGACCAGCCCATTTAGATCCTTAAATCCTGTTGCTAGGTCTGAAGAAAATTAATAGGCTCTTTTTGCATATGAAGACATCTTTCGTAAGGGTGTATTGACCTTCCGTGCAATCTGCTGTCTTCAGTTGCTGTGTGATTCTCTCTCTGCCAACCGTCAGACACTTCTGTAAATACCTGAATCCGTACTATATGAGAGGTTATGCTGCTGCTAATGTTGCCTCACGTTTACCAATGGGTCCTCTGAGAGAAAAGTTTTTCTGGCTTTTTATATCCAAATTCAGCTCCTAACCTATCAGAATTATAAACAATACACTCAGAAGAAGATATAAATTGAATTATTAATTCTTCTTTCATATCAACGTAACTTTCAGAAAAGAATATCTGAAAGGCCAAACCAAAGGAGAAAAAAATTGATTAATTTGTTTACATAAAAGCAAAAAAAAAAGTTTAGAAAAATAATTCATATAGATGATACAAAGGAAAACATCAAACTGGGAGGGACTATCAGGAAACTATATAGTAAATAATGGTAAAGATTCTTGATGCATAAGCATTTCTCATAAATTAGCAATAGAAATATAGAACATCTGCATAAATAGGAGATTAACAATGAAAAGTTGTTTATATCACCAAAATGCAAAGATATAAAAATTAAAATAGTACTATTACTGAAAGGTAAAATGTCACCACGATGGTAATATTTGTTTTCTATATGGATATGTATGTTTTTGGTTAATGTCAAATTCCTGGAAGAAAATTAGCAATTTTACACAATGGTGCTGTGAGTAATAAGTAATAAGCTGAAGTTACAGTTTCAGAGGGCAATTTATTAAAATGTGTCAAATATCTTTAAAGATAATTTTCTAAAAAAAAAAATAATAACCTGCCTCCAAATTTATGAGCTATGTACCCATTAGAGCAATATTTATAATCGTGAGGAAACTGAAAACAATCTAAATTTCTAATAAAAGAGGAGATTAAATAAATTGTGTGTGCAGCCATGGAAGAGACTATGAGCAGTTTTTATAAGTGAATTTTAAAAAAAATAATAAAACTGAGAGATGCTTAAAAGCAAGTTTCTAAATACAAAGGTAAGTCAAAAAGCATTGCTACTAGGTTCCAGTTCATACATGCACAGGTTTAATCCAAACAAAATGGGTTTAAACATGTCTCTTCCATCAGCGGATGTTTGGAGAAAATTCTCTCAGTAATACACTTACTCTTGTGAAGGTAGCTTCAAAAAAAAAGTATATCTTTTGTGCTGTGGTAAAAAATGATTTTGAGGTCAGGGCTAAGATCAAATTTTTAGCAAAACTCAAGTGGACATCTTCCCAAATCATTGAAGCTTTGCAACGAGTTTATGGGAATGCTGCCCCACACAAAACAATGTTTAGATGGAGCAAGTGTTTTAAGGAAGGTCTGGAAGACCTTAAAGATAAGCCAAGAGAGGAAGACTGCTCAGAAGGTTATGGTGACTGTCTTTTGAGATTCCCAAGGGGTAATCATGATAGATTTTCTCAAAGGACACACAACGATCAGGGGGGCTTATTATGTAAAGTTTTAAGAAAACCGAAAACTGTATTGGTGAGAAAAAGCCCAGGAAAATTGAGCAGAGGAATTTTTTTCCATCACAACAGCGTATCTGCTCACTCTTCGAGGGTAGCAAGGGCTGTCCTAGGAGAATTTCATTGGAAAATCTTATCCCATCAGCCCTACAAACCTGGTCTTGCCCCTTCGGACTTCTTTTTGTTCCCAAAACTCAAGGAACATCTGAAAGGAACAATAATTTGAGTGCCTGGAGGATGCCAAAACTGCCATTTTGACTTGGTGTAAATCCAAGAGCACAGAATTCTTCCAGAGAGGGTTAGAGAGATGGAAACACCACCTTCAGAAGTGTATAGACCTAAATGGAGGATATGTAGAGCAGCAATAGCTTTACATTGTGATATTTTTGTTTAATAAAGGTTTCTATGATTTTGTAGCAATATTTTTTGACTTAGCTAGGAATAGCTAAAACATATTTCAGTAGTTTGAAAGATAGAAAACATTTTAATTAAAAAAAAAAATCACTGGAAGTTCGTATATCATAATGTTAACAAAAGCTACAGCTGAAACTAGAATTTTAAAGTGTTTATATTTTACATCTCTGTTATATATACATATGCAAGTGTGTATAAGAAGGTAGATAGATAGGTCATAGAAAGATGATAACATGGCTAGTGATAAATATGTATGAATAGCAATCAGAATAAAAAAGTTTTTTAAAAAAATTAAATAATTAGAATAGAGAGGTGATTTTCTAAAAAAAATAAAATCAGGTCAAAATTTTGTCCTAAATTTTATAAACACCCAAATAACTGCACTTATAAATACATACATACATACATGCATATTTACATACATACATGCATGTTTACATACATACATACAAGAATACATAAAGCTTTTAAAACTTTGAAGAATTCAGAAAAGAGTTTAAAATTTTCTCTGTGTTTGTAAATTAGTATAAGTGTTTGTTAGAAATTATGTACAGGCCTTCTCACAAACACTGTCTTATGATTAACAGGAAAGGTCATGCAAAATACAATCGTTTCACTATACACTTTCAGATTTTGTTGAGAGTCACTCTGATTGCATTACTATGCTAATGTTAATGATTGGCCAATATTTTCCTCAGACTGGTAAGGATTTCTTCTCCAGGAATACTAAATACTTCCAATTGCAATAATTTCTGCACCCATGAATATCCTAAGGAGAACATAAACTGGAAAAAAAATTAAGATTGGCATAAAGGATGGAAAATAAACACCAGGCAGAGGCTTTCACCTCAAGTGTTCATCATCTGGTTCAAAGTATGAGTCCATTCAATTTTCCCTTTATGCTTAGCAGGTTACCACCAGACAAGGGAGCTTTACCCTCCTCCCCACATCTTTTGTTTCAGTCTCATTTCGCAGTTTTGGGGACTGATTAAAAATGACAGCATCTTATTGGAACATAAGGCATATTATTTGAGCATAAATTTGAGGAAATTCACTACTCACTCACTGTGCCCTTACTATTGAAGAAAGGAGCAAATTAAATTTTTCATTGTATTGGTGATTATGCTATGCTGAAATATGAATTTGACTGATCTTCTTAGTGAAATGACCTAAAGAAATTAATGGGTATTTAACTGATCTTTAGAGGCTATGGTGCTTGAAAAAAAAGTGCATTCCTGAATAGGCATTTAATTTTTGTTATGTTCTCTCTGTGCAAGATCCATCTTATGTGTAGGTATAAAAGACTGCTTCCTGTGGTATATTTCAAGGGAGACCAGGGAAAAATTTTTGGCCCCATATATATTGTTTGTCAACCTTCAGATAAATTTACATGCTAGGTATTACTGGGGTTAAAATATTGATGATTATTAAAATGAAAGTATGATATAAAGAACTGTTAGCACATTAAACTTTATCAGTTTATAAGTACTTAAATCCAAGTAAGTTAGCTGGGCACCCAATGAAGACCTAAAGAAATGTAACTTCAGGGAGGTAAGATTCAAACCACAGAAAAGAATCTATATATTTCTGATAATCACTGAAAGGTTTTCTAGAGAAGTTCACAAATGTATAGATAGATAGGTAGGTAGATAGATAGGTGACAGATAGGTAGGTAGGTAGGTAGGTAGATGATAGATAATAGATAGGTAGATAGATAGATGGTAGATACATAGATACATAGATACATAGATAGATAGATTGATAGATCGATAGATAGATCGATAGATGATAGATAGATAGATAGATAGATAGATAGATAGATAGATAGATAGATAGATAGATGATAGATAGATAGATAGATAGATAGATAGATAGATAGATAGATAGATAGATAGATAGATAGATAGATAATAGACAGATAGATGGACAGGTAGTTAGATAGAGTGATAGAAAGATAAAGACAGAGAGAGAGATTAGGGAATCTGACAATTGGGAAGTAAAACACAAAGCACTTAGAATAAAGACTTCCTAATACTTTAGTTTTTTTTAATACTATACAGTTGTTCACACTCTTCACTGTATCTTCTCCGCAATTTCATTTTTCCATCACTTTCTTTCATTTTATCTTTTTTCACTCTATTTATAGTATTTATGCTTCATTCAAAACAAAACAAATAACACATATAAGAAAACCTTCAACTTTCAATGACTTTATGATTCTTAAATGTTCCTCCAACTGCTTTTAAAATTGTGGCCCTTCTGTGAGGAAACCATTTCTTTTCAAATTCTGTCAAGTGGAGGCTATTTTATATCTTTATGTCTGAAGATAAGGTAAGTAGCTTCTTTAGACCCCATGGTTACTTTCAAAGTGTTATAATTTAGTATTGTTTCATTAGCAAAATATATTTTATGTCTCAGTAATTGTGGTATTTTTTGAGATATACTGGGGAAAAGCTATTGTCATCTTTACCCTCAAAGACTCCAAGTTTTTAAGCTTTAATTATTCTAATCTCTAGCATTTGTGTAGTGGCTGCAGATTCTCCACGACACCTTTTTGTTTTTGTTAGGTGCCACCCAGTTGGTTCCAACTCATAGCAACTCTATGTACAACAGAACAAAACAATGTCTGGCCCTGTGCCATCCTCACAACCATTGCTATTCTTGAGCCCATTGTTGCAACCACTGTATTGATCCATCTCATCGAAGGGCTTCCTCTTTTTCACTGACCCTCTATTTACCAAGCATTGCGTCCTTCTCCACGCACTGGTCCCTCTTGATAACATGTCCAAAGCGCGTGAGACAAAGTCTCGCCATCCTGGCTTCCAAGGAGAATTGTTGTTGTTGTTATGTGCCGTCAAGTCGGTTTCAAGTCATAGGGGCCCTACAGGACAGAGTAGTGCTGCCCCCATATAGTTTCCAAGGAGTGATTGGTGGATTCGAACTGCCGATCTTTTGGTTAGCAGCCCAGCTCTTAACCATAGCTCCACCAGGGCTCCCTAAGTAGCATTAGTGCTCTCTTTTTATCTTTTCAGTTACCAAATTAACAACTTTTCATTTAGTTAGCAGGTCTCTTTTCTAAATGCTCTCAGTTCACATAACTGGCATGGTCTTGGTCTACTAACTAGACTTGGATAGATACACCCTAAATTAATTACTTTATTAAAAATAAGAATACAAAAAGGATGCTGTCTATGTTTTTTAGTCACAACAATAACAACAAATAGTATTAGCTCATTTTTGAGAAACAGCAATACAGAGACTACACCTAAATGTTGTATGCCCATTTACTCCACTGGTCTCATCACTTTAGGAGCAAGAAAGAATGAAGAAAACTAAACACACCAGGGAAAGACTGGTCCAAAGGATTAATGGACCACATATACCACGGCCTCCACCAGACTAAGTCCAGTACAACTAGGTAGTGCTCGGTTACCACCACTGACTGCTCTGATCACAGTAGAGAGTCCTGCACAGAGCTGGAAAAAAATGTAGAACAAAATTCGAACTCAAAAAGAAAGACCAGACTTTCTGGCCTGACAGAGACCGGAGAAACCCTGAGAGTATGGCTGGTGGACACCCTTTCAGCTCAGTAGTGCAGTCACTCCTGAGGTTCACCCTTCAGCCAAAGATTGAACAGACCCATAAAACAAAACGAAACTACAGGGGCACACCAGCCCTGGGCAAGGACTAGAAGGCAGAAGGGGCCAGGAAATCTGGTAATAGGGAACCCGAGGTTGAGAAGGGAGAGTGTTGACATATCCTTGGGCTATCAACCAATGTCATAAAATGTCATATGTATTAACTGTTTAATGAGAAACTAGTTTGTCCTGTAAACTTTCATCTAAAGTACAAGAAAAAAAAAAGTATGATTTTTGTTCAGGTATTGCCTTAACTATTAAAACTCCAAGTTTATAAATGGAATAACTGAGACCTAAGTAGATGATATACCTTCCTACATCTAAAAATGTTATGGAAGAGCAGGGCTATAATGATTCACTTTATTCTGTGCCACTGTACTGTGTGTCTTTTTGTCAAGGTGTCCATGTTAAGCACTGGGTTTATAGAGATAACAAAATGTACCCCTTCAATTTTTCCAAATTGGTTCTTTCTCTAGTGTGGTTACCAGTTTTCTTCTTTTAGTTGATTTTGTTAAGAGATAAATAAAGTATGCAAAACAGAGCTTTTTTTTATGACAGTAAACTTGCCAGGACTTTCTTTTACAATGTGCTACTCCATCATATACATTCATAAATACTAGCATTGCATTTAGAGGCTTCAGAAGCTGAAGTATTAAGCATCTGTTTCAAGGCTCATTAAAATTCATCCCATGGGGTAATCCTTTCCAAAATCTCCTTCAACTCACTGGTAGAAAAACCAGCAAATTAACACTTACTTGTACTCATCTTCTACCTGTCCCCCAGAGACATTTTTTTCTTCATTTTTCTACTAAAATTTAGAATTAAAGTTTCTGTACATATTTTCAAAAAGCTTGTAAGTTCTAAGTTATAATCTTTAGCTACATGACAAGTCTCCATCATTGCTAAGTACCAAAGCCAGTCAGAATCAATTCTGTGATGTTTTCTAAGCCATGCTAGCTCTCATTTGTTTTCTCTGACTAACTTTAGGAGACAAAAATATTTGAGAGTATTAGTTGCTTCTATCAGGCTGAGTCTTTTGCCATTAAGGCCGACTCTACTTTGAGGAGGCAGCCCTTCCCCAGTTGTCTTTTGAGTGCCTTCCAACCTGGAGGGCTCAACTTCTGCCACTATATCAGACAATGTTCTGCTGCTATTCATAAGGTTTTCACTGGATAATTCTTTTCAGAAGTAGACTACTGGGTCCTTCTTCCTAGTCTGTCCTAGTCTGAAGCTCAGCTGAAACCTGTCCTCTATAGGTGACCCTGATGGTATCTGAACACTGGTGGCATAGCTTCCAGCATCACAGCAATGCAAAAAGGAAGAAGACTGCCACATCTTTCTCCCGCAGAGCCCCTGGTGGTTTCCAACTGCTAACCTTTCAGTTAGCAGTTGATCACTTTAACTACTGCACCACCAAAAGATGACTGGGGAAGAGCTGTCTCCTCAAAGTAGAGTCGGTCTTAATAATGTGGATGGAGTAAAGCTTTGGGGACCTTCATTTGCTGATGTGGCATGACTCAGAATGAGAAGAAAAAGCTGCAAACATCCACTAGTAATCAGATCATGGAATATACAAAGTATGAATCTAGGAAAATTGGAAATTATCAAAAATGAAATGGAATGCATAAACATCAATATCCTAGGCATTAGTGAGCTGAAATGGACTAGTATTGGCCATTTTGAATCAGACAGTCATATGGTCTACTGTGCTGGGAATGATAACTTGAAGAGGAATGGTGTTGCATTCATTGTCAAAAAGAACATTTCAAGATCTATTCTGAAGTACAACACTGTCAGTGATAAGACAATATCCATACACCTAAAAGGAAGACCAGTTAATACAACTATTCAAATTTATGCACCAACCACTAAGGCCAAGGATGAATAAACTGGAGATGTTTATCAGCTTTTGCAGCCTGAAATTTATCAAACATGGAATCAGGAGCCATTGATAATTACTGGTGATTAGAATATGAAAGTTGGAAACAAAGAAGGACCGATAGCTGGAAAATATGGGCTTGGTGATAGAAACAATCCCAGAGATCGAATGATGGAATTTTGCAAGACCAACAACTTCTTCATTGCAAATACTTTTTTTCACCAACATAAATGGCTACTATACACATGGATCTTCCCAGATGGAATACACAGGAATCAAATCAATTACCTCTGTGGAAAGAGATGATGCAAAATCTCAATATCGTCAGTCAAAACAAGGCCGGGGGCAAATGTGAGACAGACCATGAGTTGCTCCTATGCAAGGTCAAATTGAAACTGAAGAAAATTAAAACAAGTCAACAAGAGCCTAAGTATGACCTTGAGTATATCCCACCTGAATTTAGAGACCATTTCAAGACTAGATTTGACGCGTTGAACACTAATGACCTAAGACCAGACGAGTTGTGGAATGACATCAAGGACACCATCCATGAAGAAAGCAAGAGGTCATTAAAGAGACAGGAAAGAAAAAAAAAAAGACCAATATGGATGTCAAAAGAGACTCTGAAACCTGCTGTTGAATATCGAGCAGCTAAAGGAAAAGGAAGAAATGATGAAGTAAAAGAACTGAACAGAAGATTTCAGAGGGCAAAATTCGAACTTGAGTTGCAATAGTGAAGGATTCTATGGGGAATATCTTAAACAACGTAGGAAGCATCAAAAGAAGATGGAAGGAATACATACAGTCATTACACCAAAAAGAGTTAGTTGACGTTCAACCACTTCAAGAGGTAACATATGATCAGGAGCCGATGGTGCTGAAGGAAGAAGTCCAAGGAGCACTGAAAGCATTGTTGAAAAACAAGGCTCCAGGAATTGACAGATTATCAATTGAGATGTTTCAACAGACGGATGCAGCACTAGAAGTGTTTACTCATCTATATCAAGAAATTTGGAACACAGTTACCTGGCCAACTGACTGGAAGAGATCCATGTTATGCCTATTCCCAGGAAAGGTGATCCTACCAAATGCAGAAATTATTAAACAATATCATTAATATCACAGGCAAGCAAAATTTAGCTGAAGGTCATTCAAAATCAGCTGCAGCAGTATATTGACAGGGAACTACCAGAAATTCATGCCAGATTCAGAAGAGGATGTGGAACCATAGATATCATTGCTGATATCAGATGGATCATGGCTGAAAGCAGAGAATAACCGAAGGATATTTACCTGTGTTTTATTGACTATGCAAAGGCATTTGACTGTAAGAATTATAACAAATTATGGATAGCATTATGAAGAATGGGAATTCCAGAACACTTAATCGTGCTGATTAGGAACATGTACGTAGCTCAATTTCAGACAGAACAAGGGGATAATGCATGATTTAAAGTTAGGAAAGGTGTGTGTCAGGGTTGTATCCTTTCACTGTACCTATTCAATCTGTATGCTGAGCAAGTAATCTGAAAACCTGGACTCTTCAAAGAAGAACAGGGCATCAAGATTGGAGGAAGACTCATTAACAACCTGCATTATGCAGATGACGCAACCTTCCTTGCTGAAAGTGAAGAGGACTTGAAGCACTTACTGATGAAGATCAAAATCATAGCCTGCAGTACGGATTACACCTCAACATAAAGAAAACAAAAATCTTCACAACTGAACCAATAATCAACTCATGATAAACAGAGAAAAGGCTGAAATTGTCAAGGATTTCATTTGATTTGGATCCGTGATCAACACCGATGGAAGCCACAGTCAAGAAGTCAAGACACATTGCTTTGGGTGAATCTGCTGCAAAGGTCCTCTTTACAGTGTTGAAAAACAAAGATGTCACCTTGAGGACTAAGGTACACCTGACCCAAGCCATGGTATTTTCAGTGGCATCATATGCATGCAAAAACTGGACAATGAATAAAGAAGATTGAAGAAAAATTGACGTCTTTGAATTGTGGTGTTGGCGAAGAATACTGAGTATACCATGGACTGCCAAAAAACGAACAAATCTGTCTTGGAAGAAGTACAACTAGAATGTTCCTTAGAATCAAGGATAGCTGGACTGCGTCTTACATAATTTGGACATGTTTTCAGGAGGGTTCAGTCCCTGAAGATGGATATCATCCTTGGTAAAGTACAGAGTCAGCTAAAAAGAGGAAGACTCTCAAGGGCATGGATTGACACAGTGGCTGCAAGAATGGGTTCAAGCATAACAATTGTGAGGATGGTGCAGGACCGGATTTTGTTTTGTTCTGTGCTACCTAGGGTCACTATGAGTTGGAATTGACTTGACAGAACCCAGCAACATCAGGCTGAGTCAAACAGAAATTTATATTCTCACAGTGTAGGAGTCTAAAAGCCCAAATTCAGAGTGCTGGCTCTAGGGGAAGGCTTCTTTCTCTGTTGACTCTGGAGGAAGGCTATTGCCTCTTCGGCTTCTGCTTCCTGGTTCCTTGGAGATCTCTTTGTGTCTTGGTATCTATCTTAACCCATCTCTGCTGTGCTTGCTTACATAATCTCTTTTATATCTCAAAAGTGATTGACTCAAGATACACCTTACAGTAATCCTTGCTCATTAATATAACGTAGACAACCTATTCTCAAAAGGGATTATAACCACAGGCATAGAGGTTAGGATTTACAAGACATATTTTGGGGGGGGCATAATTCAGTCCATAACATGTGGCTTCTTAATTGCCAGTTATTTCCCACAGTAGCTGTAATGGGATTGTAGGTGAGTAGAAAAAAATCCTTAATATTCTCCTTATGACTCTCAAGTCTAAAAAACATAGATTGAGAGGGTGAGTAGTTAATATTAAGAAGATTCAAGGTGAAACTTTTGAGCAAAGACATGCTAATTTATTGCCACCCATATTGCAGGATCTAACAGAAGAAAGAGAAACCCATCATAGCTCACCATTTGACAGCACTCAAACTGGGGTAGCTATCAAAGGTTAAGGCCATCCTGATCCTAGAATACAATGGGCCACCCACTTTAGAGCTACGCCCTGGGATAGATAATAAGCACAAGTTGTGAAAAAGTACAGGAGCAGATTCTTTGAAATGACTGCGCGCAATACTACCAAATGTCTCTTCTTCCTCTTGGCTAGTTAGCCCAGGCGACTGGAAAAGAGATGGAACTCACACCACAGCTCTCAAACTGTAGCTTAATAGGAAAGTAACCATCTCTCAGATATGATGGGAAGGAAGACAAAAAGAATGTATTCAAGTTGGTCAAAGCAAATAGAATGTCTGAGCAGAGCTGCTCAATTTAAATATGAGCAAAATGACACCACCACCACCCACAATAATAACACCAAGTAAGCAGGTCAAATAGGTAAATATACCACAGTGATACAATGCAATAAAATAGACTATAAAACAGAGGCTGAAACTCTGATAAGGAATAAACTATAATTCCTAGGAGGAAAAAATTCTTACAAATTTTTGACACTTACTTTAATAAATATAGTAATTGTTTAAAATAAGAACACAAAGACAAGTTAATAATAGAATAAAATAAGATTTTTAAAAGCCATATGACAGACATAGAGCACAACGTAAAGTTTTAAAAATTAGATAAAAATCAGGAAGAAGTAAAATATTTAAAAATTAAAGAAATTAAGGAAAAACACTAGTTGATAGGGAGAAAAGATAAAAGTAAAGGAGAAAATGTAAGGCAAATAGAAAATATATTCCAATATAAAATTCAGACTTCTGATAAATATGATTCTGTAAGAAGAGTTAAGTTTAAAATTCTCAGATTGTACCTAAAATCCAGCTAACCTAGATATATCTGTATACAGCTCTATAACAGAATATTTGGCACAGGGATGAACTCACATTTTAAATGTGCTATCTGTACAGACACAATTCTATATATACATATATTATTAAAATGTATACACACTTTTGGGAAGCACACAGAAATATTTAAAAGAGGGAATCTCCAGAGTTGCCACAATAGTCAAGAGTATAGCATCAGAATATTAAATAAGTGTTATTTCCTCTTTTCCAATATTTTCTCCCTAATATGTTGGAGAAGAAAAAGACATAGGATAAAGAAGTGGGGAAGAAATAATACATTACTCACATTTGCATTTAGTGGCCATAATGGAAAGTTTGTTGTTGTTGTTGGTAGTTGCCATCCCGTAGATTCCAGCTCATGATAATCCCATGTACAATATAATGAAACGTTGCCCAGCATTGCAACACAGTCACAATCACAGGTACGTTGGAGTCTATTTTTGCAGTCACTGTGTATTTTAAGTGTCTTTCAATCTGGGGGCTCATTTTCCAGCACCATGTCAGACAGCCTTCTGTTGTAATCCACAGGGTTTTCATATTCAGAAGTAGATCAACAGGCCTTTCTTCCTAGTCTGTCTTAATTTGGATGCTCCACTGAAACCTGTCCACCATAGGCGACCCTACTGGTATTTGAGATACCAGTAGCATAGCCTCCACAGCAACACACAAGCCACTACGGTATGACAAACTGACAGGTAAGTGGAATATCAATTGAGATGTTTCAACAAACAATTACTGTCAATAATAAAATAGAAAAATGTGTAGCAGTCTATTCACACAATGGAACACTACACAGCAATTAGAATGAAAAATTTACAATTACAGCTAATAATTATGGTGACTCTCCCAAACTTAAGGTTGAGCAAATGTAGCAAGATATAAAGCAGTAGATACTGTGACAACTTTCTTCAAGATACAAAGAACAGACAAAAATAATCCATAATTTTATAGTTAGCCTAATGATCACTCTTGTGAGGTGGGGAAAAGAGGTCATGATCAGGGCTTCCAGGTTTTAAGTAATACGTTTTTGACTTGTGTCCTAAGGACACGAGATTATATAGTTTTTAAGATACATTTAGCTTTATACATGTGGTTTATGCAATTTATATTTATGCATATTATAGTTAAATAAAAAAGCTTTTAAATGGGGGCAAAGGAAATGCCTATTCTGCTGGCCTCAACCCATGAAGACCTGGTATGTAATTAATAAGTTTATCCTGGAATTTAATTCATCATATTTGCTCTATGATTCAATATTTATAACAGCCAATATAGACTAGATTCCCAGATCAAGTGTACCTATCTTCAGAGAGTTAACCTGTGAGCCACCAAGCTCTTATTTAACACCTTTCAAAAGCTATTTGTAATCTTGTCTTAAAAATCATGTAATTCAGCAAAAATATTCAAATGCACAGTTGAATGCAGTATTTGCAGAATAAAGTTGTACAGTAGAAATAACATTCTAGTTTGAATAAAGTGCACACATACTCAGAAAACATTAAATCTATTTTTTTGTTCTTGAAACATATTATTTACCTTAAAACAATTTTTTCCAAAGATTTATTTTTAGAAATAGTTAAAAACACAGACCAAAACCAATTGTTGTTGGGTCGATTCTGACTCATGGCAATCCATGTGTGTCAGAGTAGAACTGTGTGATCTCTGGGATTTTCAATGGCGGACTTTTTTTTGTGTGTGAGAAAAGTTATTTATTTTAATTATCTATACAGAAAAAAAAATCTATTCAGTTCACTTCTACAAAAGCAAGATGCAAACTTTTAAAAGAAACCAGCTTCAACGGGGAGTAAGACAAGATGTTTTGTACTAAAATTTAAAATTCACTGTAATGACTATTAATATGCAACATTTTCCTTTAAAACAGCTATGGACTCTCAAAACTCAACCTTTCCATCAAAATGAAGCAATAATTTATGAATATCACCAGAGTGAAACTTAGGCTGGAAACCCCTATGACAAATGAAATGTCTGTGACTTTCTTTCCAAAGAGTCATGGTATATATCCTTCTGCAAAATGACAAAGTCTGTATCAACTAGCATTCTCTCATTTAACAGAATCTGTTCACATTTGCAGAGATTGTTATTCTATAAATGCTGTCGTACATGGTGATACAATTGGAATTCTCAGGAAATAATGTTCAAAAATTTATAAATTTTTGCCTCAAATTGACTTAGAAACTAATATGCAGATCCAAATTCTGATCAAGGAGAGGATGAATTCTTCAAATTCAAAGAACGAGGAGTAATTATAAGAAAGACATAATATAATGTTGCCATACTGGAAATCAATTCCACTGCTCTTAGAATTTGGGGTCAGGTAAAAAGCTAAACCAAACCAATTGCTATCAAATTGATTCTGACTCATAGTGACCCCATAGGACAGAGTAGAACTGCCCCGTAGATCAATTGCTAACTTTTTGGGAGAAGATTGCCAGGTCTTTCTTCTTAGGCAACTCTGGGTGAACTCAAACCTCCAACCTTTTGGTTAACAGCTGAGTGCATTAACGTTTCACACCACCCAAGGAGTCGGATACAGCATACATTGGCGGGATTACTCAGTTGGTGTTTTACCTTTTTTCTTTCTTTAAAGGCAAAATTGATGTATTTTAAAGTGGTATATTTATTATCTGTCTGTGAAGTCCATTTAACAAAATATAAGTTACCCCTTAATATTTTGAAGAAATGTGCTGTACACCTCTTGTAACCCTATACTCATTGGCCAATCTTTTCAACACTTACGAGAACCAAACCAAGTTGGATTTTCTAGCAGTGCTGTTGAGATCTGTTTGCTGTTAGTGACCTATTCTTTGTAATTGCTTCTATTTTTTTTGCCATCAATCTTCTGAAAAAGATGATTTCAGCTTTATGCATCCAGGCTAGTATGACTGTAAATATAGGGATTTATTTATATTCCTCTTACCTTCATTAAGGAAATATTGAGATAATCTCTTCCAGCACGTAAATCCTCCTGGTTGAGTTAGGCAACCACTATTGTGAGTGACTCTTATAAAAAAAAAAAAAGCATGTCTTAGAACACTTATCTTGTTCATTGTAACTAAATTGCTTCAAATGAACTTGTCTGGACTGCACATTTGAGTGATAGGAATACTATAAAAAGTAAGCAAACAAAAAATGCAGATGCCCTGGCCCCAGTGCTTGTCATTTATTTAATCTATGATGGTTCCCAGTATTTTTTTTGAGGTATGCTAGGTGATTTAATATAAAGTCAAGGCTGAGTAACTTTCAACTCATGCCCTATGAATCTATGGGTATATCCTCTAGTAACCTCAGGAAGGGCTGTGTGGTGAAGCTGAGAAAGACAAGATTCAGGAGGTGAGTATCGTGTGGTTTCCAGACTCTTACACCACTACTTAATTTGTGCATCTCTCTATCTTTCCATGTTGAGAATTTATGCTGGAAGAAAATACAGAGGGCCTAAAACATGTTGAAATCTATCTCATTGCATGACTTTCCTTGATTTTCTAAAACTGTTGTTGGGTCACTGGCTTGTTGTCATTGTTGTGTGCCATCGAGTTGATTCCGACCCATAGCGACCCTACAGGACAGAGTGGAACTGCCCCACAGGGTTTCCCAGGAGCAGCTTGTGGATTTGAACTATTGACCTTTTGGTTAGTAGCCTGAGCTCTTAAACTCTTCGCCACCAACTTGTACACTAACATATGCATACATATACACAAATATTTATGTCTAATTAAGAATTGAGTAATTTAACAAATAGCTGCTTCACAGTTATTTCCTGTGACTCACATAAATAACCCTAAAAAAGAAGTCCTTCCCATTAACATTTTTTTTTCAAAGTCCCCACATGGAACAGCAAAGTATTTTTCCTTTCATTTACTAAATGTGGATTCCATCGGTGATGAAAATGATAAACATGTTCTGCTGCTAACCAAATAACTGGAGATTCAATTATACGCAGAAGCACTTTCAAAGAAAGGCCTGACAATCTACTTCTTAAAAATCAGCCATTGAAAACTCTCTGGAGCACCATTGTAGTCTGACACACATGGGGTCACTATAAGTGGGAATCAACTCAACAGCAACTGGTACCGATATAGTAAATACATATGATAAAATTTTTGAGCAAAACGATGACTTGAGGTTGGTAACAAAGATCATAGAAATATAGGCACAAGAATAAAAAGATCAACAAAGGTGTAGCATTTTGGTGCTATTTTGTGATGAATCACTCTGCTTGTTGGGAAAGTAACAGACAACATGTGTAATGGCTTAGATATGCTCTGCTTAGCTTTGTGAGAGTTGAATTGAGTTGTACGATGTTTTCCGTGATACTCTGAAAAGTAGAAACTACCTAAAAATTTGGACAAAAATATTCTAAGACTAAAAATTAAACATAAATATATAGAAAATGGTATACTTTATTTTTAGTATACATTATTTAAAGTCAAATGTTAAAATATGGTGGCTATCAAGAATGCTCATGAATGGTGCAAAACAATGGTTCTCAGCGCAGTTTAACAATTACCTGAGAATTTTTAAAACCTAACATTGCCTGGGCTCCACTCATTGAGATTCTGATGTTATCGATCTGTGGTGCATCCTGGGGATCTGTGGCTTGTTTGTTTTGTTGGTTAATAGGTTTGTCTAAGGTTCTGTAATTGATTCTAATGGGAAATCAGGGCTAAGAACCACGATAGGATTCCTTTATGCAATAACCCTCCTTTCAAGAAGTGACCTGTGAGGGCCAACCTCTTACAGGCATTTGAAGGTGAGAGATAAAGGAATACTGAAGCAATAGAGCAAGATGAGTGAACTCAAGCTGAGGGTATCTGTGATCATTCCAGGGAGCTGACTGGAGGGATGAAGAATGTTCTCTATAAATAGAGGGAAAAAAATGTAAAGCTTGAGAGTTGCCCTTAGAACATCTTTTGGTGGTTGATGAAGTGTTCTCATTGGCACAGGGATATGAGAGAAGTACTATATTACTGTTCCTCATTTCTACACACTTTTAAGCTTTTACTAGTCTCAGTCTCTTAGATCTAATAGTTAACTTTCATTTCACGTTTTAACTTATGTACACAGGCACGAGTAGCATATATCTACATGCACAGTTCATGATTTAATATACTAACATGACTTCATATATTTCTTTATTTCAAAATATAGGTGGTAGCATCTGCAACCACCTCTCACTCTCCACAACCTACTTCTTCAAATAGCTTTTTCTATCACTGTTATAACAGCTATCATTCATTGACAACTTACTATGTGCCAGGTCCTGTGCTATACTTGTATGCTGCATTATCTTACTGTTACAGAATGAATGTGAGCCCCCTAAAAAGAAATGTCCTCTTCCTAACTCCCAGAACCTGTGAACTTGATCTTATTCAGAAAAAGGGTCATTTCAGTAATTAGTTAACCCTTTCAAGACTTGATTATATTCTCCTTTGAATTCTTTGTTGATACTATGTGTTTTCACAAAGGAAGGCATGATGATTAAAAATCCAATTCAGAATTTTTGTTATGATTTATTGATTTTCATACCCCTTATCTGGGATCCTGTTTGTCTTGCAAGGCCCTGGACATCATAAATCTGCCAATAGGAGTCAATGATAATTTTTTTTTCCTTGAAAATTTGGAAAACATAAGGTAAAACATGAAAGCACCTGGCATAGATTGCACATACATTTTATTCTAGTCTCCTTTTTCTCATGCTTTTAATTTTTTTTTGATGAAACTTTGCAAAACATGGTACAGTGCATTCTTCCTTACTGCAAAAGCAGTACTTGAAGCTCAAATAAATGTAGCTAAGGAGTTTTTTATCTTGTGAAAATTACCACTAAAACACATTCTTCCTTACAGCAAAAGCGATACAAAAAAAAAAAGAACAAAAAAAAAAACCATTGCTGTCGAGTCGATTCTGACTCATGGTGACCCTACAGATTAGAACTGCCCCATAGGGTTTCTGAAGAGTGGCTGGTGGATTCAAACTGCTGACCTTTTGGTTAGCAGCCATGCTCTTAACCGCTAAGACACCAGGGCTCCAGTACAAACAGGCCAAATAAATAAAACAAAAGGCATTTGTACCTTAGGAAAATAAAAACTACTACATAATTTTCATTATAACAAGAGCAGTACTAACAACTAAGAAACAGTAACAGCTACCCAGGAATACTGCAGAACTGCTAACAGTGGTGTGCTCCACCTGCTACATATGGAAGAAGTGACTGGGTCCTAAGATTGAATGCAGGGTAAGAATAACTTATAAGAGTTTGAATCTTCTGAAAAGCATCACTGTAATGAATTATTCCATATCGCAAAGACGTCACTGTTTAGAAACTAGAAAAGTAAGGAGCCAGTAACATCTGGAAACAATGAATAGCATTAGGGAAAAAATGGCCACTATGACGGAAAAGACCAGAAAGAAAGAAAAGATCAAGATGGACGTCAGAGGAGACTTTGAAACTTGCTAATGAACGTAGAGCAGCTAAAGAAAAAGGAAGAAATGATGAAGTAAAAGAACTGAACAGAAGATTTCAAAGGGCAGTTCGAGAAGACAAAGAAAAGCATTATAATGACATCTGCAAAGAGCTGGAGATAGAAAACCAAAAGGGAAGAACACGTTCGGCATTTCTCAAGCTGAAAGAACTGAAGAAAAATTCAAGCCTCGAGTTGCAATAGTGAAGGATTCTATGGGGAAAATATTAAATGACACAGAAAGCATCAAAAGAAGGTGGAAGGAATACATAGAGTCATTACACCAAAAAGAATTAGTCGATTTTCAACCATTTCAAGAGGTAGCATATGATCAGGAACTGACGGTACTGAAGGAAGAGGTCCAAGCTGTACTGAAGGCATTGGTGGAAAACAAGGCTCCAGGAATTAACAGAATATGAATTGAGATGTTTCAACAAATAGATGCAGCACTGCAGGTGCTCACTCATCTATGCCAGGAAATATGGAAGACAGCTTCCTGGCCAACTGACTGGAAGAGATCCATATTTTTGCCTATTTCCATGAAAGGTGATCCCAACGAATGTGGAAATTATAGAACAATATCATTAATATCACACTCAAGCAAAATTTTGCTGAAGATCATTCAAAAACAGCTGCAGCAATATATCAACAGGGAACTGCCAGAAATTTAGGCCGATTTCAGAAGAGGACATGGACCCAGGGTTATCATTGCTGATGTCAGATGGATCTTGGCTGACAGCAGAGAATACCAGAAGGGTGTTTACCTGTGTTTTATTGATTATGCAAAGGCATTCGACTGTGTGGATTATGACAAATTATGGACAACATTGCAAAGAATGGGAATTCCAGAACACTTAATTTTGCTCATGAGGAACCTTTACATAGATCAAGAGGCAGTTGTTCAACAGAACAAGGGGATATTGAGTGGTTTAAAGGCAGGAAAAGTACACGTCAGTGTTGTATCCTTTCACCGCACCTATTCAATCCGTATGTTGAGCAAATAACCTGAGAAGCTGGACTACATGAAGAAGAACAGGGCATCAGGATTGGAGGAAGACTCATTAACAACCTGCATTATGCAGACAGCACAACCTTGATTACTGAAAGTGAAAAAGACTTGAAGCACTTACTAATAAAGATCAAAGACCACAGCCTTCAGTATGGATTGCATCTCAACATAAAGAAAACAAAAATCCTCACAACTGGACCAATGAGCAATATCATGATGAACAGAGAAAAGATTGAAGTTGTCAGGATTTCATTTTACTTGGATCCACAATCAACAGCCATAGAAGCAGCAGTCAAGAAATCAAAAGACGCGTTACATTGGGCAAATCCACTGCAAAGGACTTCTTTAAACTGTTGAAAAGCAACGACATCAACTTGAAGACGAAGGTGCACCTGACCCAAGCCATGGTATTTTCAATTGCATCAAATGCATGTGAAAGCTGGACAATGAATGAGGAACACCAAAGAAACACTGACGCCTTTGAATTGTGGTGTTGGTGAAGAATATTGAATATACCATGGACTGCCAAAAGAACGAACAAATCTGTACTGAAAGAAGTACAACCAGAATGCTCCTTAGAAGCAAGGATGGTGAGACTGTGTCTTACATATTTTGGACATGTTGTCAGGAGGTATCAGTCCCTGGAGAAGGACATCATGCTTGGCAAAGTTCAGGGTCAGCGGAAAAGAGGAAGACCCTCAACGAGGTGGATTGACACAGTAGCTGCAACAATGAGCTCAGGCATAATAACAACGACTGTAAGAACGGCACAGCACCAGGTAGTGTATCGTTCTGTCATGCATAGGGTCGCTATGAGTTGGAACCAACTTGATGGCACCTAACAATAACAACAACATGACTGAATGACTACTGGGAATAGCTTAATCTTGTGATAAACAACAACAACATGACTGAATGACTACTGGGAATAGCTTAATCTTGAGATAAGTATATTCTCATAAGAACATAGTAACTGGGAAACATAGTGAGGAAGCTTATCTCACGGAAATAAAGGCAAACCTGTCGAGAGTTTAGAAAATCCACACATCCAGGAAGCATCACCTAAGAAAATAGTAATTCTACAGAAAAATGAGGCTCCAAATCAGGGTTTTCGAGCTTCACACTTTTCAAAAACCTCCTATCTTCAGGCTAAACACATTAAAATTAGGCTACCTCTTCCCAAAGAACTCCATAGGCATAAAAAGTGGTTGGGATACCATATGTCCCATGATCACCCTGAATTATCTGGCTTGGTCCTAAATCCAATGACAGGTGGCCTTATAAAATACACGCAGAGGTGAAACACACAGACAGAAGAAAGAATAGTAATTATACAGCCACAAACCAACGGACACATAGAGGCACTGGAAGCTGGAAAGGACAAGAAAGGATTTTCATCTAGAGCCTTTGCAGGGAGCACAGCCCTGCTAACAACTTGATTTTAGAGTTCTGGCTTCCAGATCTGTGTGAAAATAAATTTCTGTTGTTTTTAAGCCACCGAGTTTGTGGTAATTTGTTATGACAACTGTAAGAAGTAAATATACTTACTTAATCCTAACAATCTATGAGTTAATTACTATCTCTATTTTACATGTTAGAACCCAGGGCTCACAGAAATTAGGTCTCTTGTTTGGGCCTCAAAATTCTGGAATTTAACCAATTGCTCTGACTTTAAATTGAAATTATTCCCTTTTTGCTTTGATTTATTGTTCTTAAATCCTTTACTTTTTAGTAAGTTAACCATTCTGTTGTTGTTGTTGCTGTTGTAGGTAGGTACCATTGAGTCATTTCTGACTCATAGGACCCCATCAACAATGAAACACTGCCCAGTCCTATAAAAAAAAAAAAAAATTTTTTTAGAATCCTCATAATCATTGCTATGTTTGAGCCCACTGTTGAAGCCACTGTGTCAATCCATCTAGTTGAGGGACTTCCTCTTTTTCACTGACCCTCTACTTTACCAAGCATGATGACTTTCTCCAGGGACTGGTCGCTCTTGATAACATTTCCAAAGTATTTAAGACGAAGTCTCACCATCCTTGCTTCTAAGGAGCATTCTGGCTATAGTTCTGCCAAGAAAGATTTGTTCATTCTTCTGGCAGTTCATGGTATATTCAGTACTTTGCCAACACCGTAGTTCAAAGGCATCGATTCTTCTGTCTTCCTTATTCATTGTCCAGCTTTCCATGCGTGTCAGGTGATTGAAAATACCATGGCGTGGATCAGCCTGACCTTAGCCTTAAAAGTGACGTCTTTGTTTTTAACACTTAAAAAAGGTCTTTTGCAGCAGATTTGCCCAATACAATATGTTATTTGATTTCCAGATTTGAATCCAAGTAAAATGAAATCCTTGACAACTTCAGTCATTTCTCCATTTATCATGATGTTGTTTATTGGTTCACTTGTAAGGATTTTTGTTTACTTTATGTTTTGGTATAATTCATACTGAAAGCTGTAGTCTTTGATCTTCATCAATAAGTGGTTTAAGTCCTCTTCACTTTCCACAAGCATGTGTCATCTGCATATCACAGATTGTTAATGAGTCTTCTTCCAATCCTGATGACATGTTCTTCTTCTTTGTATTGTCCAGCTCCTCAAATTATTTGCTTAGCATGCAAATTGAACAAGTGTGGTGAAAGGATGCAACCCTGACGCACACCTTTCCTGATTTTAAATCTGGCGGTACCCCCTTGTTCTGTTTGAACGACTGCCTCTTGGTCTATGTGCAGGTTCCAAATAAGCACAACTAAGTGTTCTGGAGTTCCCATTCTTCACAATGTTATCCATAATTTGTTACAAGTCACACAGTCAAATGCCTTTGAATAGTCAATAAAACACAGGTAAACATCTTTCTGGTATTCTTTGCTTTCAGCCCAGATCCATCTGACATCAGCTATTTCTTGTTCCACTCCCTCTTCCAAAGCCAGTTTGAATTTCTGGCTGTTCTCTTTCCATGTATTGCTGCAACCATTTTTGAATTATCTTCAGCAAAAATTCATTTATGTGTGATGTTAATAATATTGTTTATTTCCATATTCCGTTGGATCTCCTTTCTTTTTAGTGTTTCTTATTTTTATATACTTTTAAGATATTAGTACTCTTAGTTTCTTAGTGCTAATATTTAACTTTTATTTTCAGGTTTTAGATTAATCTTTAATACCCACGTCTTTATTTTACACTCCTTCAGTTTTATCTTTTTATGTATTTTATAGTGAATATTAAACTCATCAGATATCAATATCAACTTTTGCTTTTGTAATGGAATTATGAAATCTACATACATTATTATATTTATTATTTTATCTTACAATACTTCTAGTTTTTAGATTTATTTATTTATTTGTTTGTTTTACTTTTCATAGTCCTATGCTGCTCTATTTTAAATTTCTCTTCTTATTCTTCTCTTTCATTTTCTTTGCTTAAGAGTTTATTCTTTTCTGATGGCAGACAAAAGGCATGAGTGAAATCATCTTAGGATGGTGAGCTCACACCATGAGTAGGCATTCTAGAGGACTCTTTTATTTTTACTTGTTCATGTATTGAAAAGCTATTATGAGAAAAATCAGTGAACAAAACAGGCAAAACAAATCTTTTCCTGGTGGAGAAGCCAAACCAAAAAAAAAAAAAAAAAAAGAATGCATGCATTATATAATATGTTAGAAAGTTATATAGGATATAGGGAAAAAAAATCATGGAGAACTCTAAGGGAAATTGAAAATATGAGGGCAAGGAAGGCTTTATTGAGAAGATGAGATTTGGGCAAGGACATTTATGAGTAATATTGTAGACATACATTTTACTCAGAACAGTTTAAAGAGGTAGGTGTTCTAAGAGCAGAGGAATGTGTAGAATTGTTGTAAACTAGAAGCCCCAGTGGCACAGTGGTTAAGAGCTAGACTGCTAACCAAAAAGTTGGCAGTTTGAATCCACCAGGTGCTCCTTGGAAACCCTATGGGACAGTTCTACTCTGTCCTATAGGGTCGCTATGAGCAAGAATTGACACAGCAGCAATGGGTTTGGTTTTCTTTTTATGAGAGGTAATGGAGAAACAGATCATGGTCTGCTTTATATGGTCATTGTAAGAATCCCAGCTTTTTCACGGAATTAATTTGAAAAAATCTGGGGGTTGTGCAGAGGAATGCAATGTCTAGCTTAGCATTTTAAAATGATAAGCTGCTGTTTTAGAAGAGACTGAAGGAGGCAAGGGCAAAAACAGCAAGGCTAGTTAGGAATATACTGTATTTCCTTGTAAGAAAATGTAGTGGCTTGGACCAGAATGGTAGCAGTAGAGAAGCTAAATTATTGAAATCTGAATATATTTAAGGCAAAACGAAAATAGTTTCTTGATGGATTAGATAAGGGTATGAAAGAGAGATTATCGTGTTATAAAGTTTTTCTCCTACTTTCTTCCACTGCTCAAACTTTCTTTCAGACTTCCCTTACTCAAACTGATTCTCATGAAGCCCAGGATTTTTTTTTTTTTCTTTCTCGTTTTTTAGTATACTGGGTCAATTTGGGTATAAGCGGAAGGTTCTCCCAAAGCCCTCCAAAGTTTAATAAATTTTATTTTTGCTTATCTGATTTATATATTACGGTTTGTGATTAAAAAAAAAGTTTCTTGCTCATAAATAGTTGGTTATTTAGCAGAACCAAAGCTAGTTTGTTTCATTTATTTCACTGCACTCTTTAAGACTACCTTCAACATATCCTTCCCCCTCCAATTAATTAAGAGGTATGTTAAAACTTTCTGCAGTATACTTTTTTGCCACAGTCATAAAATACTTAATGAAATGATATAATTTCTTAACATCCTATGATGTCCAGTCAACATAGGAGGAGAAACACATTTTTTCCAAAAATATACCTGAAAATAGTAAAAATTTGATTAAAAAACTGTAAATCTCAAGATTCATGAAGCTCAAACCCCAAGCAAAAGAAATATCAAAAAAAAGACACCAAGGTACATTACAGCTAAATCACCCAAAATCAGTGATAAAGACATGTTAAAAGCATCCAAATAAAAAAGCACAGAAAAAGTTAGGGATAACAACATTTTTCTAATTGATAACTATGCAAGCAAAGAGAGAGTCAAGCATACTCTTCAATACAATCAGAATGATGATTTCATTGTTAAATAAATGAGACATTTTCTTAGTATTTAAATATTGTTAAAATACATTTGATTACTTAAACAAAAGTATTAACAATGCTGTTTTAGCCTGGGTTCTCTAGAGAAGCAAAACTAAAATATGTGTGTATTATATATGTATATATAGAGAGAGAGATTCGTCTCAAGGAAACGGCTCACATAGATGTGGAGGCTGGCAAGTCCTAAGACCATGGGTCAGGCTTCAGGCTAGAGTCTTTGTCTGACTCTTGTAGCTGCAGGGGCTAAATAACCCAGGACTGGCAGTTCAGATGGCAAGCCTCTGGCTCATGGGCTCCAGAAGCTGACAAATCCCAAAACAGGCATGCAATATGGCAGGCCACTGGCTCAAGTCCCAAGAACTGGAGGTAAAATGATGATTAGCCAGATCTAGGACCCAGAGTAAGCACTGAGCTTTGCCAGAACATCCATATATATATTGGATGCAGGCCACACCCCCAAGGAACCATCTGTTACAACTGATTGGCTGCTCATATCAGATCATATCATGGAGGATGACTACATCATTACATAACTGCCAAACTACATCTGTACATAATTGCCAAAACACTGAGAATCATGGCCTAACCAAGTTGACACATAACCTTAACCATCACAACTGTATTGGGTCAAATGTAAGACTACATCATTACAAAGGTTGGGTGGGGAGAAATGGAAGCATACCATTGCAAATCTCGTATGTATAGGTGAAGTGTTATACTATCTCTTGAAGGTATAACATGATAAGATAAACATGTATTATAAAAACCATAGAACAACCACTAAAATTACAAAGCAAAAGCTATAGATAGTAAGTCAGCAAAGGAGATAAAATGGAATTATGAAACTTGTTCAGTTAATTTCCATAAAAACAAAAACAGAGATGGAATGAGTAGAAAATAAACAGAAAGATGATAGATTTATATCTAATCAAATTAATAATCGCATTAAGTGTAAATTGCCTAAATATACTGTTATGGATGGAATGGTGTCCCCCAGAAATGTGTGTCAACTTGGCTAGACCATGATTTCCAGTATTGTGCATTTGTCTACCATTTTGTTATCTGACGTGATTTTCCTATGTGTTGTAAATCCTACATATATGAAGTTAATGAGGCAGCACTCAATTTACAAGATTAGTTAATCTCCTTTGAGATATAAAACAAAGAATTGAGCAAAGAGAAGAGGGCCTCATAACAGCAAGAAAGTAGCGCTGGGAGCAGAGTGCATCCTTTGGACCCAGGGTCCCTGCACTCAGAAGCTCCTAGACCAGGGGAAGATTGAAGACAAGGACCTTCCTCCAGAGCCTAGAGAGGGAAAGCCTTATCCTAGAGCTGGCACCCTGAATTTGGACTTCTGGCTTTGTAAACTGAGAGAAAAAATTTCTGTTTGTTGAAGCCATCCACTTGTGGTATTCTGTTATAGCAGCATTAGGTGATTGATACATACACCAATCATATATAGTCAGATTCAATGACCATATGCAAAAATGAAATAAACCTTGATCCATATTTTCCACCATATACAAATTTTAACTAAAAATGGAACACAGACCTTAACGAAAAACCTAAAATTCTAAAACTTCTAGAAGAGAACATAAGAGAAAGTATTTGCTTTCATGTATTAGTTAGCCAAAGTTTCTTAGACACAACACCAAAAACACAATCCATAAAATAATAGATTGAAAATTGCACTTCACCAAAATTACAAACATATGTTCTTCCAAAGGCAATGTTAAGAGAGTGAAAAACAAGTTACAGATCATGAAAAAAAAAAAAAGTAAATAAAATGTATGAAAAAAGACGTATCAAGAATACATAAGAACTCCTAAATTCAGTAATAAGCAAAAAATAACATACACAAAATTTTGGCAAAGATTTGAATAGGCATCTCACTAAAAAAACACAAACAAATCACAAATAAGCACATGAAAAAGTGCTCAACATCACTAGTCATTAGGAAATTATAACTAAAAACCACAACGAGGTACTGCTACACACCTACTTGAATCACTAAAATTAAAAATACTTACCACAGTGGAGCCAAGATGGCAGAATAGACAGACGCTTCCGGAGAGCCCTCTTTACGAAAGACCCAAAAAAACAAGTGAAACGAGTATATTTATGACAAGCTAGGAGCCTGAGTATCAAAGGCAAGCTAGAAAACAGAGGGGTAGGGAGAGGAAGAGATGGTCAGAAGCAGAGAGGAGTCACCGGACCTGGACTGCGGGGACCCCTCAGGCACAATTCCCGAACAGTGGCGGCAGGCTAGTACTAGAATTCGGCCACAGTTTCCATGGGAAGAAGCAGCCAGCCACACAACCTATTCACAGCCCAGGACCAGAGAAGAATGGCGCTCTCGGCAAAACCTAAGTACTTGCATATATTTTACCACTCTCCCCCCCACCCCCAAGCTGGCTTCAGCAGCTGAATTCCCTAGGCCTGAGACAGGCACTGCTGAGCAACTAGAACCATCCCCCTGGCCTTACAGAAGGAAAAAATTTACATTTGGGGGAAAAGATAATTTACCAGCTCCACTAACCAGAGGAGCTCAGGACAGAAGTGGCTCCTGTCCAAGCATAAACGGCCTGTGGACTTGGAGCACCTTTCCACTCTGAATGGACCTGTGTGTGCCTATTTCAGGAGAATAGACCCTTGTTGGCACACTCCAACCGTTTTAGCTGTGTGATGGAGAGGTGGGTGTTTGATGTTTGACATTGCTTTGCCTATTAAGCAGGGTCCTCACCTACCCACATCAGGGGCCTAAGGACTGGTGGCTCCACTCAGGTCACCCAGCCACCCGAGACAGTGGTCCAAGGATAACTGGCACCTCACAATCCTTACAACCAAAAACATTGGGTGTCAATGGTCCATCTGCAGAACCCACCCACCTGCACGCTCTAGGGCATAGGGACTTAGAAATGTAATCATAGACCTTCCATATGGACAGGAAGATACGGTGATACAAAGAAATAAAAGTTAGGTTTAAATTTAGAAAAATAGGGGTAAATAATAAGGTAACCACAAAGGAGAGAATCTATCCTACGTGTCAAAACAAAATACAAGAAAAAAAATAGAGACTCAGCAGAAACAAAATCAACAACAACGAATAAGAGGAAGGAACAGATGTATAAAGATAATTACTCAGCACATAAAATTAAGTGGGAAAAGAAACTGTCAACGACACACAAAAAAAAACATCAAAATGATAGCACTAAATTCATACCTATCCATAATGACCCTGAATGTAAATGGACTAAATGCACCAAGCAAGAGGCAGAGAGTGGCAGAATGGATTAAAAAATGCAATCCATCTATATGCTGCCTACAAGAGACACAACTTAGACTTAGAGACACAAACAAACTAAAACACAAAGGATGGGAAAAAATCTATCAAGCAAACAACAATCAAAAAAGAGCAGGAGTGTCAAGATTGATTTCTGACAAAATAGACCTTAAAGTTAAATGCATCATAAAGGATAAGGAAGGACACTCTATAATGATTAAAGGGACAATACACCAAGAAGATATAACCATATTAAACATTTATGCAGTCAATGACAGGACTGCAAGATACATAAAACAAACTCTATCAGCATTGAACAGTGAGATAGACAGCTCCACAATAATAGCAGGAGACTTCAAAACACCACTTTCAGTAAAGGACAGGACATCCGTAAAGAAGCTCAATAAAGACATGGAAGATGTAAATGACACAGTCAAACAACTTGACCTCAGAGACATATACACAACACTCCACCCAACAGCAACCAAGTATACTTTCTTTTCTAGTACACATGGAACATTCTCTAGAATAGACCACATATTAGGTCATAAAGCAAGCCTTAGCAGAATCCAAAATATTGAAATATTACAAAGCATCTTCACATCTTCTCTGACCATAAGGCCATAAATCAATAACAGAAAAAGCAGGGAAAAGAAACCAAACACTTGGAAACTGAACAATGCTCTGCTCGAAAAAGACTGGATTATAGAAGACATTAAGGATGGAATAAAGAAATTCAGAGAATCCAATGAAAATGAAAACACTTCCTATCAGAACCTTTGGGACACAGTGAAAGCAGTGCTCAGAGGTCAATTTATATCGATAAATGCACACATACGAACAGAAGAAAGGGCCACAATCAAAGAATTATACCTACAACTTGAACAAATAGAAAGAGAACTACAAAAGAAACACTCAGGCAACACAAGAAAACAATAGAAATTAGAGCAGAACTAAATGAAATAGAAAACAGAAACACAATTGAAAGAATTAACAAGACCAAAAGCTGGTTCTCTGAAAAAATCAACAAAACTGATAAACCATTGGTCAAACTGACAAAAGGAAAACAGGACAGGAAGCAAATAACCTGAATAAGAAATGAGATGGACAATATTACAACAGACCCAATTGAAATAAAAAGAATCATATCAGATCACTATGAAAAATTGTACTATAACAAATTTGAAAACCCAGAAGAATTTGATGATTTCCTAGAAGCACAGTACCTACCTAAACTAACACAAACCTAAACTAACACAAACAAAGGTAGAACAACTAAACAGACCTATAACAAAAGAAGAGATTGAAAAGGTGATTAAAAACTTCCCCCCCAAAAAAGCCCTGGTCCGGATGGCTTCACTGCAGAGTTTTAACAACCATTCAGATAAGAGTTAACACCACTACTACTAAAGGTATTTCAGAGCATAGAAAAGGACAGAGTACTATCAAACTCATTCCATGAAGCCACCATATCCCTGATACTAAAACCAGGTAAAGACATCACAAAAAATAAAATTACAGACCTACATCCCTCATGAACTTAGATGCAAAAATCCTCAACAAAATTCTAGCCAATAGAATTCAACAACATATCAAAAAAATAATTCACCATGACCAAGTGGGATTCATACCAGGTATGCAGGCATGGTTCAACATTAGAAAAACAATTAATGTAATCCATCACATAAATAAAACAAAAGACGAGAATCACATGATTTTATCAATTGATGCAGAAAAGGCATTTGACAAAGTCCAACACCCATTCAAGATAAAAAACTCTCAGCAAAATAAGAATAGAAGGAAAATTCCTCAACATAATAAAGGGCATTTATACAAAGCCAACAGCCAACTCCATCCTAAATGGAGAGAGTCTGAAAGCATTCCCCTTGAGAACAAGAAAGAGATAAGGATTTTCTTTATCACTACTCTTATTCGACATTGTGCTGGAAGTCCTAGACAGAGCAATTAGGCTAGATAAAGAGATAAAGCCCATCCAGATTGGCAAGGAAGGAGTAAAGTTTTCTCTGTTTGCAGATGGCATGATCTTATACACAGAGAACCCTAAGGAACCCTCAAGAAAACTACTGAAACTAATAGAAGAGTTCAGCAGGGTATTGGGATACAAGATAAACATACAAAAATCAGTTGGATTCCTCTATACCAACAAAAAGAACATCAAAGAGGAAATCGCCAAATCAATACCATTTACAGTAGCCACCAAGAAGATAAAATACTCAGGAATAAATCTTATTAGAGATGTAAAAGACTTATACAAAGAAAACTACAACACGTTTAACCGCAAGAAACCAAAAGAGACTTAAAATAAAAAAAAAAAAAAGTGGAAAAACATAACTTGCTCCTGGATAGGAAGACTTAACATTATAAAAATATCTATTCTACCAAAAGCGATCTATACATTTAATGGAATTCCGATCCAAATTCCAACGACATTCTTTAATGAGATGGAGAAACATATCACCAAATTCATAAGGAAGGGACAGAGGTCCCAGATAAGTAAAGCATTACTGAAAAAGAAGAACAAAGTGAGAGGCCTTACACTACCTGATTTTACAACCTACTATACTGCCACAGTAGTCAAAACAGCCTGGTACTGGTACAACAACAGATACATAGACCAATGGGACAGAATTGAGAAACCAGACATAAATCCATCCACATATGAGCAGTTGATATTTGAAAAAGGCCCCAAAACAGTTCAATGGGGAAAAGACAGTCTTTTCAACAAATGGTGATGGCATAACTGGATATCCATCTGCAAAAAAAATGAAACAAGACCCATACCTCACTCCATGCACAAAAACAAGCTCAAAATGGATCAAAGAACTAAATATAAAATCTAAAATGATAAAGACCATGGAAGAAAAAATAGGGACAACCTTAGGAGCCCTAATACATGGCATGAACAATATACAAAACATTATTAAGAATGCAGAAGAAAAACTAGATAACTGGGAGCTTCTAAAAATCAAACACCTATGCTCATCCAAAGACTTCACCAGAAGAGTAAAAGGATTACCTACAGACTGGGAAAAAGGTATTAGCTATGACATTTCCAATCAGTGTCTGCTCTCTAAAATCTACATGATACTGCAAAAGCTCAACTGCAAAAAGACAAATGACCCAATTAAAAAATGGGAAAAAGAAATGAATAGACACTTCGCTAAAGAAGACCTTCAGGTAGCTAACGAATACCTGAAGAAATGCTCGTGATCATTAGCCATTAGAGAATTGCAAATCAAAACTACTATCAGATTCCATCTCACTCCAACAAGGCTGGAATTAACCCAAAAAACACAAAACAATAAATGTTGGAGAGGCTGTGGAGAGATTGGAACACTTCTACACTGCTGATGGGAATATGAAGTGGTGCAACCACTTTGGAAATGGATTCAGTGCTTCCTTAAAAAGCTAGAAAGAGAACTACCATAGGATCCAGCAATCCCAGTCCTTGGAATATATCCTAGAGAAAAAAGAGCCTTTACACAAACAGATATATGCACACCCATGTTTATAATAGCAAAAAGATGGAAGCAACCAAGGTACCCATCAATGGATGAATGGATAAATGAAATATGGTATATTTACACAATGGAATACTAAGCATCGATAAAGAACAGTGAGGAATCTGTGAAACATTTCATGACATGGAGGAACCTGGAAGGCATTATGCTGAGTGAAATTAGTCAGTTGCAAAAGGACAAATATTGTATAAGACCGCTATTATAAGAACTCAAGAAATAGTTTAAACAGAGAAGAAAATATTCTTTGATGGTTATGAGAGGGGGGGAAGGTGGGAGAGGGGTATTCACTAATTAGATAGTAGATAAGAACTACTTTAGGTGACTAGAAAGACAACGCACAATAGAGACGAGGTCAGCACAACTGCACTAAACCGAAAGCAAAGAAGTTTCCTGAATAAACTGAATGCTTCGAAGGCCACTGTAGCAGGGGCAGGGGTTTGGGGACCATGGTTTCAGGGGACATCTAAGTCAATTGGCATAATAAAATCTATTAAGAAAACATTCTGCACCCCACCTTGGAGAGAGGTGTCTGGGGTCTTAAACGCTAGCAAGCAGCCATCTAAGATGCATCAATGAGCCTTAACCCACCTGAATCAAAGGAGAGTGAAGAACACCAAGGACACAAGGTAATTATGAGCACAGTGACAGAAAGGGCCACATAAACCAGAGACTACATCAGCCTGAGACCAAAAAAGCTAGATGGTGCCTGACTACAACCAATGACTGCCCTGACAGAGAACACAACAGAGAACCCCTGAGGCAGCAGGAGAGCAGTGGGATGCAGACCCCAAATTCTTGTAAAAAGACCAGACTTAATGGTCTGACTGAGACTAGAAGGACCCCAGTGGTCATGGCCGCCAGGCCTTCTGTTGGCCCAGGACAGGAATCATTCTCTTAGCCAACTCTTCAGACATGGATTGGACTGGACAATGGGTTCAAGAGGGATGCTGGTGAGGGGTGAGCTTCTTGGATCAGGTGGACACTTGAGACTATGTTGGCATCTCCTCCCCGGAGGAGAGATGAGAGTGTAGAGGGGGTTAGAAGCCAGCTAAATTGACACAAAGAGAGTGGAGGGAGGGAGTGGGTTGTCTCATTAGGAGGAGAGCAATTAGGAGTATGTAGCAAGGTGTATATAAGTTTTTATGTGAGAGACTGACTTGATTTATAAACTTTCACTTAAATCACAATAAAAATTAAAAAAAAATACTGACCATATTAAGCATTAGAGAGGACTGAAAGTCTCAAACAGTGCTTATCAGTATGTGAAATATAGTTATGCTGAGTGGTAGAATCCAGACAAAAAAAAAGTACATGCTGTATTGTTCCATTTATTTGTAATTTTAGGAAATGCAAACTGCTGGATAGTGATGAAAAGATCAGTGGTTGCCTGACTATGGGGTAGGAGGGATAGGCATGGGCAGGGAAGACTGATTACTTTCAGGCATGAGAAACATTTCAAGGTGATGGATATGTTCAGGATCTTTATTCCTGTGATTTTTCGAGAGTGTTCACTTATACCAAAATTTATCACATTTTACAGTTTAAATATATGCAGTTTATTGAACATTAATTCTATGTCAATAATACTGATTTTAAAAAAGAAAAATACATAGAAAATGATTCATATGATTTGACTTTTCCATCCAGAAAATTATTCTACCACCTCCCCCTCAATCAGGCAAAATGATATGTAATATTTTTAAAAAGACTTTCAATGACTTTTGTGATTTTTTTTTTATTGAAGAAACTGTTCCCAGTTGGATTCTTTGATGTAATTTCTATCACATGCCATAAAATTTCAGAAATTTTTATACTCACTGTAAATCATAATTATGTGAGTATTTAACTTTTTTCTTTTTAATTTAAACAGTGTTAAAACATGCATATCGATTCAATTATTCTCAAATAGGCCATATTAGTTGCCATCAAATGTTAATATTATTTTAATATTTCTTTTAATTCTGAACAAACTGGTATGTCCTAATGTATCCAGATATAGTAATATTGGTCAAGGATTAAGACACTAATGTCAGGAAAGGTGTGGATCAGTGTTGTGTTCTTTCTTTTTACGTATTCAATCTGTATGCTGAGCAAATAATCCCAGAAACTGGACTATATGAAGAAAAAAGCCACATCAGGATTGGAGGAAGACTCATTAACAACCTGTGTTATGCAGATGATATAACCTTGCTTGCTGAGAGTGAAGAGAATTTGAAGCACTATTGATGAAGATCAAAGACCACAAAAAAAAAAAAAAATTTTTTTTTTATTGATGAAGATCAAAGACCACAGCCTTCAGTATGGATTGCACTTCAACACAAAGAAAACATCATGATAAACGAAGTTTGAAGCTGTCTAGGGTTTCATTTTTTACTTGGATCCACAATCGACATCCATGGAAGCACCAGTCAAGGAATGAAACAACACATTGCATTGGGCCAATATGCTACAAAAGAACTCTTTAAAGTGTTGAAAAGCAAAGATGTCACTTTATGAACTAAGGTGAACCTGATCCAAGCCATGTTGTTTTCAATAGCCCCATATGCGTGTGAAAACTGGACAATGAATAAGAAAGACTAAAGAAGAATTGCTGCCTTTGAATTACAGTTTTGGCAAAGAATATTGAATATAACATGGCCAGAAGAACCAAAAAAGATGCCTTAGAAGTACAGCCATAGTACTCCTTAGAAGCTAGGATGGTGAGACGTCTTTTCACATACTTTGAACATGTTATCAGGAGGGACCAGTCCTTGGAGATGGACATTATGCTTGGTAAAGTAGAGATTCAGTGAAAAAGAGGAAGGCCCTCAATGAGATGGATTAATACAGTGGCTGGCTTCAGCAATGGAATTAAACAGCAACAATTACGACGATGGCATAGGACCAGGCAGTGTTTCCTTCTGTTGTACATAGGGTCACTTTGAGTAGGAATCAACTTGGCAGCACCGAACAACAGAACGTTAAATTTTATAACTTGGAAGGGTTAACAACTTTAAGTGTCTTTATGATAAAGCTCCACAAATGATTATGTCCTCAGGGCAAGTCTTGATACTCATTTTTATTATAAAGCCTAGTCATCTGATTTTTTTTTTTTCTGGTGAGGGTTTAAAATGCAACCATGCAGTCTAAAGCAGCATGTGCTAGCATCTACCTAAGGAACTCATTTACTGAGCCTTGCCATTTGAACAGCGGGGAGCTAAGTTCCCTGAAGTGTCTCTAAGTATTTCAGGCTCAGTGAGTCAAGACTAAATAAAGTTCACTTCCGTGAAAACAAACACCTGCCAGATAAACCTCCTAATGGGTAGTTAACCATTAGCACTCCTGTACTTCCTGCATGAAACCAGCAGATTGTCATATTTAAATTTCAACTGGAGCAAGTTGGAGTAGGTTGCTGCACCTCAAGGAGTAAAATGTCCCTTGATCCTTTTGCATTATTGTGTGAAAAGATAGGATAAAAGAATCTAATCAAAACACTGATGGAAGGAGTGGTAGAACATTATGGGAAGGAAAATAATATTCTGATAGATTTACAACTTTCCTCAAGAATACTCAGGGGAAGCTACTGAAAGTTTACATCAACACTAGAATATTATTGCAAAATGATAAATTGCATTCACTAAATATTAATTGAGCCATGCCACTTGACTTAAAGTCTTAGGGCTGCCATAAAAAAAATACCACCAAGTGGGTGTCTTTAAATATCAGAAATTTAATTTTTCACAGTCCTGGAGGCTAGAAGCTCAAATTCACGGCATCAGTAGACAGGGGCACAGCGAGGGTAACAATGCCCAGGGACAACCTCTAAATTGCACCTCCCTCCAACGGCAAGATGAATAGACATTGATAGCGGCAACATGTCAGCAGAGATGCCTTTCCTCCTCTTGTCCAGCTGCCTCAGTCAGGTGCCTTTCATATTTGTGGCACATGGGAATATCATTTCATGTCTTCTCTGGTGCCTCTTTGGACTGGTGTCAGGGGGCAAATGCCCTCCTCTACCCCCACCCCTGCTACGTCTCTGGATGTCTATCTTGCCTGAAGGATATTTAATGGTACTGGCTTAATAGAAACTGCTCACTGGTGCCCCCTTCCCCTACTTCAAGTGGTCTCCAGGGCCCACACCTGCCATACCTTAGATATGCCTTTGTCAACAGGCCCATGCTCTCTCTAGGGCAAGATCCTTTCTTGTCTCTTTTAGCTTCTGGTATCTCCAAGTGTTTCGTGGTGTTCCTTGGCTTGTAGAGGTATCTTCACATGGCATGCTTGCTCTCTGAAACTCTTTTCATTTCTATTCTTCCCTTTTATTAGACACCACTCAGAAGGAATTAGTATCCACACTTCTTTGCTCTGACCTTGCTAATTTAACCGATAACAAGAGAAAAAAGAAAAGAAAAACATCATTATTTCCAGTGAAGGTCACCTTCACAGGTACAGGGGATAGGTCCAGGAGGTAACTTTTTGGTGGAAAAAATTCAGTAAATGACACTTTTATAATTCTTTTTTTGTACATACAAGAATGAAATGCAAAGTAGGAAGTCATTGTACTCTAGTATATAAAAGAAGATTTGATCTTTAGGCATTATAGTTTTGTGTGAGGAATGAGAGGCTTCTTCTGCTAGATGATTTTATAAGCAAAGACAGGGGCAAAAAGCTGGCGTTCCCAAGTGGAATTCAGTGAAAAGCAGCCTTCTATACTATATTCATCTTCTGGGGGCAAGGAGGAAAGAGTATAACAGTAGAGGAATGTCTAGGTGGAAGTAGGCAGGTTGTAGACTTCACCGGTCCCCCAGTTCTGATTTCTCAAATAATGTGATATGTGATCCTGGATACCACCAATTCTTGTGGACACTGAAGACGTGGAAGTTAGATGAGGGTGGGTTTGTCTGCTTGCCAGGGACTATCACCAAACTTCAAACTTCAGTAAAGAGGGAGAAGGGAGAACCTTTAAGAGATGAGACAATTCTCATGTGAATATTAAATTTAAATCGACTAAGTCATGAACTGGAAATTACTTTTTAACATTCTGAGGATTTTAATAAATAAAGAAGAAATAGAAAAAAGTTCACAGGATTTGATGATAATATCAGGATAAGAGAATAAATTGTTCTAAATAGATTAGGGGTCAGAAAAGAAACTTGCTGTGATGGTTAAGATAGTTTGTCTACTTGGCTGGGTCATGATTCTCAGTATCTTAACAGTTGTGTAATGTTATGATCAGAGTTACCTGTTGAGATTTGATAGTGATCCCCCTCCATGATCAGATCTGCTGTGAGTAGCCAATCAGTTTCCTTGGGCATGTGATCAGCGTCCAGTATGGGTAGATGTTCAGGCAGAGCTGGGGGGTGTTGCTCATTCTGGATCCTGTAGCTGGCTCCTGTTCATCTGACCTCCCGTTCTTGGGACTTGAGCTAGCAGCTTACCTGCGATCTTGCCTTTCAGTCTTGGGATTTGTTGATCTTCATAGCCTGTGAGCAACAGCCCTGCTGTCTATCCTGCAGATCCTGGGTTTGCTAGCCCCTGCCACTATGTGAATCAGGAGAAGCCTCTTTCCTCACCCATGGATTGGGGTGTTACAGCCTCTACAACCACATGAGCCATTTCCTTGATATAAATCTCCCTCTCTCTTTCTGTATATATATATTTTTTTTGGGGGGGGGATATATATATATATTTTTTACACTTTATTAGTTTTACTTCTCTAGAGAACTGAGCCTAAGGCACTTGCCTTTCATTTCTCAACCTTAGGAAAAACACAATCTCAGAAATTTTGCACCCTAAATTCTCCCCCTTATATTTCATTGTCTGTATTCTTAGAACATTTGCATTGGTTCACCCCTCTGGTATTGCAGCCACAGGGTCCTATGTTTTAGTCTCACTTATTTCCAATCCACTGTTAATTCAGGGTTTGGAATCTATTAGTGATAAAGGGATGACGGAAATATTTGTTTTGTTCTTGTCTTATTTTAAAAGGTTATGATTAGTTTTTTTGATTCTTATAGATAATGAAAGTCATTTAAAAATCTACCAAAAACAAAAGTATAACAAATATTTGGGATATATCTTCCTGTACATTATGTCAATATATCTTAAATTATCTATCTTAATGGAGGAGCAACAATTGTAATCCATCTGACTGTATTGTACATGCAGAAATTGTTCAGTGGGTGTATGTTCTGTACTTTTTTTGTCAACAGCAACAAAAAATGAAATTATTTAAAAACAAATTGCTTACATAATTATGCATAGAAACCTTATGAAAATTTAAGACAATATGAAAAAGTTTTTGCTGAGTAAGTTTCATTTCCATATTCAAACTTCTTATAAGAAAAAAACTGTCTCTAGAGGTGCATAACTTCAAATTATCATAGTTATCCGTTGTCATAGGCTGAGTTCTCTAGAGAAGAAAAAACAGTGAAGTGTGTGTGCATATGTATATATACATATATACAAAGAGAGAGAGAGAGAGAGATTTATCTCAAAGAAATGATTCACCCAGTTGTAGAGGTTGGCAAACACCAAGTCCATGGGTCAGGCCTCAGACTGGAGACTTCTCACTCATGTAGCTGCAGGAGCTGACAACCCCAAAATCAGCTAATCGACAGCAGGCTGTTGGCTCACAGCCTGCAGAGGCCAAAAAAATCCCAAAGTCAGTAGGCAATGTGGCAGGTTTCTGGCTCAAGTCCCAAGGACAGGAGGTCAGATAATGACAAGTAGTATGCAGGATCCAGAATGAGCAAAATTCAGCAAGGTTTGCCAAAACATCCATATATATTGAATGCAGGCCACACCCTAAAGGAAATTCTCCTTAGAACTGTTTGGCTGATCACATCAGATCGCATTATGAAACTGATTACATTATATCACAAAATGGAGGATAACTGCATCATTACATAACTGCCAATTCAGTGAGAATCACGGCTCAGCCAAATTGACACACAACCTTAAACATCAAATGTATGTTATTTTACTTTATTTTTTAAACGTGATTTATATAACTTTTAATTTTGAAATAGTTTCAGATCCACAAAACGCGTGCAAAATCAGTACAAAGTACACCCAAAAACCAAACCTGTTGCCATCAAGTCAATTCCAACTCATAGCAACCCTATAGGACAGAGTAGAGCTGCCCCATAGGGCTTCCAAAGAGCACCTGGTGGACTTTAATTGCCAACCTTTTAGTTAACAGCTCTTAACCAATACACCACCAGGGTTTCCAAAGTGCACCCAGCTTCCCCCAAATATTAACTTCTTATACAACTAGAGTGCTTACCAAAACCACGAAGTTAGCATCAATATGAAACTATTAAATAATCCACAGATGAGGTGCAAAATTTGCAATTTGTCCACCTAATGACTTTTTCTGTGTTCAAATGTATTTAATTGTCCTGCCTTCTTTGTTTCTTTTATTCTGGACCATTTCTCCATCTTTCTTACTTCCGTCCTTCCCTCTCTCCCTCTCTCTTTCTTTCTGTCTCCCTTTTTTTTTCATGACTTTGATACTCTGAATAACACTAGCCAGTTAGTTTGAACTGTGCTTCTTTGTTTTCATTTTTCGATGTTTTCTCATAATTAAATTCATGTTACACATTTTTGAACCATTTGTTTAAAAATATTTTACAACACATGCTTTCAATTATTTTATACTTATCAACCTTCAGTCTAACTTAAAGGAGAAAAAATTCATTGTATTTAGCCATTTTATTTAAACATGCTTGAGTTAAAAAATAGTATGAAAACCAACTTTTATATGATTTCAGAGACATATTCTTAATTTATCAAATAACTCTGCAGTTGAGGGAAATTCTTTGTAGTACGCATATTTACAAATATTAAAAATAAATTCTTAATACCCTTGGAATTTTAATGACCTTGCACAGTCTTTATCATGTTTTCTACTATACGTAAGATTATTGTGTTTTTATTTTTTCTACCCTATAATTTTGATTTGCGTTTTACTTCTTGAATTGCATTTTACTTCTTGCTTTTGTAGGTTTGAGACAGAACCTCAGTGTTATTATAAAGCACATGTTCAGCTAATATGACTGTTCAATTGATTGATCCTTCTTAGCCTTATATATTAAAGTAGATGATTTGTAATAACAAACCATTTATTATAATTGATAGAGAAGATTTTTAAATGAGTTTTTAACTGAATAAATGCACTTTCAGAAAAGAAGAAATAGATAAATTTTTCAAAGTGCTCTTTTTGTCCAGGAGCAGAGGGATTAACACAGGGATAGGGGTGTGGTGGAGTAGAGGATGAGTTAGGAAAAGGAAGAAGCAAAACCCCTGATTTCCTTTGTATAAAATCTTGCTGGGAAAAATAGCCCACCACAAACTGCAGTTTAGAGCTGGGGTGAGCAAAGCAGACTTTGATTTGAGAACTAGAGTCTTCCAGAAGCAGCAAAAATAGAGCAGTCATTTTGAAAGCAGGCAGAGCAGCAGTGGGGAGATACCGTGTTTTCAGGGAGGGAGTGACAGCAATGTCAGGCACATGTGACCTTTGTCTTCCAGAGTGAGTACCTGTGGTGGCAGCACTGAGATCTCTGCAGTCAGACACGGTGGCGCCTTCACTGGAAAAGTCTTAGAACACCACATTTACTGTGTCCTTGGGTGTTACATGGCCTCTTATTCCTGTTTTTTGTCCATGCCCACTTCAGTTTTCCTCATGTTTCTGGAAGCTCTCCCACATCTTTGCTGTACATTTCTTTCTTCTATTTTCTTTTTAATTGTGGTAAATATGTATGTAACAAAACATTTGCCATTTTAACAAATTTCACAAGTACAGTTTAGTGACTTTAATTATGTTCATCATGTTGTTCAACCATCACCCTTACAGTTCTCAAATTTTTCTCCCACCCTTAACAGAAACTAAGTTTCCCCTGAGCGTCAAGTCCACCTTCCCCTCTCCCTTTCACCCACCCCTAGTAAACTAATAAACTTTGGTCTTTATACTCTTGCCTGTTCTAGATACTTCATATAAGTTGTATCATACAATATTTGTTCTTTTGCGAGTGACTTATTTCACTTAACATGTTTCTTTTACTGCTTAGATAAGTCAGATTTCTAATGTGCTCAGGCATGAATGCTGCCTAATATCCTGTATGTTATGACTAGAAATTTGGTCTTTTTCTTCTCACTAATTTTAATATGTTTAATACACTGCGTTATTTGCATGGTGTTGATCTCCAGTCACCAGTACAGTTGTAAATTTTCAATAATCTAATACTTAGTTTAACATGTAATCACTATATGGCATATGTACACATACATATTTGGAATTGAAAGTGTTAAACATGTGCTTCAGAATGTCCCATCTAATTAAGTGCTATAATTAAAAATATTTACCTTGAGAGATTACATACTAACTTCAAAAAACCTGTCAATTAGTAGAATATTTTGTATGTATTTCTTCAGAATCATGTAGAAGTTAGTCTCTTCATTTGATCACCTTCCCCTTTTTTAGCAAGAGTAGTCCCTATATTGATCAATTTTTATATAAATATAAAAATTTCCATAATTTTTATGTTTATAAAAATTAAATCCATTCTGAATGGGTGATGACACACTTTGTAAATAAACAAAATGCTGTACCTCCTTTGATGTCTTGATTTCTCTGTATTCAGGCCTTAAGAAAACTCTCCCACATGGATTCCAAAACTATTTCTAAATTGACCTGGCAGATTTCCCCTTCTCCTTACTGGAATGCTCCTTTCTGGAATGTTCCTGACTGTAAACCAGTTGTTATGCTCTAAGGTAGCACCAGAAACCAAGTGGAGAGGTCACTGGAAGGGAATAACTGACCACAGCTGTAGCTGAGCTCCCAGTTGAGTTTACAGATGGCTACAAAGTTCCCAGCATCCAAGTTAAGGTCACCAGAAACAGAAGATTACCTCCATTCAACCCACAGCATCAAGAGAGTCAATAAGTTATAATTCTAAACCACTAAAAACATGAGATAGTTGTTACTCAAGTGAAACAAGTCCTAAGCAAACTTGGGTTATTTATATATCAATAGGAAAAATATAACCATTTAAGTTAATTAATTACATTTTTATTTGCAACATTCTTCTTTACTTTCATAGTTACATCATATATATAAAATTTATGTTTCCTGTATGCATATATTTTCTCCAATGGCATTTTAATTTGTCTATGATTTTTTTTTATGAAGGATATCTACTATATTTTTATTCCTAATACCAATTATTGACAACTTTTCCAGCCTGTTTCCTTTTATAAGTACATAACATTTTGGAATGACTAAAAACATAATAAAGTATAAAAGTTTCACCCTTGTCTTCATATTCTTCTTATTTTTTATCTAATCACAACTAACTAATTCATATCAGTGTTTATTACTCTGACAAAAGGAAAGGACACTATCTGCGAAAACTTATCATTAAAGTTTAAACACAAGTTTTTTTTTAATGTGTACGTTAATTCTTTCTGGCTTTTTACTTTACCTCTAGTATTGACCTTTTAGACTTAAGATGAGCCTACCTCTCCCCCTAAAAATTATTCCTCCTGGACAATTATCAATACCCGCAGCTGTATGCATTGTTAAATAGTTTTACTCATGAGTTATAATCTCTTATATTGCTTATTCTGTGAAAGTCCTTGACTATTAAAAAATCATATCTTATTTTACTTCTACTATGAAGATTACATCTAGAGAAGATAATCCAGAGAAAATCTGGGGTAAAAAAAAAAAAAAGGAAAAAAGTGCTTCTTATTTTTCCCTCATGAGAATAAGTAGGTTTTATCACTTGTTCATCTCCTTGTAGTCTTTGCAATCTTGCATCACAGCATGTTTCCAGTTGTGCTAAGTGACACTTTATTGTATCTAAATCTGAATGAGACTTGTTTTCTGACCTTATCTGCTGTTCCTACCTGACCTTTTCCATTTTATTCTGCAGTTGCATTATCACCACCATGCTGGCAGCTTCAATTTGTTTCTTTAGCTGTCATTTTTTGCCAACAGCATTCCATTAATTCTTCAGATTGCCTAGCGTTTCCACAAAATCATCCTAGTACATTTACTGAATAGTCTCCTGTATAGATACAAGGTATTTGAACACAAATACTGAAGTTATCAAAATAAAAAAATAACTATTCCCTATTTATGTCAAAAACAACACTAACAAAAATCTGGCTATTCTCAGATTTAAGTAATGCCTCCTACTCAGACAAATATTTTAGCAAATTAATTCCTGGACTATTGAAAATCATGAAGGAAGTTCATTAAAGATTTTAAAGTATTTGTAAGCCAAAATTTTTCATTTTTATTATCAAAACGTACTTTTGTCTGCCATAAACTAATTTATAAATCACGCATTTATAAATCTTATTAATTTCTAAATTTTTTCATAATTTCAAAACTATATGATGCGTACGTATTTGTAATAGTTATACCACATAATAGCTAAAGGCACGTGAAATTATCCTATATGAACCAAACAAAACTCATAGGAGATATGAAGGCAGGTATTGACAGGTAATTTTGTAAGTAAGGAAAATAAATACCTGAGTACTGAAATGGGAGTCCCAATATCACACACAAAGCACGGCTTTCTTCTGTCTGCCCATTGCACTACACCATGCTGCATTCCATATAAATACATTTTTTATATAAATAATCCATCAAATGAGATAGCATAATAATTTATAGCATATGCCTTTGTGCAATTCAAATTTTTAATCGTTCTGGTATTGATCCCAGGAAATTTACTATATTTGCAGTGAAAGATTTTTTTAATGGATGTCTCGCTTCCTTATGCCATCCATTTCCCTCAATATTTAACTAAAAATCCCATAAAAATTAAACTTTATATTCAGAAGGAATATTTTGTTGTATCCTTACCTTTTTTCTAGATATATGTTATCTATATCTATATATTTACATTATTATTTGATTACTGAAATCAGAATTACCATAGTTCTTAAGTTATAAAATTCAATCATGACTGATTTCCTGGTAATCTTGCCATCGAGTCAATTCTGACTCATAGCAACCCTATAGGTAGGTATACATTAAACTCTTTAAGAAGCTGCCAACTGGTTTTCCAAATTGTGGAATTATACCATTTTAAATCTCCACCATATCCTCACTGACGTTTGGCATGGTCAATATTTTTAATATAAGCCGTTCTAATATGTTGTAGTGGTATCTTATTGGGGTTTAATTTATATTTCCCTAATGAATAATAAGGAGTCCCTGGGTGGTGCAGTTAAGCACTCAACTATTAACTGAAAGGTTGGCTATTAAAATCTACCCAGAGGTACTTCAAAAGAAAGACCTGGAAATCTACTTCTGAAACGTCACAACCGTTGTAAACCCGATGGAGCAAAATTCTATTCTGAACCACATGGGATCATCCTAAGTCGGAATCAGCTTGATGGCAATGCGTTTGTTTTTTTTGGAATGATTAATAATGTTGTGCATCAATTTTCACTTAATTTGTCAGCTGTATATCTTCTTTGGTGAATCTGTGTGTCCTCTTTGGTCAGTGTCTATTCAAATTTCTGTGCATTTTTCTAATTAGGCTGTGTGGTTTCTTAATGCTAAGTTTTAAAAATTCTTTTTTTCTTTTTTTTTGAGTAACCATGTTTTCTTTTTTATTGAGAAACTTGAAATTTTTGAAAATTCTTTTCATATTCTGCATTAAAATATTTTACCAGATATATGCTTTGCAAATATTTCCTCCCAGTCTATGGCTTGTTATTTCACTCTCTTACAAATGTTTTTTAGTCATAAACTGTAAGTTCTGAGATTTTATCCTACTTGCTAACAATTTAACCTGTCATGGTGTGTGTGTGTACATGAGTGTGCCGAGAGTAAACGTAAGACTTCTTAGTCAGAGAAAAAGAAAGAAGTCACAGAAAAAGTAGCAGGAGAAAAATATCTTGTTTTGGTTCCTCAAACCTCAATCCTGTGGACAATGCAATCAGGACAATTTGTTGACTGCAAAGGCAATGGGTACATGATAGGAGAGGAATCCCAAAATTGAGAGATATTAATCATTATCCTGAAATTTAAGCAAATCTCCTTTGAGGAGGGAAAGGTATATTTATCTTCATTGCCCGGAAATTTCTCAGGGGAAGAAGATTTCTGTAAGCTTTATTATATTACAGGGAACAAATCTGCTCTCTAAAGAGGAGAGATGCGCTGTCTCTAGCTTTCAAGACTTCATGCTATTCAAATATGTCCTTTGCTCAGAAGACCCAGACAGTGGAGGAAATCAAGGGATCCAGTAATAATTGCCTCATAACAGTATCTTCTGAAGAGCAAAAAATTTAACTTTGATAAAATCCAATTTATCAGTTTGTTGTCTTGATGGATTGTCATATTGGTGGCATATCTAAGGAATCATTGTGTAACTCAGATCACACAATTTTCTCCTCTGTTTTCATCAAGAATTTTTAGAGATTTAGGTTTTACATTTAGGTCTATATTCCATTTTGAGATAAATTTTGTATATAAGATATATTGTATTTTCTGTTGTGTTTCTGCAAATGGATGGCCAATTTTTCCTGTATATCATTGAAAAGACTATAATTTTTCACTGAACTGCATTTACATCTTTGCGAAAATCGGTATGCGCATAAGTGTCAATCTTTTTCTGGACTCTATTGTGTTTGAGTGATCTGTTTGTCTGAATTATTGTACAATATAGACAACATTGCACCTGTCTTGATTACTGCACCTTTATGATAAGTCTTGAAATAAGGTAGTGTTAGTCCTCAAACTCTCTTCTCTTTCGAAGTTGCTTTGGCTATTCTAGGTCATTTAATTTCAATATGTAATGTAGAATAAGTTTGTCCATGACTTAAAAAAAAAAAAAAAAATGCTTGCTAAGGTTTGATTGAGTGTATGGATCAATTTAGGGCAATCGACTTCTTAAACATATTGCCTTCCCATTAACATAATGTATCTCTTCATTAAATTGGACTTCTTTTACCTAAGCATTATTTTGTAGTTTTTCAAAGTACAGGTGTTTCACCTGTTTGTACTACTATTCCTAAATGTTTCATTTTTGGTATTTTAAATAGTACTTTTTCTTAATTTTAAATGTCCAATTTTTTTTGTGCTAGTATACAGTAAATTTTTGTACATTTCTCTTGTATCTTAAAACTTTGTGAAATATTTCAAGTTGCATTTTTAGAGATTCTATTGAATTTTCTGCACAGATAATTCTGTCATATATGAATAAAGAGAGATTAACTTCTTCTTTTTTACCTTGGGTGCTTTTCCTTGGTTTTTCTTGTCCTCTTGCATTGGCTAGGGCCATCGATACAATGATGAATAGATGTAGGGACAGAAAATATCCTTGCTATATTTTAATCTGAGGGGAAAAACATACAGGCATTCCCTATTCTATATGATATTAACTCATAAATGTTCTTTATCTTATTGCGGAAGTTACCTTCTAATACTCATGTGCTGAATATTTTATTAGAAATAAATGTTGGATTTAGTGAAATGCTTTTTCTGTATATATGATTTCACTTAATTTTTGAAAATGGTGAATTATGTTGCCTGATTTTTTATTGTTAAATCTTATAGATCTCCGGGAACCCCCCCTTGGTCATTAAGGCATTTTCATTTTTATTTATTATTTAAATCAATATGTTAATATTTCTTCACGATTTTTGCATCAATGTCATGAAGGATATTGGCCTGCAATTTTCTTTTGTTGTCGTGTCTTTTGGTTTACGTATTTGGGTAACGGTATTATACAGTGACCTGGAAGGTATTCATTCACTCCTCTTCAAGTCTCTGGATAAGTTTATGGAAAATTGGTATTATCTCTTCCTTAAATGTTTGGCAGTATTAATTAATGAAGACACCTGATTCTGTAGTTTCCTGTGTAAGAAACCCTTGATGAAAATTTGTATTTCTTTAGTTGATATAAGACTGCCCAGGTTATATATTGCTTATTAAGTAAGTTTGAGTCTTTTAAGGAATTTTTCCACTGTGTCTAAGTTGTAAAATATATTGGCTTAGAGTTGTTCATGCCATCTCCTTACCATTCTTTTAAATTATGTAAAATCTGTACTGATTACATTTGTCTCATTACTTATATTTGTGGTTTCTATTTTCCTGGTCCATATGACTAGAGGTTTATCAACTTTCATTGATCTTCTCAAATAACCAGCTTTTGGTTTTATAGAATTTCCTATTGTTTTTGTTTGTTTTGTATTTAATTAACTTCTGTTTCTTTTTTCTACTTATGAAAAGAAGCTAGTCTTATAAAGTTGAACCAGAATATAATCTACAGAATTTCTGCTCTAGGAGGCACTTATAAGAAAATTCATAAAAATTATTTAAAGCAGCAAAAAAAAAAAGCATAAATAGAATCGGTGTCTATCTAAAATATTTTTGTAATAAATTTGTTTGGAACCTTGACTAAAAATCTGCATGCTGGTACACAAATCTTAGGCAAGTTACATTTCACTGGGTTAAATACAAAAGTTAGGATCTAGCAAAACACCTTGAGAGATACCACAGTTCTTCACTGTCTCATAGCAAATAAACGTGGTTTGGTAATATATGTTAAATGTGTTATTTTGTATGTATCACTATTATACAATTTTAAAAATAAGATAATATTGAGATGAACTAAAAATATTCTCACATCTAAAAAAAAATGCAAACTGGATGTTAGTCAATGGAAGTATATTTTACTGGATCCCTGTGAATGATATCTAAGTGTTTATGTTATGTTACTTTTTCACCACCACTACCCCCACCACAAACATACAAATAAAGATTTACATGACAATAAAAATTAAACACAAAATTATAGATCTTGAAAACAATATTCCATGCTTGATAATTATTAAGCACATGTTAGTAATAGTAATGCTTTTCATATAGAATTAACAATCATTTTTAATGAAATTGGCTTTAACATATATGCTCTATTTTATTTTCTTTCTTTCTAAATTCCATCCTTCATTTTTTAGGAAACATTTAATTAGAGCTTATGACAGGTCAAGTACTATGAAAACAGAAAAGCCATGTGTTATAAATTAAAATTTCTATTGCCCAATCATTTTCTAACTTTTATTATTACAATACTTATTTAAATCAAGCTAATAAACAACAGGATAATATTCTTTATCTTTGTTTTGGACAGATTCTATGAAACAAAGTACTCCAATTAAAATCACATTTATTAAAGCACAAACGGGAAAGTGACTACCTTGTAAGGAAGAAGATGAATGAGTTTGGGTTTGGTCTTGCTTCAGCTCCTCTCCCCTTATCCATCTCCTTCAGCCAGTGATGAGAAAAGCCTTCAGTAGTGGATTATCAATGTCAGGTGCCCTAAAAGAATTGTGTGCTAAAGGACTTGGAAGTAGAAAAATGTATTTGTGTGCCAAACAAACAATTGACTTGAGAAATATAAATTAGTAGCTGTGGTAGAAAGGAAGTGCCCCATCAGAGAAAAGTATCAACAAAAAGCTATATTTCTAGCTGTCTTGAGTGCAAGGTAGGGGAAAGGCAACTACCTCTTCAACAAATGTCTAATATAAACAAATATTAAACACTAAAAACGGAAATAATCTATGCAATTTTCATGAATTTTTCTCCTTTATTCAATGTGTCATATTCTTGATGGTCAGAGTTAGGTATCATAAAAGAATTTTTTTCTGTTTTTAAAATTAATCCATATTTATTTATTTTTATTACAAATTTTAGGTTAAAATTTAAGTCTAAAGTAATTATTTAAAATTTTAAACTCTGATTAAATTTGAAACAAAGATTGCATTTGAATTATAAGAAAAATAACAATTTGAAACATTTCTTATATCTCTAGGATATATTCCAAGGGGTGGGATTGCTAGATCGCACGGTAGTTCTATTTTTAGTTTTCAAGGAAGTGCCAAATCGGTTTCCAAAGTGGTTCTACCATTTTACCTTCCCACCAACAGTGTATAAGTGTTCCAGTCTTCCCACAACCTCTCCAACATTTATCATTTTGTGTTTTTTGGGTTAAATGCCAGCCTTGTTGCAGTGAAATGGAACCTCATTGAGTTTTATTTGCATTTTTCTAATGGCTAAAATGATCATGAGCATTTCCTCACGTATCTGTTAGCTACCTGAATGTCTTCTTTAGTGAAGTGTCTGTTCATATATTTTGCCCATTTTTTAATTGGGTTATTTGTCTCTTTGTGGTTGAGTTTTCCCAGTATCATGTAGATTTCAGAGATCAGGCGTTGGTCGGAGATGTCATAGCTAAAAGCTTTTTTCCAGTCTGTAGGTAATCTTTTTACTCTTTTGGTGAAGTCCTTGGATGAGCATAGGTATTTGATTTTTAGGAACTCCCAGTTATGTAGTTTTTCTTGTACATTGTTAGTAATATTTCGTATACTATTTATGCCACGTTTTAAGGCTCCTAACGTTGTCCCTATTTTTTCCTGCATGATCTTTTTCATCTTAGATTTTATGTTTCAGTCTTTGATCCATTTGAGCTCAATTTGTTGCATTGTGTGAGACATGGGCCTTGTTTCATTTTTTTGCCAATGGTTATCCTGTTATGCCAGCATCATTTGTTGAAAAGACTGTTTTTTACCCATTTAACTGCTTTGGGGCCTTTGTCAAATACCAAGTGCTCATATGTGGATGGATTTATGTCTCAATTCTCAATTCTGTTCCATTAGTCTATGTATCTGTTGTTGTACCAGTACCAGGCTGTTTTGACTACTGTGGCTGTATAACAGGTTCTAAAATCAGGTAAAGTAAGGCCTCCCACTTTGTTCTTCTTTTTCAGTAATGCCTTATTTATCCGGGGCCTCTTTTCCTTCCATGTGAAGTTGGTGATTTGTTTATCCAACTTATTAAAAAACATTGCTGGAATTTGGATCAGAGCTGCATTGAATCTATAAATTGCTTTTGGTAGAATAAACATTTTTATAATGTTAAATCTTCCTATCCATGAACAAAGTATGTTTTTCCACTTACGTAGGTCTCTTTTGGTTTCTTGCGGAAGTGTTTTGTAGTTTTCTTTGTATAGGAGTCTTACATCTCTGGTAAGATTTATTCTGAAGTATTTTATCTTCTTGGGGGCTACTGTAAGAGGTATTGTTTTGGTGATTCCTTTTCAATTTTATTTTTGTTGGTGTGGAGGAATCCAACTGATTTTTGTATGTTTACTTTGTATCCCGATACTCTACTGAACTCTTCTATTAGTTTCAGTAGGTTTCTTGAGAATTCCTTAGGGTTTTCTGCGTATAAAATCATGTTTTCTGCAAATAAAGATACTTTTACTTCTTCCTTTCCAATTTGGATGTCCTTTATTTCTTTATCTAGCCTAATTTCCCTGGCTAGGACCTCCAGCAAAATGTTGAATAAGAGTCGTTTAAAAGGGCATCCCTGGTTCCCATTCTCAAGAGGAATGCTTTCACAATCTCTGCATTTAGGATGATGTTGGCTGTTGGCTTTGTATAAATGCCATTTATTATGTTGAGGAATTTTCCTTCTCTTCCTATTAAAAAAAAAAAAAAAATTTTTTTTTTTCCTATTTAGCTGAGAGTTTTTATTATGAATGGGTGTTGGGCTTTGTCAAATGCCTTTTCTGCATCAATTGATAAAATCATATGATTCTTGTCTTTTTTTTAATGTGGTGGATTACATTAGTTGTTTTTCTGATGTTGAACCATCCCTGCATAGCTGGTATGAATCCCACTTGGTCATGGTGAATTATGTTTTGATACATTGTTGAATTCTATTGGCTAGAATTTTGTTGAGAATTTTTGCATCTAATTTCATGAGAGATATAGGTCTGTAATTTTCTTTTAATGCGTTGTCTTTACCTGGTTTTGGTATCAGGGATATGGTTGCTTCGTAGAATGAGTTTGGTAGTATTCCCTCCGTTTCTATGCTCTGAAATACTTTTAGTAGTAGTGGTGTTAACTCTTCTCTGAAAGCTTGGTAGAACTGTGCAGTGAAGCCATCCCTGCCAGGGCTTTTTTTTGCTTGAAGTTTTGATTGCCTTTTCAATCTCTTCTTTTATTATGGGTCTATTATTTGTTCTACCTTTGTGTTAGTTTAGGTAGGTAGTTTCTTTCTAGCAATTCATCCATTTCTTCTAGGTTTTCAAACTTGAGTATAGTTTTTCATAGTAATCTGATATGATTCTTTTAATTTCAACTGGGTCTGTTGTAATATCACCCATATCATTTCTTATTTGGGTTATATGCTTCCTCTCCTGTTTTTCTTTTGTCAGTTTGGCCAATGGTTTATCAATTTTATTGGTTTTTTCAAAGAACCAGCTTTTGGTCTTGCTAATTCTTTCAATTGTTTTTCTTTTTTCTATTTCATTTAGTTCTGCTCTAATTTTCATTATTTGTTTTCTTCTGGTGCCTTAGGATTTCTTTTGTTGCTTTCTTTCTATTTGTTCAAGTTGTAGGGACAGTTCTCTGATTTTGGCCTTTTCTTCTTTTTCTATGTGTGCATTTATCGATATAAATTGACCTCTGAGCACTGCTTTTGCTCTTTCGCAAATGTTCTGATAGGAAGTGTTTTCATTCTCATTGGAGTCTATGAATCTCTTTATTCCATCCTTAATGCCTTCTATAATCCAGTCTTTTTTGAACAGGGTATTGTTCAGTTTCCAACTGTTTGATTTATTTTCCCTGTTTTTTCTGTTATTGATTTCCCTTTTTATGGCCTTATGGTCAGAGAAGATGCTTTGTAATATTTCAATGTTTTGGTTTCTGCTAAGGCTTGCTTTATGACCTAATATGTGGTCTATTCTACAGAATGTTCCATATGCACTGGAAAAGAAAGTATACCTGGCTCCTGTTGGGTGGAGTGTTCTGTATATGTCTACAAGGTCAACGTGGTTGAGTGGTTGATTGTGGCATTTAGATCTTCTGTGTCTTTATTGAACTTCTTTCTGGATGCCCCGCCCTTCACTGAAAATGGTGTGTTAAAGTCTTCTAAAGTGTTTGTGGCACTATCTTATTTTTCAATGCTGATAGAGTTTGTTTTATGTATCTTGCAGTCCTGCCATTGGGTGTATAAATAATTAATATAGTTATATCCTTCTGGTATATTGTCCCTTTAATCATTATATAGTGTTCCTTATCGTTTCTGATGGATTTAACTTTAAAGTCTATTTTGTCAGAAATTAATATTGCCACTCCTGCTCTTTTTTGATTGTCGTTTGCTTGACAGATTTTTTCCATCCTTGAGTTTTAGCTTGTTTTTGTCTCTAAGTTTAAGGCGTGTCTTGTAGGCAACATATAGATGGATCTTGTTTTTTAATCCATTCTGCCACTCTATGTCTCTTTATTGGTGTATATAGGCCATTTACATTCAGGGTAATTATGGATAGGTATGAATTTAGTGATATCATTTTGATGTCTTTTTTTGTGTGTTTTTCCCACTTAATTTTTTGTTCTAAGTAGATTATCTTAATATATTGTTCCTTCCTCATATTCGTTGTTGTTGATTTTGTTTGTGCTGAGTCTCTATTTTTTTCTTATATTTTATTTTGTTGTGTAGGATAGTTTGTCTCCTTTTTGGTTACCTTATTATTTACCCTATTTTTCTAAATTTAAACCTAAGTTTTATTTCTTTGTATCACCTTTTCTTCCTCTCCATATGGAAGATCTATGACTAAATTTCTTAGTCCCTCTTTATTGTTTTAATGTTGTCTTCTTTTACATAATATCATCACTGCTTCCTGTTTTGAGGGTTTTTTTAATCTTGATTTATTTTTGTGATTTCCCTATCTGGGTTAAATTCTGATTGCTCTGCCCAGTGTTGTACCCTTGGGTTGATACTGGATATTATTGACTTTCTAACCAAAGAACTCCTTTTATTATTTCTTGTAGTTTTGGTTTGGTTTTTATGAATTCCCTAAGCTTCTGTTTATGTGGGAATATCCTAATTTCACTTTCCAATTTGAGAGACAGTTTTGCTGGTTATATTATTCTTGGCTGGCAATTTTTTTCCTTCAATGCTTTATATAAGTCATCCCATTGCCTTCTTGCCCTCATGGTTTCTGCCTAGTAGTTGGAGCTTATTCTTATTGACTCTGCTTTGTAGGCAACTTTTCATTTATCCCTAGCTGCTCTTAAAAGTCTCTCTTTATCTTTGATTTGGACAAGTTTGATTATAATATGTCTTGGTGACTTTCTTTTAAAATCTACCTTATGTGGAGTTCGATGAGTCTCCTGGATATATTCTTATCTTTCACGATATCAGGGAAGTTTTCTGCCAACAAATCTTCAACAATTCTCTCTGTATTTTCTGTTTTCCTTCCCTGTTTTGGTTCTCCAATCACTAGTAGGTTATTTCTCTTGATAGAGTCCCACGTGATTCTTCAATTTTTTTAATTCTTTTATCTGATTTTTCTTCAAATTATTGGTGCCAAGAGCTTCATGTTGAATTTAAGAAATTCTGCCTTCCACTTGCTCAATTCTGCTCCTCTGACTTTCTATTGTGTTGTCTAATTCAGTAATTTTATTGTTAATCTTCTGAATTTTGATTAATGTCTGTCTATGGATTTTTCCAGCTTATTAAATTTTTCATTATGTTCCTGAATAACCTTTTTAATTTCTTTGGCTGCTTTATCTGTGTGTTCCTTGACTTGTTCTGTGTACCACCTGATTTCCTTCCCAATATCTTGAAAGGTTCTGTATACTTTTTGTATTCTGCCTGTGGTAATTGCAAGAAGGCACTTTCATCTAGAACATCCCTCGATTTCTTGGTTTGAGAGCTTGTTGAGGTGACCATGGTCTGTTTCTTTATTTGACTTGACATTGACTGTTGTCTCTGAGTCATCTACAAGTATTTGTATTAGTTTATTTTATGTTGCTTACTGTTGTGTAGCTTCTTGCTTTCTTTTGTTTTGATATGCCTAAATGGGTTGCTTGAGTGAGCTAGCTTGGTTATTTTTGTCTTTGGAGCTCTGACATCCTCTGCCTAGATGGCTAGAGCTGTTATCAGTATATCAGTCTAAGAGTCTATTCACTTTTCTTGTATGAATTCAGCTCAGGTTTCCAGATACCTGATCATCAAGTGTGTGGTACAAGCTCTGTCTTACAGTTTTAGATGGGCAGAGGTGATTGGTGTAGGTACCAGTATCTGGTTGCAGCAGGGGGTCACATTTTGAACAAGGCAGGGGGTTGAGAATCATCCCCCAAGTGTCTCTGAGGAAAGCTTGTCCCTGTTCTCTACTGCTTCCAGGTGGGGGGGTTCTGCAGTCGGACCATGGCCATCTAATGTTTTTGGTTGTAAGGACTGGGAGGTACCAGTTATATGCGGTTCCCTTTCACAGGTGGCTGGGTGACCTGAGTGGAGCCGCCAGTCCTTAGGCCCCTGATGTGGGTAGGTGAGGACCCTGTTTAATAGGTAAAGTGGTGTCAAACATCAAACACCCACCTCTCCACCACACAGCTGAAACAGTTGGAGTCTGCCAACAAGGGCCCATTCTCCTGAAATAGGCCCACACAGGTCCATGCAGAGGGGAAAGGTACTCAAAGTCCATGGACCATTTGTGCCTGGACAGGAGCCACTTCTCTCCTGAGCTCTCCCTGTTAGTGGAGCTGAAAAATTATCTTTCCCCCAATTGTGAATTTATTCCTTCTCTAGAGCCTGGAGGATGGCTCTAGGTTCTCAACTGGGCCTATGTCAGACCCAGGGAAACCAATAACTGCTGAAGCCTGCTTGGGGTGTGGTAAAATATACACAAGTACTTAGCTTTTGCCGAGAGTGTCATTCTTCTCTGGTTCCCCAGGTGTGACTAGGCTGTGCAGCTGGCTGCTTCCCCCTGAGAAAACTGCTTGCTGCCTATTGCTAGTACCACCCTGCCACAGCCGCTCCTGGGAATGGTCCCTGAGGGTTCCTGGCAATTCAGGTCCAGTAACTCCTCTCCACTTCTGAACAGTCTCTTCCTCCCCTGCTCCTCATTTCTTTTTTTAACCTTGTCTTTGATGTTCAGGGGTCCTCGCTTGTCATAAATATACTTGTTTCACTTGTCTTTTCAGGTCTTTGTTGTAAGAGGGCTCGCCGGAAGTGTCTGTCTATTCTGCCATCTTGGCTCTGCCTCCTCCTAGTTTATTTTAATTCTTCTACAGCTAACATCACCCAAGGATTAAGAATTAATATTTGGATATTTAAATTTCATTGCTTTTGTAATGATAGTTAATATTTATTACAAACTTATTTTATGTAAGACACTTTTCTATGCACTTGAAATACATTAATTTAATCTTCATATTAACTCTAGGGATTATTATTACACTCATTTTAAAGTGAGGAAGCTGGACAGATAAATTAACTTACCTGTGGATGCCAAGTTATAAGTAACAGGCTCAAGGTTTGAATTAAGGCAATCAAAGTTTTATTACACTACCTCCTAAGAAGATTTGCACCAAATTATTAAAATGTATATTTGTCACAGGTGTCTGTATATTTGCACTTCAACAGATCATTTACCATATATAATTATCCCTTGATGTTAGGGTGACTACTCTTATTCACATATGATTTTTGAATTTTTTTTTTTTTACCAAGGAAATAGAATTGTGTATGTGCATATAAAAATTGAATTAAAATGTATTGTTTCAGATCAATGTTCTTTGGTTTAATTTTGTTATGCTTAGTTAAAAATTTTAATATTAAGACTGAAATCAATTATTAAAGTGAACATGTATAGAAAACTTAAAAAAATCAATTACTTTTGAAAAATGCAATATATAAAATGAGCAGCATAGAAATCATTTTTGCAGCAAGACAAGAAGAAGATGGATTCCATAGTATGCCCAGAATCACAACAAACTGTTTCAGTTGTTGTAGGTTGTGTTGCTTTGGGTGAAATAGCCCACTTTTTTTTTTTTTTTTTTTTTGGAGAGCCCAAATTAGAATTTGTTCATAAAGCATAAGAGAACAGTATTCAGTTGCATTGCAAATTACTTTTTTTTCCTGAAAATAAATGATTGTTTTCTTTATATAAAACATCCAAGAAATTAGCAAAGTTGAGTATCATAATATGCAGTTAAGGAAAGTTCTATTTTTGGTTAGCCTAGGAAAAAAACTCTTACCTGAAACATATAATTATTAACTCATTGCTCAAAAAAAAAAAAGATGAAGAAAAAAGTAGCAAAGAACTATGAAATTAAAATACCCTTTTTAAAACACATAGAATTGATATATCAATTTGACATTTTGAAATGAGATTTTTATTCCAAAATATAAAGAATAAAAAGCAGTTGGTAGGTCAAAAAATTACAGTTGCCATTTTACTAAAGAGAAAAACTAAAATTGACCATTTTCTAGGAAGGCAACAGAAGCATGATTTTAGTGTTCTCCTTACTTTTATGAATAATCAATGGATGATTAAGTTTGTGCAGTTTTAAAATTTAGGAGGGATATTAAGTTTCCTAACACTTAAAATCAGAAACTTATGTAAGCTATATTTTTATCACTGAAGAGTTATTTTTAATATTGGAGGTTAATTAAATTTGCTGTTCCAAACCATTAAGTATAATATCAATAATATTCTTGGAACTCTGTCTCTTTTGGTCCCCAGAAGCACAAAATTGAAAGCCAAGAGGATAGGTGAAAAACAAGCATCTTTGTCAAAAGCAGAGAAGATGTATATTTGTCACAGGTGTCTGAATATTTGCACTTCAGCACTTAACCGAAAGAGGGAGATCAAAGTCTATAGACTATGAAAATTAATCTCCAATAAATTATTGCCACATTATCAAAGAATCAACTCTTCCTTCAGGGGTAGTGCTTGCTACTGGAGATTACCAGAGTTAGTATAAGAAAAAACTGATTACAAACTTGCTGTGACTTGTTATGCTAAAGCTACATGAACTATTTACATAAATATAGAAAATATGATTAATCATTCAAATAACTTGATATCATAATATCAAATGTGTTTGGAAATGTTCATAAGTGTGGAAGAATTGAATGACTGCATTACATTTTACCAACTTGAGCTGCCTGTGATTGAGTTTTTATCAGCTTAAGCCACTCAACTGGGAAGGTACTTGTTTGGGGTTTTATGGATGCGTGGTGATATGGAAGTTTGTTGTTTTGGTTTAGTATTTCTTAAATATATTAAGACATTTTAAGAGAAGAAATGTTCTTACTTTTTGAAAAATGGTATTCCTTAAAGAAAAAATAAAACCTGTGGCCATCAAATTGATTCTGACTCATGGCAGCCCCAGGTGTGCAGAGCAGAACTGAACATAGAGTTTTCAAGGCTCTGACCTTTCAGATGCAGATTTCCAGGTCTTTCTTCTTGGGTGCTTCTGACTGGGTTCAAATGACCAACCTTTCAGTTCGTAGTAGAGCGCTTAACCATTTCTACCACCCAGGGACATAAAGATAAAGTAAATTAATATGTATAATTTATTACATTTATATTTCATTTTATGGAATATAAATGAAGCACAAAAAATTATTCAGGATCAGTGGTTTCATCCAGGTATGCAAATAAAGACAAAGCTTTTTGATAAATACAGATTTTGTGAATGAGAACTCTTGAACGGTATAGCAACCAAAAATTGAAGAGCATGCATGACATCTTTGGAAAAAGCAGTGTTTGTATTACCAAACCATGAAAAATTTCTATAACTTAGCCTTTTTTTTTTTTACCTATCCATTGGTAGGAAACCCTGATGATGTAGTTATTAAGTGCTTTGGCTGCTAACCATCAATAACATCTTAAATCCCATGGAGATTTTTGATAATATACAATGTGATCCCCTTGAAAGCTGTATTAGAATTTTACTATTTATATTTTATTACTGGTCACTTACAAGCATATCAGCAATAACACTAGGCATTTTTTTAAATCTGTAGTTTGATAGAAAAAATTTATAAATTGAAATTTTATTATGATAGTCGATCAAAGCACCAGCATTGAAACAGATGTTTTTATAACCAATGTGAAACATTTTATTCTATTTTTCGTCTTAGTAATAAGTATATAAATAGAAGCAATACCTTGCTAAAATGAACATTTATTTCCAAAAAAACAAAAGAATAGACAAATACAGGGTAGAAATTTTTAAAGTGCTAAAACTTCCATCCTCTGTAAGTCACTGTAGGAAGAGGAGAAAGTAGCAGAGGGAAAGAAGATATAATTGTTGGGTGCTTAAATTTGCATGTGCAATAATATTTCTACTTATACAATTGACACATCAATTTTAGTAACTGTTGATCTAATTCAGAAAACCAAGCCACAAAGAAAACTTGAAAATCAATCTAATAGAATTTAAAATAAATTTTTCAAGTATACTGGGCAATTGATTACTCAATTCTGTACCTAGATGCTCTGAAATATACTCCTGCTGAATAGAAATCTCTGTAATTAAATTTTGCTTTTGTTTGTACGTATTCTAAAACAATATGGAAAATATTTTAGTCTGGTATATATGTGATGCTTGATATATGATTCATGTACAAAAATTCACTCAATCTATAAATTTCAAACGTATCAATTTTGAAGAGGGTTACGTAAAATGAATCTTCACAATATCTCTTGCACCTACAATAATTCCTACTTAAACATTGAGCGAAATAAATTTCGTGTTTTTCAAAAGTTGATGTTTCTTCAAAAATATTGAGGAATTGAGATTAAATAATCTTTATAAAGTAATACACAAAGTTAATGAATATTTCTGTTTTATCTTTTTTTTTTTACTTCTTCGACATCCAATGATTCACTGAAAGTATTCATTATCTCTTAGAACATTACAGTAATCTCCTTTTTCCCTGCCTCCATCCTGATTCAAACTCCTTTCTTTCAAAAATATAAACTGGTGCATGTGGCTTAAAATGGCAAAATATCTGTCCAAGACTCAGCTTCTACCAACTCTAATAAAATGCCTAGAGCATTTTAGAAATAAAATCAAATTCATAGCTAAACCAAAAGAAAAAAAAAACAGCTTGACAAGAAACACATTTATTAACTCAGGTGGGCATTTCCATTTAGCAGAAGTAATTTAAATTAGGTTTACATTTCAAAATTAACGCAACTGCCGTCATCTTGAAAGATGGAGGTGATGGTCGTTACACCTGTTGATTACTAACTCTAGTAGATAGTCGTCTGTGCCAACTAGTAAATATTATAGCGATCTTTCCACTCGATTGACAATGCTTTTATGTTGGCCAGAATATATTCCCTTTATCCTACCCAGTAACTTTCCCTCAAAAACTATCTGAAAAGTATAACTCATGAAAGATTATGTCAGTCAGTAGGGAGAACAATTGTCATATTGGGGCTGAAAAGAAGAAGCCAAATAAGTAAACTGCTGGCAGCAAGGTAGACAAATAACAGGGCCCTAGCCCTGGTTTTTTTTAGCCCTGGTGGCTTGGTGGTTAAGAGCTCCGCTACTAATCAAAGGGTGGCCAGTTCGAATCCACCAGCCACTCCCTGGAAACCCTATGGGGCAGTTCTACTCTCTCCTATGGGTTTGCTATGAGTGGGATCAACTCATGGCAATAGATTTTTGTTTGTTGTAAAGCATACTGTATCTTTTTTAAAATTGGTTTAGTTTGTAACATAAAGAGGAAGTAGGTTGTGTAATAATAAACCTGAAACCAGGAGAGCTGCACTAAATGAACACATCTGATCAAACAAAAAACAAAAACAGTTGAAGTTGAGTCATTTCTGACTCATGGTAGCTGCCTGTGTTTCAGAATAGAACTGTGCTCAATAGGATTTTCAGCAGTTGATCTTTCAAAAGTAGATCATCAGGCCTTTCTTCTGGGGATCTCTGTGTGGACTCAAACCTCCAACCTTTCCGTTAGCAGCTGAGCATGTTAACCATATGCTTCACCCAGAGATTCCAAAAATCTGATACCCCACCGTTGCTGTGGAGTCAATTCCGACTCATAGCAACCCTATAGAACAGAGTAGAACTGTCCCGTAAGGCTTCCAAGGAGAGGTTGGTAGATTTGAACTGCCGACCTTTTGGTTAGCAGCTGAACTCTGAACCAATGTGACACCAAGGCTCCAACTGTGGAAATTCAAGTGTGCATCAAACAGTCTGTTTTCTGGCTACAATTCCTAGTAAAGAATTAGTTCAGGCAGACATGGGCTGTGTCTAGATATCTGGGGTTTTTCAACCTGGAAGGTCTTTTAGCTAATCTTTCAGTCCTTAATATCAAGGGATTTGACATAACTATGTGAGTGTTTCATGGTTTATTCTGTAGAATTACATTAGAGGTAATGTGTCAACAAAATGCTTCCATATGAAAGTATATTAAATCATATACAGCAACTTAGATTGCAAATGAGAGAAAAAAATGGGGGAGGGGGAGTGTTGGATCTCTTACCTTAAGAATCTTCAATTAATGTTAGCCAAAAGTACCACTTGGTGCAGGCATCAAGTAATGTTACCAAGATCTACTTTCTCTTGAATATTGGCTTGTTTCCACTTTAGACCCTCTTGGTGATAAGATGGCTGCAACTGCTCCAAATTTTACGTCCTTACATAACCAAGTCTTAAGGAAGCAGGAAAGCTTTTCTTTCTTAGAAGCTTCAGAAAATATGTCTTTACCGCTCATCAGTTATAATTTTGCTAATCACTGTGCCCAGGGTGGTAAAATATATTGATTCCCTTAAATTAGCTGGAAGTTATCCCTGGAATGAAGCTCTTGTGGCACAGTAGTCAAAAGCTCGGCTGCTAACCAAAAGGTTGGCAGTTTGAATCCACCAGCTGCTCCTTGGAAACCCTGTGGGGCAGTTCTACTCTGATTACTCTGGTTTTGGTTATCCCTGGTATTGGATAATGCTAATGCCAATCCCAAACAATATGACCAAGAATAGGAAATAGATATGGAGCTCTAGTGGTGCAGAGGTTCATCACTCAGCTGCTATCTGAAAGGTCTGCAATTCGAATCCACCCAGCCACCCCACGGGAAAAAAGACAAGCTGATCTGATCCCGTAAAGATTGTTGTCGTTGTTGGGTGCCATTGAGTTGGTTCATTTCGTTCAAGCTTCATTTCATTTTCATTATGGGAAAAACGCGTTTATCCCTAGAAGTACATATATATATATCACACGTTTTGAAAATATGACAGTAAGCCATTTTCAAGTAAATCAGTTTGTCGTCTTTGTTAAGAGAAAAGGAAAATTGCCTTTATTTACATCTGATTATTACCAGAGGGGGGCCCTGGTGGTGCAGTGGTTAAGAGTTCGGCTGCTAATCAAACTGTCTTCAGTTTGGAAACACTATGAGGCAGTTCCACTCTGTCCTATATGGTCCCTATGAATCAAAATCGGCTTGAAGGCAAAGTTCTTTTTGTTTTGTTTTGTTTTTATTTTTATACCAGAGGCATATCTAAGGAATGGCCGGGATGACAAGTACCTTGGGCAACACTTGAGGGGAAGGGTGGGGCACCAAGGAACAGTTTCTATTGTTCATCACAGTTTTCATCTCCAGCTGTGAGAGATCATTCAGCAATTTAAAACTAATTGCTATAGGCACTATTTCCTGAAGATAAGCTGCTGGTTATTACCACTAGTAACTGTTTTTGATCCCTACACTGGACTATATTTTCTAGGTATCTTGATTTATATTATTTAACCTTTTTAGGATTTTTAGTTCTGTGATTTACAACAGTATTTCAAATTTGTCTCAAACATCATGAAATTAATGATCTCATACATTGCTTCCACTGCATTTAAAACTTTCCTCTTTTTTATGATTTTTTTCCTTATTATTCCAATCCTTGATTTTGTATGGCTTTTTCTCTTTTTATGGTTTGCTAAATCGATTATATAAAGGCCATGTATTCTTGCATTCCAATTGAGAAAAATAATTTATTAAATTAAGTGATTCTTCAGTAAACAATTTTGGAGATAAGTATTCTTTTCTTTTGAATCTGCAGTATGGTTTTCCATATTTCTGGTTCAGTGTTTTTTTTTTGTTTTGTTTTTCAAGAGCTTCTTGAAATGAGGAACAAACTATGCAGACCAAGTGATCAATATTTAAGTCATAAGGCCACATGTTGCCTGAAAAACACCTGAAAACTATTCCCTTCTCTAGCTGGTAACCACTCTCCAAACAATCTTTGTAAAATCACCTATTTCACATTTTTAGTCATGTTGTTTGGTTGGGATTCGCATTCATTTTTTTGTTGTTGCCGTGGTGTGCTGTTGAATAGATTCTGACTCATAGCACCCATATATGACGGTAGAAATGGCCCATAGGTTTTCCTAAAATATAATCTTATGAGATTACGTCTCACATACTTTGGGTATGTTATCAGGAAGGACTAGTCCCTGGAGAAGGTCATCATGCTTGTTAAAGTAGATGATAAGCAAAAAAGAGGAAGACTATCAAAGAGTTGAAGTGACACAGTAGCTGCAGCAATGGGGTTCAAGCATAACAACTATTGTGAGGATGGTGCAGGACCAGGCATGTTTTGTTCTGTTATACATAGGGTAGCTGTGAGTCAGAGCCAACTGAAAGGCACCTAAAAACAACAACAATGGGTTTGAGGAAATCTAAGATGGTATATTGCCCAGTCTACTGATATTGGAGGAGCCCTGGCAGCACAGTGGTTAAGAGCTCGGCTGCTAACCAAATGGCCAGTAGTTCAAATCTACCAGCTTCTCCTTGGAAACCCTGTGGGGCAATTCTATTTTGTCCCATAGGGGCGATATGAGTTGGAATCCATTCAATAGCAATGAGTTTGTATTTTTTTTTTTTTAATGTAGTATGTACTGTACTGAAAACATTATCTCTATTAATTCTCTCAACAGCTCAGTAAGACAGGTATTGTTATTGTATCCATTTTCAAATATGAAAACTGAGTGTGTAGAGGTTGGGTAACTTTCCCAAAATTACATAGCCAGGAAGTGGTCTGAGTCAATAACCCACAAGCTTAACTTCTAGGTAACATTGTCTTTTACATATACAAAAATTCCCTGGGTGCCTCAAATGATTTGAGCTCAACTACTAACCTGAAAGTTCAAGGATCAAACCAACCCAGCAGCACTGTGGAAGAAAGGCCTGGTGATCTGCTTCTGAAAACATTATACCCAAGAAGACAGCAGTTCTACTCTGTAGCATACGGGGTGGTCATGATTCAGAAGCCACTTGATGGATACAGGTTTGGTTTGATTTTTTTGCCTATATACACAAAGGGTGACTTAGTTTTTTTTTATATACACAAAGAGTGACTTAATCAGATTAAAAAAAAATTAATCCACTCAATTTCCACAGAGCTTTATTGATATTTTTATGGCATTTAGTGTTACAGAGACAAGCTATGCCAGACTGTTTATACTTCCTTGGAGGGTTAATGTAGGAAATTTCATTCACATTTTTAATTCAAAAAGTTTATAAGGATTTAGTTAAATAAAGATTCCCTCTCATTGTTTTTGCCTGGAATACACAATAATCCACTTGCTTTTAAATTCATGTATTTATTATTGTACAAAAGTTTAAAGAATAACATCAAATCATCTATAATTTCACCATAAATATAATCATTATTACCATTTGTTATAGCTTTCTTCTTATTTTTTTATTCATATTGTTCTTACGACTGCAAACTTCAAGAAGTGTTTTATGGATTAAATATATGAACATTTAAAAGTCTCTCTAAAATTATTTTTCACCTGTCCTCCAAAAGGTATAATTAAACGCTTCCAGTAATATAAATTCATGTTTTACAGTAAGTCAAAAAAAAAAAAATCAGAACAATAATGTTTTAAGAATCTTTTAGTTTGGCATATTTTAAAATTGTGTTTACTTTGTATTGGTTAAGTTGAATTATTTTTTCATATTCAAAATAATCAAAATTATTTTTTATTTTAAAAATTAAATAAGTTATCCATTTGTATTTATGAGTTTGTGAGCTTCTTTTTATTGATTTGTGAAGTCAGCCTTGCCATCTTAGCTTCAAAGGAGCATTCTGACTATACACTTCTTCCAAAACAGATTTGTTCATTCTTCTTGAAGTCCATCGTATATTCAATGTTCTTCACCAACACCAAAACTCACAGGCATCAGTTCTTCTTCAGTCATCCTTACTCATTGCCCAGCTTTCACATGCATATGAGACAATTGAGAATACCATGGCTTGGGTCAGGTGCACCTTAGTCCTTAAGTGACATGTTTGCTTTTTAACACTTTAAAGAGGTCTTTGGCAGCAGATTTGCCCAATACAATGCATCTTTTGATTTCTCGACTGCTGCTTCCCTAGGTGTTGATTGTGGATTTAAGTTAAATGAAATCCTTGACAACTTCAATCTTGTCTCCATTTATCATAACACTGCTTATTAGTCCAGTTGTAAGGATTTTTGTTTTTTTTCTGTTGAGGTGTAATCCATACTCAAGGCTGTAGAGCTTGATCTTCATCAGTAAGTGCTTCAAGACATCTTCACTTTCAGCAAGCAAGGTTGTGTCATCTGCATAATGCAGGTTGTTAACGAGTCTTCTGCCAATCTTCATGCCACTTTCTTCTTCGTATAGTCCAGCTTCTCTGATTATTTACTCAGCATTCAGATTGAATAAGTACAGTGAAAGGATACAGCCCTGATGCACACCTTTCCAGATTTTAAACCATGCAGTATTCCCTTGTTCTGTTCAAAACACTTCCTCTTGGTCTTTGTACAGCTTCCTCATGAGCACAATTAAGTATTCAGGAATTCCCATTTTTCAGAATGTTATCCATAGTTTGTAATGATCTACACAGTTGAACGGCTTTGCTTAGTCAATAAAACAGGTAAATGTTTCTCTGGTGTTCCCTGCTTTTAGCCAAGATCTGTCGGGCATCAGCAATGATATCCCTCATACCAAGTACTCTTCTGAATCCAGCTTGACGTTCTGGAAGTTTCCTGTTGATGTACTGCTGCAACCATCTTTGAATTATCTTCAGCAAAATTTTACTTGTGTGTGTTATATTAATGAAATTTTTCGATAATTTTCATGTTCTGTTGGATCACCCATGGAGGAGTTAAATTGATGTTAGATTTTAAGAATGAGGAAATTGCATTATGAAACAACAATATTACTTGAAACTAATTTTTAAGGTGTTCAATACATACTGGTTAAATAAATAAATAAATAAATATTGAAAATGCAGTTGTAATATAAAATGGCTATGACAAGTTGTTGTTTTTTTTTTTTTTCCCGAAAATATTTCAAATGTTCAAAAGTAATATTGTAGAACTCAGTCGGTTGTGTATTGTCGTTGTTAGGCATCGTCGAATCAGTTGCAATTCACAATGACCCTATGTACAACAAAATGAAACATTGCCAGCTTCTGGGCCATGCTCACACTCATTGTTATGCTTGAGCCCATTGTTACAGCTACTGTGTCAATCCACCTCATTGAGGGTTTTCCTCTTTTTCTCTGACTCTCTGCTTTGTCAGGCATGATGTCTATCTCCAGGGACTTATTCCTCCTGATAACCTGTCCAAAGTACGTAAGATGTAGTCTTGCCATCCTGGCTTCTAAGGAGCATTCTGACTGTACTTTTTCCAACACAGATTTGTTCATTCTTCTGGCAGTCCATGGTATATTCAATATACTTTGCTAACATCATAATTTAAAGGTGTCAGTTCTTTGGTATTCTTTATTCATCCTAGCTCTTTCTTATGCACATGAGGCAATGAAAAATACCATGGCTTGGGTCAGGCACACCTTAGTCTTCAAGATGATATCTTTGCTTTTTAACATTTTACCCATTGCCATCAAGTAGATTCCGACTCACAGCGACCCTATGTTGTTGTTGTTGTTAGGTGCCGTTGAGTCGGTTCTGACTCATAGCAAGCCGATGTACCACAGAAGAAACACTGCCTGGTCCTGCACCATCCTTACAATTGTTGTTACGCTTGAGCCCATTGTTGCAACTACTAGGTCAGTCCATCTCGTTGAGGGTCTTGCTCTTTTCTGCTGACCCTCTACCTTACCAAGCATGATGTCCTTCTCCATGGACTGATCCTTCCTGACAACAAGTCCAAAGTATTAAGGTGCAGTCTTGCCATTCCTGCTTCTAAGGAGCATTCCAGTTGTACTTCTTTCAAGACAGATTTATTCCTTTTTTTGGCAGTCTATGGTATATTCAATATTCTTCGTCAACACCACAATTCAAAGGCATCAACTCTTCTTCGGTCTTCCTTATTCATTGTCCAGCTTTCACATGCATATGATGCGATTGAAAATACCATGGCTTGGGTCAGGTGGACCTTAGTCTTCAAGGTGATGTCTTTGCTTTTCAACACTTTAAAGAGGTCCTTTGCAGCAGATTTGCCCCATGCCTTTTGATTTCTTGACTGCTGCCTCCATGGGTGTTTATTGTGGATCCAAGTAAAATGAAATCCTTGACAACTTCACTCTTTTCTCCTTTTATCATGATGTGGCTTATTGGTCCAGTTGTGGCAATTTTTGTTTTCTTTATGTTGAAGTGTAATCCATATTGAAGCCTATGGTCTTTGATCTTCATCAACAAGTGCTTCAAGTCTTCTTCACTTACAGGAAGCATGGTCGTGTCATCTGCATAATGCACATTGTTAATGAGTCTTCCTCCCATCCTGATGGCCTGTTCTTCTTGCTACAGTCCAGCTTCTCAGATTATTTGCTCAGCTCAGCATACGTATTGAATATGTGTAGTGAAAGGATACAACCCTGACACATACCTTTCCTGAGTTTAAATCACTCAGTATCCCCTTGCTCTGTCTGAACAACTGCCTCTCGATCTACGTACAAGTTCCTCATGAGCACAGTTAAGTGTTCTAGAATCCCCATTCTTCGCAGTGTTATCCATAATTTGTTACGATCCATACAGTTGAATGCTTTTGCATAGTCAATAAAACACAGGTAAATATCCTTCTGGTATTCTCTGCTTTCGGCCAGGATCCATCTGACATAAGCAATGATATCCCTGGTTCCATGTCCTCTTCTGAATCTGGCCTGAATTTCTGGCAGTACCCTGTCATAGCACTATGTCGACAGGGAACTGCCAGTGACCTTATGGGACAGAGTAGAACTACCTCTATGGAGTTTCCAAGGAGTGCCTGATGAGGTCAAACTGCCAACCTTTTGGTTAGTAGCCATAGCTCTTAACCACTCCGCCACCAGGGTTTAACATTTTAAAGAGGTCTTTTGCAGCAGATTTGCCCAATGCAATGCATCTTTCAATTTCTTGACTGCTGCTTCCATGGGTGTTGATTTTGGATCCAGGTAAAATGAAATCCTTGACAACTTCAATATTTTCTCCCTTTATCATGACATTGCTTATTGGTCCTGTGGTGAGGATTTTTGATTTCTTTATGTTGCGGTGTAATCCATACTGAAGGCTGTGGTCTTTGATCTTCATCAGTAAATACTTCAAGTCTTCATCACTTTTACTTTAGGTTGTCTAGAAAACATCAATTTCCTTTTTATTTTCTTAACTGATATTTTACAGGTAGCCACATCTAGAGAAATATTCTGATTAGTATAAGTCCATTCACAGATTTTGAATAACAATCGTGTCTGAATCAGAGGCATGCAGGTGACATACTTTGGCTCAATCAAAGTGAAGGGGAGGTTACATATTCTACATCTGGAGAAATACTTTCTCCCATCTCCCCCTGGAGGGGACCAAGGAAGACTCTAAACCCCATTTTCTCCAGCAGCCAATATTGAGTATCCAGACCAAAGAGATAAAATAAACCCAGTTCCCTGACAATATAATTGAGCTGCTGTTGTAGAGGAAATCTAAAACCTCTTTATTTCCTGGTGTGTGAAAGGCTCCTGGTTTAAGCCAGTTGGACTAAAGGTTTTCTTCCAGAAGCATCCGAAATAGTAAATATTTTATAATGGCGATATGATTTTAAAACTTAGATTACCCAAATATCATTAAATTTTCTGTGAAAAAAAAACACATTTAATAGAAAGCCTTGCTCAAATATGATTAAGCAAAATCAGAATTTTTTTTAAGTTGTATCTTGTAGAAAAAGTAGGACAAGTTTTATAGACTAATTATCCCAGTTTAAAGCGATAAATATTGTCCAGATTACATAGACTTCCCTAAAATAAATTTAAAGGAAGAAAGATCCCAAATGGTTCATGAAGCTATTAGTAACCTAAAACACAAATCTGTTCAATATAATAACCTCTCCCCTCCACACCCCTCCTCTGACAGAAACTGGTCTAACCTAATTTAGGAATAAAGGGCTAATAGAATACCAAATAAGATGTAGCATACTGAATACTATCATATTAAAGTGAGCAAATAGAGTATATTCTAGACATGAAAGTATGGCTGAGTATTATCTTTGGACCTCTCCAACCTCATTCCAGCTGTAGGTACATGGAACAAACATGCAGACAAAGGGGCTAATCAAACAAAAATCAAATTTTGGATGATAGTGCTAGGGTAAAAAAAAAAAAAAAAACTTCCCAAGCTCTCCCTGTGAAATTCTCAGTTCATTATATCTGAAGAAATGTTGAGTTTTACATACATTTTTAACAAACAACCCAGGTAATCTGATGAAGATTCAAACTGTTGAATGAGTTCGTTGGTAAGATGAAGAAAGACATAATATCCCTAAAAAGAGGGCTCTTCTCTCTTTGTGTGGCAGTGTGGTAGAATTTTTAATAAACAGAAAAAAATAATGAGAATATTACGTAAGAAACAAATTACATCACCTTGATTCAGGTTGAACAACTTCTATAAAAATGGAATTGTTATAGACCCAGCCGCATAAAGAGGGAGAGAAAAAAGAGACTAAAAATGATTCAAATATCTGGCTCAAAAAAAAAAAAAAAAGCATTCTTAATGGCAAAGGGAACATTGTGGTCAGTAAGAAGACCTCAGGTTTTGGTCTAGGAAAAAAATATTATTTGAGGTTATAAAAGATGAATCCAGACATTCTGGGAACAGGGTATCAGCTCAAAGACAGGTTTTGATCTTTCAGTCAAAAGATGCAGCTAACTGTGTTAGCTCTAGACATGGTAGGAGAGAAAAAAATATATCAAAGTTTTTTAAATTTCATCTTGACCTGCTCTAAATGAAAGAAAAACAGCAGAGAGAAATAAAAATAAAAATTCAGGAACATAGGGTCAGGACCACCTACTGCAGGGAAAGAATTGCCAGAAATAGATATTTGTGATATCACTGGTATTCAAAAGTTACTCAATGCCAGCATTATACAAATTAAAAGTCAAAGTTTCATGGTGGAAAAAAAAAATGGTAAAGGTTGATATAATTTTCAGGGAAATCGCAGGGTCCCAGGCTTAATAAGCAAGGGAAATAGGACTTTTGGTTTGAGAATCTACCAGGAACATCTGGGAACAATTCTCTGTCCAGGGTCCTAAGCAACTTCCGAGAAAGGCAGGATCAGGCAGGCCATTTGAGGGTAGAGGAATACAGATTGAGAAGTAGGAGACTGCGAAAGTGAGAAATGAACAGCCTGTGAATCTTACTTAGAGAATTATCCATTGGAAATGTAAATTAACTTGCTCACAAGAGGGTAAGGAATACCTGCCCAGACAGCAGACCCATTCAGTTAGGCACTGGTGATCTTTAAATATAATTGATTGACACCACTCAGGTCATCAAAAAGCCCAGGGGAAGAGTGAAAAAAACAAAAACAAAACAAAAAAAACACCTTGGGGTTGGGCAATTACACCACTGTGAATTTTTGAATTTTACAACAGAGGTGTTTGGTAGTCTGAGAGATGTTCTGTTCAGATCTCCTTTAATGAAAGGACTCACTGCCCAGCTGTGAGCCGTGTGTTTACCAGACAGCCTCCAGCTGTCTACTTCTTCTGAATCCCCTCAGCATTCACGTCAAGGTCACATTCTTCTCAGGGTGGCCCTTAGGCAGTGAATGAGAATTGCTCTTGTAGCCATGTTTCCCAGCCAATGGTTGAGCAGGATGGTGGTGCAAGAACCTTGCCATTTCTGCCCAAGTCGGGACTTCTCTATTGGGCAATATGTGTCCTAGAACTCCAACATCAAGATCTGATAGCTTTCTACTCAATCCAGCTTCCTCCTTTTTAATTTCACCTCCTCAGTAAACCTTTTGCCCTCTTAACCCCATCTCAGTGTCTGCTTCCTGGAGAGCCCAACCTACGACAGTTTCAGATGCAGCTAAAACACAGGGTTGTTTTGTTGTTAGTATTGTTTTTATTTTTGTTTTAATAGGAAGTGGATTCATTCATTCATTTCATTCCTATTCTATTGTACAACTCTAGGGTGCGATAAATATTCTACTAATGAACATTACGGGAAATGTATCCGATATGAGTCTTATTTTTTGGTAATGGTATCCAAGCAAGTAGGTATCCAGGCACAAACGATCTATGCTTGAACCCACCCAGCACTACCATGGAAGAAAAGGACTGGCAATCTGGGCCCAATAAAACTATAAACAATAAAACCCTATGGAGCACAGTCACACTTTGTAACACGTGGGTTGTCATGAGTCAGAAAATGACTTGATAGCTATTAACAATGACAACACTCAGACAACTGTTTTATTTTTCTCCATATCTGTTATTCTATATCTGATATTATAAATTTATTTTTATTGTCATTCTCCCCAGTAGAAGGTAAACTCTGGGGAGCCAGAGACTCTTTTTTTATTAGTATAGTGCCCTTAGTTACTCATAAGTCTGAATAATATATTTTATAATGAATGGATGAATGAATTAATGAAAAGCTTGATTAGCAGTCTAACCAAGGTTTCTATGGTTTACTATAATATAATAAAATGTCTAAAAAATATCACTGTAATATGAAGAAGAAATGAAAATAAGTAATTTCTAATGCAATATTATATAATTTGATAACTGAATGGACAAGCACAATTACAGTAGAGGGCTCAAAATAGTAATCAGATATTTACATGTATATTTAGAATTACCATGCATTTGAAAGCTACATATGAAAAATGATTTAGTGTTTTGTATTGGTAAATATGTTAACATTGTTGATATGATATTTAAAACCAGTGAAATAATTATGGAAAATTTCTAAACAAAGAACCCAAATTGGCACCACTCCTGGAAAAGCCTGTATATTAAAACTTTTGTAAAATAGTTTGTTTATGTATCTTAAGTGGAATTTAGTGCTATGCCCAGATAATTTTAAACATATTTTATATATGAAAAAGTATCTTTGTAAATTGTATACCTATTGTAAATGTCAATTGTCTAAAATCTCCTTTATTAGGATATTATTTATATACCAGATGCAGCCAATTCAAGCGTCTATTCCATTGTACTAACAAATTGGTCCGCTTGTGAAACTATCACCACAATCAAGATATTAGCGCTTTTCCATTGCCCTAAAGAATTCCTTTGTGTCCTTCCCTGTCAACCATTCCTCTACCTCGGGCCCGTCCCCAGGCAATGACTGATTTGATTTCTGTCATTGTATATTAGATTTGTATTTTCTAAAGTTTCATATGAATCAAATTTAAATAGATCCCTAAATAATATGAGGGTCTTGGGAGGTATTAAAAAATCTCCTAGAATACAGGAGAATCCTTCTTGTGTTGCCCTTGAGGAGCATTACATGATATAACGTAAATGAATTAGGATTCAGTACTGAAAATATAAACTACTCTATGTATTATAAACAGCAAGGAGTTTAATATAGGGAATTAGGAGATCATAAAATCATTGGAAGGGCTGAAGAAACAGCTTCTAGGCTGGGCTTTTTGGAATAACCCACTACCCACTAACCCACTGCCATCGAGTCGATTCATATCTTCCCCCAAATTCCATAAATTTCTATGAGGAGGTTTACATTTTTAAGGCTGCCACTGGAGCTGTGCTGGTCAGGGTCTGGGAATGATCCCACAGCTACATTAGTACCCAGGCAAAGAATATTGGATTATAGACACAGAGGACTGTTACCAGGAATCAGAGTCAGATAAAGGAACCAGAGCCACTGCCCTTGTTTCTTGACAAACTAATGCTGGTAAACAGATGTTGGAATGTGATACAGAAAAAACACACACACACACACACACACACAAACTCCTTAAATAATAGTGAATGGCAGTAGTCATAGAAAGAGGGCTATTATCTTCTCTCCTCCTTCCAATTCTGCAACGAGATTATTTCATTGGACTAAATTAAATTAAAAAAAAAATGCCGTTGAGTTGATTCCAATTCACAGTGACCCTTTAGGACAGAGTAGAATTGCTGAGTAGGGTTTCCAAGGACCAGTTGATGGATTAAATAATAACATCCAAACCTTGTTTGCAAGCAACTGTGTAAATTTTATCTTCCTGTTACAGACCCAATTACATGAAAAGAGGGTGATAAAAGAGAGAGAAATACTAAAAATGGTTTAAATATTCTGGCTCAAAAATCAAGAGTTCTTCATGACAAAGGGAAAATTGTGGTCTGTAGGCTACAGCATCTCAGATTTTGGCCAGGAAGAAAAAAAAAAAAAAAAGGATTGCTTGAGCTCAGAATAGACGATTTCAGAAATTCTGTGTACAGTGTATCAGCATAAAGACAGGGAACAGCGGATATGTTGAAACTAGTGGAAATGGAATGGATGCTGATGGACAATAGACAGTATGCAGCAAATCTAACATCTATGTTCCCTGCTCACTAAATGTCAGTTACCTCGGCCCTGTGTTATTGAGGAAATAAAAAAAATCCTTTGAAAATGTCCAAAATGCACTCCACGTTGTGATACCATCATTGTCTAACATCACTGGCATAGACTGTAGCCTGCAATGGTAGTCGCACTTCAGTAAGGGATTTTCTTGAGTTTTCTTAGTATTATAGATGTGAAGCTAGTGTTATAATTTGCCTTGTTATTCCTCTGAGGCTGCAAAAGTGGGGCACGTGAGAGACTTGGATTTGGAAAAAATAAAACTTCCAATGTCCTAGGAAAGTAAAGTATTTGACGACCTAAGTTACAGTTATTAAAATGAAATCAGGACTCCAGCTGGGAAACTAAGTGATTCCTGACTCAAAAAAAGCCAAATAAGGATAACCTTGAGAAGGAGAAATCTCTGCCCATATTTTAGGGACTTTATATTCATGTCAAAAATGAGGGGAAAAGGAAGTATTCAGCCTGCTGAAATTTAATTGGTAGGATGAAGGGAAAGAGTTGTTGTCCAAAAAGGTTTATATTGTTCCATCAAGAAGAGTGTTTCACCTGTTTAGTTGAAAGCAAAACAAGCAAAAACAAAAAATTGTTGATGTTGAGTCAATTCTGACTCATAGTTACTAAATATTAATTAAAACTTGAAAGTTTTAGGTATTGTACATTAAAGAAATAAGCTTTTCTTCCCTTTTATTCTTCTTATGATAATATTTGGAACAACCGATGTTAGTTGAGTTGCCAGAAGCCCATGGAGAGGAGCTGTCACATAAGAAACTGGTGCAGATGGGAAAAGTGAAAGTGAATAAGGAGACACAACCAACCTACCCCACGAATGATGCCAAAAGTAGTTGCCAGGAGACAAGCCACATTTTTCGTATGTTTAGAGATGAGTTAACAGTTTTCTAACAATAAATATTCAGGGAGAAGAGTTTTTAGTGTAACTGGCTTTTAATTTTGGAAGTTTTAATAAAGTCTTCCATATTCTTGTAGTTTGTCAGGATCTCTTTCTTCCATGTCTGATGGCCCCTCCCAAATTACTCTTTGACTAGCTCTATAGTTACAGATTTTAGACAACGCACATTTTAAATAATTATGCATTATGCTCTTAGAACCATGTTGCAAGTTTCTGTATTTTTTAAGATGCCTAAAAATGAGTGCCATCTAATAAATATCTTTTGCTCATAATAAAGTTTTTTGACCAAAATAAAACAAATATTTATTAAAATATAATTAGGACTCAATTTAGTGAAAGCTAAAAAATATCCTATTAGGTAACAAACCAACAGTAGGGATATATGTAAGGCAACTGAGACTGGTTGGCTAAAGGACAATTTTGGAAGTAGATATGCATTTGAAATACAGTAAAGATTGGAATCAATAAAGGCGCACTTCTGGAGACAAATTAACTATGAGAGAAATCTGAAAATTAAATACAGATGAATGTAAAAAAACTTGCCTAAGGGAATAAAATTATAGTTTGCAAAGGGGAAAATTAAAGAAAATTAATTACAAAAATGTCTAAAATCATTTTAGACTTTGCACTTGAACTCAAAAAAAAAATTAAATACAATGTTAGAAGCTTCCCTCTCCCCCATTTTTCACAAGTAGTCTTTATATTTGTTCTCTAATTGAAGTGCGTACTATACAGATACCCCCTTATTCAACAGACTAAAAGTAAATCCAATAATTTAATCATAGTGTCTTCTCAAAATTTATAAGAAAAGGTATCCATGAGCTTTAGATTCAATTCTAGCACAAATTATGTAATATGAAAAAACAAGGAGGTCACATCATTATAGAAGATACAATGACATCATTCACAAAGTGAAAAAATGGGAAGTCAGAAGTTCACCAAGGAAATGGACGCTAATGTATTTAGAAGTTTCAGGTAAGCTAAGAGTGGTTATATTTAGTCAAAGTACTATACCAAGGAGCAGAAGTCGTAAACAATACAGATGAGGCTTTTTGGTTTTTTCCTTTGTGAGACTTGATAAAAAATGAAACAACACTGAGAAAAATAGAAGAAGATACTGAATAGGAAACGGTCTGAAGTAAATGCTTGAAGATGAAAGAAAAAAAAGGAAAATGGTTCTCTGTTTAACCTAACAGCAACTATGCATCAAAGTGAGCACAGAAGCGTAGACAACACGAAAGAGAAAATCAATTAAAATACACCAATATACCGATTCACATTGAAACCAGTAAAATCATTGTGGCTAACAATTAGTGTAAGAATTATGTTAATGAGAAACAAATAAACATATGTTTATTATTCACTACAGTTAGCAATATACATAGCCTTTCTTTTTTTTAATACCTGATGCTCAGGTTGTAAAGCTCTTGAATTCTGAGGAAGGAAAATGACAAAATTCTTTACTGAATCTCAGATACTCTTTGATGCCTGTGCTGTTGAATATAAAGGAAGCAGGGATCATACTTTGGCTTGGTCTTGTTTTACAATATCTAGAAATTCTTTATAACTTTCTTCAGAAATATTCATAAGTAGTTGAGTCCTTGGCAAGTTTAAATACTTAAAATATTTAAACTGTTGGGGAGTGAAATCTTTTGGATTTAGCATATTTCATGTCTTCAAGATATAATCTGTATACTCTATTTTTGTTTTCTCTCTTTATTTAACTATGTAAAACACAGAGGAAACTAAATCAAAACATTTGCCACTTCCTCTTTTCTAAATGGAAAGAAATGACCCTTTCCTTGCCAGATCAGAAGCCATTTCTATAACCTTTTGGGCACTTTACGATTCTCTTGTAAAAGAACATCACAGAGGCAAATACTCTAAGGAGGCAGTGGTGGTATCAGAGAGTATAGGATGGATAAAATTTAATAGATAAATCCTGGTTGATTCAAAATATGTAAAAACCAAATGAACTCTTTAACCTGAAATAAAAAAAAAATGAATTTGCAATTACTTTTTTATTAGAAGAGTTAAAGAAAATATGAATGTGTAATAGGTCATTTTTTCCACCAAAGTTCTCTCAGAGCTAGGTCACAGTTTAACAGTATGAATGCATCACCATATTCTATTTGAAACAAACAAACTAAGAGCCAGAAATAAGGATGAAACTGAGAATAGTAACATTAAACAAAATTACACAATCACAATTTTTCTTTAAAAGCCATATGTTTACATTTATCTGTCCTAAACAAAGATCTGAGTAATTTTTTTTTTCTTAACAGAAGTATTCATAGTGATTTTCCTATCTGCTCTTCAAGAATGCATGCATATTCAGGGTTAACCCTAGAAAGAATATAAAGCTCCTTGTGCCTGATTCCCTGAAGGTTTCAAGATATGCTTCCAATAAAATTGGTTCCCATATCACAATCCCAGAGCAAAGGAATTTATAATTCTGTGCTTGGCATTGAAAAAAAAGGAAAGATTCAGAAAAACACACCATGTTCTTGAATTAGAGTCCTTACGACCATAGAAACTCTACCATAATGTTAATGAGATTTAATTAAGGACAGTTTTTAATAGAAATTACTGATACTATCTCTTGGTTAAAGCAACATAACAGAGAAGTGAAAAATGGGTTCAGCCAAATCTACAGATAATTCTAAGACTTAAGTATTGACCCCTTTCTTAAGTAGGTGGGAATGGAAATTGATGTCAGGGTCTGTTGATGGTATTTTATATTTGAGTACTTTTATGTATTAAAAAAAAATTTTGTGTGTGTGTGTAGAGTAAATCTTAAAGAATCTGTATTAATAGATTTTTTTTTTTTTATATTTGTGTTGGAGATGATTGTCCAGAGCAAAACAGAACACATAGAAAAAGACTAGGAGCAAAATATATAAAAAACACAATTAAAAATAATATTAATCAGAAAAACCAAAAACAAACCTAATGAAAAAAATAAACAAGGAATACACAGTCGATTCACAGAAACAGTACAAGCTGCTAATAAAAATATGAAGTTATTGATCAATTCAAAATATATCAAGGTCATGCAAATTAAGCCAACATCCAAATACAACTACTTGCTCACAGAGAGGCAGAGATAACTAGTGGAGGAAATGTAACGATTTATAACTTTTTGGGAAGGGCATTTGTCAGCATTTATCAGAATGAAAAGGTCACATACTCTTAAATACAGAAATTTCAGTAAGTAAACCAAGAAACCAAACTCGTTACTGTCGAGTAGATTCTGACTCATACCACCCTATAGGACAAAGTAGAACTGCCCCATAGAGTTTTCAAGGAACAGCTGGTGGATTTGTACTGCTGACCCTTTGGTGAGCAGCCATAGCTCTTAACCACTGAACCAACAGGGCTCCATTTCAATAAGTAACTACCCCTTATTCTTATTCCAGTCTTTTAATAATTATTGATATCTTACTGAGAAATTATTATTCTTTAAGATTTATGTACGAAAAGATGGAAATTAAGCAACCTTTGTATATAGCAATTTCAATGGATTAAAAAAACACCACTGAAAAATTCTAATCAAATTTCCCTCAAGGGGTAAGTTAATTTAATATAATAAGCCTGAACTACTTGGACTTCAGTTTTATAAAGGAGCCGATGTATTCTCAGTTCTTATCACTAATAATTTAGTAATGAGTCTGTTGTTACTCCTATGGGTTATTTTCCCCAGAGTCACCTTTATCTACTTTTACTCAAGAACGTTTTAAAATTATTAAAGCCAAAATCAATTCGGTACCACACAGATGTTCAATGGGCCTGAATTTTAAAATAAATTTGAATATTGTAGTTACTTGAAATTCTTTATTTACATTTTTGTTTAAAGATTTGGTTAGTAATGGATGATTAGCAAAGAGCTAAAAATTAAAAACCAAAATGTCACCTGCAGCGATAAATTAGAACAGAAAATTGTCTCAACATTTGGCATTCTACCAGAAATGAATAAATATATTAAATACTGTCTAAAAATGTAAACAATTGTAGACTGAAAGTCTAAATTTAAGCTTGCATATATAATTTACAAACATTATCCTACATGTTATGGGAAATTGAGGTCAGCTATTTAGGAGACATATCATTTAGCTGAAAAATTTTTTGGATATGATTTTTTTTTTTTCCCTTGCTTTCCACAGGAATAAGAAAGCAGCTATAGTCAGTTAACTAAGTTAGCAGAGGTGAGTTTATTGACTGTCAAAAATATAAAATAAAATTTAAAAAATCATTTTTTGAATGTCAAATGGTCTTTCATTTCTCCACTTGAGATTGATGTCTTATTCTATCTCTATATTTCATGTCGGCTTGTTCTTTCAACCCTCTTGGAGTGTAGCCAGGCACTGCAGCCTAGCGTGTGAATATGCCTGCTACGTTTCTGTTTGATCTTCTTCCCTTGATGTGTCAGTTTCTTTGTGGACTGCCTACTTGTCAAACCGTTTTTATTCCTCAAAACTTTATACATAATTTTGAAATACGCTGTGCAGATCTCAGGACACTTGATGAATTTTTCACAAGCTAATCACACTTAAATAGCATAAACACTGCTGCCGATGTGTTTAACTCTGTAGGACAAACATATATTCACTCAACTGTAACCAATTAGATGCAAAATACTCAAATTATAGGTTAAAGGAAGCAGCTTGTGCTTCCCTGTGAATTGAGAAAATAAGTAGATTCAAGAAGCTAGCTCAACAAAAAGCACCTAGGATTTGTAAGGAGAGAAATCAAGGCTGTATTTTAAGAATATGTAACCAAAAAAAATGAAGAGCAAATACAATACATTTCATTTAAGGGACTATTATTATACATAAAGATGTAAAATTCTTAATCCTCATGTTGTCTGGCAATTGGGTAATTGTAATTTGATTTCACCTAAGAGAAAATATACAGTCTCTATTATTAAATGTAAGATATTCTGTAGTCAAAAACATTTTACCAAACTTGGTACTTGTCACGTGCTTAAAAAAAAAAGTCCTTTGGCTCTCTGCTTCATACAACCTAAAGCATAAAATAATTGCCAGGATATGCAACACATACTTTGTTTTGGAGCTTAAATCATTCAAACCAGTTTCAGTAAGTTAGAATGAAAAATACTAATCTGTTGGAAGAATCCTATTTTAAAAAATACTCAGCAGGCTATTAATAATTTGTTACTTAAGAAACTGTATACAGAATGACAAGAACAACCTAGGATTTAGAAATAATTTCTACAAAGTAAACCAAACAAATCCATCCAAACCAAGCTAAGTAAAGGTCAGATAAAAGCGAATTTAAGTAAACTGTACATTTTTATAAACTCGAGATAATATTTCTTAGCCCTAGAAGGGTAATAGAAAAGGCAGAAATGTTCAGAAAAGATAAACAAAAATGAGTAATTCTAAGATGAAGCAGAAAATAATTTTTTCCATTCTGAGGTGAATTCACCATTAACAGTTAAACCCCACTGTTGCCAGAAATTTTAGGTTATTAAAGTTATGCCAAAATGAGAAGAATAATGAGAAACATATTTGCTAACTAACTTCTCCAAAACTAGGAGGGATTTCTAATCCTAAACCAACACACATGTGTGGTCAAAGCTACTGGAGATCATACGGATGTGTGAGAAGATGCTAAGAGAAGGTGCATGCAATTTCAGATGTCAGAAATAATTATTACAGGGCAGTTATCTAGAGTATATGGCACTTCGTGAAAAACTAAATCAAAAACCCACTTGTCTTATTCGGAGAATGGTAGTGGCATCTGGGAGCTAATGGCAGGAAATACTCTAAATCGCATAGACTAACAGAAGAATCAGGTTTGAACAGGGGGGCATACAGAAATACAATGAAACTTATAAAAGCCAGACTCAATGAGACTGCCTTGTTTTTGTGGGTCTTGCAAGTTTCCCGCCTTTGACAAGGTGCATCTTACCACTTGTCTATCGCTTCTTTTAGTGGAAAATATTTGTCTTCCTTCTTTGACAGGTTTCTACTTTACACATGTTCTACTTTCACAGGTTTTAAAGTATGTGGACAATTTAGGGAGCATAATTTTAGTTGTACATAGGGCCACTATAAGTCAGAACTGACTTGATGGCACTTAATGACAACGGTAATATGAATATTAATATGCATCACAAAGTATGAGGTAGGATCCTTAATAGAGAGTGAAAGAAAAGTGTTAAGACTGTGCCCTGTCAAAGGAGGACAACTCTCCAGGTCTTGTAAAATAAGGCAGTCCCATAGAATTCTGGTTCTCACAGGTTTCAATGTATTTCTTTCCAGGAGGCTGTCGTTCAGAAAGGAAGACTGGGAAGCCCTGAAACTGCTGATATCTACAGTTTGTAGACAAATAACTACTAAAATAACTATCAGTCTCCACTGAGTCCAAGCTACACACACACACACACGACACACACCAATTACAGCATTTAACAAACTTCACGGTAAATTGGTGAAAATTCTAATTGTCTCCAAAGATTGCTGCAGTGACTTTTGTAAATACAGTCATGCCTCATTTAATGTTCACAATGCTTCTGTGAGATAGGACATTACGTGAATTGAACATTGTGCCAACACCATATTATTTATATATGGGAAATACCCACACAATCCATAGTTAGGAACCAACCCCATAAAAAAAAAAAAAAAAAAAAAAAACATAGAGCCTATTATATTAAAACTTTATGGGAGCTCTTTGGACAAAGCCCAAGAGCTGTATCCACTGGATACAGGAGGCCAGACTTGCTGGATGTGAGGATCCAAACTTTTTTTATATCTGGGAGCAGATTGAAGGGGCACACCAGGGGAGGCAGGTGAAGAGACTTGACCCAGGGGGACTGGACAGGGAACAGGTGTGTGGGTGTAGGGAGTATGGCTGTCAGTGATAACCCTTGTTGCCACCACCCTGTTGGTTCAGCCACTTCCTAATCATGTGCGGCCACCTCTGCCACCTGGAGCTGGGAGACCATGAGTGCCCAGGCCAGCACCTGCTGCAGGAGAGGAGAAGCCCCAGCATGTGCTGGCCTGAGCTGGGAGTGAATGGCTGCTCCTGCTGGATGGGTAAACAAAAGCAGGGGGAGGAAGAGTAGAAGGAGGAGGCATTGTAGGGATTAGAATGCTCCCTGGAGTCCCACTACTCATTCACACTAGGTGTGAGGGGCCTTGAAAACCATTAGAGGGAAATAATAAACAAAAAGAGAGCTGCTTTCCCTTAAAAAAAAAAAAAAACACCTTATGGGACCATGGACATATATGTGGTGGGATGTAGCCCAAAAAGGTGTTGTTTACTGCGTGACTGTAAACTAGTTGAAGACAACTTCTGTTTTTTTTCTTTTTTTAATTATACTCTATCTCTGAGTATATGGCACTTCATGAAAAACTAAACCAAAACTAAACCCACTTGTCTTATTTGGAGAATGTAGTGGCATCTGGGAGTTTTCAATAATAACTGTATTCTGAAAGATCCTAACTTGTATCTCCAGCCCTGATCTTCCTCTCTGGACCTGATTTCTACATCCAAGTTCTCGGTTGACCCTTGGAAATGTAGTGGGCATAACATACTTAAAATGTCTAATATCAAACACAATTCCCCCACTATAAAATTTGATTCTCTCCTACCTATCCCATCTCATTAATGGAAAATTCCATTTACTTAGAATATCCTTAATTTCTCTCTCACTTTCATTTCATCATAAAATCCTGCAAGCTCTACCTTCACAACATATCCAAATTTCAATTTTTTTCTCCACTTATAGCATAGCCACCTCAGCTCAAGCCATCTTCATATCTCAGATTATATTTTGCAATCTTTTTTCCATGCTTCTCTTCTTGCTTCCCAGAGTATTTTTCATCACTGATCCAAAAAAATCCTGTGAAAATATGTTAGACCATACGCCTACTTAAAAAAAAAAAAAAAACTCATCAATGGCTTTCTAATTAATAATAATATTTTAAATTCTTACATTGTCTTATCTGTGTTGTATAATCTTCCACATTTTTAACTATATGCCTCCATCACCTAGTATGCTCCCCTCTAATATAACCTCATGTCAATATGGTTGAGAGAAAGAAGGCCTAAATAAGTGGATCAATATACCATGTTTATGATTCACATACTCGATATTACTTAGATGTTTATTCTCTCAAAATTGATCTATATAGCCAAAGCAAGCCCAAACAAAATCCAAGAAAACCTTTTATAGAAATTGCAAGTTGACTCTAAAATTCATACAGGAATGCAATGGATCTACCATCACTAAAAAAAAAAAAAAAACTTTGAAAAAGAAGACAAATTTAAAGTATTTAAAGAGCTATAAACTTACAATACTAAAGCAGTGTGATATTGGTGCTAAGATAGAAAACAGATCAATGAAGCCAAACAAAGAATACAAAAAGAGACCTACACATATATATGAACAACAGATTTAAAATAACTTGCAAAAGAAATTCAGTGAAGAAATGAGATTCATCTTAACAAAAAGAACAGGCGCAATTGTATGTCTATAAGTAAAAAAAAAAAAAAAAAACTCACATGATATAAAAAACAGTAACTCAAAATGAATTGTATGCCTAACATAAACTCCCAAACTATAAAACTTCTTGAGGAAAACATTGGAAAAGTGTTTTGTGACCTTATACCCATTGCAGTTAAGTTGATTCTGACTCATGGCAACCCTATAGAGCAGAGTAAAACTGCCCCAGAGGGTTTCTGAGGAGTGACTGGTGAATTGGAACTACCAACCTTTTAGTCAGGAGCCAAGCTCTTAACCACTACACAACTTACATGGCAAATATTTCTTAAAAAAAGATGCAAAGTATAATAAAAACAATTTGATAAATTGAACTTGATCAAAATTAAAAACCTTTGTTCTTTGAAACAACAAAAACAGTGTGTAGCATAGTAGTACTTTGATAATTTATGTTGAATGAATGAAAATTAAAAAATAAACACATACATATTAGGTAACATAGTTTATGATAATGTAGTAGTGCAATTAGAAGAAGAAGAGATGCATTATTCAATAATTACAGTGGGGAAAGTAGAGTAGGACAATCAAGAGCAAAAATTTGTATGTGGAGTTCAACAACAGGGGAAGAAAATGGAAAACACAAAGATTTTTGAAGATTTGCTGGCAGAAAACTCCCCAAATATGAAAGATGAAAGCTGACCATCTGACAAGCTCAATGAACACCATATAGGATAGATCCCAAAACAAAGTCACCATGGCAAATCATAATCACATTTGCCAAAACCAAAAACAAAGAAAGAACCCTGAGAGCAGCTTGAGAAAAATGAAAATTCACTTACAAAGGGAAAACAGTAAGACTAAGCTCTGACTACTCAGCAGAAACTATACAGGTAAGAAGGCAAGGGGGCAATATGTAAAAAATCTTGAAAGAAAAGAAACTGCCAACCAAGAAAAATGTATCCTGCAAAACTCTCTCTCAGATACGATGGCAAAATAAAGACATTTCTGCATAAACAGAAATTAAGAGAATTCCTTAAAAAAAAAAAAAAAAAACTTACAAGATACATTAAAGAGAGTCCCTTGGTTAGAGAACAGACAAAAACAGACAACAATGAGAGTCTAGGACACCGGGCAGCATCGGCAAGATATCAACCTACATAAAGAACTCTCAGTAACAAAGCAAAGCTAAATGACTTAAAACAGGGCACCAGAGACATCGATATGTAAATAACAACAAAGTCAAAGTGATAAAAGAGGGAATAAATAGTGTAGGTATAGAACTTTCAAATGAAGAGGAACTCAAGGTGATATCAAACAGTAAAAGACTGGTTCAAACTTAGGAAAATAAGAGTAAATTTCAAGGTAACCACAAAGAAAGTTAACAAACCTACTCCTCAGAACAAAAAGGAAGAAAAACATAAAGACTCATTAAATACAAAATCTATGGTAATGAAATAAATGAAAAGAAAATCTACAAACAAAGGAACTCAACATAGGAAAGAGGAACAAAGAAAACACCTGCACCACATAAAAAAAAGCACAACAATATGACGTCAATAAACTCATATCTGTTTATAATCCCACTGAAGGTAAATGGATTAATTGCACTTGAAAGGAGACAGAGTGGCAGAATGGATTAAAAAACATGACCCATTGATATGCTGTCTATAAGACACATACATTAGACACAAAAACATAAGTATATTAAAAATCAAAGGATAGAAAAAATATATATCAAGCAAATAGTAACCAAAAAAAGGCAGGAGTGGAAATACTAATGTCAGATAAAATAGGGTTTAAGGCAAAATCAGTCATGATCAATGTGACAATACACCAAGAAGACACAGCTGTAATAAATATCTACACACTCAATGATAGGGCACCAAAATACTTAAAACAAACTTTAACAACACTGAAAGAGAAAAAGCAACACTATAATTGTAGGAGACTTCAACACACCACTCTCATTAAAGGACAGAACATCTATAAATAACAAAGATACAGAAGACGTAAAGGCCACACTCAATCAACTTGACCTGATAGACATTTATAGAACACTTCACCCAGGAGCACTAAAGTATGGATTCTTTTCTAATGCAAATGGAGCATTCTCTAGAATAGACCACATTTTAGGCTACAAAGCAACCCTCAACAAAATCCAAAACATCAAAATAATACAAAACATTCTCTCTGATCAATATGCTACAAAAGTAGAAATCAATAAAAGCAAGAACAACAACAAAAAAACAAATTTGTGGAATCTGAATAGCACCTTGCTTAAAAACAACTGGGTAATAGAAGAAATCAAAGAGGGAATCAATAAGTTCCTAGAATCAAATAAGCACGAAAATACATCATACTGAAACCTTTGGGACACAGCAAAGGCAGCGCTCTAAGGTCAATTTATAGCAATAAACAAACACATAAAAAAAGAAGAATGGGCTAAAATCAAAACATTAGCATTACAGCTCAAACAGATAGAAAAAGGACAGCAAAAGAAGCCCACAGCCACCAGAAGAATGGAAATAGTAAAGATTAGAGCTGATAAAAATGAAATAGAGTACAGAAAAACAATGGAAAGAATCAACAAGATTAAAAGTTGGCTCTTTGAAAAGATCAACAAAATAGATAAACAACTGGCCAAATTGACAATAGAAAAACAGGACAGGAGGCAAATAACCCAAATAAGAAATGAGATGGGGGACATTACAACAGACCTAACAGAAATAAAAGGGATCATAACAGAATACTATGAAAAATTATACTCCAATAAATTTGAGAACCTAGAGGAAATGGGCAAATTTCTAGAAATACACTACCAATCTGAAGTAACAAAAACTGAGATAGAAAATCTAAACTAAACAATAACAAGAGAAGAGATTTAAGAGGTAATAAAAACTCCAAACAAAAATAAGCCCTGACCCAGACAACTTCACTGGAGAATTCTACCAAACATTTAGAGAAGAGTTCACATCAGTGTTAAAACTATTTCAGAGTGTAGAAAAGGAAGAATACTACTGAATTCATTCTATGAAGCCAGCATAGCCCTGATACCAAAGCCAAGCAAAGGCCTCACACTACTTGATCTCAGAACTTACCATACAGTCACAATAGTAAAAACAGCCTGATACTGGTATAAAAAAACACACACAGGCCAATGGAACAGAATCAATAACCCAGTTATAAATCCATATCCACTTATAATCAGCTCATCTTTGACAAAGGACCAAAGTCTATTTACTGGGGAAAAGACAGTCTTTTTAACAAATGCTGCTATCAAAACTGAATGTCCATCTGTAAAAAAATAAAATAAATAATGAAACAGGACCCATACCTCACACCATACACAAAAGCTAACTCAAAATGGATCAAAGACCTAAATATTAAACCTAAAACTGTAAATACCAAGGAAGAAAATAGGGACAATGCTAGGGCCCTAACATATGACAGAAATAGGATACAAACCATAACTAACAACGCACAAACATCAGAAGATAAACTAGATAACTGGGCATTCCTAAAAGTCGCTTATACCCATCAAAAGACTTCTCCAATTCCATGTTTTAACTGGGGCAGGAACAGGTTCATTTACAAAATCTATAATCCATTTTCACTGAATGGTTACTTTTCTGAAAAGGAAGTCTGAAATATATTTTATGGTCGAGTCATAAAAGTAAAGAATGAATGTTATAAAACTCATAAAGTGAAAGAAAAAGTTAAGGATATTTATCTTATGAGCTAGTTAAAAAAACAGTACATATTGTTCCTTTTATATGAAATTCTAGACAATGCAAACTAATTTATGGTGACAGAAAGCAGATCCATGATTGCCTGGGGCAGGGGTGGAAGGAGGGATGGACAAGAGAAAACTTTGGGAGGTAATGAAAATATTCTGCATCTTGACTGTGGTGAAACATCTGTGAAAATTCATTGAAATGTGCATTTTAAATGGGTACAGTTTACTGTAAATAAGTTATACATCAATAAAGTTGTTAAAAAAAAAAAAAAAAACAAGTCTTCTCCAAAAGAGTAAAGGGGAAACCTACAGACTGGGAAAACATTTTTTTCTTTTTTTGTCCTACTTCTGGACTGGTGTGCCCATTTAATCTCATTTTGTTTTACAGGCTTGTCTAATCTTTGACTAAAGGATGAACTGCAGGGGTGACTAAAAGAGTGTCTGGGAGCCATATTCTTGGGGTTCCTCCAGTCTCTGTCAGATCAGCAAATCTAGTTTTTTTTTTTTTTTTTTTGTCAGAATTTTGTTCTACATTTTTCTCCAGCTCTGTCTAGGACCTTCTATTGTGATACCTGTCAGAGCAGGTGGTGGTGGTAGCCCAGCACCATCTAGTTCTACTGGACTCAGTCTGTTGGAGGCTGTAGTGCTTGTGGTCCATTAGACATTTGGACAAATCTTTCCCCTGTGTCCTTGGCTTTCCTCATTCTCCCTTGCTCCAGACGGAGTGAGGTCAGTGGAGTACCCCAGATGGCCACTCACAAGCCTTTAAGACCCTAGATGCTGCTCAACAAAGTAGAATGTAGAACATTTTCTTTATAAATTTATGCCAATTGAGCTAATGTTCTCCAAGGCCAAGGCCCCACAGCCCTCAGCCCAGTAATTTGGTCCCTCAGGGAGTTTGGATGTGTCTATGGAGCATCCATGATCTTGCCTTGGACAAGTTGTGCTGGCTTCTCCAGTATTGTATGCTGTCTTCTCCATCACCAAAGTTACCACTTATCTATTGTCTAATTAATGTTTTCTCATCCCCACTCCTACCATCCCTCGTAACCATCAAAGATTGTTTCTTTTTGTGTGTCAACCTTTTCTTGAATTTTTATAGCAGTGATCTCAGACAGTATTGGTGCTTTTGTGATTGACTTTTTTCACTCTGCATAATGCCCTCCATATTCATCCAGGTTGTGAGAATCATCATTGTTCTTTATCGTTATGCAGCACTCCATTTTGTGTATGTACAATAGTCTGTTTATCCATTCATCTGAGGATGAGCATTTGTTTCCATCTTTTTGCTATTGTGAACAATGCTGCAATGAACATAGGTGCACATCTGTCTATTCATGTGACAGATTTATTTCTCTAGGATGTATTCCTAGAAGTGGGATTGCTGGATCATATGATATTTCTATTTCCAGCTTTTTAAAGGAGTGCTATATCATTTTCCAAAATGGTTGTATCATTTTGTATTCCTATCAGCAGTGTGTGAGCGTTCCAGTCTCTCCGCAGCCTTTCCAGCATTTATTTTCTGTTTTTTTTTATTTGTTCCAGTAGTGTCTGGGTGAGAAGTTATCTCATTGTGGTTTTGATTTGCATTTCTCTAACGGCTAGTGATCATGAGTGTTTCCTCATGTGTCTGTTAGCCTCTTGAATGTCTCTTTTGATGAAGTGTCTGTTCATATCCTTTGCCCATTTTTTAATTGGATTATTTGTCTCTTTGTTGTGGAGATTTTGAAATTTTCTGTAGATTTTAGAGATTAGAACTTTGTCAGATTTGTCATAGCCAAAATTTTTCCTAGTCTGTAGGTTCTCTTTTTACCCTTTTGGTGAAGTCTTCTGATAAACATGAGTGTTTAATTTTTAGAAGATCCCAGTTATCTAGCTTATCTTCTGGAGTTCATGTGTTGTTAACTGTGGTTTGTATCCTGTTAATACCTCTAGCTTTGATCCTATTTTTTCTTCTATGATCTTTTTAATTTTGGGTTTTATATTTATTTCTTTGATCCATTTTGAATTAGTATTTGTGTATGGTGTGATGTACAGGTCCTGTATCTTTTTTTTTCGATGTGCACCCAGTTTTTCCAGCATCATTTGTTGAAAAGACTGTCTTTTTACCATTTGATGGATTTTGGGGCCTCGTTGAAGATCAGGTGACCGTAGTGGATGGATGGATCTCAATTCTGTTCCATTGGTCAATATATCTGTCATTCTACCAGTATCAGGCTGTTTCGACTACCTTAGCTATATAGTTGGTTCTCAGGTGAGACAGTGCGAGTCCTCCTATTTTCATCTTCTTTTTCAATAGTGCTTCACTTATCTGAGGGCTCTTCCCTTTCCAGATCAAGTTAATGATTAGTTTTTCCACCTCTTTAACGAATGCTGTTGATATTTAGGTTGAGATTGCATTGTATTCGTAGATTGCTTTTGGTAGAACTGTCATTTTCACAATGTTGATTCTGCCTATCCATGAGTATGTTATGTTTTTCCATTTATGTAGTTTTCTTTTGGTTTCTTGCAGTAGTGTTTTGTGGTTTTCTTTGTATAGGTCTTCTATGTCCCTGGTTAGATTTATTCCTAAGTATTTTATTTTTTTAGGGTCTATTATAAATAGTATTGTTTTCCTGATTTCCTTTTCATCATTCTCTTTATTGGAGTACAGGAATCCAACTGATTTGGAATTAACTAGACGGCAATGAGTTTGGTTTGGTTTTTTTAATCTTAAAACCTGTTATTCTGCTGAAATTTTCTAGTAGTTCCAGTAGTTTTTTCATGGAGTCTATTGTGTTTTCTGAGTATGGTATATCATTCACAAATAAGGGAATGTTTTACTTGTTTGTTACAAATTTGTACTTATTTTTCTTTCTTGCCTTATTTCTCTAGCTAGACTTCCAGGACAATGTTAAATGAGAAAATATTTTTAGCTATGATATATCTGACAAGAGTCTAACCTCTAAGGTCTCTTAAATATTTCAATAACTCAAAAACAAAAAGACAAATAATCCAATTAAAAAATGGGCAAAGGATATGAACAGACACATCACCAAAGAAGACATTCAGATAGCTAACAGACAGATTAGGAAATACTTGTAATTATTAGCTATTAGAAAAGTGCAAGTCAAAACTACAATGAGATACCATCTCACCTCAACATTGCTGGCATTAATTTTTTAAAAAAGAAAAGAACAAATTTTGGAGAGGTTGCTGGGAGATTGGAATTCTTACCCACTGCTGATGAAAACATAAAAAGGTACAAACACCACGGAAAACGATATGGCACCTCCTTAAAAGGCTGGAAATAGAATATGTTCCAGCAATCCCACTCCTAGGAATATATTCTAGAGAAATAAGAACTGTCACATGAATAGGCATACGCACACCCATGGTCATTGCAGTAGCAAAAAGATGGGAGCAATCTATGTGCCCATAAATGGAAGGATGGATAAACAAATTATGGTTCATTACACAAAGGAATATTATGTAATGATATACAGCAATGATGAATACATTAAACATCTCACAACATGGATGATTCTCGAGGGCATTATGCTGAGTGAAATAAGTCAACCACAAAAGGACAAATTTTGTATGCGATCACTGTTATAAAAACTCAAGAAAAGGTTTACACACAGAAACAAAACAATCTTTGGTGATTACAAGGGGAGGGGAAATAACTAGATAGTTGACAAGTGTTAACTTTGATGAAAGGAAAAACAACACAACAGTATAGGGGAAATCAGCACAACTTGACCGCTCACAGCACAACACATAAAGAAAATGTTCTACTTCCTTCTTTGATGAGTAGCATATGGAGTCTTAAAAGCTTGTGAGCAACCCTCTAAGATATGCCTATTGTTCCCATCTTGTCCAGAGCAAAGAAGAATGAAGGAAACCAAAGACACACACATAAGAGAAGTATTAGCCCAAAGGACTAATGGACCACATGAACCACAACCTCCACAACCTCCACCAGCCTGAGCCCAGAAGAACTAGGCGGTGCCCAGCTGCCACCACTGATCAGCCTGATAGAAAGGAATCACCATAGAGGGACAGAGTGGGAGAAAAATGTAGAACAAAATGCAAATTCACAAAAAAGACCAGGGTTACCGTTCTGACCGAGACTGGAGAAACCCTGAGACTATGGCCCCCAGACACCCTTCTAACTCAGAACTGATGCCAATCCAGAAGTCCACCCTCCAGCAAAAAGATTAGACGGGCCTATAAAAACAAAAAATAACACATGTAAGTAATGCTGTTCTTAATTCAATCAAGTATAGGAGACCATATGAACAATGCTTGCCCAAAAGCAAAGATGAGAAGGCAAGAAAACACAGGAAAATTGGGTGAATGGACATGGGGAAACAGGGAAGGAAAGGGGAGAATGTTGACACATTGTGGGAATCACAACCAATGTCACAAAACAATTTGTATACAAATTTTTGAAGGAGAAACATTTGCACGGTAAACTTTCACCTAAAGTACAATTAAAAAAATCAAAAATTAAACAGCATCTTTCTCCCTCCCTCAAATTCAAATCATTACTCAGGCTTTAAATTAAAATAAAGTCCTAATAATTCAAATATTTAAACAAAATAATAGTAGTCTTTTACGATTACATGAGACAATTATTTCTTAATCATATATTGTTAAAAGACTTTCTAAACATGCATCAAATATCCAAAGGTGCTAAAAAGATTCACCAATGATTTTTGAGGAAATACATGTAAAATTTGGAATGTCATCATCAGAAACAAAACATGGATACTAATTTGGAAAACTACAACTTATATTTACTACATAGGAAAGGACATTTATCTGATAATTTCCTTAATATGTAAATAACACCTATGAATCTATAAGAAAAATCTTAATAACATTGAAAGAAGAGTCAAGACATGAAGAAATAGTTGACAATAAGTGAATTACAATCTTTCTTAAACATATTAATAGATGTTCAACCATGTCCATAATAAAAGAAATACACCTTGAAAGTACAACTACCCATTTTTATTTATAAAAGTTTTGAAGGTCTTAAAGTTGGCTACATCTCTGTGTTGATAAGAGTGTATACGTGGGCACACATGTTTTTCAAGGAAGCCTGATTCTGTGTTTTTGAAATGGCTTATAGTTTCTTGTTCTGTTAAACATTACCAAGTGAGAATTAAATCTATTATCAATGTCCTAATCAAAATAATTTATTTTACCTATATTCAAGCTTGTATTTCTTGTTTTTTTGCAGGCCATGATTTTTTCTATATTTTACATCCTTAAATGCTTGTTTGACCTATGCTATGTTTTGGAAGAATCAGATGTAATTCCTATGGTATTTCTGCCTAGATGCCACATTTTACACAATATAATTCTGTTCGAATTTGCAGAGACCAAAAATGTTTTAAAATTTTAAAAAGAAAAAGAAGATGAAGATGAAGGAGGAGGAGGAAAAGCAGAGGAAGACAGGGAAAGAGAAGAGGGGGAAGAAGAAAGAAAGAAGGGAGAAAAGAAATAAAGACAGAAAAAAAAAAGAAAGAAGGAAAGAAAATAAAGTGAACAAATTGTAAAAGTCCCAAATGTCACTCAGGTTATCTATAACATCTTGAATTTTATATTTTTGTCAATTATCAACTGCTAAGATATTTGTTATGAATGTTGAAATCAAGGCTTTGAACCAGTATGAAACAGTTCAGTCATGATAGACAGAAACAAGGGCAGCATATGTGTTGCATAGCAATTAAATCAAATCAATCAAAATCTCTTTTGACCTGATTTTGACTCAACTGGGAAACAAACAGCACTGTCCTGGTCAAATGTAGCAGCTGACTGTACCATGACACATCCAAAACAACACATTTAGCCACCATCTTTGAGTGGGGTACTTAGGCCTATTTCCTACTCAGATCAAAATCTGATGTGTAAGAGATTATTTGGTTGCTATGCAACCCATATGCTGCCCTTGTTTCCATCACCCATGACTGAACCATTTCAAACCTGTTTGAAGCCCTGGTTGAAATCCCGATTTCTGTACTTGTAAATATGACTATGTTTGGAAATAGAGGTTTTTATTTTGTTATATAAATGAAGTCATACCAGTGTAAGACGGATCTTAAATCTAATCACTTCTGAGTTACAAAAAGACCAGAATAGACACAGAAACACACATGGGGGAAGAGAAGATAGATGGTGGAGACAGATGCATCTACAAGTTCAGGAACACCAAGGACTGTTATCAGAAGTTGAAATAATCAGGGAAGTACCTCTCCCTAGAGCCACCCTCTGAATTTGGACTTCTTGCCTCCTGAACTATGAAAAAAAAAAAAAATTCTGTTCTTTAAAGACATCCACTAGTGTTATTTTTGTGACAGTAGTACTAGGTAACTAAGACAACACTTACCACAGTATTTTAACCTTTGACTGTTTATTTAATTGTAATATATTCTAGATAGAACCACTCTTCATAGATAAAATGACTACATGAAGGAAAAGATGTTGTTTCTGAACAGTGGGTAGCATTTAGAGGATAAAACCATAGACTTAAGAAAAGAGAATGAAGAAATTAGGTTAATTTACTGGGAAAAGCTGATAATGGAGCAATTTAAAAGAGTTATTTAAGTGGATAAAATACTATAACAAGTAGGCCTGTAAAAAAAGTCATCTACAATGAAACAGATAAAACTATAAACTAAAAAAAAAAAAAACACTTATGTCAAGGAATCAAATAATCATAATTGTGCTGGATTTTGGAATGAATTATTGTGTTGGAAAGACTCTTCTTTTTAAGGCAATATTTAAAAAGAATCATTCCTCTTCCTTTTCTCCAGTAACTACAGACTAGTGTGAATGAAGAAGGACAAGCCGGAAACAGTTCCTTCAATTCCCTTGCCTTTAAAATTGTATAACCTTTCAATACTGATATAAAATGATTGACAAGATATAAGCAGTGGCAAATAAGTTTCCTTCTTCCTCTCCTACGTTTTTACCTTTCTGCATAAATGATGAGATTAGGATGTTTATTTAGATCTGCTTTACTTAACTAACCCAGATCCAATCCTGGACACAATGATTGAGCCATACTGTTATGCAGTTTAGACCTTCAAAGCAGTTAATAAATTCTTTTCCATCAACCTTATTCAAAATCAACTACTCCTACTTTTACCAAATTTTCCTGTAGGTATTTTTGTTTGCTTGGTAAATGAATTAGTAAGATATACAGAATGAGAAATGCTCATTTGAGTTCATGAATGTACCATCTACAAAATCAATTATTTAAGTTGGTTTTGTGTCCATGCCATAGCATTTGTCATTCAAAACATTCTCTATCATTTATACTAAATCGAGGTGAGTACCCATGTCAGTGAAAGCGTTCTTAAAAATAATTGCTCCTCAAATTGGACAATTCCTAGACTTAAAAATAGTTCAGTTACATATATTTTTATGGATAGAAGCAGAAATGAAAAACCGAAGCTCCCAATAACATGATGTGAAGGACTTCCAAAATGTTTTAAAAAAATACGTAAAGACAACAAAGGAAATGATTGTGTAGTTTCTATGATGTGTGTATTTGAATGAATGCTGCCGTATGCTGCATTTACAACAAATTGAGTTTTCTGCTCAAAGTTTTGAAAGAAGATGCTGTGGGCAGAAAATTAAAAAGTATTGCCAATCTTGAGTACACTAATTTACAAATCTACAGAAAAATTCCTGGACAAGCCTAAATTAAAAAAAAAAAAAGAGAGAGAGAGAGAATATTTGGCATAATGCTCAAGTAGAATTACACAGGTGATAAATTAAAAAAAAATAATAAAAAATTGTGTCAGTTGTGGTTGTAATAGAATGTTCTCATTTATCTGCTAAACTATAAGCGACTGAAGAAAATAGAGGAAAATAAAAATCTAGAGGGTTTATCTGAGGCTGTGGCTTCTAGCCTCAAGAATGGGATTACTAGGGCAAAAAAAATAAATAAAAGATTACATTTTTGTTTTGTTTTGTTTTTAATTCATGCCTCAGATTAATAAAACACTGAGAATCTGAAAGGACACTGTACTAAGTTTTGTTTAAATATTTGATATGCAGCCATCTCCTTAGCAAACAAATGCTTTTATGAGTGAAATAATATGTTTATAGAAAATGACCCAAATTCTTATGCACAGGTAAGTTGTCATACTTGAATAATCACTTGAATTATTAAAAATAAACAGCATTCCTTCAAATAGTAACATTCCCTTTATAAGTGGATAAGGTAACCCAGTAATCTGTCAGGGGGAAAAAAAAAAGGAAGAAAGAAATGGATGTTGGTGAATGGAAAAATGGAGAAACAAATACAGGTGAAAATAATTAATTCATTTGTTTTAATGAAACACATTAGGCATTGTCTTAAGTTATCTAGTATAAGCTATAACAGAAATACCACAAGTGGATAGCTTCAACAAAGAGAAATTTATTCAGTCACAGTCTAGTAGGCTAGAGGTCCAAACTCAGGGTGCCAGCCCCAGTGGAAATCTTTCTCTCTCTGTTTGCTCTGGGGGAAGGTTCTTGTCATCAATCTTCCCCTGGTCTAGAAGCTTCTGAGTGCAGGGACCCCAGGTCCAAAGGACACACTTTGCTCCTGGCTCTGTTTTCTTGGTGGTAGGAAGTCCCCTTCATCTCTGCTTGCTTCTCTCTTTTGTATCTCAAAAGAGATTGACTCAGCATACGACCAAATCCTGCAGATTGAGGCCTGTCTCATTAACATAACTGCCTCTAACCTTGCCTCATTAACATCATAGGGTTAGGATTTACAACACATAGGAAAATCACATCAGATCACAAAATGGTGAACAGCCAAGCAATACTGGGAATCATGACCTAGCCATGTTGATGCACATTTTGGGGGGGCACAATTCAATGCATAATAAACCCACTGCCGTCGAGTCGATTCTGACTCATAGCGACCCTATAGGACAGAGGAAAACTGCCCCATAGAGTTTCCAAGGAGCACCTGATGGATTTGAACTGCTGACCTCTTGGTACGCAGCCGTAGCACTTAACCACTATGCTGCAAGGGTTTCCTCAATCCATAATAAGCCTTTTAATTACTACTTTCAAAATATGTTTCCTTGTAAGTACCCATAGTTAGAAATACAGTTTTAGTCAAAAGTACTTTATTAAATGTCAGTATTAATTCCTCCAATATGCCAGTGGTTTCAATATGGATCTTAAAAATTTTAATCATATCTCATTGTCATAATAGTTTTAGCCAATTGAAAGACTTAAGGTGTTATTTCCTGTGCATTTCATGCTGTAATAATCCAATGTCCACCAAATATCAAGTTAATTTTTATGTGTAAAATAGTGCAAATTTATAATTAATTATTGTGAAATAATAATAGAACCTTATATTTATCAGAGACCTTAGAGACCCTTGAGCTCAACCTCTCTCTCAGTGTAAGAATCCCATCTATATCTTCTCTGATTCTTTTTTCTTTGACATTTTTATAAAACAGGAAGTTCACGAGCACTCCACGGGCCATTTTACTTAATAAAATGTGAAAATTCAGAGTGTTTTTTCCCAATAGTATATAGTTTTCACTGATTTATTTTGACTACCCATGAAGCTACAAAGAATGCCTCTAATCAATTTTCCCACATTGTTTTAAAGAGTTGCCAATAACTAACTTTTACAACTTCAACTATTTTCTTAAAAACAAACTATTTTGTTCTCCCAGAAGCACTTTCAAATCATTTTATGATTTTCTAAAGCAAGGTAATATTAAGGACATAGTTAATTTGCAAAAAGAAAAAAAAATTCACCTCTACTGTATTCAGAGGTTTACAGCTATTTGAATATTCTTTTGCATTTTTAAATAAGTTTATGGTTTCTTTATATATCTTGAATATTTCTTTTATTAATGCATATGATAGTTTTCCTTTTTAAATTCAAAATTCATCATTGCAATTAATTTAATTGATTCTATGTAACTTTTCTTATTTTTGACAGGTCACACATGGGCACTGTGGATAATCTATACTCAATAGTAATAATTTCAATACAACAACATTTTGTTCAAGAGTTTCTACGTGCATAAATGAAAAATATATCACATAATAGTTTCAGGGTTTTTTTTATTTTGAATCTAAATTATATTTTTGACAGTTTTAGATGTAAATAAGACTTGAAAAAATAGTACAGAGAATTTCCATATACCCTACACTCAGTTTCCACTAGTATTAACATCTTATATTACTATGGTACATTTGTTACAATTAATGAACCAATTGTTGTTATGGTGGTGGTGGCTAGTTGCCATTGAGTTGATTTGAACTCATGGAAACCCCATGTGTGCAGACTACAACTGCTCCATAGGATTTTCAAGTTATGACCTTTCAAAAGCAGTTCTCCAGGCCTTACTTCAAGGTGTCACTGTGTGGGTTTGAACCACCAATCTTTAAGTAAGTAGCACAGCACTTAACAATTTGTGCTACCCAGGGACATACCTAATGAACAAATGTTGATACATTATTAACTACAGTCTATTACTCTATTCAAAGAGCACCTGGTGACACAGTGGTTAAGTGCTTGGCTGCTCTCCGAAAGGCTGGTGGTTCAAAACCGTCAGCTGCTTTGCACGAGAAAGACGTGGCAGTCTGCATTCATAAAGATTACATCTTTGGAAACCTTAGGGGACAGCTCTACTCTGTCCTATAAGGTCTCTATGAGTTAGAATCAGCTTGATGGCAACAGTACACGTTATTCAGATTTCTTTGGTTTTTAGCTAATGTCCTTTTTCTGTTTCAGGATACCATCCAGAATATCACATTATATTTAGTTTTTATGTATACTTAGGCTGCTCCTGGCGATGACAATTTCTCAGATTTTCCTTTTTTGAAGATGACCTTGACAGTTTGCACAAATAGTTAAGTGCTTGACTACTAGTCAGTTAGCAGTTTAAACCCACCCAAAGTCTCCTCAGAAGAGAGGCCTGGTAATCTGCTTCCGAAAGGACACAGCCTTGAAAACCCCATGGAGCACAGTTCAGCTCTGCAAAACATGGAGCCACCAGGAGTCAGAACTGACTCACTGGTAATTGGTGGTAAGATATTCTGTGGGATGTTCCTCTATTGGAATTTATCTGGTTTTTTCTTCTGGTTAGCCTAAGGTTACGGAGTTCATGTTGATTATGTATTCACTGATGTATAACTTTAATTACCAAAAATTTTATTCCATTCAATTAATTTTCCACTTCGTTCCATCTTGTTCTGTATTAACACTTTTATTTCATTTTTGTCTTTGCCAGGTCATTAATTCACTCAACACATAATTCAATAACCATGAGTTAAATTTGGGGCTAGAAAAGTTAAAAAAAAAAAAAAAGGCTCTTTCCATTACGAAGACTAAACTCACATAAAAAATATCCCCTGACCATTTATTTATTTTATAATTTTTATTGTGCTTTAAGTGAAAGTTTACAAATCAAGTCAGTCTCTCACACAAAAAGCCATATACTCCTTGCTACACACTCCCAATTACATTCCCCCTAGTGAGATAGCCCACTTTCTCTCTCCACTCTCTCTTTTCGTGTCCATTTCACCAGCTTCTAACCCCCTCCACCCTCTCATCTCCCCTCCAGGCAGGAGATGCCAACATAGTCTCAAGTGTCCACCTGATTCAAGAAGCTTGCTCCTCACCAGCATCCCTCTCCAACCCATTGTCCAGTCCAATCCATGTCTGAAGAGTTGGCTTTGGGAATGGTTCCTGTCCTGGGCCAACAGAAGGTCTGGGGGCCATGACCACCAGGGTCCTTCCAATCTCAGTCAGGCCATTAAGTCTGGTCTTATGAGAATTTGGGGTCTGCATCCCACTGCTCTCCTGCTCGCTCAGGGGTTCTCTGTTGTGTTCCTCTCAGGGCAGTCATCGGTTGTAGCCAGGCACCATCTAGTTCTTCTGGTCTCAGGATGATGTAGTCTCTTGTTCATGTGGCCCTTTCTGTCTCTTGGGCTCGTAATCACCTTGTGTCCTTGGTGTTCTTCATTCTCCTTTGATCCAGGTGGGTTGAGACCAATTGATGCATCTTAGATGGCTGCTTGCTAGCGTTTAAGACCCCAGACACCACTCTTCAAAGTGGGATGCAGAATGTTTTCTTAATAGATTTTATTATGCCAATTGACTTAGATGGCCCCTGAAACCATGGTCCCCAGACCCCTGCCCCTGCTACGCTGGCCTTCGAAGCATTCAGTTTATTCAGGAAACTTCTTTGCTTTTGGTTTCGTCCAATTGTGCTGACCTCCCCTGTACTGTGTGCTGTCTTTCCCTTCACCTAAAGTAGTTCTTATCTACTATCTCATTAGTGAATGCCCCTCTCCCTCCCTCCCTCCCCCCTCTCATAACCACAAAAGAATGTTTTCTTCTCAGTTTAAACTATTTCTCAAGTTCTTATAATAGTGGTCTTATACAATATTTGTCCTTTTGCAGATGACTAATTTCACTCAGCATAATGCCTTCCAGGTTCCTCCCTGTTGTGAAATGTTTCACAGATTCATCACTGTTCTATTTCTATGCATAATATTCCATTGTGTGAATATAACATAATTTATTTATCCATTCATCCGTTGATGGGCACCTTGGTTGCTTCCATGTTTTTGCTATTGTAAACAGTGCTTCAGTAAACACAGGTGTGCATATATTTGTTCGGGTAAAGGCTCTTAGTTCTCTAGGATGTATTCCAAGCAGTGGGATTGCTGGATTGTGTGGTAGTTCTATTTCTAAAGGAAGCACCAAATCGATTTCCAAAGTGGTTGTACCATTTGACATTCCCACCAGCAGTGTAGAAGTGTTCCAATCTCTCCACAGCCTCTTCAACATTTATTCTTTTGTGTTTTTTGGATTAATGCCAGCCTTGTTGGAGTGAGATGAAATCTCATTGTAGTTTTGATCTGCATTTCTCTAATGGCTAATGATCGTGAACATTTCCTCATATATCTGTTAGCTACCTGAATGTCTTCTTTAGTGAAGTGTCTATTCATATCTTTTGCCCATTTTTTAATTGGGTTGTCTTTTTGTAGTTGAGTTTTTGCAGTATCATATAGATTTTAGAGATCAGGCACTAATCAGAAATGTCATAGCTAAAGACTTTTTCCCAATGTGTAGGTAGTCTTTTTACTCTTTTGGTGAAGTCTTTGGATGAGCATAAGTGTTTGATTTTTAGGAGCTCCCAGTTTTTTTCCCAGTTATCTAGTTTTTCTTCTACGTTCTTTATGTTTTCTATACTGTTTATGCCATGCATTAGGGCTCCTAACGTTGTCCCTATTTTTTCTTCCATGATCTTTATGATAAGAGTTTGTTTTATGTATCTTGCAGCCCTGTCATTGGGTGCATAAATCTTTAATATGGTTATATCTTCTTGGTGTATTGTCCCTTTAATCATTATATAGTGTCCTTCCTTATCCTTTATGATGGATTTAACTTTAAAGTCTATTTTGTCAGAAATTAATATTGCCACTCCTGCTCTTTTTTGATTGTTGTTTGCTTTAGATTTTATATTTAGGTCTCTGAACAATTTTGAGTTAGTTTTTGTGCATGGAGTGAGGTATGGTTCTTGTTTCATTTTTTTGCAGATGGGTATTTTTTTTATCCAGTTATGCCAGCACCATTTGTTAAAAAGACTGTCTTTTCCCCCATTTAACTGCTTTGGGGCCTTTGTCAAATATCAGCTGCTCATAGGTGGTTGGATTTATGTCTGGATTCTCCATTCTGTTCCATTGGTCCATGTATCTGTTGTTGTACCAGTACCAGGCTGTTTTGACTACTGTGGCGGTATAATAGGTTCTAAAATCAGGTAAAGTAAGGCCTCCCACTTTGTTCTTCTTTTTCAGTAATGCCTCATTTATCTGGGGCCTCTTTCCCTTCCATAAGAAGTTGGTGACCGGTTTCTCCATCTCATTAAAGAATGTCGTTGGGATTTGGATCGGAATTGCATTAAATGTATAGATCGCTTTTGGTAGAGTAGACATTTTCAGAATGTTAAGTCTTCCTATCCACGAGCAAGGTATGTTCTTCCACTTATGTAAGTCTCTTTTGGTTCCTTGCGGAAGTATACTGTAGTTTTCTTTGTATAAGTCTTTTACGTCTTTGGTAAGATTTATTCCTAAGTATTTTATCTTCTTGGGGGCTACTGTAAATGGCATTGATTTGGTGATTTCCTCTTCGATGTTCTTTTTGTTGATTGTAGAGGAATCCAAATGATTTTTGTATGTTTATCTTGTTGTATCCCGATACTCTGCTGAACTCTTCTATGAGTTTCAGTAGTTTTCTGGAGGATTCCTTAGGGTTTTCTGTGTATAAGATCATGTCGTCTGCAAATAGAGATACTTTGACTCTTTCTTGCCAATCTGGATGCTGTTTACTGCTTTATCTAGCCTAACTGCTCTGGCTAGGACTTCCAGCACAATGTTGAATGAGAGTGGTGATAAAGGGCATCCTTGTCTGGTTCCCGATCTCAACGGGAATGTTTTCAGGCTCTCTCCATTTAGGGTGATGTTGGCTGTTGGCTTTGTATAAATGCCCTTTATTATGTTGAGAAATTTTCCTTCTATTCCTAATTTGCTGAGAGTTTTTATCATGAATGAGTGTTGAACTTTGTCAAATGCCTTTTCTGCATCAATTGATAAAATCATGTGATTCTTGTCTTTTGTTTTATTTATGTGGTGGATTACATTAATTGTTTTTCTAATGTTGAAACATCCCTGCATACCTGGTATGAATCCCACTTGGTCATGGTGAGTTATTTTTTTGATATGTTGTTGAATTCTATTGGCTAGAGTTTTGTTGAGGATTTTTGCATCTACGTTTATGAGGGATATAAGTCTTTAATTTTCTTTTCTTGTGTTGTCTTTACCTGTTTTTGGTATCAGGGATATGGTGGCTTCATAGAATGAGTTTGGTAGTATTCTGTCCTTTTCTATGCTCTGAAATACCTTTAGTAGTAGTGGTGTTAACTCTCCTCTGAAAGTTTGGTAGAACTCTGCAGTGAAGCCTTCCGGACCAGGGCTTTTTTTTTTTGTTGGGAGTTTTTTGATTACCTTTTCAATCTCTTCTATTGTTATGGGCCTATTTAGTTGTTCTACCTCTGTCTGTGTTAATTTAGGTAGGTAGTGTGTTTCTAGGAATTCATCCATTTCTTCTAGATTTTCAAATTTGAGTATAGTTTTTTATAGTAATCTGATATGATTCTTTTAATTTCAATTGGGTATGTTGTAATATCGCCCGTCCCATTTCTTATTTGGGTTATTTGCTTCCTCTCCTGTTTTTCTTTTATCAGTTTGGCCAGTGGTTTATCAATTTTATGGATTTTTTCAAAAAACAGCTTTTGGTCTTGTTAACTCTTTCAATTGTTTTTCTGTTTTCTATTTCATTTAGTTCAGCTCTGATGTTTATTATTTGTTTTCCTCTGGTGCCTGTGGTTTTCTTTTGTTGCTCTCTTTCTATTTGTTCTAGCTGTAGGGATAATTCTTTCATTTTGGCCTTTTCTTCTTTTTGGATGTGTGTACTTATTGACACAAATTGACCTCTGAGCACCGCTTTTGCTGTGTTCCAAAGGTTCTAATAGGAAGAGTTTTCATTATCATTGGATTCTCTGAATTTCTTTATTCTATCCTTAATATCTTCTATAATCCAGTCTTTTGTGAGCAGGGTATTGTTCAGTTTCCAACCATTTGATTTCTTTTCCCTGCTTTTCCTGTTATTGATTTCCACTTTTATGGCGTTATGGTCAAAGGAGATGCTTTGTAATATTTCAATGTTTTAGATTCTGCTAAGGGTTGCTTTATGGCCTAATATGTGGTCTATTCTAGAGAATGTTCCATATGCACTAGAAAAGAAAGCATACTTGGTTGCTGTTGGGTGGAGTGTTCTGTATATGTCTAGGAGGTCAAGTTGGTTGATTGTGGCATTTAGATCATCTGTGTCTTTATTGAGGTTTTTTCTGGATATCCTGTCCTTCACCGAAAGTGGTGTACTGAAGTCTCCTACTATTATTGTGGAGCTGTCTATCTTACTTTTCAATGCTGATAGAGTTTGTTTTATGTATCTTTCAGCCCTGTCATTGGGTGCATAAATATTTAATATGGTTATATCTTCTTGGTATATTGTCCATTTAATCATTATATAGTGTCCTTCCTTATCCTTTATGATGGATTAAACTTTAAAGTCTATTTTGTCAGAAATTAATATTGCCACTCCTACTCTTTTTTGATTGTTTGCTTGATATATTTTTTTCCATCCTTTGAGTTTCAGTTTGCGTCTCTAAGTCCAAGGTGTGTCTCTTGTAGGCAGCATATGGACGGATTTTATTTTTTAATCCATTCTGTCACTCTCTGTCTCTTTATTGGTGCATATAGGCCATTTACATTCAGGGTAATTATGGATAGGAATGAATTTAGTCCTATCATTTTGATGTCTTTTTTGTGTGTGTTGTTGACAGTTTCTTTTTCCCACTTGATTTTATGTGCTGAGTAGATTTTCTTTATATATTGTCCTTTCCTCATATTTGTTGTTGTTGATTTTGTTTCTGCTGAGTCTGTATTTATCCCTTGTATTTTATTTTGATGAGTGGGATAGTTTGTCTCCTTTGTGGTTACTTTATTATTTACCCCTATTTTTCTAAATTTAAAACTAACTTTTATTTCTTTGTATCACCATATCTCCCTCTCCATATGGAAGGTTATGATTACATTTCTTAGCCCCTCTTTATTATTTTTATGTTGTCTTCTTTTATATAGTAACATCTCTGTTACCCTGTTTTGGGCTTTTTTTTTTAAATAATCTTGCTGTGTTTTTTTTTTTTTTTTGGGATTTCCCTGTCGGGGTTGACTTCTGGTTGCTCTGTCCAGTGTTCTAGTCTTGGCTTGATACCTGATATTATTGATTTTCTAACCAAAGAACTCCCTTTAGTATTTCTTGTAGTTTTGATTTGGTTTTTACAAATTCCCTCAACTTGTGTTTATCTGGAAATGTTTTAATTTCACCTTCATATTTAAGAGGTAGATTTGATGGAAATATGATTCTTGGCAGGCAATTTTTTTCCTTCAATTTTTTAAATATGTCATCCCATTGCCTTCCTGCCTGCATGGTTTCTGCCAAGTCGTCCGAGCTGATTCTTATTGGCTGTCCTTTGTAGGTGACTTTTCATTTATCCCTCACTGCTCTTATAATTCTCTCTTTATCTTTGGTTTTGGCAAGTTTGATTATAATATGTCTTGGTGACTTCCTTTTAAGATCTACCTTATGTGGAGTTCGATAAGCAAATTGGATAGCTCTCTTCTCATCTTTCACAGTATCAGGGAAGTTTTCTGTCAACAAATCTTCAACAATTTTCTCTGTATTTTCTGTTATCCTTCCCTGTTCTGGTACTCCAAACAATCATAGGTTATTTCTCTTGATAGAGTCCCACATGATTCTTAAGGTTTCTTCATTTTTTTTTATTCTCCTTTCTACTTTTTCTTCAAATGTATTAGTGCCAAGGAATTTATGTTCGAGTTCAGAAATTCTAGCTTCTACTTGTTCAATTCTTCTCCTCTGACTTTCTATTGAGTTATCTAATTCTGTAATTTTATTGTTAATCTTCTGAATTTCTGACTGCTGTCTGTCTATGGATTTTTCCAGCTTAATAAACGTTTCATTATGTTCCTGAATAATCTTTCTAATTTCTTCAGTTGCTTTATCTGTGTGTTCCTTGGTTTGTTCTGCATATTGCCTCATTTCCTTCCTGATGTCTTGAAGTGTTCTGTATATTAAACTTTTGTATTCTGCATCTGGTAATTCCAGGAATGCACTTTCATCTAGAAGATCCCTGGGTTCTTTGTTTTGAGAGCCCGTTGAGGTGATCATGGTCTGTTTCTTTATGTGACTTGATATTGACTGTTGTCTCCGAACCATCTATAAAAAAAATTTGTATTAGTTTATGCTTGCTTACTGTGTCATAGCTGCTTGCTTTGTTTCATTTTGGTATACCCCTATGGGTTGCTTGAGAGAGCTAGCTTGATTATTTTCGTCATTGGAGCTCTGATGTCCTGTTCCCAGCTGGCTAGAGCTGTTATCAGGTATATCAGTCTAGGAGTCTATTCAGTTTTCTTATATGAATTCAGCTCAGATTTCCAGGTAGCTGATATCAAGTGTGTGGTACAGGCTCTGTCGTACAGTCTTAGAGGGGCAGCAGTGATTGGCGTATATGCTGGTATCTGATTGCAGCAGGGGGTCATGCTCTGATCAAGGCAGGGGGCTGAGAACTGACCCCCAAGTGTCTCTGAGGAAAACACGTCTCTGTTCCCTAGAGCGTGCTAGTGGGTGGGTTCTGCAGACCATGGACACCCAAAGTTTTTGGTTGTAAGGACTGGGAGGTACCAGTTATCTTTGGACCCCTGTCACAGGTTGCTGGGTGACCTGAGTGGAGCTACCAGTCCACCTAAGAGGTCCCTAATGTGGGTAGCTGAAGACCTTGTTTAATATGCAAAGCAATGTCAAATGTCAGACACCCACCTCTCCACTGCACAACTGAAATGGTTGAAGTTTGCCAACAGGGGCCTATTCTCCTGATATAGGCCCACAAAGGTCTGTGCAGAAGGGAATGGTGCTCAAGGTCCACAGACAATTTATGCCTGGACAGGAGCCCCTTCTGTTCTGAGTTCCCCCAGTTAATGGAGCTAGCAAATTATCTTTACCTCTCAATCACAATGTTTTCCCTTCTCCAAGGCCGGGAGGATGGCTCTAGGTGCTCACCAGAGTCTATCTCAGGCCCAGGGATTCAGCCGCTGAAGATGGCTTGGTGGGGGGGGGGGCACGCTAAAATATACTCAAGTACTTAGCTTTTGCCCAGAGAGCCGTTCTCCTCAGGTTCCAGAGGTGTGAGTAGGCTGTGTGGCTGGCTGCTTCTCCCTGAGGAAACTGCGGCTGAACTCTAGTCCCAGCCTGCTGCCACCACCACCGCCGCTCGGGGGAATGGTGCCTGGGGGCTTCCTGCGTTTCAGGTCCAGTAACTCCTCTCCACTTCTGAACGGCCTCTTTCTCCCCCTGCCCCTCATTTCGTTGTCTAAGCTTGCCTTTGATGCTCAGGGCTCCCAGCTTGTAGCAAATATATTCATTTCACTTATTTTTTCAGGTCTTTGTTGTAAAGAGGGATCACCTGAAGTGTCTGTCTATTCTGCCATCTTGGCTCCGCCTCACCATTTATTTTTAACATACCTATTTTTTCTTTTGTTTTAAATGTTTTTTCTGTAAATGAAATACAGATGGGTTACCTGGCATATTTTAACACAATATGTAAGTCTTTATCTTAATTAAGTTGAAGCCAATTAATTGTATTTTTAATATTTTAGCACCAATTTTTATTTATGTTTCTGAGTATTTTATATTTCTCTGATTACCGTTTTGTCCTGGATCCTTACACTTCTTTCTGGATTCAAATTTCTTCATTCTGAATGGATCAGTTTGTAACTTATGTCATAAACAACAAAAATTAATTCTGGTTAAATAAAAAAATACATTTATTGGAAGAATATTTGTTACCTCAGAAAATTACAGAAAAATATGGTGATCTAGAATTTGAAAACAGGCAAGAGCCTAGAGTGATCAGACAGCAAGAAAACCAAGTCAAAATGATTCCATAGGAATGTTCTATTTAGTGTGACCCAGTTGACTGCCTTAGCAACAGACTTGGGTCACTACCTTACTAGGTCCAATCAGCATAATGTCATCAATGTAATGGACCAGTGTAGTGTCTTGTGGAAAGGAAAGGTGATTCAGGTCCCTCCGGGCTAAATTACGACATAGAGATGGAGGGTTGATAATCTTTGCGGTAGCACAGTGAAGGTATATTGCTGGCATTGCTGCTTCTGGTGTTCCTTTGAAACTGGAATGAAGAAAAAGGCATTGGCCATAAAAATACTGCATACCAGGTTCCAGGAGATGTATTAATTTGCGCAAGCAATGAAACCACATCTGAAACAGTAGCTGCAATTGGAGTCAACATATAGTTAAGTTTATGATAATCTGTTGTCATTTCCCAAGATATATCTGTTTTCTGCACAGATTAAATAGGCAAGCTAAATGGGGGTGTGACGGGAATCACCACCCCTGCGTCATTTAAGTCCTTGATGGTGGCAGTAATCTCTATAATCCCTCCAGGAATGCAGTGTTTCTTTTGGTTTGCTATTATCCTAAGTAGGGGCAGTTTTAATGGCTTTCACTTGGCTTTTCCTACCATTAATAACCCTTATTCTACATGTCAGGGAGCCAATGTGGGGGTTCTTCTGGTTGCTGAGTATGTCTGTTCCAATTATACATTCTGGAACCAGGGAAATCACTACAAGATGGGCTCAGGGGCACACTGGACCTACTATGAGACAAACCTGAGCTAAGATTCTGTTTATAACCTGACCTCCATACACCTCTGCTCTTACTCCTGGGCCACAGTGATGTTTTGGGTTTCCTGGAAATAGTGTCAGTTCAGAGCCAATGTGCAGTAATTCTTGAAAAGCCTGATTAATTCCTTTTTACCAATACGTGCTAACCACTCCCCTACCCCAGGGGAGGAAAACAAAACAAAACAAAAAACCCTTGCCAGGAATACAAGAGATCACTTAGTACATCTCCTTGCAGTTCTATTGCTTGTGATTAAAGTCAATGGAAAAGTAAAGCAACTGATTCTTTGTGATCACATCAATGCCTTCTCATCATCTGTGGATGGATTGTGTTTATAAGTCCCTAGCCCTAATTCTCATTTTTTCACCTTTTTCTTTCTACACTTATCTCAGCCTCTGACTCCTATGATAATACCCATAATACTGTCGTCATTAAAAACTGCACTACAGTCCAGTTCAGTCATTGAAGTGTTCTATGTTCTCACCAAAACCACATAAATCCTTCACTTTACTTAGCCTAGTGACTAATATATAACTGTATTTTAACTCATGAAGAGCTCCAATCCATTGATAGCCTGACCCATCAGCCTTCTTTCTTCTCCTAATTTTTTAGCTTAGAGCCGTGCATCAAAATTAATTTCCTTCTAAATTATACTCATTTGCCCAGCTCCTATCTTATTCCAAAATCTTCTCATGAAAAGCCCTTTGGTGTTGTTGTTGTTAGTTGCCATTTAATTGACTTCAACTCATGGTGACCCCATGTGAAACAGACCAAAATGTTGCTGGGTCCTGTGTAAGGCACTTTTCTGTAGAAATATGTTTTATTCTCTGTTAATAAAGCTGTGTCATGTATCAAAGTATGCACACCAGTATTTTTTTGTTTATTTTATTATGTGTGGCAGCGTTTGGAGTTGTTGAGGAAAATAATGAAGAGAGAATTTTCTTTTCTGGTCATTATTTGCTAGTACCCAAAATGATCTCAGTACAAATTGCATTTCCTAAGAATTCTTCAGCTTGAGGACCCTACTGATAATCAGCAACATTGTTAAGAATTAAATATTACATAGTTTAACATATATATGTATTTAAAATTTTGTTACTAACTAAATCCCTTCACAGATTTTATATATATATATAAAACTGTGAATTAGGCATCTAATTCACAAATACATAGATCTGTGAAGAGATTTTTTTTAGTAACTCTGCTCTGATTAGAAGTAACAAGTTTTACATTTGTTTATGTTTTTATGTATTAATAGTTGCCCGTTAACAGATCTGAGATATTTCCTAACCATCCATTTCTACTTGTTAGGATTCAGATGTGTAAATGAAAATTTAAAATACAGCATGGTGAATACTACTGTAGCAATAATTTCAAAGACTCTCAGAATATAAGGGAAAGATTGCTTACATGGATGGGGGTTCTATTGATATATTAAACAGTGGTCATTATTCTTTATTTATGAATTTTTTTTTCAGGCTGTTGCAAAGTTTGAAATAAGAAAGTTAACTAAACGTTGTAATCAGTATTCTGTGCGTTCTTTCCTGCATTGTCTCCTCAGTTCTTTGTTCTTACTATGCTCTAGCTTGGGAAATCATATTACTTTGTCCTAAAAATGAATTGGTTTTCCTAGTATGAGTAAAACCAAATGTGTCAACTCAAACATTATCTTAAATATAACGAGAGATATAGCACACATAATGTACAGAATATTATTTTTAAAAGCAACTGTCTCATTTTCTAGAATATCACAACCTAATCAATAAAATCAAGCATGCTGTTCATATTAAAATGTAACATGAAGAGTTTTATTTTAAATAATGTATTTTCAAAACTGAATTTTACTCTACTGGTGGCATTTACAAAAATACTTGTATGTGGACTTTTTCTTGTACAGTGGGCTTTGGAGGTAAAATTCTTTAAATATCTATTTAGAATATTCCAATGAGGAATGCTGTCTAGTGCTTCACACGTAAATACCATCATGTGCCTATTTGTTTGAAAGATATGCAGCTTGTTTTTATGTTTTCTAGTTACCGTTATGGACTATCAGGACCCAGGCCAGTCAATTAATAGAAACCTAAGGACACAGAGCCTCACTGCAGGGACTTTAACCAACCTTGCACTTCCCAGTAGATCCAGTTAACCTAGAAAGTTTAAGTGTCTAATTCTAAAGAGGCAAATTAGTAGTCGTGGCTATAAAATCAATAACAACAGTAAGCTCTTGGTAATTTTTTAAAATGTGCATGATAATACATTATTTCCAGAACACTGTTTTTACTCTGCTCAACTCCAACATATTTTTTTTATCTCTGACAAACCATAATTTTCATCTAGCTGGAGGAATTGGTGGGCAACTTAATAAATTGTGCAATAATAATAGGTTTTAAAGTTTTAAGAATATTTTGCATGCAAACAATAAGAACTGGATAAATTTGCACTCTGGAAAAAATTAATTACATTATTTCATATTATGTCTGAAATATTATGACTTTGAAAGATTATTTGATAATCACTCAACCCTTCATTTTCCAAAAAAAGAATTATAATTCATCAACAAATCATTTTTATCTGCAATTGAGCAGCTTTAGTTTCACCAGTAACCAAAAGCACATCTGTTAGATTTTCTTAATTTTTTTAATCACGTAACGAAAACAGCTGTACTTGAAATAATTTCATATGCCCTTTCATTTTCCTTTATCTACCCAAATACTGATGCTTTTTTAATGATTCTTTTCAGTTTTCCAACTTTGTTAGTATTTTCTTTCTGTTGATTCATTTTTACATTAAACATAAAGTGCCTATATATATATATATTTTCCCATGATAACAAAACAGACAAATTAGATCAGACTGTAGGTGTGTGTGTTTGTGTGTTTAACATTATGCTTTCACTCTTTTATTTCCTGGCCTTTTTTTAGAGGTGTAGAATTGAATGAATTATCTCTAAAGTTGCAGACAAGAGCTATTTGATACTTTTATAACTTATGATACAGTCTCTTAGGAAGAGAACCATAGAACTTGATGAAGTCAGAGTGCTTTCCAGAAAGAAAATATTCTGTTTGTTTTTTACAAGTTAAGGCAAGAATGGCTTTAGGGTATTTTCAAGAATAATTTAAATAATAAATTTACCCTTAAAATCCATTGCAGTCAAGTCAAATCCAACTCATAGCGACCCTATAGGGCAAGGTGGAACTGCCTCACAGGACTTCCAAAGATTAGCTGGTGGATTCTAACTGCTGGTCATTTTGGTTAGCAGCCTGAGCTCTTAACCACTGCGCCACCGGGCTCCAAAAAATATATAACGTATGTAAAAAAGAATGCAAGAGTCGTTACTGCTTTTGTGGAGCGGTAAAGTGTAAAACAGAGCCCTTAACCCAAAAACCCACTGCCGTCGAGTCGATTCCGACTCATAGCGATCCTATAGGACAGAGTAGAACTGCCCAAAAGGGTTTCCAAGGAGCGCCTGGAGGATTTGAGCTTAGGTGGTGAAAATGGTCAAATCCTCAGCTGCTACCTATAAGGCTGATTTGAGTCCACCCAGAGGTATCTTAGAAGACAGCCTGTCCACCTACTTCTGAAAAATCGGTCATTGAAAACCTTATATGGCATAGTTCTACTCTGACACACTTGGGGTTGTTATGCATCAGTATCAGCTTGACAACTGATAAATGCACAAAATAACTCTTCATATCCTTTTAGGATTTTAAGCCCAAAATGTAAGAAGAAATAAAATTAATTTAAGAAAGGTTTTTAAAAAAACAACATTTTATTTCAAAACCACCATGAAAAAATCCACATTAGAAAAGGTAAATCAGGACCATAATTTTTAGAATTTAATGTTTAAATTAATTGTCACAATTCTTTAAGATTATAAATGCCTGAAGAATGGGAATACATGCTTGCTTTCTCTAAGTTCCCAAAAGAATCATTTTAGAAGGCATATGGTAAGTTAGCCTAACGCATGGATTTCAGCTATATAGTTTCACAGCTTATAGAGAAAAGAGGGCTAATTTAGTAGCAGTAGTTACAGACAGCTGTTTCCATAACCATTTCCTAAGCATTATGCCTAACAGAATAAAATAAGAAATCCCATTTTAATCAGATATCAAACCGAAACCAAAGCACTGCCATTGTGAGTCGATTCTGACTCATAGGGACACTACTGGAAAGAGAGAATTGCCCCATAAGGTTTCCAAGGCTGTAAATCTTTACCGAAGCAGATTAGCACATCCTTCTCCAGTGGAGTTGTTGACAGGTTTGAACCACCGAACTTTCATTTAGCAGCCCGGTGCTTAACCACTGCACCACCAGGGATAAAACGAAACACATGGTATGTAATGTCTAATGTTCAGAATGGAGCCCTGGTGGTGCAGTGGTTAAGAGCTTGGCCGCTAACCAAAAGGTCAGCAGTTCAAACTCACCAGCCTCTCCTCGGAACCCCCATGGGGCAGTTCTACTGTGACCTATAGGGTTGCTTTGAGTCAGAATCGACTGGATAGCAATGGGTTTTGGGTTTTGGCAATGTTTGGAATAAATAACAAAACATGCATTGACAATTTTGCATCTTAGCATAAAAAAAAATGTTTTTTATAAGTTAATGCAAAATTCCCTCCTGTTCTCTCTAGTTTGATATACAGTAAGCCTATTTCACATTTGCTACTACTTGGGAAAGGCTAGTAGGTAGGAAAACATTTGTTGCGTATTTAATCATTTGAATTACGTGTACTTAAATGTTACATCTATCCTGATATTTTCTACAATTGTCCTCTCTGGGCAAGAAGAGGTGAGAAAGCAGAGTTCAAGAAGATCATTGCCAGCTTCTTATCTGCGGGTATGACAAACCCATCAGCAATTTCTTTTAATTAACAAAAATTTAATTTTTTAAATTAAAAAAAAACTGTGATACAGACTAAATTGGGATCATGTTCAAAGAGTTGTACTGGTTGAAACTAATATTTTTTTGTTCCTTACGAAGACATATAGACTCATATTTAAAATAATTTATATTTAGACACTTTTTTAAATATCTAAATTTATTTATTGCACTGCTTATAATCTTTCAGACTTTTAAAATTAAACATTCAACCTCGAAATAGTAAATTTAAATTATTTAGAAACGTAGAAGTCATGTCATAAACAAATAAAACATAAGAAAAGAGCAGTACATGCAGAAACATATTTCTTATGTTTAATATCATGAAAATTGTCATGTAAAATGTAACATTAGTTCTTAGCTTCCCTCTGTAAAAGCTATTATAACTAAAATGCTTTAAATATGACTGGTCTCGGTTATTCTGGAGGATAAATTCATAGACTTCTACCCAATTAACTCTCCAAAATAAATATAAACTTGAGATTTAGTTTTCATCAATCAGAATAAATGTTTTATCATTGTTTTGATGCTGTATTTTATTGTTATACTTCATTTATCTAATTCTAGGCAACATATTGTCTCTATATTTTATTAAAAAGGTCCTTCAAAAAATTTTTTTAAATATCTCCCTTAAATTATACAACTTTTACGTATATTGACATATAGTCATGAACATACATTTTTTTAAACTGTCATTTGAAACAGTTAAGTCTGTAAGAATGATATTCTGTTTTTACATAGTACCAAAACTTAAAGCTTTTCAATTTCTTTTGGTTTTTCAAAACTTGAAGTACAGATTGGTAAAAGTTGAGGGTTGAACATGACAGGTATGAGCTCTGAGATAAATATGAGGATATGCATTTAGATTGCTTTGAAACTCAAGGTCACACTAGGAGATATAAAAAAAAAAAAAATGGGGGTAAATCACAATTTGCCTAGACAAATACAGAACTCATTGGAGTTATAACCCAATGTTCTAATCCAAATGGAGTGTGTTAGTTGGACTTTACCTGGTAAAACCCATATTTTCAACAATATTTGGACAGCTATTGAAAAATTGCAGATTTGGGCTAAGCAAAGAGTATCAGGCCTGAAAGGAAATGAAGACCAAAAAATTTACGGCTTTAACTAAATGTTATCTAGGATTAAAAGTCAAGTCTCCCAATCTCCAATATCTTAACTTCTCCCTTAAACTGAACTGCTTTTCATCAAACCAGGATCCTTTCTTTGACTTCTGCTGAAAGTATGTCGGTGATGTCTCTGCTTCAATTTAAATACAGCAGCTGATGCCAATTCCAACTTGGCATTTGTTGTAACGGTTGATTAAAAGCAACTTTGATCTGCGTATACGAGATCTCATTTCTCATTGCTATTTGTCTTAGTCATTTAGTGCTGCTATAACAGAAATACAAGTGGATGTCTTTAACAAAGAGAAATTTATTTCTTCCCTGTAAAGTAGGCTAAAAGTCCCAACTCAGGGTTTCAGCTCCAGGGGAAGGCTTTCTCTCTCTGTCACCCTTCTCGTCAGTCTTCCCCCAGACTAGAAGCTTCTCTGCATAGGAACCCCTGGTCCAAAGGATGCGCTCGCTCCCAGCACTGCTTTCTTGGTGGTATGAGGTTCCCAGCTCTCTGTTTGCTTTCCTTTCATTTTACCTCTTGTAAGATAAAAGGTGGTGCAGGCCACACCCCAGGGAAACTCCCTTTACATTGGATCAGGGATGTAACCTTAGTAAGGGAGTTACAATTCCACTCTAATCCTCTTTAACATAAAATTAAAATCACAAAACAGAGGACAACCACACAATACTGGGAATCGTGGCCTAAACAAATTGACACATATTTTTGGGGGGGACACAATTCAATCTCTGACAGTATTGGTAGCAACTAATACCACAACTTCAATAAATTATTTGAAAATGTAAACTACATGGGAATTCCAAATATTGCCAGCCAATACAACTGAAAACTTAGCAACAATAACTTTTATTAGTTCAAATTTGGAAATATACAAGGTACTTGGCCTGTATTACGATGCTTTAAAATTCAGAGTTTGTGTCTACTACACATGGTTTCAAATCTGGGTGCCGCCACATCTTGTACCCTGCCAGGAACAACTTTCTTAATATAGCTAAGCATTTGTTTCCCATAAGGAAAATGAGGATTAAAATTCTACATCCTTAATTGAGTAGCTTCAGGAATAAATAATGTACATAAAATGAGTAGTACACTGCTTGGCGCAAGAGCCCAGAACTTTTAGCTGTTTATTGTTATTATATTATTATTATAGATCATTGATTGAAATCTGGCAGAGTGCTGAGTGGGGAACAAGTCACACACAGCAAGTTTTCCATTTATTAACCATAAAACAATAGCAATAAAATCCATATTTCTTTCTGCCTCATTTTTTCATTACATCAGACACATGGCAAATTTTTCTATCACTTTTTCTCCCAGTTTAATTTTCTAACATCAACTTTATCAGCAATAAGTGAGTATACAAGCACCATAAAAACCAGCGATTCTTTAGGTTTTGTTTAGTGTATTCCTAGGCCCTGGAAGGGAACCTGATACATAATAGGCACTCAGTAAATGTTTGTGAAATAAATATTAATTTACATTTATGTAACATTTATCTAAGATCCCTGGGTGGTGCAAATGGTTTTTGCTTGACTAATAACCTAAAGCTTGTTGGTCTGAACACACGCAGTGATACTGTGGGAGGAAGTCCTGGTGATCTGCTTCTGTAAAGATGACAGCCAAGAAAATCTTATGGAGCAGTTCTACTCTGTAACCCATGGGGTAGCCATTGAGTTGGAATCAGCTCAAACACAATGAGTTTACCATTTATCTATTTAGTCATTGCTTCAAAAGCATGGTGCCAGAAATGTGCTTTTTTACTTTTTTGTCTCCCTTGATCCTCAAGAGAAACAAAGTTTGTTAAGATAAAACAGGCTCTGAAAATAAGCAGAGACAGAGGTAGGAAAGTTTGCCTTTGGGATTCCTGTGTTAGGAAACACTACCTTTAAAATAATCAGTTTTGAAATAATTAATATACCTTTTTAATGTTTGTTCTCTCTGTTATAAAAACATTCCTCTACATAGAAGAGAAACATTTCTCTACAGTTTTACACTAAGAGGAATGGAGACGACATGATCAAATATGACCATGTATATGCATACCCGGAAACACTGGTGGCATAGTGGTTAAAAGCTACATCTGCTAACCAAAAGATTGGCAGTTTGAATCCACCACGCGCTCCTTCGAAACCCTATGGGGGCAGTTCTGCTCTGACCTATAGGGTCTCTATGAGTCGGAATCAACTTGACGGCAATGGGTTTTGTATGCATACCCATTACTCCACTGTATGAGCTGTATCTTTATTCTGATTAGACAATTGTGCCTGATCCCTGATACTTTAGTTCAAAATATAATCTGGAGGATGAAATATACCTGGTAGATTATATATATATATATATATATATATATATATATATATATAATATTATTATCATTATTATTATTTTTATTTTTAATCTTTCAGTTACTGGGTCCCTGGGTGGCACAATTGTTTTGCTCTTAGCTACTAACCTAAAGTTTGGCAGTTTGAACTCAACTAGCACTGCTGCAAAAGAAAAGCCTGACGACCTGCTTCTGTATAGGTTGCAACCAAGAAAACCCTCTAGAGCACAGTTCTACTCTGATACTCATGGAATCAACATGAGTTAGAATTGACTCAACAACATAGGGTTTCCTTTGGTTTTGCTTATGCAGTATACCACCAGTTGCCATCAATCTTGTCTATGGAGACCCCATAGGTGTCAGATGAGAACTGTGCCCCATAGGGTTTTCAATGGCTAAGTATTGCCTTTCTCCCGAGACACCTTTGGATGGACTTGAGCTTCCAACCTTGCAATTAGCGGCTTAGTGCACTAGCTATTTGCACACCCAGGGATGGATATACGTGTGTATTCATCCCTTGGTGAGTAAACAATTAACAGGCTACACTGCTAATTGAAATATATATATAAATAAATAGTATGTATATATATTTGCCAAATTTTTTTTTATATATATTTGCCAAATATATATATATATATATATATAACTCAAACCAAAAAATCGGTTACCGTCGAGTAGATTCCACCTGATAGGGACCCTGTAAGACAGAGTAGAACTGCCCCACAGGATTTCTAAGGAGCTCCTGGTGGATTCAAACTGCTGACCTTTTGGTTAGCAGCCGAACTCTTAACCACTGTGCCACCAGGGTTTCCGTATACATATATGTACTCATTTTCATTCAGAATCTAGGTCTTCTTTAATTTCAGTTTTTCTTCTCGTCAAATTAATACATACACATGGTTAAAAAGTCAAATTATTCACCAAGATCTAGATTATTAAGATTTTCTGATTATAGTAACTATATAACTACAAATATAGAAAAAAAATATTTTTTTTTTTTTTTTTTTTAAGTTCATGTATTATTTCAGCTTCTGTAGCTCTGGAGTTCAGGCATGACTTACTTGGGTCACAGGAGGTTGCAATCAAAGTATTTGCTAGAGCTTCAATATTATCTCAAGGCGGGACTGGGTATTGGTCCTTTTCCAGTCTCACACGGTTGTTGGCAGCGCTCACTTCCTCACGGGCTGTCAGGCTGAGGGGTCAGCATTTTGCTAGTTGTTAGCCAGAGTCTAGTCTCAACTCTTTGCTACATGGGCCTTCCAATATGACCCCTTCCTTCCTCAAAGCTGGCAGGGGATAGAAATTCTCTTAGCAGAACAGGTGGAGAGAGATTATTTTTTAAACTTCTATCCCAGGGAATTCTTTAGTATCGCTCATGTCTTCTGGATTCTATGTCTTCTTCTCCCTTTGTTTTCCCCCTATTTTTGGAAAATCATCTCCAAAATTAGCTTTCTAAGAAATAACTCACACAAATAAAACTTTTGAGGTCTAATATATAAGAAAATATCTGTATTCTACTTTAAATTTAATTGATAATTTGGCTGGATTTAGAATTCTAGGTTTAAAATCACTTTCTGCTCTGAGATTCAAACTACTTCTCTCAACTTCTCCATTGATGGTTTAGTATTTAACTTCCTCAGCCTGCACAATTAGTAACAGCTTATTTTCGTTGTGTTTTTCAGTTTCTAAAACCTGCCTGCTCGTATCTTTCTCATTCTCTTAGTCCTTTTGGATATAAATAAATAAAACTCATAATCATTGTAGTGGAAGTTCAGAGGGACTAGAATAAAATGTGTATATTTAATCTACTGCCTGTGAAATAAATTTAAAACTATCTTTGTATATAATTTTTCAGTTAGTCAAAGGGACCAAATAATAGTTTCGGCAAGTTGATTGGGAAAAAAAATGGTAAATTGAACAACAGTAGGTAGGGATTAGAAGTCTCTGGGTGGTGCAAACAGTTAAGTATTTGACAACTAGACAAAAGGTTGGTGGTTTGAACCCACCCAGAGGAAACTTTAAAAACAGGTCTGGCAACCTGCTTCCAAAAAGTCACAGTCTTGAAAACCCCATGGAGTAGTTCTGCTTTGCACACCACACATGTGGATGCAATGCAGTGAGTCAGAATCAATTCAACGGCAACTAACAACCACAGGTAAAACTATTTGCAAATGGTAGCTCTATTAATTCCCTGGGGCTGCTAAGACAAATTTCCATAAACTGGGTGGCTTAAAATAATAGAAATTTATTCTCCCACAGTTCTGGAGGTCAGATGCCAAAACTAAGATGTTGAGAGGCTGTGCTCCTTCCAGAAGCAATGAAGGAGAATCCCCTCCATTTCTCTCTCATAGTTCCTGGTGTCTGCCGGCAATCCTTGGCATTCCTTTGCTTGTAGCTACATCACGCCAATCACCCCAACCTCTGTCTCCATCTTCACATCACCTTCTGACCTATGTGTCTGCGTATTCTCTTCTGTCTGTCTCAAAATATCCTCTGCTTCTGTAGGTCGCTATGAGTCGGAATCGACTTGACAGCACTGGGTTTGTTTTTTTTTTTTTTTTTTTTCTCTTATAACGACATTTGTGATTGGGTTTAGGACCCATATGAATAATCCAGGATGCTTTCCTCACTTCAAGATCCTTAACTTTGTTATAGCTGCAAAGACCCTTTCCCCCAATAATGTAACATTTACAAGGTTCCAGGGATTATAACCTGGATATTCATCTTCGGTGGCTACTATAGCATTCTGTTGAAAAGAATTTAATTTCTTTTCCCTCATTTTGGTGTTTATGAAGAACACAAAACTCTATGTATTGTATTAAATGTTCTTTGTCTTTTATATGATAAGACCATACCATATAAAATTTTGTCTAACACTTGTGAATTTCAATTGTACAAGAGGTGACCAAGAAGTGATGAATAAACTACACTACAAAACTAAATTACCTATTTATGAATACATAACAAATTAAGAGTGTTACTAGACCAAGTATATTAGGACAGACATTATTCATTGTGTGCGCAATGGAGCAAAACATAATGTATGAAACTGACACAGTATTGTACTTATCAGAAATGGTTCACAGAGCACATACTAAGACTTGACATCATATATAAAGCAAGCAGAAAATTATTCCTACAAAAATATGAAAAATAACCTAATCATGGTATGATTTGTTGATTCAGTAACCTCATTCCTGTAACGTTGTTGTTGTTAGGTGTTGGCAAGTCAGTTCCAACACATAGCGACCCTATGTACAACTGCAGTTTAGTGAAGTACTTAATATGGCCCTTCTAGCCATAGTGTTTGTAACTTCCACCAGATGACAAGTGGGACTTTGCAGATGAGGCCCTTGTGGCTCACCAAGCCGGTTGGATAGCTTGCTAATAATGTAAATAAGATGCATGGCACCCTTGTGGGGGTGGGATGATGCAAATAAAGGTATGGAACCCTAACAAGGTGATTAATCAGTGTTGCCATCCTGCTATGCTTAAAAGAATAGTCAATACCAGAGCAGAGGTGTATCTCGACACAACCACAAAAGAAGAGCCAGGAATGGAGCACTTCCTTGGTCCTGGAGTCCCTACACTGAGAACCTCCTAGATCCAGGAGACAGAGAGAGGAGCTGTAATACCGGAGACAGTAACAGATGGCAGCTTGAGATGGCAGGAATCGGGACTGACACAAGATGGTTGTGGTGGGGTTTCTCGGCCCACAGAGCAAGAAAGCTGAGCACTTTCGGGCAGAGTGGAGTGACTCTGGATACTTATCACCAAAGATTAAAGAGTTTTGTAACACTTGCCCTAGCAGAGCTGAAGCTGGGCCCAACGGACAAAAGGCCAAAGTGCCAGAAAAAGGTGTGCCTATGGGCACGGCTGAGAAGAGGTCGTCTTGATCGAAGAACTGTATCCTGAGTGTTTCGGAACAAAAATCATATCCTGTTACTTCCTTAATTACCCCATAGTCATGAGTATTATCTGTGAGTTCTGTGTGGCCAGTACAATGAATTATTGAGCTCAGCAGAAAAGTAGAATGCCTTGGGAAGGACGGCTGGTGTCAGAATTAGTAAAAAGGTTAGAAGGTAGAGACATGTCTGACCACCACCTCAAAGGAATCAGCCTCGGGTTGTTGATCTTGATTCTCTTTCCCCCATGTAAAGTTACACCATGTCAGACACCCTTGCCACACTAGTTTTACAACAACAGAATGAAACACTGCCCAGTCCTGTGCCATCCATACAATCCTTGCTATGTTTGAGTCCATTGTTGCATCCACTGGGTCAATCCGTCTCATTGAGGGTCTTCCCCTTTTTGCTGACCTTCTATTTTACAAGTATGATGTCATTCTCCAAGGGCTGGTCCTTCTGAAAACATGTCCAAAGTACGTGAGACAAAGTCTCTCCATCCACCCTTTTAGGGAGCATTCTGGCTGTACTTCTTTCAAGACAGACTTGTTCATTCTTCTAGCAGTCCGTGGTATATTCAACATTCTTCACCAAGACCATAATTCAAAGGCATCAATTCTTCAGTCTTCCTTATTCATTGTCCACCTTTCCTGTGCATATGAAGTGATTAGAATATCTTGACTTTGATCTGGTGCACCTTGGTCCTCAAAATGACATCTTTGCTTTTTAACACTTCAAAGAAGTCTTTTGCAGAAGATTTGCCTGATGCAATAAGTCATTTGATTTCTTGATTGTTGCTTCTATGGGTTTTGATTGTAGATCCAAGTAAAATGAAATCCTTCCCTGAGGCACACCTTTCCTTATTTTAAATCACACAGCATCCTCTTGTTATTCAAACGACTGCCTCTTTGTCTATGTACAGGTTCTGCATGAGCACAACTAACAGTTTTAGAATTCCCATTCTTTGTAAAGTTATCCATAACTTGTTATGATCCACACACTCTAATGCTTTGTATAGTCCATAAAACATAGGTAAACGTCTTTCTGGCATTTTCTGCTTTTAGCCCAAACCCAGCTGATATCAGCAATGATACCCCTAAAACCATGTCCTCTTCTGAACCTGACTTGAATTTCTGGCAGCTCCCTGTCGATGTACTACTGTAATCATTTTTGAATTATCTTCAGCAAATTTTACTTGTGTGTGATATTAATGTTATTGTTCAATAATTTCCACATTCTGTTGTGGGCACAAATAAAAATACCGGTGGCATGCCTTCCAGCATCACTGCAACATGTGTGCCACCACAGTACTACAAACTGACAGACAAGTGGTGGATTCCTATAATATCATTAGAAAACAATTTGTCTTAACCACTGACTACCTAATATTCCTTCTTTTAAAAGTACAAAACAATTCATAATGAAACAGTAAATGTAGACCTTTAGACTTTTGTAATGTAGAGAAAGTCATGAAGACAAGCTAACAAAAACAGTCTTCATACTTTGATTAACCTAATATTAAAAAAAAAGTATAACCTTTGGTTTAAACTTAGATTTCAGAGAATATTTTACTTATTTTAGTGTTACCAATATTTTCTAATATTATACAAATTTTGGATATTTTACACAAGAATAAGATGATTTTCCTAAGTTATATTTAAAAATTAATGTATGTGTGACAAATTTAAAATGTTAATATTTCTTTTTGGCAGCTAAGATTTGCTGATTCAAAAAGCAATTACAATTCTAATTAAATACTATTCTAGCAGCAGAATCTATATTCTTATAATATTGACATTTATATTGACATCTGACTATTGGCTTAATTACAGTTAAGCTGTTAACAGAACATCAACTTTGTATTGCCTTTTTAGATAAATTGTCCAAGTTTGTATGGTTTGTCAATTCAACTAGTTAAGGGCTGGGCTCCACCAGTGAATAAGACTGGTGAATGGATAATCTAATTAAGCCATTACAATGAAGCACATCCTGCAATCAGCATAGATCTTGCCCTTTCACAAGGACCAAGTCAGCTTTACTTTGATGGAACATATTAGTCAGGAGTTTATCCTAAAGCTATCAAGAGAAATCTAATAAGAGTTTAATAAAGTAAGAGTTATTTTTCTTTTACATTAAAGGAGTTTGGATGTAGACATCCTAAGTACTGCGTAGTGACCCCTTCTAGCTTTTTACACCTGATCTCAGCAAGACTGCCAAGGGTTTAACTTTTCTGGGTCACATCTCAGGCAACAAGAAGGTACAGGATCAAGCAGAAAGGGTCCATGGAACCTCAGAATCTTTTCCTGAAAATGATCTTTCCCAAAAGTGTAAAACAATAATTTCTACTTACTCTCTATTGAATAAAAGCACACCATGGAGTGATCCATCGGCAAGTAAGGCTGGTGTGGTAGGCAGAATAATGGCTCCTCAAAGGTACCCATGACCTAATTCCCATAACCTAGGGATATGTTACTTTATATGACAATGGAGACTCTGCAGATGTGATTAAGGTAAAAACTTGGAGACTGGGGGATTAATTTGGACTATCTAGGTGAGTCCAAGCTAATCACATGAGTCCTTTAAAGTCCTTAAATAATGCTTCCTGGCTGAATCAGAGAGTAACACAGCCCTGCTAAAAACTTGAATTTAGACTGGTAAGACTTGTACCAGATTTCTAATTTACAGAACTTCAGGATAATAATTGTCATCTGTTATGCAGATGACACAACCTTGCTTGCTGATAGTGAAGAGGACTTGAAACACTGATGAAGATCAAAGACCACAGCCTTCGGTATGAATTACATTTCAACCTAAAGAAAACAAAAATCCTCACAAAGAGACCAAAAAGCAATATCATGGTAAATGGAGAAAAGATTGAAGTTGTCAAGGATTTCATTTTACTTGGTTCCACAATAAACACCCACAGAAGGTGCAGTCAAGAAATCATAAGAAGCATTGCATTGGGCAAATCTGCTGCAAAGGACCTCTTTAAAGTGTTGAAAAGCAAAGATGTCACCTTGAAGGCTAAGGTGAGCCAGACCCAAGCCATGGTATTTTCAATTGCCTCATATGCATGAGAAAGCTGGATAATGAATAAAGAAGATCGAAGAAGAATTGATGCTTTTGAATAGTGGTGTTGGAGGAGAATATTCAAAATACCATGGACTGCCAAAAGAACGGACAAATCTGTCTTGGAAGAAGTACAACTAGAAAAAAATGTCCCTTAAAAGCAAGGATGGCAAGACTGTGTCTTAGGTACTTTGGACGTGTTGTCAGAACGTATCAGTCCCTGGAGAAGGACATCACGTTTGATAAAGTCCAGGGTTAGCAGAAAAGTGGAAGATGCTCAATGAGACGGAGAGACACAGTGGCTGCAACAACGGGCTTAAGCATAACAAGAATTGTGAGCATGGCTTGGGACTGGGCAGTATTTCATTCTGTGGTACATAAGGTCGTTATGAGTGTGAACCCACTTGACTGCACCTAACAACAACAAAGATAATAAATTTGCATTATATTAAGCCATTAAATTTGTTGTAATTTTTTTATGGTACCCATAGAAAACAAATACAATAGGAAAAAGAACAAATAAAATGGGTTTTAGATAGGCAATGTTATTCTTAACAACCCCTTTAGCCTTTTCTCCTCACCCTACCTCCACTTCAAAACAAAATAACTGGAATAAACCAGAATGCCAACCAGTTTGAGGTATTGCTCATCAAGGAGGTAGAGTTCAAACTTTAGATAACATTAGTTGAGAACATTCAACATTCTAACAAGAAGATTTCTAATGTTTATCTTTTAATTAACACTGTTGAAGTATCTATTAACATTTCTAAGTGACATCTGTGGTTTTAGATTCTTGTAAATGTTATTCTTGGGAACTTGCATGTCTGACCTTTTCACATCTCAACTTTATATTAGAAGAACAAACCTCTAATATTTTTACTTATAGCAATAGATATGATTTAACATATCTGTAGATTGAGGGAAAAAGTCATTCTACTGGTTGTCTTTATCATTTGTCCTTATAAAATGGGAGAATTCCAAAGTAATAAGAAATATCTTAAATTTTAATTCTATGAAAAGCAGAATTTGAGCTTCAGCAACACATATACTAAAATTGGAATCATACAGAGAAGATTACCATGGCCCCTGTGCAAGGATGACATGCAAATTTGTGAACCGTTCTATATTTTTTAAAGGGAGCTCTCTGGTTAGAAAATCAGTAATATCAGATATCAACCCAAGACTAGAACACTGGACAGAGCAATCAGATGTCAACCCACACAGGGAAATCACAAAAATGAATCAAGATAAAAAAATGCTCAAAACAGAGAAACAGTGATGTCATTATGTAAAACAAGACAACATTAAAATAATAAAGGGGGACTAAGAAATGTGGTCATAGGTCTTTCATATGGAGAGGAAGACAAGGTGATATAAAGAAATAAAAATTGGGCTTAAACTTAGAAAAATAGGGGTAAATATTAAGAAAACCACAAAGGAGATTAATAATCCTACTCATCAAAATAAAACACACACACACAAAAAAATACAGACTCAGCAGAAACAAAATCAAATACAACAAATAAGAGGAAAACAATATAAAAAGAAAAACTACTCAGCACAAAAAATTAAGTGGGAAAAAGAAACTGTCAACAACACAGAAAAAAAGGCACCAAAATGACAGCACTAAACTCGTACCTATCCATAATTATGCTGAATGTAAATGGACTAAATGCACCAGTAAAGAGACAGAGAGTGGCAGAATGGATTAAAAAAAAAATAATAAGATCAGTCTATATGTTGCCTACAGGAGACACAACTTAGATTTAGAGACACGAACAAACTAAAAGTCAAAGGATGAAAATATATACATATATGTATATATATATAAAACAAACAACAATCAAAAAAGAGCAGGAGTGGCAATATTAATTTCTGACAAAATAGACTTTAAGGTTAAATCCACCACAAAGGAGAAGGAAGGACGCTATATAATGATTAAAGGGACGATATAGCAGGAGGATATAACTATATTAAATATTTATGCACCCACTGACATGGCAGCAAGATACATAAAACAAACTCTAACAGTATTGAAAAGTGAGATAGACAGCTCCTCAATTATAGTAGGAGACTTCAACACACCATTTTCGGTGAAAGACAGAGCATGAAAAAAGGGAAAGTGCTAGAGTTATTACCCCCAAACTAAGAAAAATAAAAAAGCCTGTAACAAAAGAAGAAACAAATGAAAACAAAAATTACTTTAGGCAATTTTCAAGCAATTATCTTAAAATTTGCAAGTCACTCTGCTTTGCAATAATGGGTTATCCATGACAAAAAATGGAAGAATGGAAGAGAAGGAATTCTAAATTTTTCAAATAGTTTTTTCTGTCAAGTATGTTCAATGCTCTTTGAATAGCAAGTCTCTAAAAACATAATAGATGTTAACACCTGTTATTTTAACAAAGTGTGACAGCTATGCATTAAATTTCAGAAAAACAAAACCAAAAAGACACATATATATAGTTCCTTGCCTTATCTTCCCAGTTTTGTTCTGCTACTTTAGGGCTTAGTCTTTTGACTCTCAAAACTTTTTTTTTTTTGGTAAACAAAATTTCTATTGATGTAAGTTTTGGAATATTGGCTTATATCAGTGTAAATTTTGGATTATTGGTGTATATCTGTGTTAAACTTGGCAACGAGCTCAGAGAATCTATTTTGAAAGGTAAAGTCAAATATTGACATTCCTTTCTCTTTGCAGCCTGAGTTAATAATCAAATCATTCCAGAAGCAAAAACTCCTTTTAATTAATAAAAAAGAATACTTACAAGCACATTTGAAAAATAAAACATAAACATTACTATTTTGATATATTGTTCCCCAACGTGCTTCTCTTTACTTACGCTATATCAATGTACTCTTTTGAAAATCATGTGTTCTCTGTTTCTCCTCTCCTTTCTCCTCCTTTTTCACTTTTTTCTCCCCCTTTTTCTTCTTCCTCTTCTTCCTTTTGATTTCTGGACTCACGTCTCATTAACAGTTTGCAGTTGCCTCCACCTCATTAACCAGAACTATTAGTTCAGAACTAGTTCTAGGTGGGCCAGAGCTTTTACTGCATGACATTGGCATATTGTAATTCCAGTCATTGATACAGGGGTGACTTGGCCCAGGTCTTGATGAGTGCAGGTACAACTATGCAAGTAGTAGCATAATAGAAACTCTTATTATTCTAGTCAGCACACTTTTAAAGCTCCCTATCAAAGTTACAGGAGTCTCAAACCTTTTAATCTTTAACAAGCGTTTATGGCATGTGTGTGTTTTATGGATTGAAATTGTGTCCTCTGAAAATGTGTATCAACTTGGCTAGGCCATGATTCCCAGTATTTTGTGGTTGTCCTCCACTTAGTGATCTGACGTAACCATCCTATGTGTTGTAAATCCTAACCTCTATGATGTTAATGAGGCAGGATTAGGAGCAGTTATGTTAATGAGCCTGGACACAATCTACAGGATTAGGTTGTATCTTGATTCAATCTCTTTTGACATATAAAAAAGAAATGGGCAGAAAAGAGAGGGACTTCATTACAACCAAGCAAGAAGAGCCAGGAGTAGAGCATGTCCTTCGGATCCAGAGCCCCTATGCTGAGAAGCTCCTAGACCCAGGGGAAGACTGATGCCAAGACACATGGGCATTTCCAAGGAACGCTGGGCCCACAGAAGTTGAAAGGAGACAAGGACCTTCTCCCAGAGCCAACAGAGAGAGAAAGCCTTCTCCTAGAGCTGGCACCCTGAATTCTAACTTCTAGCCTCCTAGACTGTGAGAGAATAAATTTCTGCTTGTTAAAGCCATCCACTTGTAGCATTTCTGTTATAGCAGCCCTAGATAACTGAGATTGTGTGTAAATGTATGTAATTTAAATTTGGCTTGAATATAACATATCCAGAAGTTTAATGAAGCTATTGACAGTGTCGTACTGACTTACAATCACTGACTATGTAAGTATTATATATATATATATATATGTAAACACATAGTTAAAACAAAAATCATATTAAGCTGACAATAAAAATTGATTTAAGTATATTTAATATATGATTTGCAAATTGGGTAACATTTTAACTAGAGAGTCAAAAATGTTCCAATGATGAGAAGAACTTCCAAAATTCTTATGCTACATCTTATCAGCATTTCCATGGAAAAAGGGCCAGAACAGAACAGATAAACAATTTGTGGTCAGGAAGAATTTCATATAACATTGTCTTGAAGAACAATTAATTACTGATTTACCTAAAACAGCCCCAGTCTGATCTTTGAAGTCTCTGTTTCCAGAAACTGACTGAATTTTTTAATACAATTCTCAGGGCAAAACGGTCTTACTAGTTTAGCTGGACCATTGTTTAACTCAAAGGTTGCCTTTTAGAAACCAGTTTCTTCAAGGCTCAAGGTTCAAAATGACACCTAAGGGCAAATGTCTTGGGTGGTCACCCCAACTCCATGGATCCCACAAACCTGGATTCCAGGAGAATTAAAATGGTTTCTCTCTGTATCTACATATAAATACGTACACTGACACACACACAATACACACAAATATGTGTTACATATACAACAATATTTTTTATATATCTACATGAATAGATATCATGATACATGTATACACGTAAACTAAAAATAGAGATATACACTGTGTATGTCATAAGATACAAGTATTTTGCTATCTGAATCTATGTTGCTCCTGAGTTTTGGATAGCAAACAGCAGAACCTAGGACAATGAAGAATACAAGCCTATTTTAAAAATTTTACATCTATTTTTTTTATCTGCTTAGGAATCTGAGATAAGGGTACAAGATTCAGAAAGCCAGAGGAAATCCTATGTACTCAATGCCTCAGGGTTACAAGATTTCGCCTGATTGATGGAATTAGGCAACTCTGCCCCCTTGTGGTATGCACTGTGGGCTCATAGGAAACCAGTCTCCTACAGGTCATAGCACGTTTGAAAAGAATTAAGTGCCATTGACTGTGCGGAGATACTAAAAATGAATACCTGGAAAATAATTGGTTTTTATGGATCCCAGGAGCAGTGGAAGAAAAAATATGAACGATTTCTAGGTTGATGCACAAGAACTGCTGAAACAAAATCTCAGTGGTTTGCACATGTTTCTCACCCAGGGTGGGTGTTGGGCAGACAGCTTTCCATGAATGATGCTGGGTCAGTGGCTCCTCTGTCTTGTGGCTGTACCATCCTCCCGGTCTGTAGAGACCTCTTCTGGATACTCAAGCTTGCCAGCTTGGAGAATAAAGAAAATAGAGAATTGTGTGGGAGGCTTATTATAGCCCAGACCTGTAAGTAATATATGCCATTTCCATCTACAGTCCACTGTCCAGAACCCTGTCGCACACTCATACATATCTGGAAGGGCAACTGAAAATTAAGTCTAAAGTAACCAGGTGAAAGAGAAATGAGTTTGGTCAGCAACTAGCCAGACTCCACTCCTTTTTCTAAAATTAGATTTTAGTTATATACAGATCCCACTGATTGGTTTATAACCCTAAAGAAAATTTAACTAGAGGTGAAAACAATTGTGCCTTCTTGGAGAAAACAGCCATCATTAAAGAGAAAGGCCAGGAGAATAACCCAGATGAAACAGCACTATCAGACATTAGAAACGGTTGTAATAGGCTTTTCTTGACCATACCCCCCATGGATGAGCAAGAAGTGGTGTGTGTCACTTCCACACAGAAGAATTACATAATTACATAGTTATTCCCTTTTATGATCATTTCTCTCTCCTAAAGTTGAGGTTTGGGCTAAATCAGAAGTCAAACTCAATTTTCTATGGGTGCCAAGTGTTATGGATTGAATTGTGTCTCCCTAAAATATGTGTTGGAATTCCAACTCCTATACCTATATGTGTGATCCTGCTTGGAAATAGGATTTTCTTTGTTATGTTCATGAGACCATATCAGTGTAGGATGTGCCCTAAATTAAATTACTTCTGAGTTATTAAAATAAAATAATAATAATTTTAAAAAAGCAGATTACACACAGATGCAGGCATACACTGGGACTGGGGAAGACAGATATCTATGAGTGGGTTGCTGGGACTCAAGGAAGTTGGGGGCTACGTAAAAGGGAGGAATTGACACAGCCAAGACACTGATTTGGACTTTTAGCCTTCACAACTGCGAAAAAATAAATTTCTGGTGTTTTAATACACTTTGGTATTTCTGTTATACCAAAACTAGGAAAGTAAGACATCCAGGTTATGCATCGCAACCCCTTCCCCAAAGCTCTTATTTCTAAGAAGGTGCTATGCCTAGAAAAGAAAAAAATAAATGCTCATGAAGGTCCCAAGAGCTCTCAATCACAATTCCCCAGAGAGCTGGCCAAATACATAGAAGGTACTGGGAAATAAAATAATGAGGTTTTAGTTTTTCTATAAAGTGTACTAACATATTCAAATGCAAATAGAATTGTGGGAAAAAATAGATTTACCATCTGAGGAAAAACACACTTGTTTGTAAAAACAAAAATATAAGGGCAGGTAGGTTAGTTTGACACAAAATCTAGTCTGTATAAAAATAGTCTTTCACAGAGTCAAACCTAGTCCTACTTATTTTGAAACAACAAGCTCAAATTAATAACAAAACTCTCCTAGTGCCACTAATTCTAGACCTTTGATTAGACATGCGATTCCAATAAGCTAAAGGACAACGCTAGATATCATGTGGGCTCTCAGGCCATTTCTATGTTCTCTAGTATTGGGGAAAATGGAAAAGAGAGGGAAAATAGCCCACATTCCTGTGATTACCTGTCTGTTCTTTGCTTTATCTAAGGTCGTCTCCTGTGAACCGCATCATATACTGGTAGTATTGTTGCTATCCTCTTTCTGTTGGTTTTGTTGCTTTTTTTAATGTGCGAATTTAGCTAGGCTATAGTGCTCGCGGTTTAGTCAAATGGTAGTCTAGTTGCTCTGGAGAATGATTTTGTAGATGTGATTGACGTTTGCAACTGTAAATGAAGGCGTTATGTGGGTGGGCTTCATCCAATCGGTTGAAGGCTTTAAGAGCAAGAGCAAAAACTGAAGTTTCACGGAAAGAAGGAATTCCGTCTCAAGACTATAACATAGAGATCCTACTTGAGTTTCCAGTCAATACCTTAAAATTAATATCTCTTTCTCTAATTGCTGTATGCTTCCTCCTGCGCAATCCTCTACCTTGGGGGAATTGAATCATGCTCAACTTTCTTTTCCCCACTTCACCACCCACCTATGTTGCCTACTCTACTGTCTCTTGTTTCTGGAGTCCCTACTCCCAGCAAACCACCATCTTGAGCTGACACTGTGGCCAGGTATGGGAAGACAGCTCACACTTCAATCATCTTACGTAATGACCACCCAGCTTTCAGACAATTTGTAAGAATTTGTCAGATGAACCATAGAAGTAAAGATGCCCTTCCCAACCCCATGAACCTCTCTCTGGTCCATTATGATTCTTTCAAGCCTTTTCACTAATGTCCAAGATGTGTGGTTTCAGAGGCTGAGCCCATTTCAGACAACAGATAGCACTAGTCTCTGACTTATTTGGAGAAAAGAGGTTTGTTTAACCCTCTTTCCCCCCAATATTATAGAAAACAAGTTAGAGGTATTGCAGAGGCAGCAGAAACGGTTTTGTCCCCTACTGCTTGCATGACCTTTGCACTGAAACTGGACTGAAAGAAAGTACCCTAAGGGATGTAGGCCACCATCCTCTATTGCCTTAGGTGTGAGGTTCGCTGGTACTTTAGTAGTAAGATATATGATTAATACATAACTGTATCCTGGCAAAATTTAATTTTAGAAGAGGAGGAAATGTTCCTCCTTTGATGACATCAAGGCTTTGGGGATAATGATCACCAGACCATCATGCAATCTGAGCCCAGGCTCCGTCAAAGGCCATTTTCTTCTTCCTTCTCATCCTCTTTTCCTATGCACCCCGACACAAAAACCCCTCCAGTCTAAGGTCTGTAAAAATCCTGGGTTCCTCTATCCCTTTTTCCTCTCTCCCACAATGCATCGAAGGACACGTGTGGAGGTGACTAAACCTTTGGACGGGAGCCTTTTGGGAGACCTGACTTGTGATAAAACTTACTCTGTTTATCATCATCCTGATTACTACATAAGTAATAAAGGCCTGTGATCACACCAGTAAGTAGTATAATTGTTCATTCTGATCCAAAGAGCCTTGCACTGTGTTTTATTTTCTTAGTACACTGAAAGTATAACATAGAATGTTTTACCATCCTCAAAAAGGAGGGAAGTGAAATGGGATGGGTGTTCCTGTAGTTGCTCTGTTCCCAGGGAAAATCTCTGACTGGTGTAGTTTATATCATGTGCCCATTTATCGACAATGTTCTTTGCTAGGGGTGTGTGTTTTGGTCCAACACACCTGTATCACATGCCCGGTCCTGTGGTCACAAGAATAGGGTGAACCAGTCGGATGCTTCAAAACAACCACACAGAAAGCAGGAGGTAGAATTTCCAAAAGGAAGTGTTCTTACCAGAAAAAAGAGAAATACTGTGAAGATAAATAATAAACAAATATTAACATAAAAAATGAAAAGAGTGGATGTATGTATATACTTGTATATAACTTTCTACGTATTTTATATAACTATGTAAAGGTAGGGATGAATAAAAGTCTGCTAGAAATAGGACTCAATTTGAAGGCAGAAGACATATTTCATGTCTTTTCCTGGCTCAACTATTCATGCATCATGGCCTTAAGAACATCTTTGTCCCATTTTGTGATCATTTCTCTCACCTAAAATTGAGGTTTGGCCTAGTTCAGAAGTCAAACTCCATTGCCTATGGGTGCCAGAAGAGTAACACAAATGAATGGCATAAGCAAGGTGGAAGTGTTTCATCTAAACCCTCTCAATCTGCATATTAAACAATACAGGGTTATTCATCTCTTCCATGAGAAAAGAAAGAAAAGAAAAAGAAAACCAAAAATTGTCTCTCTTGTTGTCTTGAAACATGCAGCCCTCCAAATCTATCACAAACGTTATTAGTTTTGAAAGTTGGCAGAGATGAACTAGGCATCCACTCACTCCTCTTGTTCCCTTTTCCAAGTTGTAGATATTTCGTTTCACAGGCCCCCTGACATCTAGCTGGGGCTCTAAGACTTGTTACCACCAGAGCAATGTGGACAGAAATGGTGTGTATCACTTCCACGCAGCAGAATTACGTAATTATGAAAGGAATATATCATACACACCCTGTATTTTCTCTGCCACTAACAGAGCATAGTGAATCTGGAAGTTGTAGAGGATCAAAAAGTCACAAGACGAAAAGGAAAGCTAGTTCCTGTATCACCACTTATAATGTACGTACACAGACAAAATGGTAACGTAAGTGAGAAATCAAATTGTTTTGGATTAAGCCACTGAACATTTTGCTGTTTATTTTTCATATATATTAGCACTTCTCTAGTATTCTGTCCTATAGAGTCTCTATGAGTCGGAATCGACTTGATGGCAACGGGTTTGGTTTTTGGTTTTTCTAACAAAAATTAAAAAGGAGAGAAATTTTCTTTACTTTCCGAAAGATAGAAGTGCAAGTATGATGATAAATGGAAACCGATTTTTGGCCTTTGTCTTAGTCATCTAGTGCTATCATAAGCAGAAATACCACAAGTGGTTGGCTTTAACAAAGAGAAGTTTATTTTCTCACGGAAAAGTAGGCTAAAAGCCCAAGTTCAGCGTGTCAGGTCCAGGGGAAGGCTTTCTCTCTCTGTCGGCCTCCTCATCAATGTTCCCCTAGAGTAGGAGTTTCTCTAAATAGGGACCCCAATTCCAAAGGACATGCTCTGCTCCTAGCACTGCTTTCTTGGTGGTATGTGGTCCCCCATCTCTCTGCTTGCTTCTCTCTTTTGTATCTCAAGATATTGCCTCAAGACAAAATCCAATCTTGTAGGTTGAGTCCTGCCTCACAACACAACTGCCACCCATCCTTCCTCATTACCATCATAGAGGTAGGCTTTACAACATATAGTAAAATTACACGATACCAGGAATCATGGACCAACCCAAGTGATACACACATTTTTGGGGAGACATAATTCAATCCATGACAGCGTTGGTGACTTAGAAATCATGGCAAATCATGAAGACAACTGTTAACAGAACAGTCCATGTTTATTTTGTGTTTTCCCCACTAGAATTTGAATTTCAGTGGTCCTGGGATTTTTGTCACTTTTGTTTAATTTCCTGAGCGACTAGAAGAATATAACATAGTGTAGGCTATCATTATACATTGGTTTGAATAAACAAATGAAGCAATAGATTTCTTATATGAAGGAGAAAATTGTTAAGAGCTTTACTACGTTTTTTTTTGTTGTTGTTATTCAGTAATGAAGATTCTCTGCTGCTAGATTTTTCTTTATTCAAGAGATGCTGTAAATGTGAATATGTATATGTTGGTTCATTAAATTGAAGAACGCTTCACCAGCATTTCAATGAGTTTGATTCAGCGCACTAGCAGCCAGTTGGTGATCTTTAAATGGAATTATTGGTTTTTAAACCCGATGACCAGGATGCTCTTCAAAATCCCTTTGGGAACTTTATGATGATATTATATACATATACCAACCCACCAGTGCAAATATATATATGCATAAATTTTGGCTCTCCTCCAGACCTTTTAATTAGAATCTCTAGGAGAGGGGTGCATTAATATATATTTCTGTAAAGCCCCTCAGGTGATTTTCATATAACCAGCATAGAATTCATCCATGGAGTAGCACTGGGAATTACGGTATTGGATTACTCTAATTTTATGTTATAATTTACATTCTGGTATAAAACATAATCAGGAATTAAACTAAATTAAAATAGAATTTTAGAACCTTAATAAACTGGAAAAAGAATGTTCTTCTTTGTATTACTTTCTTAATCATTAAATTTTACTTCATATATTTTTTCCAGCTGTGTTTATTGTATGATTGTGTTTTTAACAGACACAAAAAAGAGCAGGGGAGAAGAAGTTTGTTTATATCTTTTAATTAGGTATATTTTTAATTAACAAGTTATGAATATATATGCACTTTATGCGACAATGCAAAGATCCTTGCTTATATTTGGTCTCTGTAGGCTTGTTAATTTAAAGGTATTTATAAATTTTATGAGTATAATCTGGTCTTCTTATATGTACTGTTTTTGTCCCTTTATTCTTTTTTAAAATAACATTTTATTGTGTTTTTGGTGGAAGTTTAAACAGCAAATTAGGTTTTCATTTAACAATTTTTGCACAAATTGTTCAATGACATTGGTTACATTCTTCACAATGTGTCAATATTATCATTATTTCTGTTCTTGTTCCCTTTCCAGTAATCTAGTTTCCCGGTCCCTTTACCTGCTAACCTTTGTTTTAAAGTAATTATTGACCATTTGGCCTCATATAGATGATTTTTTTACTAGATGATTTAGTACTCACGGGGGATATTCTTTACCTTGTGAGCTAAACTGTTATTTAGCTAAAAGGCAACCTCAGGGAATAGCTTCAGTTCAAAGTTTGAAAAGTATCTCAGCACAAGAGTCTCAGGGACTCCTTTAGTCTCAACTCATCCAGTAAGTCTGCACTCTTTTAGAATTTGAGTTCCATTCCATATTGTACTCCCATTCTATCAGGATCAGTCTCATTAGTGGTAGCCAGGCATTATTTAATTCTTCTGGTCTCAGGATAGATTAGGTTGTGGTTCATGTAGTTAGAGTCCTGTAGATAAGTTTCTTCTTTCAGTCTTGGGTTTTCCCCTTTACCTTTTGCTCCGGACCAATAGTTCTATCGTAGCCAGCCACTTGCAAGCTCTTGTGACCCCAGGTACTACTCACCAAAATGGGAGTTGAAACATAAGCTTTGTGAACTATATTATGACAATTGACTTAGTTGTCCCATAAGACTATGGCCATAAACCTTCAATTCCAGAAAACCAATCCTGTGAGGTGTTTTGTTATATCTGAGAAGTACCCTTAACTATGCCCACTATGTGCTTTAGTGTATATATGAATAAATGTGCATGCACACACATATGTATACATGCTGTTATTGTCATCAAGTAGATTTGAACTCATAGCAACTCTATGTGACTTTCTCACACACACACACATACACACACACACACACAAACTGCCCACAGGTTTTTCTAGGCTGTAATCTTTATGAGAGGAGATTGCCAAGTCTTTCTCTTGAGGAGCTGCTGGGTGAGTTTGAACCACCAACCGTTTGGTTAGCAGCCTAACATGTAATCATTGTACTACCAGGGCTCCTTACTTATACATATAAATGTATGTATACTTATATATGCATACATATATACTCACACATACATACCTATACACATATGTGAATACATACATATATATTGAGTGTGTACATATATATATATATATATAAAAAGGTTGTTTTATATATACATTTGTTGTTAGGTGTCTTTGAGTCAGTTCCAACTCACAGCAACCCTGTGTACAACAGAAAAAAACAGTGCCCAGTCCTGTACCATCCTCACAATCATTGCTATGTTTGAGCCCATTATACCAGCCACTGTGACAATCCATTTCATTGGGAGTCTTCCTCTTTTTCTCTGACCTCTCTACTTTACCGAGCATGATGTCCTTCTCCAGGGACAAGTCCCTCCTGATGACACACCCAAAGTACCTGAGAGAAAGTCTGTCCATCCTCTCTTCCAAGGAACTTTCTGGCTCTACTTCTTCCAAGATGGATTTGTCTGTTCTTCTGGCAGTCCATGATATATTCCATATTCTTCACCAACACCATAATTCAAATGCATCACTTCTTCTTTGGTCTTCCCCATTCATTGTCCAGCTTTCTTACACACATTAGGTGTGTAAAAACATCATTGCTTAGGTCAGGCACATCTTAGTCCTAAAAGTGACTTTTAAAAAGATTTTTGTAGCAGATTTGCCCAATGAAATATGTTGTTTGATTTCTTGCCTGCTGCTTCCATGGGTGTTGATTCTGTACCCAAATAAAATGAAATCCTTGACACCTTCAATCTTTTCTCCATTTGTCATGATATGGCTTATTGGTTCATTTGGGAGGATTTTTGTTTTCTTTATGTTGAGGTGTAATCCATACTGAAGGCTGTGGTCTTTGATCTTCATCAGTAAGTGCTTCAGTTCCTCTTCACTTTCAGAAAGCAAGGTTGTGTCATTTGCACATTGCAGGTTGTTAATAAGTCTTCCAATCCTGATGCAGTGTTCTTCTTTATATAATCCAGGCACACATTTCCTGATTTTAAACTATGCAGTATCTCCTTTGTTCTGTTAGAATGACTGCCTCTTGGTACATGTACAGGTTCTATATGAGCACAATTAAGCATTCTGGAATTCCCATTCTTCACAATGTTATCCATAATTTGTCATGATCCACACAGTCGAAAGCATTTAAATAGTCAATAAAACACAGGTAAATATCTTTCTGGCACTCTCTACTTTCAACCAAGATCCATATGACATCAGCAATGATATTCTTCATTCCAAGTCCTCTTCTGAATCAGGCTTGAATTTCTGGCAGTTTCCTGTCAATGTTCTGCTGCAATCATTTTTGAATTATCTTCAGTAAAATTTTACTTGCATGAGATATTAGCGATATTATTCAATAATTTTCACATCCTGTTTGATTGCTTTTGGTCTTCGTTATCTAGGGCTGCAGAAATACCTCAAGTGGATGGTTTTAACAAACAGAAATTTACTCTCTCACAGCCTAGCAAACTAGAGGTCTATATTCAGGCCACCAGCTCCAAGGAAAGGTTTTATCTCTCTCTGTTGGCTGTAGTGGAAGGTCTTTGTCATTATTATTCCCCTCGTCTAAGAGTTTCTTGGTGCAGGGACCTTAGGTCCAAAACAAACACTCTGCTCCCAGGTCTTCTTTCTGGTCGCAGGAAGTCCCTCTCCTCTCTGCTCACTTCTCTCTTTTATATCTCAAAACTGATTGACTCAAGATACAAGATAATCCTATAGATTGTGTACTGCCTCATTAATATAACTGCCTCTAATCCTGCCTCATTAACATCATGTTGTTGTTGTTAGGTGCTGTCGAGTTGCTTCCGGCTCATAGCGACCCTATGCACAACAGAACGAAACTCTGCCCGGTCCTGAGCCATCCTCACAATCGTTGTTGTGCTTGAGCTCATTGTTGCAGCCACTGTGTCAACCCGCCTTGTTGAGGGTCTTCCTCTTTTCCGCTGACCCTGTACTGTGCCAAGCATGATGTCCTACAGGGACTGATCCCTCCTGACAACATGTCCAAAGTATATAAGGTGCAGTTTCACCATCCTTGCCTCTAAGGAGCATTCTGGCTGTACTTCTTCTAAGACAGATTTGTTCGTTCTTTGGCAATCCATGATATATTCAATATTCTTCGCCAACACCACAATTCAAAGGCGTCAATTCTTCTTCAGTGTTCCTTATTCATTGTCCAGCTTTCACATGCATATGATGTGATTGAAAATACCATGGCTTGGGTCACGCGCACCTTAGACTTCAAGGCGACATCTTTGCTCTTCAACACTTTAGAGGTCCTTTGCAGCAGATTTACCCAATGCAACATGTCTTTTGATTTCTTGACTGCTGCTCCTATGGCTGTTGATTGTGGATCCAAGTAAAATGAAATCCTTGACAACTTCAGTCTTTTCTCCATTTATCATGACACTGCTCATTGGTCCAGTTGTGAGGATTTTTGTTTTCTTTATGTTGAGGTACAATCCATACTGAAGGCTGTGCTCTTTGATCTTCATTAGTAAGTGCTTTAAGTCCTCTTCACTTTCAGCAAGCAAGGTTGTGTCATCTGCATAACACAGGTTGTTAATGAGTCTTCCTCCAATCCTGATGCCCCATTCTTCTTCATATAGTCCAGCTTCTCGTATTATTTGGTCAGCATACAGATTGAATAGGTATGGTGAAAGAATACAACCCCGACACACACCTTTCCTGACTTTAAACCAATCAGTATCCACTTGTTCTGTCCGAAGAACCGCCTCTTGATCTATGTAAAGGTTCCTCATGAGGACAATTAAGTGTTCTGGAATTCCCATTCTTCGCAATGTTATCTATAGTTTGTTATGATCCACACAGTTGAATGCCTTTGCATAGTCAATAAAACATAGGTAAACATCCTTCTGGTATTCTCTCGCTTCAGCCACGAAAAGCATTAACATCATAGAGGTAAGATTTACAACACAGAGGAAAATTACATGAGATCACAAAATGGAGAACAATCACGGAATACTGGGAATCATGGCCTAGCCAAGTTGCCACACATTTTGGGGGGACACAACCCAATTAACATTCTACCCTTTTTCCTTCAAAAATTCAAATCCTTGCCACATGCAAAACACTTTCACCTCATCATATCATCCCAAAATTCTTAAATCAACTCTATGTCCAAAATTTTGTCCTCTGCAAAATTTCTGTTCATCTGTGAAATCTAGAATACAAGTTATCTTCTTTCAAAGTACAATGGCGGAACAGGGACAAGGTAGACATTTTCATTACAAATGGGAGAAATTGGAGAGAAAAAAGGAATAGCAGTCATCAAGCAAGTCAGCAGAACACATTACGTTAGCACTACCCAAGGCTTGAAAATAATCCTCTGTTCTCTGAGACCGTTCAGGCAATGGCCCTGCGCTCTAGACTCTGAGTGTTGGCCACACTTTCCTGATTCTGGGTGGAGGCCCCTCAGCCCTGGGCTTCAGCTCCACCTTCCAGGCCCACTGGGATGGCCACTCTGCTCCCTTGGATTTGGGTGGTGTTGTGGATTGAGTTGTGTTCCCCCAGAATGTGTGGCAGTTGAAACACATTTTGGCTAGGCCATAATTCCCTATATTGTATGATTGCCAACCATTTTGTCATCTGATGTGATATACCTATGTGTTGTAAATCCTACCTTCATGATATTAATAAGGCAGGACTCAATCTACAAGATTAGATTGTACCTTGAGATATAAAAGAGAGAAGCAAGCAGAGAGACAAAGGGACCTCATGCCACCAAGAAGGAAGAACCAGGAGGGAAGCATGCCCTTTGGAGCCGGGGTCCCTGTGCTGAGAAGCTGTTGACTCTGATGGAAGATTGATGGCAAGGACATTCCCCCAGAGCCAATAGAGGGAGAAAGGCTCCTCCTGGAGCTAGCACCCTAAATTCGGACTTCTAGCCTCCTACAGAGTGACAGAATAAATTTCTGTTTGTTAAAGCCACTCACTTGTGGTATTTCTGTTATAGCAGCACCAGGTAACTAAGACAGCTGGCCTTATTCTCCTAGTCTATCTACGTGGTGCCCTACCCCTCGGCCCTGGCAGACCCTGTTCTTCTGCACCTTGGGCATGGCACCCCCAACCCCTCAGCTTTGGGAAGTGGATCTGGGCCCATCCAGTTGGTACTACTGAAAGGCATCACCATACTTTGGAAACAAGTTGTTGAAGGCTCTTTTAAGCCAAGGAGGCTGTGGCCCAACCCTTTGAGACCCAGCAGACCATGGTTCCACCCCTTGAAACCCTAGAAGTTGTGACCCTATCCTTTGAGAATGAAGTGCTGCTTGTCTCATAGGCTTCTCCTTCCTGGTTCCTTGGCTTCTCGACCACTCAAGCCCTTAGCCCCTTGGATGGGCCCAGCATCTGCCCTGCTCGAAAAGTGTTCCAAAACTCTTTAGTTCTAACGATAAGCGTCTGGAGGCATCCTACTCTGCCAGTTAACATTGACCATAAGACATTCAGCTCTCCTGCTCCATGGATTAGCAAACTTAGCTTCACCAATAAGTGCCTGGAGACACCCCACTCCACCAGAAAGCCTCCTTCCCGGAAGGCACTCAGCTTTCTTCCTCTGTGGGTTGGTGTTGGCTTCTGTTCCATCTCATGCCAGGCTCCTTATTCTGCTATTGCCTTTCTCTGCCCCTGCTTCTTGCTGTCTGCTCCATGTCTGGTGTTACAGCTCTCATTTCTGTCTGAGTCTTCACCAGAATTGTCTCTGATATAAGTAACTCCACCAACAGTCTCTTCAAGGCAATCTAGGCTTTCACTGTTAGATGCCTTAAAACTCTTCCAGCCTCTATCCAATCACAATTTAGAAACTGATTCCACATTTTAGGTAGCTGTTAGAGCTGCACTCCTCTCTTCTGGTACCAAATTCTGTCTTGGTTATGTAGTGCTATTACAACAGAAATGCCACAAGTGGGCTTTAATAAACAGAAATTTATTCTGTCAGAGTCTAGGAGGCTAGAAGTCCAAATTCAGGGTGCAAGCTCCAAGGGAAAGCTTTCCCTTTCTGTCAGCTGTAGGAAAAGATATTTGTTATCATTCTTCCCCTGGTCCAGGAGCATCTCAGTGCAGAGACCGCAAGCCCAAAAGACACACTCTCTTCCTGGCTCTTCTTTCTTGGTGCTAGGAGGTCCCTCTCCTCTCTGCTTGCTTCTCTTTTATATCTCAAAAGGGAGTGACTCAAGATACAAGGAAATCCTGTAGATTGTGTCTTCACTCATTAACATAACTGCCTGTAATCCTTAACACCAGAGAGGTAGGATTTACAACACATAGGAAAACTATATCGAACATAAAATGGAGGACATTGACCTGGCCAAGTTGCCACAGTTTTTGGGGGACACAAATCAATTCATAACACCTTTCTTTGGAAAGGGCACAAATATGGATCTTTTTTAGGCAATTGTCCAGGCAGCTGTCTTCCAAATTTCTTGGCATAGACCTGCAAGTGCTTCCAGTGTTACATCCATTTGTTGAAACATCTTAATTGGTATTCTGTCAATTGCTTTTTGCCAATGCCATCAGCGCAATTTGGAAGTCTTCCTTCGGTACCATTTTTTCTTGATCATATGCTACCTCCTGAAATGATTGAACATCAACAAATTATTTTTGGTACAGTGACTCTGTGTTCCTTCCATTTTCTTTTGAGGCTTTCTACATTGTTCAGTATTTTGCCCATGAATTCTTCCATATTCAACTCGAGGCTTGAATTTTTTTTTTTTTTTCCGGTTCTTTCAGCTTGAGAAATGCCATAGTGTTCTTCTCTTTTGGTTTTGTTTTTCTAACTCCAGGCTTTTGCACATGTCTTAATAATAACTTCACTTTTTCTTCTTGAGCTGCCCTTTGAAATCTTCTGTTCAGGTCTTTTACTTCATCACTTCTTCTGCTTGCTTAGCTACTCTACATTCAAGAGCAAGTTTCAGGGCTTCTTCTGACATCATTTCGGTCTTTTCTTTCTTTCCTGTCTTTTTAATGACCTTTTACTTTCCTCATGTCTAATGTTCTTTATGTCATCCCACAAGTCCTCTGGTCTTGGTCCTTAGTGTTTAATGTGTCAAATCTATTCTTGAGATGGTCTCCAATTTCAGAAGAAATATATTCACGGTTGTACTTTGGCTCTCATGGATTTGTTTTACTTTGCTTCAGCTTCAACTTGAACTTGCATATGAGCTAGATGATCTGTCCCTCAGTCGGCCCCTGACCTTGTTCTGACTCATGATATTGAACTTCTCCATAGACTTTTCCCACAGATGTAGTTAATTTGATTTCTGTGTATTCCATCTGGCAAGGTCCACATGCATAGTCACTGTTTATGTTGTTGAAAAAAAAAGGTATTTCCAACGAATCGGTCTCAGAAAATTCATCATGAGATATCCAGGATTTTCTATCACCAAGGCCATATTTTACAACTAATAATCCTTCTCCTTTTTTCCAATTTTCACATTCCAATCACTAATTAGTAATGCATCATAATTGCATATTTGATCAATAACGTACTGTAGAGGTTTGCAAAAGTCATCAATTTCCTCATCTTTGGCATTAGTTGTTAGTGCAGAAATTTGAATAATCTTGGTAGACTTGTATTAACTGATCTTCCTTGCAAGCATATGAATATTTTCCTGTCACTGACAGAGTTGTACTTCAGGATAGATCTTGGACAATGCTTTTAAAGAACAATTCCTCTCACTTCCATGCACCCATCCCTGGTACCCAACAATTTTTGCATATGTATGTATTCTTGTCTTATTATAAAAATGAGATGATACTATATTTGATTTATTTGGTACTGACTTGTTTCACACAGCATAATGTCCTCCATTTCTATCCAAGTTAGATGTTTTGAGGGCTCATAATTCTTTATGGCTGTGTAGTACTCCATTGTATATATATACCACACTTTTATAAATCTATTCATCTGTTGATGAACACTTAGATTTTTCCCATCTTTTTGCTATTGCGAAGACTGTTTCAATGAACATAGGTATGATCACTTGATATATTTTGCTTTCCGTATTTAGTCACTCACATTTTTGGTGCTTTGTAATTCGGATTTTAATGCTTAATTTGCCATTTGCCTGTATATTCAAATACTTGTTTACATGAATGTTTGAGCCTTAAAAGCAAGAGATGTCATACATACACACATACATACATAGCATACAATAGCAAAAAAACAGTGATTGAATTTATTAAATAATTCCTTTGTTTTATCTTTGCTGTTGTTGTTAGTTGCTTCACATTGATTCTAATTCATGGTGATCCCATGTGTATAGAATACAACTGCTCCATAGGGTTTTCAAGGCTGCGACCTTATGGAAGCAGATCTCCAGTCCAGTCTTCCAATATGCCTCTGGGTGGATTTGAACTACCAATCTTTCAGCTAGATATCACATTCTTTACCGTTTGTGCCACCCAGGGACTCCTGTCACTGTCTTTAACTCTACACAATTTTATTTACATGTAAGTGTGTGTTTTAATAGATACATAAGAACACCTACTTATATTAAGCACTTACTTGATCAGAGCTTACAATTTGATTAAATATCATTTATATTTCACATCTTAACGATTGTCATAACTTGGGCTTATCCCTCCTGCTCTCATGTTCTTGCTCTGTACGGCTTCTCGATTAACTCAAACCTAATAAACTGAACCTGAAGACTGGTTAACATTCATTTATTTTTTCATTAACAAATTATATATTTAGTATCAAAAAAATATGTTTTTTTTTTTTTTTCTATGTGTAAGTCGGAAACCCTGTTGGCGTAGTGGTTAAGTGCTATGGCTGCTAACCAAAGGGTCGGCAGTTCGAATCCGCCAGGCACTCCTTGGAAACTCTATGAGGCAGTTCTACTCTGTCCTATAGGGTCACTATGAGTTGGAATCGACTCAACAGCACTGGGTTTGGTTTTTGGTTTTATGTATAAGTCACTGATCTAGGTGCTAAATATACAGCAATTAAAAAAAAAAAAACCCTGCTTAACCTAAATTTTGGTGAGCAGAGACAAGCAATAAGCAAATAAACAAGAAAAAATATAAAAAATTTGATGGTAATTGATGTAAAGGAAAAATAATAAAAGCAGGCTAAAAATAATAGGGAAAACTCAGAAGACCGAGGAAGCAATTTTATTATGGGATGTCCAAGAAGGTAATGTTTTATCAGAGACCTCTAATAGAAAGACACAGCTCAAAATACATGGGAAGCGAACACCCAGAAAGAAAAAAATCACAAAAGTGCTAAAGCAGGAGGATTTTAGTTGAATTAAAGAAAACCAGTGACATTGAAAATTAATGAGTAACGGATGGAGAATATAAGGAATAAGATTAGAATAGTAATAAAGGGCTAGATGTTGCAGGATTTTAGCTGATTTTAAAGATGGCCTTTGTTCTAGCTGATATTGGATGTTATGACGAGGTAGGAAACCTCTTACGTAGGGTCACTATGAGTTGAAAGCGACTTGATAGCACCTAGCAATAACGACAGGATGCCTGGAGATCAGGTAGGGGATTATTGCAACAATCCAGAGGAGAGATGATAGAGGCTTGAGCCAAAACAATAGTTTGGGATCTAGTAAATCATGGTCAGATTCTGGCTACATTTTGAACAACCTTTATTTGTTAACCAGCTTGAAATTTATATGAATTGAAAACAATCTAACACTTTTCTGAGTAAATTAGGTTTTCATTGAGAGGAATATGTTGCTGTTTGTTTTTAGCTTGTGGAGTTTGCCCCTGACTCATGGTAACTCTGTACATGAGGAGACTGGACAATTGTGATCCATATGCTTCCATTGGCTTATTTTTGGCAGAAGATCACCAGGCCTTTCTTCCTAATCTGTCTTAGTCTGTTTTATAACCTGTTCAGTGTGTAGAAACACATAAGCCTGCAATGGCAGGAGAGTGGTGATTGTGCTAGAGGTCCATTGGCCGGGAATCAAACCAGGGTCTCCCACGTAAGCCATTCTGACTCATGAGACCCTGTTGGACAAAGTAGAACTGTGCCACAGTGTTTCCAAGGCTGTGAATCTTTATGAAAGCAGACTGCTACATCTTTCTTCTGAGAAGTGGCTGGTGGGTTCGATCCACTGACCTTTTGGTTAGCAGCTGAGTGCTTAATCACTGTGCTACTAGGGCTCCCACATTAAAAAAAAAAAATACCCACTGCAGTCAAGTCGATTCCTACTCATAGCAACCCTCTAGGACAGAGTAGAACTGCCACATAGAAGGTGAGTAGTCTACCACTGAACCATTACTGCCCCCTAAGGGATATAAGTAAAATTTACTCTGTATTTATATGTAGTTTTCGCTGTGATGGAGTTCCTGGGTGATGCAAACGCTTAAGGGCTTGGCTACTAGCAGAAAGATTAGTCATTGGGATACACCCAGAGGTGCCTGAGAAGAAACACCTGGTGATCTGCTTTCAGGTGACCCTAGCCATTGAAAACCTTATAGAGCACAGTTCCACTTTCTAAAACATGAGGTCTCCATGAGCAGGAATTGACTAGGTGGTAACTGTTTTTTTTTTTTTTTTTTTAAATCTCTATGATACATGCACACATTATACAAAAAAAGCCAAAAAACATATATTTTGCATTAAATAATTAGAATCAAGCTAAAAATAAGTCAATTAAAATAGTGCATGTTAGTTATTACACTGTGTATTAAAGCATGTAAAGTATCAAAATATGAAATAAGAATAACGATAAAGTATTTATTTTAATTCACAAACTTATTAAAATTTATATTCTCATCCTAAAGGTTAAATTTCTAGATTGTCTTCTTACAAGATATTTGTACCCTCTCATTTGTCAGGAGTAAATTGCAAATTCACAAAGTTTGAGCAGTTTTAAAATTTATTCACATACATTTTTCTCTCCCTGGGGGAGAGAATGCTTTGAAAGAGTATAAGCAAGTGGAGTTTAATCATTTTTATGCAGAAGACTTCTCGGAAATGTAGAACAATAGAAAAAAAAAAGTACCTGCTGTTTCTAGAATTTCTTTCATATCACCAAGAGTCAACATGTATCTAGCCTTCAAAATGTAACTACATATTAGAAGAGATAGGTTGTAACTAATATATGCAGCTCCATCTATAAAAAATGAATGAAACCTTACGTAAACTGAAGGATGAATGTCTGCTTATTCCAATTCCTAAAAGCAATAGTTACCGTGTTTCATCAAAGTCCATTTCCTTAACTATGCAACAATTTTAATGCCAGTGACTAGACTATGAAACGAATGCTTGAATATTAGTGTGAAAATAACACTTGATATAGAATATTGACAGCTAAGATTTGAAATTTTCATTATTAATTGTTATATTATTTAATTACCCTTAGTGTCTTAGGCTCCTCTATAAAAACAGAAACAGTTATACATACACGCTCACACACACACATATTTTTATAGAGAGGGAGAGAGAGAATGGTTCCTTTACTCTAAGAGATTGACTCACACCATTGTGGGGGATTGGTAAATCCAAGCTCCATAGATTAGGCCATGAAAAGAGTGCAAAGAGGAAAGAGACAGTCAAGATATCTATTAATATTCTGGAAGAAGAACAAACCTAAGGAAATTCCCTTTTCGACTGGCCGATTGCTTACATTACATTAGATTACGTTATGAAAGTTGATTACCATTAAAGAACAATAACTAGTCTAGTGTTTTGCCAAACTCTCACACTTGGTTAAAGAATAATCAATTTATCCTTTGTCTGACATTATGGATTTTCTAGTAACAAGCTCTGTAATGTAAAATTATTATCCACGTGTTAATTTAAATATTAACATTGACTATTTTGTTAAATATATTTGACTATATTGTGATAAGTTTGTGTTTTTTCATCACTGCACAGAGTCTGATCCAGCTGCAGATGACTCTAAATGTGAAACATTTACTCACTTAATAATTATTTATTGAGTTCCTACTTGGTGTAGCCAGCCACTATTCCAAACACAAGAGATACAAATAATGACAAGACACATTTCCGGCTCTACTTGAGTTTGCAATCATTCAAAAGATGGGCACTAAGTGAATAATTACATAGATAATGATTAAATTGCAATTGTGGTTACCGAAAGAAGGAAAAGTCCAGTGTCCTGAGAGCATATATTTTGGGCAGGGATGCAGTGCAGCTTGAGAGGTCAGGGAAGAAATTCCTAAGGAAATATCAGACTTAAAGTCTGTGTTGTCCAGGAGAAGAAGGAGCAGAATGGGGCAAGCATACACCAAGAAGAGAAACAAGAATGATGCATGAAGAAAAGTACTTAATTGGGGTTATGTGGCCTGAGATGAAGATGTGAAGAACCTTGATTTTCGTTAAAACATTCTACTAGGTTTTAAGAGATGATATCTTATATTTGTGAGGTGCCTTTTCTGGTTTCTAAAGATGATTTTCCAACTATGAATTGGAATGTGAGAAGAAAAGAGAGGACACAGGAAGACCATAGAGGACAACAGCAAATTGCAATTCAGACAAGATGGTGGCTTGGAAAGATGTAGATGGATTTAAAAAAGTAGGAAATAAAATCAACATAACAGTCCCTCAGCAGGTTCACACTAGATCTTCCAGTTTTAAATTATGTCACATTATAATATTTAAAAAGGCACAGCATATTGCCTTTATATCAAAATTTGTAAAAACATTCTTCTTATTTAAGTGATTATGTTTTTGACATACTGTCGTTCACTATTTGGTGAAGTCCAGAAGTGCAGGTTCCGTGTTCTCTTTATTTATCACTGAATTCACCATGCATGGCACAGAGTTCTTCAAAGAACAAGCACTTAAAGAGTATTTTTGAAGAAATTATTTTAAAAGGAGTGAGAGGATGGTCAGGAAAGAGAGAACTAAAAGATGTCTTCAAGGTTTCTGAGAGAAACAGCTAGAAAGATGATGGTTTAGTCTAGTTCAGGAGAAGATAAGTAGTTCTGCTTTGAATGTGTTGACTTAGAGGTAGCTCTGAGATATCCAAATGGGCCTTAGTAGGCAGCTGAATATGTTAGTCTATGATTCAGAATGGATGTCTGAGAAGTATACCTTTGAGAGCTGTCAGTATGTAAAGAGTGTAAGAGGCTTTCACCACCTCATCTAGGCAAAGAGTACAGAATAAGAGAAAAAGCCTGAAACTTATGAAACTCCAATATTTAGAGCTCTTATAAACAAGGAGAATTGTTAAAGAAAATTAATAATCAAGAGAAAACAGGAATGGGTATAAAGGAAAAAGTTAAAAAAAGAAAAAAGAAGAACAATGTGTGATTTCTGAAAATCTAAGGGTGCAGTGAGTTTGAAAGAGGGAGCTATTAACTGAGATTGTGAGTTCACGAGGAAAGGAAGCCTGAACAAACATTCGTTAGGTTTATTTGTTTGAGGTTGTTATCCACTCAGCTACTAAAGCCAGACACCTGAAAGTCTTTACTGATTCTTCCTTTCTCTACCTCCTAACCATTTATGTTTTAGTAAGTCCTACCCCTTCTGCTCCAAAAATAATTTTGCGTCTTCTCTGATTTACCCTATCACTACCTTAGTTCAAGCTACCAGCGGCTGGTGAATTCGAACTGTGCATCTTTTGGTTAGGAGCCGTAGCTCTTAACCACTGTGCCACCAGGGCTCCTGCAAACAAAGAAGCAGTTGCCAATTCTGACTCATGGCCACCCTACATGTGTCAGAATAGAACAATGCTCCACGGAGTTTTTAATGGCTGATTATTTGGAAGTAGGTTGCCAGGACTTTCTTTCAAGGAGTCTCTGGGAGAACTTGAACCTTGGATAGCAGCTGAGTGCTTAACCATTTATACCATCTAAGGAATCCATCTCTCACCTATACCACTGCAATCATCCCTGCTTGCACCCTTATCTCCTGCCTCCCTTCAATTAATTCAATAAATTGTTCATAACGATTCTCTTAAAAGATAAGATTGCATGTTGTCTCCTCCCTCTTTGAAATATTTTAAGGACTTCTCTTTACAATGTGAATAAAATCCTAACTCTTACCATGTATTTTTTTTTATATAATTTTTATTGTGCTTTAAGCAAAAGTTTACAAATCAAGTCAGTCTCTCACACAAAAACCCATATACACCTTGCTTTTTACACTCCCAATTACTCTCCCCACAATGAGACAGCCCGCTCGCTCCCTCCACTCTCTCTTTTCGTGTCCATTTCACCAGCTTCTAACCCCTCCACCCTCTCATCTCTCCTCCAGGCAGGAGATGCCAACATAATCTCAAGTGTCCACCTGATCCAAGGAGCTCACTCCTCACCAGCATCCCTCTCCAACCCATTGTCCAGTCCACTCCCTGTCTGAAGAGTTGGCTTCAGGAATGGTTCCTGTCCTGGGCCAACAGGAGGTCTGGGGGTCATGACTACCAGGGTCCTTCCAATCTCAGTCAGACCATTAAGTCTGGTCTTATGAGAATTTGGAGTCTGCATCCCACTGCTTTCCTGCTCCCTCAGGGGTTCTCTGTTATGTTCCCTGTCAGGGCAGTCATCAGTTGTAGCCAGGCACCATCTAGTTCTTCTGGTCTCAAGATGACGTAGTCTCTGGTTCATGTGGCCCTTTCTGTCTCTTGGGCTTGTAATCACCTTGTGTCCTTGGTGTTCTTCATTCTCCTTTGATCCAGGTGGGTTGAGACCAATTGATGCACCTTAGATGGCGGCTCGCTAGCGTTTAAGACCCCAGACGCCAGTCTTCAAAGTGGGATCCAGAATGTTTTCTTAATAGATTTTATTATGACAATTGACTAAGATGTCCCCTGAAACCCTTACCATGGATTTTAAGGCACTCAGGATCTGGGGCCAGACTACCATTGCAACTTCTTTTCTTGCACCCTCCTCCTTACTCACTAGACTCTGTGCCAATTGCTTTTCTTTTATTTCCAAGAACAGAATAATCTCTTTGTCACCTTAGGAGACTGAACTTGCTAGTGCCTTTGTCAGGTATGTTCTTTCCTTAGATATGACTGTCTTTAGATTTCAGCTTAATTGTCACCTACTCAAAAAAAAATCATCTTAGGTAGGTGCTCCCACTCTCCATCACATTATCACATTAGTTTTCTTTTAACTAGTCACTATTTGTAAATACTAGTATTTGTTTCTTTTCTGTCCACCACTAGAGCAGCGGAGGCATTTGTGTAATCAAACGGTACCAGGTCTGCTCTGCATGCCCATAGAAACGTGAAACGTGTGAAAGCAAAAGAAGCTTTATTTGGTTGGCCAAACAAAGGAGCACACTGGGACTTGTGTCGCCAAGATGGGTCCCTGAACAATGGCCGAAACAGTATGTATTAGGGAAAGGGTCCTGGTGAAAGGAACAAGGTCATTAATTGGTCTGGTCTGAAAAAGACTTTCCTGGGGTGGTTTCTTCGTCTGCGCTTGCTTAGTCCAAAAAGCGGGCGGTCTCTCAAACCGGATTTTAGGCTCGATCCCTTAATTATAAAAGTCTTCCCCTAATCTTGGGCCACTAAAGTTTGGTTCTGTCCTTTGGGAGAAAAGTTCAGGGGTCACCCAGAGAATGGGGTTGATGGTTCTGCAATGTGAGGTGGTTCATTATTAGTCTTAACTGGTTCTTTGGTCTGCAGACCCCAGACTCTTGTTTTTCGTATCTTGGACAGGAAGCCGGCTGATTGCCTAAAAAACATCTGGAGAAACCAGTTAGAAGGGGAGGTGGCTCATGCCACTCTACTAATAAGTTGGGGTTTGGTAATGGTACCCAGAGGCTGCGATCTCCTTTGCTATCCTGTTCACTGTTGCATCCTTAGTCCCTATTACAGTGTCTGCAAAGAGTAATACATTTGTTGAAATCAATTTAATTAGAATAGTTTCATTAAAGTGTTGAGAGTCCATGTAGGAGTGGCTGGGGTAATGACTGAGAGGTAAAAAGAGAACCTGTAAAATGGGGCTTTGATGGGGTAAGAGAGAAATTGGGTAGTAGCTGTGTGGTTCTAAGAAAATTTTAAATGGGTATTTTAGAGAGAAAGTCTAAGACTGTACAGCAGAAAAACAAAACATTTGATAAAAGATTGCTTTGAAGGTACAAGTGGCTGGGATACAGATGCATATGACAGGATTAATCATGGAAACAAGGAGCAATTCTATTAAAACAGAAGTGTAAAAACTATTCAAACAAAGGCAAAAAAGGAGCTGATTGGCACGCAGTTGTGGCCAGTTGAGCAAATTTTTAATTGACATTTTTTTTACCATTACTTAAACCCTGGTGGCATAGTGATTAAGTGCTACAGCTTCTAACCAAAAGGTCAGCAGTTCGAATCCACTAGGCGCTCCTTGGAAACTCTATGGGGCAGTCCTACTCTGTCCTATAGGGTCGCTATATGTCAGAATCAACTCAATGGCAATGGGTTTGGTTTTTCTAATGCTCCTTTTCCTCCCGGATTTTAGTAAAAGTCTATGGTAATTCATCCTTAGAAAATTTCAAATTGAGAATTTCCATTCACTAGGTTAATGGAAAAATTTCGTTATATCATATTGTAGCCAGTTGCATAGATTCCTGACTTTAAATGAATGCAAAATTAATGCTGCTAATTCAGATAAAATATATCTTGTTTTTCCTATATGTTGGTCTTGAAATGCTCGAGTATATTAATAAGACATTAAAGAGAAGCATTGTGTTCTGGCTAAATTTTAAAAATTCTATTAATTCTCTACCCATAATGCCTACTACCTGTCAACACACTTTATTCAGGGAGATTCCTAACCTGGTTGTTCTGAACAAATAAATGGATTTCTCATATTTTTTCAGATATTGGGTATAATTCTTCATGGCTTCTGATCATGCTTTCTTACATAATATCATACCTTAAAAATCTTAAGAAACTCTTATGGGAGAGATCTTCAAATCTGTGAATTAGCAGTAATATGGGAAATCTTTATATTTTTCATTCAAAAGTACAGGAACAGATTCAATTTTTAAAAAATATTTTCTTTGTATATTTAGGTAATTTGATATTATGTAACTACATTTACCTTAGGGAGGCCAGCAGATTCACTAACAGAAGGAGCTAGACTCATTCATTTCTGCTTACTGATGATCTGAAAACACTGGGTACACCCACATATCAGAAACAGCTTTTTAGTGGTATCCCCCACATACTCTTCTAGATGAGGATTTAAGGAAGTGTGCAAATATCCAAGAAAAAAATAAATTCAGTGGATATACTACAGATGGTTTCCTGGGAAGCTTGTGTTTTTCTTTGTGTCCATATGCCTCTTCTTATTAAAGGCCACAAAATAGCAAGTAGAAATATACTGAAATATTTTTTCACCTAACAATAGGACCAACCTTAGAATAACTAACGTAGACTTGCGAATGAATTCCCTTCCTACTTCAAAATCTATGACTTTTGACCTACAGAAACAAATAGAAAGTTTAGTTGTACTGTATCTCTCAAATATTTCCCCCACAAAATACTCATTTTGTTTTGTTTTTCATTCTAGCTTCTGGGTCCACCATGAGTGTCAATTTACTTCTTTAGTTGGTGACCACAGCCACATTAATTGACAATTGGGCATCCTAGAACAGGTTTTTAATTTGGCACCATTTCGAACTAATATTTTTAAAAAATGTGTGTCCAACGCTTGCTTCACGGAGAGTGGAAAAAAAACAACAACTAATTTTAATATTAAAAAGTAAAATGTATCTGAAAGGAACATATTATTTTTATAATATAAAATTATCTTATGTTTCTTGGGTATTTTTCATCATTCTTAAAGGAATAACATTAGTCTGTTACTCATCTACAATAGACATAATTCAGGCAAATGTATTTAAAATATGTTATTCAAAAAACTGAAAGTTCTCTCTTCTGACTTCTATGTCACAAAACTAAAACTTTTCTGTAGTTGTTTCTGCTGACTGCAGCTGTCAATTTCAGTTCAATGTCAACTGACTGTTTCTAGAATTGTTGTCATTACCTCTGGTTGCACCATGTAAACATCTAGTCTTAATAAGTGGTGGAAGAACTGCCTCAGAACTGTTTGTTTTAATTGGCCATTTAAGCTTAATAGTAAAAGATTGGTTAATTATAACAATGTGTCATAAAACCTTCTGAAAGAAAGGGGCATTTTGTGGACTATTTGTGTGTGTGTGTGTGTGACAGTTTTAAGTTACTAGTTTAAAATCAATACTTTTTGAATGTAAATAACTTGACCAAAAATCTGTCACAATTTTGAGACCGGTTAAAATAAAATTTTGTGAGGAAAACAAGTCAACTATTTCATCCTTCTTAAAACATTCTCCCCAAATCTTCCTTCTCCTCTTAGCTCAGGACTCATAAATACGACTGTCTTTTAATATCACAAATCTCCCAAGGTTTACATGCTCAAAACAGAATTCTTGATTTCCATCTTGCCTCAAACCTTAATTCTCACTAATTCACTTTCCCCCATTTAAGTCATTTTTATGCCATCTACCACATTGTTCAAACAATAAATCTAGAAGACAATTCTAATTCCTCTAATTTAGTACTATGTATCTAATCCACCTGAGCTCTAGAACCTCTACATCAAAAATATTTTTAGTGTTCACAATCATTAGCCATTAGAGAAATACAGATCAAAACTAAAATGAGATTTCATCTCACTCCAACAAGGCTGGCATTAATCCAAAAAACACAGAATAGAAAATGTTGGAGAGGCTGTGGAGAGATTGGAACACTTATACACTACTGGTGGGAATGTAAAATGGTACAACCACTTTGGAAATCGATTTGGTGCTTCCTTAAAAAGCTAGAAATACAACTACCATACGATCCAGCAATCCCACTTCTTGGAATATATCCTAGAGAAATAAGACCGTTTACATGAACAGATATATGTACACCCATGTGTATTGCAGCACTGTTTACAATAGCAAAAAGATGGAAGCAACCAAGGTGCCCATCAATGGATGAATGGATAAATAAATTCTGGTATATTCACACAATGGAATACTAAGCATCGATAAAGAACAGAGAGGTATCTGTGAAAAATTTCATAACATGGAGGAACCTGAAAGGCATTATGCTGAGTGAATTTAGTCAGTTCCAAAAGGACAAATATTGTATAAAACCATTATTATAAGAACTTGAGAAATAGTTTAAACTGAGAAGAAAACATTCTTTTGTGGTTACAAGAGGGGGGAGGGAGGGGGGTGGGAGAGGGGCATTCACTAATTAGATAAAAAGAGAAAAAAAATTAGATAGTTGATAAGAATTACTTTAGGTGAAGGGAAAGACAGCACACAATACAGGGGAGGTCAGCACAATTGGACTAAACCAAAAGCAAAGAAGTTTCCTGAATAAACAGAATACTTTGAAGGCCAGTGTAGCAGGGGCAGGGATCTGGGGACCATGGTTTCAGGGGCCATCTAAGTCAATTGGCATAATAAAATCTATTAAGAAAACATTCTGCATCCCACTTTGAAGAGTGGTGTCTGGGGTCTTAAACGGTAGCAAGCAGCCATCTTGCAAGCAGCCAAGATGCATCAATGCGTCTCAACCCACCTGGATCAAAGGAGAAAGAAGAACACCAAGGACACAAAGCGATTAAGAGACCAAGAGACAGAAAGGGCCAGATGAACCAGAGACTACATCATCCTAAGACCAGAAGAACTAGATGGTGTCCGGTTACAACCGGTGACTGCCCTGACAGGGAACACAACAGAGAACCTTTGAGAGAGCAGGAGAGCAGTGGAATGCAGACTCCAAATTCTCATAAGACCAGACTTAATGGTCTGACTGAGACTAGAAGGACCCCGGTGGTCATGGCCGCCAGACCTTCTGTTGGCCCAGGACAGGAACCATTCCCAAAGCCAACTCTTCAGACATGGATTGGACTGGGCAACGGGTTAGAGAGGGATGCTGGTGAGGAGTGAGCTTCTTGGATCAGGTAGATACTTTAGACTATGTTGGCATCTCCTGCCTAGAGGGGAGATGAGAGGGTGGAGGGGATTAGAAGCTGGTGAAATGGACACGAAAAGAGAGAGTGGAGGGAGCGAGCGGGCTGTCTCATTGTGGGGAGAGTAATTAGGAGTGTGTTTTTTATAGCCAGGTGTACATGGGTTTTTGTGTGAGAGACTGACTTAATTTGTAAACTTTCGCTTAAAGCACGATAAAAATTACAAAAAAGAAAAAAGAAAACCGTGGACACCAAGGCTCAGACAAACTTCCCTGGTTAGCAATGCTTTATACATATTGTCACACATTGTTGTAGGAGAACAAAAGGCTATCCAATTCCTTTGGGAGAGGACAGCTGAAAGCTTGTGCCTCGTCTCTCCTGAACTTCATCCCATGTGCCTCTTTGCTTTGCTGATTTTAGTCTGTATCCTTCCACTGTAATAAGCTGTAACTATAAGTATTTTTTTTATAAGTATAACTATATATGTATATATTTTTTTAGTGTGTCAGTTTCCTACCAAGTCCAATGTTACCATTTTATTTCACGCAACTGTCATCTCTCAACTACATAAATATGTCTTTGTGCTCTTTTTCAAATAAGAATTATATCATGGCAGTCCTTGCTTATCCCTAATCAATGTACTATAAAGCCCTACATTATCTGATCCCTACCCATTCCTTCCATCTGGTCCCAAAGTATTCTTTCCCTTTCATTCCAAATTTCAGCCAGACCTTAACTACTAGAACAAATGATGTTCTTCCATTTCTCAGAAAGTTCATGATGGTAGGAACAATGTTTGTTGTATTTCCCAAACATACACATAGATACACACACCACATAATGAATAAACTCCAAAGAATATTCAGCAGAAATAACTTCAGTTCTACTAGAAGTTCTTGCCTGTTTTATTGATCTGATGTCTTCTCAAAGGCAAAACATATAACCAGGAATTGTTTTGCAGGCCATTTATTTCAGAGGTAATCTCAGGAAGCAGTAGAGAGGAAATGAGGTAAGTTGGGTAGGGGAAGAGAAAAAGCCAATAAAGTCGCATTAATGAACTGGTTTGTTCTGTGGGCAACTGACATACAGACTTCCTAAGGCTTGTCCAAGTAACTGTGTAGAGTGTTCTTAGAATTTTCACTGTAAATGGGCACCAGACCATTTATCCATGAATCCCTGTCCTCCTTTGCATGAAGATTTTTCCACAAGGGAATAACTTCTATGGCTTTCCATACTGCAAGGCTCTACATCTTCAGAGACATATTGGGGCTGGTACCTGAGATAGGATGTGTCAACTTGCGCAGGAAGCATCTGTCAGAGCTAAGTTTAAATTGAGTTGGCCTCCACTAATGGCTACCTTATGCATAATGGAATCAGACCTTCGGGATTTATAGGGTTTTCATTGGCTGATTTTTGGAAGTAGATCACCAGGCTTTTCTTCTTAATCCTGTCTTTAGTATGGAATCCCTGCCGAAACCTGCTTAGCATCATAGAAACACACAGCCTCCACTGACGGGTGACGGCAATGCATGAGTTTCATTGGCCAGGAGTCAAACCTGGAGCTCCCACATGGCAGGAAAGACGTGTACCACTGAACCATCTCAGAGCTAGCCAGAGGAAAGGTATCATGGAACACCAAAAGAGTCTGCTTTGATCCACTTCTTGCAACACTGAGATCTACTGATGGTCCTTCTTGTCAACTGTTTCTTCAAGCCTCCCCTGCACTTGCTCTTCAATGTAGTGATCACATACTGTCTCTACAAATAGATTTTAGAGGAATATGCTGCAGTTCTCACTGATATAGCTAGTCTGAAGGCCATAACTGATATTCATTATCTCTACCAACCATCCTTGCTAACATTTCCTCAGCTGGTCAAGGTGCTTGCCTGGTGAAATGACCCAGACCTTCATTACTAAGTGGTCCAAGTCCTTGCTCTTCTCCTTGCCAGGCTGTCATTTCTGCAATTGCTTCTTCACTGTTATCGTCTGGCATGGAAACACCAAAAGATTTTCATGTGAATTTCCTGAATTCAAGACCTATTATTTGACCACATTATGTAACAGCCGTATGTCCTTATATGATCAGTATCAATTACCTCTGCCAACACAGTAATTTCTTTCCGTGTCTATAGTGCAACAGAATGAGGAGGCCAAAGTGCCCCGGTCATAGTGGTATTACCAGGTTCAGTTGAACCTTTACTATACTGGTGGAAGTATCCTGCTTCTGGGAACTAAGACTACCAGTCTAGCAGCCCTAAATTTATGGGTGTAGGGGGAAATTATTTCACAGGAGAATCATGGGAGTGATAGTGGGAGTGGCCATTCCTATTTTATTGCTTTCCAGACCCCAATATTCTATTTGTTGTGGGCATTGCATATACGTTGGCCTTTGATTCAATGAATAAACCACATTCTGGAGGAAAGCACACCAATCCCAAAGAATTTTATCCCCAATCTGGTGCCAACCTTTAATATGCAGTTCCAAATTTCCATCAGGTGACTGTTGCTAGGTCATACAGTATGTTGCAGTGGATCACATGGCCATGTGTTCAATGTCACACTTCCTTCACTGTAAAATGTGCTTCTTCACCTGAGACAATGTGATACAGTATTTTATGTCGGTAAACCAGATAAAACTTAAAGCCCTTAAATAGTGGTCCTGCCAAAGGCACAGCTCACAAGAAAAATACACCACCATCTTGAATAGGTGCCATTTCTGGTAAAAATGAATTAATTTCTAAAGTGGAAGAAATCTGATGAGCTGACTTTCTATCCACTGCTGGTGGTCTCCTCAAAGGAGAATACCATATCAGAGTTCAATGATAGCCTTTGCTACTGACAAGTTGGTCATTCAGCAACAGCAATCTTGGTGAAAGAAAGTTCTTACTGTTGCATCAACTCATAGCTTCCAAATCTGCCACCTTGCCCACTCCATTCTGGGCATGTTGCACAGCACTGTTTTTCTAAAGGCCATTCTTGGCAGTGAAGAAATAGTGGGTATCACAAATACTTCTCCTTTAAGGGGAGTCTCTAGATAATGTAAACGGTCCATGTGCTCACCTGCTGACCTAAAAGTTGGTAGTTCTAGTCCACCCAGAAGTACCTCAGAAGAGAGGCCTGGCAATCTATTTCTGAAAAATCAGCAATTGAAAACCCTATGGAGCACAGCTGTACTCTGACACAAATAGGATTGCCATTAGTTGGAATTGATTGGATGACAATGGTTTTTTTCTCCTTAAAGGAACAGAATAAATTTCACAGTAAAAAGAAGGCTCGGGGAGGAGTGAGGACATCCATGGCTTCTATCTAGAAAGATAGATGGAGTTATTTTACTTCTTTAATTCATAATAGTCTTTGAGTCAAAGATTGGAACAACAGTGAGGAGTAAATTTCTTATTCAGAGGCCAAATTTATATTCAGAAAGAAAATGGAGGAAAAAAAAATCTGGAAAAGAATGTAGACAAAGAATTGATATTTACTGAGCAAGCTCTTATTATTTAACTTTTAACATGTTCCCAATGAATTACTTCATTTTTCATATGTTACTGTATATAATATTCAAATCATGCTTCAAAATGAGTATTAATATTCCAATTTTACAGTAAGGTAATTTAGGCACATAAATGTTGAACCAACAAATCTAAAGTTACACATTTAGTGAGAGGCCGGCTATTGTTCAAACCTGGGTCCATTCTACTCCAATGTTCATGCTCTGCTGAGTGAAAATAGTCAAATATAAAAGTTGGAACTGTGTGATTATACTTACATTCATTTATGAAAAATGCAAACTGATGAATATTGAAAGAAAGCAAATCTGGGGACCAGGGTAGGAAATAGGAACTGAAATACAAAAGGACGCAAGAAAACTTCTAAGACTGATAAAAATATTTTTTATCCTGATTGTAGTAATTATTTCATGTATGTATATATGTGTCAAAAGTCATGAAATCAGACATTTTTATTATACACAAGTATTTCCATAATTGTATATAAAAATAAAAATGGTGAACTTTTTTTCTATTAATAAGAAGATACTTGTTTTACATGCACTGAAAACACAAAATCTTATAAAGAAAATAATATGTAATCCAGATATAATACTTATAAATTTTATTATACTTTTCTGCTACACATGAACATGTGTGCATTTGAATATAAATTGGAACTAATACTAAATATACACTCAATGGAATAATAGATTTTATGTACCAGCAGTTTTTTTGCTTATATTTGCACTCAGAAATAAAATTATGTACAAGGAAAGTCAAAACCACACGTTTCACCCATAAAGATATTCTCTGAACTGAAATTGATACTTTGAGCAACACAGTAACACTTCCTATCAAAATTTGAGATGATTTTAATGATGAATTTATAGTAAGACAGGTCATGCATATGATGAGAGTATTAGCTGTAAAAAAACAAAAAAGAAGTAATTTGATAACTCGGCTATACTTAACAAAAGTAATAACAAAATTCATACTTCACATTTAGTTGTTTTGCTTCCAAAATTATTCATGAAAATTAATCAGAGATTCAGCCAAAACTAGGTATCAGTATATCATGTAGTACTTTTTTTTAAATAACACAAAAAAATTACATAATTTAATTGCCCAAGAAGGGAATAACAGTTATAATGAATTTTCATGTCGTATATCCTGAGTTAAAATCTCAACTGATTCAAAAATTTTTAGCATTTATCTGGCTATTGCAATGCTAAAAGCCAGTTACAATTCTGAAATGTTTACTGGACAACTCATGTTACTTATGTATTTAGCAGTATATTTAAGCAGTTGTGTTTTTTTTTAAAATAATTAAAACTCTATATCCATCTCTCCCTCTCCTAGCTGAGGACATGAATTCTTAAGTCTCCTACCTGCTATCACAAGGCTCCTACACCCCTGTTGACTTCACAACTAGTCTCAAAGGGTGTCATTCATTGGGTTGGTTGATTTAAAAAGTCTATAATTTTAATGTGGGTCTTAATGGGGTATCGAGGTACTGATGACTAGTGGGAAATCCCCTCCTTTCTTTGTGTAATGAAATACTTAAAGTACATTTTTAATACCTTAGTCTCTGCTATTATTTTTTCCCATTTAGGTAAATTGTTTTAAAAAAATATAATGTATGTGAAGATATTTTTAATCATACTTTCATTGAACTATTTAATGAATTTTGAACATTTTTGAATATTTTTGACATAAGTTACAAACCAAAAAAAAAAAAAACATTGCCATTCAGTCATTCCGACTTATAGTGACCATATAGGTTACAAAGGCAGGACACAATTCTGGATCCAGCCTATAGATGAAAAGTGAAGACTAGTTCAAGGCTGAATTAAGAATTACACTAGGGAGAGATTTTTTGAAAAAAGTGTATAATTATACTTCTGGATTATGTGTTTTTTTTTTTTTTTTCCCTTTGTGGTTACTTTTTTATCATACAGCAAGAGTTTGGTAGTGTATAACGTGTTCTTTAATTACTATCGCCCTTACCCCCAACCCAGGGTCTAGATTCTGTGACTCCTCATTTTAAATTTGCATCTTCCAGAGTGAGCTACTTTTACCAATGTGTTTGTGTCATTCTCCACAAGTTTAAGAGGTCCAAGAGAGCATATTACTTAAACAATTGCATTACTCCAACAAGCATTTTCCAAGGACTGACTATGTTCTGGGGGCTAAGGTGATAAGTTCTGAAAGCTCAGAGATAAAATACAGAATAACTCTTAGATAGCTCACAAACTAGTTGAGAAACAGAGAAATATATGATTCTAATGCAATGTAAATATGCTTCGAACAAGGAAAAATGCACTCATATTGGAACCACTGAACAGGTATATAATGAAGCAAGGGATGGGGAAGGTTAGTAACATTCTTAGCTTTTAAGAATGGATATAATTTACTGCTAAAGGACGAAGTATAACAGAATAAGCAGAACATGCAAAGGTGTGGAATAGGGAGAATAAGAAAGTGTTTAAGGAGATATAAATTTTTCCTGTGGCTAAAATGGAGCCCTGGTGGAGCAGCGGTTAAGAGCTCAGCTGCTAAACAAATGGTCGGCGGTTTGAATCCACCAGCCACTACTTGAAAAACCTATGGGGCAGTTCTGACCTGTTCTATAGGGTAGCTATGAGTCGGAATCGACTCGGCAGCAATGGGTTTGGTTTGGTTTGATTTTATGGCGAAAATGTAAGATTCAAGCTAGCAAATGGAAAGAGAAGAGACTACAATGAGAGGGGCTGCCAACCCACTGAGGGACTTGAATGTTGTAGAAATAATGTTAACCTTCTCTTGAGGAAGATGTAGAAACCTGAAGAGTTTTAAGCAAGAGAATAATACAGCCAGTTTTGCATTTTGGTAAGGTCATGGTGTGGATGAATTCGAAATGGGTAAAAATGAGGAAAAATTCTAGATGGAGTCTATTGCAGTAACCTAAACAGAAGATGATGAAGAGCTGGCTGAGGCACTGCCAGTGGAACGGATAGAGCAAAATGACATCAAAATATAGTAGAAATCACAGCTAATACTTCTAAAGTGCTTAATATGTGCCAGGGCTTATTCTAGGTATTTTATATATATATATATAAACTTTTTATTATATATATATACATATAAACTTATTTTATATACATATAGACTTACTTTATGTTCAGAAAATATATGCATTATGTTCTGCTAATCTTCCAGTTTATGGATGACAAAAATAAAGTATAAAGACACTAATTAATTTCTTCACGTTGAAAGTTTTGGAGCCAAGATTTGGAGCTTCATTTTTGCTTAGCGTTGTTGCTTCTACCCACTACACCATATTGACTTGCTTTATAAAAGAGATAAAATCTCTTGTCGTTGAGTAGATTCCAACTCATAGTGACCATATACGAACAGAGTAGAACTGCCCCATAGGGTTTCCAAGACTGTAAAGCTTTATGGGAGCAGACTGCCACATCTTCTCCTTCACAAAGGAGAACTGTCAACCTTTCAGTTAGCAGCCTAGTGCTTAACCATTGCATCACCAGGGCTCCTCCTTTAAAAGAGATACAAGACAAAAAACAGTAAGATGGAATTTATTCAATAATTATAAGGTGAGTGATGGTGAAGATAAATTTAATTTGTCACTAGAATTTAGCTTGTGGAGGCAATGATACCATTACTTTCAGTTTACAATGTATATGAAGAGAACTTTGTTTATTTAAGGGTCACAGGCCATAACCAAAACCACCTGGCCTTTTCTAGTGGTGACATATTCTAATTGCTCAAAGAGTACATAAGATTAAAAAAATAAAATAAAACTACTCAAAGAATTGCTTTACAAATCAAAGCCTATAAAAATGACAGTAAATCCATTCCTGACAAGTGCATTTGCTAAATTTTCATTAAGCTATAGAAATAATTTGCCCCTTTAAACCATGCATTCTTCATTGATCCCTAGGGAAATGGCTCAAAAATTGGAAAACAGTGCCATTTTTCATTGTCTAGTAACCAGCTAATGGCCAAAAAATAGTATTAGTTGCCTTTTCTCTAAATTAATTCTTCTGAACAAACAGGGTACAGATACATTTCAAATGAGTGTTTTGACAGCCAATGTTCTCTCACACCTTTTTTATTTATTTTTTTATTATAGCTTGGTGTGCTAACGTTAGACACCCTAACACCTATAATCAGGAAAAATACCAGCAAATACTGTGAACTTCACAGAAATACATAATTTCCTGTAGTAAAATAACTCTGGAGAGAGATTAAAAAAGAATGCCCAAATCCTAAAAATAATTTGAGCACAAACCAGTCTATGTTTGTACAGCTGTCATCTATGCTATAAACAATGATATCATAACCTGATTACAGAGGCTAAACCCAGGCTATATGATTCTAAATTCTGCTTGTGGGACGACCTAGATTTCCTGAGAACACCTTCTGTGAGCTGGTTTGCCTTGCTGCTCCTTGTGGGTTTCAGGGCTGCTTGTTCATAGCATTTGCCTACCGATTTACCTGACATTTTCTCTTCCCAGTTCAGTACTTTTCAGAGCACCAGATTGGAGATACTTGTGTTATCAACACTCTATGCAGAGAGCTGTCATGAGCGTTAGTTTCATACTGGTAGTAACTGCTTGTCATTTAATTTTAAACCTACCTTCTGGCCTCTAGGACCTGTCTAAATCTGTCTTCCACAAAGAACATGGCACATTATCACCTCTTCACAGCCTTCATCACAGTTAGGAGCTTGAGGCTATGTGGATGTCGTACTCTCAGCTGGTGCCCTAAAAACCCAGTCTGCCTTTCTTGTTTGTGTTTTTCTGCTTATTTATCTCGCAGAGCTGTGTTGTATAGGATGTGGTTTATGAGAGATCCAAGCCTGGGGCTCTGATTAGACGGGGTTGAATGAAACTAAAAGCCAGGATATCTGCAATCTGTCTACCATTGACATCTTAGGTTCCAAATATTTTCAAGGTTGAATAAGTGAGATGCCTAAAGGGAAAAATGAAAAGAAAATTTGTTTAATCATCGTCAGTATATATGTTTAAGCACTCCCAATCCCCTTAGTGAAAATTGACATTAGGGAAGGTAAATGTAACAGCTACTTTTTTGAGGTATTGATTTATCCCTTCACTGATTCATAATTTGAATCATTTATTCATTATTTTATTCATCTATCTGTACATGAATTATGCAGCTAACCTATTTGGAATTGCTAAAATATATCTTTTTCCCTAATGTTATCTCTACACCTCGTAATATCTAGATGTTCACCCTTAGAGATGAATATTTTTAGACAAATTTACCTAATCAAAATGAAAATATTGGTCTTGGACATAACATATTAACCACGGTAGTGGTTAATAGTGTGCTCTTGAGTCAGAAGCTTTTATATACTAGGAAGTTAAGTAACTTACCTTTTTAAAATTTCATTTTCTTCCTCCTAAAATGAAGACAAAGATAGTATCATCTCATAGGTTGTTGTACAAATTGAATAGGAAGTATAAACTACTTGGAAGGGTAACTCATATACAGCAATGCTCAACAAATAATATATTCTCTAATGACCATAGTTGATGATGACCATGATAGTAATTTGAGTGATTTTATTACATTCTTTCAAGAGCAAGCTTTGTCCAGAGAGAATTTGAAAAGAGTTAAGTTTAAAGTCTCTTTTCTTTTTGTGTATGTGTGCCTATAAGTACAATAAATGTCAGGAAAATAAATTACTGTGCTACTGAATCAATTAGAAACACATGCAACTACAGGCAGTCCCCAGCTTACTATGGGGTTTTGTTCTGATGACTACTCCACATTAAGTCTGTTCTGATGCAAGGTGAATACCACAGTATTTTAGTTTTCATTATTACTGCCTTTTATTATCAGAATCTTTATAAATCCAATCTTTATTTGTCTTTTGGGTTGAAAACATCACATCTCAGAATGATAACATCAGCAAATTATGTCTTGCAACGTTGTATGTAGTACATATACTAACAATAAAAAAAAAAAAAAACAATAGGCTGCCCCCCAAAAAAAGGATGGTCTTAAGTGTGGTTCATCATAACTCGAATGTGTCTGAAGTTGGGAACTATTTTATGAGCGAAATAAAAGGTTCGCTTTTCACATAGTAAGAATTCCAAAGTCTTCCACTTGGAGGCAGCTGTTCAACTACCCCATCAGAAAACCAACTCTGTTCTATCGATCACTTGGCTTCCTCATACTCCATCCTTCTGCTTGGAGCTTTAGGGTCACTAGATTCTGGCTACAGCTCCAGGTCTCGTGGCTGCATTTCAATCACTAATTGGAGGGAAAGGTGAAGAGTCAAAGCACTTTTTCTTAATAGTGTTTTGCCTTTTTTATATGGAAGGAACTTCCCTTTACAGGAGGAACTTCTGCCTGCAACTTATTGACCAAAAATATACAAATTTCAGGACACTCTGGGAAATTAAATGCTTTTAGTTGTGTTCCTTGTCAATAGAAAACATCAGGGCTTTGTAGGTAAGGAGGAAGGTGGGAGTTGGTATGGCACTGAGCTGGATTGGTTCCAAGTTCCAAAGATAAACTTGCTTCACAAATGAGCCCGTGCATGTATCCCTCTAATTCCCTAACATACTTCAAATACAGCATGATCTACTACGTGTCTCTCATCTTCTTATTACTAGTTCTTATTTTTAAATCTCCAGAAGTAATGAAAAAATAACACAGATTGGAAGACCCAACACCTATAAACTTCTCTTATAAACATGAACCCAAATGTAACTTACTTGGATGGTGTTCAACTGCAATCCTAACACTATACTTTAAGACACATGGACAAGAGTAAAGTACTTACTTTTATTTTTCTTTCTAATTACTTTGTTTGAATGTCTTTCATTTCGTATGTGTAAGTTGTGTTTTTATATGAGATTTATTTGTATAGCCACCATTTCCTCTTGGCTAAAAAACAATGAAAAAAATAAAAGTACCATTTATTTTTCAAGAATGAAAAAAGAATAGCACACAGTCACTTGTCAGAATTCTTATTTATAGTATTTATTGAAAGATATGATACAGCAAGCTTTCTCCTTAATATCTAGTATTTTTTTTCTTTATGGAAACATTTTTAGTTACTTTATATTCTGTAAATGTTGCAGTTCAATTCAACCAAATTAAAAACATGTCCCCAAGCAACATAAGGGAAAGTCTGAGCTAATATTTTTCATTACTAAGAAGGGAGAAGATGTATCTCTCTTTTCTTCAAATTTTCAACAATTTACCTAATTACAAAATCCATAAAAACATTCTTAGACATTGTCAAAAATTCTTAACTCACTTAGACCTACTAACTTTAGCTGAATCTTGAAAAATTAAACAAGCTGGGGAACAAGTCAGCCTCCCTTGGAAAATGGTTTTAAACACCCTATCTCCTTCATTTTCTTGAGAGATAATATAATTTATTCATAATTTTTACCATAACTTAGTAAAGTTATCAAAAAATGCATAATAAATGCCTAAATATATTAAATATTCTTCAGCATGGAATTTTCCGTTGTAAATCTCAGTGTACTTTCTACTAAAAAGGGAAGATTGAAGTGATTATCTCCCAATATTCTGTTTTACTATCTCTAACATCATCAAACCACATATGAGACCAGAGAGTAAACACATGGTTAAGCCTGAGGCATGTGGTAGTAACAGCTGCTATTTATTGAAAGCATTACTAAGTGCTTTACACACATGTACCTCATAGGGCCTCTATAGGAGAGAATAGAACTGCACAGGGTTTCCAAGGAGCAGCTGGTAAATTCAAACTACCACCTTTAGGTTGGCAGCTGAACTCTTAACCACTGGGCCACCAGGGCTCCTTGAACATGCTCGGGTAATATAAATTTCCAAAGTTCCAGGGCTAACATTTTAAGAGTAAGGTCATAATAGGTAAAACCAGGCTAAAAAATCTAATTCTAAAGTAATAAAAACTTCAGAGGACTTTGTCACTGTGACAGTTTTTTACTTTATTTATATAAGCTCTTTTACAGGTTTGCAAGATAAAACACAGCATGTCCTGTTAAATTTGATTTTTAGATACACAATTAATAAAAATGCATAAGATAAATACTCAAAAATACTGTTTATCTGAAATTTAAATTTTCCTGGCTTTCCAGAATTTTGCTAAATTAGAAAAATATTAGTATGACCTAAAATTAATTAGGATTATAGGAAGGCTCATTAAAAATCTTCAATATGCAGATGACACAACCTTGTTTGATGAAAACAAAGAGGACTTGAAGCACTTGCTAATGAAGATCAAAACTACACCCTTCAGTTTGGATTACCCCTCATCATAAAGAAAACATAAATCCTCACAACTGGACCAATACAACATCATGATAAATGGAGGAAATATTGAAGTTGTCAAGGATTTCGTTTTCCTTGGACCCACAATCAATGTCCATGGAAGCAGCAGTCAAGAAATCAAACAACTCATTGCATTGGGCAAAAATGCTGCAACAGACCTCTTTAAAGCATTGAAGTCAAAGATGCCACCTGGAGGACTAAGGTGCGCCTGGCCCAAGCCGTGGTGTTTTCAGTCGCCTCATGTACACGTGAAAGCTGGACAATGAATAAGAAAGACCAAAGAAGAATTGATGCATTTGAATTATGGTGTTAGTGGAGAATATTCAATATACCGTGGGCTTTTCCAGAAGAACGAACAAACCCATCTTGGAAGAAGCACAGCCAGAATGCTCCTTAGATGAGCGGATGGCGAGGCTTCATCTCCTGTACTTTGGACATGTTATCAGGGGGATCAGTCACTGTAAAAGGACATCACGCTTGGCAAAGTTAGGGGGTCAGTGAAAAAGAGGAAGATCCTTGATGAGATGGATTAACACAGTGGCTGCAGTGACGGGCTCAAACTTAGCAATGATTATGAGGATAGTGCAGGACCAGCCAGTGTTTCGTTCTGTTGTACATACAGTTACTATGAGTCAAAACTGACTTGACAGCACCTGACAACAACAAGGGGAACGAAATTAATTATTATGTAGATTTCTTCAGTATACTCTCTGGATACAAACAAGCTCTAAATCTCAGGAGGTAAAATAACAAAGATTTTATTTTTCCTTCTCTAAAGTACTCTAAGAGTCTCCACATAGTTACAACTTCTTTGAATCTTTGGCATTGTCTTGTGCTCACAACTATTCTTTCCTTCAACTGTTCCCTTGCTTTTTCTTTGATGTCCTGCCATATTAACTTGTTCCCATTTACTTTTCTCAGATGTTTCTCTGAATGGCTTGAATATTTTCGATGTTGTCAGTCAAAGTGATCGTACCTTTCTTTCTGGTTGCTAAACTGATCAATCGCATTATGTGCAAAATTATTCTTAGTTTTTCTCAAATAGATTAATGACTGCTAAACATTTAAAATAATGTTTTTCTTTACAACAATTCTATTCGGCACTATTCCATATGCTTGATGTGGCCAGAAGGCTGATTTCTGAAGATCTGGGAATATCAGAATCACAAATGACACTGTGAGTTGGAATTGACTCGACATCAGTGGGTTTGCTTTTTTGGTATTTGTAAATGAGTTGATGATTATAGAATATGTAATAATTAACTTTTACTTGAAAGAGATCACTCTGAAGTCTAAGGAGAATATTTAATATTGTTATAAAATGTATATTAAATATATATCAAATATACAATATTATAACAATGATAGTATAACATACACAATTTTATTATAAAATACTATAAAGTTATAAAATATTGCATTATTTTTAGCTTAATTATTCCTTGACAATAAACAAGAATTCTGCAAGAAGTTGAGCACTTACAATTAGATCAACAAATTTATGGTTTTTGGTCAGTGTCCTTTGGAAAGTCAGCGTTTCCTTGTATGGGTCCCTTAGGAGGTATAGTATCACCTATTAGGAAATCTTCATCAAAGTGTTTTACATCTTATGCAAAACAGAATATGATAATGTGTCTATATTAATTTTCCTATCTTCAATCAATCATAACATTCTTCTCAGTTAGTTTTCCTTATAAATACAGAAAACAGAAATAAAAGAGCTAGATTTTTTTCCTAGAATCTAGGGATTGGAAATTAGACTATGTCTTCAAATATTAATTATGCAAATATGTATTATCTCAAGACCAGTTGCTGTAAGTTGATTCTGATTCATGATGACCCCATATGTTTTACAGTGGAGCTGCACACCATAGAGTTTTCAATGGCTAGGAAAAAAAAAAAAAAATCTTATCTATTTTACAGCAGTCCAGAAATCAGATAATGTATTGCATTGGGCAAATCTGCTGCAAAAGATCTCTTTAAAGTCTAAAAAAGCACTGATGTCACTGTGAGGACTAAGATGTGCCTGTCCTAAGCCATGGTGCTTTCAATCACCTATATGTATGTGAAAGATAGGTAATGAATAAGGAAGAACAAAGAAGAATCGACGTCTTTGAATTGTGGTGTTGGTGAAGAATATTGAACATATCATGGAGTGCCAAAAGAATGAACAAATTTGTCTTGGAAGAAGTACAGCCAGAATGCTCCTTAGAAGCAAAGATGGCGAGACTTCATCTCACATACTTTGGACATGTTATCAGGAGGGTTCAGTCCCTGGAGAAGAACATCATACTTGATATAGTAGAGGGTCAACAAAAAAGAAGACTCTCAACAAGATGGATAAACACAGGGATTGCAACAACCGCCTCAAGCATAACAAGGATTGTAAGAATGCGAAGGATGGCCGTGTTTCGTTCTGTTGTACATAGGTCACTATGCATGGGAACCCACTTGAGGGCACCTGGCAACAGTAACAATCTATTTTAAACTGTCCTTCCAGTATCCAAGCTAGAATGTTGACTTAACATCACTAATAGTTTTCTGAATCAGGGACTCGCAGATTTTGTATGCTCTGGACACTCCATTCTCACTTCATTTCACAGACCTTCCCCCTATACACAAACACAAATTGCCTAAGAGATTATTGAAACTACTTCAATAATCCCCATATTTATAAAAAGGCCAAGAATCCCAGGCCATCCTTCACTCTCATGCTCCATCACCTACACACACATCTTCATTGTGCATTTCGTATAGACTTATATCTTTTCCCAATTTAACCCTCCCAGTAGTCATCTGTAGCTCATACTCTCTGATGATCAAAATCTCTTTTCTCAGTAATTTCCTCACTGATGTTTCATTCATCTTATTGTTCAACGTGATAACAACCGACCTAGAAATGGTTGACTCCCCTTCAGCCTTTCTGATTGTGACCTGTTTTCTTTCCGACCCTGGAGGCTAGTATTGTTCAAGTTATGATGTGTATTCGCCTTGTTCCTCATTTAGCTTCCTATTATTTTCCAATTTCTCTAAAACATTTCCCCTTGTTTGAAGTTCATAATACTAAACAATATCATCCATTACTTTCTGTAGTCATTGACAAACTTCACTTGCTTCATATTTCTTCAGTAATTTAGCATCTGACTTACTATGTTTCTTTTAAAAACGTTACTGCAGTTTTATGTCTTGGTGGTTAAATATTCTTGTAGATGATACTTTTAAATACCTTGTATATTTCCAATTCATTCTCTCTAGTACTACAATTGCAAAGAGTTAGTTAAATCCATCAACATATTTAATGCATTGACTCTACCAAAATTCTTACTAGTCATTATATCCTCATGACCTCAACTCACTCCTTATGTGGTTTATATTGAATGGCTTATCTCTTTAATAAATCCCTTTATGCTACCTCGTTTCTCTGGTGACCATACCTTCTATTGTATTTGACTGATAAACCTCTGACTCTACCTCTCTGTATATTTCATATTCTCACCTAAATAGCTAATCGTATGTGTATAAATATAATACTATGTTGACTCGTTTTAACTAAAATGGATGAATACTAGCATCAAGTTGGCCCTGGTGTTGTCTAGCAAAACCCCTATATTTGCCAAGCCAGTTCACTGCCCCAACCTCCTCAACGACTATTTTATACCCTCTTTCTCCTCAAATCTCACATTATTCTCCGTTCCATTTTGGTTATGATTCCATTTCCACAAGGAAAATAAAAGCTATCATAAGAGAGTAGCCACCACTCCTACCAACAAAACTATCCACTGTCCCAGACCTGAATTTCTGTATTTTTAAAAAAGTAAATAGGGTTCTCAACTAGGGATAAACACTTCACTTGTGCATTCTATCCCCTTATATCTCTCATCTATTCATGCACTCTTATTGGAATTGTCTGCTTTCACAGCTCCTGAAGCACTAGCTTTTTCACAGAGCTCCTAGACCAAAAAAAAAAAAAAAAAAAAAACTTAACCATTTATTTTATTAAGTAATTGAGTTTAAGCAAGTTACGTATTTATGTTCTAATAATTTAGTAGAGTTTTAAAAAATATACATAAATTGAAAGAAAAATAATGTTTTATCTCTTAAATAACCACCTTTGCTTGCTAATGGGATGTGTATGTCCATTGGGTATTGCAGTTTTTTAAACCTCAGAATCCTATTTGAAACTTGTATTTCATTTTCTATTTCACATTGATTTTCAGACTAGGTTATTCAGTTTGTTTTTGTTTAATTTGCTTTTGTTTCTTTTTCTTTTTTTTTTTAACCATGTACCAGTTGCCTGGGCATAGATTCTGACTGGCAACCTAATGAGTATCAGAGTAGAATTGTGTTTTATAGGATTTTCAATGGCTATTTTTTTTCAGAAATAGATCACCAGGCCTTTCTTCCTAGTCTTCTTGGGTAGACTCAAACTTTTGGTTAATAGCTGAGAGTGTTAACAATTTGCACCACTTCATAGCAACTACTGAAGCCTAGTTTCACAAAAATGATGATATTAGAAAGAATGTAAAATGATCTAACCTTGACATTGTGAACTACCTCAACCTAGCAGTGTCTAACCCAGACAGATGTCATATATATATATATACACATACCTTACATGTATATATGTGTACATACATACATCATATGTATATATATGTATACACATGCACACACACATATATATATATAAACCCATTGTCATCGAGTTGATTTTGACTCATAGAGACCCTGTAGGACAGAGTAGAACTGCCCCATAGGGTTTCCAAGGAGTGCCTGGTGGATTCGAACTGCCAACCTTTTGGTTAGCAGCCATAGCTCTTAACCACTACACCACCAGGGTTTCCATATATATGTATATATACACACACACATATATATATACATACACACACACGCACACACACAGGTGTGTGACATTTGTTTGTATTTTATTGACTGTGCAAAGGCTTTGTGCTGTGTGGGTCATAACAAATAATGGATAGTATTGCAAAGAATGGGAATTCCAGAAGACTTAATTGTGCTCATGAGAAACCTATACACAGACCCAGAGGCAGTCATTAGAGCAGAACAAGGGGATAATGCATAATTTAACATCTGGAATGTGTGCATCAAGGCTGTATCCTTTCATTATACTTATTCAATTTGTATGCTGAGCAAATAATCTGAGTAGCTGGACTATATGAAGAACAGGGTATCAGGATAAGAGGAAGACTTTTTAACAACCTGCGATACGCACATGACACAACCTTGCTTGATGAAAGCGAAAAGGACTTGAAGCACTTACTGATGAAGATCAAAAACTACAGCCTTGAGTATGGATTATGTTTCAACATAAGCAAAACAAAAATCCTCACAACTGAACCAACATGCAATGTCAGGAGAAGAGATTGAAATTGTCAAGAATTTCATTTTGCTTGGATCCATAATCAATGCCCATGGAAGCAGCAGTCAAGAAATCAAAGGACATACTGCATTGGGCAAATCTGACTCTTTAAACTGTGAAAAAACAAAGATGTCACTTTGAGGATAAGGTGCACCTGACTCAAGCCATGGCATTTTCAATTGCCTCGTATAAATGAAAAAGCTGGACAAGGAATAAGAACGACCAAAGAAGAATTGATGACTTTGAGTTACGGTGCTGGCAAAGAATACTGAATATATCATGGACTGTCAGAAAAATTAACAAATCTGTCCTGCAAGAAGTATGGCCAGAATGTTCCTCGGAATTGAGGATGGTGAGACATCGTCTCATATACTTTGGACATTTTCAAGAGTGACCAGTCCCTGGAGAAGGACATCATACTTGGTAAGGTAGAGGGTCAGCGAAAAAGAAAACCCTTTACCGGATGGACTGACACAGTGACTGCAACAACGGGCTTAAACACAGCAATGATTTCTAGGATGGTGCAGGATCAGGAAGCATTTTCTTCTGTTGTAAGTAGGGTCGCTATGAGCTTGAACTGACTCGATGACACTTAACAACAACAACATGCATTGCTTAATGTCCACGATATGTTCTGTGAAGTAGGATATTATGTGATTTGAATGTTGTGAAAACACCATAGTAAAACCTTATAGGAGTCCACTTCTGGTCATCCTTGTTTCTGCTGCTGTTACCTGCTGCTAAAAGAAGCCAGAAGAAGAGGTGTAGGCAGTGGTGGTAGCTAAGAAGACGGAGGTCGGAGCCAGACAAGAGGAAGCAATGTGCAGCTTCGCCTGCTAGTCTGCCTGCCTGAATAGCTGGAGCAGTCAGACCCCGTGGTCCCCGCTGTTGCCTGCCTACAGAACAAAGCCGGAGAGCCTGCACCCAGATCTATGTTCTCTGCCTCACCTGCCTGTATCCCACCCATGGTCTGGTGCTGCAAGAGCCTAGGTTTGGGGGTCTTTAAAACCATTAGGAAACCCTGATGGCATAGTGGTTAAGAGCTACAGGTGCTAATCAAAAGTTCGGCACTTTGAATCGACCAGGCGCTCCTTGGAAATTCTATGGGGCAGTTCTACTCTGTCTTATAGGGTCGTTATGAGTCAGAGTCGACTCAACGGCAACAGGTTTGGTTTTTTAAGTTTAAAACCGTTAGGGAAAAATAGTAAACAAAAGGAAAGCTGCTGTCCTTTTAAAAAAATATCCTTATGGGACCACAGACATATATGAGGTCAGACTTTGAAAGGATGTTAAATGAGGCATACCCGCATATATATGTATATACATATAGATATCTACTCTCCCAAAACTTATATATATACATATATATGGTGGCGTAGTGGTTAAGTGCTACGGCTGCTAATCAAAAAGGTCAGCGGTTCAAATCCACCAGGCTTTCCTTGGAAACTCTATGGGGCCATTCTACTCTGTCCTATAGGGTCGCTATGAGTCGCAATGGACTCGACGGCAACGGCTTTATATGTTATGTATGTGTCTATATGTGTATACGTATAGACACGTACAGACATATATACATACATGCATTTTTTTTTAATTTTCTTTATAAGCAAAACTCTCAAGAGGTGTTAATGCATCGCACTGCACTTTTTCTCTTGTTAACCTCCATGGATCCTGTCCAAACATTTTCTTGCACTTCTCTGTTTACTCTAATTAGAGCATACAGTGACTCCTATGTTGCCAAATCCGTTAGTCATTTCTCTATCCCTATTTAATAGAACTCTCAGAAGCATTGGAGACAATTAAATAGAACTCTCAGAAGCACTGGAGACAATTAATTCTTCCATCCTTCCTACTATGCCTCTTTTCTTTAGCCTGCAGGTCACACTTCTCTCTTGGTTATCTTCCCATTTCAATAGATTTCCACTTTCATTCTCTTTTGCTGTTTCTATATTTTCCCCTTGACCTCTACATTTTGAAATTCCCAGGGCTTAGTGTATGGTCTTCTGATAGTCTTCATAAACACTTATTCTCTGGATTAACTCTTCTAGTCTTAAAATTTGAAATGTCATTTTTTGCCTATGATTCAACTTTTCATCATCAGCTCAGATGTCCTATGTATCTGACTATTCAATTTCTTCAGTTGGATGCCTAAAATACGAACAAATAAACAACCTAAACTAGTTGCCTTCAAATTGATTCTGATTCATAGTGACCCTATAGAACAGAGTAGAACTGCCCCATAGGGTTTCCAAGGCTGTAAACCTTTAAGGAAGCAGTCTGCCACATCGTTCTCCCATGGAGCAGATGGTGGGTTCAAACTTCTAACCTTCCGGTTAGCAGCCAAGCACTTAACCACTGCACTACCAGGGATCCTGGCTGTCTAAAAGAGGTATGAAATTCAATGTGTCCAAGACAAAGTTCCTCATAACAACTGCCCAAAGTTTTTCTATCAATGATGTCTTCATATCATAAAATGACATCTCCATTTTCCCAGGCCCAAAATCCTGACCTCTGTGTCACTCTCTACAACCAAATAATCAGATAGTTACTATTGTCCGTAACTTCAAAAATATCAAAACTCTGACAATTTCTCACCAGTCCCACCACTAACAGCCAGCCTACTTCAAACCGTCATTATTTTTCATCTAGAATATTGCAATAATCTTCTGTTTCTCCTCTTGCCCTTCACAATCTATACGATAATCAGATTGATCCTTTAAGACCCAAGTTACATTATGACATTCTGTGTTTAAAACAATCCAATGACTTCTTATCTCACTTAGACTAAAATCTACAACACTATGTGATGTACCATTAAGCCTTCCTTATCTCTTTGACCTTACCTCCTGCCAGCCTCCTCTAGCCATGCCATTTTCTTTCTGTTTTTCAAACATGTAAGCATAATTTTCATCAGGGCCTCTGCATTGATCTGTGTCCCTCAACTGCTCTTCCCTTGTAGAGGGTTTGACCCATACTGTCGTTTTCTTCTAGCCTGTACTAAAAGCTTCACTTAATAAAGATATCGTCACTTATTATCCCATCTAAAATCCCACTTACCACTCACCATCTTCTTATCATAACCTTTCTTCACTTATCTCCATTTACCATTGCCCAAATTATTCTAAGTGCATTTATTTATTGTATGTTGCCCTCTGGCACCCCAATTTAACTGTCATATTCTGAAGACATGGGGTTTATTTATTTAATACTGTATTCTAGTTCACAGTGAATCTTCAATAGTTACTTGGTTGCATGAATAAACACATTGGTGAATGAATTTCCTGAAAAATATTGTGCTTTAGTAGAAAAGGCTGTGGTGATTAATTAAGAATACTAGAATATCACTTGTACCTTATAAATGGGTTGGAGGACTAGGAACAACCTTGTTTTTACTGTACTAAGTATTCTCAAAATAACAGTTCATGCAAACGAAGAAGTCAGTTAAGCTGTGTTATTTTCTGTGGTATATGCAAGGAATTGTATTTAGTTTTATATTATTGGGACATAGATTAAAAGATGAGTAGTGACAGGGATAGAGAGAGAAAAAGTGTAGTCATAAACATCCTTGTAACCTGTACTTTGTCCTTCAATGTCAGTGCCCTCAGGAAGTCTAATTCCAGATTCTGATAATTTGTGCAGGAACCAATTTTATAGTATAGGCTCCTTTTACTACTCAGGCTGAATTAAGAATCATGCAGGTACTTGTGAAAATAAAACATTTAAAAACTAACATAGATATTTTCCATTCAAATGCCAATGAACTTAGAGAACTCTTTTGTCCTATTGTTTCATATGGCAAAACTACATGTGACAAGCTTATCAATTATTTTGATGAGTGTAATTAAGCTTTCCATTCCAATAATTGATAATGCATAACATTCAAGGTAATAAGACTTTGCATGATCATGGCTAATTATATCTATCTGGAAATTTTTAATGAACATGATAGAATATATGCATAAATTAACTGACAATAAAACATGCAGATTTGGAGGCAGGTACAAGACGGTGGAATAGCCAGATGCTTCCAGAAATCTCTCTTACAACAAAGACCCCAAAAATCAAGTGAAACGATTATATTTATCACAAGCTAGGAGCCCTGAACATCAAAGGCAAAGTTAGAAAATGGACTAAGTGTCAGGAGGAGAGTGAGATCGTTCAGAAGTGGAGAGGAGCTGCCAGATCTGAATCACTGGGATCCCTCAGACACCATTCCCAGAAGCGGGTGCAGTGGGCTGGTGGTAACATTCAGCTGCAGTTTCCTCAGGTAGAAGCAGCCAGACACACAGCTTACTCATGCTTCCAGAACCAGAGATGAATGGTGCTCTCGGAAAAGCTAAGTACTTGCATATATTTTACTGCGCCCTCCACCCCCAAGCAAGCTTCAGTGGCTGTTGATTTCCCTGAACATGAGATAGGCCCATGTGAGTGCCCTGAGCCATGCTCCCAGATCTTGAGAAGGAATAAGTTCACAACAGGGGGAAAAGATAATTTGCCAGCTCCACTAACCCAGGAAGCTCAGGACAGAAGCAGCTCCTGTCCAGGCATATATGGTCCATGGACTTTGAATATGTTTCCCCCAATGCATGGACCTGTGTGGGCCTATTACAGGAGACGAGGCCCTTGCCGGCTGGGCTGCAACTGTTTAAGTTGTGCGGTGGAGAGGCAGCTGTCTGATATTTGACGCAGATTTGCCTATTAAACAGGCCCACATCAGGGGCCTAAGGGCTGGTGACTCCTCTCAGGTCAACCAGCCCCTGTGACAGGGGTCCAAGGATAACTGGTACCTCCCTGTCCTTACAACCAAAAGTATTGGGTGCCTATGATCCATCAGCAGAATCCACCCACCTGCACACTCTAGGGAACAGGGACATGCTTTCCTCAGAGACACTTGGGGGGTGGTTCTCAGCCCCCTGCCTTGTTGAGAGCTTGACCTTCTGCTACAATCAGACACCAATACCTATATCAAACACCCCTGCCCCTCTAAGACTGCAGGACAGAACCTGTACTACACACTTGATGACCAGCTTCCTGGACACCTGAGCTGAACCCACACAGGAAAAGCAAATGGACTTATAAGCTCATTTACATGATAACAGCTCTAGCCATCTGGTGACAGGATGTCAGAGACCCAAAGGTGAAAATAATCAAGCTTGCTCATTCAAACAATCCATTTGGGCATATCAAATCAAAACAAAGCGAGAAACTAGGATACAGTAAGCAAATATAAAATAAACTGGTACAATAACTTATAGATGGCTCAGAGAAAACAGTCAATATCAAACCACATAAAGAAACATACCATGATCACTTCAAAAAGCCCTCAAAAGAGAGAATCAAAGGATCTTCTGGATGAAGGTGTCTTCCTGGAATTACCGGATACAGATTTCAAAAGATTAATATACAGAACTCTTCAAGACATAAGGAAGATCAGGCAATACACAGAACAAGCCAAGGAACACACAGATAAAACAGTTGAAGAAATTAAAAAGGTTCTTCAAGAACATAATGAACAATTTAATAAGCTGCAAGAATCCTTAGAGAGACTTCAATCAAATTCAGAAGATTAACAATAAACTTACAGAATTAGACAACTCACTAGAAAGTCAGAGGAGCAGAATCAAGCAACTGGAAGGCAGAATTGGAGAACTTGAAGATAAAGCACATGGTACCAATATATTTGAAGAAAAATCAGATAAAAGAATTTTTAAAAAATGAAGAAACCTTAAAAATCATGTGAGACTCTATCAAGAGAAATAACCTACAAGTGATTGGAGTACCAGAACAGGGAGGGAGAAGAGAAAATACAGAGAAAATTTTTGAAGATTTGTTGGCATAAAACTTCCCTGATATCATAAAAGATGAGAAGATTTCAATCCACGATGCTCATTGAACTCCACATGAGGTAGATTTCAAAAGAAAGTCACCAAGACATATTATAATCACCACTTTCGGCAAAGGGCAGGACATCCGGAAAGGTCAATAAAGACATGGAAGATCTAAATGCAACAATCAACAACTCCACCTTACAGACATATACAGAACACTCCACCCAACAGCAGCCAGGTATACTTTCTTTTCTAATATGCATGGAACATTCTCCAGAATAGACCACATATTAGGTCATAAAGCAAGCCTTAGCAGAATGCAAAACATCGAAATGTTACAAAGCATTTTCTGTGACCATAAGGCCATAAAAGTAGAAATCAATAACAGAAAAAAAACAGGGAAAAGAAATCAAACACTTGGAAACTGAGCAATACCCTGCTCAAAAAAGACTGGGTTATAGAAGACATTAAGGATGGAATAAAGAAATTCATAGAATCCAATGAGAATGAACATACTTCCTAACAGAACCTTTGGAACACAGCAAAAGCAATGCTCAGAGGTTAATTTATATCAGTAAAAGCACGCATACAAAAAAAAGAAGGGCCAAAATCAAAGAATTATCCCTACGACTTGTAGAAATAGAAAGAGAACAACAAACAAACCCTCAGGCACCAGAAGAAAATAATATAAATTAGAGCAGAACTAAATGAAATGGAAAACAGAAAAATAATTGGAAGAGTTAACAAGACCAAAAGCTGATTCTTTGAAAAAATTAACAAAATTGAAAAACCGTTGGCCAAACTGACAGAAAGAAAACAGGACAGGAAGCAGATAACCCAAATAATAAATGGGATAGGTGATATTACAACAGACCCAACTGAAATTTAAAGAAGCATATCAAATTGCTACAAAAAATTTTACTCTAACAAATTTGAAAACCCAGAAGATATGGATGAATTTCTAAAAACACACTACCTACCTAAACCAACACAAACAGAGATAGAACAGCTAAATAGACCCTTAAAAAAAAAAGAAGAGATTGAAAAGGGAATCAAAAAAAATCCCAACCAGAAAAAGCCCTGGCCCAGACGTCTTCATTGCAGAGTCCTGCCAAACTTTCACAGAAGACTTAATGCCACTACCACTAAAGGTATTTCAGAGCATAGAAAAGGGTGGATTACTCCCAAACTCATTTTATGAAGCCAGCATATCCCTGATAGGAAAACCAGGTAAAGACATGAGTAAAAAAGAATATTGCAGACCTATATCCCTCATGAACTTAGATCCAAAAATCCTCAACAAATTTCTAGCCAAAAAAATTCAATGACATATCAAAAAAAATAATTCTCCATGACCAAGTGGAATTCATACCAGGTATGCAGGGATGGTTCAACATTAGAAAAACAATTAATGTAATCCATCGCATAAATAAAACAGAAGACAAGAATCACATGATTTTACCAATTAATGCAGAAAAGGCATTTGACAAAGTCCAACACCCATTCATGATAAAAACTCTCAGCAAAATAGGAACTGAAGGAAAATTCCTCAACATAATAAAGGGCATTGATACAAAACCAACAGTCAACATCATCCTAAATGGAGAGAGTCTGAAAGCATTCCCCTTGAGATCGGGAACCAGACAAGGATACCCTTTATCACCACTCTCATTCAACATTGCGCTGGAGGTCCTAGCCAGAGCGATTAGGCTAGATAAAGAAGTAAAGGCCATCAGATTGGCAAGGAAGAAGTCAAAGTATCTCTATTTGCAGATGACATGATTTTATATGCAGAAAATCCTAAGAATCATCAAGAAAACTACTGAAACCAATAGAAGAGTTCAGCAGAGTATTGGGATACAAGATAAACATACAAAAATCAGTTGAATTCCTCTACACCAACAAAAAGAACATGGAAGAGGAAATCAGCAAATCAATGCCATTTACAGTAGCCCCCAAGAAGATAAAACACTTAGAAATAAATCTCACCACATATGTAAAAGACATACACAAAGAAAACTGCAAGAAACCAAAAAAGACCTACAAAAGTAGAAAAACATACCTTGTTCGTGGATAAGAAGACTCAACTTTGTAAAAATGTCTATTCTACCAAAAGCCATCTGTAGATACAATGCAATTCCATCCAAACTCCAATGACAATTTTTAATGAGATGGAGAAACCAATCACCAACTTCATATGGAAGGGAAAGAGGCCCTGGATAAGTAAAGCATTGCTGAAAAAGAAGAACAAAGTGGGAGGCCTCACTCTACCTGATTTTAGAGCCTGTTATACTGCCACAGTAGTCAAAACAGCCTGGTACTGGTACAACAACAGATACATAGATCAGTGGAACAGAATTGAGAATCCTGACATCAATCCATCCACATATGAGCAGCTGATATTTGACAATGACCAAAAGTCAGTTAAATGGGGAAAAGACACTCTTTTTAAGAAATGGAGCTGGCATATCTTGATATCCTTCTGCAAAAAAATGGAACAAGACCCTTACCTCAAACCAAGCAAAAAAAAAACTAGTTCAAAATGGATCAAAGACCTAAATATAAAATAATAAAGATCATAGAAGAAAAAATAGGGGCAATGAGAGGAGCCCTATTACATGGCATAAACAGTATAAAAAAACAGTATAGAAAGCATTATTCACAATGCAGAAGAGAAACTAGATAACTGGGAGCTCCTAAAAAACAAACACCTTAAGGGGACTTCTAAGTCAATTGGCAAAATAATTCTATTATGAAAACATTCTGCATCCCAATTTGAAATGTGGTGTCTGGGGTCTTAAATGCTAACAAGCGGCCATCTAAGATGCATCAATTGGTTTCAACCCACCTGGAGAAAGGAGAATGAAGAACACCAAGGTCACAGGACAACTAAGAGCCCAAGAGACAGAAAGGGCCACATGAACCAGAGACCTACATCATCCTGAGACCAGAAGAACTAGTTGGTGCCCGGCCACAATCGATGACTGCCCTGACAGGGAGCACAACAGAGGACCCCTGAGGGAGCAGGAGATCAGTGGGATGAAGACCTCAAATTCTCATAAAAAGACCATACTTAATGGTCTGACTGAGACTAGAGGAATCCCAGTGGTCATGGTCCCCAAACCTTCTGTTGGCACAGGACAGGAACCATCCCCGAAGATAACTCATCAGACATGAAAGGGACTGGACAGTGGGTAGGAGAGATATGCTGATGAAGAGTGAGCTAATTATATCAGGTGGACACTTGAGACTGTGTTGGCATCTCCTGTCTGGAGGGGGGATGGGAGGATAGAGAGAGTTGGAAGCTGGCAAAATTGTCACGAAAGGAGAGACTGGAAGGGCTGACTCATTAGGGGGAGAGCAAGTGGGAGTATGGAGTAAGATGTATATAAACTTATATGTGACAGTCTGACTTGATTTGTAAACGTTCACTTGAAGCTTAATAAAAGTTTAAAAAAAAAAAAAAAAAACCTATGCTTATCCAAAGATTTCAACAAAAGAGTAAAAAGATCACCTACAGGCTGGGAAAAAGTTTTTAACTATGACATTTCCAATCAGCATCTGATCTCTAAAATCTACATGATACTGCAAAAACTCAACCACAAAGAGACAAATAACCCAATTAAAAAATGGACAAAGGATATGAACAGACACTTCACTAAAGAAAACTTTCAGGTGGCTAACAGATACATGAGGAAATGCTCACAATCATGAGCCATTAGAGAAATGGAAATCAAAACTACAATGAGATTCCATCTCACTCCAACAAGGCTGGCATTAATCCAAAAAACACAAAATAATAAATGTTGGAGAGGTTTTGAAAAGGCTGGAACACTTATACACTGCTAGTGGGAATGTAAAATGGTACAACCACTTTGGAAATAGATTTGGCACTTCCTTAAAAAACTAGAAGTAGAACTACAGTACGATCCAGCAGTCCCACTCCTTGGAATATATCCTAGAGAAATAAGAGCCTTTACATGAACAAATATATGCACACCCATGTTCATTGCAGCACTGTTTACAATAGCAAAAATTTGGAAGCAACCAAGGTGCCCATCAATGGATGAATGGATAAATAAATTATGGTATATTCACACAATGGAATATTACACATCGATAAAGAACAGTGATAAATCTGTGAAACTTTTCATAACATGGAGGAATCTGGAAGACATTATGCTGACTGAAATTAGTAAGTTGCAAAAGGACAAATATTGTGTAAGACCACTGTTATAAGAACTTGACAAATAGTTTAAACAGAGAAGAAAATATTCTTTGATGGTTATGAGAAGATGGAGGGTGGGAGGAAGGGAGAGGGGTTTTCACTAATTAGATAGTAGTTAAGAACTATTTTAGGTGAAGGGAAAGACAACACACAATAAGGGAGAGGACAGCACAACTGGACTAAACTAAAGCAAAGAAGTTTCCTGAGCTAACTGAACTCTTTGAAGGCCAGCATAGCAGGGGCGGGGGTTTGGGGACTATGGTTTCAGGGGACATCTAAGTCAACTGGCATAATAAAATCTATTAAGATAACATTCTAAATCCCACCTTGGAGAGCGGCGTCTGGGGTCTTAAACTCTAGCAAGCGGCCATCTGAGATGCATCAATTGGTCTCAACCCAACTGGAGCAATAGAGAATGAAGAACACCGAGGACACAAGGCGATTACGAGCCCAAGAGACAAAAAGGGCCACATGAACCAGAGATTACATCAGCGTGAGACCAAAAGAACTAGACGGTGCCCAGGCACAACTGATGACTGCCCTGTGAGAGAACACAACAGAGAACCCCTGTGGGAGCAGGAGAGCGTGGGATGCAGACCCCAAATTCTCGTAAAAAGACCAGACTTAATGCCCTGACTGAGACTAGAATGACCCCAACGCCATGGTCCCCAGACCTTCTGTTAGCCCAAGGTAGGAACCATTCCTAAAGCTAACTCTTCAGACAAGGATTGGACTGCACTATGGGATAGACAATGATACTGGTAAAGAATGAGCTTCTTGGATCAAGGAGACACATGAGACTATGTTGGCATCTCCTGTCTGAAGGGGAGATGAGAGGTTAGAGAGGTTCAGAAGCTGGCCAAATGGGCAAGAAAAGAAATAGAGGAGGGAAGGAGTGTGTTGTCTCATTAGGGGGAGAGCAATTAGGAGTATATAGCAAGGTGTTTATAAATTTTTGTATGACAGTCCAACTTGATTTGTAAACTTTCACTTAAAGCACAATAATTTTTTTTAAAAAATCATAAATTTATTAGCTAAATTCAAGTCAACTCCATTAGCTAAATAGGTTTTACTATACAAATATATTTTAAACATATTAATGATTACTATTTTGTTTATAGGTAAACACATTCACCTTAATATTTCAAACTAATATTGCTAAGGAAATGTTAAATTAATTACTAGTAAAATGGTTCAAAATACACGCAATGACAAAATGGTTACAGGATATGTGAAAAGATGGTCAGTCTTACTGGTGGTAAGGAAATACAAAATAATATAATGGTGAGATATACACTACCAGAAGGAGAAAAAGAGTATTGCGTAATTTGGCGAGTGCAATACATAGAGTAACCGTATACAAGAAAGCAAGTTGTTCAAGCTTTTGCCAAGCCTTGTGCTCTGTCATGGGACCACACCTACCTAGAGGAAAAAGTTTGCTTTATTAATTTACACAAAATTGTTACATGGGTTAGTGGTAGCCCAGTCAATCTGAAAGTACAAATAGTCCCCAACTTACAGCGCATTCAAGTTACAAGGAATCACACTTAGATCATCTTTTTTTTTTTTTTTTGTACATCTTACGGTTAGTAATTTGTACTAAATGTCGCAGCGTGTAATTTGCTGATCTCATCATTCTCATGCCAACCCCAAAAACAAAGAACAGATTTATAAAGATACTGATGGTAAAAGTCAATGGTATATATACATATATATATATTTTTTTTTTTTTCTAATGAGATATTTGACTTACATCAGAGTGGACATAAGTCAGAACTAACTTAGGACAGAGGAGAGTGGTCAGAATAGAACCCTGTTGTAAGTCAGAGACTGCCTATGCATATCAATATGTTGGTGGCTAGATAATGCAAATGGTTAAGTGCTCAACTACTAAACAAAAGGCTGACCATTGAAACCCACCTAAAGGTGCCACAGAAGATAGGCCTGGTAATCTGATTCTGAAAAGTCATGGCCTTGAAAACCCTGTGGAGAAGTTCTACTCTGCACATATAGGGTCATCGTGAGTCAGAATCTACTTGATGGCAACCAACCAGATCAATATATTAATTTTTTTCATACCACTTGGTACTTCCGCTTACAGAAACCTACACAATCACATTTTTGTTCCAAGTTATTTATTGAAGAAATGAGTATAATAGAAAATATAGGGACAATTTCATTACCAGTCAAGAGAGGGATAATTAAATAAGTTATGATACAACTGGAGTGAGCAATAGTATGTAGCTTTTGAAAATAATGAGATAAATCTAAAAGTATCACTATTAGAAGATATTAATCGGTTTATTGTTGAATAAAAAATGTCATGCACAAAATATTTTTAAAAACTCAATTTTATATACATGAAACCAAAGTCACATTTACACAAAGATACACACAATATGTGTATAATTTTCAGTTCTAATGAATACTCATTTTGAAGTTATACAGTTATTTTACTTAGAAAAAAGAAAAAGAGGCATTATATTAAACTTAAATATTTACTTGTAGACATATTCCTGTTTCAGGTAATTCCAAGTATAAAAAAAAAGTGTGTATTGAAGGAATATATAATTTCTATCTGGTGAAAAGAAAATAAGAGAATGCCAACCTGAATACTGAGAGTAATTACAATTGGATCACAGCAGCAAGGGAATATGAGATTAATACTTATACATTTTGGTGTACTTATATACTGTTTGCATTTTCTGCATTGCTAAGATAACTTTTTTAATTATTTTCTGTTAATAATGTAAAAATATTGCAAGTGATTAATTTGTTAGGGAGATTTTAGATACATTAAAAAAAAAAAATCATTTATTTCTCTCAAACCAAGAGAAACCATCTTATTTAATGGTGAATCATTAAGAAATCCACATTAAAAACTGTGTAACATAAAAAATAACTATTCTCACAATTAACACAAGAATATATATATATATATATATGTTGTTAATTACCTTCAAATTGATTCATACATATGTACGCATTTTTCTTATTTTATTATATATTTATGTTATATAAAAATATATATATATGTTATATATAAATATATAATTTTATATACAACAATTTATGTATTTGTTTCCTCCATATACATTTTCTCATTTTGTATATATCTATATATATATTTATATTAAATAGATATATTTAGATATATATCTAATATATATATCTATATATACTTATATTAAATATATATATGGATATATACAAAATGAGAAAATGTATATGGAGGAAACAAAATTAATTTTTAGGTGGTCTCACAGTTATCCTAGAAGAAAAAAATCTTAATAAAAATAAAATAAAATAGGAAAAATCTATTTTGAAGGAGTGAAAGAGTTCATTTAAAATCATGGCAGTAAATACATGTTAGAATTTTGTCTATTAAAAATCACAACAAACACATATTAAAAAATGGAAAAATGAGTAAGGAAGGCTCCTAATCAGATGAGAAAAACTAAAATTTTACTGAGGTACACACAAGAAAATTTACCTTGTAGACAAATACACCAACATCCTGGATATGAAGAATTAATATATTAAAGGTATGTATTTCAACTTTTTTAAAAAATAAATTGTAGTGCATGATCAACAGAATTCATAATGGTTAAATTGTTAAAATATTATTAGAGTTTATCTGTATGAAAAAAAACAAAAAAAAAACAAAGTACTGTTGGAAAAAATAGGAATGATTCACAATGATTTATAGTTATTCATATGATCCACTATAAAAGAAACAAACACATGTAAACCCATGTTTTTTTATGACCCAGCTAGAAAATATTATCATTGGGGAATGTGTGAATTCTTGAATAAATAATCAGATAACTTCTCAAATATTTGGAATACAGAGTTAGCTTTCATATTTATAAATAAACTATAAAAGATTTATGAGCAAATCTTTAAAAAAAAGTAAAAAGTTACTACAGTTAAATATTTTTGTTATATCATTTTTATAACAATTTGTATTAATATTTTCTAAGGGAAAATTACAAACTTAACTACATATGCATTTAAAATTTTAATACGGAAAAATGTCCTATAGAGCATTAAAATACAAATAAATGAATAGTATAAAAAAATTAAAGTCTATATCAGGTGAGAGATCAACTTATTTACATGAAATAAAATCCTTATGAACAATGATAAAAAGGATATACTAAATGGAAAAATGCACAAATAATTATTTAGTTTTGCAAAAAACAAATCCAAATGAGCAATAACCATAACAACACATTTTTTACATATTTCAAAATAGAAAGCTAGAATACTTATTACTAAATTAGATTACATGTTTTCCACTTCTTCAAAAGTTAAATAAATTTGAAAAATTCATTTACAAACTGGAAAAAAAATCAGGATGTAATTACAAATGCCAGCACACCTCTGTTTGTCTTATTGTGGTGACTTGCTTTGTTGCTGTGGTGCTAAAAGCCATGCTACTAGTTTTTTGAATAACAGTAGGGCCACCCTTAGTGACTAGGTTTTTGCAGAGCTTTAGGACTAAGATAGACTAGGAAGAAGGACCTGACAATCTACTTCTAAAAAAACTTGGCCGGTGAAAACTTTATGAATATCAGTGGAACTTTGATACAGTGCCAGAAGATAAATCCCTCAGAGTGGAAGACACTCAAAATAAGACTGAGGAAGAGCTGTCTCCTCAAAGTAGATGGAGTAAAGCATTTGGGACCTTCATTTGCTGATGTGGCGCAACTCCAAATAAGAAGAAATAGTTGTGAACATTAAGAATTGAAATATAGAATATAAGAGGAATAAATCTAGAAAAATTGGAAGTTGTCAAAAATGAAATGAAACGCTTCAAGAGATAACCTAGGCATTATTGAGCTAAAATGGACTGATACTGGCCATTTCGAATTGGACAATCATATGGTCTACTATGACAGGAAAAACAAATTGGAGAGGAATGACAGTGATAGAATACTATCCATTTACATCTACAAGAAAGACCAGTTAATTCAAATTTGTGCACCAACCTAATGCTGATGATGAAGAAATTGAAATTTTTTACCAGCTTCTGCAATCTGACATTGATCCAACATGCAATCAAGATGCATTGATAATTACTGGTGATTGGAATGCTAAAGGTAGAGACAAAAAAGAAGAATCACTGGTTGTAAAATATGGCCTTGGTGATAGAAAGGACACTGGATGTCACATAATAGAATTTTGCAAGACCAACAACCTATTCATTGAAATACCTTTTTACAACAACAAAAATGGTAACTATACCTGTGGATCTTGCCAAATAGAATACACAGGAATCAAACTGAGTACAGTTGTGAAAAGGGACTATGGAAAAGCTCAATATCATCAGTCAAAACAAGGCCAGGGACCAACTGGAGAACAGACCGTCAATTGCTCATATGCAAGTTCAAGTTGAAGCTGAAGAAAATTGAATCCACAAGAGCAGAGGTATGGTTTTGAATATATCCCACTTGAATTTGGAGACCATCTCAAGAATAGGTTTGATGCATTGAACTCTAACGACTGAAGACCAGACAAGTTTTGGTATGATATCAAAGACATCATAGAGGAAGAAAGCAAAAGATCATTAAAAAGGCAGAAAAGTAAGAAAAGACCAAAACGGTTATCAGATAAGAGACTCTGAAACCTGCTGTTGAACACAGGACAGCTAAAGTGAACAGAAGAAACAATGATGTAAAAGAGTTGAACAGAAGATTTCAAAGTATGGCTCAAGAAGACAAAGTAAAGTATTATAATGAAATGTGCAAAGTCCTGGAGATAGAAAACCAAAATGGAAGAAAACAGTACTTCTCAAGCTGAAAGAACCGAACTAAAAATTCAAGCCGTAAGTTGCAATACTGAAGGATTCTATGGGTAAAATATCAAATGACACAGTAAGAATCCACAGGGAAAAAAAAAAGGAAGAAATACACAAAGTCACTGTACCAAAAAGAACCTGTAGATGATCAATGATTTCAGGAGGTAGGATATGATCAAGAACTGATTGCATTGAAGGAAGAAGTCCAAGCTGCACTGAAAGCATTGGCAAAAAAAAACAAGTCTCCAGGAATTCACAGAATGCCAATTGAGATGTTCCAACAAATGGACAAAATGCTGGAAGCGCTCAAGAAATTTGGAAGACAGTTAACTAGTCAACTGAATGGAAGAAATCTGTATTTGTGCCCATTGCAAAGAAAGGTGATCCAATGGAATGAAGAAATTATCCAACAATACCATCAATATCACACTCAAGTAAAATTTTGCTAAAGATAATTCAGAAGTGGTTCCAGCTGTACATGGATAGGGACCTGCCAGAGATTTAGGCAGAATTTATAAGAGGTCTTAGGATGAGGGAAATTATTACTTATGTTAGACGGATTTTGTCTGAACAGACAATACCAGAAAGATGTTCACCTATGTTTTATTGATATGCAAAGGCATTCTACTGTAAGGATCATAAATAATTACGGATAATATTTTAAACAATGGGAATTCCAGAACACTTAATTGCACTTAATTGTGCTCATGAGGAAAGTGTACATGGACCGATACTCAGTAGTTCGAACACAACAAAGGGATATTGCGTTGTTTAAAGCAGGGAAAGGTGCACTTCGGTGTGGTATCCTCTGACCATATTTATTCAATCCGTATGCCCCTTGCCATCTAGTTGATGCCAACTCATAGTGACCCTATGGGACAGAACAGAACTGCCCCATAGAGTTTCCAAGGAACAGCTGGTAGATTTGAACTGCCAAACGTTTGTTTGGCAGCCTAATGTTTAACCACTGTGCCACAAGGGTTATGCTGAACAAATAATTTGAGAAGCTGGACTATATGAAGAACTCAGCGTCAGGACAGGAGGAAGGTTCATAAATAATCTGTAATATGCAGATGACACAAACTTGCTTACAGAAATCAAAGCTTGAAGCACTTACTAATGAAAATCAAAGACTACAGCCTTCAGTATGGTTTACACCTCAACACAAAGAAACAAAAATCCCCACAGCTGGACCAGTAAGCTACATCTGGGTAAACGGAGAAAGGATTGAAGTTTTTGAGGGCTTCATTTTGCTAGGGTCCGCAATCAAAGCCCTTGGAAGCAGCAATTAAGAAATCAAAAGTTGTATTACAGTGGGTAAATTTGCTGCAAAAGATCTCTTTAAAGTGTTAAAAAGCAAAGACATTACTTTGAGGAGTAAGATGTGACTGACCAAAGCCATGGTATTTTCAATGGCCTCATATGCATGAGAAAACTGGACACTGAATAAGGAAGACCGAGAAAGAATTGATGTATTTGACTTATAATGTTGGCAAAGAATATTGACTATACCATGGACTGCCAGAAGAATGAACACAACCGTCTTCAAAGAAGCACAACCAGAATGCTCCTTAGAAACAAGAATGGTGAGACTTTGTCTCAAGTACTTTGGACACGTTATCAGGAAGGATCAGTCCCTGGAGAAGAACATCATGCTTTCTAAAGCAGAGGATCAGCAAAAATGAGGAAGGCTCAACAAGATGGATTGACATAGTAGCTGCAACAATGGGCTCAAATATAGCATCAGTTATGAGGATGGCACAGGACCAGACAGTGTTTTGTTCTGTTCTACATAGGGTCACTATGATTCAGAACTGACTTGATGGCCCCTAAAAACAGGAACAATCTTTAATTCTACTCAAGAAACACTACATTCTTTGATTTTCAGGGCAATTTGACAAAGTGTATCATAAGCTTTCATTTAAGATTGCATTTTTCTAAATTATTGTCCTAAGAAAGTATTCAACAATATGCACAAATATTTCTATACAAAGCTGTTTATTACAACTTTATGAAAATGGATATATTATAGGAGTATTAATATAATTAAAAAAAACAAACAAACCTTGAGTCAGTCCTATAGCAACCCTATAGGACAGGGTAGAACTGCCCCATAGGGTTACCAAAGCTGTAATTTTTAAGGAAACCGCTGCAGAGCAGCTGGTGGGCTCAAACTACTGACCCTCTGGTTAGTAGCTGTATGCTTTAGTTACTGCATCAACAGGGTTCCTTATTAATACTATAAAAATATTTTAAAAAATAGGGGTATATAAATTGTGTATTTTTATGGAATAAATAGTATGTATCTATTAAAATTCTGTTGTAGAAAAATACTGTTATATGGAAAGTTGTTTACAAAATGTTGTCAATGGAATAGATTTTATTAATATGTCCATAATTTTTTCATGATTAATGGCATTTTTCATCATTTTTGTGGTCTTTGTATTTTTGTTTTCCATTTTTTTACAATGTATATGTATTCGATTTATAAAGTTAAAAAATTACTGAAAAATATCACATATCACTATATTTCCTTTTTTTAAATAGATAAAATTAAATCCATTTTTCTTTTAAGATTATTTTTATTGTGCCTTGTCATAAAGTGTATCTTGTTGTTTTTAGGCGCCATCAAGTCAGTTCTGATTCATAGCGACCAACAGAAAGAAACAATGCCCAGTCCTGCATCATCCTCACAGTTCTGGCCATGTTTGTCCTCATTGTTGCAGCCACAGTGTCAATCCATCTCATTGAGGGTCTTCCTCTTTTTCGCTGACACTCTACTTTATTTACCAAACATATATCCTTCTCTAGGGACTGGTCCCTCCAGACAGCAAGTCCGAAATACATGAGATGAAGTCTCGCCATTCTCCCTTCTAAGGAGATTTCTGGCTGTACTTCTTCCAAACAGATTTGTTCGTTCTTCTGGCAGTCCATGGTGTATTCAATATTCTTCACCAACACCATAATTCGGAGGCATCAATTCTTTGGTCTTCCTTATTCATTGTCCAGCTTTGGCATATATACGAGGCTATTAAAAATACCGTGGCTTGGGTCAGCCACACATTAGTCCACAAAGTGACATCTTTGTTTTAAACCCTTTAAAGAGGTCTTTTGCTGCAGAGTTTCCCAATTCAGGACTTTGTTTAATTTCTTGGCTGCTGCTTCCATGGGCATTGGTTGTGGGGCCAAGTAAAACAAAACTCTTGACAACTTCAGTAATTTCTCTATTTATCATAATGTTGCTTACTGGTCCAGTTGTGACGATTTTTATTTTCTTTATGTTGAGGTATAATCCATACTGATGGCAGTAATTTTTGATCTTTATCAGTGAATGTTTCAAGGCACTTTCAGAAAGCAATGTAGCGTTTTCCACATGTCACAGGTTGTTAGTCTTCCTCCAATTCTGATGTTACATTCTTATTCATATAGTTTAGCTTATCAGATGATATGCTCAGCACACAGATTGCATAAGTATCATAAAAGGATACAACCCTGACACAAACTTTTCCTGATTTTAAATCCTGCAGTATTCCCTTGTTTTGTTTGCAAGACTGGCTCTTTGTCTATGCACAGTTTCTGCAAAGTGCAGTTAAGTATTCTGGAATTTTCATGCTTCACAATGTGATCAATAATCTGTTATGATCCACACAGTCAAATGCCTTTGCATAGACAGTAAAACACAGGTAAATATCTGTCTGGTATTCTCTGCTTTTAACCCAGATCCATCTGACATTAAAAAACCTGCCCTCTGATGAATCTGGCTTGAATTTCTGGCAGTTCCTTGCCAATGTACTGCTGCACTCATTTTTTAAATTATCTTCAGCTAAATTTTTCTTGCATGTGATATTAATGATATTGTTTGATAATTTCCTCATTCTGCTGGATCACTTTTCTTTGGAATGGGCACAAATATAGATCTCTTCCAATCAGTTGACCAGGTAGCTCTCTTCTAAATTTCTTGGCATAGATGAATGAGTGATTCCAACATTGCATCCATTTGTTGAAACATCTCAATTGGTATTCTGTCAATTCCTGGAGCCCTATTTTTCACCAATGCCTTCAGTGAAGCTTGGACTTCTTCCATCAGTAGCATCAGTTCTTGATCACATGCTACCTCCTGAAATGATTGAATATTGATCAATTATTTTTGGTACAGTGATTCTATGTATTCAGACCATCTTCTTTTGATGATTCCTGCAACCATAAAAAAAAGATGGTCGGAATACACTTTTCTCATAGAATTCTTCCCTATTGCAACTCAAGGCTTGAATTTTTTCCTCAGTTCCTTCAGCTTGAGAAATGGTGGAAGTGTTCTTCTCTTTTGGCTTTATAACTCCAGGTCTTTGCACATTTCATTAAAATACTTTATCTTCTCGAGCTGCTCTTTGAAATCCTCTGCTCAGCTCTTTTACTACATCATATCTTCCTTTCAATTTAGCTACTCTACATTCCAGAGCAATTTTCAGAGTCTCTTCGGACATCTCTTTTTTTTTTTTTTTCCTTTCTGTCTTTTTAGTGACCTTCTGTTTTCTTCATGTATAATGTCCTGGATGTCTCCTCGCAACTCATCTGTTCTGCAGTCACTTGTGTTCAGTGCTTTAAATCTATTCTTGAGATGTCCTCTATATTCATGTGAAATATACTCAAGATTATACTTTAGCTCACTTGGACATCTTTTAATTTTCTTTAGCTTTAATTTGAACTTGTGTATGAGCAATTGATAGTATGTTCAGCAGTGAGCCCCTAGCCTTGTAGTGACTAATGATACTGAGATCCCCCATAAGCTGTTTTCACAGGTGTAGTGGATTTGATTCCCGTGTATTCCATCTGGTGAGGGTCATGCGTAAAGCTGCTGATTATGTTGTTCAAAAAAGATATTTCAAATGAACAGGTCATTGGTCTTGCAAAATTCTGTCATGTGATATCAGCATCATTTCTATCAACAAGGCCGTATGTTTCAATTATGATCTTTCTTTGTTTCCAATTTTCACATTCTAACCACCTGTAATTATCAATGCATCTTAGTTACATGTTTGATCAATTTCATTCTGCAGAAGTTGGCAAAAAGCTTCAATTTCCTCATCTTATGCATTAGTGGCTGGTGTGTAAATTTGAATAATATTCATATCAACTGGTCTTCCTTGTAGGTCTATTGATGTTGTCCTGTCACTGACAACATTGTACTTTAGGATAAATGTTGCATTGTTCTTTCTAACGATGAACACGATGCCATTCCTCTTCAATTTGTCATCCCCGGCATAGTAGACCGTATGATCAGCCAATTCAAAATGGCCGATACCAGTCCATTTCAACTCACTAATGCCTAGGGTATAGATCTTGGTGTTGCATTTCATTTCTGAGAACTTCCAATTTTCCTAGATTCATACTTCTTATATTCCATGTTCCAAGTACTAATGGATTTTTGGAGATGTTTCTTATTTTGAGTCATGCCACATCACCAAATGAATGTCCTGAAAGCTTTATCCCATCCATGTATTTAGGTAAACTACATTGAAGAAGCTGCTATTACTTAGTCATATTCCGAGCACCTTCCAACCTGAGGGGCTCATCTTCTGGGACTATAACAGACAACGTTCCACTGTTATCCGTAAGGTTTTCACTGGCCAATTTATTCAGAAGCTTATTGCCAGGTCCTTCTTCCTAGTCTGTCTTAGTGTGGAAGCTCAGCTAAAACCTGTCCACCGTGGGTGACCCTGTTGGTATTTGAAATACTGCTGGCATAGCTTCCAGCATTTCAGTAACTTGAAAACTACCATAGTAAGAGAAACTGACAGACTTGTGATGGATAAAATGTATACATATAGATGTACATGCGCTTGTACATATACATATATAGTGGTCTATAACTAGCCTTCTATTCATTGCCTGATCCACTTAGTAGATGAAGGAATAAACATATCACAAATGAAAAGATACACTGATGAACTGAGTTCTTAAAAAACTGCTCAAAACAAGCATCTCTTTTCTAGTAATTTAATCTTTACCCACTTGTAAAGTTCCAGTCTTCTTAGTCTCTTATTTATTTTCTGATGTCTATCAACACAAGGTCTCTGGGTGGTACAAATGATTTGTACTCCACTACTAACCTAAAGATTGGTGATTTAAGTCCTTCGGTAGATCCACAAAAGAAAGGCCTGGTGATCTGCTTCCCTAAAGACTAAAAAAAAAAAAACCATCTTGAAAATCCTATAAACAAACAAAACAAAAACAAACACATTGCCAGTAAGTCAGTTCTGACACATAGTGACCATATAATGAGCAGTTATATTCTGTGTAACACATGGGATCACTATGAATTGGAATCAAACTCGACAGCAATGGGTTTTATCTATTAATATCTAAAAATGTAAATACATCCAAAGAGAAGGTATATATCTTTCAGGAGATGCAGGATTTGATGAACCTGTTATTATATTAGAACTCTTTCAAACATACAAATACCAATGAGTAAATGACAATCCAGTAAAGTTAGATTTCAGAAAATCTCTAAGGATGATGTTGTAATCAATTCAGAAAGTATTTGAATATGAAAAGACACCTGGGAATATCAATTATTGTTATTGCAATAACAAATTCATTACCACATGCTGAACATCAAATGTGAAATGCTTTTTATGAATTTCTAACATTTTGTGAAAAACTATGGCAACACTCCAATATTTTTACTTACTATTAACATATTTTAAGTATATCATTTTCTAAATTATCTGATAAAGTTAACACATTTTCAACATTGTTATTTTAGTTTAGTTTATATTAGGATTTAGTACCATTAAAATATTTTCCATAGAAATATTTTCTGTTTTAACGTTTGTTTTGTCTTGACCTTTTTCTGATATATATAGATATATCCTTTTCTGATATATTAGGAAAGCAGGGACTTTGCTCATTCAAAACACTATGAATAATCATCATTGGGCCTGCATTAGTTTACATTATGACCAGAAATCTTGACCTCATTTCAAGCCACAGGTCATATTTATAAATGTACACTGCCTTATGTACAAACTGCATACTGATGTGAGATAGAGAATAAAATCTGAACAAAGATGGAGAGAGCTTGAATCACTCAGACTCCCTGAAATGTTTCACAGGTGCTGAGATACATATTTTTTAGTTCTCTGTGTGAAGTGATATGAGCCATACCCTCTATTTTAATTAGCTCCAATTTTAATATCACACATTTCAATTTGTTCAATCTACACGTGGATACTATATTTTTGCCTTAAATATACAGTTGCAGTTTTTAAATATTTAAAAAAAAATGCACCTTAAACCAAGCTCATCAATATTCCTTTTAAAAATAGAGGAAACTGAAAAACTTGGAAATAAAAAGCTAAAAAGCTTACTATAAATAGTCCTGTAAATACATCAAAGAATAAAAAAAAGATGTTCTTCATAAGGTAGTATAGAAGATGTACAAGAAAGTAATATAGCAATGTCACACCTTCGGGCAACTAAGGCTTTGAAATAGGTAGAAATTAGCCAGCAGTCATACGATCAAACACTTACTCAAATTTAGTCACCCTTTCCAAGAATGCTTGTGTTTTTCCTAGAAAGATTTTCCGGAGAGATATAACTATTATCTCCAAATTAATGTTGTGTGGGATCCTGATCTCTCTCTTTGTCACAAGATTATAAAAGCCTGGTTTCATAACCAAGAAGGGATTATGCAGAGGACGAACTGAATCTGAGAGCTGTGAGAGGGCACAGTTGCTTTTGAGTATGTCTTTACCTCTAATAATTTGAACTTTCCTCAAAGAACTACAATTTCTTGATATATTTTCAAATACTAGGAAAAGCTCCAATACGAGTGCACTTCAGTTTTTAAGGATGTATAGGAGAAAAAAGAAAAAAAAAAAAAAAAGGAGAAACACATGCAACAAAGGGAACTGTGAATGGAAAGCAAAATGTGACCTTTTCCATGGTTCTGATGCCCCTGAATGCTGCACTTTGAATAGCATTCTTCAGGGCCGTTGCAAGTGCTTCATTTAGACTGGAACAGGTCTAAATCATTGGCTCATAAGGTTTCTTCTGTAAGTGAATTTTCAGGTCACTTAGCAGGTGACCTTTAAGACCAGTCTAAGCAGGGTTTTTTTCTTCAATATGCAGCACATATTGGAAATGTGAAATATGAGGAAGGCAAGGCCAGAGTTCATTTACTCATGTGAAAAAGCAGAATTCACAATAGAACTCATTTTTGTTTATTATCTATTCTCTTTATTGACCATGTTTCAAATACAGAAGCCTAACATTTTACCATTTTATTCCTAAAAGCACCTTCTCTCATCTTCCTTTTCCTCTACTGTAGTATAGAGCTTCCTTTTTTTCTTTTATTCTCTTTAATAGTTATCATGGAAAGGTGCCCTAGTCCTGTCTGCTTTTTTTCTAACCCACCTGTTTTTAACTAATTGTTTTATTTTCGGAGATATTTAAGGGAAAAGAAGTAATCAATTGATTGAGTCAGTAACTATAATCTAAACACCTGCTTGGGAGCTGCTTAAATAATGACAAAAAGAAGAACCTATGAGAGTCATCCTAGAGTTTAGAATATAGAGGTGAAGACTGACATTAATCAAATAGGTATTAAAGTAAATTATAACATTGCAAAGATAGGTAGTGCCATGAATGACAGATACTTGGTGCCACATGAGCATTTATTAGGGTATTGATATAATGAGGGATGACAAGAAAGTCCACAGTCCTCTCTTTGGAAATGATGATTGGACTTGAGCATGGATAGAAAGTGTTATTTGAAGAAGGGAGGTAAGATATGTAGAAGTAACAAAAAGTACAAAGTTTGTGTGGTAAGAGGGACGTTGAGTGAAAAGAAAGATGAGGATCAAGAAGTCAGTAAATGCCAAGTCTTGTAGAGATGTTTGAGTCATGTTTAAAAAAATACATACATATATATGTATGCATATATATATGACATATGACTTATTTGTCCTTAAAGAAAATAGGAAGCCATGAAAGTCTTTTATGCAGGAAATATTATATGATGATTTGTGTGGTTTCAGAAAAATCTCTCTAGCTGCAGTAAGGATGAAAATTTTAAAGCAGATAAGAATTGATGCCATTTGACTACTTAGGAAACTGTGGAGTATGTCAGAAAAAACATGATGGCAACTTGGATTACACTGAGTTATGGAGACGAAGAGACATGTATGGGTCTGAAGAATGCCTTTCGTGTGTAACCACACTATTAGCTTTTTGTGGGTTTGTGACTTACATTCATCTGCTTATGCTATTCTGATTGTTTTTCTTCTAAGATGGGGCAGCAACTACCAACAACAATTTATGCTATTATAATATGTGCATAATAGTTGTGTTCTTTTTATGTGTATAATCTGGATCCCAAGCTAAATTATACATGATTTAAGGTAAAAATATATACACTTTATGATGTTGTAAGTACAAAGGGAGCCATGGAATCCATTCTTACAAAATTTACATTCATACCAACCTGCCTAAGATACTACCAGGAAAATTCCCAACAAAATCATCAAAAAGTCATCATTTCTATACCTGTACATCTGTCTCCAATTCTCACCTCTTTTCAGTTTTTAACATTTTTCTGCTCTTCCCTCTGAAACTCAGTCAGTCATCAATTATATCCTCAGCCTCTTCTCTGAACATTTCCCTCAATTTCTTGTCTAAATGAAACCTGGTTCTCTGTTGAGCAAACCTTTTGTTCTTCAGCCATACAAGCCTCAGGGCTACTGTCTGACATTGAAGTAAATGTCCTCTTTGTTCCCTGGATAATTGTTCTTCCTTTATCTCCCTTAAATCCACCAGGTTTTAAGACTATGGCTTCAAATTATACTCAACATTAATTCCATTAAATTCTTTACCATATTCAATACCATGTATAATATCTTTTCAATAACCTGAACTCTCAGGACCTTGACCTCCTCTCTTTTGGTCTTGCCCTCTATCTTTCTCCACTCTGTCTTAATTTAGGTTTCTTCCTTACATTTAACAACTTCCATCCATTATGTAATCTCCAAAATTCCATTAAAAACTCTCTGATATATGCCTTTCTTATCTCAACTGCATACCAACACCACTTACAATTACATATGTCCACTTGATCAGCTTTCCAAGGCTTCCTATCCCCTTCAAATCTTCACTTCTCTCCTTATCCAGCCTATGTGAATTATTATTATAATCATTTCTTTAAATTCATTCTTAATACCTTTTTATCTCTCTTATTCTGGCCTGGCAAAACACCAACCAAGTTAAGTTGAATTTTCTGTCTACTCCACAAATTGTCCAGGACAGATAAGTACAGCTGGAGAAAAATGCACAGCCTTGATGATTGCTCTCACTATTCATCATGAACAATCAAGTAGATGTCTAGTGCTATCCATCAATTCTCCGATATTTACCACCCTTATATTATCCTTTTCCTTTTTAAACTTTTATCATGTACTACCCTTTTTTTCATTCTTAAGTGATAAAGGTGCTGTTTTTCAATAAGACAATAGAATTAATCAGGAAAGGCTTTTCACCTTTGTCCTTCTCACGAACTATATCACTGCGTTTGCATCTTCAAATGTGCACTCTGATATTTCTCTTGTTACAGAAATGACCATCCATTCTTCACTTTTGAACAAATTACATTCCCTCTTTCCTATTCAAAGCCATCCCAAGAACAATTCTTAATTCTCTCTTCTTCCTTGTTTCATGTTAATCTTTCTACCAAATTATTTGTATCAGCATTTAATCAATATATAATTCTTCCCTTCTTTATAAAAAGCATCTCACCCCAATATAGTCCTCTAGCTATTGCTTCAGTTTTTCACTCTGCTGTAAAAATGGCATGAGGTTGTGTCTGACATCCTCTAACTTCACAAGGTCTAAGGCTGATTCCTATGAGCCAGAGGTCAGACATGCCTCCTCTCTCAGCCATCTTTACCAATTCTGACACCAGCCGTCCTGCCCACGGCACTCTCTACTTCTCTGTTGGGTTCCATAATTCATTGCAATGGCCATACAGAACTCACAGACAATACTCACAATTAGGGGGTTAATTAGGGAAGTAACAGTTACAATTCAGGCTCAGGGACACTCAGGATGCAGTTCTTCCATCAAGAAAGCCATGCTTTCAGGTATACCCAAAGACATTCATCTTTCTTGTTCCATGGGCTGGGAAGCCCACCACTCAGTTTCTCCTGCCACCTTTTCTCTGCCACTTCTCTGCCACTGCCTCCCTTTCATCTTCAGGGTTTCAGCTTGCTCTCTGTCTCCTGGGTACGGGAACTTCTTAGCACACGGATCCTGGGTCTAAAGGATGGGCTTTCCGCTTCTGGTTGTTCTCCTTGGTGGTGCCAGAATCTTTTCCTTTCCCACCTCTGGAGTGGCTCATTTCAAGCCCAGTGGAATGGCAAAACTGACCAATCCTTTGGTGGGCCACAATTACCCTATTACACAGTCCCGCTGAATCACTTGGAGGGAGTTACAAGACCACGGCTTTAGGCCAAACAAAAGTGATCCATTGCACCACAGGCCACCTCCTCGCTTTTCTAGCCATGGTTCTTTCATATTTGGAGGATTATTTCCCCCTCCCAATCATTTTACCAGTTCAAAAGAGTCATTAACAACTAGTCCTTCAATAGGGCAAAGAGTTCCCAGGGTGAGATTACTCAGGTACCAGCCATTCAGGTCTGCTGCAGATGTTCATCTGATCTGGTCATGTTCTCCAATAGTTCATCTCAGGTTTACCATTTCTGGCCTCTGGTAACATTCAACTGAGAGAAGATTATTCCCTTGCTCTGAGCTTGATGAGTTATCAGCAGTATCAGCATAGCAAAATCTTTAAGGGATCTTAGGTTCAGCTACTGCACTCCAGTCCAGCAGTGCCTCCCCCTCTTCTACTCTTTCACAGTTATTGCTTCTACAGTTACGCTTTTTGAAATCACAATTAGCCCTGTTAACAATCAACACTCACATCTGAATCACATAATCCTATCAGCATCTCCCCCCACCCTCTCTTCCCCAGACCCACCAGAAAAAGAAGAAGCTATTTCAGTGGGGATCCTCTCTTGTCCTCCTTATTATGAGTGTAAGCACACCCACAAAACATGTAAGCCAGCCACTTCATACCTTTAGCATCCCCTATTTTAAATAGCCAGTGTTTAAATTGCCCATCTCTGTCAAACAAGTACTCTGAAGTGACAAGCATGTTGCTTGGTCTTGAAGAATCTTCTATTCTGGTTGGAACTTTGAGCATCTGTGTCCATAAGCAAAGTCCAGTTCAGAGCAAGCTATCACATTGCAATAATCTACACCAGCTCATGGTGTCAAACATCTTTCTCTTCATTCGGTTAGGTTCTGGTCAGCTCATCCTTAGCCATCCAAGCTAGGTCACAGTGAGTAGCAGCCTTAGGCTTGAGAGTTCACACACATCCCCTGGCACTTCAGACAGCTCCTTCACACTTTTTCATCTCTAGTCCCCTTGGGCTAGATCAACATATTCTAACGGTAAACTTCAGGGGTCCACACAACTCCCTTTACTTCTGATCTGCCAGCCCTTCCTCTCTCATTCCTAGCTGTTATTGGCTAGGTCAATGCATGCCAATGGAACAATTCCAGACTCAACCCATCTGTTCATTGCTGCACTTTCCCCACTTCCACTCATGAGTGGACCCAGGTAGTTACCACAAGAGAGCAGGCCAAGCATTCTACTCACCGGCTCCTGTTAACTGCTAGTCCTAGAAGGGAATTCCTTCCAATGGGCACTGACTTTTCCTGCATTGATGCAGCCAACAGCAAACCACTTGCTTGAAATTCAAAATCCTAAACACTTTTTTTTTTTTTTTCCTGCAGGTCCTTCCTTCAAATGCAAAACTCCAGTTCTCTTAGCAGTTCTAGGTAGTTTTGCATGTCTTTTCAAATGACAAATCTGGGTGAGCTAAGGTTTTCTACCTAAGCCCTTCCTCTATACACAGGGCTACACCATTCAAACAGCCTATGTTTCCCTCAGGCAAATTCTAGGCTGAAGGCAGAGCTACATGCTCCCTGTAACCTATAATATCCAATATTAATTCCTATCATACATTTAGATCTGCTTTACAACACTAGAGAAGCCCTGGTGGTACAGTGGTTAAGAACTATAGCTGCTAACAAAAAGGTTGGCAGTTTGAATTCACCAGCGGCTCCTTGGAAATCCTATGGGGCAGTTCTACTCTGTCTTACAGGGTCGGTATGAGTCAGAATCCACTCGACAGCAATAGGTTTACAACACCATATAGGAGAAACATTCGATCGATATCCATAGTACATTCAATTAAACATGTAATCTTAAACACATAACCCTTTTGAAAACATTCCAGTTTCGTCTTCTCTTCTCCATCCCTTGGCTATCTTCCCATTCATATGCATATGGCGTTGGGCCTCTGGATGGGTGGAACCAAAAGACCCTGGCCCCCTATCAATCAATCTCTTAAACTGTCCTGGTTTTTGCCCCAGGCAACTCCAGGTGGGGAATAACATTCCTTTCAGCCATTACAGGTAACAACACACAAAGTAACCTTCTAAGAATCAAAAGTTTCACTTCCCCCCAGAAATCCCACTCCTTAGAATATACCCTAGAGAAATAAGAGCCTTTACACGAACAGATATATGCACACCCATGTTTACTGCAACTCTGTTTACAATAGCAAAAAGCTGGAAGCAACCAAGGTGTCCATCAACGGATGAATAGTTAAATAAATTATGGTATATTCACACAATGGAATACTATGAATCGATAAAGAACAGTGAGGAATCTGTGAAACGTTTCATAACATGGAGGAACCTGGAAGGCATTATGCTGAGTGAAATTAGTCAGAGGCAAAAGGACAAATATTGTATAAGACCACTATTATAAGATCTTGAGAAACAGTATAAACTGAGAAGAACACATACTTTTGCGGTTGCAAGGTGGGGAGGGAGAGAGGGTGGGAAAGGGCTATTTACTGATTAGTTAGTAGATAAGAATTACTTTAGGTGAAGGGAAGGACAGTAGTCAATACACGGAAGGTCAGCTCAACTGAACTGGACCAAAAGCAAAGAAGTTTCCAGAATAAACTGAATGCTTTGAAGGTCAGCGGAGCAAAGGCAAGGGTTTGGGGACTATGGTTTAAGGGGACTTCTAAGTCAATTGGCAAAATCATTCTATTATGAAAACATTCTGCATCCCACTTTGAAATGTGGCGTCTGGGGTCTTAAATGCTAACAAGTGGCCATCTAAGATGTATCACTTAGTCTCAACCCGCCTGGATCAAAGGAGAATGAAGAAAACCAAGGTCACATGATAACTATGAGCCCAAGAGACAGAAAGGGCCACATGAACCAGAGATTTACATCATCCTGAGACCAGAAGAACTAGATGGTGCCCGGCCACAACCAATGACTGCCCTGACAGGGAGCACAACAGAGAACCCCTGAGGGAGCAGAACAGGGGGATGCAGACCCCAAATTCTTATAAAAAGAGCAGTCTTAATGGTCTGACTGAGACTAGAAGAATCCCGGTGGTCATGGTCCCCAAACCTTCTGTTAGGCCAGGACAGGAACCATTCCCAAAGACAACTCATCAGACATGGAAGGGACTGGACAATGGGTTGGAGAGAGATGCTGATGAAGAGTGAGCTACTTGTATCAGGTGGACACTTGAGACTGTGTTGGCATCTCCTGTCTGGAGGGGAGATAGGAGGGTAGAGAGGGTTAGAAACTGGCAAAACCGTCATGAAAGGAGAAACTGGAAGGAGGGAGCGGGCTGACTCATTAGGGGGAGAGTAAGTGGGAGTATCTAGTAAGGTGTGTATAAGCTTATATGTCACAAACTGACTTGATTTGTAAACTTTCACTTAAAGCACAATAAAAATTGTTTTAAAAAAATCAATAAAAAGTTTCACTTCCCTTCTTTCTTTCTCTTACAAAGACTTATACTTTAATGAGTCTGGAGCCTTTGCGAAAAATCCCACTTCTGATGCCAACTATAAAAAAGGTATAGAGGAGGTGTATGATCTCCTCTTACTTTACAAGGGGAAGAAGAATCAAGAGCAACAGCCCAAATCTGATTTCCGTGAGGTGGAGGTCAGACATACTTTTTTTCTCTGCCATCTTTACCAACTCTGACACTAACCTTTTCTCCCCCAGCACAGTTTCTGTACTGGGTTCCATAAGACACTGCAATGGCCACATAGACCTCACAATCAATACTCATGATTATAGGGTTTACTGGGGAAGTAACAGTTAGAATTCAGACTCAGAAACACTCAGAATACAGTTCTTCCATCAGGACAGCCTCTTCCCAGCCATACTCATAGGCATACCTCTCTGGTCCTAGGCCTCTGCCCAAAGTCACTCAGTTTTTTCCCTCTGTGGGCCAAGAACGCCACCATGCTGTCTCCTGGTGCTGGATCTCTGCTGCCTGGTCTCTGCCACCAGGTCTTGCTCTTTTCAGTGTTACAGCTCTCTCTCTATCCATCTCCTGGTTACAGGAACTTCCCAGTACAGGCATCCTGGGGCCAAGGGATTTGCTTGCTGCTCCTGGCTATTATTCCTTGGTTGTGGCAGGATTCTCCCCCTTCCAGCCTCTGTGGTGACTCATTTCAAGCCCTGTGGTGGCAAAAGTGACCAGTCCCTTTGGTGGGCCACAATTACCCTATCACACAGTCCTGCCCAATCACTTACGGGAGTTATAAGACATGGTTAGAGAGGCCACACAAAAGTGATTCATCACACTGCATCTGATTTATAGTCAATTTCTTCATAATTATTTTCTAAACCAGTTACAACCAATTCTATTTCTCTCACAAACCAAGATTTTGTCTCACCAGCCTATCAAACATCTTAAGAGGCTCTACATTATTTGACACATTTTTAAATTTGTTGGGCAATAATTAGTGATTTTCTCACGGATTATTGCTTTCTAATCTGCTTTGCTGGTTTCTCTTTATCTCTTCAAACTTAAAATGTTGGAATATCCCATAGTTTTGTTATTTGACCATTTTTCTATCTGCATCTAAGATACACCATCCAGTATCATAGAACTTATGGTGTTGGAGAAGAATATTGAATATTGAATATACTACGGACTGCCAGAAGAACGAACAGGTGTGTCTTAGAAGAAGTACAGCCATGGTGCTCCTTGGAAGTAAGGATGGTGAGACTTCTTTTCACCTACTTTGGGCATGTTATCAGGAGGTTCTCGCCCCTGAAAAAGGACATTATGCTTGGTAAGGTCAGCAAGAAAGAGTAAGACCCTAGATGAGATGGATTGACACAGTAGCTACAACAATGGGCTCAAACATAGGAAGGATTGTGAGAATGGGGCAGGACCAGGCAATGTATTATTCTGTGGTACATAGGGTCACTATGAGTCTGAACAGACTCAATGACACCTAAAAACATCATAGAATCAAATTCTAGCTATACACTGATGACTCGTAAGTTTATATCCAAGCTAGATCACTCTGTAAGTTCAGACTTGCATACGTAACTGTTTCAATGACAACTCAGCTTAGACATTTGATGTACATCCACCAAAACAATCTACCAATCTCTGAATATTAGACACTTTAGTTAAGGACTGATTAAATCTTTCAGTTATAAATGAAAAATCTTGTAGTCATTGGCTCTTTTCTTCTATCCTTTGTACTCATATTTACCAAAAAAAAAATTAGATCTTCTGTACTTGATAAGGAACACAGTGAGCAATGCAGTCAGAATATAACGAGCAATATAGTCAGTTATATTTATGCATAAATTTCTACTCTTTACAAGAGTTTAGCCACTTAGATTCTTGTGTTAGATGCCTTCAAGCCTATTTCAACTCATAGTAACACCACATGACAAAGTAGAACTGTCACATAGGGTTTTCTTGGCTCTAATCTTTACGGAAGCAAGTCTGTCTCCTACGAAGTCTCTGAGTGGGTTCGAACCACCAACTTTTCAGTTAGCAGCTGAATGCTTAACTATTTGTGCAACCAGGGCTCCTTGCCATCTAGATTAACTATACTTAAATATTTCTATTTTTCTTACTTTAGAGAGGTATTTATTCTTTTTTATCTCCATATATACTAAAATTCCAAAAGATTGATCTATTACATATCATTGCAGTTAAGAGCATGAGCTTTAAATAATATATACATATGTTGAAGTGTCATAAACACACAGAAGAGTGCACAAATTACAATGCACGGCCAAATACATTATCAAAAGTAAAAACACCCATTTAATCATCATCCTGGTCAAAAGTAGAAAATTATCTGTACCCTAGAAGTACCCTAACGACCCATCCTTAAAATAATAACCCCTCTGTTCCCCGCTGTTTTGGCTTCTAGCACTACAGTTTGTATTTCTTTCTTTTATAACTCTCTATAACAAAATTATGCAGTACATATTTCAGTCATCATTTCCAGGCTATTGGAAAATATTACAGCATAACAAATTACCCCACAGTGCATCATTTAAAACAGCATTTATCCACATATACACATCTATGTGTAGGCCAAGGGGCTGCTGATAGAGGCTGAGTTTGACTGTGTGTCTTTTCTTTAACATATGTGTCTGGCTGATTTCGGCTCCTCACTGCATGTTGCACTCACGTATGCTACTGTGAGTTCATTTTGAAATAAACTGAAGGATCGGCAGCTGCATACAGGAATATCATTACTTGAAAATGGCAGAATTTCAAGAGGAAACCTCTACCCACTATATAAGCATAATTCAAGCTTTTTTCTTGTTTTGTGTCACTAATAGTTTTTTGGTCAAAGCATGTCACACGGCCAATTTCAAACTCCAGGGGTGGCAAGGCACATATTATCTCTCAGATAGCAGCAAATTTTATGATATCAGACATGGATACAGAGAGGGATAAAGAATTGAGGCCAATATTAAATATGTAAATCTTTCCATTTTGGCTGCAATTAGTTAAGCCCTCCGCATAGCATGTAAAATATACTCTCCTTCCCATGATTCACCACAATCTAACTCAATCACCCCTTCAGTCTCTAAGTGCAGAATTTTGTGGAACAGAAAAGATCCAGAGAAGGATTCCCTTATTGCAGATATCTGTGAACTAAAAGAAAATTATCATCCTCAAACACACACATCCAGAACACAATGGTTTAACAGGGGCAAAATAAATGCAATTAATTCTCCTATTTAAAAGAGACAAGAATGGAAGCCATATAATAATTGCTGCGCCAAAACTATTCTGAAAACTTGCTGGGAAATGTTTCCAGGTACCCTTAATTAGACCTCAGTTTTCTCCCTAGGAAGGGCTACACAGTTCAGTCTTCTCCACTGCTGGGCTTTTCTAATAGATACCCCTTCTTTTCTATCATTCTTAGAAAATATACTCTTCACTTGGACATAAAGCATTCCAAGCCTTCTTCTTTCCTTTACAAAGTTTTGTGCCCACAGGTCTTTTTACATGTTGAACAGCCTTGGTCTCCTTTAGTCGAGGCTAAAAGTACCCCACCCCACACAGAAAACAGTTCTCTAGCACACTTTGTTGTTTTTCTGTGCATTTAATCTCAGTTAATACTACTTGCCAATAGACACATCCAGTTTCTTTTCAAGAAATACTTGCCCGTTTAGACTCAATTACAGTTACTTTGGGTGTATTACAACACCCACTGTCGTGCATTAGGCATTTGTAAATATGATTCTGTTGTTACTCTTTATTTTTTTTAATTACATTGCTTAGACTCCTTGTGCACTTGAAGACTTTTGATCAAGTGCCAAACAATGTACCTGAAATTTTTAAAAAATAATTTAAAGCCAAATTTGGTATTATTTTCATCCAGAAAGGATTTATATCTGTTTCTATGGACCATGCGAGGCACTAGCAATACCAGATCTACTTACTCCATTTAAAGATTGAGATAATTTGAAGCTGGACCTCAGGGCCTGTGAGGGTCAATTTACTTCCAGTTACCATCACTCCCAGTCAAACATGGTAACTGGGCTCCTCGTCTTTTAGTTAGGCCTGATATCTAATTATCATCATCCTTATTCCATTGGTAAGTCAAAAGGTCTTGACTCAGTCTTCCAATTACCTCTTTTTCAATCAGCAGACATGTATAAATGAAAACTAAGAAACAAATACCCATTGAAGTTAAGTTGATTCTATAAAGGAAAAGTAGCACCCAAATTCAGACTTTTCTCCCAGATTTTTTCTCCATAATGGTTTATCATCTCTTTAGCTCTTCAACACCTTCTGATAGATCTTATTTTTTAGTCCAGGTTTTCTAGTTAATCCCTGTATAAGATTTTGTCTATTACTGGAATGAGAGCATCTGTGTTAATTCTTAAAAGTTGTATGACAACAAGTAGTTAGTTATCTTATAGAAGTCTGAGCTAGTTCATATTTAAAATAGGAATATATTTTGGCCAATATCAGAATCGTAACAGGTAGTATTTTAAATACTTCACCACAGATGTTATGCCGGCTAAGATGGTTAAGGTTGTGTGTCAACTTGGCTTGGCCATGTTTCCCAGTGGCTTGTCAGTTATGATATATTTTGGGAGCTACGTAATGTTACAATTAACCCCATAATAAGATCTGATATAATTAAATCATCTCTATGATGATATCTGCTATGAGCAGCCAATCAGTTGAAAGGGCGTTTCCTTGCAGGTGCAGCCTGTATCCAATATATGTGGATTTTCTGGCAAAGCTCACTGGCTTTTGCTGGCTCTGGATTTTGCACCTGGCAAGTCATCTCAACCTCTGGTACTTGGGATTTGAGCTAGCAGCTTATCTGTGGATCTTGGGATTTGTCAGCCTCCACATGCTGTGAGCCAGCGGGTATAGTATGACCTGCTAATCTTGGGTTCATCAGCCCCTGCAGCAACATGAGTCAGGAGAAGCCTCCAGCCTGACTCATGGACTTGGGACTTTACAGGCCTACAACCACATGAGCCATTTCCTTGATATAAATCTCTCTCCCTCTCTCTACATATATATGTATATGTGTACATATACACACACACGCACTTCACTGGTTTTGCTTCTCTAGAGAAACTAGCCTAAGACATTTGGTACTGAGAGTGGTTCTAGAGAAACAAGGTTGTAAGCGTGAGTTTTCTAAATTGTTTCTCAAGTCTGGTTAGTCTTAAAGATGTTGATGGCTCTGGTTCCAGTAGTAAAGAGGGCACTGCTAATCGGTGGTGTGACGTGGCAAAATAAATAAGCAAAATATCACCACAAATAGATCAGCCATTGGTGAGAAATGAGGCTCTGGGTGATTGCATGTTTGATAACTTTCCACAATTTTGTCATAATGAGAAAAGTAAGTAAGCTGGTTGGTTGGTCCTACTTGCACCAGACAAACTGGTGAAAGGAAGAGCTCAAGTACTGCACAGACAACCTCAAAGTTTCTACTTGTGCTTTGAAAGAAAGCCTTATTTCTTGCAGTAACAGAGCTGTTATTGCCAAAAACCAAACCCAGAGTCTCATAGTAAGAGTGACTGAATTACAACACCAACTGAATTATCAACCTCCAATAGTGTCTGAAGTTAATGTAAGGACATTTACTGAGAAGAAATGGGATTCTGAAACTTGGATAGGGACATATGGGCAGATAATCAGGGAGCTGGGGACAGTGAGCCCCTAAATTCCATTGAATCACTCCTTCCAATAGAAATAGCCCCCTCACTCCCATCTGAAGCGATCACTCCCTCTTTGTCTGCCAAGCCACCCTCCCAAGTAAAACCATTAAACTCCTTCCCCTCTGATGAAATTAACACAGCTGTGTCTGAAGAGCCTTTGTCTGAGTCATTATCTGAAGAGGTTACTGAGGCATTGCCTGGGGCATCACCTGAGATAGATGCCTTACAAGGCATTGCTGAATGTTCTCAGAACACATCCCCATCACCAATTTTTGCTTCAAGACCTATAACTAGGCTTAAGTCCCAGTGAGTCCCCAAAGGTGAAGTACAAAATGTGACCAAGGACAAGGTACACAACGCTCCAAAAAAAATGCTTGACTTTTCTAATATGTACCAACAGAAACCTGAGGAATATGTGTGAGAATGGCTATTAATGGTACAAGGAACATAAAGTTGGATCGACCTGACTTTATTGACACAGGCCCACTAAGCACAGCTTCATTCAGTGTTTCAGCTCCAGAGGTAAGAAAAGGATCAGATAATTTATTTGGTTGGTTCACTGAAGCATGGATTATGTGGGTGGCCTACACTTAATCAAGGTGACATACAAGACCTACCTTGGTACACTGTAGAAGAAGGAATTCCTAGTAGTGAATTCCCAGTAAACACGTCATGTGTTTGTGTTAAGTTCCTGCCCTTTGCACATGGTCAGCATCCCCCATCTTCTTAGAGTGACAAGTGGTGTTCAGCCACCCAAGATTGAGCAATAAAAGGTCTGTGATGCCCTTAGATATCTGGATCTGCACACATACTACACTTATGGGTTTAGTTTCTGCACGCCCTATGCCAGCAGGCGTGGCTAACCCATTGAACTGCATTCGTGGAGAGGATCGGGGATTTTAATTATTCCCCATGAATGAGGGTTGTAATTGTTATCAGTATTTCTTCCTTGTATGCATGGATCATTTTTTTTTTCTTCGTTTGTGAAATATAAGATGTAAACATGGTTAGTGCATTTTTGGTTGCATGTGTGTTAGTTGTATCATGTGAGCAGCAAGTGTGATTTTATAATTGTCTTTATTTAGAGACTGTGTATGATTTAGGGAGATGTGTACAGGTGCCAAGCTGACAAAGGGTGGGCTGCGATGGTTAAGGTTGTGTGTCATCTTGCCTGGGCCATGATTCTCAGTGATTTGGCAGCTATGATGTAGTTTGGCAGCTATGTAATGATATAATCACCTCCATAATGAGATCTGATATAAAGTAATCATCTCTATGATGAGGCCTGCTGAGCCAATCAGTTGAAAGGGAGTTCCCTTAGGGGAGTGGCCTGCATCCAATATATGTGGACTTTCTGGCAAAGCTTGCTGACTTTTGCTTGCTCTGGATACTGCATCTAGCTTGTCATCTGACCTCCAGTTCTTGGGACTTGAAATAGCAGTTTACCTACCGATCTTAGAATTTGTCAGCCTCCTCAGCCTGTGAGCCAGAAGCCTGCTGTCTGACCTGCCAATCTTGAGCTCATCAACCTCTGCAGCTATGTGAGTCAAGAGAAGTCTCCAGCCTGCCTAACAGACTTGGGACTCTCAGCCTCTACAACCATGTGAGCCACTTCCTTGATATAAATCTCTCTCTCTCTCTCTGTATATATATATGTTTCTCTGGAGAACCTACCTAAGACACTTGCCATGCAGACTAAATAAAAGTTAGTAACCAGTATTATTAGTGTGAATTTTTAAGTAGGAACTGAATGTTTATTTATTTTGACCATCAGATTTTTCCAAACTTTCTATATATGTTCAATCTTTTATTTGTTTTTTGAAGTATATAGTATACATGTAACAATGAATTTCCCAAAATGAGTTTCTTACAGTATTATTTTATTTGATCTTGGAATACAAAATAAATTTAAAAAAATAAATAGTAAAAGATAATTCCAAATTTGTTGATTTGAACAAAAGGAGTGGCCATTGACTGAGATTAAGAAATAGTAGTAAAAGAAGGTGTGATTGACAAACTCCAAGAAGGACCCCACTAATCTGTGTTTGTATTCAAAATCATATATAATGTCTTTCCACTTAAATAGGGTTGACTTGAGTAGCCAACACGGTATTATGAAAATGACAATATGTAACTTCTGGGCCTGATTCATAAAAGACATTACGGTCTTCTTCCTTGCTGTCACTCACTCTACAGGAAGATTTATTCCATGTCATGAAGACACTCAAGCAGCCCTATAGGGAAGTACATACTGGGAGAAACTGAGGCCACAAAGCAAGAGCCAATTTTCAAGATATGAGCTAATCTGAGTAAACCATCTCAGAGATGTATCTCCAACTCCAGTCAAGTCTTTAGATGAATGCAGTCCCAGGCAAGGTCTTGCCTACCACCTTAGGAGGAAACCTGAACTAGAACCAATGGGCTAAGCCATTCCTGTGTGAAATAATAAATGTTTACTGATTTTAGCCACTAAGTTTTGGGATAAGGTTTTATGCATCAATAAATAACTAAATCATCAGGATTTAGTGAAAGATCAAGAGTTTGGGTTGGCGCAATGTAGCAGATGTTTGTGGTCCACCTCCATTTGGCCCAACTTATTTTAGCACAGCTATGGTGTTGCAGTTTTTTGGGGTTCTCAGTGTCTTAGCCAAGCATGCACTAGAGCATCCCTCTGATTTTCTTTCTCAATACCCTCTCTGAAGCCTCAGAAGTCTACTTAACCAGATGCAGGCACAAATCATAAGTGCAAGGAAGGTAATGCCCTTGGACTCAACCCTTAAATAATGGGGTTTATGGAGGTCAATAGATAAACACTCAGCTTTTAACTCTCCATGTGAGAATTCTGAGATTCTCCCTACATGATAACTTCTAGTAGTCCCCACTGGTATTGAGCCTCATTTGCGCACAGTGGTAACCAGTTCATTAACATAATCATTATTAGCCTTTTTCTTTCCTGTCTCATTTTCCCTACTTTCCCCCTTATATTAGCTGGAATCACATTTTAAATAAACTACATCTAACCAAGCTTCATGCCATGCTTTCAAAAGTATACCAATTAAGCAATGTTATGTTTGAAATGCTTAATAGACACCTGAGTTGTAAGATTGAGGAAACAACTGGACATAAATATCTAGAATTCAAGAGAGAGCCAGGCTAAAGACATGAACTTGGCAATAGTCAGTGAATAAGTAATATTTAAAGTCACATGTATAAATAAATCTCCCCAAAGGAGTAAGTGTTGATCAGAAAATGCAAAGGACAAAAATTGAATTGTAACGCAATCCAACAATGTAGATGATTTCATTTTTGCTTCAAAATGAAATAGAGACTCTGTTGTACTTTATCAATTCTGTACTGTCACTTTTCACTATACTACTGTTAAATGTATATATGTGCATATAGGTATATAGAGAGAGAATGTATGCTCATTTATGTGTGTGCAATATATTTACAGAGAATTTACTTATACATTTCTTCTACACTTCTTCAACCCACCAAATTCTTAGGCTTGCAGTGCTTAATGTTGATACAAGTTACAATGTCATTTCAACATTAAATCACACATTTTTATTTGGAAATAATTTCAAACTTACAAACAGTTGCCAAAATTATTTCAAGAATCATCATTATATTTTTTATCCAGACTCACCTACAGGTAACATTTTGCCCTGTTTGCTTTACCATTCCTTTCTCTTTCTCTGTCCTCCTGTGTGTTTCATGTGCCCACCTTTAAATACTTTAATGTGTATTTCTTAAAAACACGGACATTCTCTTATATAACTACAATACAGTTAAATATTTTGTAAGGTTTCATTTATATTATACTTTAATCTGCTACCCATATTCCAAGTTGCTCAGTTAATTTAATGATGTCTTTTATAGCATTTTGCCCCCTTCCAGTACAGGATGTAGTTTGGGGTCAGATACTGTAATTAGTTATATTTCTTAGTCTTTTTAACTTGCGACATTTCCACAGCCTTTCTTTGTCTTTATGATGTTGATAGTTTTGAAGAACACAGCATTCTGCCATTTATTTTTATAAATAGAATATGTCTCATTTTGTGTTTGTCATGCATTTTCTCATAATTCGGATGAAGTTATGTTTTCTTGCCCAGAATAATACATAGGTGATTTGTGCCTTCTCAGGGTTTCACATCTGGAGGCAAATGATATCCATCTGTCCCTCACAGGTGAAGCTAATTTTGATCATCCAGTCCCAGTAATGCACAATTTTTCCATTTATAATCACTTTTTTTTTCTTCCTTCCAACTAATAATCAGTCTGCAGGGAGATTGCAATATCCTGTTCTCTTTCAAATCTCCTCCTAAATTTATCACTCTATCTTTGCTGTGATGGTTACAAAACGGTGCATCTTCCAATTTCACTATTCCCTCTACATTTCTAAATCTATCTTGGCATCGTGTATATATCACTTGATATATACCCCTGCAATATACTCATATATGAATGATAGGCTTATGAAGTCCTTTTTCTCCCATTTTTTTTTTTAACATTTGTATTTAATTATTTAGGGCCTCAAACAGCTGCTATTTGTCCTCAAGTTATCTACTGTTTCTTTGCAGCATGTCTTCATTCCTTCTTTTAGCATAAAAGGTATTCTAGACTTGTACTTACCCTTCTCAAGCTCTGTAATCAGCTATTTCTTCAAGAAGCTGTGGTATTAGAACTCAAGAGTCGAGCACTAGGTGTACTCATCCCTAATGAGGTATGTTTTCTTCTTTGTCCCTACTTCAAACAGAGCTAGGAAATTATGCATATGTACATATATATTTTTTTAGTTACATACATATACATCTACATACATGCAAATATACATAAACATGAACATGCACACATACACTAGTATATGTACATATATGCTCATAAATATATATATACATGTACATTTACATGTTTCAAATATCATGAGTTCACACAAATACCTTCAGTTCCTATCCATTTCCACTGGTTTGTTCTTTGCTTTCTCCACTCTATTTTTGTTTGTTGCTTCTTTCACATGAAGAAACAATACTAGCAAATTTATTCATTTGCTTAAACATATATTTCATCTAAATTGATTTCATAAATTGATTTCATATTTGATTCGCCCCTTAGTCCTCCATAAATACTTCTACCAAAAAGTCTTCAAGATATCTTTGCACTATGTCCCTTAAGCCCTAATGTCCGTCCTGCCCCAGGCTCAGGGTATATAATCAGATACTATGTGTTCATAAAGGAGTCCTGGTGGTGCAGTGGTTAAGTGCTAGCCTGCTAACTGAAAGGTATGTGGGTAAGCCGATCCATGGAAGAAAGACATGGCAGTCTGCTTTCTTAAAAATTACAGCCTTGCAAATCTTATGGGGCAGTACTGCTCTGTTATACAAGGTACCTATGAGTTGGAATTGACTCAACGGCAATGGAAATGTGTTCCTAAGATATTTGGATATTTTTTTCCTCTCTTCCTTCCTTCCACCCTCCCTCCTTTCCTTCCTTCCTTCTTTCCTTCCTTCCTTCTTCCCTCCCTCCTTCCTTCCCTCTCTTCTTCCCTCCTTTCCTCCCTTCCCCTCTTCCTTTCTTCCTCCCACCCTCCCTCTCTCTCTATTTATTTCTTCCTTCCTTCCTTCTTTCTTTTTCCAGTGCTGCTACCGTATTCATTTAAAATATATTTAGCATCATGTTTAAGTTTGTTTTCAGTTTTACTTGTTTTCCCCTTTTTCATTCTTATGGATTTGATTTTTTAATGCAGGATATTAACATGTTTTAAAAATGAAAGTTGTATAAAAAGATATGTTCAGATAAATGTCTTGTCTCTCCCTCCTGTATCTCTTTACCCCATACCTACTCTACCCTTTATATATACAAGCTTCATTGTTTCATGACTTGATTTATAGTGTTTCTTTTTGTGGTGATAAACAGATATGTGTCTGTTTTCTTATGTTCACTGCTTTGATACAGAAAAGGTAGCATCCTACGTGTTTTTTTTTTTTTTTTGAACTTTTCTTTTCTCGCTACATAACTTCTCCTGGAAATCACTCCAAGTCAGTTCATAGAGCTTTTTCTCATACTTTTTCTGAAGTTGCCTTAAAATGTACTTTTAAGCACCAATATATATGTCTTTTCATGTCAGTTCCATTTGTGTATTTAGTCACTTTAAATTCAAAATTTGCACTGGAGTCCATATTTTTTTCTGCAAAATGGCTCCCAAAGACAAGTCTATTTTTTTTTTCCCTTAGAGGCATATTTGTAAGTCTTCAGGCTACCAAATAATTTATGTAAAAAAATTTAATTATCACCAAATTCATATGTTTTCACTCTTTGAAATATTTTTATTCTTGGAATACTTTCTTCATGTTACTACTACCACCCCAATCCTCAACATTTTTATGCTGATTTTTCTTTCTTGCTTTTTCACTACCTTTGAGATTTCCCTCCCATTTTAGTCTAGTGTACATTCACTTGCTAATTTTAAGATTTCTTCAACATTTCCTTCACAACATTCATATGTGCTCATAAGCAACAAAAGGATTTCACTATTTATTTCTACATGTTAAAATATCTTTCCCTGGATGCTAACTAAAACCTTTATATTTGGGCTAGTCTATAATTATATCAACTATTTTTTAAATTTTTTCATATCTTGATCACATATTGCATGCAGCCGCTCTGCATTTGATCATGTAATCCCTTTAAACTCAGATGCTCTCCTTGTCTGATCATCTAAATGCATCATGTCTAAATGTGTTGTAGGTCATGATCCTTCTGCAATAATCTTGACCACATTCCTTTGAAGCTCAATTACATTCCTCATAATTCCTAGATATTATAATTCATTAATTAGTTTATTTATATTATGGATAGCTCTGAAACTTTATGAAATAGATCATATAGATTGTTTTTATATACTTCAAAAATGAAGAACATTTGTGAATATATATTCAATATTTCCTGAATATTTCAAATAAAAAATATCTTTTTAAGGTACTATTATGTGTTTTAAGAGGTATAGTTCATTGTGAAAATTTCTCATTTGCTCTACTGATACATTTTCTTTATGTTATTTTATTAATAGTATATGACTTGTATTAATGTTATTCTAATTAGTTTCAAACCACTTTGGTGTTTAAGACTTTATTTTATAAATTATGCTGAAATACTTATGTTATTAATATAAATATAGTAATATATTTTATTGATATATTATATATTACTTAATCAATAATTGACATGAAAATAATCATTGCAAGCTGATGGTTTTTTTCATCTCTATTTAGTCAATCAGGTTATGTTAAATATTACAACCGAGAATAAATGAAGATCAACATAGCTGTGAATTGGGCTAGTGTATTTCAGTTTCTTAAAATAGCTGATAGTCCTTCTATGCATACTATATTTTTAGGTTTTTATGTTAAATATGTAATGAACAGGGACTGAAATCTTTATCAGGAACATAAATTTAATATTCTCATTGTTTAACTGTCCATTCACTAGTAATTTTTAAAAATTTTTTTCTAGCTTCAGTAGTAGCTGACGGTAAGAAAGTGTTATCACTGTGAGAAAAAAATAAAAAGAAATCAGTTTTGAGTCTCAGCCAGGGGAAAAGTCTTAAATACCATATACCCTATTTCACCAAGACAACAACCACAAAAAAAACCCAAACCCACCTCAGTCAAGTTGATTCCAACTCATAGTGACCCTATAGGACAGAGTAAAACCACCCCGTAGTTTCCAAGGAGCACCTGGTATATTGGCACTGCCGACCTTTTGGTTAGCAGCCATAGCACTTAACCATTACGCCACCAGGGTTTCCTCCCACAGAAATGCAGTTTTAAGATCTTGGCTTATTTTCCCCATTGGTATTATTTGCAATATAATTGGGATTACTAACAAGTATAAAATACATTCTTTACTGCATTCATAAAAGCTAAGAATAGATACAATAAATGCCAAATGATTGTTCAAGATAAATAATATTGGAATTCAGTGTGGTTTGAGGTCACTAGTAATAAATTGAAAAGGATGGTATTTAAGCTGAATTTTGAAGGAACTGTAACATTCAAGCAACTAGAGAGGAAACAACGTTGCATTTGCAATCAGTTGAATGAATGAATGACAAAGGAAGTCACTTGGGGAAGACCAAAGAAAGTTTAGAGATGTCTTAGGAACAGATTTTTATCTAGGAATGCTAAGCTCAGTAGCTTGGGCATCAATTACATTTTCAAGCTGATCTTCCTGATGAAAAAGAATCATTTCAAATAATTAACATAACTATATGTTTTAATATAAACTTTCATGGCAACAAACCAGTTACGATCATCTGAAGCAAATGTAAAATGCTGAAGAACTGAATGAGAGTATGTACTAAGTTCTTGTTACAGTTGTTGATTCAGATTCCATCTTTAGTTCTGGCATTTACAGTACAAGTACAGTCTTGTTGCATTTGAAAAAAAGAGTAATATAATAACCAAAACTCCTTTTCCTTTCAGTACAGTTATTTGTATCAGATCAACACTAAGACCTTAGTTCTATTACTTTAAAAAGGTCTTGACCACCACATAAAATCCATTAAAGAAATTCAACTTATATTGGATACCACGTTGCCTCTTCAAAACTGGTAAGGTACAATCAATCTTAAAATTCTCACTACAGCAATTACAACTTCAGAGAAATTCTCATGCTGAATAAAGTAACAAAGTAACCTCTTATTTCTGGACTTTGAACAAAAGACAAAAAGTTAATTGACTAAAATGATAGATTTTACTTTCAAAATGAAAGCACATTAACCTGCAATGTCAGTCTATTTCATTGAAAATAAATGATTTTACCCCTACACATTCACTGTAGAAATCACTTCTAAGAAAGAAGCATCATTATACTGTAAATTGTAGTTTAACATAATTCATTAATAATAGTTAAATAAATTTATTTTCATGGCATCCACCCAAATATGACAGGCACACAAGCATGTGTTATTATTTGAGGACTGTTGGGACATCATTAGAAGCCCACACTTATATATTCTATGGTTCACTCTCATCAGGGGAGCAGGGAAATATGAAATAATGTATGATGGATTGAGAAACTGTGAGTCAATGATACTAGCAACACATTAAGTACTATAGAAATACATATGTTGTTTTCAGACTACATATTTAAGCATATCTCTTTGTATAAGAAGAGATTTTACTTAAAGTCTGTTTCAAGTTACATAATGCATATTGCAAGTGAAAGAATTTATAAACCCCATGTAGCTTTAACATTAAGAAAAAACAAAATAAACAAACAAAACTACACTACTGAAGCTTTGCCTAACTGATGTGTTTATTACCCAGTTTCCAAGACTGTAACTGACATGTAAGGTTTGATGTAAACGCTGCATTCTAATTTTCTGAGAGTTAAATAGTTAACTAAAAAAAGTATACAGTAAAACATTTGTTTATTAAAAACTTTGGATCAACTCACTCCCTAAGCTGAGAGGGCTGAAGTATATCGTTTAACCTATGTAAGCCTTAGTTATTAGGACGAGAGTAGTAAAATTAGGTGTAGTAATCCAGGTGCAAACACCCTATGATTTGTCATGTGCTTAAGCAAATGTAGGAGCCCTGATGGTGCAGTGGTTAAAGAGCTTGGCTGCTAACCTAAAAGGTCAGCTGTTCGAATACACCAGCTGCTCACTGGAAACTCTATGGGGCAGTTCTACTCTGTCCTATAGGTTTGCTATGAGTTAGAATCGACTGTATGACAACTGGTTTGATTTGGTTTTAGTTAAGCAAATGTAAGCTACTATTCTTATAACTGGTTCTATACAGCTACAAAACAAGTTGAATAAGACGTGACAATAGAATCACATGTCTAAAAGGACAAGCAAATATTTGTTGTTGTTGTTGTCAGGTACCATCCAGTCAGTTCCAACTCATAGTGACCCTATGCACAACAGAACAAAACACTGCCCAGTCCTGAGCCATCCTTACAACCCTTGTTATGCTCTAGCTCATTGTTGCAGCCACTGTGTCAATCCACCTCGTTGAGAGTCTTCCTCTTTTCCACTGACTCTGTACCCTGCCAAGCATGATATCCTTCTCCAGGGACTCATCCCTCCTGACAATGTGTTCAAAGCATGTAAGACGCAGTCCCACCATCCTTGCTTCTAAGGAGCATTCTGGTTGTACCTCTTCCAAGACAGATTTGTTCGTTCTTTTGGCAGTTCATGGTATACTCAATACTCTTCGCCAACACCACAATTCAAAGGGATTAATTCTTCTTTGGTCTTCCTTATTCACTGACCAGCTTTCACATGCACATGATACGATTGAAAATATCATGGCTTGAGTCAGGCGCACCTTTGTCTTCAGGGTGACATCTTTGCTCTTCAACACTTTGAAGAGGTCCTTTGCAGCAGATTTACCCAGTGCGATGTGTCTATTGATTTCTTGACTGTTGCTTCCATGGCTGTTGATTGTGGATCCAAGTAAAGTGAAATCCTTGACAACTTCAATCTTTTCCCTATTTTATCATGATATTGCTCATTGATCCAGCTGTGAGGATTTTTGTTTTCTTTATGTTGAGGTGTAATCCATACTGAAGGCTGTGGTCTTTGGCCTTCATAAGTAAGTGCTTCAAGTCCTCTTCACTTTCAGCAAGCAAGGTTGTGTCATCCGCCTAAGGCAGGTTTTTAATGAGCCTTCCTCCAATCCTGATGCCCTGTTCTTCTTCATATAGTCCAGCTTCCCGTATTATTTGGTCAGCATACAGATTGAATAGGTATGGTGAAAGAATACAACCCTGATGCACCCCATCCCTGACTTTAAACCAATCGGTATCCCCTTGTTCTGTCTGAACAACTGCCTCTTAATCTATGTAAAGGTTCCTCATGAGCACAATAAAGTGTTCTGGAATTCCTATTCTTCACAATGTTATCCATAATTTGTTACAATGCACACAGTCGAATGCCTTTGCATAGCAAATATTTGGCTACCTATAAATATAAGACATTTACTGTAGAAATAATGAAGTAATAATTTGTATTGAGAGTAAAACTAGAATTTTTGGGTAACTGTTAAGTACCTTTTGAGTAACTCTTGGAAGGAAGAGAGATGTAGAACTATGGAATAAACAAAATAGCAATCTTTGCTTCTTTTTATGAATAGATTCCCATTGCCATTGTACCTAATTAAAGTGTGAAGAAACCTTGGTGACCAAGTAGTTCATCAGCTTTGTTTTACAGATGATGAAATTGACCACTGGAGATTAATTGAACTTAATTAATGGTAAAATGAGGTCTATCATTTAGGCCTCTTAACTTCAATTTTTTGTTTTTCTCTTACCCTATGTGTCTGTAAACCCATAGACCTGCTCGCCAGTAACATACTTGCCTTAAGTGTTCTGGCTGCTCGTGGACCCCTCTTGCATTATCTCTTTGAGAGATGCCGTGTCTCTCCATTTGCTAATATACACCTGACCACAGCCAACCACACATCACACTAATAAAGTATCACAGGGTACCAATAACTATACTAAAGTATAGACAATGAGTTAACAGGACAGTATAGAAGAAAAGGATTGTATCCATTCTTAAAGCATGAAAGTTGAAATAAATCCAAATGTTCTATTTGTTGCATTCAAATAGAAAACAATCAAAATGAACCAGAAGTTTTTGCTTAATGTACTAAGAATTTCCTTGCTATTTATTTCATTAGAAATTAAAAACAGCTCATTTCTTGGTATCAAAAAAAAAAAAGCCAAACCTGTTGCCATTAAGTTGATTCCAACTCATAGGGACCCTATTAAAAAAATCCAAACCCACTGCCGCTGACTCGATTCTGACTCACAGCGACCATATAGGAGAGAGTCAAACTGCCCCATAAGGTTTCCAAGAAGCGGCTGGTGGATTTGAACTGCCAAACTTTTGGTTAGCAGCCTAGCTCTTTGTCACTGCACCACCAAGGCTCCCATTTTCTTGTCAAACCAAAAACCAAGCCCAGTGCCGTCAAGTCGATTCCGACTCATATCGACCCTATAGGACAGAGTAGAACTGCCCCATAGAGTTTCCAAGGAGCACCTGGTGGATTTGAACTGTGGACCCTTTGATTAGCAGCCATAGCTCATAACCACTACACCACCAGGGTTTCCTTATTTTCTGATAGTAGGAGGTAAAAAGTAAAATTTTAGTTACTTGAATTTCTCGATATTTGCACTATTGCAGACATCAATTTTGATTGTGTCAACATTGTGACAGTGAAAATAAAACAAAATTCACCAAATTTAAGTTAAATAATGGCAGCTGTCCTCTTTCATATCCATAAAGACAGAGTAGAATTCTCCCATCATTTTTGGATGTTATATGTTTTAATGTCTCCAGAAAATTTCACCTATACCTTGAGAAACATATTATGAAGACAAAGAAAAAGAAATAATGGTGATTACCTGCTTTTCCTTGTGCCCAAAGCACCCTAAGCTTTGTGTTCCTAAACATAATTTGATTTTCCATAAAGGGAACTGCCTGGAAAACAACACAGTTTTCTGGAAGGGTCATGGTCTTGGTAAGTCAGCTTCTAATGCATGTGTCTTCCTAACATTTTTCTTTTCATTTTTGCCTAAATATTTGCAAAAATGATCATAACACCATTTGCCTTTCCAATTCTCCTCTAAGCAGAGCCTTCTTAAAAAAGAAATAAGATTTTCTCCTAATTAGAAGCTTTGTGGGATAAGTGGCAGTCTTAGAGGCAATTAGTGTCTTTATTTCTGTTCATGAGTTCCCTATGCAGTACATTTGCTTTTAGTTCACAAGAAAAATTTTAGACTCCAATGGATGGGATGTTTAATGGGCCCATGCTTGTTATACTTTCCCACAATAATTGTTAATATCTTTCCTAATAGCTCTGTACTAGGCCTCTTACATGCACTTCATGCAGGTCTTAGATTTCATTACATCCACTCTTCAGATAAGAAAACTCAGACTCAAAGATATTGCCTATCTGGATCCGTTATAAGCTCTGAATATTTTACTAAGGTCCTCAGGACAGGATCAAGGAAAAACACTTCTAAATAGGACCAAATCTGATCCCCGAGGTGATTTAAGGGATATTATGATTTTCTATTCGCACGGCAGTTGACTCACCCTTTTGGGTTAAGGTATCAAAAATCTTTGTTAGAATAACACAGAGGTAGACAGCAGCCATTAATCCTTGAGGTTTTTTTTTCTTTTTTATTATTGTACTTTAAGCGAAAGTTTACAAGTCAAGTTAGTTTCTCATACAAAAAATTATACATACCTTGCTATATATATGCCTAATTGCTCTCCCCCTAAAGAGACAGCACACTCCTTCCTTCCACTCTATTTTCGGATTCTTCGTCCAGCTTCTGACAACCTCTGCCCTCTCATCTCCCCTCCAAACAGGAGATGCTAACATAGTCTCCTGTGTCTACTTAATCCAAGAAGCTCACTCTTCACCAGCATCATTTTCTATCCCATAGTCCAGTCTAATCCCTGTCCAAAGAGCTGGCTTTGGGAATGGTTCCTGTCTTGGGCTAACAGAAGGTCTGGGGACCATGACCTTGGGGTTCCTTCTTGTCTCAGTCAAACCATTAAGTCTGGTCTTTTTATGAGAATTTGGGGTCTGCATCCCACTGTTCTCTTGCTCCCTATGGGGTTCACTGTTGTGTTCCCTGTCAGGGCAGTCATCGGTTGTAGCCAGGCACCATCTAGTTCTTCTGGTCTCAGACTGATGTAATCTCTGGTTTATGTGGTCCATTCTGTCTCTTGGGCTCATAATTACCTTCTGTCTTTGGAGTTCTTCATTCTCCTTTGCTCCAGGTGGGCTGGGACCCATTGATCCATCTTAGATAGCCCTTTGCTAGCGTTTGAGACCTCAGAAGCCACTCTGCAAAGTGGGATGCAGAATGTCTTCCTAATAGATTTTATTATGCCAGTTGACTTAGATGTCCCCTGAAACCATGGTCCCCAAAACCCCACCCCTGCTACAATGACCTTCGAAGCACTCAGTTTATTCAGGAAACTTCTTTGCTTTTACCTTTCTCTAGTTGTGCTGACCTCGCCTGTATTGTGTTTTCTTTCCCTTCACCTAAAATAATTCTTACCTACTGTCTAATTAGTGAATACCTCTCTCCCTCTCTCCCTCCCTTCCTCCTTTCATAACCATCAAAGAATATTTTCTTCTCTGTGTAAACTATTTCTCCAGTTCTTATAATAGCGGTCTTATACAATATTTGTCCTTTTGCAACTGACTAATTTCACTCAGCCTAATGCCTTCCAGATTCCTCCATGATATGAAATGTTTCACGTTTTCATCATTGTTCTCTATCGATGCATACTATTCCATTGTGTGAATATACCATAATTTATTTATCCATTCATCCATCAATGGGCATCTTAGTAGCTTCCATCTTTTTACCATTGTAAACGGTGCTGCAATGAACGTGAGTGTGCGTATATCTGTCAATGTAAAGGTTCTTAATTCTCTAGGATATATTCCAAGGAGTGGGATTGCTATATTGCATGGTAATTCTATATCTAGTATTTTAAGGAAGCGCCAAATCAATTTCCAAAGCGCTTGTATGATTTTACATTCCTACAAGCAGTGTATAAGTGTTCCAGTCTCTCCACAACCTCTCCAACCTCTCCAACATTGATCATGTTGTGGTTTTTGGATTAATCCCAGCCTTGTTGAAGTGAGATGGAGTCTCACTGTAGTTTTGATTTGCATTTCTCTAATGGCTAATGATCGTGTTTCTTCATGTGTCTGTTAGCTACCTGAATGTCTTCTTAGTGAAGTGCCTGTTCATATCCTTTGGTTATTTGTCTTTTTGCATCTTGTAGATTTTAAACATCAGGCGCTTATTGGAAGTCATACCAAAAAACTTTTTCTCAGTCTGTAGGTAATCTTTTTACTCTTTTGGTGATGTCTTTGGATAAGTGTTTGATTTTTAGGAGCTTCCTGTTATCTGGTTACTCTTCTGCATTGTTGGTAATGTTTTATATACTGTTTAAGCTAGGGCTTCTAGCATTGTCCCTATTTTTTCTTCTATGATCTTTATTGTTTTATACTTTATATTTAGGTTTTTGATCCATTTTGAGTTAGTTTTTCTGCATGGTGTGAGGTATAGGTCTTGTTTCATTTTTTTTGCTGATGGATTTCCAGTTATGCCAGCACCATTTGTTAAAAAGACTGTCTTTTCCCCATTTAACTGACTTTGGGCCTTTGTCAAATATCAGCTGCTCATATGTGGATGGATTTATGTCTGGAATCTCAATTCTGTTCCATTGGTCTATGTATCTGTTGTTATACCAGTACCAGGCTGTTTTGACTACTGTGGCAGTGTAACAGGTTCTAAAATCAGAGAGAGTGAGGCCTCCCACTTTGTTCTTCTATTTCAGTAAGTCTTTACTTTTCCTGAACCTCTTTCCTTTCCACATACAGTTGGTGATTTGATTCTAGATCTCGTTAAAAAATTTTGTCAGAATTTGAATCGGAATTGCATTGTATGTATAGATGGCTTTTGGTAGAATAGACATTTTTACAATGTTAAGTCTTCCTATCCATGAGCAAGGTATGTTTTTCCACTTATGTAAATTTCTTTTGGTTTCTTACAGTAGTGTCTTTTTTTTCCCTTTGTATAAGTCTTTTACATCTCTGGTAAGAGTTATTCCTAAGAATTTTATCTTCTTGGGGGCTATTGTAAGTGGTATTGATTTGGCTGATTTTCTCTTTGATGTTCTTTTTGTTGGTGTAGAGGAATCCAACTGATTTTTGTACGTTTATCTTGTATCCCAATACTCTGCAGAAGTCTTCTATTACTTTCAGTAGTTTTCTTGTGGATTCTTTAGGGTTTTCTGTGTATAAGATCATGTCATCTGCAAATAGAGATACTTTTACTTCTTCCTTGCCGATCTGAATGCCCTTTATTTCTTTATCTAGCCTAATTGCTCTGGCTACAACCTCCAGCACAACGTTGAATAAAAGTGATGTTAAAAGGCATCTTGTCTGGTTCCCGATCACAAGGGGAATGCTTTCAGAATCTCTCCATTTAGGATGATGTTGGCCGTTATCTTCGTATATATGCCCTTTATTATGCTAAGAAATTTTCCTTTCTATTCCTATTTCGCTGAGAGTTTTTATCATGAATGAGTGTTGAACTTTGTCAAATGCCTTTTCTGCATCAATTGATAAAATCATGTGATTCTTGTCTTTTGTTTTATTTATGCAGTGGATTACATTGTTTTTCTAATGTTGAACCATCCCTGCATACCTGGTATGAATCCCACTTGGTCATGGGAATTATTTTTTTGATATGTTGTTGAATTCTATTGGCTAGAATTTTGCTGAGGATTTTTGCATCTATGTTCATGAGGGATATAGGTCAGTAACTTTCTTTTTTTGTGGTGTCTACCCGGATTTGGTATCAGGGATATGCTGGCTTCATAGAATGAGTTTAGGAGTATTCTGTCCTTTTCTACGCATTGAAATATTTTTCGTAGTAGTGGTATTAACTCTTCTCTGAAAGTTTGGTAGAACTCTGCAGTGAAGCCATCCGGGCCAGGGTTTTTTTTGTTGTTGTTGAGAATTTTTTGATTACCTTTTCAATCTCTTCTTTTGTTATGGGTGTGTTTAGTTGTTCTACTACTGTTTGTGTTAGTTTAGATAGGTAGTGGGTTTCGAGGAATTCATCCATTTCTTCTAGGTTTTCGAATTTGTTAGAGTATAATTTTCCATAGTAATCTGATATGATTCTTTTAATTTCACTTGGATCTGTTGTAATACCACATATCTCATTTCTTATTCGGGTTATTTACTTCTCTCCTGTTTTCCTTTTCTTAGTTTGGCTGGTGGTTCATCAATTTTGTTAATTTTTTCAAAGAACCAACTTTTGATCTTGTTAATTCCTTCAATTGTTTTCCTGTTCATTTAATTCTGCTCTAATTTTTATTATTTGCTTTCTTCTGGTGCCTGCAGTTTTCTTTTGTTGCTCTCTTTCTATTTGTTCAAGTTGTAGGTATAATTCTTTGATTTTGGTCCTTTCTTCTTTTTGTTAGTGTATGTTTATTGATATAAATTGACCTCTGAGCACTGCTTTTGCTTTGTCCCAAAGGTTCTGATAGGAAGTGTTTTAATTCTCGTTGGATTCTATGAATTTCTTTATTTCATCCTTAATGTCTTCTATGACCCAGTTATTTTTGAACAGGGTATTGTTCGATTTCCAAGTTTTTTATTTCTTTCTCTGCTTTTTCTGTTATTGATCTCTACTTTTATGGACTTAGGGTCAGAGAAGATGGTTTGTAATAGTTTGATGTTTTGGATTCTGCTTAGGCTTGCTTTGTGACCTAATAAGTGGTCTATTCTAGAGAATGTTTCATGTGCACTAGAAGAGAAAGCATACTTGGTTACTGTTGGGTGGAGTGTTGTGTATATGTCTGTGAGGTCAAGTTGGTCGATCGTGGCATTTAAATCTTCCATGTCTTTTTTGAGCTTTCTAGATGCCCTGTCCTTCACCAAAAGTGGTGTGTTGAAGTCTCCTACTATTATTGTGGAGCTGTTCATCACTTTTCAATACTCATAGAGTTTGTTTTATGTACCTTGCAGCCCTGTCATTGGATGCATAAATATTTAATATGGTTATATCTTCTCGATATATTGTCCCTTTAATCATTATATAATGTCCTTCCTTATCCTTTATGATGGATTTGAATTTAAAGTCTATTTTGTCAGAAATTAATATTGCCACTTCTGCTCTTTTTTGATTGTTGTTTGCTTGATATATTTTTTTCCATCCTTTGAGGTTTAGATTTTTGTGTCTGTAAGTCTAAGGTGTGTCTCTTGTAGGCAGCATATAGCCAGATCGTATTTTTTAATCCATTCTGTCACTCTCTGTCTCTTTATTGGTGCATTTAGTCCATTTACATTTTTTTTATAGATAGATATGAGTTTAGTACTGTCATTATGATGTCTTTTTTTGTGTTTTGTTGACAGTTCCTTTTTCCCACTTAATTTTTAGTGCAGAGTAGTTTATCTTTACATATTGTCTTTTCCTCTCCTTCAATGTTGTTGACTTTGTTTCTGCAGAGTCTCTATTTTTTTTTTTTTACTTTATTTTGATGAGTAGGATAGGTAGTCTCCTTTGTGATTACTTTAATATTTACCACTACTTATTTAAGTTTTAACCCAACTTTTATTTCTTCACATCCCCCTGCCTTCCTCTCCATATGAAAGATCTATGACTACATTTGTTAGTCCCTCTTTATTGTTTTGCTGTTGTCTTCTTTTACATGATGACACTGCTGTTTCCCTGTTTTGAGCATTTTTTAAAAATAATTTTTATTGTGCTTTAAGTGAAAGTTTACAAATCAAGTCAGTCTTTCACGTATAAACTTATATACACCTTACTACATACTCCCACTTACTCTCCCCCTAATGAGTCAGCCCGCTCCCTCCTCCAGTCTCTCCTTTCATGACCATTTTGCCAGTTTCTAATCCCTCTACCCCCCATCTCCCCTCTAGCCAGGAGATGACAACATAGTCTCAAGTGTCCACCTGATACAGTAGCTCACTCCTCATCAGCGTCTCTCTCCAACCCATTGTCCAGTCCAATCCATGTCTGATAAGTTGTCTTCTGGAATGGTTCCTGTCCTGGGCCAGCAGAAGGTTTGGGAATCATGACAGCCGGAATTCCTCTAGTCTCAGTCAGACCATTAAGTCTGGTCTTTTTATGAGAATTTGGAGTCTGCATCCCACTGTTCTCCTGCTCCCTCAGGGGTTCTCTGTTGTGCTCCCTGTCAGGGCAGTCATTGGTTGTGGCCGGGCACCAACTAGTTCTTCTGGTCTCAGGATGATGTAGGTCTCTGGTTCATGTGGCCCTTTCTGTCTCTTGGGCTCTTAGTTGTCGTGTGACCTTGGTGTTCTTCATTCTCCTTTGACCCAGGTGGGTTGAGACCAATTGACACATCTTAGATGGCTGCTTGTTAGCATTTAACACTCCAGACACCACACTTCAAAGTGGGATGCAGAATGTTTTCTTAATAGAATTTATTTTGCCAATTGACTTAGATATCCCCTGAAGCTATAGTCCCCAAACCCCTACACTTGCTCCGCTGACCTTTGAAGCATTCAGTTTATTCAGGAAACTTCTTTGCTTTTGGTATAGTCCAGTTGAGCTGACCTTCCCTGCATTGAGTGTTGTCCTTCCCTTCACCTAAAGTAGTTCTTATCTACTAACTAATCAGTAAATAAACCTCTCCCACCATCCCTCCCTCCCCCTCTCGTAACCACAAAACAATGTGCTCTTCTCAGTTTAAACTATTTCTCAAGATTATATAATAATGGTCTTATACAATATCTGTCCTTTTGCCTCTAATTTCACTCAGCATAATGCCTTCCAGGTTCCTCCATGTTATGAAATATTTCACAGGGTCCTCACTGTTCTTTATCGATGCATAGTATTCCATTGTGTGAATATATCATAATTTATTTATCCATTCATCTGTTGATGGACACCTTGGTTGCTTCTGAGTTTTTGCTATTGCAAACAGTGCTGCAATAAACATGGGTGTGAATATATCTGTTTGTATAAAGGTTCTTATTTCTCTAGGATATATTCTGAGGAATGGGATTTCTGGGTTGTATGGTAGTTCTCTTTTTAATTTTTTAAGGAAATGACAGATAGATTTCCAAAGTGGTTGTACCATTTTACATTCCCAACAGCAATGTATAAGAGTTCCAATCTCTCCACAGCCTCTCCAACATTTATTATTTTGTATTTTTTGGATTAATGCCAGCCTTGTTGGAGTGAGATGGAATCTCGTCAAAGTTTTAATTTGCAATTCTCTAATGGCTGATGATCGAGAGCATTTTCTCATGTATCTGTTAGCCGCCTGAATATCTTCTTTAGTGAAGTGTGTGATCATATCCTTTGCAAAATTTTTGATTGGGTTGTTCGTTTTTTTGTGGTTGAGTTTTAACAGAATCATATAGATTTTAGAGATCAGGCGCTGGTCGGAGATGTCATAGCTGAAAATTTTTTCCCAATCTGTAGGTGGTCTTTTTACTCTTTTGGTGAAGTCTTTAGATGAGCATGGGTGTTAGATATTGAGGAGCTCCCAGTTATCTGGTTTCTCTTCATTATTTTTAGTAATGTTTTGTATTCTGTTTAAGCCTTGTATTAGGGGTCCTAACGTTGTCCCTATTTTTTTTTCCACGATCTTTATAGTTTTAGACTTTATGTTTAGGTCTTTGATCCACTTGGAGTTAGTTTTTGTGCATGGTGTGAGGTATGGGTCCTGTTTCATTTTTTTGCAAATGGATATCCAGTTATGCCAGCACCATTTGTTAAAAAGACTATCTTTTCCCCAATTAACTGACACTGGGCCTTTGTCAAATATCAGCTGCTCATATGTGGACAGATTTATATCTGGGTTCTCAATTCTGTTCCATTGGTCTATATGCCTGTTGTTGTACCAGTACCAGGCTGTTTTGACTACTGTGGCTGTATAACATGTTCTAAAATCAGGTAGAGTGAGGCCTCCCACTTTCCTCTTCTTTTTCAGTAATGCTTTACTTATCCAGGGCTTCTTTCCCTCTCATATGAAGTTGGTGATTTGTTTTTCCATCACATTAAAAAATGTCATTGGAATTTGGATTGGAAGTGCATTGCATATATAGATGGCTTTTGGTAGAATAGATATTTTTACTATGTTAAGCCTTCATATCCATGAGCAAGGTATGTTTTTCCACTTATATAAGTCCCTTTTACTTTCTTACACTAGTACTTTGCAGTTTTCTTTGTATAGGTCTTTTAGATCTTTGGTAAGATTTATTCCTAAGTATTTTATCTTCTTGGGGGCTACTGTGAATGGTATTTATTTGGTGATTTCCTCTTCGATGTTCCTTTTGTTGATGTAGAGGAATCCAAGTGATTTTTGTATGTTTATCTTGTAATCTGAAACTCTGCCAAACTCTTCTATTAGTTTCAGTAGTTTTCTGGAGGATTCCTTAGGGTTTTCTGTGTATAAGATCATGTCATCTGCAAATAGAGATAATCTGACTTCTTCCTTGCCAATCCGGATGCCCTTTATTTCTTTGTCTAGCCTAATTGCTCTGGCTAGGACCTCTAGCACAATGTTGAATAAGAGCGGTGGTAAAGGGCATCCTTTCTGGTTCCCATTCTCAAGGGGAATGCTTTCAGACTCTCTCCTTTTAGAATGATATTGACTGTTGGCTCTGTATAGACACCCTTTATAATGCTGAGGAATTTTCCTTCAGTTCCTATTTTGCTGAGAGTTTTTATCATGAATGGGTGTTGGACTTTGTCAAATGCCTTTTCTGCATCAATTGATGAGATCATGTGGTTTTTGTCTTTTGTTTTATTTATGTGGTGGATTATATTAATGGTTTTTCTAATATTGAACCAAACTTGCATACCTGGTACAAATCCCACTTGGTCATGGTGGATTATTTTTTTGATATGTTGTTGAATTCTATTGGCTAGAATTTTGTAGAGCATTTTTGCATCTATGTTCATGAGGGATATAGGTCTGTAATTTTCTTTTTTTATGGTGTCTTTACCTGGTTTTGGTATCAGGGATATGGGGGCTTCATAGAATGACATAGGTAGTATTGTACCATTTTCTATGCTTTGAAATACCTTTAGTAGTAGTGGTGTTAACTCTTCTCTGAAAGTTCGGTAGAACTCTGCAGTGAAGCTGTCCGTGTCAGGGCTTTTTTTTGTTGGGAGTTTTTTTGGTTACCGTTTCAATCTCTTTTTTGTTATGGGTCTATTTAGTTGTTTTACTTCCGAATGTGTTAGTTTAGGTAGGTAGTGTATTTCTAGGAATTCATCCATTTCTTCTAGGTTTGCAAATTTGTTAGAGTACAATTTTGTAATAATCTGATATGATTCTTTTAATTTCAGTTGGGTCTGTCATGATATGGCCTATCTCATTTCTTATTTGGTTTATTTGTTTCCTTTCCTGTATTTCTTTAGTCAGTCTGGCCAATGGTTTATCAATTTTGTTAATTTTTTCAAAGAACCAGCTTTTGGCTTTGTTAATTCTTTCAATTGTTTTTTTGTTCTCTGATTCATTTAGTTTGGCTCTAATATTTATTATTTGTTTTTTTCTTGTGCCTGATGGATTCTTTTGTTGCTCGCTTTCTATTTGTTCAAGTTTTAGGGACAGTTCTCTGATTTTGGCTCTTTCTTCCTTATGTATGTTTGCATTTATCAATATAAACTGACCTCTGAGCACTGCCCTTGCTGGGTCCCAGAGGTTTTCTTAGGAAGTGTTTTCATTCTCATTGCATTCTATGAATTTCTTTATTCCCTCCTTAGTGTCTTCTACAACCCAGTCTTTTTTGAACAGCGTATTGTTCAGTTTCCAAGTATTTGATTTCTTTTCCCTGGTTTTTCTATTATCGATTTCTACTTTTACGGCCTTGTGGTCTGAGAAGATGCTTTGTAACATTTCGATGTTTTGGATTCTGCAAAGGATTGTTTTATGACCTAATACGTGATCTATTCTAGAGAATGTTCCATGTGCACTAGAAAAAAAAAGGATACTTCATAGCTGTTGGGTGGAGTGTTCTGTATAATTCTACGAGGTCAAGTTGGTTGATTGCAACAATTAGATCTTCTGTGTCTCTATTGAGCTTCTTAGTGGAAGCCCTATCCTTCTCCAAAAGTGGTGTGTTGAAGTCTCCTACTATAATTGTGGAAGCGTCTATCTCGCTTTTCAATTCTGTTAAAGTTTGTTTTATGTATCTTGCAGCACTGTCATTGGGTGCATAAATATTTGATATGGTTATATCTTCCTGGTAAATTGTCCCTTTAGTAATTATGTAGCATCCTTCTTTATCCTTTGTGGTGGATTTCACTTTAAGGTCTATTTTGTCAGAAATTAATATTGCTGCTCCTGCCCTTTTTTGATTGTTGTTTGCTTGATATATTTTTTTCCCATCCTTTGAGTTTTAGTTTGTTTGTGTCTCTAAGTCTAAGGTATGTCTCTTGTAGGAAGCCGATAGATGAACTGTGTTTCTTTATCCAGCCTGAGACTCTCTGTCTCTTTATTGGTGCATTTAGTCCATTTACGTTCAGCATAATTATAGATAAGTATGAGTTTAGTGCTGTCATTTTGATGCCTTTTTTTGTATGTTGTTGATGATTTCAATTTTCCACTTACTTTTTTGTGCTGAGAAGTTTTTCTTTGTAAATTTGTGTGTTCCTCATTTTCATAGTAGTTGAATTTATGTTTGCTGAGTCATTATGTTTTTTCTTGGTTTTTATTTTGAATTATGGAATTGTTAGACCTCTTTGTAGTTACTTTAATATTTACCCCTATTTTCTAAGTAAAAACCTAACTTGTATCATCCTATAGTGCCTCGTTTTCCTCTCCTTATGGAAGATCTATGCCTCCTGTATTTAGTCCCTCTTTTAGATTATCATAATCTTTTACATAATGACTTCAATGATTCCCTGTTTTGAGCATTTTTTTCTTTTTCAAATTAGTCTTATTTTGTTTTTGTTATTTCCCTATTTGAGTTGATATCAGGATGTTTTGTTCTGTGACCTTGTGCTGTGTTGGTATCTGATATTATTGATTTTCTGACCAAACAATTTCCTTTAGTATTTCTTGTGGCTTTGGTTCGGTTTTTGCAAATTCTCTAAGCTTGTGTATATCTGTAAATGTTTTAATTTCACCTTCATATTTGAGAGAGAGTTTTGCTGGATACATGATCCTTGGCTGGAAGTTTTTCCCCTTCAGTGCTCTATATATGTCATCCCATTGTCTTCTTTCCTGCATGGTTTCTGCTGAGTAATCTGAACTTATTCTTATTGATTCTCCTTTGTAGGTGGTTTTTCTTTTATCCCTGGCTGCTTTTAAAATTTTCTCTTTATCTTTGGTTTTGGCAAGTTTGATGATAATATGCCTTGGTGATTTTCTTTTTGGATCAATCTTATATGGGGTTCGATGAGCCTCTTGGATAGATATGCTTTTGTCTTTCATGATGCCAGGGAAATTTTCTGCCAACAGATCTTCAACTATTCTCTTTCTATTTTCTGTTATCCCTCCCTGTTCTGGAACTCCAATCAAATGCAAGTTATTCTTCTTGATAGATTCCCACATGATTCTTAGGGTTTCTTCATTTTTTTTAATTCTTTTATCTGATTTTTCTTCAACTATATTGTTGTCAATTGCCTTATCCTCCAATTCCCCCACTCTGTTTTCCAATTCCTCAATTCTGCTCCCCTGACTTCCTATTCAGTTGTCTAATTCTGTAAGTTTACTGTCAATCTTTTTGATTTCTGAATGCTGTCTCTCTATGGATTCTTGCAACTTATTAATTTTCCACTATGTTCTTGAATAATCTTTTTGATTTCTTCAGCTGCTTTATCAGTGCATTCCTTGGCTTTTTCTGTGGAAAAAAAATTTTTTTTTTCTGTAGATTGCCTTATTTCATTTCTGAGATCATCCCTGATGAATTGAAGCATTCTGTATATTAGTTTTTCATATTCTGCACCTGGCAATTCCAGGATTGTATCTTCATTTGGGAAAGATTTTGATTCTTTAATTTGGGGATTTGTAGAAGCAATCATGGTCTGCTTCTTTATGTGATTTGATATCGAGTGCTGTCTCCAAGCCATCTATAAGATATTGTAATGATTTATTTTATATTTGCTCACTGAGTCTTATCTTGTTTGTTTTGTTTCAATATACCCAGATGGGCTTCTCAATTGAGCTGTCTTGATTGTTGTAACCTTTGAATCACTTATGTCCTATTACCAGCTGGTTTGGGCTGTTACCAGATATATAAGCCTAAGAGTTCATTCACTATTCTTGAATAGAATCAGCTTAGGTGTTCTGATTTTGGGTCACCAAGTGTGTGGTGTAGACTGTCACCTACTACCTTAGAGGAGTAGTGGTGATAGTTGTGTGCACCAGATTCTAGTAGTGGCAGGGGGTCACAATCCAAGGAAGGCAGGATGCTGACAACCTTCCCCACGTGCCAGTGAGGAAGGTGTGCCTTTATTCTTAAAGCACTTTGGTGGGTGGGCTCTGCAGACATACCTTAGGCACCCAATGCTTGCACCTCTAAAGATTGGTAGGTATCAGTATCCTCAGACCCCTTTGGCAGGTAGCTAGGTGGTTTGGGTGGAGTTTCAGCCCTCAGTTCCCCTCTGTGGATCAGTGAGGGCTCTGATCAATAAGTAGAGATAACAGACCTGGAAAACTTGTCTTTCCAGTGCTCTGCTAAAACAGTTGCAGTCAGATCTCTATCAAAATTTCCTTTGCATTATAATAGCCACCTTGTTTCCTGTAGGGATGAAAGCCAAAGACTGTGGATCTCATATGCTCGGCTGGAGCTGGTTCTATATTTTTATCCCAGTTTAGGGAAGTCAGGGAAGGATTTTTCGTCCCTAGGTTGTTAGTAGCTGCTTCTCTCAGGCCAGGAGAATGGGTAATGGAAAAGAAAAAAAAAAACCTGCAGAGGACTTCACTCCCTGGCCCAGGAAATTCCATTGTTAATGAACCCACCTGGGGCAGAGAGGGGAGGGATCAGATAGATAGGAGTAGCACCCAGCAATATAGACAAAGTTACTTATCTTACTTGGTGATGATTGTATTCTCTGAGAATTCTGAGGGGCGTGTAGCCTGTGTGTGCTGGCTGGGTCAAGATTGCCCCCGAGGGTCAGGCTTGCCTCCCTGTGCTTGTGCCATCTCAGGAAGCCATGATCAGCTCCTCCACTCCTAGTCCAGAACCCAGTGCCAAGGTTTCCTGGCTGGGACGCTGCACTCCAGGCTCCAAAACCAGTTGCTGTTTCCCAATGATTTCTCCTCCTGTCAGCCGTGTCACTGTGCAGCCTGCATGAGCTGGCTGGGTTTCCCCAGAGGTTATTTCAAGGTGCTAGGGCTGTGTCCCGTGCTTGTGCCATCTCAGGAAGCCATGCTCAGCTCTGACGCCAAGGTTTTCTGACAGGGTCCCTGGCTCCAGGCTCCGAAAACAGTCACTGCTTCCCCATAGTTGCTCGCTGTTTTGCCAGCCGTGTCAGTGTGCAGCCTGCTTGCACTGGCTGAGTCTCTACCGAGTTTACCCCAGGGGATTGGGGTTAGGGCTGTGTCCTATGCTTGCCCTGTCTCAGTAAGCCACAGTCAGCCCCACCACTTGGCACCAGAGAACCACGAGGGCTCAAGGTTGTGGCACGGGACACCGGTTCCAGAAGTGGTCGCTGCTTCAGGGGGTGGATTTTTGCTCCCCTGTCACTCAGGTCAACTCTTTAGATCTGTGTTTGATGGTCAGGGTTTGTAGATTGTCACATATGTGATCGATTCACTTGTTTTTCCGAGTCTTTGTTGCAGTGGGGTCCGCAGTAGCTTCTACCTAGTCAGCCATCTTGGCCCTGCCTCTAGCATTTTTTATCTTGCTTTGTTTTTGTGATTTCCCTATCTGGGTTGACATTTGATTGCTCTGTCCATTGTCTAGTCTTGAGTTGATACCTGATGTTATTGATCTTCTAACCAAAGAACTCCTTTTAGTATTTCTTGTAGTTTGATTTGTTTTTTACAAGTTCCCTAAACTTCTGTTTATCTAGAAATGTCCTAATGTCATCTTCATATTTGAGAGAAAGTTTTGCTGGATATATGATTCTTGGCGGCAATTTTTTTCCTTCAATTCTTTGTATAAGTCATCCCTTTGCCTTCTTGTGTAGGTGGTTTCTGCTGAGTAGTCCGAGCTTATTCTTACTGACTCTCCTTTGTAGGTGACTTTTCTTTTATCCCTAGCTGCTCTTAAAATTCTCTCTTTATCTATGGTTTTGGCAATTTTGATTATAATATGTCTTGGTGAATTTGTTTTAGGATCTACTTTATGTGGAATTTAATGAGCATCTTGGATAGGTATCTTCTCATCTTTCACGATATCAGGGAAGTTTTCTGTCAATGAACCTTCAGCAATTCTCTCTGCATTTTCTGTTGTCCTTCCCTGTTCTAGTACTCCAATCACTTGTAGTTTATTTCTCTTGATAGATTCCCACATGATTCTTAAGGTTTCTTCATTTTTTTTTTTTTAATTCTATTATCTGCTTTTTCTTCAAATATAATGGTGCCATGTGCTTTATCTTCAAGGTCACCAATTCTCCCTTCTACTTGCTCAATTCTGGTCTGCTATTTTTTTAACTTTCTTTTTAGTTGTCTAATTCTCTAACTTTATTGTTCATCTTTAGGATTTCTGATTGGTGTCTCTCTATGGATTCTTGCAGCTTATTAAATTTTGCATTATGTTCTTGAATAACCTTTTTAATTTCTTCAAATGTTTTCTCTCTATGTTCCTTGGCTTGTTCTGCGTATTGCCTGATCTCCTTCCTAATTTTCTTTCTTCTGTCTGAATAGTTTTGCATATTAATCTTTTGAATTCTGCATCTGGTAATTACAAGAAGGCACCTTCAACTGGAAGATCCATTGATTCTTTTTTTGAGTGCTTGTTGAGACTATCATGGTCTGTTTCTTTATGTGGTTTGATATTGACAGTTATCTCTGAGCCATCTATAAGTTATTGTATTAGTTTATTTTATGTTTGGTTACTGTATTAGCTTCTTGCTTTGTTTTGATTTGATATGTCCAAATGGGTTGCTTGGGTGAGCTAGCTTGATTATTTTCACCTTTGAATCTCTGACATCCTGTCACCAGATGGCTAGAGCTGTTATCAGGTATATCAGTCTAGGAGTCCATTCACTTTTCTTGTATGAATTCAGCTCAGGTTTTCAGGTAGCTGATCTTCAAGTGTGTGGTACAGGCTCTGTCCTACAGTCTTACAGGGCAGGGGTGATTGGTGTAGGTATCAGTATCTGCTTGCAGGAGGGTGTCACACTCTGAACAAGGCAGGGGACTAAGAATCATCCCCCGAATGTCTGTGAGGAAAGTGTGTCCCTGTTCCCTATAGCATATAGTTGGGTGGGTTCTGCAGAAGGACCATGGGTACACAATGCTTTAGTTTGTAAGGACTGGGAGGTACCAGTCATCCTTGGACTACTGTCGTGGGTTGCTGGGTGACCTGAGTGGAGCCACCAGTCCTTAAGCCTCTGCAGTGGGTAGGTGAGGACCCTTTTTAATAGACAAAGTAGTGTCAAACATCAAACACCCACCTCTCCACTACACAGCTGAAACAGTTGTAGCCTGCCAACAAGGACATATTCTGCTGAAATAGGCTCGCACAGGTCCATGTAGAGGGGAAAAGTATTAAAAGTCCCCAGACCATTTATGACTGGACAGGAGCCACTTCTGTCCTAAGCTTTCCTGGTGAGTGGAGTTGGCAAATTATCTTCTTCCCCAATTATGGATTTATTCCTACTCCAAGGCCGGGAGGATGGCTCCGGACACTCAACACAGCCTATCTTAGGCCCAGGGAAATCAACAGCCACCAAAGCCAGCTTAGAGACTGGAAAAAAAAATCGATTCCGACTGGAGGCATGGTAAAATACACTCAAATACTTAGCTTTTGCCAAGAGCGCTGTTCTTCTCTGGTCCTGGAGGTGTGAGTAGGCTGTGTGGCTGGCTGCTTCTCCCTGAGAAAACTGCTGCCGAATGCTACCACCAGCCTGCCTCAGCCTCTCCTGGGAATAGTGCCTGGGGGATCCTGGTGATTCAGGTCCAGTAACTCCTCTCTGCTTCTGAACCATCTCTCCCTCTCTCTGCCACTCAGTCCATTTTCTAACTTTGCCTTTGACATTCAGGACTCCTAGTTTGCCATAAATATAATCGTTTCACTTGTATTTTCTGGTCTTTGTTGTAAGAGGGATGCAGGAAGTGTCTGACAATTCCGCCATCTTGGCCCCGATCAATCCTTGAGTTTTAACATATTTTTTTAGTCCATCCAAGAGAAAATCAGAGTCTAAGAGAAATGGAAGATGGGTGGATTTCTTACAGGGCAAGAAATGGGAGTCTTGATAGTTCTACAGCAGCATGTTTCAGTTTGCAGAGCCCTGGTGATTTGCCAGAGGCATCGTTGAGAGCAGTAGCACATATAAAAAACTGGGGCTATGGGTTGGCAGTTCCTTGTTAGAGGCCTTATATTGGGCATTGTTGTTAAGTATTTTTGAGGAATGAGTTGCTCATGTATAAAATAAACTGAAAATCATACTTTAGAGGACGAAGTGTGGAAAGAATGTAAAGTCATCAGGTGATGAGTGGACTTACGCAGGAAACGCAAAATTAGGGGAAGCAGGGAACTTAGCTTACATAGAAATTTTCCTGAACCTAGGCTGATAGCATGCATATGTCAGTTTGTTATACTGCAGAGGTTTATGTATCATTGAGATGCTGGAAGAAATGAGATGGATTGACACAGTGGCTGCAACAATGGGCTCAAGCACAGCAATTGTGAGGATGGTGCAGGACTAGGCAATGCTTCCTTCTTTTGTACATATGATTACTATAAGTCAGAACAGACTCGATGGCACCTAACATCAACAACAACAGGCTTCATGGAAAAGCATTATTAGAAACCCAAAAACCAAACCAGTTGTGGACTGTTTCAGAATATAACTGTGGTCTATAGGGTTTTCAATGGCTGATTTTTTGGAAGTACAATGTCAGGCCTTTCTTCCTAAGTTGTCTCTCAGTGGACTTCAAACACCAACCTTTTCATTAGCAGCCAAACACTAAACAGTTTTTTACCACCCAAGGACTCTGTATCATTAGAGTTGTGAACCAAACAGAGCAAAGAAGAGGCTTATCAAGAAACTAAGAGTGTAGTGTAACAGTTCCACCATCTCTGCTCACACTCCACTTCTGTGACATTTTCTTCACTACCCTTATCCGTAGTTTGCACAATCCAGCCTCTACTTTTTAAACTGGCATATTGAGAACACTCTTTAACACTTTCAAAAAAGCAAAGTTACAATCTCTGATCTAGGGCCACGGTGCTGTTTGACTTTTTATATATTGTACAAAAGACACTGTCCAAGGGGAGAACAGGAAGTAAAATCCAGTGTACCTTACTCCCTGTCTCAGGAATGTGTTTACATGGAGGAAGAGGTTGTTGTTTGTTGTTAGTTGCCATTGAGTTGATTTGAACTCAAGGCGACTATTTCCTAATTTATATAAAGGTTACTGGCAGCTCTACCTTGTGCAATAGCCCCCAGCTCACCCCCAGCTCCACTCAGGCTAGAGGGATCAACTCCCTATAACCTGAATTTACCTCTCTCGTGGCATTTTACACAGAGAAATGTAACTGCCTGTAAATTTGGGGTACTTTCAATTGCTATGTATTAACATCAGCCTCTTTAAGGAAGGAACAATATCTGGATTGTCACTGTATTTCCTACATCTCAGTACTGTCCCTGACACATAATATATACTCCTTAAATCTCTGTTAGAGTCCCTAGGGGGTGTAATGTTTAAGCCTCTTGACTACTAACCAAAGGCCGGTGCTTCAAGTTCATCCAGAAACATCTCAGAATAAAGGTCTGATGATCTACTCCTGAAAAATCACCGCTGAAAACACTACAGAGCACAGTTCTACTCTGATACATGGGGTTGCCCTGAGTCAGAATCAACTCCTTTGCAACTTTTTTTTTTTCAAATTACTGTATTTTTAAGGAAATAACATACACCTTCTACATTTGTTTGCCAACTGGGCCCTCCTCTTGTGGGGTATTTTCATAAGTACGCTATGCTGATTTATTTACAGCAACATATAAAAAATATTAGCATAGCACCATTTATGAAAATATCATGGGGGGAGGACAAGGTTGGCAAACAAGCATATAAGACAAGTGTTATTTGCTTAAAAATACAGTATATCCAGATTATTTTTGAATAAATATTTTATGTGGTAAAGTTAATTCACATAATTGTCAATATAGAACTTTAAAAAAATATGAGTGCTTATGGACTTCAGAATTTTTTTACAGTAACCACAATAAAATATTTGTTTCAGCATATGATTTAGATAAATCATATAAGTACTTAATCCACTCTAAATCACAGCACCAAAATATACTATTTTCTACAATGTATTTCCAATCTAGATTCTCAAAACACCCTGATGCAGTTCATTTGCATAGATAGTAAAATATAAAAACCGTGGGAATGTGATTTAGTCAATGTATCTGACTAACCAAACAAGGGGGCCTGTACAGGAGCTTTCACTATATGATAGATTCTGTGCCTACGCATAGTCATTCTATTTCACTTAAAACTTAAAATCCGTCTTTGTTGTTATTAGGTGCAGACAAGTTGGTTCCACACATAGTGACCCAACACACAACAGAATGATAAACTGCCCAGTCCTGCACCATTCTCACAGTTGTTGATATGTTTGAGCCCATTGCTGCAGCCACTGTGTCAATCCATCTCATTGAGGGTCTCCTCTTTCTTGCTGACCCTCTGCTTTACCAAGCATGATGTCCTTCTCCAGGAACTGGTACCCCTTGATAACATAACCAAAGCATGTGAGATGAAGTCTTGTCATCCTTGCTTCTAAGGAGCATTCTGGCTGTACTTTTTCTAAGACAGATTTGTTTGTTCTTCTGGCAGTCCATGGTATATTCAGTAGTATTCTCCAACACCATAATTCAAATGCATCAATTCTTCAGTCTTCCTTATTAATTGCCCAGCTTTTACACACATATGAGGTGGTTGAAAATATCTGGCTTGGGTCAGGTGCACCTTAGTCCTCAAAGTGACATCTCCACGTTTAACACTTTAAAGTGCAGCAAACTTGACCAACACAATATGTCATTTGATTTCTTGACTGCTGCTTCCATGGGTGTTGGTTTTGTATCCGAGTAAAATGAAACCCTTGACAACTTCAGTATTTTCTCTATTTATCATGATGTTGCTTATTGGTCCAGCTGTGAGAATTTTTGTTCTCTTTATGTTGTTGTGTAATCCCTACAGAAGGCTGTAGTCTTTGATCTTCATCAGCAAGTACTTCAAGTCCTCTTCACTATCAATAAGCAAAGTTGTATCATTTACATATTGCTGGTTGTTAATGAGTCTTCCTCTAATCCTGAAGCTGCGTTCTTCTTCATATAGTCCAGCTTCTCTGATTATTTGCTCAGCGTTTAGACTGAATAAGTATGGCGAAAGGATACAACCCTGACACACATCTTTCCTGATTTTAAACCACGCAGTTTCCCCTTGTTCTGTTCAAACCCTGCCTCGGGGTCTATGTACCAGTTCCACATGAACACAATTTAGTGTTCTGGAATTTCCATTCTTAACAATGTTAGCCTTAATTCATTTTAATCCACACAGTGGAATGCCTTTGCATAGTCAACAAAACACAGGTAAACTTCTTTCTGGTATTCCCTGCTTTCAACCAAGATCCATCCGACATCACCAATGATATCCCTGGTTCCACGTCCTGTTCTGAAACTGGCTCAAATTTCCAACAGTTTCTTGTAGACGTGTTGCTGCAAGCCTGTTTTAGGCTAGATTTTCTGGAGAAGAAAAGTCAGCGAGAAAAAAAATAATTACATATATGTATAAGCACACACACACAGGGTTCTCAAGGAAATGGCTCACATGTCACATTGTTGTAGTGGCTGTCACAACCCAAGTCCATGGGTCAGGTGTCAGGCTGGAGGCTTCTACTGACTCACATAGCTGCAGGGGCTGACAAACCTGGGATGGGCAGGCCAGACAGCAGGTCTCTGGCTCACAGGCTGTGGAGGCTGACAAATCCAAAGAATGGCAGCTAATCTAGCTCAAGTCCCAATAAATGCAGTTCAGATGAACAGGAGTCATATGTTGGATCCAGTGCAAGTACAAGCCCACAAGCTTTGCCAGAAAGTCTATATACATTGGATGCAGGTTACACCCCCAAAGAAACTGTCTTTTAACTGGTTGGCTGCTCATAGCTGATCTCATCATAGAGTTGATTACATCATTACACAACAGATAAATTACATCATTATATAGCTGCCAAACTACATCATAACTGTCAGACCACTAAGAACCATGTCCCAGCCAAGCTGACACACAACCTGAACCATCACACAGTTTTTGAATGCTCTTCAGCAAAATTTTACTTGCATTTGATATTAACGATATTTTCCAAATTCCATTGGATCATCTGTTTTTGAAATGGGCACAGATATGAATCTCTTCCAATCTGTTAACCAGGTAGCTGTCTTCCAAATTTCTTGGCATAGATGAGTGGGTATTTCCAATGTGGCATCCATTTGTTGAAACATCTCAATTGGAATTTTGTCAATTCCTAGAACCTTTTTTTTATTAAGCAATACCCTTGGTGCAGCTTGGACTTCTTTCAGTACCATTGGTTCTTGATTGTATGCTGTCTCCCGAAATGGTTGGATCCCAATCAATTCTTTTTGATACAGTGACTTTTTGTGTATTCCTTCCATCTTCTTTTGATGCTTCCTACATCGTTCAATTTTTTGCCTACAGAATCCTTCAGTGTTGTAACTCAAAACTTGAATTTTTTCTTCATTTCAGCTTGAGAAATGCTAAGTGTGTTCTTTCCTTTTGGTTATCTAAGTCTTTGTATATTTCATTTTAATACTTTAATTCATCTTTTTGAGATGCTCTTTACAGTATTCTCTTTAGATCTTTTACTTCATCTATGTTCAAGAGCAAATTTTAGGGTCACTTCTGACATCCATTTTGGTCTTTTCATTCTTTTCTGTTTTTTTAATGACCTTTTGCTTTCTTCATATATGATGTCCATGATGTTATCCCACAACTCATCTGGTCTTCAGTCGTTAGTGTTGAATGAGTCAAATCTATTCTTGAGATGGTCTCTAAATTCAGGTGGAATATACTAAAGGTTTTACTTTTGTTCTTGTGGACTTGTTTTAATTGCCTTCAGCTTGAACTTGAACTTTCATTGGAGCAATTGATGCTTTGTTCCACAGTAGGCTCCTGGCCTCTGTTCTGAAGTGATGATAATGAGCTTCCCCATCATCTTTTCCCAAAGATTTAGTCAATTTAATCCCTGTGTATTCCATCTAGTGAGGTCCACATGTATAGTCACTGTTTATGTTGCCAAAAAGAGATATTTGCAATGAATAAGTCATTAGTCTTCTATCATGGAATCTCCTGCACTGTCGCTATCACTAAGGCCATATTCTCCAACTAGTGAACCTTCTTTTTTTTCAGCTTTCTTATTCTAATCACAAGAAATCTAATCAAGAATCCTGATTACGTGTTTGATCAACATTTGATCAATTTCAGACTACAGTAATTGGTAAAAATCTTCAATTTTCTCATCTTTGGCATTAATGGTTGGTGTTTAAATTCAAATAATAGTCATATTAACTGCTCTTCCTTATAGGCATATCGATGGTATCTTATCGCTGACATCATTGTATTTCTTTTTGATGATGAATGCAACGCCATTCCTCTTCTGTTTTTCATTCCTGGCATAGTTGACTATATGATTGCCTGATTCAAAATGGCCAGTACCAGTCCATTTCAGCTCATTAATGCTTATGATATTGATCTTTATGCATTCCTTTTCTTTTTTGATGACTTCATATTTTCCTAGATTCGTACTTCATATATTCCACATTACCTTTACTAATGAATATTTGCAGTTGTTTCTTCTCACTTTAATTCATGCCACATCAGCAAATGAAGGCCCCTAAAGCTTTACTCCATCTACATCATTAAGGTCAACTCCACTTTTAGGAGACAACTCTTCACCAGTTGTATTTTGAATAACTTCCAACCCGAGGGGCTCATCTGTCACTATATCAGGTAATGTTCTTCTACCCACATGATTTCCTCTGAAAAATTTTTTCAGAAGTGTATCACCAGGTCCTTTTTCCCAGCCTTTCTTAGTTTGAAGGCTTTGCTGAAATATGTCCACCAAGTGTTACCCTGCTGGTATATGAAATACCGGTGGCATAGCTTACAGCATCATAGCAGCACGCAAGCCACCACAGTATGACCAACTGACAGATGAGTGGTGGAAACCACTCTTCACGTTAGGTGTTCATCCCCATTTTACAAATGAGGTTTCATGGAACTTAAACAACTTAGTACAATCCCTTATATTGAAAATGCCAGAATTGCTAAGTCCATTGCTCATATGAGAGAGTAATTTGCCCTAACAATATTTCATTGAAACTGGCTACATCTTCACAATAATGAAATGTTTTGTTTACTCGGGAATTTCAGTTAATTATCTGGTTAATTTTCCCTCATAATGAAAAATGACCAATTTGAGTGATTTTATTTTTCTCCCATTAGATGATTTCTGTCCACTTCACTTAATATATTGACATCATTTTCACATACTGCAAAACTAGCTTCTGATTCCCCAATGAATCGAAGTATATGAAGTAAAACACCAAGACACATTCATACACGTAGTTGTTGTTGTTACGTGTGGTTGAGACAGTTCTGACTCATAGTGACCCTATGTATAACAGAACGAAACACTGCTGGATCTTGCACCATGCTCACAGTCATTGTTATGCTTGAGCCCATTGTTGCAGCCACTGTGTCAATCCATTTCATTGGGGTCTTCCTGGTTTTCTCTGACACTCTACCAAGCATGATGTCCTTCTCCAGGGACTGGTCTCTTCTGATAACATGACCAAAGTATGTGAGGCGCAGTCTCGCCATCCCTGTTTCTATAGAGCATTCTGTCTGTACTTCTTCCAAGACAGATTTGTTTGTTCTTCTGGCAGTCCATGATATATTCAATATTCTTCACCAACACTATAATTCAAAGTCATCCATTCTTCAGTCTTCCTTATTCACTGTCCCCCTTTCACACACATATGAGGCAATTGAAAACCCCGTGGTTTCGGTCAGGCTCATCTTAGTCCTTAAAGTGATGTCTTTACTTTTTAACACCTGAAAGATGCGTCTAGCAGCCAATTTGCTCAATGCAATACATCATCTGCTTTCTTGACTGCTGCTTTCATGGATGACGATTGTGGATCCAAGTAAAATGAAATCCTTGGCAACTTCAATATTTTCTCTGTTTATCATGGTGTTGCTTATGTGTATCAGGGTTGTATCCTTTCACCATGCTTATTCAATCTGTATGCTGAGCAAATAATCTGAGCAGATGGACTATATGAAGAAAAATGCAGTATCAGGATTGGAGGAAGACTCATTAACAACCTTCACTATGCAGATGACACAACTTTGCCTGCTGAAAATGAAGAGGACTTGAAGCAGTTATTGATGAAGATCAGAGACTACAGCTTTCCGTATGGGTTGTTCCTCAACATAAAGAAAACAAAAATCCTCACAACTGGACAACTGGACATTAAGGCACAGGCCAATGAAAATTTTCATTATCAGTCACCACCAACCAAGTATATACTTCCTTTAATGAAAGTGATTATCTTTTCCTAGCTTTTCTCATGCTGAGTACCTTAATTTGCATTGTTTAAAAATGCTTCCCTGTTTCAAACTCTTTTAATCTATTTATATATATATATATATTTTAATTTCACCAAGTGAAATTCAGCTATCTCACAAAATATGCCATTTCAATATAAAAAAGACTATTAGATAGGAAATTATGTCCAGAATATATATTTTAAAGATAATCTAAGTTCGCTGGTTGGTAAAAAATAGCAATGAGTTACATACAGGTATTTTATGTATGCTTGTTATTATGTTCACAAAGAAATTGTAAGAATTTAAACATCTCTCTAAAAATGTCTGTGGAAAATTACGTGGAGCCAAATGGCAATCTTGCTTAAAAAAAAAAAGATCTTGCTTAGAGGTGAAAAAATTCTATTTTGAAACACAGTAAATTGGTGCTTGATACACACCAAGGCAATATTAAAATGTGTGAAATATTTCATCAAAGATAGCTCTGTGCAAGTAGCTTAACCATGAGCAAATCCTGATTTCATGCAGAACAACCTAAATGCCAGTAAATAGGTAAATGGATAAACAAACTGTGATACATACGTACAATGGAATACTATTCAGCCAGCAGAGAAATAAAGTCTTGATACATTCTGCAATATGGGTTGAGTTTGAAGACATAGTTTATATATATATATATATATGTAAACAAGAAAAGACAAATGTATAAAGACCAAAGTTTTTTTTAATGATTACCAGGGGCAGGAAGGTAGGGGAAAGGGGGTTAACAGTGATGGGAAAATTGCACTAAGAGTACAGTTGCACAGCCAATTATTGAAATTGCTGCCAAAAAGTTGTAAACCTATAAAAATAGAATTGGCAAAAGTTATGTGATAGATATATTTACAACAACAACAAGAAAAAAAATAAGCTGCTGAGGTTGCTTATGCACAATCAAACACCTCATGGAGTTTGATTTCTTAGCTTGCAGGTTTAGGGTCATGGTTTCATGTGCTATTCTAATTAATTGGCCTAATAATGTGTTTAGTGCTTCTATTCTACCTCCCATTTTTTTGCATAGTGCCGTCAATCTTAAAAGCTTGTAAGTGGCTATCCAAGACACAGCAATTGATCTCTATTCTCCTGGAGGAAGAGAAAAAGAAAGAGGGTCAGATATAGGAGGAGGATATGGATGTGTGACTAATTGCCTCCATGAACAACTGCCACCTTTTCTATGAGACCAGAAGAACTGGATGGTGCTTGGCTACCTTTACTGAACATTTTGATCAAGGATTTTATTGAGGAATTCTGATCAAAAGAGGTAAAATGAAGAACAGATTTTCAAATTATCATGGAACCCAGACTTTATGGAGCCATGGAAGCTGGGTGAACCCCTGAAACTATTGCCTTGAGATGATCTTTAAATCTTATACCAAAAAAATCCCCTGATGTCTCCTTAAGACCAAACAGTAGTTTAGCTTACCTAGTAAACAATGTCTGCCTTGAACTTTATTTATGGTCTTTTAAGGACTATCTATATGGGATCAAATTGACAAAAACAACTCAAAAGATTAGACAGGAACCTTAGCAGGCAGTGAGTTTATGTTACTGGGGAGGAACAACTCAGAAAAAGAGGGTGAGAATCGTTGCACAATTCAAAGAATGCAGTCAACGTCACTGAATTATACATGTAGAGACTGTTGAATTGGCATATGTTTTGCTGTGCATATTCTCAACAACAACAAAATAAATAAAAATTTAAATATATAGCCTTTACTAATGATTTGGTTAAATATCAAATCAAACTACCCCCAATCATTTGTGTCATTTTTTTCAAATTTTAGCAAACAAATTATTTCTGCAATTATATATGACTTTAGAAAGTAATTCTTAGTCATGCATTTCAATAGTTTTTAGGATGTTTGCGGAGAAACAACTGCTATGTTCTGCTGTTATGTTTTAAAAAATGACTATTTGAGGTACAGCTATAAAGGTAAATATAGATATTCTCATTAAGTTCTACGAGTATTTCAATTGACATCTTTGGTCCTGACCTCAGCGTCTCAAGATATTTTCCTTAAAAGGGCAAGGTTGTTGTTGTGCGCCGTCAAGTCAATTCCTACTCATAGTGACCATATAGGGCAAAGTAGAATTGCCTCATAAGATTTCCAAGGGGTGCCTGGTAGATTCAAACTGACAACCTTTTGGTTAGCAGCCAAGCTTTTAACCACTGCATCATCCGGGCAATAGAAATGATAAATGAAATATATTCTATGCATTAAAAGAACTGATTATATGGTAGAAAAAAAAGTACACAAATACTAAACTACAATTCAGGGAAGAATATAACAACTCCAATGATAAAGGTATGAAGCAGGACATGTTATTATACGATTTCTCCATATTATGAGGCTGATTATCTATTGTAACCACAGGTTTACCATGGAGTAAATGAAACCTTGTCAAATCATTAAGTTATTTTTATACTCAGTTTTATTGTTCGAAAAAATTAAGGAGTTCGTCCTAGATTCCTTCAGCTTCAGTATTTGATGACAAAATGACCATTTTGGATAGTACTTTGCAAATGACTTCATGAAAACTGTGGCATTTAATGAGACAGGAAAGAAATTGCAAAGAAAGGAAAGTACTTATCACATGCATGGAGTTTGCACAGATAAAAATAATAAAACCTAAAAAATATAAGCAACATCAAGAAAAAGCATGACCCTTGTCCCCCAACAAAAAAGGTACTGTTTAGGAAAAGGGCATTTTTAACTTCTATTGGAGCACAATTTTATATAGTTTTGTGATAAACTGGAATATGTTGTTGTTTTAAGTTGCTGTCAAATCGATTCTAACTTATGGTAACCACATGTGTGAATAGTGGAACTACTCCAGATTTTCAATGCTGTGACCTTTTCAAAGCAGATCACCAAGACTGTCTTCCAAGGCAACTCTGGGAGAGTTTAAACCATTAACCTTCTGGCTAGTAATGGAAGACTTAACTGTTTGCACCAGCCATGGACTTGTAGGGCTAGGAGATAGTTGTGAAAATCTTGGATGTCAGAATGCTATGTTTATAGTTAATTTAGTAAACAATGGGAATCATCAAATTCACTTGAATAAATATTTCTGGAACTGTTCTGGCAGATTCCTAAGAAGGGTTATTTGAAGAAAAGCCTTGTTGTTGTTTTTAGGTAACATTGAGTTGGTTCCAACTCATAGTGACTTTAACTACAACAGAACAAAATGCTGCCTTGTCCTGTGCCACCCTCACAATTGTTGCTATGCTTGAGCCCATTATTGCAGCCACTCCATCAATCCAACTCATTGAGGGTCTTCCTCTTTTTCATTGACCGTCTACTTTACCAAACATAATGTCCTTATTCAGACTGATCCCTCCTGAAAACATACCCAAAGTATGTGAGACTTAGTTTCACCATTCTTGCTTCTAAGAAACATTCTGGCTGTACTTCTTTCAAGACAGATGTGTTCCTTCCTCTGGCAGTTCTTGGTGTATTCAATATTCTTCACCAGCACCATAATTCAAAGATGTCAATTCTTTTTCAGTCTTCTTTATTAATTGTCCAACTTTTGCATGCATATGAGGTGTTTGAAAATACCATGGCTTGGGTCAGGTGCACCTTAGTCCTCAAAGTGACATCTTTGCTTTTCAACACTTTAAAGTGGTCTTTTGCAGTAGATTTGCCTAATGAAGCATGTCATTTTATTTCCTGACTGTTGCTCCCATGCGTGTTGATTGTGAATCCAAGTAAAATGAAATCCTTGACAGCCTTGATCTTTTCTCCATTTATCATGGTGTAGTTTATTAGTCCGTTTGTGAGGATTTTTGTTTTCTTTATGTTGATGTGCAATCCATACTGAAGACTGTCATCTTTGATCTTCATAGATAAGTGTTTCAAGTACTCTTCACTTTCTGCAAGCAAAGTTGTTTCATCTGCATATCACAGGTTATTAGTGAGTCTTCCTCCAATCCTGATGCCATGTTCTTATATAGTCCACCTTCTTGAATTATTTGCTCAGCATACAGATTGAATAAGTATGGTGAAAGAATGCACCCTGAAGTACACGTTTCCTGACTTTAAACCATTCATTATCCCTTGTTCTGTTCAAATGACTGCCTCTTGGTCAATGTACAGGTTCCTCATAAGCACAATTAAGTGTTCTGGATTTACCATCCTTTGCAATGTTATTCATAATCTGCTATGACCCACACAGTGGATTGCCTTTGCATAGTCAATAAAACACAGGTAAACACCTTTCTGGTATTCTCTGCTTTTAGCCAAGATCCACCTGACATCAGCAATAATATTCCTAGTTCCATATCCTGTATTGAATCAGGCTTGAACTTCTGGCATTTCCCCCTCAATGCACTGCTGAAACCATTTTTTGAATGATCTTCAGCAAAATTTTACTTGTATGTGATATTAATGATACGTTCTACAATTTCTGTAGTCTGTTAGATCACCTTTCTTTGGAGTGGACAAAAATATGGATCTCTTCTAGTCAGTTGACCGAGACGCTGTCTTCCAAATTTCTTGACACAGTGAGTGAGCACCTCCAGCACTGCATACATTGTTTGAAACACCTCAATTGCTATTCTGTCAATTCCTGGAGCCTTGTTTTTTGTCAATATCTTCAGTGCAGCTTGCACTTCTTCCTTCAGTACCATTAATTCTTGATCTTATGCTACCTCCTGAAATGGTTGAACGCTGACCAATTCTTTTTGGTACAGTAACTGTGTCTTCCTTCCATCTTCTTTTAATGCTTCCTGTGTCATTCAATATTTTCCTTGTAAAATTCTTCATTGTTGCTACTCGAGGCTTTAAGTTTTTCTTCAGTTCATTCAGCTTGAGAAATGCTAGCATGTTCTTCCCTTTTGGTTTTCTAACTCTAGGCCTTTGCATATTTCATTATAATACTTTATGTTCTCAAGCCACCCTTTGAAATCTTCTGTTCAGCTCTTTTACTTTATCACTTCTTCCTTTTACTTTAGCTACTCCACATTCAAGGGCAAGTTTGAGAGTCTCTTCAGATATCGATTTTGGCTTTTCTTTCTTTCCTGTGTTTTTAATGATCTACTGCTTTCTTCATGTATAATGGCCTTGATATCATTCTACAAATTGTCTGGTCTTCAGTCAATAGTGTTGTATGTATCAAATCTATTTTTGAGATGGTCTGTAAATTCAGGTGAGGTATACTCAAAATCATACTTTGGCTCTCATGAACTTGTTCTAATTTTCTTCAGCTTCAACTTGAACTTGCATATGAGCAGCTGATGGTTGTCTGACTCAAAGTGGCCAATATCAGTCCACCATGAGTGGCCCTGTTGGCATTCAAAATACCAGTGGCATAGCTTCCAGCATCACAGCAACACGCAAGCTACCACAATACGGCAAACTGACAGACATTGGGGAAGAAAAGCCTAGAAAGGAGTATATTTAGAATGCTATGCCAGAATATGGAGCCCCCACGGCACAGTGGTTAAGTGTTTCACTGGTAACCAACAGGTAAGAAGTTTGACTACACCAACGGCTCCTTGGAAGTCCTGTGAGGCAGCTCTACTCTGTCCTATATGGTAGCTGTGAGTCGGGGTTTTTTTTTTTGTTTTTTGTTTTTTTGCTTATGCCAGGATCTAAACTGACATGACAAAAATGAGAATACAAGGAAGAAGAAAGGAACAGAAATCAAAAAATGATAAAATATACAGAATTTTGTGTGATAAAGAAGAAGCTAAAACACTAAAAAAATTGAACATGAGACATGGATAAATGGTGGTGCCATTAAAAATTATGAAGAGAAGCTTTTATTTGAGGAGAACAGACTAAAACAAAACAAAACATACAATTTAAGGGCTGGGTGCAAGATTAGAGATCAACTAGAATAATTTATTTCATATACCAAGAAACCAAGGCTCAGAGAAGTGATCTGTCTAAATCAGATGACTGACACAGAAGGAAATTTTGAAATGTACTGAGTTTGAGGGACCAGTAGCAGAAGCAAGTAAGGATATTAAATAAGACAATAGGATATTTCTGATGACAACAATAAAAATACTGTTTACTGTGAGAATAAAACGATCATCTCATTAGATTAATAACTTTGAACGAAACTTACAGAAGAGAAACTTGCTACAAATGTGTCATGAATTGCATTATAATTTTAGAAAAACTAATTTTCTTATGACATCTCCAGATTATATATTGTAAGAAAAATTGAGAATAGAAAATGATCTTGAATCTCAGAAATGGTTTCCTGCTGTACTGTTACACTGAGATTAATTGCAAGTCACAGAAGTTAAAAAGTACAAAATGTCTTACAGAACACATGGAAGATTTCACGTGCCCTAAAATAAAGGGCTGTAAATGTGATACAATACACTCTACTGGAAAAATTTTCTGAGTAATTTCTACTATAAAGCAATTTTCTCCTATTGCAGCTTCCTTGGAAGGATGACAAGATAAAATTGATTTCTTAAGCTATCATTTCAGAGAGTGATATAATTACCTCATTTTCAAATTGAAAAAAAAGGAATGATGTTGTTAGTAGCTTTCAGTCACAGAAAAGTTTTCATATATATGAATACAATGCAAAATCAATTAAGAAATTCCTAAAGAGGGTAATTTGAATGAATATGTACATAGTAAAGCTTGTCTCTACTCAAAGAAATCTAATCTTCACAGCTACATTTTTGACGATGCTTATTTTTAATAAAGATAATTACATAAATAATTTAATGTCATTTAGTTTCTATTTGTAATATATTTAATATAAGTTTATTTACAAATATGTAATTTTTTTAAATCTCTCTTCGATAAAGATTATGTCTCAGTTGCTCCTCTGGAAGACTTGCAAGCTAGCATGTAGTATTCAATTTTAAATAAACTGATATTCTTACACTTATACCACTGGATACAAACAAATAAAAAGTCTTGAATGTTCTATTATGAAAGCACTCTGAAAACTGTACATTGTGTTCAATAATTCCCACTTTCCATAGAATTACATCATCTCAAATAGATAATACTACGTGGAAGTACACATACATACACATATTGAGTAGAAATAAGCACCTGGTCATCCAGACAGCTTTGCATATTGATGAATCATCTCAAAAAATAAACAACATAGGAGAGGGAGAAGAGATAGAAGAAGGAGAAAGATGAGGAGGAAGGAAAAGAGTACTATGATTAGTGATTTTGCTTGTATCATAAAAAAAAGCAGGCTTATTTAATTTCTTATTGAAACAATTTACATATCTTGAAATTTCACAGTGCAAATATGTATTACACTATGTACTATAAAATATAGCTAACTATTTTTCAATGTTTCATAGACAAATATTTGAAACTTCAAGTAGAGTAGAACTGCCCCTGTAGAGTTTCCAAGGAGCTCCTGGTAGCTTTAAACTGCCAACCTTCTTGTTAGCAGCTGTAGCTCTTAAACACTTCACCACCAGTGTTTCCTCAAGTAGACTTAGTAGAAAACTAATGTCCCTGTTTACTTTTGCCTGTTTGTCTCACTCTAAATTTAGAATATAATAATAATTGACTGTATCTCATTTCACAAGGGTAACATGCAACTTTAAATTATTTTCATTTTTTCACACCTGGAATATCATATTAACAAACAATACTCAAAGATAAAAATAACCATGGTTTGAAGGAGAAAGACTGCTTCTCCCATCTCAGCATGAGATTTAAGTTTGTTTAGATATTGAGACTTCCTTATGTCAATGTTTTTTTTTCCAGCGTGTCCAGGTTTAATTTTTAATCTAATCAAAATTATTGGCTTCTATGCAATTAACTGCATATATTATGTAGATTGGGATAATTAATCTACATCTAATGTCAACAACTCGTTAAAATTAAAGAGCATCTCCAATATTACATTCATCAATACTGTATGCTATTGAAAATCTACGTTATAAATGTGAACTACTGGTTTGAAATGTTTGCTGCTTGCTAATGCTACATCTTCTATAGCCTTCTAAAGGTTCAGGTAGTCCTCTGCACAATCCACTTACTTATTTAAAAAAATATTGATTTAGCATACTATGTATTAATTATGTGCTGAAACATAAATTAAAAAAGAAAAGCTGTAACTAACTGACTCAATGATATCATTTCTTGTTTCTGTTTTTCACTCCTAGCATATTCTTAGAGTACTCTGAATAAATGCTGATGACCCTTTGAAAAGCAGGTTTCATAGTTTACAGTTCAAATGATTTTGTATGTTATTTTCATTTTTCAATATTTATTCAAAAATGTATTGAGTAATTGCAACAGCCAAAATATTCTTTTATGCTTGTGGAATACAAATAAGAAAAATGACAATGTCCCAATGCTTATCTATCTGTCCATCTATCATCTATGTATCCATCCATCCATCATCTATCTATCTATCATCTATCTATCTATCTATCTATCTATCTATCTATCTATCTATCTATCTATCTATCTATCTATCTATCTATCTATCTATCTATCTACCTATCTATCTATCATCTATCTATCATCTATCTATCTATCTATCTATCTATCTATCTATCTATCTATCTATCTATCTATCTATCTATCTATCTATCATCTATCTATCATCTATCTATCATCTGTCTATCTATCATCTGTCTGTCTATCTATCTGTCTGTCTGTCTATCTATCTATCTATCATCTATCTGTCTGTCTATCTATCTATCCATCGGGAGCTCTGGTGGCTTAGTCAGTGGTTAAGAGTAACCACTACTAACCAAAAGATTGGCAGTTCGAATCCACCAGCCAGTCCTTGGAACTCTATGAGGCAGTTCTACTGTGTCCAATAGGGTTGCTATTGACTCCAAGGCAATTTTTTGTTTGTTTGTTTATGTATGTGTGTGTGTGTATATATATATATATCTTATATAGTTTATAATTAGGTATTTTTGAATGCATCATACTTGTCTTTTACATAGTCTCTTATTTTCATTTTTTCCTCTCTACACTTCTGTTTTGATATTTTCTATTAACCTTCTGTTTTGTTTTTTTATATATATTTTCATCCCTTAAGTCTCTAATTTTATCTCTTTGTATTCATGTGATAACCCAAATCTGCTTGTTTCCCTGATGCCCAGGAATGACTGGTTATGCCATCACTTTGTGTGTACCAAGAATTGGCAAGTACTTCCCTCAAGAAAATAAATGCAGCTTATTAATGAGGATTTCATTGCAAATGGAGGGAATGAGCTACTGTATGAAATGCTGCTGAGAATTTAATCAAGATGGGGACTGAGATTTGATCATCAGATTAAATAATGCTTAAATCATAGGGGACTGACCGGTATCTTGTTAATACTAGAGGTTGACTCTAGATCTTGGCTGGCATTGGCTCTAGAGTGTCAGGTGAGCAAGTGAGGGCCTATTTAGAGGAGTCTTGCTTTAAAGAAGTGCCCTATAAAGGAGGATTTTGTTCTTTGGAAAATTATAGCAGCCTGTTTTCCTGCTGTTAGAGCTGATCCTAGAAAGAAGTAAAATTTGATGATACAGAAAAATAATCCTATAATTAAAAAACCAGAATCCTCAAGGCAAGTGGAGTTGCTGCCTGTAGGCAAGAACATGGCAAGCTCATATTGTGATGGCAAAACAGTGCAACACACATGGTACAGTTTTAGAGACTGATGGCACAGGATGAGAAAGTTCTTTTCTAATGGAATCTACCTTCTCAATGAAATAAGGAGCAAGATTATCATTTAAGATGTTTAAAATGAGAGAAAATGTTGAAGATTTTCAAAGAGATGAAAAAGTAGGAAATAATTATCTAGGAGAGTAGAAAATGAAGAATTTAGTAAAACATATTTGCAAATACATTGTAAAATATTTGTAAAAACATTATTTTTGGCACTAAGAACACACATAAGGTGCTTGGTCATGAATTCAAATTGAGATGAGTCAATTTGATTTGTGTTTTCTCTAGTCACAACTTGAGGATGCAGTGAATATATGTTAATAGATTTCCTGATATTAAACCAACTTGCATTCTTGGAATAAAATCTATTCAGTTTTTTTGACAGGAAATCAGTTTCATAGTATCGAGTCTCTACTTCTTCCTTTTTGGTAGTAGAACCCTCAGAGTTTAAGTTTTGGATTTGGCCATCTGGATAAACACTAACTTTTTTATTCCTACTCCTCCATCAGTGAGGAATTTTTATGATAGACTTCTGGCTAATGGAATATGAGCACAATGGTCTATTCAGCTTTTAGTTGATCTTAATGATCCAGCTTGCTGTCTTTGATTTTCTCTTTCCTTGTTCCACTGGCTGGAAATGACATTGAATTGTATCCCCCAAAAACGTATCAACTTGGGTAGGCCATGATTCCCAGTATTGTGTGGTATTCCTTCATTTTGTGATTGTGATTTTATGTTAAAGAGGATTAGGTTGGGGTTGTAACATTCTTACTAAGGTCACATCCCTGATCCAATGTAAAGGTAGTTTCCCTAGGGTTTGGCCTGCACCACCTTTTATCTTACAAGAGATAAAAGGAAAGGGAAGCAAGCAGACAGTTAGGGACCTCATACTACCAAGAAAGCAGTACCGGGAGCAGAACTCATCCTTTGGACCTGAGGTTCCTGCACCAAGATGCTGCTCCCAGAGCAAGGGAAGACTGATGACAAGGACATTCCTCCAAAGCCAGCAGAGAGAGAAAGCCTTCCCCTGGAGCTGGTGCCCTGAATTTGGGCTTCTAGCTTGCTGGACTGTGAGAGAATAAAATTCTCTTTGTTAAAGCCATCCACTTGTTGTATTTCTGTTACAGCAGCACTGGATGACTAAGACAGCTGGTATAACTCTGAAAGCCATGTGTTATAGACGCCATAACTATACTGCTAGCCTGAGTCACTAGGACTATTTGTGCTACATCATTTGATAAATGAGAAATATACATTCATCTGGAAACCCTGGTGGCATAGTGGTTAAGTGCTACAGCTGCTAACCAAAAGGTCGGCAGTTTGAATCCACCAGGCTTTCCTTGTTTCCAAAATCTGTGGGGCAGTTCTACTCTGTCCTATAGGATTGCTATGAGTCAGAATTGACAGCACTGGGTTGTTTTTTTTTTTTGGTTTATACATTTATCCATTATAAGCCACTGTATTTTGGAGTCTTCTTTTTAAGAAGCTCATCCTGTGACCTAAAAAAATAACAGGATACTGTTTTATAAATTGCTGTCTAACATTTAATTAAAACATTTGCAATTTAGTCATAAGCAAAATGTAACTTTTTTTTTCCTTGTTTAGTATGGTTATAAATCATGGTATTCAAGTTATACCCTGGCTTTGTAATATTAAATGGAGAGGTTTCCATATTTTCTGTTGTAGATCACTGAAATGATATTGAATTATCTGTTCTTTAACAGGAAGGTGGAACTCAGCTTTGAAAACATCTGTTCTATGTGCTTATTTTTAAAATGAAGATTTTGAATCTTTTTATTTTTAAATCTAAATTTACTAATATGTTTTTGGGTTAAATTTGGTTATATTTTGCTAAAAACCAAACCAACTGCCATCGAGTCAATTCCAACTCATAGCGACCCTACAGGACAGAGTAGAACTGCCCCATAGAATTTCCAAGGAGTGCCTGGCAGATTCAAACTGCCGACCTGTTGGGTAGCAGCCATAGCACTTAACCACTATACCACCAGGGTTTCCAAATTTTTTGCTAAGATATCAATTTCCTTTAGGTTTTCAAACTTGTTGCCATAATATATCAATATCTTCCTTATTATGGCTTACACTCTTTACATTTGTAATATATATTTTTGTACTTTCTTTTAAATGTATTGTTCCATTCATTTCAGAGAATTAGGTTTTTAATCTTTTTTTTCTCATTTCATTAATATCAGATATTCACCTCTATTCTTTATTGTTTTCTAATTTATTCCATGGCTTTTCTAATTCCTAAGCAAATAATTGTAATTTATTCTCATATTTTTTCTAACTTCTAAAGAAATAAATTCATTTAGAAATTTTTCATGAGCCTCCTCAAATACTGCCTGTTTTGTGTCTTATGTTTATTCTTTGCCTCTCCATCTGAGGATCTTTAGGTAGTACACTGTTGATAATTTTACATATATAAGTAACAGCTAACTGTTATCATTTAGCTAGTTAGCTCCTCCATAGCATTCAGTTGCCAGGAAGAATGATAAGTGATTGAATAAACTCAACCCTGCACATTTCTCTCATTTTTCCAAGGGTCTAGTATATCTGTAGAAGTCCTTGAGTGGTGCAAACTGTTAACACTCTTGCTGTTAATTGAAAGTCTGGAGATTTGAGTCTACCCAGAGGTGCCTTAAAAGAAAGATTTGGATATTTACTTCCAAAAATCAGCAATTGGAAACCCTATGGACCAATGTTCTACTCTACACATGGGGTAACCATGAGCAGAATAGACTTGAGGCAACTGGTTTGGTTTTAATATCTCTCCAAGTCTAATTTTTTCCAGATTCCAAAACAACTGTTCAGTTCTTCAGCTGATTAGTTGGTCATCATTCACAAAAGAGAAAGCATTCTTAGGCCAAATCTTACTTTTAGAATGCAGTAGCACCATCCGTATCGTAGCAGCTCTTCGACTGAGTGAGGTAGAACAGTTACATTATACTTCAGAGGAAGAAAGAGCAAGAATGAACAAATAAACTTCTGCTTGGATTGATGAGTAATCCCCTATGCCTAACCTACTGCCATTGGTCACTAAGCTTATGACTATCTAAAGATACCTAAGTGGTTATAACATACCTTGCTACAAGTGACTTCTCAGGACATTCAGTTCCCCTCTGTGATTCAGCAGTATTTTTAAAAATTATTTGAAAACATTTTAAAGGTCAGTTTTAATCTAATCAGAAGGCCTTAACAGCTAATGCTTTTGAGATTAGCAATTTCAATCTATTTTTGTAAGTAGATTTAGACAGAAACTAGATAGTCCATGATCAAATGTTTCTATTATTCCGTCAGATAGTGTTTCTGTTATGAAGGAAGAAAACTAAAATTAAATATATATATATGTGGAAACCCTGGTAGCGTAGTGGTTAAGTGCTGCGGCTAATAACCAAAAGGTCAGCAGTTCAAATCTGTCAGGCGCTCTTTGGAAACCCTGTGGGACAGTTCTACTCTGTCCTGTAGGCTCACTATGAGTCAGGATTGACTCAACAGCAGTGGTTTTTTTTTTTTTTTTTTTTTATGTATATGTGTACAGAAAGAGTTATATTGATGATAAATGTAAATCTAATGATAGGAAGCATTTAAAGATTCAGATCCCAAAACACTGGCATTCAAGGAAAATAAAAAATTTACAACATATCAACATAAAATTATTTTAAATTGACTGTGAAAAAATGAGTGAAAAATATATTCTAAAAATCAGTAATTATACTGTATTTTATTAAATTAAATTGGAAACAGTCTGATAAAACTTCAGTGCAACTAAAAGACAGCAATTTTAAAGCCCTATCCTCTCCCTAAAATGTGTTACTAAAATGTATTTTTATATAAAATATTTTTATATATACTTTTAAGTCAATAATAAACTGTTTTAAAAATCATCAGCCAGAGGAGGCAGGCTCAAGAAGGAGGAGGAGTCAGACACTTCCAGTGATCCCGCTTGCAACAAAGACCCCAAAAAACAAGTAAATCAATTATGTATGACAGTCTAGGATTGCTGAACATCAAAGGCAAAGTTGATGAATCAGACTGAGTGTAAGGGGGAGAGACAGACAGTTCAGAAGCAGCAAGGAGTTGCCAGACCTGACATAGAGGGAACCAGCTCCCAGCAGGGAAGATCCCTTGGCGCAAGCACGGTGAAACAAGCAGTGGCATTCGGGATGCATTTTCCATATCAGGAGAGATAGAACAGCACAAACTTCACTCACACCTCCAGAATCAGCATGTGATCCCCTGCTCTAGCCAGATACATGTGCCTACACCAACACCCCTGTTCATCTAAGACTGTAGGTGAGAGCCTGCATCACACAGTTGGTGACATACTACCTGGACACTTGAGCTGAATCCAAAAAAGAAAAGCAAATGGACTCCTGAGCTCATATACCTAGTAGCAGCTCTAACCACATAGTGACAGGACATCAGAGCTTCAAAGACACCAATAATCAAACTAGCTTACTTGAGCAGCCTATTTGGGCATAGCAAAACAAAACAAGAAGCTACTATACAGTAAGCAAGCATAAAATAAATAAATACAGTAACTTATTGATGGCTTGGAGATAACAATCAATATTAAATTGCATAAAGAGGCAGATCATTATGGCTTCAGCAAGCTCTCAAAACAAAGAACCAAGAAATCTTCCTAATGAAGAGAACTTTCAGGAACTTCCAGAGGTAGAATACAAAAGATTAATACACAGAAATCTTCAAGAGATCAGGCAAAATACAGAAGAGGCCAAGGAATGCAGAGACATAGCTTTGGAGGAACTTAAGAAGATTAGAGAAGACTATAATGACAAATTTAATAGGCTGCAAGAATCCATAGAAAGACAACAAACTGAAATTCAAAAGTTTAACAATAAAACATCAGAATTAAAAAACGCAATAGAAAATGAGCAGAATTGAGGAAATGGAAGTCATAATTAGTGAGATAGAGGATAAAGCACTTAACACCAACATACATGAGGAAAAATCAGATAAAATAATTAAAAAAAAAATGAAGAAACTGTAAGAATTATGTGGGGCACCATCAAGAGAAATAACCTACTATTGATTGGAGTACCAGCATTTGGGAGGGGGGCGGGATGTTAAGGACAGAAATTACAGAGAGAATTGCTGAAGATTTGTTGACAAAAATCTTCCCTCATATTATGAAAGATGAGAATATACCTAATCAAGATGATCATTGCACCCATACCAAGTAGATACCCCCCAAAAAACTCACCAAGACATATTGTAATCAAACTTGCCAAAACCAAGGATAAAGAGAGAATTTTAAAAGTGGATAGGGATAAAAAAAGTCACCTACAAAGGAGAGTCAGTAAGAATAAGCTCAGACTATTCAGTAGAAACCATGCAGGCAAGAAGGCAATGGGATGACATATATAATGCCTTGAAGGAAGAAGACTACCAGCCAATAATTATATATTCAGCAAAACTGTCTCTCCAATATGAAGATGAAATTAGGACGTTTTCAGATAAACAGAAGTTTAGGGAATTTGCAAAAACCAAATCAAAATTACAAGAAATACTAAAGGGAGTCCTCCACTTAGAAAATCAATAACATCAGATAAAAACACAAGACTAGAACACAGGACAGAGCAACCAGATATCAACCCAGATAGGGAAATCAGAAAAATAAATCAAAGCTAAAACACCCAAAACAGGGAAACAGAGACATCATTATGTGAAAGTTGACAGAATTAAATCAAAAAAGAGGAACTAAAAAATGTAGTCATAGATTTTTCATACAGAGAGGGAGTCAAGGTGATATAAAGACATAAAAGTTTGGTTTAAACTTAGAAAAATAGGGATAAATATTAAGGTAACCAAAAAGGAAACTAACAATACCACACATCAAAATTAAAAAAAAAAGAAGAGAAAAACATTAAGACTCAGCAAAAACAAAATCAACAACAGTGATCAAGAGGAAAAGACAATATGTAAAGAAAAATGACTAAGCACAGAAAACTAAGTGGAAAAAAGAATCTGTCAACAACACAAAGAAAAAGACATCAAAATGACAGCACTAAACTCATACCAATCAATAATTACGCTGAATGTAAATGGACTAAATGCACCAAAAAGAGACAGAGAGTGGCAGAATGGATTAAAAAAACACAATCCATCTATATGCTGCACACAAGAGACACACATTAGACTTAAAGACGAAAACAAACTAAAACACAAAGAATGCAAAAAATATATATATCAAGCAAACAACAATCAAAAAAGAACAGGAGTGGCAAAATTAATTTCTGACAAAATAGACTTTAAAGTAAAATCCACACAAAGGATAAGGAAGGACACTATATAATGATTAAAGGGTCAATATACGAGGAGGATATAACCATAATAAATATTTACTTACCAATGACAGGGCTCCAAAATACATAAAAAAGTTCTAACAGCATTGAAAAGAGAGCTAGAAAGTTCCACAGTAATAGTAGGAGACATCAACCCACTACTTTCAGTGAAGGACAGAACCTCCAGAAAGAAGCTCAATGAAGTCAAGAAAGATCTAAATGCCACAACTAGCCAACTTGACCTCATAGACATATACAGAGCATCCCAACCAATGCCAGCCAAATATACTTTCTTTTCCAACACACTTGGAATATTCTCCAGAATAGGCCACATATTAGGTCATAAAGGAAGTCTTAACAAAATAAAAAACATTGAAATATTATAAAGCATTTTTCTGACCATAAAGCCATAAAAGTAAAAATCAATAACAGAAAAAGCAAGGAGAAAAAAAAAAAGACACATGGAAACTGAACACCTTCCTCAAAAACTACTGGGTTATAGAAGAAATTAAGGATGGAAAAAACAAATTTGTAGAATCCAATGAGAGTGAAAACACATCCTACCAGAACTTTTGGGACACAGCAAAAGCACTGTTCAGAGGTCAATTTATAGCAATAAATGCACACATCCAAAAAGAAGAAAGGGCCAAAATCAAAGAACTAGCCCTACAACTTGAACAAATAGAGAGCAGCAAAAGAAGCCCTCAGTCACCAGAAGAAAGCAAATCATAAAAAATAGAGAAGAGTTAAATGAAATAGAGAACAGAAAAACATTTGAAAGAGCTAACAAAACCAAAAGCTGGTTCTTTGAAAAGATCAACAAAATCCATAAACTACTGGCCAAACTGAAAAGAGAAAAACAGGAGAGGAAGCAAATAAGCTGAATAAGAAATGAGATTGGTGATATCACAACAGATCCAACTGAAATTAAAAGAATCATAACAGAATAATATGAAAAATTGTACTTTAACAAATTTGAAAACCTATAGGAAAAGGGCAAATCTCTAGAAACACACTACCTACCTAAACTAACACAAACAGAGATAGAACAACTAAATAAAGCTATAACAAAAGCAGAGATTGAAAAAAAATCAATAAAAAACTCCCAACAAAGAAAAGGCCCTGGCCCCTGACAGCTTCACTGGAGAATTCTACCAAACTTTCAGAGAAGAGGTAACACCACTACTACTAAAGGTATTTCAGAGCATAGAGAAGGATGGAATACTTCCAAATTCATTCTATGAAGCCAGAATAACCCTGATAAAGCATAACCCAGGTAAAGACGCCAAAATTATAGACCAATGTCCCTCATGAATTTAGGCACAAAAATCCTCAACAAAATTCTAGCCAATAGAATTCAACAACATATCAAAGAAATAATTTACCATGACCAAGTGGGATTCATAGCAAGTGTGCAGGGATTGTTTAACATTAGAAAATCAATTAATGTAATACATCATATAAATAAAAGACAGGAACCACATGATTATATCAATTGATACAGAAAAGGCATTTGAAAAAGTCCAACACCCATTCATGGTAAAAACTCTCAGCCAAATAAGAATAGAAGGGAAATTCCTCAACATAATAAAGGGCATTTATACAAAGCCAACAGCCAACATCACCCTAAATGGAGAGAGTCTGAAAACATTCCCCTTGAGAACAGGAACCAAACCAGGATGCCCTTTATCACCACTCTTATTCAACATTGTGCTGGAGGTCCTAGCAACAGCAATTAGGCTAGAAAAAGAAATAAAGGGCATCCAAATTGGTAAGGAAGATGTAAAAGTATTTCTATTTGCAGAGGACATGATCTTGCACACAGAAAATCCTCAAGAAGCCTCAAGAAAACTACTGGAACTAATGGGAGCTGAGCAAAGTATTAGGATGCAAGAAAAACATACAAAAATCAGTTGGATTCCTCTACAGCAACAAAGAGAACATCCAAGAGGAAATCACCAAATCAATACCACTTATAATAGTCCCCAAGAAGATAAAATACTTAGGAATAAATCTAAAGAGAGACATAAACGACCTATACAAAAAAAAAAAAAGACTACGAGATACTATTGCAACAAACTAAAAGAGACCTATGTGAGTGGAAAACATACCTTGCTCATGAATAGGAAGACTCAACATTGTGAAAATGTCTATTCTACTCAAAGTGATCTATAGATACAATGCAATCCTGATCCAAATTCCAATGGCATTTTTTAACAAGATGGGGAAACAAATCACCAACTTCATATGGAAAGGGTAAGGACCCTGGTAAGTAAAGCATTACTAAAAAAGAAGAACAATGTGGGAGGCCTCACACTACCAGATTTTAGAACCTATTTTACAGCCACAGTAGTCAAAACAGCCTGTACTGGTACAACAACGGATACATAGACCAATGGAACAGAACTGAGAATCCAGACATAAATCCATCCACATATGAGCAGCTGATATTTGACAAAGGCCCAAAGTCAGGAAAATGGGGAAAAGACAGTCTCTTTAACAAATGGTGCTGGCATAACTGGATATTCATCAGCAAAACAATGAAACAACACTCATACCTGACACCATGCACAAAAACTAATTCAAAATAGGGTCAATGCTAGAAATCCTAATGCATGGCATAAACCAAAATAAACCTAGTGCCATCAAGTCGATTCCGACTCACAGAGACCCTATAGGATAGGGTAGAACTGCCCCATAGAGTTTCCAAGGAGCACCTGGTGGATTTGAACTGCTGACCCTTTGGTTGGTAGCCGTAGCACTTAACCACTACGCCACCAGGGTTTCCATGCATGGCATAAAGAGTATATAAAACATTATTAACAATCCACAATCACCAGAAGAGAAGCTAGATAACTGGGAGCTCCTAAAAATCAAACACTTATGTTCATCCAAAGACTTCACCAAGGGAGTAAAAAGACAACCTACAGACCGGGGGAAAAAAAAAATTGGCTACAACAAATCCGATCAGTGTCTAATCTCTAAAATCTGTAAGATACTGCAAAATTTCAACCACAGAAAGACAACCCAATTAAAAAATGGGCAAAGGATATGGACAGGCACTTCACCAAAGAAGACATTCAGGTAGCTAACAGATACATGAGGAAATGCTCAGGCTCATTAGCCATTAAAAATTTAGAGAAATGCAAATCAAAACTACAAAGAGATACCGTCTCACAGCAATGAGGCTAGCATTAATGCAAAAAATTCAAAATAATAAATGTTGGAGAGGTTGTGGAGAGAGTGAAACACTTAAACACTGCTGATGGGAATGTAAAATGGCACAGTTACTTTGGAAATCAATTCGGTGCCTCCTAAAAAAACAACTAGAAATAGAAGTACCATACAATCCAGCAATCCCACTCACTGGTATATATCCTAGAGAAATAAGAGCCCTCACATGAATGGACACATGCACACCCGTGTTCATTGCAGCACTGTTCACAATAGCAAAAAGATGGAAACAACCATGGTGCCCATCAACGGATGGATGAATAAACAAATTATGGTATACTTACACAATGGAATACTATGCAACAATAAAGAACAAGGATGAATTTTTGAAACATCTCATAACATGGAGGAATCTGGAAGACATTACGCTGAGTGAAATTAGTCTGTCTCAAAAGGACAGATATTATATGAGACCACTTTTGGAAGGGCTCAAGAAAAGGCTTAATAGCAGAACAAAACATTCTTTGATGGTTACGAGAGTGGGGACAGAGGGAGAGGGGTATTCACTAATTAGATAGTAGACAAGAATTATTTTAGGTGAAGGTAAGAACAGCACACAATACAGGGGAGGTCAGCACAACTGGACTAAACCAAAAGCTAAGAAGTCTCCTGATATAACCAAACACTTCAAGGGACAGAGTAGCAGGGGTGAGGGTCTGGGGACCATGGTTTCAGGACACATCTAGGTCAATTGGCATTACAAAGTGTATTAAGGAAATGTTCTGTATCCCATTTTGGTGAGCGGTGTCTGGGGCCTTAAAAGCTAGGAAGTGGCCACCTAAGATGCATCAATTGGTCTCAGCCTACCCGGAGCAAAGGAGAATGAACAGCAAAGACACAAGGAAAATATGAGGTTAAGAGACAGAAAGGGCCACATAAGCCAGAAACTCCATCAGCCTGAGACCAGAAAAACTAGATGGTGCTCAACTACCACCAAGTACTGCTCTGATGAGGAACACAACAGAGAATCCCTGATGGAGGAGGAGAAAAGTGGGATGCAGACCTGAAATGCAAGTACAAAGACCAGATTTAAAGGCCTGACTGAGACTGGAGAGACCCCAGATGTCATGGCCCCTGGAACGTCTGTTAGCCCAAAACTAAAATCATTCCCGAAGTCAACTCTTCAGACAACGATTAAACTGGACTATAAGATATAGAACGATATTGGTGAGGAGTATGCTTCTTAGCTCAAGTAGACACATCAGACTGAGTGGTCAGGTCCTGCCTGGAGGCAAGATGAGAAGGCAGAGGGGGCAGGAGCGGGCTGAATGGACACGGAAAATACAGTGTGGCGAGAAGGAATGTACTGTCACAATGTAGGGAGAGCAACTAGGGTCACATAACAATGTGTGTATAAGTTTTTGTATGAGAAATTGAATTGTAAACTTTCACTTAAAGCACAATAAAAAAATAAAATCATCAGCAAGCATATAAGACAACATTGATATTTGTAAAGACGCCTTGAAAAATCTTGAAGCATTTCTTCCAACTTATAATGTGAATCTTTCTGTGTTTTGAATATGTAGGGAAGCATATATGCAGATAGGTTTTCTTTTTTTTTCATTTAATATAATTTCTATTGTTCTGTTATATCCATAGGGCTATGTAACTGTTTTGACTATCACTGCATATAGCTTTTGCCTAGCTAAGGGCTTTTTCCTTGGAAGTCAGTAAAGCTTTTTTGAGCAAATTAAAAAGAATCTTTTATTGTCATTGCTTTGCTAAGAGTTAAAAGTATATTGTTAATAGACCTTTACTAATTATTATGATACAATGTTTCTTTTCCTGTTTGGCTTACTGAAGAATAAAGCTCAAGTGTTTCCTTTGGGATTGCCTTTAAGAGATTTGTCTCCAAGATTACTTTGTAAAATCATTGAGCTGGGAGTAAAATGTGTTGTACAAATGCCTAATAGGATTTTACAATGAGCTGTTTTTCCTTGGGTGTTAAAAAAAAAAAACTGAAATACTCCTTGAATATGATAGGACACTGAGAATTTCTTATTAGATTGATGCAGGAATAACACATCTATTTTATGCTTCTAGGAGACAGGGTTGCATGTTTCTGCTGTTGGTTAAGATATAAAGTTTAAATAGATGTACTTGGAGTTTTTAAATTATTATTTTAAACTTCTGTATTCCACATAATTTCCTGAAATCTAAATTAATGTAAAGTAACAGACTATACTTATTTATCCTTTTTATTTTATTTAATTTCATTTTGAGTATTCAAATTCTAAATTGTATTTTAATACTACATGTAGTGGTGGTTGTTAGGTTGAGTTGATTTTGACTCTTAGTGACCCCATGTGACAGGATAGAACTACTCCATAGGGTTTCTTTTGGCTGTAATATTTACGGGAGCAGATCACCATGGTGTTGCTGGGTGTTGGTGGAATTGCCAACCTTTCAGTTAGTACACATAAAGTATATAGTATAGAGTGATACAGTGATTACTGACATATAACTTTTCAGATCAAGCACGCTCATTGGTGAACCAAAAATGCTACAACATAACAATACATTAATAGGGGATTAAAAAAAAGAAAAACATACATCTCGAGTAACCATAACATGACTCTTTTTAAATAGATCAAATCAAATAGAAGAAAATACTTTGAGGGAAGTCATAATGGAAAAAAAAAAAAAAAAAAAATTTTCCAAATAACTTCAAAAAATCAATTCAAGGTAAAAATTTTAAACTATATCTATATAAGAATGTAGTGAAACTAAATATTCTAATTAATATAAACATTACATCTACATATTATGCCAGAATACTCTTCACTTGATTTTTGTGAGGCCTGTATCATACCCACATTTTTTTGTTTGCCATCTGACTTCTTCCCTTATATCCTATGGATCCAGTGTCAAAATAATGCTAGAAATAATTTAGGAATTAAGACTCATTCTTCCCTGTCCTTGAGCATAGAGAATGTGACCCAGCTGAAGCTGGGCTCCCAAGGACTCACAAGGACACATCAACTGGGCCCTGAGTTATAAAGACAATAGCGAGGATCATCTTGGAAAATATAGTCTGGGAACCTTTCATATGAACTATTCAAAAGGAACATGAAAGACTTTCTACGCATCTTTTTCTGAACGGAATATTTATTGAACCATTGAAGACCCTCCTGACTGTCATTACAGAAACCTGTACCAACGATTAAGAAAGACAATTCAAAATGTAGAATCACAGTTTCTAGCCAACCTGCGAAAAAGTGAAGATTTCAATGGTTTTGCCCATTTTGTAACGTTAATATGTGTTGATGATTCTGTCATGTTCTTTGGACTGAGACAGATATGGCTGTGGCAGCATGCATGTCCCTTTTCCCACTTTTGTCTGTTCTGTAATATATCCTTGGACCAGGCAGATGTGGCTCTAACAGCATGTTGTCAGCTTCCCACTTTTGTCTTTTTGAATACATGCTGAATAAAACTTTCATTTTGCATTACTAAACTTTGTGACATTTCTACCCTACTGAACAGAAGCTAGGCACTAAGTTCAATTACTATAAGTGCTTGTCGTCATCTACTTTAAAATGACTCCCAAAGAGCCTTGCCTTCTGGTATTCATGTCCTCATGTAATTCCTTCCTCTGCATGTGTGTCTGACCTAGTGATTTGCTTTTAAAAAATAAACTATGGCAAGTATCACTTCTGAAATTTCGATACAAAAGATGGACTTCTGTTTTGCTTGCACTCTTTCTCTGGCTCTTCCCCCATGCTTGCTCTGATGAAGCAAACTGCCATGTTTTGAACTGTCCTACAGAGAGACCAAAGGAGTCCCTGGGCGGTACAAATTGGTAAGCACTTGACTACTCACCAAAAGGTTGGTGGTTCGAGCCCATCCAGAGGTACCTTGAAAAAAATGAGGTTCCAAGAGGTCACCACTTTGGAAACCTGGTGGAGTGCAGTTCTACTCTGCACTTGTGGGTTTCTCATGAGTCAGAATTGACGGTAACTTTTTTTTTTCTTTTTCCCACGGAGAAATCCACTGAGGGTAGCCTCTGGCCATCAGCCAATGAGGAAGTGAGTTCCAAAATACCACAGGCTTCATGGAAAAAAAAACACACAAGTGAACTTGGAATTAAATCATTCCTTAGTTGAGTCTTCAGATAAAAACCAGTCTCGCTGACACCTTAATTGTAGCTTTGTGAGAGACTCTGAAACAGAGGATCCAGCTGAGTTATGTCTGAATTTCTGACCCATAGGAACTGTGAGATAATAAATGTTTTCTTAAACCTCTATGTTTGGGGAAAATTTGTTGTGCAGCAGTAGGTAACTAATACATCGCTCCTTTAATTTTGGTTTCTCCATTATTGTTGTTAGGTGCTCTCTAGTTGATTTTTGACTCATAGCAACACCTGTAATAGAGTAGAACTGCCCCCAAAGAGTTTTCTGGGCTGTAATCTTTACAGAAGCAAGTTGCCAGGTCTTTCTCCCATGAAGCCACTGTGTGGGTTTGAATAGCCAACTTTTCAGTTAGCAGCCAAGCTAACTGACTTGTTGTTATACCATCAACAACAAATTTTAGATGTGAATGTGAGGTTAAGAGTTTAAAACAGAAGTGAAGAGATTTTTGTAGACCTCATTCCTCTATTTTGCTGTAACCTAGCAAATTTCATCCTCAGTCTGAAGCTCGAAGCAAGATTAATTATCTTACTACCAGGGTCTAATGATCTAGGATACAGAACCGGGCATTGCCTCAGAGACTAATTGTATACATGGTTTTCCTGCTTCTGCCCTGTTTGTTTAGCCTAAAAGGCTCTTAGTATTTATTTCACTGTGCTGACCATTTTCTCTCTACATTGGAAGAAGCAGGTATTTCTAAAGAACCCATTAATAATATACTAAATATGAAATGTAGACAACTCCAAATATTCTCCTATTTTAAAAATAATTATTTGAAGTAATGATTTGTGTCCTTGAATTTCTAATGCTGAGTAATCAAACTTTCTATTCCAGAAAACCGAGTTCTACCATAAAATATCAATCTACTAAACTCAGTTAAACTCACAAATACACATTTGTATATCAGCATTTCTATGGTTACCATGATGGAAGGCATCTGATAGATAAAAATGGTACAAACAACTTCAGCTAAGTAAGTTTTTTTTTTCTTTAACCTACTTCCCCTTATCTCTATTGTTCTCACCACAACTTTTAAGTTGATTGAAGTTTTAGTGGATTTGAGATTTAAAGTTTTACTGAGATGAGTCTATGCTTTTTAATACCTGAAGTTTAAACAACTTCACTTGTAGTTGAAAGTGATCCAATAGCTATGGAATTTGCTGAATATTCCACTAAAGATTGTAAAAAGGATATCTGGAGAAGTAGCTTTGGAGGTAGCAATAGGAGAAAAATAAAACATCCTTCAACCAGCTCCATTGATTTCAATAAAGTGATACTGATTTTTGGATAGAGGGATGGATGGATGGATGGATGGATGCATGGATAGATGGATGGATGAATGGATGGAGAAATAATTGAATGTCAGCTGCTAACAGAATGGTTGGCAGTTCAAACCCACCCAGCAGCTCCATGAAAGAAAGACCTGACAATCTGATTCTGTAAAAACTACACCCAGGACACATACGGGGACAGTTTTACTCTGTCACTTGGGTCTCTACGAGTTGAAAATCAATTTGTCAGCACACAACAACAGCATATAAAGATTCAGGGAAAAACAAAGAAAGAACACCAGGGTCTCCTGTGTCATAGGTCTTCCTCTATTGTGAGATCCCTCTTCTGATTGAATTTTCATTTGATGAGAGCAAATTTTTAAAATTTCCCTTAGAGAGAGTATATCTATGGTTATATTATGAGTCCTTGCACATATGCATTACATTTTTCCATTTTTAAGATATCTTTATTTGTATTTATATTACTATATCCTGTTTCATTACATGTATCTTAATTTTTTGTTGAAAAAAGTACATTTCAGAGACTATATTTTAGCTACTCTGGATTTGGAGATATGTTTTTTTTTTATTCATTATGAATCCAAAAATCAATGATTTTTAGTACTGAAGCCATCCCATAATCCAGTTTTAGAAGGTTTTCATTAACCTAAAAAGTTTACATTTGCTCTTTTGTAATCAGTTTTGGTTCTATCCCCAAACCCGACAACCGCTGATCTGCTGTTTGTCAGGATAGATTTACATTTTATTTAAATTGAATAAAACAATTAATGTCTTTGAATCTTTTTGTTTCCTTTAGCATAGTGTTTTTGAGGTTTATTCACATAGTATGACTTATCTGTAGTTTCTTTCTGTTTATTGCTGAATAATATTCCATCACTGGGATATATTATTCACTAGTTGATGGACATTTGGATTGTTTCTGGGTTTTAGATAATATAAATAATGCTGGTATGAAAATTCACATACAAGAACATTGTGTGGACTTATAGTTTAATTTGTATTATTCAACTACCCAAGAGTGGAATGGCTCTGTTATATGATAAGTTTATGTTTAACTTTTTAAGAAACGGTAAAACTTTATTAAAATGGCTGTAGCATTTTACATATTCAACAGCATTGCATGAGGGCTGTATTTTCTTCATTTCCTCATCCATGTTTGTCATTATTTGTCTTTTTTTTTTAACATAGTTATTCTCGTAGGTATGTAATGATATCTCATTGTAGTATTAATTTGCATTTTATTAGTGACTAATTGATATGAACATCTTTTAATTTGCTTATTAATATTGAGATGTCCTCTCCAGTGAAACATCTATCCATATATTTTGACCATTTTTTAAGTTGTGTTTCCTCACACACACACCGGTCTCTAAAAAAATTTTTTTTTAATTTTTCTTCATTATTTTTCTCTCTGCTCTTCAGCTTAGACAATTTCTATTTCTTTATTTTGAAATATACTCATTCTTCTATCATTTCAGATGTGGTATCGATTTCCTCAAGTTTACTTTGTATTTCTGGTTTTATGCTTTCAACATTAGAATTTCAATTTGTTTTTTAATAACAATTTTCTTTATAGGAATTCTGTATGTGTTGAGTCATTGTTATGCTCTTCTTTAGCTCTCTAAAGAGGGGTTCCTTTAGTTTTTGAACACATAATAACTGCTGTGGAAACTCTGCTGATTTCATCATCAGAATGACTTCCAATAGGCTGTTTTTTTTGAGTATGTGGTATCAATTCCTGTTTCTTTATATGTCTCAATATTTTTGCTGAAAAATGCACATTTTAGAAATTATATTTTAGCAACTCTGGATTCTGATTCCCTCCACCTAGCATTATTTTTATTGCTGTTTTCTTTAGTTGGTGTTGGTGGTAGTATTGTTTAGTTACTTGCCTGGATCACATTTGTAAAATCTCTCTCATATTGTTGACCATAGGTATGTCTAAACATTTGTTTTAAGCCTCAGTTCCTAAGGTTTTCTCTTATGTCTGTATAGATTAGTGTTCAGGTAATCATTGGACAGAAGTTGAGCTCAAACAACAACAGTCTGAAAGTCTTCCACCCATTGTTGATGAATATGTGTGTGAGTGGAGAGTGCATTCAAATCTCAGGCAGATTTCAAGTGCATCTCAATTTTACATTTGGCTGATCCCTCTTGATTAGGGCCAGGGATACATGGATAGATCAAGCCTTCTCCATTATCTCCTGCATATGCACGTAGTCTTTAATCAACCAAGGATATTTGGTGAACTTCTCATGACCTCTAATAACTATTTTATTTCCTGAAACTCCCTTCTAAATTTCTAGTGAGTTTGTTCATTTTTTGCTTGTTTCAACCAGGACTACAACCTCAAACTCATGGGTCTGCTGGTATTTTCTATTTATTTGCCTGGAGATTATTACTGTTACTGAGAACTGTCCCCAACACCCCCCTCCCTATTCTGACCTACTGACTCCCACTATTCCTTTGGGTTTGATAATTCTCTAGAACAACTCAAAAAACTCAAGAATGTGCTATACTTAATACTACAGTGTTATTATAACAAAAAGGATACAAATTAAAAGAAGCACAGGGTAAGGTCTGGGAGAGTTTCCAAGGCAGAGCTTTCAAGTCCCAAAGGATATGCTATGCCTCCACATGCATCAATGCCTAACACCAACCAGGAAACCCATGGAGCATCTATGTCCAGAATCTTTACTGGGGTCTCATTAGGTAGGTTTGACTGATTGAATCATTCCTCCCTCTCCTGAGATCAGCTGATATCAAGTGGTGGATCTTTCTGGTATTGCCACTCCCCACTTGAGACCTCACTAGTGTAGCTGTACAGGTAAGTGTGATCTGGAGACTTTGTTAAAGACACTTCAATCCCTGGAGAAATTCCAAAGATTTAGAGATTATCTTTCAAGAACTGTGGGCAAAGACCAAATTCTTGGGGCAAAATTAATTGTAAATGTCACAGGTACTTAAGAATCTTTGTTTCTAAATCAAGTCATGTATCAGAGGGACACCATTGCACTTCTCATTCTAAGTGCTTGCTAGAATGTTTCCTTGGATTTAATAATATCATCCTATTATTTAATATTCAACCTAATTTATTAATGCTATTTTCAACCTGTAATTATTGATATGAAAAAGCTTATTTACCTGCATGCATTTCTGTTTGGTTTGAATAATTTCCTTAAGGATTATTCATGAAAATATGAGAAATACAATTGTTCTGTTTATTCAGAATCATGTTAGCAATTTAAACTGAAAATAAAACTTAAACTTTAAAGACAGCTATCACTGTTTAAGACTATACATCTCTGAAGTCACTCTTATTTCAACATTACAAATATGTGTAGAGATTAGAGGAGCCCAGGTGGTACAGTGATTAAGCATTTGGCTGTTAACCAAAAGGTCAGCAGTTTGAACCCACCAGCTGCTCCATGAAGGGAAGACGTGACAATCTATTTCCCTAAAGATTATAGCTTTCAAAATCCTGTGGGGTAATTCTACTCTGTTCTATAGTGTGTCTATGATTCAGAATCAACTCAATGGCAATGGGCCTTATTTGTTATTATGGGATCAGTTATAAGACATTAACGTGAATGGTATTTATTGCATATAATAGCATATCTTCAAAACAATCATGATCTAATTAAAAAAAAGAAAAGTTTTTTTTTTAATTAGATCTAATTAGAGTTGTATTATTTTGAACTGAATGTGTCCAGCCCAAAATATGTTGAAGTACTACTCCCTGTAATTGTGAATATGACTTTGTTTGGAGAAATAAGGCCTTTCTTTAAAGATATTATCAGTTAAGTTAATAAGGTCTTACCAGAATAGGGTTGGTCCTAATTTTATGTGATGGGTGTTTTATAAAAGAGAATAGACACAGAGACAGTCATTCACATGGGAAAAAGTGCACACGAAAATCTGTCTACAAGCCAAGGAATGCCAAGAAATGCCCAGGGCTATAATACACCGAAGGAGATAAGGAAGGATTTTCGCCTAGAGCTGACAGAGAGAGGAAGAGACAGAATAGCTTTGCTGACTTCTTAATTCAGACTTCTAGCCTCCATAACTGTGAGAAAATAAAGTTCTTTAAATCCAACCACTTTGTGATATTTTGTTATGGCAGACCTAGAAAACTAGCACACTTAGTGATAGGGAGAATGTGTACGCATGAAATGGAACAGAAGATTCTAAAACTAAATTTATAACTCATTTTTATTAAAAATATTATATTCAAATATTAAGTAATATATACATAGTTTATGAGATTATAAGTAATTTGTCTTTCTTTTCCGTTCTTTAAAAATGAACATAATAGATTTATAATAATGCAGAAAAATTAGGAAGCCTTTTGTTTTTAGAATCTTAGATGAAAGTGAAAGAAAGGGGGCACAACTAGAGAGAAAATCAATATCTAATACAAGATTTATTTAAGAATGTACATATATGTCATATATATACCTTACCTGTCCAGGGGATAATCACAACTTCCCCATAGAGTTCCCTCCATTCTTGACTTCACTTGTTACATACAAGTAAATAACACCCAATTTTAATTTTGAGCCTTAACAGATGATCTAAGGGTCAATTCTTTAGTCCAGAACATATAAAATTACATGGATTTTCTCACATTCAAATAGCAAACATTGTGATCGCCCATTTTCTAAATAAGCTTTAATTAAAAAAATTATCCTTTACTAACAATGACACTCTACTTTCCTCTTCCCTATACTTTACTTACTTGATCAAGGTTTGCCTGATTTATTTATTCTTTCTGTGATGGTTAAGTTGGCTTGTTAAGTTGGTTGAGCCATGATTCTCAGAGGTTTGGCAGTTATGATGTAGTTTGGCAACTATATAATTATGTAATCACCTCTCTACTGAGATCTGATATGATGTAATTACCGCTATGATGAGATCTGCTAGGAACAGCCAGTAGAAAGGGGGTTTCCTTGGGGGAGTGACCTACATCCAAAATATGTGGACTTTCTGGCAAAACTCAGGGGCTTTTACTTGCACTGGATCTAGCATCTGGCTCCTGTTCATCTGGGACTTGAGCTAGCAGCTTACCTGCTAATCTTGGAATTCATCAGCCTCTGTAGCCTGTGAGCCAGCAGCCTGTCAGCTTACCTGCCAATCTTGGGTTCATCACCTCCTGCAGCTACATGAGTCAGAAGGAGCCTCCAGAATTACCCATGGACTTAGGACTTTCCAGCTTTTACAACGACATGAGCCATTTTCTTGACATAAATCTCTCTGTCTCTGTCTCTCTCCCTTTCTAGATATATATACATTTCACTGGTTTTGCTTCTCTAAAGAATCCAGCCTAAGACATTTGGTACTGAGAGTGGTTCTAGAGAAACAAAATTGTAATGATGAGTTTTCTAAATTGTATCTCAACTCTAGTTAGTCTTAAAGATGTTGTCAACTCTGCTTCAAGTAGTAAAGAGGGCACTGTTAATCCATGGCATGAGTTGGCGAAAGAAATATGCAAAATATCACTGCCAATAGATCAGGTACTGGTGAGTGGCAAGGCTCTAGCTGATCACATGTGTGATATATTTCTACAATTTTGTCAGAATGAGAAGTATAAGGAAGCTGGTTGATTAGTCTTATTTTCACTAGACAAAGCGGTAAAAGAAAGATGAACTCATGGCTTCAGAGTCACAGCGAAAGCCCTGCATAAATGACTTCAAAGTTTCCACTTATGCTTTGAAAAAAAGCCTTATTCCTTGTAGTAACAGAGCTGATATTGCTGAAAACCAAATTCAGAGTTTTATCTTAAGAGTGGCTGAACTACAACGTCAATTGAAATCCCAAAATCGAATGGTATCTCAAGTTAAATGAGGGCATTTTTTTGGAAAGAAGTGGGATCCTGAAACTTGCAATGGAGACATATGAGCAGATAATCAGGAATCTGGGGACACTGAGCCCCTAAATTCCATCGAATCACTCCTGCCAACAGAATCAACTCTCTCACTCCCATCGAAGAGATTACTTCCTCTTTGTCTGTTAAGCCAACTTCCCAGTAAAACCATTAGCTACCACCACCCTCATCTGATGAGATTAATCCCACTGTGTCTGAAGAGGCTTTGTCTGAGTCATCACCTGGGGAGGTAAATCATTGACTGGGCTAATGCCTGAGGCAGTTGCTTTACAAGTCATTGCTGAAAGTTCTTTGAACCACCACCTATTTTCACTTCTATAACTAGAATTAAGTTCCAGCGAGCCCCCAAAAGTGAAGTACAAAACGTGACCCAGGAGGAGGTATGCTATACTTCAAAAGAACTGCTTGAGTTTTCTAATATGTACGAATGGAAACCTGGGGAATATGTGTGGAAATGCCTATTAATAGTGTGGGATAATGGTGCAAGGAACATAAAGTTGGATCAGTCTGAGTTTATTGTTATGAACCCACTAAGCACAGATTCTTCATTCAATATTTCAGTTGGAGAGGTTAGGAAAGGATATAAAAGTTTACTTGGTTGGTTCACCGAAGCACTGATTAAGTGGTGGCTTACACTAAATCAGTATGAAGTGCCAGACCCGCCTTGTTATACCATAGAAGAAGGAATCCAAAGATTAGGGAAAGTGGCATTTTAGAGTGGATTTATCAGGTTAGACTCACAGATCCATACATGGAGTGCCCATATACAAAACACCATCTACTACACAGTGGGGAACAAATTTGTGAAGGGAGTGCCAGAATTCTTAAAGACTGCTGTGATTGCTATTTAATGTAAGTCAGATTTGACAGTGGGAACTGCCTTAACTGAACTAGGACACCTAACTAAAATGTGGCTGATTAGACCCCATGGTGGTAGGGGCCAAGTGGCAGCACTCAACTCACAAAGACAAGGTGGGTGTGGTTGTTGTAATGGACAGTGGAGTCAAAGCAGTAACATCCAAATAGTCTGACTCATATGGACTCATGGCATTGGCTGCTTAGTCATGGTGTGCTGAGAGGGAAATAGATCAGAAATCTACTAAATATTTACTTGATCTGTACAAGTAGAAAAATTCTAGGTCAAGTGAATGACAGTCCAACCCAGATAGCCAGAATAGAGAGTCAAGGCCTGTCAATTGAATCCCAGACTTGAGCCAGTTTATAAAACCACAACCCCTTGAATGAAAGGGAAGTCATGTCCTCTTGAGGATGGACCCAACTACATTGCCACAAATTTATAGTGTGAATTTTTATGCCAAACTTCCCCAAAGGAATTTCCAGCCTTTTAGGAGAATGACTGTCATGGATTGAATTGTGTCCCCCCAAAATATCTGTAAACTTGGCTAGGTCATGATTCCTCGTATGTATGATTGTCTGCCATTTTATCATCTGATGTGATTTCCTTATGTGTTGCAAATCCCTGGATGTAATAAGATGGATTAGTGGCAGTTATATTGATGAGATCTACAAGATTAGATCATATCTGATGCCAATCTCTTTTAAAATATAAAGGAGAGAAGCAAGCAGAGAGACACAGGGACCTCATACCACCAAGAATGAAAAGCAAGGGTGCACATCCTTTGGACCAGGGATCAATGCACTGCAAAGTTCTTTTACCAGGGGAAGACTGAGGACAAGGACCTTCCTCCATAGCCAAGAAAAGAAAGCCTTCCCCTGGAGCCAATGCCCTGAATTTGGACCTGTTGCTTACTAGACTGTGAGAGAATAAATTTCTCTTTGATGAAGCCATCCACTTGTGATATTTTGGTTATAGCAGCACTAGATGACTAAGAAACTGTTCATTAGGGAAAAGGAAATAATCAGAGTTTTGGGTAATTAGTGGACATTGGCTCTGAACTGACACTAATTCCAGAAGACCTAAACATCACTGTGGACCACCAGTCAGAGTAGGGGCATATGAAGATCAGATTATTAATGGAGTCTTAGCTCAGGCTTGGCTCACAGTGGATCCAATGGGTTCCCAAACTCATCCTATAGAAATTTTTGCAGTTCTATAATGCATAATTGGAATAGATATACACAACAACTGGCAAAACTCCCACACTGGACCCCTGACATGTAGAGTAAGGGTTATTGTGGTAAGAAAACCCATGTGGAAGCCATTAGAGCTGCCTCAACCTAGGAAAATAGTAAACAAAAAGCAGTACTGCATTTCCTGGAGGGATTGTGGAGATTAAGCACACCATCAAGGACTTGAAGGACACAGGGATGGTGCTTCCTACCACATCAACATTCAACTCGCCTATTTGGCCTGTGCAAAAAACAGATGGATCTTGCAGTGGACTACCAGAAACTTAACCAGGTGGTGACTCCAATTACACCTGCTGTTCCAGATGTGGTTTAATTTCTTGAGCAAATTAATACATCTCCTGGTACCTGGTATGCAGCCACTGATCTGGGTAATGCCTTTTTATCCATACCTGTTTTGAAGGGTTGCCAGAAGCAGTTTACCTTCAGCTGGCAAGGCCAGATGTACACCTTCACAATCTTATCTCAGAGCTATATTAACTCTCTAGTCCTATGTTATAATTTAGTCTGCAGAGACTTTGATTGCCTTTCCCTTCGACGGGATGTCACACATGCTAATTGGACTAGAAAAGAAGAAGTGCCAATGACTCTGGACTATTGATAAAACATTTTTATGCTAGAGGGTGAGAAATTAATCCCACAAAAATTCAGCCACCTTTTCACTTTAGTGAAACTTCTGGGGGTCCTGTGGTGAGGGGCAAGTCATGATAGTTCTTCTAGTGTGAAGGATAAGTTATGGCATCTGACCCCTCCCACAACTAAAAAGGAGGCACAATACCTGGTGGACCTTTTTGAGTATTGAAGGCAACATATCCCTCGTTTGGGTATGCCACTTCAGCCTATTTATCAAGTGACTTGAAAACCTACTAGTTTTGAATGGGGCCCTGACAAAGAGAAGGCTCTGCAACAGGTTCAGGCTGCTGTGCAAACTGCTCTTCCACTTGGGTCATATGATCTGGATGATCTAATGGTGCTTGAAGTTTCTGTGACTGATAGAGATGTTGTTTGTAATCTTTGGCAGGACTCTATTGGTGAATCACAGCACAGACCCTTAGAAAGTTGGAGCAAAGACCCACCATTCTCTGTTTCTCCTTTTGAGAAACAGCTTTTGGCTTGTTACTGGGCCTTAGTAGAGACTGAACACTTAACCATGGACCACCAAGTCACCATGTGGCCTGAGCTGCGCATCATGAACTGGGTGTGGCCTGAGCCATGGAGCCATAAGGTCATATGTGCACAGCAGCCCTTCAGCATTAAATGGAAATGTGTATAAAAAATTGGGTTCAAGCCGGGCCTGAAGGCACAAGTAAGTTGCATGAGGAAGTGGCCCAAATACCCATGGTCTCCACTCCTGTCACATTATCTGCCCTCTTACAGTCTGCACCTCCGGCCCGTGTGGAGTTCCTTATGATCAGTTGACTGAGGAAAAGAAAAGTTGTGCCTTTTTTACAGATGATTCTGCACGATATGCAGGCGCCACTCGAGAGTGGACAGTAGCAGCACTATAGCCCCTTTCTGGGAACTTGCTGAAGGACAGTGGTGAAGGGAAAACCCCCAACCAGCAAAACTGCAACCAGTGCACTTGGCTATTTACTTTGCTTGGAAGGAGAAATGGCCAGATGTGCAATTGTATACTGATTCATGGGCTGTGGCCAATGGTTTGGCTGGATGGCCAGGCACTTGGGATGAACATGATTGGAAAGTTGGTGACAAGGAGGTATAGGGAAGAGGTATGTGGATAGACCTTTCTCAGTGGGCCAAAGAAGTGAAGATATTTGTGTCTAATGTGAGTGCTTACCAAAGGGTGACCTTGGCAGAGGAGGATTTTAACAATCAAGTGGATAGGATGACATGTTCTGTGGAAAACAATCATCATTTTTCCCCAGGTACTCCAGCCGTTGCCCAATGGGCTTGTGAACAAAGTGGTAATGGTGGAAGGGATGAGGGTTATGTATGGGCTGAGAAACATGGACTTCCACTCACTAAAGCCACCTTGGCTACAGCCACTGCTGATATACAATCTGCCAGCAGCAGAGACCAACACTGAGCTCCTGATATGGCAACATTCCTCTAGGTGATCAGCCAGCAACTTGGTGGCAGGCTAATTGCTTTGGACCACTTTCATCATGGAAAGGGCAGTGTTTTGTTCTTACTAGAATAGACACTTTGCATGCAGATTTGCCTTCTCTGCACTCAAAACTTCTTCAAAAATTGCTATCCATGTATTTACAGAGTGCCTTATCCACCATCATGGTAACCCACACAGCATCGCCTCAGATCAAGGAACTCACTTCACAGCAAGTGAATTGTGGCAAACTGCCCATGTTCATAGAATTCGCTGGTCTTACCATGTTCCCCATCATACTGAAGCAGCTGGCTTGGTAGAATGATGGAATGGGCTTCTAAAGACATGATTACATCACTAGCTAGGTGGCAGTACCTTCCACAGATGTGGCAACGTTCTCCAGGAGATTGTATATGCTCTAAAGCATATACACTGCTCTAAAGTAGTGTCCGATATATGGTGCTCTTTCTTCTATACCCAGAACGCATGGGTTCATGAACTGGGAATGGCAGCACTCACTATTACCCTTAGTGACCCACTTGCAAAATTTTTGCTTTCTGTCCCCATAACCCTGTGCTCTGTGAGTCTAGAAGTCTTAGTTCCAAATGGAGGAATGCTCTCACCAGGAGACACAACACTGAGTCCATTGAACTGGAAGTTAAGAATGCCCCCTGGCCACTTTGGGCTCCTCATACCTCTGGATCGACAGGCAAAGAAAGCAGTTACTGTATTGGGTGTTGTGGTTGATTATGATTACCAAAATGAAATCAGATTGATGTTAGATAATCTAGGTAAAGAAGAGTATATTTGTAATATAGGTGATCCCTTATGCTGTCTTTTAATACCACCATGCCCTGTGAGTATAATCAATGCAAAACTACAGCAATCCAACTTTGGCTCAGACTCTTCAGAAATGAAGATTTGGATCACCTCACAGGGTAAAGAAACACGACCAGCTGAGATGCTTGCTGAGGGCAAAGGGAATACGGAATTGGTGGTGGAAGGAGGTAGTTCTAAATAACTTCTGCGACCACATGACAAGTTGCAGAAATGAGGGCTGTAATTCTTATGAATATTTCTTTCTTATACGTGTGCATCAAATGTTTTTGTTTTTTTCACTTATAAAATGTAAGATGTAAACAAGGCTAGTGCATTTTTGGTTGTATGTGTGTTTGTTATATCATGTTAGGCACAAGTATGACTTTATAATTCTCTTTCTTTAAAGGTTGTATAAAGTTTAAGATGTGTACAGGTGCCAAGTTGACAAGGGGTGGACTGTGATGGTGAAGGTAGTCTGACAACTTGACTGGGCCATGATTCTCAGAGATTTGGCAGTTATGATGTAGTCTGGCAGCTATGCAATGATGTAATCACCTCCAAAATGAGATATGATATAACCTAATCACCTCCACGATGAGATCTGCTATGAGCAGCCAATCAGTTGAAAAGCAGTTTCCTTGGGGATGCGGTCTGCGTCCAATATATATGGACTTTCTGGCAAAGCTTTCATGCTTCTGTTCACTCTGGATCCAGCATTTGGCTCCCATTCATCTGACCTCTGGGTCTTGGGACTTGAGCTAGCAGCTTACCTGCTGATCTTGAATTCATCAGCCTCTGCAGCCTGTGAACCAGTGGCCTGCCGGCTTACCTGCTGATGTTGGGTTCTTCATGTCTTGTAGTTACATGAGTCAGGAGAAGCCTCCAGCCTGTCCCACGGACTTGAGGTTTTTAAGCTTCTACAACCGCTTTAGCCATTGTCTTGACATAAATTTCTCTCTTTCTCTCTCTGGTTTTGATTTTCTAGAGTACACAGCCTAAGACACTTCCCATAAACATTTATTGATAGTTTGTGTGCCAGCCATTCAACTAAGAATTGAAAGCTAATCACAGAAAAAAGTCATCTTCCCACCATGATGGAGGGATGTGATTTACTCTTCTGCCCTAGAATACCAAGAAAGAAGACAAAATACTTGAAACTAAGGTTTTCAGGAGACTGGATGTTAGAAAATAATGGATATTGAACCCGAGAGACAAGAAATAAAGGAAATGAGCTTTTTAGGATTGTCCAGTTTACTACTTTGGGAGAATTCCCAAGCCGCAGTGTAGGGATGGAAACCAAGCAGAGTCCATTGGAATTTCTAATTTGAAAAAAAAAAGAGATAAGAGGGGTCAATATGACTAGAGAGTGCAGAGAAGAATATTGGAAAGTAAAGAGCTGCACAAAATCTGAAAATCTGATGATTTTCTGGAAACCCAAAGATGACCCTCACTATGAATTCAGCAGCATCCTGATCAGCCACATGTATGTGAGGAAATACCCAAGTCCAGAGAAAGAAATACTGCAGAATATTAGAGGGAATTGTACCCATTGCTCACACAGGACTGAGAATATTGTCTATTCATACCAGAAAGACTGGAAATGTTGTAATTCACAGGGCATTGAGTAGAATATTCCAAGAAATCTTGCCTCAGTAGTGACAAATAATTATCTAAGTCTAAAATACTGTTCAGGTCTTACCTGCCAAATCTTAGACAAAAGACCTAAAAGTATCACACTTTTTCAAAACAACTTAACTGTGTCCTATAACACAGTTTAATAACATTTATAGGGATATAAAAACTATCAAGCATCCAACATGGTAAAATTCATAATTTCTGACAGTCAAAAAATCACCATACATGCAAAGAACCAGGAAAATACAATTCATAATTGGGGAGAGGGGGTATCAATCAATTGAACTTTAGCCAGAATTGTCATAAATGTTATAATTATCAGAAAACAATTAAAACATCTATTGTAACTTTATTCTGTATGTACAAAATCTAGAGGAAAAATTGGCTATTTTGAGACACAGAAGGTTAAAAACAACAGTCAATTGAATTTCTATGGATAAAAAATACTATGAAATGAAAAAAAGTTTTTTTTGATTAATGGCATATTACCCATTGCAAAAATGTGATTAGTGAACTTGAGGACATATCAATAGAAACTATCCAAAATAATCATACACACATATGTAAAAAAAAGTGCACACCTTTAAAACATGAACAGTGCATCAGTTCACTATGGGACAGCATCAAGAAAACTAATATGCCTGTAATTAGTATCCTTAAAGGAGAAAAAAAGGAAAGGGCAAAAAATATTTGAAGATATAATACTTTTCCAAATTTGATGAAAGGTACAATGCCACAGATTCAAGAGCCTCAATGAGCATCAAGAACACAAAATATTAGTAAAGACACACCAAGTATATCAAAAAGAAATTGTTGAAACCAATCATAAGAGAAAATATTAAGAGGAAAAAGAAAAAGAGGCATTAGATACAGGGGAATAAAAACAAGGAAGACAGCAGATTTCTTGTCAGAGAAAATGAAAGTGAGAAGAGAGTGAAGCAACACACTTAAATGCTAAAACGGTAAAATAACAACAACAATGAAAAAAAACTGTCAACCTAAATTATTTACTAAACAAAAATAACCTTGCAAACTGACGGTAAAAGTCTTCTCCAGACACAAAGAGGTAAAATATTTCATCACCAGCAGACTCACATAGCAAAGGTTAAAGGTAATCCTTCACCCAGCAAGAAAAGGATACCAGATAGACATGAATGTACAAAAGGAATAGAGTTCCACAATTGGTAGCTATGTTGGTACATATGCGATTTACTTCTGTTGTTGTTGTTGTTAGGTGCCATCGAGTTGGTTCCAACTGATATCAACACTCTGCATAACGGAATGAAACTGCCCGGTCCTGTGCCATCCTTAACAATTGCTGTTATGCCGGAGCTCATTGTTGCAGCCACTGTGTCAGTCCACCTTGTTGAGGGTCTTCCTCTTTTCTGGTGACCCTGTAATTTGCCAAGCATGATATGTCCCTCTCCAGGGACTGATCCCTCCTGACAATATGTTCAAAGTATGTAAGACACTGTCACACCATCCTTGCTTCTAAGAAGCATTCTGGTTTACTTTTCATATTATATAAATCTCATTAAAGGACGACTGAAGGTTTCCATTAAAAATAATACTAAGATTGTAGGGGGTAATAGATGTATGAGTAAAATGTAAGGAAACAGAACAAATGCTAAAATGGGAGAATTGGAAATATGCTTTTTTAAAGATACTTGCACTAAGCATAAGGTTATATAACAGCATTTGAAGTTAGATTATGATAAATTAAAGATGTGTACTATAAACAGTAAATTGTATAAGGTTGTATCTTTTCTTCATCATCATGCTTATTCAATCTGTATATTGAGCATATAATCTGAACAGCTGGACTATATGAAGAAGAACGCAGCATCAGGTTTGGAGGAAGATTTATCAACAACCTGTGATATGCAGGTGACACAACCTTACTTGCTGAAAGTGAAGAAGACCTGAAGTACTTACCGATGAAGATCAAACACTACAGCCTTCAGTATGAATTACACCTGAACATGAAGGAAACAAAAATTCTTGCAACTGGGCCACCATCAGGATAAAGGGAGAAAAGATTGAAGTTGTCAGGGTTTCATTTAGTTGCATCCCAATCAACGCCCATGGAAGCAGCAGTCAAATCAAACAATGTATTGCATTGGACAAATCTGCTCTAAAAGACCTCTTTAAAGCGTGAAGAAGCAAAGATGTCACTTTGAGGACTAAGGTGTGCCTGACCCAAGCAATGGTATTTTCTATCACCTCATATGCATGCAAAAGCTGGACAATGAATAACACAGACTGAAGAAGAATTGATGCCTTTGAATTATGGTGTTGGTGAAGAATACTGAATAGAAGAACGAACACATCTCTCTTGGAGGAAGTACAGCCACAATGCTCCTTAGAAGCGAGGATGGCAAGACTTCATCTCACGTACATTGGACACATTATCAGGAGGTACCAGTCCCTGGAGAAGGACATCATGCTTAGTAAAGTAGATAAAAAGGGGAAGGCCTTCAATGAGATGGATTGACATAGGGGCTGCCAACAATGGGCTTAAATATAACGAAGATTGTGAGAATGACAAAAGACCGGGCAGCATTTTGTTCTATTGTACATAGTGTCCCTATGAGCTAGAAATTGACTTGATGACAACTAACAACAACAAAACAATATATACTTATATTTATATTTGGACTGAATATATATATATATGTATAGACACGGAAACCCTGGTGGCGTAGTGATTAAGTGCTACTGCTGCTAACCAAAAAGTCAGCAGTTTAAATCCACCAGGTTCTCCTTGGAAACTCTATGGGACAGTTCTACTCTGTCCTATAGGGTTGCTATGAGTCGGAATCAACTGGACAGCAATGAGTTTGGTGTGTGTGTATATATATATATATATACACACAGTTATTTTTATTAGTGTAAACAGAAACTTTTAGCTAATAAGAAAATGGAAAAAATATTCAATCCAAATAAAGACAGAAAACTATGAAAAGGAAGAAAAAACATATAGGATAAATAGAAAACAAATAGTAAGGTCAGAAACCTAAACTTAACAATATTAATAATTGTATTACATCTACACGGTAACCTGAACTTTTTGCCATTGACTCAGTTCCAACTCATGGCAATCCCATGTGTGCAGAGTAGTACTGAATTCTACAGGGCTTTCAAGGCTGTGACCTTTTGGAAGCAGATCACCAGGACTATCTTCCAAGGTTTAAATGGTATAAACACCCCAATTTAGAGGAGAGATTGTCAGAGCGAATAAAACAGCAAGATCCAACTATAGGCTATCTATAAGAAATCCACTTCTACTATAAAGGCTCCGATAGGATGAAAGTAAAAGGATGGAAGAAGATGTACTATGTTGACACTAATCAAAAGAAAGCTGGAGGAGATATATTAATATCAGACAAGGTAGATTTTAGGGCAAAGCATAGTGTCAGGAATTAAAAAGGCAGTATCATGGTATTAGAAGGATAAAATCATCAAAAATACTTAACTCTCCTAGACGTTTATGCTTCTAATAGAACTTCCAGAACGAATCAATTCTCGAAGGCACACCTTGAATTTAGTTCATTGGGACGGATACCCAGAACTCTAATATGGTGCATTTATGTTGCTAAGTTTCTGCTAATTTGTAAAAGCAGAACTAGAAAATTAATGCTAATTTGTTCCTACAATGATATCACAACTGGCAAATGATATATTCAGTTCAGTTTTTCTACCTCCCTAGCCCTTTACACGGAAACCCTGGTGGCGTAGTGGTTAAGGGCTTCAGCTGCTAACCAAAGGGCTGGCAGTTTGAATCCACCAGGTGCTCCTTGGAAACACTATGGGGCAGTTCTTCTCTGTCCTATAGGGTCGCTATGAGTTGGAATTGACTCTATGGCAGTGGGTTTGATTTTGGTTGAACTCTTTACATTTCCTTGTCCATATTATGCCAGGGCTGCTCTGACAAGTCCATCTGATTAACTGCAGCCTACTCTTAAGTCCAAGTTTTAGTAAACTAACCACTGAAAAGTTAGAGGTAAGTCTAGCTGTACAAGCTAACATATTTCACACAGAATTTATAGTAATGTCATTGATACCAATTATTTCAGCCCTATCTAGTGTTATGGTCTGTCTTCCTTAGTATGTACTCCCAGGTGGTTCTGATGTATATTACTAAATTCTTACAATTCCTTCGGTTTGTAAGTTTTTTCCCTCCATGTTATAGTGTGTGTCTTTTCCCTGTAGCATACTTAGGTTTGACTCTAGTTATTTGTTTAGTGGCAATAAGAAGTCACTCCAGTGGTTCTTGAGAGGAAAGGGCATTCTTTTCAAGGCGTCTGTCCATATGATGTCATTAAAGGGTTTTCAAGCATAGAAAGTCTTGTCACAAGAGAACAGAGGGAAAGCTACTTTCACCAGTAAGGGATTCTCATTGTGACTTGGAGGCCCAACATTGTCTTTTTCATCTTGATCTAACCAGATGTTATATTTCAGGTTTTACAATACCATTCTTTACTAACCAGTGTCTTATATTTTATATGAGAAACTTGATGAGCTGAGAATTCAACTGTTGTATTTCAGCATCCCTTACAATTAAACTTTGTTTGATTTTCTGCAGGATCAGCCTCATGTCTACAACAAATATGAGCTTATTTACACTTGTCATATGGAAGCCCTCTGATTTTCAGTCCATGATGATTCTCAGACACTCTGATAATTTGAGCTGAAAGTTATCAGAACTTAGGGCTAATGTAAACTCAAAAAGTCCATCTCTCACCACTGTTCTTATAGTCGTAATTACTGCCATAAAGCTACTTTGGCTCCCAAGGTATAAACTTCAGTTAGCACTTCATCACAATTAACCACAGGTGACAGCTTGATTAATTATGATGCCACTGTGTGCCCAGAATTAGTAGCATCCTGTTTGCCATTGATGAGGAACTCAGCACTGCTCAAAAAGTCCAAAAGCATGACCAAACCCATCCCCAAATCGCACCTTTGTAGATCTATTTCTTGGGACAATTCCTACTACACTTCTGTAACAGAGGAGATAAACCACAGAGTATACTGAGAATGAAAAGTTTAATATAAAGTATTATTCTTATAACAGGGATGGAGTAATGAGATTGGCTAGTAAGAAAAAACAATTTTAAAGACTATAGAGATAGCAGATAGAAGGAAGATAGGGGGCTGAGAGACCATCCAAGAAAGAGCATTCAACCCCCCAAGAAAACATATGCACATAGCTGCCTTAGAGCCAGACCTTTTTTGGAGAGCATACAGTTTTGGCTCACCGAATGGCAAAGTCTTTGTGGTGCTGTACCACCAGAACGTGGCCAAAAAGCTGCTCTCCAGGGTGCTGGTAGAAGCTATTCATGGAAAAGTGTCCTATCTCACAGGAAGCACTTGGCTACAAAGTTGCCTGGAAAGGATGTCAAGAGGAAGCAGTTGCTTGTTGAATGCTGCTGGCCTCCGTGCATGGCAAGAACCAGACACTGAAAAAGCTGTGAGCACTCCAGGAACCTGGTGCTGGAGAAAGCCAAGCACGCTGCAGGAGCATGCCAACTGAGCGCAATACCAGGAAACGAGACCCTTCAACGTCTCTCCAGCTCCCTCTACTGACAAAGCATCTGTGCCAGGTGGTAATAGAAAAATATTTAGAAGGGTCCAATTTATTTTCACAGAGCAGGAAAAAAGGGTGAAATCTGGGGCTAAGAATATAGTCGGCACACTATGTTAAAAAACAAAACTAAACTAAAAGGAAAATCTGTGGAATTATTTCAATAGATGCAGATTGCTAACATCGGATTCCAATATTTTTCACAATAAACTCTTGTGTGCTCAGAGGAAAACTTCTAGAATGATATATTCTGGATTTATATCCATTTCATTTAATAAACACATTCTGGCTACTCCTAATACGATCTTAAAGTAAAATATAGCCAAAATATTGTCATTCATTTTCTCAGCCATCCTATTGAATTCACAGCACTTACAAATTCATAATGATATTTCTTCCATTTGTTCAGCTATTTCTAGCTGTACACTCGATTTTAGATTGGAAAAATATGCTTATATAAGTGTTCCAAAATTGCACTTGCAGCTTTTCTGGCACATTTTTCATAAATAAAAATCAACATATTTCAGGCACAATTCCAAAACATAGAGAAATGATTGAATTTGATCATGGGGGAAATCTCCTTTGGCTGGAAAGAAACTAATCACACATTCCCAGAAGCCTTTTACATATTTTAGATACTTATTTATAAAAATCCATGGTACATCCTAAAAGAATACAGAAAACAACTGCTATAGAAGGCATGTGGTTTATACAGCGTGGACCCTAGTCCTTCAAATGTATGTAAATTCTGGCAATGACTTTTGATTTGGGAAATCATTAACAGTGCAAAGTGCAGAGTTAATTTTTTTTTTCCAGGGAGAGGAGATATTTTTAAATATATAATCTAATCAATGTGATCTGATTACTTTTAATTTGAACACAAAACCTTGCTAAAAATGATCATCGAAATACTATCCGTATGCAATTTTTAGATATTAATAATGCTATTCAACTGGCTACAATAAAGGACTTAAGCAGGGGAAGGATACTGTGCTATTTAAACAGGCACTATTATATTACCATAAATCCCTTGCTATCTAGTCAATTCTGACATTCTGGCATGTTTTGAAGTGTGGGCAGTTCGAATCCACCGGCTGCTCCTTGGAAACTATGGGGCGGTTCTACTCTGTCCTACAGAGTCGCTATGAGTCAGAATTGACTCGATGGCAATGGGATTGGTTTTGGGTTTAGGCTTGGGTTTGCTCCATGCAAAAAAGGGTTTCCTGACCAATAAGTTTAGGAAGCAGTGCTTTGTGACCTCTGCATCTCAATTTTTCATCTGTAAAATGAGGCCAATAAAACCTGCTTCTCTGAAATAATAGTAATAATTTGGGAAAAATGTTTTTGACAAATGCAGTGATTTTAATGTTACATATCTAAAATCCAGAGAAAATCACAGCATAGAATAGATTTATATATATGAAAATGTACATGGTCTAAGCATAAGGAACTATATTTTGCCAGTTTTGTCTTAAATAGCCTTCAGATTTAAGAAGACAAATTATAACTGTATCATCCTGACAGAAATATTATCTGTTTTATCTGCAAATATAAAGAGTAGCAAGTGAGTTAGAAATGGATAATGCTTTTACATAAAAGTTGTTTTTACATAGCTAACAGGCTCTTTACGTCTGCCTCCTTGTTTGCAATTCACTAAGGGAACACAGGGAAGAACACCGTTCCCTATTTTAACTTAATTATCTATCATTGCATATTTTCTCTAAATCAGCTTCTTTATGAATACAGGAGTCTACATTTGTATTATTTTCCTTGCAAATACTATGGAGGCCTGAGACTTCATACTTTTAAGGAGCCAAGCAAATACTATGAATGCTGCTGAAATCAGGGATGATGGAAACTGTGAATACAACTACCTTCTTTTTTTACTCTTAAAAAACAAAATTCTGAGTCAGAGCACTGAAAAAAAAAAAAAAAAGATAGCCCAAAATGCGATGAAAAAAGAACCTGGGCTGCAATTCTACTCTGCCTGAACTAGTCGGGGCTAAGTCACCACCGTTACCCAGGCGAAGCTCAATTGGAGTTGGGGTTTTCTGTCCCATAATTAGAAAAATAGAATGAAGACACAGAGTTCAGTGAAACCGTGGAGCTGCCATTAACTTTTGTTAACAGAATCCACTAGTTTCAAATTGCTGCCTTAAAGGTTTTAAAAAAAAATCAACATATACACTATTTTCCTTTAAAGACTGCGATTTTGTTATAAAATTAAATTCTACCTATTTAACCCCGTGAGAAAAATGTCATTATCTTCTCTAACAGTCATTACATAAGAATAATATATCTGCAACTATGATGAAACTAAGTTATGCTTCTGTTAAAAAATCTTGATTAATACGACTTAACATCTCCCCTCCTCCCTTTTTAAGACAACACAAATCCTTTAGAAGAGTTTTTTTTTTTAAAGTTTTTTATTTCTGAAACTGTTTTGAATGGACTTATTTCTAAATCTTAGAGGAGACTTGACTTTTTGATAAAACTGTGTAAGTTGTTCTTAATTTTGTGATAGAATCTATATGCAGAATCAAGGTTCTCAGTAAGTATAAATATCAAAGAAAAATCTAGAAAATTCAGTCAACGTATCCACTTGTTAAAATAAAGACATTCAGAATAATTGCTGTACTTTGCCCTGTTGCCTTGTTTTCCTGTTATTGCCTGAAGAGAAAAAACAAACAAATACCCTGTAAACCCTAGAATAGATTAACTGAAAGACTAATGCAATATTTTCTCCATAACACCCTCAAACAAATGTAACTTCTTATATGAAGTATTTGGTCAGAGTTAAAGAACAGGTTTAATTTAATGCTGACAAAGGAGTTCCACTTCCACCTCAGTTCTACTGTAAACATTTGCTGATGAAAATAAACAAAAGAAAACCTGCAATGCGTTCAAGAAAAAATAAAATGGCTGAGATTTCAACTGAAAAATTGTTTTTGCTGTTAGGTGCCTTCCAGTCAGTTCCGAATCATAGTGATACTGTGTACAACAGAAGGAAACACTCCCTGGTCCTGAACCATCCTCATGATCTTGTTATGCTTGTCCCAATTGTTGCAGCCACCATGTCAATCCATCTCACGGAGAGCCTTCCTTTTTTTTTTCTTCCTCTTTTTTGATGATCCTGTACTTTACCAAGCATGATATCCTTCTCCAGGCACTGGGCCCTCCTGACAACATGTCCCAAGTACGTGAGACTAAGTCTTCTCATCATTGCTTCTAATGAGCATTCTCTCTGTTACTTCCTCCAATACAGATTTGTTCATTCTTCCGGCAGCCCATGATATATTCAATATTCTTGGTCAACATGATAATTCAAAGGTATCAATTCTTGTTTGGTCTTCCTTACTCATTATCCAGCTTTCACATGCATATGAGGTGACTGAAAATACCATGGCTTGGGTCAGGTGCACCTTATTCTTCAAGGGGACATCTTTGTTTTTCAACACGTTATAGAGGTCTTCTGCAGCAGATTTGCCTAATGCAATACACTTTTTCATTTCTTGAGTGATGCTTCCATGGGCATTGATTGTGGATCCAATCAAAATGAAACCCTTGACAACTTCAATATTTTCTCCATTTATCATGATGTTGTTTATTGGTCCAGTTGTGAGGATTTTTTTTTTCTTTATGTTCAGGTGTAATCGATACTGAAGGCTGAGGTCTTTGATCTTCACCAGTAAGTGCTTCAAGTCCTCTTCACTTCCAGCAAGCAAGGTTGTGGCATCCGCATATTGCAGGTTTTTGATGAGTTTCCCTCCAATCCTGATGCCATGATCTTCTTCATATAGTCCAGCTTCTCAGATTACTTGCTCAGCATACGGATCGAATAATTACGGTGAAAGGATGCAACATTGACACACCTTTCTTGACTTTAAACCACACATTATTCCCTTGTCCTGTTTGAACAACTGCCTCTTGGTCTACTTACAAGTTCCTCATGAGCACAATTAAGTGTTCTGGAATTCCCATTCTTCCCAATGTTATCCATAATATGTATGATCCACATAGTCGACCGTGTTTGTGTAGCCAATAAAACACAAACAACCATCTTCTTGGTATTCTCTGCTTTCAGCAATGATAGATGGTTTCTTCTGAATCCTGCTTTAATTTCTGGCAGTTCCCTGTTGATGTACTGCTGCAACCGTTTTTGAATTGTCTTCAACAAAATTTTAGTTCTATGTGATATTAATGATATTGTTCAACAATTTCCGAATTCTGTTGGATTATCTTTCTTTGGAATGGGTACAAAAATGGATCTCTTCCAGTCGGTTGGCCAGGTAGCTGTCTTCCAAATTTTTGGGCGTAGATGAGTGAGCACCTCCAGCTCTGCATCCATTTGTTAAAGTATCTAAATTGGTATTCTTTCAATTCTGGAGCCTTGTTTTACTTCAATGCCTTCAGTGCAACTTGGACCTCTCCCTTCAGTATCATCAATTCTTCATCATATGCCACCTCCTGACCAATTCTTTTTGGTACAGTTACTGTGTATTCCTTCCAAATTCTTTTTTTTTATGTTGTTTGCTATTTTCACCATAGAATTCTTCAATAGTGTAACTCAAGGCTTTAATTTCTCTTCAGTTCTTTCAGCTTGAGAAATGCCCAGCTTATTCTTCCCTTTTGGTTTTCTATGTTAAGGTCTGCACATTTCATTGTAACTCTTTACTTTGTCTTCTCAAACCTCCCTTTGAAAACTTCTGTTCAGCTCTTTTACTTCACCATATCTTCCTTTTGTTTTAGCTAGTTCAAAAGCAAGTTTCAGAATCTTTTCTGACATCCCTTTTGATCTTTTCTTTCTCCTTTTCTTTTTAATGACCTCTTGCTTTCTTCATGTATGATTTCCTTTATGTCATTCCACAACTCACCTGGTATTTGGTCATTAGTGTTCAACCTGTCAAATATATTCTTGAGATGGTCTCTAAAATCAGGTGCGATATACTCAAGGCCATACATTGGCTTTTGTGGACTTGTTCTAATTTTTTTCAACTTCAGCATATACTTGCATGTGAGCAATTGATGGTCTGTTCCACAGTTGGCCCCTGCCCTTGTTCTTACTGGTGATATTGAGCTTTTCCATCATCTCTTTCCACAGAGGTAGTCAATTTTATTCCTGTGTATTCCACATGGCAAGGTCCATGTGTATAGTCACTATTCATGTTGTTGAAAAAAGGAATTTGCAACAAAGAAGTCATTGGTCTTGCAGAATTCAATCATGCAATCTCTGGTGTCATTTCTAGCACCAAGGCCGTACTTTCTAACTACAAATCCTTTTTCTTTGTTTCCAAGTTTAACATTTCAATCACCAGTAATTGTCAATGTGTCCTGATTGCATATTTGGTCAATTTCAGGCGGTAGAAGTTGGTAAAAATCTTCATCTTTGGCCTCAGTGGTTGGTGGGTAAATTTGACTAATAATCATCTTAACTGGTCTTCCTTGTAGGCAAATGGATATTATCCTATCATTAACAGTCTTGCACTTCAGGATCGACCTTGAAATGTTCTTTTTGACGATGAATGCAATTCCATTTCTCTTCAATTTGTCATTCCCAGCATAGTAAACCATATGATAATCTAACTGAAAATGGCCAATACCAGTCCATTACAGTTCTCTAATGCCTGGGATATCACTCTGTACGCATTCAATTTCATTTTTGACGATTTCCAATTCATCTAGATTCACACTTGGTTCATTCCACATTCCAACTATTAATGGATGGTTGTAGCTATTTCTTCTCATTTTGAGTGGTGTCACATCAGCAAATAAGGTCCAGAAAGCTTGACTCCAAAAATAGGGGTGATTAACTAGAATAATTAAATTAAAAATTAATTAGAATATAATTAACATATATTTATCAAATTTTCCCAACATATCAATATTTTGCTACTATATTGACATACACTCACTTACGTATATTCATTTCACTTGTTTTTAAATCTGCTGTTAGAAAAGGATATGTTTTATTTTTACATGTTTCAATGAAATAATTTTTTTCCAACAATTAAATCTTAATAAATGCTTGATGATCACTATTCAGGTCACTTGACCACATCATATTATCTTAATAACTATTGGATAAATAAATAAATATGTATATATAGGATACACAGAGTGTTGCAAATGGTTACCATTCTCAGCTGCTAACTGAAAGATTGGGTAACTGCTTCCTCCCAGAGATGACTCAGAAGAAAGGCCAGGTGATCTACTTTAGAAAAATCAGATTTTGAACTCTATGGTGTACTGTTCTACTCTGATACACATATGGTCACCATAGGTTGGAATCAACTGAGTAACAACTGGTATGTGTGAAAAATGTCATCATCAAGCTCTCTTACTTGAGGACTAATTATTGTTTATCTTGAGCTGTTATTGTTGTTGTTAGGTGCCATATAGTCAGTTCTAATCCTATGCAAAACAGAACGAAAAACTGCCCAGTCCTCACCATCCTTACATTGTTATGCTTGAGACCATTGTTACAGCCCCTGTGTCAATTAACCTCCTTGAGGGTCTTCCTCTTTTCTGCTGACCCTGTACTTTCCCAAGCATGATGTCCTTCTCCAGGGACTGATCCCTCCTGACAACATGTCCAAAATATGTAAGTCACAGTCTCGCTATCCTTGATTCTAAGGAGCATTCTGGTTGTACTTCTTCCAAGACAGATTTGTTCGTCCATTTGGTAGTCAATGGTATACTCAATATTCTTCACCAACACTGCAATTCAGAGGTGTCAATTCTTTGGTCTTCCATATTCATTGTCCAGCTTTCAAATGAGTATGATGCGATTGAAGATACCATGGCTTGGGTCAGGCGCACATTAGTCTTCAAGGTGACATCTTTGCTTTTCAACACTTTAAAGAGGTCTTTTGCGGAAGATTTGCCCAATGCAATGTGTCTTTTGATTTCTTGACTGCTGCTTCCATGGGTGTTGATTCCATGGGTGTTATTCAAGTAAAATGAAATCCTTGACAACTTCAGTCTTTTCTCGATTTATCGTGGTGTTGTTTATCAGTCCAGTTGTGAGGATTTTTGTTTTCTTTATGTTGAAGTGCAATCCATACTGAAGGCTGTGGTCTTTGATCTTCATTAGTAAGTGCTTCAAGTCCTTTTCACTTTCAGCAAGCAAGGTGGTGTCATCCGCATAACACAGGTTGTTAATGAGTCTTCCTCCAATCCTGATGTCCTGTTTTTCTTCATATAGTCTAGCTTCTAGGATTATCTGCTCACCATAAAGATTGAATAGGTATGGTGAAAGGATACAATACTGATGCACACTGTTCCTGACTTTAAACCAATCAGTGTCCCCTTGTTCTGTCTGAACAACTGCCTCTTGATCTATGTACAGGTTCCTGATAAGCATGATTAAGTGTTCTGGAGTTCCCGTTCTTCTCAATGTTACCCATAATTTGTTATGATCCACACAGTCGAATACCCTTTGCATAGCCAATAAAACACAGGTAAACATCCTTTTGGTATTCTCTGCTTTCAGCCAGGATGCATCTGACATCAGCAATGATATCCCTGGTTCCACGTCCCCTTCTGAAACCTGCCTGAATTTCTGGCTGTTCCCTGTGGATGCACTGCTGCAACTGCTTTTAAACGTTCTTCAGCAAAATTTTGCTTGTGTGTGATATGAATGATATTGTTCCATAATTTCCACATTCGGTTGGATCACCTTTCTCGGGAATAGGCATAAATATGGATTTCTTCCAGTCAGTTGGCCAAGAAGCTGTCCTCCATATTTCTTGGCATAGATAAGTGAGCACTTCTAGCACTGCATCCATTTCTTGAAACATCTCAATTGATATTCCATCAACTCCTGGAATTTTGTTTTATGCCAATGCCTTTGGTGCAGCTTGGGCTTCTTCCTTTAGTACTATCGGTTCCTGATCACATTCTACCTCTTGAAATGGGTGAATGTCAACTAATTCTTTTTGGTATAATGACTCTGTGTATCTCCTCCATCTTCTTTTGATGCTCCCTGTGTCATTTAATATTTTCCCCATAGAATCCTTCACTACTGCAACTCGAGGCTTGAATTTTTTCTTCAGTTCTTTCAGCTTGAGAAACACTGAGTGTGTTCTTCCCTTTTGGTTTTCTATCTGCAGGTCTTTGCAAGTGTCATTATAATACTTTGTCTTCTGGAGTGGCCCTTTGAAATCTTCTGTTCATCCCTTTTACTTCATCATACCTTCCTTTCATTTAGCTACTCAATGTTCAAGAGCAAGTTTTAGAGTCTCTTCTGGCATACATTTTGGTTTTCTTTCTCTCCTGACTTTTTAACGACCTCTTGCTTTCTTCATGTATGATGTCCTTGATCTCATTTCACAACTCATCTGGTCTTCTATCATTAACGTTCAACGCGCATCAAATCTATTCTTGAAATGGTCTCTAAATTCAGGTGGGATATGCTCAAGGTCATACTTTGGCTCTTATGGACTTGTTCTAGTATTTTTCAACTTCAACTTGAATTTGCACATTAGCAATTGATGGTCCATTCCACAGTCAGCCTCTGGCCTTGTTCTGACTGATGATATTGAGCTTTTCCATCATCTCTTTCCACAGATGTAGTCGATTTGATTCCTGTGTGTTCCATCTGGCAAGTTCCATGTGTATAGTCGCCATTTACGTTGGTGAAAGAAGGTATTTGCAATGAAGAAGTCATTGCTCTTGCAAAATTCTATCATTCAATCTCCAGATTTATACTTCATACATTCCATGTTCTGATCAGCATTATTTCTGTCACCAAGGCCATATTTTCCAAATACCGATCCTTCTTCTCTGCTTCCAACTTTCACGTTCCAATCACCAGTATTTATCAATGCATCCTGATTGCATGTTCATTCAATTTCTGACTGCAGAAGCTGATAAAAATCTTCAGTGTCTTCATCTTTGGTTGTAGTGGTTGGTGCATAAATTTGAATAATGGTTGTATTAACTGGACTTCCTTGTAGGCATATGGATATTATCCTATCACTGACAGCGTTGTACTTCAGAATATATCTTGAAATGTTCTTTTTCACAATGAATGCAACACCATTCCTCTCCACGTTGTCATTCCTAGCATAGTAGACTATATGATTCTCTGATTCAAAATGGCTAATACCAGTCCATTTCAGCTCACTAATGCCTAGGATATCAGTGCTTATGCATTCCATTTCATTTTTGACAATTTCTAATTTTTCTAGATTCTTACTTCGTACATTCCAGTTTCTGATTTTTAATGGTTGTTTGCAGCTGTTTCTTCTCATTTTGAGTGGTGCCACATCAGCAAACGAAGGTCCCGAAAGCTTTACTCCATCCACGTCAGTAAGGTTGACTGTACTTTGAGAAGGTAGCTCTTCCCCAGTTGTCTTTTGAGTGCCTTCCAACCTGGGGGACTCATGTTCCAGTGCTATATCAGACAATGTTCTGCTGCTATTCATAAGATTTTCACTAGCTAATTCTTTTCAGAAGTAGACTGATGGGTCCTTCTTCCTCGTCTTAGTCTGGAAGCTCAGCTGAAACCTGTCCTCCATGGGTGACCATGCTGGTCACCCATCTGATTACTGTGGCACAGCTTCTAGCATCAGAGCAACATGAAGCCCCCACAGTACAACAAACTGACAGACATGTGGGGGTTTATCTTGAGAAGATGCATGAAGTGGGTGGCATCTGCTTGGTTATATAAAGACTAAGATTTCTTTTGGTCTTTGTAATCTTTTTAGCGCCGCCTGTGATGCACATAGCATTCTGTTCTGGTTTAATGCTTATTCAGTAAAGAAATATTTTCTTTCTATTCTACCTTTGTGGGGAGGTTTTCTGGTTGTTAGTTTTAATTACATTTCCCTAACAGTAGCACTGAATATAGTAGAGAATGAAGCCAATGTATTGAGAGAGCAAGTGACTGTGGTAGTTTGCTACAATGATGAAATCAGTGTTTATAAAGTTTGTAGAGACACCTGACTTTTTAGGAAGGTGATTAAGAGTGTACATAGTGAAAAACGGAAAAGGGGATTTTAAAGTAGATGATATACAGATAGGAACCTCCAAGGAAATTGAAAGAAGTCCTTCATTTCCTATAGTGGCAGGAAATGTTAGACTGAGTCTGACATTCAGGGTCAGAATGTAATATATAAAAAATATAGATTGCCAATTACATGCTCCACTCACCAAATCTGTTATACTAAAGTAAAGGTACTGATAGGGAAGGAATTGGACCCTATAACATGGATGACAACTTTAAGCAGAAGTAGGTAAAACCCATGAGTTAACTCGATTGCAAATAGATAAGACCAAGAATTACAAACTTCCAAATTCCCCTATACTTCCTTTGCTACTGAAGGCACACCTCCCTTCCCTCCCTCCTCTGCATAAAAAGTTTTTCTGTAATATCACCTAGGTAAGTTGCCTAGAAAGCTGAAGGTTATTCTTCTCAGGGCATAACATCATCATTTTTATCGCCTCCAAGTCTGTAAGAAAATTCATCCCATCGTGGATCAATATGAGAGGTAAAGACCTATACGAGACAAGTTACATGTGGAAAGACTGTAACATCTCATCAGTCTATTGGGACGGAAGCCTGGGACACCCAAGTGAAAGAGTATAGTAATGGTGTGAGATGAGCTGGGGATAGAAAACGAAAGTAAGTTCATTCAGGGCTTTTACAAAAAAAAATGCCATCGAGTGGATTCTGACTCACAGTGGTCCTACAGGACAGAGTAGAACTGCCCCATAGGGTTTCCAAGGAGCCACTGGTGGATTCCATCTGCCCATCTTTTGGTTAACAGCCAAACTTTTAACCATTGCACCCCAGGGCTCCTATTCAGGGCTTTAGCTGTCAATTAATAATTGACCCAGTGGTGCTTTCATAAGCTTTCTTACTTAACCAATAATTGGAAAGGAGAGGAAAGGGTGAAATTCAATCTTGGGCCAGTCACTTCCTGCCCACCCCTCCCCTCAACAAAAATTCCTCTGTCCCGGTAAACTGACAGGGAAATCTTTTCTACGCCTGTCGTATAAAAAGAACCCATTGCTGTCCAGTCGATTCCAACTCACAGCAACCCTACAGGACAGAGTAGAACCACCCCATAGAATTTTCAAGGAGCACCTGGTGGATTTGAACTGTCAACTTTTTGGTTAGCAGCTGTAGCATTTAACCACTACTGGTGGGAACGACGGCGGCGGTGGTTGGCACCACCAAGGTTTTCCACACCTAGGCCAGCCCCCTGCACATGTCCTGAGTGAAGATAACAAAGCCCCCTCCACATGTCCTGAGTGAAGATAACAAAGAGATCAAGGGCCCTGAGGCTTATGCAGTTGGAAAGGAGAAGAAACAGAGGGGTCTATGTGCTGAGGAAAAGGGAAAGGGGAAGAAGAGGGAAATTCCTGGACACGGTCAGGGCTCAAGGCACGTGAAGGTCTTGTCAGCCTTGATGGTGCCAAAGGAAAAACTTTTCCTCCCCTTCTGCAATCTTAATATCAGATCATGCCAACACGCAATTATATAGTTAATAATATACCTTACCACATAAACACTAGGAGAATTTACAGCTAAAGCACTAGGGGAGGGGGCCTGCTTCCTCTAGGGCACATTCTTTCTTTAAGGTTTCAGTGTAAGAGTCATGGAGGGGGTGGGGAAGCATATTTGAAACTGTTTTCTGCTGCCTCTACAGGGTGATAGAGAAAGGTGAACGAAATATAAGTTTCAATTGGCCTCATTCCTTTCCATGGTTATACCCATCCGGATTATAAAGCATAATTAAATGGGTAGGCTTGAATACCTGGGCAAAGAGTAACTTGTCTACTGTGTTAATTAAGGCCTGGACTTAATAGGATCTAAAGCTAATGAGGTAAACATTTGGAACATTACTGACATACTGTAGAAGAAAGAGTCCTAAGAGTCAGGAAATGGGAATTTTGGACTGGATCTGTTATGTCAATCTGCTCTCCCACTTCCTAACCATTCTACTCCCCCATCAGGCTCTGGAGGGGCTAATTACAAAGCTATTGTTAGGGTGGAGGAAAACCACAGAGGGCATTGTAGTATCTGCTGCTGATTACAAAGGAGCTGTTATCACCCCTGGGAACCTAGGAAAATATGTTTACATGAAAGGAGAATTAAATAATGAAGTGAGAAACATCAAATGGAGACCTTTTTTTTTTTTTTTTAATGGAGCTGACTTACAGCAAGCTAAACAGGCTAATAATGAGATGTTTTGAAATGAATTATTTGACAGCAGAAAGTAAAATTGCATTAGAATATATCCACCTTTGCCTCCATCACTTGCCATCTAAAATAGTAGTTTTTCTATAGGTCCAGACCTCTGTCTAGCCCCAACTTTCACAAGGTCCTTGGCTTATGAATTTTAATGTTTTATGTTCCATTTGGACTTGACTTTTATTGTTAAAATATGCCTAAAAGTGTATAAAAAAGGAGATAACAATAGCCCTTCTGCATAAGGTTCTTTAGAGGATTAAAAAGGATAATGCCTGCAAAGCACTTGGAACAGTACACTCAATAAATCTTAAGTCTTATTAGTACTAATAGAATTATGTCTACTGCAAAAAGCACAGTATCAGCTAGATTAGTCCTTTAAGTTTCACCTGCATATATCATTTCACTTTTATCTCCAAATTTATATTTATGCTATATTCTACGTCTTAAAAAAATAATTCTCTTTTCAGCCAGTTCCTAGAACCAAATAAATCAGGTCTAATTCAACCAATTAGCGTTTATTTTTATGGTACCCATTTGGCATTTTAATTGTCTTTTTTTTTTCCTAAAGTAATTTATGTATATATGTTTGAAATCTCAAACTAGTTGAAAACCATTTAAAAAAAAACTCTTCTCTCAATAAATACTTTAATCAAACAATAGTATACACATGCATAGGAGGTGTTAGCAAACACCTATCAACAACCCTCAAAATTCCCCACATCATTATCCTCGTTGACACATCACAGTGACTTGCCTTAACACCAGTCCACAAGGAAAAGGACGTACAGTACCCAGAGCGTAAAGGATGTTTGGTTTTGTGTTGTTTTCCCCATAAAACTCAAAAACACTTTCACATTGGTTGATAATTTGAAAACAAAGGACAGGTTGATATCTAAGGAATGATTTGATGGAAATGCATTTTCACACACACTTGTTTTGGGCTATCACTCTCAGGGATAGCTGGAACTCAGAAAAAAGAAAAAAAATAAACAGGCAGCTAAGTTGACACTGGAGAAAAAATAGGAGTGGGTTGGTGAAACAACACAGGATATATAGTGTGGGGTGATAAAAACCTAGAATTATTAAGCTTAAAAAAGAAGAACTAATTTGAAAGAGTGGTACTGGCAGATGTCAAGACTCCTATAAATCTGCAATAATGTAGACATTACGGTATTGGTACAAGTTTAGACCAATAGACCAAAAACCACAAAAACAAACACGTTGCCTTCGTGTTGAGTCTCACTCTTAGCAACCCTGTAGGACAGAGTAGAACTGCCCCACAGGGTTTCCAAGGAGTGGCTGGTGGATTCTAACTACTGAGTTCTTTTGGTTAGCAGCCGAGTTCTTAACCACTGCATCATCAGCACACCTAAGAAAACAAAGAAACTAAAATTTTAGTATTAATATTAACAGTACTGGAGAAAGTAATTAGAACTGATCTGTAGAAAATTTAATCAGCAATAAAAATACACTTGAGAAGATACTCCAGAATTCAGATATAAAGGATGAGTAAAATCTTAAGCAAACCGGTAACCAATACGCAGATATCACATTCAATCTTAGAATAGTACATATTCCAAAAACCAAAAGAATTCCTTGCCATTGAGTCGATTCTGACTCATGACAACCATATAAGACAGAGTAGAACTGCCCGATAGGGTTTCCAAGCAGTGACTGGTAGATTTGAACTGCTACCCTTTTGGTTACCAGCTGAGCTGTTAAACACTGCATCACCAAAACTCCCAAGAGACCAAAGGAATTGGAAAATAAATCAAAGATAAAACAAAACATTCCAGAAATAGATCCACCTGTAAATGATTAGCAGATTCATGACAAAACTACCACTGCAAGGAACTGAGTGAGGGAAAGGACACTCTTTTCAATATATGATGATAGAGCAATTGAATAGCCTGGGGAAAATAACCTTATTCAATTCCCAGTGGATTGTAGATCTATATGCAAAATGTAAAACAACAGTTTCTAGAACTGTATCACGAAGCTGGAATGAATTTTTTTTTTTTAAACAGGGTACTGGTGATGTCCTATATTTTAACCTGTTTGTCAATGACACGTAGCACAGGTATATTAGCTTTAAAATAATGCATGAAGTATTCTGTAAGTGTGTTATACTTCAAAAATAAGTTTACAAAAAAATGAACAGGAGTGGAACTTGTAAGTGTGGGACTTCTGTGTTGAAGTCTCACTTAACTAATTTGCTTATAATTATAACCCTAGGGCACTATAACAATATAGAATTTTTAAGAGATGTAATTTTTTTTATTTTTAATCTTTTGTTGAATAGCGGTATCCTTATAATTTAAGCAGTTAAATAATCTGACTCCAACCCAGTCTTATTTCTTCTCCTAATTTAACTGCATCTTCTGTGACTCCTTCTGAGCGTCCTATAATATTTCTGAGATGGTCCAAAAGATCCAAGTAAATGTGGGGACATATTTCCATCAAATAATTTCTTTGCTATCAACCTGTCCTTCACTTTTTAATCATCATTTAATGTAAAAGAATGAGGTTTTTGGCAATGATCATATCCATGGTCAAATAGTATATGTATATTGAGTTACTGATATTTTTTAATCAAAATCACTTTGGAAGATACAATGAATATTATTTACATAATTTTTTTTCATTATATTCTGACAAATTTAAAATTTTAATTGATCTTACGAATTTTTGAATTACAAAATGTGAAAACATTGCCATGGAGAACATTATAATATACTATTTGGGTAGAAAAAGGAAAATTTTGCCTTCAGATATAAGTATTTGTACTATTGGAAAAAAACGTTTTCAGTATGATGTGATCAATTACTTTTGAAAATAAACTTTTTATTTTAGAAAAGGTTTAGATTTTCAGAATCATTTCAAAGATAGTACAGAGAGTTCCCACATACCGCACACCAAGTTGTCCCTATTATTGAGTTGTTATAGGGTTTGTTTGTCACCGTTTATGGAACAGTATTGATACATTGTTCTTAAGTGGTCCATACTTTCTTCACATACCCTTAGGTTTTGCCTAATGTCTTTTTTCTATTCCAGCATCCCATACAGGAAGCTGCTTTCCATTTGATTCTCTGTCTCCTTAAGCAACTCTTGGCTGTAATAATAAATTACCTTTAGTTGACTTCTTGTGTGTTTTTAAAAGGAATAACGTTATAGAATCATTTGCATTTTGTTCTTATGAAGAGAAAAGAAATCAAATCATAAATAGCTGCATCATCTATACACTTTGCACATGGCATCCTAAACTGTCTTATTCCATTGAATAAATTAATTCCATTTATTCCATTGAATAAATTTTTCAGCGGATGCTAAAAAATGGCATCCGCTAATAGGATCAAAGACATTTATAGTATTTGATTTTTAAGACCTGCACACTGTGGCCATTCAATATCTGTTGAATAGGCAGAAAAATAGCAAAATTGAGATAAACTGTTTCATATTAGTATAAATGTCATTTTAGAAAGACATGTAATTTAATACTCTTTCATGTGGTAATAATTATATTCATGGAATTTTTTTTTTTAAATGTGCGATCACAAGCCAGGCTGACTTCATAATGACTGTTGTGTAATTATAAGTGCTGTTTGTTTTGTAGCCTTCCAATGACTTCTAACTACAAATATGGCTACTGAAGTGTATATATTTCACTCACTGTCCAGATCTTTGCGTTATTCTCCCTAATAGTTAAAATGTGCTAAGGGTACTTTTTAGCCAGAAAATCACTGAGGTGAATTTTTATCTGAAATCTTTTTCTATTAAATGATTTTAAAAATATCTAAGAATTTGTACTTGAAGACTTTATGCCTAGTGACATATGGTTAAAGCCAATATTTACTTTATGGTATTTCTTCTGAGATTATAACATTGAGTGAAACAGACAAACAAACAAAAAAAAAGAACAAGAAAACCAAACCCATTGGCATCAAGTAGATTCCAACTCATAGCAACCCTCTAGGACAGAAAAGAACTGCCTCATAGGGTTTCCAAGGAGTGCCTGGTAGATTCCAACTGCTGACCTTTTGGTTGGCAGACATAGCTCTTAACCACTACACCACCAGGATTTCCTTGAGTAAGACAGAGCTCACTAAATACGTATTTGACGTGTTTCTTTATATCTCACTTGTAGGTGGTTTGGGGCCATGTCATTAATTTTGATCAAGAGACTGTGAGTAGAAGTGATGTTAAATATATAGATTGTTCATTAACTTGTCTGCTTTTATGTGGGTCTATTAGATAGACATTGGATAGATTTTAGAAAGTAATTACATATTTTTAAAACTATAATCTGTTTAATGTTATGTGGCTCTATTTTTTATGAGTATGAATCAGCTAGAAGGGAACGGGTTTGTTTTTTTTTGTTTTCTTTTGGTTTTATTAGATAGATGTAACAGATTTTAGAAAAATAATTGTGTATTTTCCAAATCTGTGCTTTTCCTGTCTTATTAAAAAAAAAAAGGTAGACTAAATCATGCTGCGGTATTGCGGTTAACAAATTAATAAAGAAATACCAGGCATATAGCAAAATGTCGGTTTATTTCTTGCTAGTGTAAAGTCAGATGTGGTTGGAGCACACTTCCGTCTTGCAGCTACTGCATCTGAAACACATGCTCTCTCAGTCCCCCTGCAGGAAAATTAAAGATGGACTAGGAACAAAGGCCTGATGGTCTATTTCCTAAAATCAGCAAATGAAAACCCTATGGATCACAATGGTCAGATCTGCAACCAATCATAGAGATGGTCAAGGTCCAGGCAGAGTTTATTCCCCTTGTGTCTGGGATCACCACAGGTTGAGGCCCAAGTCAACTACCGCTAACAAAAAACGTGAGATTCTAGCTGGTAACTGCTTCAGCACGGAAGTGATCCACTCAGCCTCTTGGTCAATACGTTTGATTTTTAAGGACCTTTACTTGAGACGGAAACCCTGGTGGCGTAGTGGTTAAATGCTACGGCTACTAGCCAAAGGGTGGGCAGTTCAAATCCACCAGGCGCTCCTTGGAAACTCTATGGGGGCAGTTCTATTCTGTCCTATAGGGTCGCTATGAGTCGGAATCGACTCGACGGCACTGGGTTTGGTTTTTTTGATTACTTGAGGCATTAATGCTAATCACGAAAGCAAGTTATCTGAGAAATCTGGACAGTGATTATTTGCACTTAAGAGGAAATACAGTGAGATCTTCAAATCCATCAGCTGAAGAAACAGGCTTGCTATGTTAAAAGGCCATCAACTCTGCTTCTTTGCTTCTTGCCTCCTGGGCAATACCTTACCTCTCAAAGGCTGAGTTTCCTCTTCTACGATAACATTTAAGTAATATTTTTGTTCCATTAAGTCACTGAGATTGACCATATCATTGTGTATAGAAATTAATAAGTTACTAATGATTAGATATAAAGCTATTATTTCTGTAATAATATTAAGGAGTAATCATTGATTCATTACAACGGCTTAAAATCAAGGAAACATCTTTGAATTTAGAAGATGAGTTGGGAAAACTGAAAAGCTGTATGGGAACCTGAAGTTTTCAACATAATTCAAAGTTACTTTATATATTCATTCATTCAGCAGCTAATTATTAAGAGCCTGTTCTTTGTCAGGTGTTCTCCTAGCTACACTGGGGGTTTAAAACGAAAACAAACATACAAACAAACCCTTTGCCGCTGAGTCAATTCTGACTCACAGCAACTCTATAGGACAAAGTAGACTGCCCCATAGGGTTTCCAAGGAGCAACTGGTGGATTTGAACTGCCAACCTTCTGGTTAGCAGCCGAAGGGGCTCCTCACTGGGAGAGCATAAAATAAGCTTAATAGTTTAAAGTGGGGAGTCAAATAAGAACCAGGGAAACACATATTTTAGTGGGAAATATTGAATTTTTGTGTTAAGAGCAATAAAGTGTTTTATGTAGAAGGATGAAATAAAAAGTGACTAACATTTGGGAGTTCTACTTAGATTACATACATAAAGAGGGTCTCTATGGAGGTTTGATATTTTATTGCAGTGTTGGTGATGAGAAAGAATAAACTGTAGGATGATCTTTGGGGACAGCATGGAGGCAGAAAGAAGAATGTACAAAAACCCTAAGGGCAGAATGAGATTGGTGTGTGCACATACAGAAAGAAGGCCAGTGTGGCCAGAGTTTAGTGATTAGTGAGAGTGGGAGAAAAGTAGGCAGGGACCAGATTATGTAATATTCTATACACCACAGTAAAGAACTTTCTATTAGGTGGTTTGGGAAGTCATTGGAGGGCTTAATGCTGAGAAGTGAATATATGTAAAACTCTTAGAATAATATACAGTAAGCACTAAAACATGTGTGTCAAATTTTTAATTGCTTATTCTAAAGTGTTTTCAGATTTATGAACACAATGAAGCCTGTGATTGTATAACACAAAACGATACAAAATTAAACTAGAGAACACCAAAGAGCTAGGTTACCTTCACTGTGGGGAATGATGGGCGTATCCCATCTCTGATGATTGAAATCTTATTCTTCTTTCAGGTTCAGTTCAACTTTTTATCTGCTCTAAGAAAATTGCTAAACCCCTACATGGAATATAAACTATTCAGATTTGTGTTAGAATAACTAATCACCAGACCCTTCAGTCTAGGGATCTTCTATCACTTTTTACGTCTCCCACAATATCCAGCAAGGTGCTTTGCAGATAGATGGCCATTCAAAACTGGCTGATCTTACAAAGGGGAGAAGTGAAGTTGAACAATATTAGAGAGAGTATGCATTTGAAGACTGTGAGCCCTAAGTGGGAGAATAGGAAAAAAATCACAAGAAAGGAAGTCATTTATGACTAAGTAAGACTTTTTTTTTTTAAGACATTTAGGAATTAGTCTTATAGCTACTGTATCTGAAGATACTCTGTTTTACATTGAAAATGTTAAGGGTTTTGTGGTCAGGTCAATTTTTAAACACTCTTAGCTAATTAAGCAATGAAGTCAACAGACACGTGGAAAAATTGAGCTATACACATACTCTAATAAATCTTCTAAAAGCTCCTGAAATTATCTCTTCAGGAGCCCGTAGAAGAATTCCATTAATTCAAATAGAAATTTTGCATGTATCATACGTCAAGTGGAGGTGAAGTTCCTTTTTGTGTTCAACTCCATAATTCAGTGCTGTACATTAATTGTTTTGAAGTATCATACACAGTATGAATTATACTTAATGCACAAAGTCTTAAAAGATGAAAAGAGAATAACCGAAGCTTAACAATTACGTTCTCTTAAACAAAAAGGTGAACACTAATGGAGAGAAAGAAATACATGTGTTTTACACATAGTTAAGCAGACCATGTGTGCAATTTAATATAGCAAAGGAGTTAGGACCATGACAAAAGGGGCAGCCTGGAGCCTTCTTCCAGAGGAAAAAAAAATTTTTTCAATCATTTAATACTCACTGAAAGCCTTCTGAGATATTAACTATTCTCAATATATGTACATATGGTAATAATTAGTTTTTTTTTTTTAATTTCTGAATTCTTATGGATTAATGATGATTTGAGAATAGTTTGTAGTTTAAAAGATGTGGCAGTCTGCTTCTTGTAAAGATTTATAGCCTTAGAAACACTATGGAACCGTTCTTCTCTGTCTTAAAAGGTCACGATGAGTCGGAATCAACTCTACAGCAGTGTTTTTTTTTTTTTCAGTTTAACCTTTCTAACTGGTCTCATTGTTTTTTTCCCTTGTCCCTATTGGAAGCTAGAGTGACACAATGAAGCTAAAGTGAAAGCATGATACTGCTTTCCTCAAAATACTCGTCCCTTTGATCCCATTCAAAGGTCTCATACTGGCCTGCAAAGCCTTAATTTATTCACACCTTATTTCCTTCTGATAGCAGCATCTTCTCTGTCCCTTGCTCACTCTGTCCTTTCAAACAGAGTAGGCTTGTAACTATTTCAGGGCCCTCACTCTTGCTGTTCCTACTGCCAGGTCTGCTTTTCTCACAGGCTGAGTGGAGCTCAGTGTTTATTTCCTTCAAATCTTCAAACAAATGCCACCTCAAGGGAGGTCTTTTCTGGCTAATCTATTTAAAACTACAGTTGCCCGCTCCCCTACTGTCTTGCCATTCTCTATTCTCTTCCAGGCTTTATTTCTTCATAAACTTTTCACTAACAGGTTACATATTTTACATGTGTGCATATTTGTGGCGTAGTGCTTAAGTGCTACAGCTAAAACCAAAGGGTCGGCAGTTCGAATCCTCCAGGCGTTCCTTGGAAACTCTATGGGGCAGTTCTACTCTGCCCTATAGGGTCGCTATGAGTCAGAATCAACTCGACGGCACTAGGTTTGGTTTTGGTTTCTGGTTGTGTGTTTGTGTGCATGGGTGTGTGTCTATATTCTTCAGTTAGAATTTAGGATCTCTGCATGAAAGGTCTTTGTTTCATTCTCTGTAGCATTCAGTCCCTTTAACAGCATCTAGCACATCTTAAGGGCTCAATGTATATATGTTGAATAATATTTGGTGAATATATACATGAACATTCCCAGGAAGGAACTGATTTGAATCGTTAACGTGGTAGAATTTTACTTTAAACAAACCCCACCTTTACTATTACTATTTTAAAAGTTTTTTTTTCTGTTTTGACAAATTCTATATTTTTTCTGTTTCTTACATTATAATAAAATGTCCCTGATATTCATAAATTAAGAAAGAAATGTGAAAATAGTATAAATATTGTAAGTTTAAAGTATTTGTGGCTTTCTTTCTGTCTTTTAGAATTTGTCCATGTTGAAATGCAAAAAAGGAGCAATGTTTTTTTATTTTTATGATCTGGAATGCGATTTCCATTTTCTTTGATTTTGTCAAATTGATATGGTTGATGACTTATATGAAGAGTGTACAATGTGACCTCAGAAAAAATAAAACAATAGATTCAATTTTACTGAGCAATGCTGTTTTCAGAGTAATTTTGAAGGGCGCAGTTAATGTCTGATTACAAAAACTGACTGCTTTCCAGGATGGGAAAATATTTGGATTCTCTAAACAGAGCTTTGCTTAAAAATCAGTTTTAATTATTTCTTAGAACTACATGAGAATCCACAGTTATTTCAAAATCAAATTTAACAATGCATTTTATTTCATTATTTTTTATTAATTTATTTAGTAAATAGTTTTTGAGCACAACTGTTTCCCCCACATATACTGGGAGTGTCTAGGGTGAGTAGGAGCCCTGGTGGCACAATAGTTAAGCACTCAGCTGCTAATTGAAAGATCAACAATTTGAACCCACCAACTGCTCTGTGGCAGGAAGATATGGCAATCTGCTTCTGTAATTATTTAAATCCTTGGAAGCCCAAAGGGGAAGGTATTCTCTCTCCTATAGGGTCACTATGAGTCAGAATTGACTCAAGGGCAGAGGATCTAGAGTGAGTAAGGAGTTTCAACCTTGGTGTTAGAGTTGTGACCACAGACACATCCTCTACTCCCAAAGATGTTACATATTAGAAGATACAGAAAGTAACTAAATGATGATGAAAATAGCTCTAGAGGAAAATTATGCGCTGAAAAAAGTAAAGGATTGAAAAGTGTCAGACGGTGCCATTTTTGATAAGATATCTGTAGAAATTATTTCCAAAGAGAAGATATTTGAGACATGAGGGAGTGAGAATTTCGAATATCTGAGGGAGAGTATTTCAGGAAAAGGAACTGACAGGAGCAAGGCTGTGGGGCTCTGTGAAGGTGTCAGGAGGCTGGGGCTGAAGATATGGCTCTATTTGCATGTATGACTTTTCCTTACTCTTCCATTGCACCTGTGGCCCAAGGCTTTTTAACTAATAGAACAATCTGAAAAACGAAAAAAAGAAACAGAAATACATGAGTATTTATAGTTTTATTAAGTGGAACTCATTTTGTTCAATCATAGAGTGGGGTTAGAGGGAAGAGAGGTTCTTTAGAACAGCAAATGGGAGATTCAGCATTTTTCTTTATTATCCCTACATTTTTATTCATTTTCCTCCTTCTTTGTACCATGGACGTAGGTTTTTATCTGAGTAGTTGTTAAAGGTATGTTTAGCAACTGGTTTATGGTATAATTATTTGCCAAAGGTACGTTATTTGCTGCACAAACAAAATACAGATAGACAAAACTACCTCCCTCTACTCTATTTGTCCAACCCTCTCTCTTCAGTTGCTTAATTCACTAGTTCAAGTAACCTTTTCACTCTGCTTTACTCCCATATTGCGTTCTTTCATTCATCTATTATCTTGGCATTTGCATGATCTATCTATTTCTGTCTCTCACACACATACATGTACACACCTATATTTCATTTCAATTTGGATTAAGCATATCAAAAGCAGGGATCATATATTTTCAACATGTTCACTTGGTAATGTGCAATACATTTGACACAATAAATAATAATAATTATTTGTTATGTAAAGTAATACTGGTAGGCTAAATATAATAAAGGCATTGAGGAATGAATGTACAAAGTAACTCTCAAACACTGAGTTGTCTCATTTGAAATTAAGGTTAAAATATGTGTATGGAAATAACAATTGTCATTATCATCATTACTATTACACATCTTTTGCCCTATTTTTGAGTCAGTTATTGACAAAGGGTTTTAGCATATTATATGCCCTTTAGTCCTTATATCAACCTTAGGTTTTTGACACTCTTATTATCCCCATTTTACAGCTAAGGAGAATTTTGGTATAGAAAAGTTAAGCAATTTTCTTAATTTCATTCATTTGATAACACAGGAAATTAGATCCCAAAACATCTGATTCCAGAACTTGTTTTAGAAAGGAGTGTGGAAGATTTGCATATTCATAAAGACTCAATTACTTACATGTGGTAAAACCTCTATTCTAGTTCATTTAGAATTTTTTCAGTACTGTAACTGAAAAAATCTAAAAAGCAGAATTTGTTTTCAGGTATAACTGAATTCATTTAGTCAAAAATATCAAAATAGTATTCTTTCTATGTCTTGATGCTAATTTGTTCTGTGCTCCATTCTCAGGTAGATTTTTTTCTTTAACTCTTTCTTACTATTGGATTAATGGTATACCGTCCACTTTGTATGTATCTGAATCTCAGAGGTAAGATCTTATTCCAGTTCTAATGCATTTAGCCATTTAAAGTATCAAGGTGGGTCCCTTTTGAAATGCATGGAACTCAGCAGACTGGAGTTGGAGACTCACTGTTGTGTAGGTTGAACATTCTATTCCTGGATGTGTTAGTTTTGTAAACTTTTGCATTTTTTCCTTTGTTTCTGTGAGATAAGGCTTGCAAGCATAATTATGACTTTCCTGTGTGACAGATAGGGAACCCCGATGGGTTCGTTTTGGTTTTTCTGTGTCTTATTTGGAAAACCAGAGGTTCCCCATGAAACCTAATGAAAAGGGTCCCACAATAAATTATCTGTATAACTTTCATTGGTATAATGTTATACCACGGATCCATGGTGCCACAGTGCCACTCGCCTCATTGGTGGCTTGTATTACCAGATCATAGTTCTCAAAATCCATATAACCAACCAAAAATTTAAACACAATTAATAAACATGCATTCCATTACTGAAAATGCATGCCATAAAAAAAAAAGAGCCTAAAGAGAAAAAAATGTAGTAAACAAAAGGGTTATCTTGCAAATTTTGCTTCCAGCCCCTTCAGACCTACTACATTCTCATCCCTTTGCTGCAGAAGTTATAAAAGGGGCATAATCTTTTCCATGGATTGCCAGAACTTAGTCTTTTGAGCTCTGAATGAACTGATTGGGGATGATTGCCCATGTGTGAACTGTGGCCTATAATACACAAGACTCAGAAACATGCCCATTCTGAATGAGCGATACAGTCAAGTTCTCCTCCTCACCACCCAATCACATGGATTGAGGGTTGAAAAGGAAAATGTGCTGTTTCCAGAAGTTGGGTCAAACTATACTGAATGAACAAAAAGTTTAAGTTCCTACCAGAGATAGATAAGGGTTCATTCTGGTTATGGAGATCATTAAGTGCCAAAGTCAGGAGTTGAAATTATGTGTCCTGAATGATAGGAAATCCTTTAATCATGAGTTATAAAGACCTATGCTCAAAGAATTTTATGAGCTCTTCGAAGAAAAGCCAGTAAGCCTATATTACTGCTATTGTATCCCCAGAATTTAGAATGGTACCCAGAACAAAGTGGGTACATAATATAAATGCTGAATTGGAGTCAATTTAACTAACTTAGGAAATGGTAGGGTAATGAAGGAAAAGATTAATGCATCAGTTCTGGTGAGATATCACACAAACTTTTTGTTCTAATATCCCCTCTTATCTTTCTTATGCACTCAAAGGATTTTCAACTAGCTCCTATGTTGTAACTCTATACACAGTGATAGATAATATATCTGCTTCTCTGAACTTTATAACCATATGCGATACTTACTTCTGGACTGGCTATCCCACAGGCACATTAAATAAGTCCATTTAAAACTGAATGCATTGTCACTTCCCCAAAGATTTTTTCTTTTTCTAAATTTCCATTTAATAAATTTCACCACCTCGTGGGTTGGGACTTAGAAAGCCTGAAACCTAACATCATTTGGGATTTCTCCTTCCTACCTCTCCACACATAAGGAATATGCGTGCATTTGTTAACAAGGTCTCACAGTTCAATTGCCTCTTTGTTCACCTATCTGCCTGCTTCGCTATTATTCATTGCAGTTATTCAGTTGGTGCCTTCGTTAATATTTGTTACCTTTTTTTTTATTTGTTACCTAGATTATCAAAATAATGTCCTTAATGTTCATTCTTTCATACTCTCAAATCTTCTCATGTTTTTTGTCCAATTTTCCTTTTTAGTCAGTATGGATTCTATGTCCTTCATTTCAGTGATGACTTGCATCCTTGAGTTCTTTTTACTGTTTCCCAAATCCCCATCTATGATATTTTACCCCATATGCTTTCCCATCCCCAGACTTCTAGATGTGGCTAGAGTGGATGGAAAACATAGTGTTCTTTTTTGGATGTTTTATATTTAGCCATGAATTGCACAGAAGAAGAGGACTCAGGGAAAATCATTCGGCAATGTTGAGTACTTATTAAACCCATTGCCGTTGAGTCGATTTTGACTCGTAGTGACTCCATAGGACAGAATAGAACTGCTCCATAGGGTTTCCAAGGCTGCAAATCTTTGCAGAAACAGACTGCCACATCTTTCTTCCACAGGGAAGCTGGCGAGTTCAAACAGGTGACCTTTTGGTTAGCAGCCGAGCTCTTAACCACGGTGCCAGAATGGCTCCTTTCATAGAAGACAGTTAGTTATTTGATTGTTGTGGTTATTGAATCACTGCACCACCAGGGGTGAAAATGATTAGACTGTGCGCTCAGAGTGGCTGGTCACATTGCATGTGGCTCTTCCTGTTGTGACTATATTATCCAAGCTTTATTGAGGGTAGAGAGTAGAAAAGAAGTAAATTTTAGTGAAAAATATGATAGACTTTTGATAGTGTGTAGAAAATATTATTGATAAAATGAGTAAAAGATAGGTCCTGAAAGATGGTCTGAATCCTTCAGGATGACATCTGTGTCTGCTAAAGTTTGGCTAATGTGCAGGAGAGAGGGTCCAAGTTAGGATAGAATTGTCCAGGTTAGTACATTATTAGTAAATTATATTAATAAATGTGTACTATTTTTTTTTTTTTATAGGTGTGCAGTGAAAATAAAGCTCATTTGAAAAAAGACTGCTAAAAATATTGGCATCTGTTACCCAGGGCTTAAAATAATCCTCAATAAATTTTTCTTGAATAAGTGAATGAAAGAATGCATAAAAATGCATATCAAGAGAGAAAAATACAACATAGTTTTTTATAAGACAGGTAATAGTGATCATATTATTAACACTAGTCTAAAAAGAAAATGAGTTTTTTTCTTTGTTTCTTTTGATATTTTCACTTAGATATCTAAGAGATATCTCAAAAGAATTATCAAATCTAATCACTGTATGGATGCTCCCTGCCCCCACCAAAAAATAAGCAAACAAAAACTATTTCTCTACAGTACTTTCAAGTCAGTGCAAAAGGCCTCTATTCATCAATTTTTCGTGCAAAATCTAAACATTGTTCTTTCTTCCTTTCCTTTCTACACCATACTCAATCTATTAGTATTTTTGAACCCACCTTCAAAATACATCCTTAATTTGATTACGGCCCTTCGCTTTTTCTATTACCATCTATTTTAGTCGTGTAGTGTTACTATAACGCAAATCCCACAAGTGGGTGATTTTAACAAAGAGAAACGTATTCTTTCACAGTCTAGGAGGCTATAAGTCCAAATTTGGGGTATCAGCTCCAGGGAAAGCCTTTCTCTTTCTGTCAACTCTGTAGGAAGGCTCTTGTCATCAATTTTTGCCTGCTCTAGGAGCTTCTCAGTCCAGGGACCCTGGATCTAAAAGATGAGCTATTCTTCTCGCACTGGTTTCTTGGTGGTATGAGGGCACCATGTCTCTCTCCTTGCTTCTCTCTTTTATATCTCAAACGAGATTGATTCAAAGCACAAGCTAATCTTGTAGTTTGAGTCCTGCCTCATTAACATATCTCCTGCTAATCCTGCCTCATCAACAGCATAGAGGTAGGATTTATTACACATAGGAAATCGCATCAGATGGCAAAATGGTGGACAATCACACAATACTGGGAATCATGGCCTGGCCAAGTTGACCATATTTTTGGGGAGACACAAATCAATCCATGACACTATCCTAGTTCACACAATCATCTATTGCCAGGATTACCATAATACCTAATATGTTTCCTTGCTTCCAATTTGGTGTCCATAGACTCTATTTTCCACACAGAGGCCAGAATGAACTTTTTAGAAGTTTTAGTATACCATTCACTGTTTTAAACCAATTTATGACATCCCACAATACTCAGAAAAAAGAAATACGTAATGAACTTCTCATCATAGCCTAAGAAGCTTTACATAATCTCTCCACTTCGTAACTGTGTGATATATTCTCATATTCTTCCTTTTTTTTTTTGCCAGACTTTATCCAACTTGGTCCCCAAAGTATTCTTCAGAATACCAAAATCATTATAGACATATAGCCTTTAGTGTTGCTATTCTCTCTAATAAATATTTCTCCAGATGCTCTTTCTCTCATATACTCTTTCATTTCATACATCAGTGGTTATTCTACCGTTCACTGAAACTTTCTTCATCCTGTGAATTGTTTTACAGATTTTATCAGTGCCTCAGTTTTCTCATCTCTAATATTGAATACAGTATGTCTACTTTAAAATTGTGCACAGATCCAGTGATATAAAAAAAATGCTTAAGGCCTTTCTGAACACATGGTGATGTTCATCATCATCATCATCATTATCAACATCACACCTACAGATAAGAATATTATTTATCTATATGTGTACTTGTCTCTGACAATAGACTAAACTCCTATGAGGGCAAGGCCATTGTCTTATCCAGTATCACCACAGCAAGGTACAATATCAGTCAGGTGGTGAGGAGTCCATAAATATTTGTTGAATGAATGATTTGTGTAAGATCTGTAGTCAAAACCATACCTCTTACTTTATTGCTTTTAGTTTTCAAGGGGCAGGGGCATTCTCAGGTTACCATAGGTTGTGGTGTTTGTGTTACGAGAACACAGTGAAGTTAGGGAGAGAGAAAATCATCTCTGTATCAAAAGGGCAAGATATCAAAGAGCAATGGAAAATCATTTATCACCATTCAGAACATAAAGGTAGCTCCAGTGGCCCATAAGCAACTCTAATGACCCAGACAGCAGACATAGCAAGCCGGTAATTTTGTTGTTGCCTTTGAATCAGACATCTATTGCTTTTTGATCCAGTGACCTGCCATACTCAGGAGTCTTCTTCCCTTGTCTGTGATTATTTCTACTTTTAGCACTTCTTAACTACTTTTCTGCTTCCACTGCATTATCTATTTAACCTTGCCTTTAAACTCTCTGTTACGGGTTGAATCGTGGCATCCAAAAAGGTATGCCAAAGTCCTATTTCCAGTGCCAGTGAATGTTACCTTACTTGGAAATAGGGTCTTTGCAGCTGTAATGAATTAATAGGAGATCATACTGGAGAAGGGTGGGCCTTAATCCAATATGACTTGTGCTGTTATTGAAAGGAAAAGAGACTTAGATAGACAGTTGCAGAGTGAAAACACCCACGCAAAGACAGAGGTAGACACTGAAGTTACACTGCCACAGGCCAAGCAACTTCTGGAAGCCCTGGAAGCTAGAAGAGGGAAGAAAGGATTCCTACCCTTCAGAGAGAGTGTGGTCCCGCTGATGCCTTGAATTGAAATTCTAGTCTCCGGAGCTTTGAAAGAATGTATGTGAATTATTTCAAACCACTCTGTGGTACTTTGTTATGGTAGACCTAGGAAACTAAAAAAAAAAGCGTTCTCCAAAAGAGATAAATTGATTGTATTGGATAATGAATCTCTGTAGTAGATTATGGAGTCCTTGGCTACTCATCTGCCTGATACTCACCATAGTTATTTTTTTGCTAATAGAAGCTCTATTTTGGTTGGGCAGCAATTGTCAGCTCCAGTGATTACACATGATTTTTTTAGGTTAGTCATGCATGTCCAATTCCCTTTGAAATTTACTGTCAATGGGAAATTAACCCAAACAAAAAACCCACTGCTGTCAAATGATTCCGACTCATAGTGACCCTGTAGGACAGAGTAGAACTTCCTCACAGGGTTTCCAAGGCTGCAAATCTTTATGGAAGCAGACTGCCACATCTTTCTCCCTCAGAGTAGCTGGTGGGTTTGAACTGCTGACCTTTCAGCAGTCAAGTGCTTTAACTACCGTGTCACCAGGGCTCCAATGAGAAACTAGGAAGAGCCTATTGGGGAGCTTCTGAGAAACGTTTTGCTTCTGAATGTAAAGTAAGAGTGTCATGTGGTAAAAACATCTTTCTTCTAATCCCTTGTTTTCTGCATTTCGTGCTGTCTAGGGACCACATAATACATGGAACTTGGGGCAGACACCTGAGACTATGAGGTTTCAAGACAGGAATCTAAAGACAACGTGCTGAGGAGGGTGATAGTTGTGTCCTCAGCGTCATTCCTGAGCAATTGTTCTCATCTTGAAATCACTCACATCCAGACAACAGATTAAATAAACAATAAATTTCCTTGGAATTCAAGCCACTTTTTGCCACAATTTTTGTTACTTCTAGCTGAAAAAATCTTTATACATCACCCAGTAACCCTAAGGGACTGACTTCTCTAGCTAGGATATGAAAAGCATCACTGAGTGCCTTTAATTTGGGGGTATGCTTGGCTTGGCATGTTGTGACCATGACAACGGAGTCATAAGAGTCAAAGCAGGATCAGTAAAGTATAAAAGATCGTTTGTATCTTCTATAGGGTCGCTATAAGTCACAATCAACTCAACGGCAATGGGTTTACTCTGGGAAGGTTATTGTGGGAAAAGCAGGGACTAAGAGGTATGTCAACTAATTTCTAAGGCGTTTTGACACCTTATAGTCAAAAGGTTTCAGAACCAACCCTTGATATAACCCTTAGGAAAAAAAAAAAAAAAACCCTTAGGACTGAATGCTAAATAAGCACAAATGTCTCGGATACCCCTGACTAAATTTTTGGCTTGTGTTTTCTTACTTCTTAGATGCCCTTACCCAACTTTGACATAAGCTTTCAGTGGTAGAAGGCTACTCAGAACTTCTGGCTTATAGAAGAAAGGTAGAATGCTAGAAAGGCAGGAATTTAGGAGGTACAGATTATTTGACACAAAAGAAAGCTGTATTTTTACCTCAAAGACAGGAATGCAAATACTGGGATCTAAAGCATGGTGATTAACAGACACTGTGTGTATACATTTATATTTTTTCACACTCTCAAATTACCAATCTATGGCCAGTCATTTATCCTACATCTAAATACACAAATAGTGTGTTAAAGAGCTCCACAATAAATGACACATAAAAAAGGCCAATAATTAGTCTATTTTACTCTTGGATATTTTAAATTGGCTTAGTGTTTATTTATTTTCCTTAATTCATTGAGAATTAATTAATTTTTTTACCTGACTTTTTCAGATGTAATGCACAAAGCAGTCTTTTTAAGCAAATCTGATTAGTCTATCAGATAATAACCCTTTCATAACATATATTCTGTGTGTGTCAGAATCAAGTGTTTTTAGTATTTTATTGAAAAGAAAAATACACCCTCAACTGAATGAAATTATTAGTATTTCCAACAATTATATTTTCAAGTATGTCAGAAAAAAGTGACATCAAATTACTAGTCACAGTCAGTCATGCACCCAAGTTATAAAGTGGCCTATCACATTTCAAACCCTTCGTTTTGTCATTCTTAGAAGTAGTTTCCTCCTCAAAAGAGGGGGGTCGATCACAGAAAATGACACGAAAATCAGACCATGCTGACAGAGGGAACCTGTCACCTCAATCCCTGTGGTGCTACAGGCTGGTGAGGGCTTACTGAAAGATTCACAGTGACAGGGGAAGATGCCATATACCCACATCTTCTATACATTTTAAATAAATAGCTCAAAGTATTGTCTCAAAAGAAAGCTGCTGTCAATGTATGTTAAATACTTGGAAGGAAGTATCATATAGACATATACTGTATATGATAATTTATTAACACATTGCTATGAGTTAGAATAGACTCAATCCAATGGATTTGGTCTTTGGTTTGGCATAAAGCTTTAGAAAATTGACTGATTCTAAGTCATTTCTGGTCAAGAATATTTTAAAAAATTATGTACCAAAAACCCAAGCCCGTTGCCGTCGAGTCGTTTCTGACTCCTAGCAACTCTATGGGTCAGAGTAGAACTACCCCACGGAGTTTCCAAGGAGTACCTGATGTACTTGAACTGCCGACCTCTTGGTTAGCAGTCATAACACTTAACCATGATGCCACCAGGGTGTCCTAAAAATTATATAAAACGCCAGAAAAATTATATAGGCAAAGTAAATTCATCTTCCTCTCATCAATAATTCCTTCTTTGTGCCTCTAGATTATTACATCTAGAACAGCTTAACAAATTATTGTACTTAATTCTACCACACATTTCACACCCTTGTTGGAAGTTAAATCCATTAACAGGTTTACCCTAACACAATTATAACATGAGAGATACTTAAAAAGTCTGTTGATTGAATCAATCTTACCTCTTAATACAAATAATAGAAATAAATTCACCTTAAATGTTTTTGAATTTTTTGAATTATAATACTCATACTGAAAAGAGAAAATATAAATGTATAGGTCAATGAATTTTTATATATCATTACATGCATTAAATAACCACATGGACTGAGATACAGAAGGTTTCCTTCACCCTACAAGGCTTTCTCCTATTGATTGATTCTCAGTTACTGTGGCTCCAGAGGTAACCATGACTCTAACTTCTATCCCCATCATTCAAGTGCAATAAGAGTGTTGGCCTGCCACCAATTTCTATATGTTACAGCATAACATGGATATTTTTCATGTAAACTTTACTGCTATAGTAGATCATCTCATTTTTGTTCCAACTCCTCCCACTTAATCACTTACCTGTTCAGAGCAATGCTTAACAAATAAAATATTTAAAAAGGCTACAGAAGTAATGCATTTTTAATGCATGTGTGTGTGTATATAGGGAGAGAATGAAAATGATTGGAAAAAGACAAAAGATTAACCAATTTACTGGATATCACCATTTAAAGATGTTCCAAAAGCATGTCAGATTCAGTATATTAAAATTTAAAATCTCCATCCTCACCACCATCTCCCCACGATTGTCCCTCTTTTTCTATCTGTATTTTTCATCTTAATCAATACTGTACATTGTAGCTGCTTAAAGCTAGAAAATTGAGAGATAATCTCTCTAAATTCCTTCATTTAATTTATACTCCACTTCTAAGGTTTTTTGCCAAGATTGTCCCTATTATGCCTAAACAAATAATTTCTTTAATAAGAATCAGCACCAAGTTGGTTCCTATGCAGTGAAGCTTATAACGATCATCTCATACAATATTTACCCTTTTGTGATTGACTTATTTCACTCAGCTTTATATCCTCCAGATTCATCCATGTGGTGAGATGTTTCTCAGATTCATCATTTTTCCTTATCATCACGTAGTGCTCCATTGTGTGTATGTACCATTGTTTATTCATTCCTCTCTTCATGGGCATCTATGTTGTTTCGGTCCTTTTGCTATTGTGAACAATGCTACAGTGAATATGGGTGTGCATATGTCTATTCGTGTGACAACAACTCTTATTTCTCTAGGATATATTCCTAGGAGTGGGTTTGCTGGATCATATGGTATTTCTATTTCTAGCTTTCTAAGGAAGAACCATATCATTTTCCAAAATGATTGTATCATTTTGCATTCCCATCAGCAGTACATAAAAGTTCCAATCTCCCTGCAGCCTCTCTAACATTTATTATTTTCTGGTTTTTTTTTTTTTTTTTTTTTTTTTTTTACTCGTGCCACCATGCTGGGGTGAGATGGTATCTCATTGTGGTTTTGATTTACATTTCTATAATGGCTAATAATTACAAACATTTCCTCATGTGTTCGTTAGCTGCTTGAATATCTTCTTTGGTGAAGGAAGTGTCTGTTCATTTCCTTTGCACATTTTTTAGTTGGATTATTTGTCTTTTTGTTGTAGAGGTGTTGGATTTTCCTGTAGATCTTAGAGATTAGAACTTTGTCTGATTTGTAATAGCCAATTTTTTCTTCCCCCCCAGTCTGTAGGTTCTGTTTTTTTTTCTTTTGGTGAAGTCTTTTGATGAGCAAAAGTGTTTAATTTTTAGAAGGTTCCAGTAGTCTAGCTTATCTTCTGGAGTTTGTGTGTTGTTAATTATGGTTTGTATCCCGTTAATGTTTTGCATTTAGGGCCTGTAGCGTTAATCCTATTTTTTTCTTCTATGATCTTTATAGTTTTGGGCTTTATATTTAGGTCTTTGATCTATTTTCAATTAGTTTTTGTGTATGGTGTGAGGTATGGTTCAAGATTCTTTTTTTTTTTTTTACAGCTGGACATGCAGTTTTGCCAGCACCGTTTGTTAAAGACTGTCTTCTCCCCAGTCAAAGGACTTTGGGCCCTTGTAGAAGATCAAGTCACCATAGGTTGATGGGTTTACATCTGAGGTTTTGATTCTGCCCCATTGGTCAATGAACCTGTCGTTGTACCAGTACCAGGCTGTTTTGACTACCGTAGCGTATAGTAGGTTCTGAGGTCAGGCAGTGTGAGTTGTCCTACTTTATTCTTCTTCAGTATTACTTACCCATAAAAAAATTAATGTCTTAATCATCTAGTGCTGCTATAACAGAAATACTACAAGTGAATGACTTCAACAAGCAGAACTTTATACTCTCACAGTCTAGTACCTAGAAATCCAAATTCAGGGTGTCGGCTACAGTGGAAGACTTTCTTTGTTGGCCCTGGAGGAAGGTCCTTGTCATCAATCTTCCCCTGGACTAGGAGCTTCTCCGTGCAGGAACCCAGGGTCCAAGGGACATGCTCTGCTCCCAATGTTTCTTTCTTGGTTGTATGAGGTCCCCAACTCTCTCCTTGCTCCCATTTCTTTTTATCTCTTGTAAGATAAAAGGTGGTTCAGGCCACACCTCAAGGAAACTCCCTTCAAATTGGATCAGAGGTGTGACCTGAGCAACGTTATTACCTCCCACCCTAACCTTCTTTAACCAGAGGCAGAGATTATGAAAAAAAAAAAGAAGAAGAAGAAGAAGAATTGGTCAACATTCAACCATTTCAAGAGGTAGCATACGATCAAGAACCAATGGCAGTGAAAGAAGAAGCCCAAGCTGCACTGAAGGCATTGGCAAAAAACTAGGCTCCAAGAATTGATGGAATATCGAGATGATTCGACAAACTGATGCAGCCCTGGAAGTGGATCACCTTTCTTGGGAATAGGCACAAATATGGATCTCTTCCAGTCATTTGGCCAGGTAGCTCTTTTCCAAATTTCTTGGCATAGATGAATGATCAAGAACCAATGGTAGTGAAAGAAGAAGTCCAAGCTGCACTGAAGGCATTGGCAAAAAACTAGGTTCCAAGAATTGATGGAATATCGAGATGATTCAACAAACTGATGCAGCCCTGGAAGTGATCATTCATCTATGCCAAGAAATTTGGAAAAGAGCTACCTGGCCAAATGACTGGAAGAGATCCATATTTGTGCCTATTCCCAAGAAAGGTGATCCAGCTGAGTGTGGAAATTATCAAACAATATCACTAATATTACATGCAAGCAAAATTTTGCTGGAGGTCATTCAAAAGCAGCTGCAGCAGTATATCAATAGGGAACTGCCAGAAATTCAGTCCAGATTTGAAAGAGGATGTGGAACCAGGGATGTCATTGCTGATGTCAGATGGATCCTCACTGAAAACAGGGAATACCAGAAAAATGTTCACCTGTGTTTTATTGACTATGCAAAGGCATTCAACTGTGTGGGTCATAACAAATCATGAATAACTTTGGGAAGAATGAGAATTCCAGAACACTTCATTGTGCTCAAAAGGAACCTGCACATAGATCAAGAAGAAGTTGTTCAGACAGAACAAGGGGATACTGATTGGCTTAAAGTCAGGAAAGATGTGCATCAGGGTTGTATTCTTTCACCATTGTGATTTTGCATTTACTGAGTCTTCATGTTTTTCTTTCCTTTTTTTTTAATTTTATGTTGATGTATAGGATCGTTAATTTCCTTTGTGGTTACCTTAATATTTACCCTTATTTTTCTAAGTTTAAACCAATCTTTTATCTCTGTATATCACCTTGACCAACTCTCCATATGAAACATCTATGACTACATTTTTTAGTCCCTCTTTTTGTTTTGATGTTGTCAGCTTTTACATAAAGATGTGTCTGTTTCCCTGTTTTGAGTGCTTTAGCTTTGATTTGTTTTTATGATTTCCCTATCTGGGTTGATATCTAATTGCTCCATCCTGTGTTCTAGTCTTGGGTTGTTATCTGATAGTACTGATTCTCTAACCATAGGACTCCTTTTAGTATTTCTTGTAGTTTTAGTTTGATTTTTGCAAATTCCCTAAACTTCTGTTTGCCTGGAAATGTCCTAATTTCACCTTCATATTTGAAAAACAGTTTTGCTGGATATATAACTCTTGGCTGACAATATTTTTCCTTCAAGGCTTTATATATGTCATTCCGTTGTCTTTTTGCCTGCATGGTTTCTCCTGAGTAGTCTGAGCTTAGTCTTATTCATTCTTCTTTATAGGTGACTTTTCGTTTATCCCTAGCTGCTCTTAAAATTCTCTCTGTATCCTTAGTTTTGGCAAATTTGATTATATGTCTTGGTGACTTCCTTTTGAGATCTACCTTGTATGGGGTTCAATGACCATCTTGGATAGATACCATCTTGGATAGATATCTCATGTTTCACGATACCAGGGGAGTTTTCTGCCAATAGATCGTCAAGAATTCTCTCTCTATTTTCTGTTTTCCCTCCCTCTTCTGGTATTCCAATCACTCTTAGGTTATTTTCCTTGAGTCCCTCATGATTCTTCGGGTTTCTCCATTTAAAAAAAAAAATTTTATTTTATTTTTTCTTTGAATATTTTGGTGCAAAATGTTTTGTCTTCCATCTCACTAATTCTGACCTCCATTTCCTCAATTCTGTGCCTCTGACTTTCTATTGTGTCATTCTGAAATTTTATTGTTAATCTTCTGAATTTCTGATTGCTGTCTTTCTCTCTCTCTCTCTCTCTTTTTTTTTTTGTCTCTCTATGGGTTTTTGTAGCCTATTAAATTTTTAATTATGCTCTTTAATAACCTTCTTAATTTCCTCCACTGCTTTATCTGTGTGTTCCTTGTCTTGTTCTACATTTTCTCTGATCTCCTTCCTGATCTGCTAATGAGTTCTGTATATTAATTTTTCACATTCTACCTCTGGTAGTTCCAGGCAGTTCTCTTCATCCAGAAAATTTCTTGAATCTTTATTTTGGGAGCTTGCTGAAGCCATCATGGTCTGCCTCTTTATATGATTAGATATTGACCGTTGTCCCCGAGCCATCAATAAGTTATTGTCTTTACTTATTTTATGTTTGCTTACTGCATCCTAGTCTCTTGTTTTGTTTTGTTTTGATATGCCCAAATAGGCTGCTCAAGTGAGCCAGTTTTATTATTGGCACTGTTGAAGCTCTAACATCCTCTTTCCAGGTGTTTAGAGCTGTTACTAGGTATGTGAACCCAGAAGACTGTTTAGTTTTCTTGTTCGAGTTCAGCTCATGTGTCTAGGTAGTTGGTCACCAAGTGTGTGGTTCAGGCTCTCACCTGCAGTCCTAGGCAAGCAGGGTGATTGGTGTAGCCACAGATATCTGGATGCAGTAGGGGTCACGGGCTGAGCAAAGTAGTGACCTGACAACTGCCTCGGAGTGTCTGTGAAAAAAGTGTGTCCCTGTTCCCCAGATTTCATAGTTGGGTGAGTTTTGCAGCTGGACTATGGGTGCCCAAGCTGTTGGCTGTATGGACTGGAAGCACCCCTTATTCTTGGACCCCTGTCAAAGGGGCTAGGTGGAGTGGGTTGAGCCACCAGTCCTCAGGTCCCTGATGTGGGTAGATAAGGACTCTGCTTAATAAGCAGAGTGATGTCTAATATCAAGAACCTACCTCTCCACCATATAGCTGAAACAGTTGAAGTTAGACTTCAAGTATATACCCTGTTGTATTGTGCTAATGAGGGCCTACACTGTTGAAATAGGCCTACACAAGTGTATGCAGGGGTGAAAGCCTTTCACAGTCCTTAGACCCCTTATGCCTGTGCCTAGGCAAAGGAGCTGCTTCTGCTCTGAATTCCCAGCTTGGGGGAACCGGCAGATTATTTTTTCCCTGTTTGTTAATTTGTTCACTCCAAGGCTGAAAGAATAGCTCAAGCTGTGTGACAGATCCTACTTCCGGCCCAGGAGACAAGGCAATCACTGAAGCCAGCTCAGTCCCAGTACAGAGAAGAAGCAGGGCAGGTAAGTGGGAGAGAGAGTGTCACTCTGTGTCTCTTTATGGGTGCATTTAGGCCATTTACAATCAGTGTAATTATTGATAGGTGTGAATTTATTGCTGTCATTTTGTAGTGCTTTTCTTTTGTGGTGCTGAAGTTTTCTTTGGTCCTCTTAGTCTCCTGTGCTGGATTCCTTTTTGTGTGTGTGTGTGGATTTTTTGTTTCATTTCTTCTGTTTTTGTAGATTTTGTTTTTACTGAGACTTTATGTTTTTCTTCTTTATTTTGTTGAGTAGGTTTGTGACCTTTCTTTGTGGTTATCTTGAAATTTACCCTTATCTTTCTAGGTTTGAACCAATCTATTATTAATTGGTATCACCTTGCCTTCCTCTCCATTAGAAAGTTATATACCTACTGAACTTATTCCATCTTTTATTGTTCTGAGATTGTTGATATTTACAGATAAACCTCTCTGGTTCCCTGTTGTAAATCTTTTGATTTTGAATAGTCCTTGAGAATTCATTTCCTAGGTTGGTATCTGGCTGGTACAATCTCATGTTCTAGATACAGTCTTATGTTGTTTATTCTCAAACTGAAGGACTCCCTTTAATAAATCTTGTAAGTTTGGTTTGGTTTTTACATATTCCTTTAATTTCTGTTTATCTGAAAATGTCTTAATTTTTCCAACATATTTAAATGAGAGTTTTGCAGGATATATTATTCTTGGCTGGCAATTTTTTTCTTTCAAGGTTTTATATATGTCATCTCATTGTCTTCTTGCCTGCATGGTTTCTGTCAAGTAATCAGAGCTTAGTCTTATTTTTTCCCTCTGTATGTGACTTTTCATTTTTCTCAGGCTGCTTTTGGGATTCTTTGTCTGTCTTTGGTTTTAGCAAGTGTGATTATGGTATGCCTTGATGATTTTCTTTTGGAGTCTATCCTATATGGGATTTGTTGAGCTTCTTGGAAGATCAACTTTTCATCTTTCATGATATTAGGGAAGTTTTCTGTCAGCAGTTCTTCAATAATCCTCTCTGTGTTTTCTATTTTCTCTGCCTGTTCTGGAACTTCAATCACTCACAAATTTTTGCTCTTGATTGTATCCCACATAATTCTCAGAGTTTTTTCATTTTTCTTCATTCTTTTTTCTGATTTTTCCTCAAAGGGGTATCCAAGTACTTGTCATCATTTCACTGATCTTATCTTCCATTGTTTCAAGCCTGCTTCTCAGACCCTCTATGACACTGTCCATTTCTGAAATCTTGTAATCTTTTGGATTTCTGATCACTGTTTTTGCATGATTTCTACTTGTGAATTTATTTTGACATTTTGTTCCTGTATTATTTTCCTGAATTTTTCAATTTTTTTTGTCTGTATTTTCCATGAATTTGTCTATTTTTTCCCTCATTTTTGTATGCTTTTTGCTTCAACTCTTAGATAGTACTGAATATTAGAGATTTGAATTCTCTATCAGGTAGTTCTGGTGCCTTTTCCTCTACAGAAAATCATCTGGTGTTTTATTTTGGATGCCTACTGGAACAATCCTGCCTTTTTTTTTTTTATGTTTTGATACTGTCTGCTGTCTTTGGACATTCAGTAGTTATTTTCTTTGTTTATTGGTTGTAGATTTTTTTTTTCCTGGTGTTTTGTTTTGTTTGGTTATGTCTTAGCAGGTGGGCTATGTGTTCTTTGGTGTTGGCTTGTATGTGAACATGATACTTTTCACTTCCTTGCCCAATGTGCAGGGCCATTAGCTCAGCTATAGTGCAGCAGGGCTGGTGCAGCTGAAGGGGAGGGGCTGAGATGGGTTGTTTTGGGCATGTACTGGGCCAACAGGGCAGGCCAGGTATCAGTGCAGGGCAAGTTCCAGTAGGCCATGCCTGTGCTGCTTAGGGGTGTGATGTTCTGCAGACAGTGCATGTAGGCTGTAGGGAGGGGGAAGTTTGTGATGTGTGAAGCTAAGATGGGTATGGGAAAGAAGAGAGAGAGGAGAGAGAAACAAGAGTCAAACAAACAAATGAACAAACAAAAAGTGATGAATGAGCTTTCTGTTGTAATGGAGGAATGAGAAACTGAAAAATGAAGATCAAGAAGGAAAAAATAAAAACAGAAAAAAATTTAATAAAAAAGAAATGCCTCCAGGGATCCCACTGGGTAAGTGGTTCCCAGGCCTCGGGGCACAGCCTATCTAGAAGGGATAGAGATGACACACAGCACCAGGTATTCAGGAGACAGGAAAAGAAGGAAAGCAGAGAGGTGAGAAACTTAAAAATAATGAAAAACAATAGGAAAAAAATGAAAAGAGAAAAAAAATAATAAAAAACCCACAGAGATCCCAATGGCTCAGTTTCACAGACCAAAAATGTGGCTCCCAAGCTGCACAGTGCAGCCAAGCTACAAGGGGCAGATATGGCACACAATGCCGGGTATTCAGGAGACAGAACGAGAGGATAAGTAGAGAGAGAGAGACGAGAAACTGAGAAATGAAGAAATGTCCCCAGGGATCCCACCAACATAGCTGTGTAGAGTGGGGAAGTAGCTCCCAAGCTGCAAAGTACAGCCTGCCTAGAAGAGGCTCCCAAGCAGTAAAAAGAAAAAGAAAACAAACAAACAAACAAGAACAGGCCCTGAGGATCCCACCGGCATGGCAGCGCAGACTGGGGACGCAGTTCTCCAGCCAAGTGACAATTTACAGGCTGTCAAGAAAGAGAAAAATATAACACCAGCAAAAATGAAATGGCACTGAAGGAGCTGGCTGGTGTGGGTGGTGTGAATCCAAGCAGCATGGAGCCATTACCTCCCTGGCCATGGTCACTTGGCATACTGGGAAGTGGTGGAGGCCAAGCAGGGGGAAGTAGGGTAGAGGGTGGGAAAGCCTATATCGCTAGCTACCAAGAACTCTGTCTGCTTCTGCAAGCTGCTTTCCCGTACTCTTTGCCCTCCAGTCTCCAACAGGAGTCCAAGGTGATGAATCTGTGCATTAGCTGATAGGGAACTTCTGCTTGTATCTCTCTTCGCTCCCTGTTCTCAGTCAGTTTCTTGTTCCATTTGGTGCTTGGTTAAGTTCTTTATATGACCATTTGACACATAAGGTTCCAGGATTAATGTTTGTCTCTTTTTCACTTAGTTTTTTTCCAGTCTTTGCTGTGCAGGGACAGCATGGTGCTTCTGTCCATAGAGCCATGTTGGCTCCCCAATCTCCACATTTTTGATAATGCTCTTCTGTCTACCTGGAATACCTTTTCTATATTCTTATCTGAGCAACTCCTACTGTTCCTTCAAAATCATCCCTACATAATTTTCTTTATATTTCATGAGTGAAAAATAGAGTTTTCTCTGAGAATTTCCAAAACCCTACCTGGGATACCAATGTCATGGCTGTTAGTATAGTCTCACATAAACTTTACATTAAGTATTGCTCTCCTTTGCTAGAACAAAAGTTTCCTGAGAGCAAGGACCATATTTTATTTGGATTAGTATTCTAAATACTTGTGATAATGTCTATAGCAGAGTAAATGTTTAATAAATGTTTGTTGAGAAGTCTGAGATTATGTTGATGAATAATGTGCAAATTAGTTTATTGTGCTTTTATCTGTCCGTCATATTCCTCTTTTAAAACAGTAGCTTAGACACATTACTCTCAATAGGACAACTTATAGAAAAATATTTTATCTATTCTTTCAGTTAATCTTTGAGTTATTCATTTTATTTTATTTATTCTCTTTTTCTCAAAATAATTTTAGAGGTTTTTATGTGCTATGTTTGGTGTTTTCAAAAAAAATTAAGGGTGAATATCCTTTAGGTAAAACAATTATTGAATAAACCATCTGCTTAAGAACTTAATGGCTAATATCACTTCATTTAATATTAATGCTGTTTACTGATATGTATTAGTCAGTTTTAGGATAGAAACATAGTAAGAATGTCTTATTTTTGCATTATTTTCTCTAGATTATCACATGCCTTCAGGTGATAATCTGTAATTGGAATTGACAAACATTTTGATTGTAGCCATAGAGATTTATGACAACAGTCAGTATATCTTCAAAATTTAAATAATTTGTTAGATTTTTCTCACAACCACAATTTTTATTCTTTAAAAGAGTTAAAATGAATTATGCTTAGGACTTTTAGTAAAAGATAAAATGCGTTTTATTGCATCCTTATTCATTGACTTTTCACTGAATTAAATATTAGAAGCTGGTGACATACTAAATGGATGCCATCTGCTCTGATGCCAGAATCTCAACATTGTGACAACAATGTCATATCAAGTATAAAGACTGATAGATTTGGGAAAAATGAAATCATGTAAAGGGAAATGTTTAAACAATTACTAAATGTGTTGTGGACTGTGTTTTTTTTTTTAAATGTGAAAGGTAAATGGATCTTGGCTTTAAGGGTGTTACAGTTTTGACTTCTTGATTTTCTCTTCCGTGGAAATACTTCTTACTTGCTGTAGTATTTTAACCTGAATAAAATATTTTTGCTAGAGTAATAGGTATTTTATCTATACTTGCTTTTCAGTGTGATACAATTTCAGGCCCTGTATCGTTTAGTGTTAATTATCTACACATGGGAACAGAACTGCTTTAAAGAACTCTTTTCGGCATAGGTTCAGTGGAGCTACGGGGGAAATAAAAACTTTCACCAAATAAAGTTTGCTACTAATAAATATTAAAATGTCGTACAAATAAAGAACTATAGCCAAGTACTAAGAAAGGGTAGTTAAGTATTGTTACCAACCATTCTAGGGGTCCTAATTTCAGTGCAATTCTGGTACCCAACCATTAACATGAATAAAACACTTAGAGTGTTTAATGCCAAGAAATATAAAATCAGAGTCACAGATCAACTTCAAAAATAGACATGGATTAGTACAACAAAAAAGGAATCTAGGAAGTACATTTTTCACGTATGAGTCAGAATTGACTCAGTGGCATCAGGTTTTGGTTTTTTAACTGTCAAAGATATAGGATACCCATATAATATCTGGCATATCTGCAAAAAAAGTCAGTTTTAAAATATATATTGATCCCTTTTAAATAAATCACTTGTAATATTTTAATCAATTGGTTGTAAACTGACTTTTTTTGTTGTTGTTAGTTGCCCTTGAGTTAACGCTGACTCATGGTGATCTGATGTACAATAGAACAAAATGCCATCCAGTCCTGTGCCATCTTCATGATATTGGTATGTTTGAGTCTATTGTTGTGGCCACTGTGTATTTTAAGTGCCTTCCAACATTGAAGGCTCATCTCCCAGTACTATGTCAGACAATATTCTATTGTGATTCATAGGATTTTCTTCTTTTTTTTTAATTTATTGTGCTTTAAGTGAAAGTTTACCAATCAAGTCAGTCTCTCATACAAAAATTTATACACACCTTGCTATGTAACCCTAGCTGCCCTCCCCATAATGTGACAGCACACTCCTCCTCTCCACATTGCATTCGCCATTTTCATTCAACAGCTCCTGTCCCCCTGTCTTCTCATCTTGCCTCCAGACTGGAGCTGTCCACACACTCTCATGTGTCTACTTGAGCCAAGAAGCTCGCTCCTCACCAGTATCATTTTCTGTCTTATAGTCCAGTCCAACCCCTGTCTGAAGAGTTGGCTTTGGGAATGGTTCCTGTTTTGAGCTAACAGAGGGTCTGAGGGCCATGACATCTGGGGTCCCTCCAGTCTCAGTCAGACTATTAAGTCTGGTTGCCGGGGGCCAACCTCAGCAATGAACAGGGTTACCAGAGGAGGGGTAGAGTTCGGCGAAAAAGAATGAGAGGTAGTGTGTCTTATATTTTCATTTTGCAGAAAAAGAAGCCTCTCTCTTTATTTTTTACATGGTCTTTTATATCATAAGCTTACAAAAGCATAACATCGCATGATCAGCAAAGGGGCAGTATAACATCATTTCCCAGAGACATAATTTTCCAAGTGACACATAGTACAGTTCTGCATGCGCACACAAATACAATGAGTTTTTGTTTAGTTGATTTAAAGTAACAATTGACTTCATACTGCTTTACACTTATGCTTAATCTTGCAATACCTTCCACAGTTTTTATAACAATTAATCTTTTTGCAAAACCATTGCCACATAGGCTTTGTCCATCTTGTCCAGGGTGGCCAAGTTCTTGAAGTCCAGCCACTTTGGGTTACATTATATTGTCCACGATTATGCCAAGGACAATTAGCCCAATCTCTATACCCAAAGACCAGTCAAGCGCAGCAGTGAGCGGGGTAGACGAGAAGGTTGACCTGTAATTGGCTGAGAAATTGGCTGAGAGAACTCAGTGCCTTTTGTTTTTCCACTTTTATGGGATCATGTGTGGGTGGTGGTTTAGTCACAAAAGGGCCTCGGTAAATACCAGGATTCCACCATCCTGGTTTTGTTTTCCATAGTTGAGCTATTCGTTTTTCCCCCTAAGACAACTTCATGTTGATCCCCAGGTAATACACGGGCTGTCCCTACCCGGGATTTTACCAGGGGATTATGAGTAGGACGCCCCCCTCCAAAGGTCCCTAAATCTATAATGGAATTTTATGCTTATACATTCTGCTATACACAGGCTGAAAATGAAACAGAAACATAACACAGATGACAGAGATATTCCTGACTTTTCAGGAATTCTTCGATGTTTATGCTGGGGGCAGTGGGTGCAGAGGGGCCGCCCTTGCAGCCTGGCTCCTCCTGACTTTTCAGGAATTCTTCGATGTTTATGCTGGGGGCAGTGGGTGCAGAGAGGCTGCCCTTGCAGCCTGGCTCTTCCTGACTTTTCAGGAATTCTTCAATGTTTATGCTGGGGGCAGTGGGTGCAGAGAGGCTGCCCTTGCAGCCTGGCTCCCAGCATCTGGTCTTTTTTAAAGAATTCAAGATGTGCATCCCACTGTTCTTCTGCTCCATTAGGGATACTCTGTTGTGTTCGCTGTCAGGGCAGTTATCGGTGGTAGCCGGGCACCATCTAGTTCTTCTGGTCTCAAGCTGATGGAGTCTGTGGTTTAGGTGGCCCTTTCTGTCTTTTGGACTCATATTTACATTGTGTCTTTGGTGTTCGTCATTCTCCTTTCCTCCAACTGAGTTGAGACCAAGTGCTACATTTTAGAAGGTTGCTTACAAGCTTTTAAGATGTCAGATACCACTCACCAAAGTGGGATGCAGAATGTTTTCTTAGTACATTTTGTTATGCCAGTTGACCCAGATGTCCCCTGAAACCATGATCCCCAGACCTAGTCCCTCCTACTCTGGCCTTTAAAGTGTTTGGTGGCATTCAGGAAACTTCTTAGCTTTTGGTTTAGTTAGTTGTGATGACCTCCTGTGTACTGTGTATTGTCCTTCCCTTCACCTAAAATAGTTCTTGTTTACTAATTAGTGAATACACCTCTCCCTCCCTCCCCACCCTTGTAAATATCAAATATTTCCTCGGTGTTTTAACTTTTTTTTTGAGTTCTTATAATAGTGGTCTCATACAATATTTGTCCTTTTGCAGCTGACTAATTTCACTGAACATAATGCCTTCCAGATTCATTCATGTTATGAGATGTTTCACGGATTCAGCCTTGTTCTTTATTGTTGCATAGTATTCCATACTGTCAATATACCATAACTTGTTTATCGTTCATCCATTGATGGCACCTTGGTTGTTTACATCTATCTTAGACAGTGATGCAACGAACATGGGTGTACATGTATCTATTTGTGCGAAGGCTCTTATTTCTCAAAGATGTATTCCAAGGGGTGGAATACGGTAGTTCTATATCCAGCTTTTTAAGGAAGTGCCAAATTGATTTTCAAAGTGATTGTACCTTTTTACATTTCCACCAGCAGTGTGTAAGTGTTCCAGTCTTTCCACAACCTCTCCAACATATATTATGTTGTGTTTCTTGGATTAATGCCAGCCTTTGTAGGGTGAGAGGGTATCTCATTTTACTTTTGATTTGTATTTCTCTAATGGCTAATGATCATGAGCGTTTCCTCTTGTATCTGTTAGATGGCTGCATGTCTTCTTTGGTGAAGTGCCTATTCATATCCTTTGCCCATTTTTCAATTGGATTGTCTTTTTGTTATTGAGTTTTTGCAGTGAATGTAAATTTTAGAGATCAGATGCTAATCGGATTTGTCATAGCCAAAAACTTTTTCTGAGGCTGTAGGTTGTCTTTTTACTCTTTGGTGAAGTCTTTAGATGAGCAGAAGTGTTTGATTTTTAGGAGCTCCCAATTATCTACTTTCTCTTCTAGGGTTTTTGCATTTTTAGTAGTGATTCATATACTGTTTATGCCATGTATTAGGGCTCCTAGCGTAGTCCCTATTTTTTCTTCCATGAACTTTATCATTTTAGATTTTATATTTAGGTCTATGATGCATTTTGAGTTAGTTTTTGCACATCATGCGAGCTATGGGTTCTTGTTTCATTTTTTTTGCAGATGGATATCCAGGTATGCCAGCACCATTTGTTAAAGAGACAGTCTTCTCCCCATTTAACTGATTTGGGACTTTGTCAAATATCAGCTGCTCATATGTGGATGGATTTGTGTGTGGATTCTCAATTCTGTTCCATTGGTCTATGTATCTGTCATTGTACCAGTACCAGCCTGTTGTGACTACTGTGGCAGTATAATATGTTTCAAAATCAGGTAGAGTGAGGCCTCCCACTTTGCTCTTCTTTTTCAATAATGCTTTACGTATCCTGGGCCTCTTTCCTTTCCATGTGAAGTTGGTGATTTGTTTCTCCATCTCATTAAAAAATGTCATTGGAATTTGGATCAGGATTGCATTGTATCTGTAGATTGCTTTGGGTAGAATAGACATTTTTACAATGTTAAGTCTTCCTATCCATGAGCAAGATATGTTTTTCCACTTATGTAGGTCTCTTTTGGAGTCTTACAGTAGTGTCTTGTAGATTTTTTTATAGGTCTTTTATGTCTCTGGTAAGATTTATTTCTAAATATTTTATCTTCTTAGGGGCTATTGTAAATAGTATTGATTTGGTGATTTCCTCTTTGATGTTCTCTTTGTTGGTGTAGAGGAATCCAACTGATTTTTGTATGTTTATCTTGTATCCTGATAGTCTGCTGAACTCTTCTATTAGTTTCAATAGTTTTCTTGTAGATTCTTTAGGGTTTTCTGTGTATATGATCATGTCGTCTGCAAACAGAGATATATTTACTTATTCCTTGACTATTTGGATGCCTCTTATTTGTTTATGTAGCCTAATTGCTCTGGCTAAGTCCTCCAGCCACAGCAATAAATGTTGAATAAGTGTAGTGATAAAAGCCATCCTTGTCTGGTTACTGTTCTCAAGAAAATGCATTCAAACTCTCTCCATTTAGGATGATGTTGGCTGTTGGCTTTGTAAAAATGTGCTTTATTATGCTGAGGAATTTCCCTCTGCTCCTATTTTGTGGAGAGTTTTTATCATGAATGCGTGTTGGACTTTGTCAAATGCCTTTTCTGCATCAATTTATAAGATCATGTGGTTCTTGTCTTTTGTTTTATTTATATGATCGATTATATTGATTGTTTTTCTAATGTTAAACCATCCCTACATACCTAATATGAATCCCACTGGTCAAGATGAATTATTTTTTTGATATCTTGTTGAATTCTATTGGCTAGAATTTCTTTGAGGGTTTTTTTTTTTTATCTAAGTTCATGAGGGATATCCCTCTTTAATTTTCCTTTTTTGTGGTGGTGTCTTTACCTGGTTTTGGTATTAGGGAAATGGTGGCTTCATAGAATGAGTTTTAGAGTCTTCCATCCTTTTCTATGCCCTGAAGTACCTTTATTAGTAGTCACATTCACTTTTTGTTCAAAGTTTGGTAGCATTCTCCAGTGAAGCCTTCAGGGCCAGGGCTTTTGTTGTTGTTGTTGGGAGTTTTTTAACGATCTTTTCAATCTCTTCTTTTGTTATGGGTTTGTTTAGTTATTCTACTTCTGTTTGTGTTAGTTTAGGTAGGTAGTGTGTTTCTAGAAATTTGTTCATTTCCTCTAGGTTTTCCAATTTGTTAGAGCACAATTTTTCATAGTAATCTGATATGATTCTTTTAATTTCAGTTGGTCTGCTGTGATATTGCCCATCTTGTTTCTTATTCAGGTTATTTGCTTCCTCTCCTGTTTTTCTTTTCTCAGTTTGGCCAGTGGTTTATTGATTTTGTTGATCTTCTCAAAGAACCAGCTATTTGTCCTGTTAACTCTTTCAGTCATTGTACTGTTCTGCATTTCATTTAATTCTGCCCTAATTTTTATCATTTGCTGTCTTCTGGTGCCTGAGGGTTTCTTTTGTTGCTGTCTTTCTGTTTGTTCAAGTTGTAGGGATAATTCTTTGATTTTGGCCCTTTCTTTTTGGATGTGTTTATTGTTATAAATTGACCTCTGATCACTGCTTTAGCTGTGTTCCAAAGGTTCTGATTGGAAGTGTTTTCATTCTCACTTGATTCTATGACTTTCTTTATTCTGTCCTTAAATTCTTTTATAACCCAGTGTTTTTTGAGAAAAGTGTTGTTCAGGTTCAATGTGTTTGATTTCTTTTCCCTGCTTTTTCTGTTATTGATTTCTACAATTATTGCTTTATGGTCAGAGAAGATGCTTTGTAATATTTCCATGTTTTGCATTCTGTTAAGTCTTGCTTTATGAACTAATATGTGGTCTATTCTGGAGAATGTTCCATGTGTGATGGAAAAGAAAGTATACTTTGCTGCTGTTGGGTTGAGTGTTCTGTATATGTCTATGAGGTCAAGTTGGTTGATTGTGGCATTTAGACCTTGAATGTCTTTATTGAACTTCTTTCTGGAAGATCTGTCTTTCACTGAATGTGGTGTGTTGAAGTCTCCTACTATTATTGTGAAGATGTGTATCTCACTTTTAATGCTGTTAGAATTTTTTTTTTTTTTTTATCTTGAATCTCTGTTGTTGGGTGTGTAAATATTTATTATGGTTATATCCTTCTGGTATATTGACTCTTTAATCTTTATATAGTGTTCTTCCTTGTCCTTTGTGCTGGATTTAACTTTAAAGTTTATTTTGTCAGAAATTAATATTACCACTTCTTCTGTTTATCCGTTGTTGTTTGCTTTATACATTTTTTTCCATCCTTTGAGTTTTAATTTGTTTGTGTCTTTAAGTTTAAGGTGTGTCCCTTGCAGGCAGCATATAGATGGATCGTGTTATTTTATCCGTTCTGCCACTGTCTGTCTCTTTATTGGTGCTTTTAGTCCGTTAACATTCAGCGTAATCATGGATAGGTATGAGTTTAGTGCTCTCAGTTTCATGTCTTATTTTGTGTGTTGTTGATAGTTTCTTTTCTTTTTTTCCACTTAATATTTTTTTTTGTTGAGTAGTTTTTCTTTATATAATGTCTTTTCCTCTTTTTCATTGTTGTTGATTTTGTTTTGCTGAGTCTTTGTGTTTTTCTTGTGTTTTATTTTGATGTGTAGACTTGTTAGTCTCCTTTGTGGTTACCTTAATTTTAACCCTTTTTTTTAGTTTAAACCTAACTTTTATCTCTTTATATCGCCTTGACATCCTGTCCATATGAAAGATCTATGACTACATTTTTTAGTCTTTATTTATTTAATGTTGTCATCTTTTACATAATGACTTCACTGCTTCCTTGTTTTGAGCATTTTTTGTCTTGATTTATTTTTGTGATATCCCTATTTGTGTTCATATCTGGTTGCTCTGTCCTGTTCTAATCTTGAGTTGTTATCTGATGTTACTGATTCTCTAACTAGAGGACTCCCTTTAGTATTTCTTGTAGTTTTGGTTTGGTTTTTGCAAATTCTCTAAACTTCTGTATATCTGGAAATGTCCTGGTTTTGCCTTCATATTTGAGAGACAGTTTTGTTGGATATATGATTCTTGGCTTGCAATTTTTTTCCTTCAAGTCTTTATATATTTCATCCCATTGCATTCTTGCCTGCATGATTTCTGCTCACTGATCCAGGCTAATTCTTACTGACTACTTTGTAAGTGACTTTTCATTTATCCCTAGACACTCTCAAAATTCTGTTTATCTTTGGTTTTGGCAAGTTTGATTATAATATGTCTTGGTGACTTTCTTTTGGGGTCTGCCTTGTGTGGGGTTTGATGAGCATCTTGGATAGATATCTTCTCATCTTTCACAATATCAGGGAAGTTTTCTGCCAACAAATCTTCAACAATTCTGTCTGTATTTTCCATTCTCTCTTCCTGTTATGACACTCCAATCACTCGTAGGTTATTTCTCTTGATAGAGCCCTACATTATTCTTAGGGCTTCTTTCTTTTTTGAAATTTTTTCATCTGATTTTTCTTCAAATATATTGGTGTCAAGTGTTTTATCTTCTATCTCACTTATTCTGACTTCCATTTCCTCAATCCTGCTCCTTTGACTTTCCATTGAGTTGCCTAGTTCTGAAATTTTATTGTTAATCTTCTGAATATCTGTTTGCTGTCTCTCTATGGATTCTTGCAACCTATTAAATTTTTTATTATGCTTTTGAATAATATTCTTAATTTCCTCCACTGCCTTATCTGTGTGTTGCTTGGCTCGTTCTGCATTTTTCCTCATCTCCTTCCTGATCTCTTGAAGAGTTCTCTATATTAATCCTTTGTATTCTACCTCTGGTCATTCCAGGAATATATCGTCGTCCAGAAGATTCCCTGGTTCTTTGTTTTGAGAGCTTGTTGAAGCAATCATGGTCTGCTTCTTTATATGATTAGATATTGATGTTTGTCTCTGAGCCATCTATAAATTATTGTATTAATCTATTTTATGTTTGCTATGTCCTAGCTTGTTTTGTTTTGTTTTGGTATGCTCAAATAGGCTTCTTGAGTGAGGTAGTTTCTTTTTTGTCGTCTTTGAAGCTCTAACTTACTGTCACCAGATGTCTAGATCTGTTACTAGGTATATGAGCTCAGGAATCTGTTCACTTTTCTTGTATGGATTCATCTCAGGTGTCCAGGTAGCAAGTCACCAAGTTTGTGGTGCAGGATCTCACTTACATTCTTATAGGAGTAGGAGTGATTGGTGTAGGCACAGGTATCTGGCTGCAGCAGGGGGTCACACTCTGAGCAAGGCAGGGGGCTGACAAATCATCCCCTGAATGTCTGAGAAGAAAGCACATCCCTGTTCCCTAGAGTGCACAGGTAGGTGGGCTCTGCAGCCAGACCATGGGCACCCAATATTTTTGGCTGTAAGAACTGGGAGAAACCACTTATCCTCAGACACCTGTCACAGGTGGCAAGGTGGCAAGGGTGGAGCCACCAGTCCCCAGGTCCCTGATGTGGGCAGGTGAGGATCACACTTAATAAGTTCAGCAGTGTCAAATTTAAAAAAAACTTACCTCTCTACCACATAGCTGAAACAGTTGAAGTCAGAGCACAGGCACATAAACATTTGCACTGTGCCAATGAGGGGGTAAGCTGCAGAAATGGGCTCACACAGGCCTGTGCAATGGTGAAAGGTATTCAAAGTCCATGGACCACTTGTGCTTTTGCCCAGGCAAAGGAGCTGCTTCTGCCCTGAGCTCCCAGCTTAGCAGAGCAGGAAGCTTACTTTTTCCCCATTGGTTAATTTATTCCTTCTCCAAGGCTGGGAGAACAGCTCAGAGCATGCAGCAGAACCTATCTCAGGCCCAGGGAAATTGACCATCACTGAAGCTGGCTCAAGGGCTGGAGCAGAAGGAGGAGGGATCAGATAAATGGGAAAGAGTTCTTTTGAAAGGGATGCCTTTTGGTCCACGTGGTAAATTAGACACAGGTGTTTATCTTTTGCCAAGAGTGCAGTTCTTGTCTGATTCCTGAAGTGCAAGCAGACTCTGTTCCATTTGCTCTCTCTTGTTGAGGGAACCACGTCTCAAATGCTATCACCAGCCCCACTGTGGTTGTGCCAGGTGATTGGGCCTGCGGGGTGTCAATTCCCACAGAGTCAGGTCTCACAACTCTTTGCTGCTTCTGAATCATCTCTCCCTTCCTCTGCTGTAAGCTCAGTTTCTTAACTTTGCCTTTGAGGTTCAGGGCTCTTAGGTTGTCATATATATAATTGATTCACTTGTTCTTTCGGGTCTTTGTTGTAAGAAGGGCCACTGGAAGCATCTGACTGCTCTGCCATCTTGGTCCCACCTCCGCCTCACAGGATTTTCATTGGCTTTTATCCTAAAATAGATCACCAGGCCTTTCTTCCTAGTCTGCCATAGTCTGGAAGCTCCGCTGAAACCTGTTCACTATGAATCACTCTGTTGGTATTTGAAATACCAGTGGTACAGTTTCCAGCATTGTAGCAACACATAAGCCACCACAGTATGACAAATTGGTGGATGGGTTGTGGTTATGGACATTAAAATAATCTAAATGTAGCACTTAATATGATAGTATACACAGAGCGAATGTTATTTTTCCTCAGAAGTTACACTGATAACATAACAAAAAAATAAAGTAAATGCTAAATTTATGGTGGATATAGAAGTTTTTTTTTTTTATAGAAGTGTAGAGAGTATAGAAGGACTAGCCTTCTCATACACTGTGAGAAGATTTTATTTTAAAAAAAACACTGGATTTTGAATATTTTAATAGAAAAACTGGGACTTAAAATAATGCATAGTTTTTATAAAGTTTAGGTAATGCAATATTATTAAAAACATGTAATAATGGTACAAGCTTTATACATAATAAATGTACAATAAGTTTTGTACATAATAAATGTGCAATATGTATTCTACATGAAAAATATGCAATAACTTCTATATATTTATTATACCATGAAATATGCATACCTTAAGTGTTCATTTTAATATGATTTGAAAATTTTATACACTTATATAACCACCATGGAAACAAGATACATTAACATTTCTCACACCCTAAAGTCTCACCTGATCTTTTCCAGCCTATCCTCTTCCTTCCTACCTCCACACACTCCATTTCCTGGCAACCACATTCAGATATTGGTTGCCATAGATTAGTTTTGTCTATTTCTAGGCTTGTTGAGGTTGTTAGCTGCCATCAGGTTGGCCTCCCATTCATGGTGACACCATGTAATTTATATTATACAGAATGTAGTAGTTGGGGACTAGATTCTTTTTTCTCAGAATAATATTTTTTTTAATATTCATCATTATTATCCTGAATCAGTTATTCATTCATGTTAGTGCTAAATAGAATTCCATTAAACAGCTATGGTTAGAATGTGTTTAATCTATTCACTTATCAATTAACACTAGAGTTGTTTCCCAAATGGGACTACGATTAATAACATTGCCATAAACATTCCTGTGCAAGTATCTGTGAACATATACGTTTTCATTTCTCTTGGGAAAATACCAAGAAATGGAATTGACCAGCCAGGTTTAAAATGACGAGAAACCCCCAAACTGTTTTTTTAATGTGGCTGTATCATTGAATTTCCTCCAGCAATGTGTTAGAGTTTTAGTTATTTTATTTCCACACCATTGATATAATGATTCTTTTTTTAATCTTAGCATTCTACTGTTTGTGAAGTGAAATCCCATTCTACTATTTATTTGCATGTCCAGTATCAAATGTGCTTTTTGTTACCTAGTCTTCTTTTGGAAATGTCTGTTCAAATATTTTGCCAATATTTTGTTATTTTACTCCTTATTATCATGTTGCAAGGATGGCGAGACTGGATCTTACATACTTTGGACATGCCGTCAGAAGGGATCAGTCCCTGGAGAAGGTCATCATGCTTGGCAGAGTACAGGATCAGTGGAAAAGAGGAAGACCCTCAACAAGGTGGATTGACACAGTGGCTGCAACAACGAGCTCAAGTGTAACAATTGTGGGGATGGCTCAGGACTGGGCAGTGTTTCAATCTGTTGTGCATAGGGTTGCTATGAGTCAGAACCAACTTAACGGCACCTAACAACAACAACATTATTATGTAAGAGTTCATTATATACTTTGTGTAAGTCCTTTGTCAGATATGTTTTCTTCACATCTGTAGCATGTGTTTCCATTTTTTTAATGCTGTCTTTTGAAAGGTAAACATTTTAAATGATTATGATATCATATATATATATATATATACTTTTTCGTGATCCATGCTTCTTGTCCTGCCTTTGAGAACCCTATTATTGTTGTTGTTAGGTGCCGTTGAGTTGGTTCTGCCTCATAGTGACCCTATGTACAGCAGAACAGAATACTGCCTGGTCCTGAGCCATCCTCACAATCGTTGCTATGTTTAAACCCATCATTACAGCCACTATGTCAGTCCATCACATTGAGGGCCTTCCCTTCTTTTGCTGACCCTCTACCATGCATCATGTCCTTCTCCAGGGTTTGGTTCCTCCTGATAACATGTCCAAAGTACACTAGATGTAGCCTTGCCATCCTTCCTTCTAAAGAGCATTCTGGATGTACTTCTTTCAAGGCTGATTGTCCATTCTTCTGGTACTCCATGGCATATTCAATTTTCTTTGCCAACACCATAATTCAAAGGCATCAGTTCTTTGGTCTCCCTTATTCATTGTCCAGCTTTCACATCCATATGAGGCGATTGAAAATACTATGGTTTGGGTCAGGCACACTTTAGTCCTCAAAGTGACATCTTTGCTTTTTAACACTTTAAAGAGGTCTTTTGCAGCAGATCTGCAAAAGGCAATATGTTGTTTGATTTCCTGACTGCTGCCTCCATGGCTATGGACTGTGGATTCCAGTAAGATGAAATCCTTGACAGCTTCAATCTTTTCTCTGTTAGCATGATGTTGCTTATTGGTCCAGTTGTGAGGATTTTTGTTGTTGTTGTTGAGGTGTAATCAATACCGAAGCCAGTAGTCTTTGATCTTAATCAGTAAATGCTTCAACTCCTTTTCGTTTCTACTGAGTAAGGTTGTGTCATCTGCATATGGCATGTTGCTAACGAGTCTTTCCCCAGTCCTGATGCTGTGTTCTTCTTCACATAGTCTAACTTCTCGGATTTTTTTGTTCAGTATACAGATTGAATAAGAACTGTGAAATGATACAACCCTGACACACACCTTTTCTGACCGCAAACCATGCTGTATCCCCTTGTTATGTTCGAATGGCTGCCTCTTGATCTGTGTACAGGTTCCAAATGAGCACAATTAAGTGTTCTGGAATTCCCATTCTTCACGATGTTATCCATAATTTGTTATGATCCACACAGTCGAACGTCTTTGTATAGTCAATAAAACACAGGTAAACATCTTTCTGGTTTGAATATCCTGGGGTCATTAAATTTTTTCTAATTTTAGTCTTTACGTATATGTTTATAAACAATTTTCAGCTAGTTTTAAAGTATGGTGTGAGGGAAGGTTATATGTTCTTTTTTTTTTCCCCACACAGATCACAAGTTTCTCTTTAGAGTTATTCTTGAAATAAAATAGTGTACATACTTCATCTAAGTTCTTTTCCAAAATTGGTTTGACAATTTTAGATTCACTGCATTTTCATTGAAATTTTAGTAAGCTGCTTACAACTTTGACAATATAGCTTGTTGGAGTTTTTAGAGAATTGAAATTTTACAAATCTTAGGTCTTCCAAACCATTAACATAGTATACCTTTCCATTTATGTAGATCTTTTGTTTCTCTCAATAATATTTTACAGTTTTGGGTATACAGATTTTGTATATCTGTGATGGTTAAGATTGTGTGTCAACTTGGCTGGGCCATGATTCTCAGTGTTTATATATGATCACTCCCAGGATTGAATCTGCTGTGACTAGCCAATCAGTTGAAAGGGAGTTTCCTTGGGGGTGTGGCCTGCATCTAAATATAAGCAGGCATTCTGGCTCTTTTGCTTACTCTGGATCCTGCACTGCCTCCTGTTCGTCTGATCTCTGGCTCTTGAGACTTGAGCTATCAGCTGATCTGCAGATCTTGGAATTCTGAGTTCTTCACAGCCTGAGAGCTGGAGCCCCTGCTCTCCAACCTGAGAATCTTGGGTTTGCCAGCTCCTTCGGCTACATGAATTGAGAGAAGCCTGTATTTTGATACACGGACTTGGAACATTTCAGCCTCTACAATCGCTCAAGTTGTTTCCTTGATATAAATTCCTCTTTATATGTATTTATATGCTTTACTGGATTTACTTCTCTAGAGAAACCAGCCTAAGACAGTATCTTTGGCAAAATTATCTCTAAATATTTCATGTGTATGTATGTTTTCTAAATTGTATTTATACATACTTATATATCATTTTACCTATCAATTGTTCATGTATTATTTCATAGAAATATAATTAATATTTGTATGTTCTCCTCACAACCTGTGGTCTTGAAAAATTACCTATCAATTGTTCATGTATTATTTCATAGAAATATAATTAATATTTGTATGTTCTCCTCACAACCTGTGGTCTTGATAAATTCATTTTTATTTCTAGCTTTTATATTCCTTAGAATTTTTCTGTGCTGTGATCATGTCATGTAGTTTTCTTTTCAATACGTGTTATTTGCTGAGCAAATATTACAAGAAGCTGGACTATACGAAGAAGAACAGTTATCACGTTTGGAGGAAGATTCATTAACAACCTTCATTATGCAGATGACACAACCTCCCTTGCTGAAAGCAAAGAGGACTTGAAGAACTTACTGATGAAGATGAAAGAGCACAGCCTTCAGTATGGATTAAATAAAGAAAACAAAAATCCTCACAACTTAACCAATAAGCAACAGCATGATAAATAGAAAAGACTGAAGTTGTCAAGGATTTCATTTTACTTGGATTCACAATCAACATCCATGGAAGCAGCATTCAAGAAATCAAAAGGCACATTGCATTGGGCAAATCAGCTTCAAGAGATCCCTTTGAAGTGTTAAAAAGCAGAGATGTCACCTTGAGGACCAAGGTGCACCTGACCCAAGCCATGGTGTTTTCAATCACCTCATGTGCATGTGAAAGCTGGACAATGAATGAGGAAACTGAAGAATTGATGACTTTGAGTTGTGGTGCTGGGAAGAACATTGAATATACCATGGACTACGAAAAGAATGAACAAATCTGTCTTGGAGGAAGTACAACAAGAATGCTCCTTAGAAGCAAGGATGGTGAGACTGCATCTCACATACTTTGGACATGTTGTCAGGAGGGACCAATCCCTGGAGAAGGACATCATGCTTGGTAAAGTAGTGGGTCAGCAAAAAAGAAGAAGACCCTTAATGGAATGGATTGACATAGTGGCTGCAACACTGGGTTCAAGCATAGCAACAATTTTGTGGGTGGTGCAGGACCTAGCAGTGTCTATTTCTCTTGTGCATAGAGTTGCTATGAGTCAGAACCAATTTGATGGCACCTAACAACAATAACAACAACAACAATATGTATACCTCAAATTCTTTTTATTGGCTTACTGCACTCCATACAAAAATACATATAAGTAGTGATGGTGGATAAACTTTTCATAGATAACTCTTAAAAGGTTATTAAAGTTCTGTTTCATTCATAATTTATTGAGGATTTTTTAGAAGTAAAACCTGAAAAAGCATATTGCCGTTGAGAAGATTTTGACTCACAGTGACCCTGTAGGGCAGAATAGAACTGCCCCGTAGGGTTTCCAAGGAGCAGCTGGTGAATTCAAACCTACAGCCTTTTGGTTAGGAGCCTGAGCTCTTAACCACTGCAGCATCAGAGACCCTTTTTATGAATAGGTGTTGAATTTTATAAATTTAGTTTTACTTAATTAATTGAAATGATCTTTTGTTTAATTTTGTCAATATTATGAATTTTATTGATTGGTGTTTTAAATGTATCATCCTCTTTATATATTACCGGGTTTAATTTTATATTTTGATAAGGGATTATATACATATGTTTATACAGGATATGGGTCTGTAGTTTTATTGTCTTGAAATTTCTTTGTCTGGTTTTGATATCAGGGTAATTTTAACCTCATAACATGCATTGGGGTGATTTCATTCCTTTTCTGTTTTCAGAAATAGTGTAGCATTGACGTTATTTTTAAAGTTTTAAGAGAATGCATCAGTAAAGCCATCTGGGTCTGGAGTTTTCTCAGTGGGAAAGTTTTAATTATGTTTTTAATTTTGTAATAGACGTAGAGATTTTCAAATTTTCTACATAATTTTGAGTAAGTTTCAGTTATTATTTTTTTCTTTTTTGGAATTTGTTTCATCAATTTTTAAAAATGTATTAGGCTAAATTTCTTCATAATGATCTGTTATTATTTTTTTAATATCTGGAAGATCAGCAGTGATGCTTCCTCTTTTTTTTCTTTCTGATATTAGTGTATGGCTTCTTTTCTATTTTTCTGTAGACATTGGGTCAGAAAGGTTCCAATAAAACCTTCCCTATATTGACTTGAATGGCTCAAAAGATTAGGCATTCAGCTGCTAGCTGAAACTTTATTGGTTTAAACTCACCCAAAAGCACCTCTGATGACAGGCCTGGAGACCTGCTTTCTAGATGTCGCAGCCTTGAAAACCCTGTAGAGGAGTTATACTCTGCGGATATGGGATCTCCAAAAGTTGGAATTGACTCAAAGGCAACTAACAACAAGAACAATAATTGCCCTTTTTGATTAGTTACCTCTTGCACTGATTCTGATATTGACCATGTGACTTGCTTTGGACTAATAGCAAACATAATACAAGCACGAATGTCAAAAATGCTTGCACTTTGAAATATGGCCTCTCTTGTTGTTCTTGGGCTAGCCTAGTGGAGAACCAAGTTATCCAGATGACAGCCAGCAATCTCCATATATATGAATAATGCCCTCTTGGATCATCTAGCTGCAACCAATCTATCAGTTTACCACAGATGTGTGAACATAGTAGACATCGCTCAATCTAACTCAGACATAGAAACCCACAGCTGACCAATAAAATAGTAAGAGAATGTTGCTAAGTTTGTGAGAATTTGTTATACAGGCAGTCCTGAATTATGATCAAATTCTGTTCCTAAGTCTGTCTTTAAGTCAAATTTGTATGTAAGTTGAAACAGTTAAGTATCATTTGTGTCTAACATCAGTTAGTCAAATGTTTGCCTTAGTATATGATGTACTTTTCCATGCATAAAAAACCATTAGAGAAACACTTCCAGATACACTCAAACATACAGTAATAATAATAATTATGGTTTGATACATGTCACAAAGTAGCACCCATTTGTTATTACAGTAGTTCCCCCTTATCCACAGAGGATATGTTCCAAGACCCCTGTGGATGTCTGAAACCTCAGCTGATAATGAACCCTATATATACGATGTTTTGTCCTATACATACATACCCATGATAAAGCTTAATTCATAAGTTAGGCACAGTAAGAGATTAATTACAATAGCTAATAATAAAATAGAACAATTATAGCAATATACCTTAAAAAGAATTACGTGAATGTGGTCCTAGGCAGGAGGGAGCACGAGGGCACGATATTTCATCAGGTTACTCATTTAATATTTTCAGGCCGAGGTTGACCACAGGTAACTGAAACCACAGAAAGTGAAACTGTGGATGAAATGAGGCTACTATGCAAACCACCATATGTACCTACAATTTTCTAACATAATAGGTTTTAAAGGAGTGGGTTGGTAACTAGGGGTAGTATAGAAATTGGATGTTCATTACCTGGGGACTGCCTGTATGGTAAAACTGACTGACAGAATTCTGATTTAAAACAGGGAAAACATAAAAGTTATAACAAAGTTTAATTAAATTCTGAAATAATTTTATGAACAATTAATTATTTTCCAATAGATTTGAAGAAATATATACAATGAAAACATTCCAGGATAATATAAAGTGCCATAGTGATAACAGAAAACATCTTCAAACACTAGAAGGGAAATCAAATTTCCTGCCAATATCCTACAATAAAACTCAATTAATAAATATATTCCATTTAAAATCAGAAATGAAGCATGGATATCCATTATCTTTATTCCTCTTCTTTATAGTAATGTTTAGCACTTCAAGTTAAAAAAAACAAAAACCTCTGCCGTTCAGACAATTCTGACTCATACAGACCCTATTGGGTGTCCAAGGAGCAGCTGGTGAATTCGAATCTGCCTACCTTTTGGTTAGCAGCCGAACTCTTAACCACTGTGTCACCAGGATGAATATAAATAATATGTGTTTATAAATAATAAAAGTCACATTTTATGTACATCTAAGACAAAGAGATATAACAGACATGGAGAGAAAATAAGAGATTTCTGAAATGTTGCCAAATTCAATGTGTCATAGCCTGTCTTCTGGCAGCCAGACATGACACAAGGATATAAGATTTGATGCTTGATCTGTGAGGTACAAACCCAGGGAAGTAAAAGAGAGAAAAAAATGGAAATGAGACAAGAAAAGGTGTAACTCTGTCTGTATGGGCTACTACTTTGCTTAGCATGGGAGATTTTGTAGTTTGCTTAGCATGGGGCATTTTGTAGAAGCCTGGCAACTAGGAAATATATATTGGAAAGTTCCATGCAAGGAATAAAGGAGGTGAAATTTTCTTTCGAGTTCCCTCCCATCTGAGATATCCCATTGATCAAAGTTCAATCCCAGGAAGCAAATGTTCACACAGCTCTGATTTTCATTTATGGCTAAATAGCTATTTTCTATAGAAATAACATGATGTGATAGCCCTTATTTAAGGAACAAATTTATAATTGCATTCATATATTAAAATGGGTATATAACCCAGTTTTAAGGTTTAATTTTTCATATTCACTGGATAACTGCTATTTAAAATTTATTATTGTCTTCATATCTGCAATTTCACAAGCAATAGTCTGACATAGATAAAGAGCACATAAAACAAGAATCAAAACTTATTTTTAAATTTACATTTGTGAAAAACGTAACAAATAGCTATTAAACCTAAAAAGAAATGTTATGAATATCATTAAATAAAGATTTTGTGATCTACTTCATGGTGGGGAGATTTTTTATGTCTTCTGTTTAACTATGAAAGAAAGAAAGAAAGAGAGGGAGGGAGGAAAAAAGAAAGGAAGGAAAGAAAAAGGAAGAAAGAAAATTAAAGATTATCTCTGAAAGAAAACTTGAATTAATTTTGTTTAAATTAAGAAATAATACTTAGATATTTTATTAAATTAAAAAACAAAAACAATTACATCTTTCAGTTCATACCATGGCCAGCTAGAGTGGTAAGGACACAAAAAAAGTCAGAAAAAGAAGGAGAAAGAGAGAAGCATAGTGACAGACCCAGAAAGAAATATAGAAACACAGTGAAAGAAAATGTAGAAAAACAGTTTAAAGCATTAAAGAGATAAGCTACTTATCACAGAAATATCTTCTAAAGCTATGTTCTTCCAAGGGATTGCTTCTTAGAATTTCTCAGTGGATGTGAATTGGCTTTTTAACCATTCCTGAGAGAGCTTCTATGACACTATATTTTTAATTCTGAATTCTTAGAGATTCTGCTTTGAGTGGGATGCCAGTGAAAGATGTTATTCTTTGTGCTGTGATGGTAACAGGCAAGGAAATAATACTTTAAGCATTAGGTATAAGAAGCCCTGGTGGCGTAGTGATTAAGGGCTTGGCTGCTAGCCAAAATAACGGTAGTTCAACATCATCAGCTGCTCCTTGGAAACCCTATGTGGCAGTTCTACTTTGTCCTATAGGGTTGTTATGAGTCAGAATCCACTCGATGGCACCTAACAACAATAACAACAACATTAGATATAAATTCAGAACAAGATTGCTTTTTTAATGTTAAATAATCCCTAAATCAATTATTTTTAAATATAATTAAATATTCTCTTTACTTATTTAAATTAAAAGATCACTACCAATATTAAGTTGCACAGTCACTAGTTATTTCTTTAAGCTATATTACCAATAAACCCAAACCCAGTGCCGTCGAGTTGATTCTGACTCATAGCGACCCGATAGGACAGAGTAGAACTGCCCCACAGAGTTTCCAAGGAGAGCCTGGTGGATTCGAACTGCCAGCCCTTGGGTTAGCAGCTGTAGCACGTATCCACTATGAACATGAAAAAATAGAAAGCATCTAGTCCAAATAGTGACTTTAAGTATACTACTATATTCTTCTCACTATATCCTATTGTTTTAAATATGTTCTACCTATTCCTTACGTTTTTGGCCACCACATCATTCACAGACATTTTTGCTGTTGTTGTTGTTAGGTGCTGTCCAGTTGGTTCTGACTCATAGCGACCCCATGTACCACAGAAAGAAACACTGCCCAGTCCTGCACCATCCTTACAATTGCTGTTTTCCTTGAGCCCATTGTTGTAGCCACTGTGTCAGTCTATCTCATCGAGGGTCTTTCTCTTTTCCATGAGCCTGTACTTTGCCAAGCATGATGTCCTTCTCCAGGGACTGATCTCTCCTGACAACATGTCTAAAATATGTAAGACACACTCTCCCCATTCTTGCTTTTAAGGAGCATTCTGGTTGTACTTCTTCCAAGACAGATTTGTTCATTCTTTTGACAGTCCATGGTATATTCAGTATTATTCACCAGCACCACAATTCAAAGGTGTCAATCCTTCTTTGGTCTTCCTTATTCATTGTCCAGCTTTCCCATGCATATGATGCGATTGAAAATACCATGGCTTGTGTCAGGCCCACCTTAGTCCTCAAGGTGACATCTTTGGTTTTCAATGGTTTAAAGAGGTCCTTTGCAGCAGGTTTGCCCAATACAATATGTTGTTTGATTTCTTGACTGCTGCTTTCATGGTGTTGATTGTGGATCCAACTAAAATGAAATCCTTGACAACTTCAATCTTTTCTCCGTTTATCATGATGTGGCTTATTCATCCAGTTGTGAGAATATAGTAAGAGTATTATTTTGAAATCGTCTAAACCGTTGATTTAATCTTGATTCTGCTGCAGTCACAATATCGCATATGTTAAGTCATCTTGCAATTGTTACCTACAATAAAACAAGTAGTAAAATAAAAGGGCATGCATGCTTTGATTCTGATCTCTCTCTTGGCAAAAGAAGTGTTCCAAAGGGATCTGTTTCTTTAGTTCTTTGTTTGCCAGAAAATATAAAAATACAAGCTAAAGCTGTGTTTCAATTAAATATCAAAGAAAATCAAAGTCATTAGTGTAGACCACACAGGGTTCTTATGAAGAAACTTTTGAAAAGTGTGTCATGATAAATCCCCTAAAATATATTGACTTTGCCAGTCTTAGTCCTCATGGCAGATCTTCCATTCTGCAACCAGACTGTTTCATGTAGAGATTAACCCAGTGATCCTGCACTTGAAAGAGAATGCTCTAGGACTTAATTTGTATTCAAGCCTCACTGTTCTTTGGGGAAAGGCTGGGTAATCCATACAAATTGCGAAGTGATGAAACCAAGGGAAGGAATGGAAATGACAAAAACTGTCCCTATTTAACTACTTTGGAAATAAAGCTAAATGGGAATTGGCTAAAATAAATACGTTACTGTGAACTCATTAAGAATTGTGACTGAAAAGAAAACAATATTGTCATGAAACAAAGAAGTCTTTGGTTGATACATTAATATTTTCTGGCTGTAGCTACTGACTTTAAGGCTAGCCAATATTTAATCTTTACAATTGTTTTTATGTATTATATGTATTAAAAAAGTACAAAGAAATGTCTATTACTTTTAAAATATTGTAATAGGAAATAATTTTTCCTTTAATAAAACAGTGAAAAACCAATAACATGTTCTACCAGTGCAATATAAAATTGATGACCTCATTAAAAACTACTCTTGCAACAACAGGTCTATAGTATAGGTACATGGCACATACTTAATACATGTGATAAATAGGTACAGGGAAAAAATAATCCGGTTTTAAAAAGTGATACTTTGAAGCAGGAAAAGTTGAATTTATATAAATTATATAAAATGAAAAAAAATAGTAGTTCATGTTGAAATGCTTAGCATATGAGTAATCTATTTATCTACTTATAGCTATCCACACACACACACACAAACAAGTCTAGCATTTCTCCTTTTTTCCCCAAGATATCACTTTCTATTTGACATATAGGAGCTCTGGTTGCACAATGGTTATGTGATTGGCTGCTAACCAAAAGGTTAGCAATTTGCGCCCACCAGCCACGCCTCTGTAAAGATCACCCACTAAATCCACTGCTGTAGAATGGATTCCAACTCATAACGACCCTATAGCACAGAGTATAACTACCCATATAGAGTTTCCAATGAGCACCTGGTGGATTCAAACTTCTGACCTTTTGGTTACCAGCCATATCTCTTAACCACTATGCCACCAGGGTTTCCCTGTAAAGATTACAGCCTAGGAAACCCTATTGGGCCGTTCTACTCTGTTATGCCCATAACCCATGCTGTTGAGTTGATTCTGACTCATGACAACCCCATAGGACAGAGTAGAATTGGCCCATAGGGTTTCCAAGGAGTGGATAGTGGGTTAGAACTGCAGACTTTTTGGTTAGTCACCAAGCTCTTAACCACTATGCCACCAAGGCTCCACTCTGTTATATAAGGTTGCTGTTAATTGGAATTGACTCTGTTGTAAACAATAATTTGACATATGTTTCCAGTGCTAAAATTTCCCATTTAAAAAGTTAAAAACAGTAAGATATTCAGTCATTCATAAATTTTAATGATGCAAGTATATGCCAGGTATATATGAATGTTACAAAATGATACACATTGAATAAAATATTCCACCAAGGAATTTAAAATGCAGTAGAACAGAAAGATTTGTACATGATGTTCTCTAATTCACTTGGAATGAGAGTATAATTGATATCTGAAGAATAGGAACAGTATGGTAACACAAAAAGTGAGTGGAATTCCAAGCTGAGAGAATACTGCACTGGGAAAGGAAAGCGGTTTCTGTGTTTTAGGTTTAAGGGTGGCTGGAGAATAGTGTGTGTTTGTATCTGCATATACATGAATGCACTTATATGTGTTTATGAGAATAGAACTGTGGTAGGCGAATGGGGTTAAAAATGATTTATTGAAGCTAATGACTGTTCCTGTAAACTAGTGCCTCCAAAGCTTATCAGGTTGCAATCCTTGCCGCTGCTGTGAGACTACAGCTATACCACATTGAACAAGAAATTCTCAAGTCTGTTGAACAATATGGGTTCTGCCATGCTCAGTTAGCCACACCTCCATTTTTCCAGAAGCTATATCTGAGCAACCCATCGGGAAGTGCAATAAGTAGTTTGGGCACAGATAAGAAGTACACAGAGTAGAAAAACAGGCCACTCTTACTGGCTCCATGAATCTATACTGTATCTGCTAAGCATGTGTCAGGTCAAGCCCACAGATTTTCATGTTTACCAAACAACCCTCAATGGTTGGAAAGAATTAGATGAAAATCAGGTTTATTTGCATTTGAGATGAAAAGTAGATACTTTTTTTTGATAACTCTATTGCAATGCAAAATTGTAAAAAAAAAAATTAAAGATATGAACAGTTCACCTGGGTATTGATAAAATAAATCTAGGATCATACAAAGCTCAAATCTAAATTGCTGGGGTTTTAGTTGTTTTGTTTTATTTTTTCCCCCACTAGGAAATATAGTTTTAGATCATTTATAGGAAATTAGTAAATTAGAATTCTCCAAAGCATTACCTCACTCCTCTCTGAAGAAGCTCTGATAAAAGTATAAAACTTGACCCCTTTTCTGTCATTACCGTCTCTTCCACCCCTGTCTTAATGAATTGTTCTGTAGGCTTTATTCTGTCAAAAAAAATCCTATTATATTTTATATGCCCAGAATTATGAGACCGATTATGTTTCCTAGTTTTGCTTGAGAGAATTGTTTACCATTTTAATTTTTTTTTTTACAGAAACCATTTTAACTTAGCAGAGATATGTTGCAATTTCAAGTTTCTGTAGGTTGTCATTCCTTTCAGATTGATGTTTAAAAAATTAAAATCACATTTAATCTATACATTACATTTTATAATCTACTATACATACTATGAGTCAGAATGGACTTGACGGCACTGGTTTTTTTTTTATATATATACATATATATTTTATATATATAGCAGGAAACTATCCTCACTGCTACTAGAGCTGTTCACAAGATAAGCAACTGAACTGCAAATCAAGGTTTCTGTATTTCTAACTCTGCAACATTTGCCCTTATAATTTAGAGTCAAGACTATGGAGACACTAATTAGAATCCCTAGCCATTTGAAAGCAGGAGTGGTTTGATCATTCATTCAGAAATATTTTGGCATCTTTTTGCCGGATAGGCACTATTCAGGCCAATGGGGATATTGAAAAATGAATGAGGTACGCAACATCTCTACCCTTAGAGAACCTATATTAGAGGCAAGATCTTGATTTACCTTACGCTTTGCATACACACACACACACACACACACACACAGAGGTATTATAGATAGAATACTGGATATTTTAAATAGAACATCAAAAATACATCACTAAATTTCCAATTTTATCGCACAGCTTTATTAGTTCCATTCATTTGTAGCGAACACAAAGTAACCTTTGTGGAGACAAAAAAATATACTGGCGATCACAGGGACACCCGCCATGACTCGCGTTACTCCTAATGCGTGATAGTAGCTGTCCAGTCAACAGAGAACTCTGTTCATGCTGTTTGCAGAGGTGAGAAGCACAGGAGCAATCAATGGGAGACTGTTTCGAAGCCAGCATGTTTGGGGGCAACCACCTCTAATTAGAGAGGTCGATGTGAACAGCAGATCATTTCTAACAAAAGAGAATATATTTTGAGGTTTTTACTTCCATGGATTAAAAAGTGAATCATCACTGTGGGATAATAAGTGTCACTCCCCAAATCTGCTTGATAATTGGTCAACACTCACTCATCTTCTCAGAGAAGATAAGGTAACAAATTTATGTGAAGAAATCTGGTGGAGTTCGAACTCCAACTACTTACTTATTCCTTAAAATTCTATCTGGGAGTATTAACACAATTAATCAATAAAAACAAGATTACTAAGTAAAATTTATAAAATATAATGCAGCGTTAAAATATTGATTTGTAAGGAATCTAATCGTTAAGGCTAGGATCAATTGGTTTTTGAAAATGCAAGCAACCATTGTCCCCATGCCCCTCCCCCGTAAATGGAATGGAAAGTCATATGGTGTATAGGTTAATTGATTTACTTGTTATCTTATGTATTTCTTTCCCAGCACGTTTTAAGTTCCAATAGGACAGAAACCATGGCATACTAGTCATACTTCTATACCCTGAACTTTGCATGTTATCTGCATTAAAGGATCTCAATAGACTTACATTAAATGAATGATAAAATGAATAAATGTGGTTATATTTGTAAAATAAAATATAACCAATATCAAATCAGAGCATTAATATGAAACATGAAAGAAAATATAGGTTCATGGTATTGTGTTTAAAGTTTTATTGAAAATACACTGTGCCGTTTGTTTCTACAAAGACTCAGGATTCAAGACGTTTGAGTGCAGAATTTGGCTAGAAGCGGGTAGTCACTGCAAAATCTCACAGAACCATCTTTCCTAAACATGGCATATTCACAAACGGGAAATAAGACCCTGGTACTATTTTTGTGGAAAGTGAAGTAGTTGACCTGGTACTTTGACACAGATTCAGGGCATGGACATGAGAGGGGAGTTTAGCTGTTAGTCCATGGGTGGTACTGGGAAGGTGGACAGAAGATAATAAATTTACTTGCTTATGCAGTCCTTGATGTGATGTAGTTGATCAAGATGAGCTTTATATTGAGTTATCACAGACGTCCATGTTTGGCCAAAAATGGGGGGTGGGCAGGGGAAAGAAAGAAAAATACTCAAAAAAATCTGGAAGTTGAGTTTGTCATACACACTCCTAATCACTGAGCAAGGACATCTAAGGACAAAATTGTTGACTAATTTTGTACCTGAGAAAACAAATAATTATGATTATTCACCTTCTAAGTCACCTGTAAAATTTTAATTACTGAAGGCTATTTTCCTTTTTGTATTAGCTATGAATTAAAATACAGATTGATACAAAGGCAATGAATATCACCAAATAAATATATCTTTTCATATGCTGGATATAATTTAATATTGAACTATGACTGAAGAAGACTTTCATGTTTTCCAGATGCAGATCATTATTCTATCATTTTAAAAAATGAATACATTAGTGTACCCAATTATTTATTTTATGCTAGCTCCTTAAATATCACTGAGTTATTCATTTGTGTGCAAAGATGCTAATGACACATAAAGGACCTAAAAAAGGCAAGTCTTAAATGAGAGTTTAATTCAACTTTGAAATTTCTGAATAGAGTAATAAGAGCAAGAATCTACTCAGGAACTTCAATGCACAATTGTGCGTTATTTGACATTCAATAATTCATTGAACTTGTTAAGCAAAAAGTTATTTCATGACTAATTTAATACTTTTCTTTGAGTACGTTACTATTTTTTAAGCAATTACAAAACCAAGGAACACAATAAGAGAAAATTATCCAAAACATTAGAAAAGACCTTATTATAAAGTAAAACCCAAACCAAACCCACTGCCTTTGAGTTGATCATAGCATTACAACTCTATAGGACAGATTGAAACTGCTCAATAGGGTTTCCAAGGAGCTCTGGTGGTGCAGTGGTGAAGAGCTTGGCTGATAACCAAAAGATAGGCCATTCAAACCCACCAGTCACTCATTGGAACCCCTATCGGGAAGTTCTACTCTGCCCTATAGGGTTGCTATGAGTCAGAATTGACTCAAGGGCAATGGATTTGTTTTTTTTTGTTTGTTTATAGGGTTTCCAAAGCTGTAATCTTTATGAAAGCAGACTGCCACATGTTTCCCCCTCAGAGTGGCTGGTGGGTTTGAACTACCAACAGTTCAGTTATCAGTGAAGAGCTTCACCACTGCACCAACAGGGCTCCTTATTTTAAAGTAGATTATAAGCAAATGGTTTCAATATTTTGAACACTGAAGTAAGAATTCTATAACCTACAACCACATTCCAGATGTCTAAATTTCCATTTAGCTTGGACAAAATTTTTTTCTTCTAGATTTAAAATTAATGTCTTAAATATGCAATCATAATGTGGGAAAAAACATTGATAAATACATAGTAATATGTGGTGTGAATTGTACCATATTTTTTCACAAGAGTGAATAGTGTACCATTAGTTCACATAAGCACCACATGTCTATCAGTTTGTAGTACTGTGGTGGCTTGCATGTTGCTGTGATACCAGAAACTATTCCACCTGTATTTCAACTACCACAGGGGCCACCTTTTTTGGACAGGTATCAGCAGATTTTCCAGACAAAGACAGACTAGGAAGAAGGACCTGGCAGTCTACTTCTGAAAAAAAAAAAAAAAAAAAAAGACCAGTGAGAGCCTTATGAATAGCAGCAGAACATTGTCTGGTATAGTGCTGGAAGATGAGCCCCTCAGGTCAGAAGACTCTCAAAATATGACTAAGGAAGTGCTGCCTACTCAAAATAGAGTCAGCCGTAATGAAGTGGATGGAGTCAAACTTCTGGGACCTTCACTTGATGATATGGGAAGGCTCAAAATGAGAAGAAAAAACTGCAAACATCAATTAATAATTGAAATGCAGAATGTATGAAATATGAATCTAGAAAAATTAGAAGTTGTCAAAAATGAAATGGAACTAATAAAAATTGATATCCAAGGCATTCATGGGCTTAGCTGGACTGGCATCGACCATTTTGAATTAGACAATCGTATGGTCTTTTTTTGTGGTCTACTCTGCTGGGAATGACAAATTGAAGAGGAATGGCATTGCATTCATCAGCAAAAAGAACATTTCAAGATCTATCCTGAAATACAATGCTGTCAGTGATAGGATAATATCCATGCCTAAAAGGAAGACCAGTGAATACGACTATAATTCAAATTTAAGCTCTAATCACTAAGCCCAAAGAGGAAGAAATTGAAGATTTTTGCCAACTTCTGCAGTCTGAAATTGATCAAACATGCAATCAGGATGCATTGACAATTACTGGTGATTGGAATGCTAAAGCTGGAAACAAAGAAGGATCAGTAGTTGGAAAATATGGCCTTGGTGATACAAATGATGCCAGAGATTGCACGATAGAGTTCTGAAAGAAAAATATTGTCTTCATTGCAAATACATTTTTCAACAACATAAACAGTGACTGTACACATGGACCTCACCTGATGAAAAACACAGGGATCAAATCAACTGCATCTGTGGAAAGAAACAATGGAAAAGCTCAATATCATCAGTCAGAAAAAGGCCGGCGGCTGATTTGGGAACAGACTGTCAATTGTTCATATGGAAGTTCTAGTTGAAGCTGAAGAAAATTAAAACAAGTCAATGAGAGCCAAAATACGACCATAAGTATATCTCACCTGAATTTGCAGACCATCCCAAGAATAGATTTGACACATTGAACACTAATGAAGAACCAGATGGGTTGTGGGAAGACATGAAGGACATCATAGAGGAAAAAAGCAAAACAGTCATTAAAAAGAGAGGAAAGAAGGAAAAGACCAAAATCGATGTCAGAAGAGACTTTGAAACTTGCTCTTGGAACTAGAGTAGCTAAAGCAAATGGAAGAAATGATGAAATAAAAGAGCTGAACAGAAGACTTCAAAGGACGGCTTGAGAAGACAAAGGAAAATATTATGATGAAACGGGGAAAGACATGAAGATAGAAAACTAAAAGGGAAAAATGTGTTCAGTATTTCTCAATCTGAAAATACTGAAGAAAAATTCAAGCGTTGAGTTGCAATTTTGAAGCATTCTATGGACAAAATATTGAATGACACAGGAAGCACTAAAAGCAGATGGGAGGAATATATAGTCACTTCACCAAAAAGAACTGGTCAACATTCAGCCATTTCAGGAGGTAGCATATGACCAAGAACTGATGGTATTGAAAGAAGAAGTTCAAGCTGCACTGAAGGCATTGGTGAAAAACAGAGCTCCAGATATTGACAGAATATCAATTGAGGTGTTTCAACAAATGGATACAGTGTTGGAGATGCTCATTGTTCTATGCCAAGAAATTTGGAAGACAGCTACTTGGCCAACTGACTGGAAGAGATAGATATATTTGCCCATTCCAAAGAAAGGTGATCCAATAGAATGGGGAAATTATCAAACAGTATCATTAATATCACATGTAAGTAAAATTTTCTGAAGGTCATTCAAACGTGGTTGCAGCTGTACATTGACAGGGTACTGCCAGAAATTCCATCCTGATTCAGAAGAAGACCTGGAACAAGGGATTTCACTGGTGATGTCAGGTAGATCATGGCTGAAAGCAGAGAATACCAGAAAGATATTTACATGTGTTTTATTGACTATGCACAGACATTCAACTGTGTGGATCATGGAAAATTATGAATGATGTTGCGAAGCATAGGAGTTGCAGAACACTTAATTGTGCCTATGAAGAACCTGTGCATAGATCAAGAGGCAGGCATTAGAACAGAACAAGGGGATACTTCATGGTTTAAACACAGAAAAGGTGTGGTCAGCATTGTATCTTTTCACCATACTTATTCTGAGCAAATAATCTGAGAAGCTGGAGTATATGAAGAAGAATGGGCCATAAGGATTGGAGGAAGACTTAACCTGTGATATGAAAATGACACAACCTTGTTTAATGAAAGTGAAAAGAACTTGAAGCACTTACTGATGAAGAGCAAAGACCACAGCCTTCAGTATGGATTATACCTCAACATAAAGAAAACAAAAATCCTCACAACTGAAGCAACAAGCAGCATCATGAAAAATGGAGAAAAGATGGAAGTTGTCAAGGATTTCATTTTACTTGGATCCACAATCAATGCCCATCGAAGCAGCAGTGAGGAAATTATGTTGCACTGGGCAGATCTGTTGCAAAAGAACTCTTTAAAGTGTTGAAAAGCAACGATGTCACTTTGAGGTCTAAGATGAGCCTGACTGAAGCCATAATATTTTCAATTGCCTCATATGCATGGGAAAGCTGGACAATGAATAAGAAAGAAGGAAGAAGAATTGATGTCTTTGGATTATGGTGTTGGCGAAGAATATTGAATAAACCATATGATGTTGGAAAAAGGAACAGTCTGCCTTGGAAGAAATACACCCATATTGCTCATTGAAAGCAATGGTGAGACTCTGTCTCATGTACTTTGGAAGTGTTATTAGGTGGTACCAGTCCCTGGAAAGCCTGGTGGTGTAGTGGTTAAGAGCTATGGCTGCTAACCGGAAGGTAAGCAGTTCGAATCTACCAGGCGCTCCTTGGAAACCGTATAAGGCAGTTCTACTCTGTCCTATAGGGTTGCTATGAGTCACAATCGACTCGATGGCATTGGGTGGTGTGGTGGTTACTAGCCCCTGGAAAAGGATATCTTGCTTGGTAGAGGGTAAATGAAAAAGAGGAAGACCCTCAATGAGATGGATTGACATAGTGGCAGCAACAATGGGCTCAAACATAACAATGATTGTGAGGATGTTGCAGGACTGGGCATCATTTTGTTCTGTTTTACGTATGGCTGCTATCAGTTGGAACTGACTGGATGGTATACCTAACAACAACAGCAGCTCACATAAGGGCCATACATACATATACAGTTAAACTTGGGAAAGTCAGAAAACTTGTAAGGCAGAAACTTGTCAGAGAAGGAAAATTCAAATATTTTTCCATACTGGAGAGTGATAGAAAAGTGGCAAGACTGCACCCTCTCGAAGGCAGAAAATTTGAGAGACCAGGAAAAACAAGGCAGCCCCTGTCTCATTCCGGCTGTCACAGATTTTGATGTATAAGGGATTAAAGGTGCCACTAGGAAAGAAAAGGTATCTTAAAAACATTTTGTGGACACTATAGACATAATTTATTATTTTTTATTGTAATTGTTTCTCCAAAATATAAGACAAGAAGTAAAAACTGAATCTTGTAAAATATATTGTGTAAGTGCAAAATATATAGTTTAAGCTTATAAATTTGAAGTTAAAGCCAAGTGCATAATGAATCACCAACACTGGTTACTAATTCTGAAACTAAAATAGATTTTTAAATACTGATTTTAGTCTTTAATTGGAATTTCCCAATTGAATGATGACAAATTACATACTTCTTCCATTTAATGAAACTTTATTGAATTGTAAAAATCTTTCAGAAAGCAATGATTATGGAATAATAAGTCAATTTCTATATTTAGAAAACATTAAATGTGCATTGCATATACTTCACTGATAGGACATTTCATTCATGGTCTTAAAATATGACTGTTTATATACCATCTTGATTATTAAATGCTTTTCTGAGTGATGTTAATTTTATTAATTCTAATAAAATGATTATTTTAAATAAAATTCAGATTGATAGTTAATAGATAGTAAAAAATAAAATATGAAAATATATTACATCTAATCAAAACAATCGTATTAGTTCTCACGAAATGATAAATCATGTTAATGTCCCTATCAACTTTTATAACAAGTTTTTGAAGTTTCTGTAAATTTGTATTCAACTGTTTCTTATAATTACATATCACAAGCCAAATATGGAGCGCTGGTGCTGCAGTGGTTAAGAGCTCAGACTGCTAACCAAAAAGGTTGGTAGTTCCAACCCACCAGCAACTCCTTGGAAACCCTATGAGGCAGTTCTACTCTGTCCCACAGGATCACTATGAGTCAAAATCTATGAGGCAGCAATGGGTAAGGTAAAATAAATATATGTTTAACAACCGCATTCATCTTTATTTAAAATTAAAATTATTTTTGGTGGGAGAAATTATGATTTGACCAAATTTACATATGAGTTTTTCAGTAATTTCAGGGAACTTTTTAATGACCAATTCTGCTCACCCTCACCATTTTGTGTTGAAGTTGCTCAGATTATTTTCCCTAGGCTTCTTCTCTTCTGGCTCTTTTGGCTACACACTCTGCCCAGGAAATCCCTTCCAATCATCTGTGAGGAATTCCAATTCTTTATTTTCAATTAAGTTTTCCAAAAATTCTTCAGATACCTACTTCATATGTAAATATTAGAAATATTTAATATCTACTGGATATTTCCACTTTGATATCCCACGGGTATGTAATAATCTACTTTTCAACATTTGCACAAACATTCAGTTCAGGTCATTTTGAAGAACACTCTCTAGATGGTAATGACTATTGGCTTAAAATCTCTAATTCTTCTCCCTTTCAGTCACGTTAAACTTTCGGTGTATAGTTTGAACGATGAAATTAATTATATCTAATGTGAATGTAACTTGCAGATTGAACATTTAATTGTTTTTTTTTTTGAGTCTTTCCAGAACATCCTTTTTCCTTTGCCATGGAAACTAGCAATATTAAAGACTCTGCCTGCTCCGTCATCCTGGAAGAATTCTCTACTCAATTTCAATGACTATAGTGTGATGAACAAATAAACTTTTGTTAAGTCACTGAGATTTTGAAGTTTTTTTTTTTTTTTTTTTTATTACTGCAGTATGACATAGCCTATCCTTCATGATAAAGAAATTGGTACCTATATAGGGGATGCTGGTATACACTAAAATATATGCTATTATACTACAGACCAGGTGGCAAGCAAAGCAAAAGCTATACTTGAAAGACTGAAGGATCAAATTCATGTTATGCAGTGGCAGAAATGTTGCCTGCAATAGTGTTAAAAGCCAATAATGTCCCTAATGAGTTATAGTTCTAAGAGAAGAGATTATAAAACAGAATGTTATCAGGCTTTGCACATTACTTTGGCTACATTTCACAAAGAACTATAAGAAAGAGGTGAATGTGTGAAATCATTGGCTGGTGTTACAAATAGAAATTAAAAGAAATGGTCTAGAAATTTGGGGACATGTAGGAATGGAAAACACAACTGCTTTTCAAGTCCAATATGCAAAATATAAAACAGAGAAGATTTTGAGTAAAAAAAAACCTACTTTGAACTTATCTCTTTGTATAGATAAAATCAAAAGTATAGTACATATGTGTTGGTAAAATGTCTTAATATTTTAAATGGCACCCAGTAACTCCTTTTACGGAAGGATTAATGACTCTTTTTCTGAATACTGATAGGCTCAATGCACCGGAAATTTGTTCAGGATGTGGAGGGACATGTATCAAACCAACCAACAAACAAACCAAACAACGAAAACTCTATGTGGGATTACTGGCACATGGAAATGACTAGAAGCTAATATCAAGAAGATAAGTTTGTGAAAAAAATCCATATATATGGTTTAAAACAGTTCGTGACTTTTTAAAAATTTAAAACATCTTTAGTATGGCATTAAGCCATCCTCAGAACTTGTCTAGAGACTAGCATGCATCACCCTGACATTCTCAACTATGTCTTGGTGCAGGAACTGGATGGCACTTTTGATTATCTCACTTGAAGAAAGGAAAAATATATTGTGAGTGTAGGAAGAAGAGTGAATAGAGCTTTGGATAACCAGAAAGAAGAACTCTAGTAGTCATTTGTGCTGTTGTACAAATATTTCTATTCCCTCCTTTGTGCTGATTATGGTTGAGTGGGAACATGTAGTTCTGGCCAGTGAGTTACAAGCATAAGGGATGTTTAACACTTGTCAGCTCAAGACCTCACAATTTTATTTCCTCCTCTGTAATGGCACCCAGCAACATTTGATGAAAATCCCTCTATCAACTTGGTTCATGGGTGACTGATATGGAGAGTGCTTTCCTTTAATTTCTGACTTTTAATGGACATGTAACATAAGAAAGAAACTTTATTGTTCTATGTCATTGAAATTTGGGGGTTGTTGATGACAGAATCATGAGCAAACTTTGGTGACCGACATGGAGACATGCATTAGTTTAGTGAATTTTCCATTCCCAGTGGAATCAACCTCCAAACGACCCAACAAAACTATGAGAATCAAGGCCTATGTGGCTTATGAAGACAATGGACTAGGGTACTAGTTTTTCTTTTATTTTGATCCCAAATGTAGTCTAGTGGCTTACTATGGCTGGGAGTTCAAATGTTTCTTCTGTTAATGAAGTTCAGGACTTATGGACTGGGGGAACCAGGATCCTTATGTGATTTTCAATGAAATTGGTTAGATTCTAAACATTTGCCTCTTGGTGGAGTCATTGTGACTTGACATTTGTAGGTTTGAGGGCCCCCCATCACAATTAGAGAGGCTGACTTCTTTTTATCCCTCAGTACTTATTAAATTGCAGAAGATAATCTTAGAAGTGTCATAGACCTAGGATAAGATTAACTATAGACCTAAAACTTCGTAAGTATGACTAAATAGCCTGATCTCAGTAAAATTATTTAAGTTAGAAAATAAATTTAAATGGGTAGAAAAATGTTCCAAAATCACTGGTATATCAACTAGGAAAGTATTCTACTTCCAAATATAGTTTAGAGAGTTCTAGAAGATAAGCAAATCTCAAATAGGCTAACAGAAAATTACAGAAGTTCGGCTAACTTAAAACAGCATTCTCATTCTTGGGAGTATAGCCTTTTGTTGTAATACATTTAAAAATAAAATAAGATAAAAAAAGGAAAACAAGCCTGATCTGACTGGAGAGCTAACCTATGCCAGTTGAATCTTTTTACTTGGCCTGAGGAGTACAATGACAAGGAAGTTCCAACTGCATAGTGGGAGGAAGGATAGGATGCTAAATCATTTTAGAAAAAGTTGAAAGAACAAAAAGTCAGACTGCCTTTCCTGACACTTTTCGCTTGAGGAAACATCGTTTCTTGTTAGGTCACTGTCCATAGTGCTAGACCAGTTTAGGCTAATGATGCTCACTCCCACCTGGGCCATCATTACCCTAACAATGCAGACACGGGAAGGGGACAAGGAGTTCTCCTAACATGCAGATATTTTAACTTCCTTTCAATAACAGTTTGTATAAACTCCTACATGTTTTAAGAAGTGCCAACGATGTGAGTACATGAAATCCTTTGACATAAATTCAAAAAAATACAAGACATTTCAAATCAATCTGCAGCATGCGAAAATAAAACTCTTAGCTAACATGATGTTTTTCCACTTTTCATGAGCAGATCATGCTTTACCATGTGGAGGAAGAAATGTGAACAGGTCAAGAGATTTTTCTGTGTAGAATGTTTGGTGGAGGGATCTAATAATGGCAGTTACTGAAGAGAAATTTCCTGTAAGGAAGGAAATACCTTGTGGTACACAGTGTCAAGATTTCTGTTTGCAAGGTTTTCTAAATAAATAAATAAAATGCATCCTCCCAGGCTATAAAAGGATGAAATTCAAAACAGAAATGATAAAGGCACACTACCTGCAGGTATTCAGAATCTATAGTCATTCAGGTGGGGGGAAAGAAAAGAGAAAAGCATTTTGGTACTTGAAAATAATTCAAAACTCTAAAGACCAAATACTGTGCATGTGGAACTTAAACTTTAACAACAAAAAAAACAAAGTAGAAATACTGGCCTGAAAAACAGTCAGCAGGACAGTCTCAGGAGTCAAGGCTCCTCTTCAGAAAAAGAGAAACGCTCAGTTTATCCTTGAACTGATTTGGTTTTTAACACAGAGATGAAACATAACCTTTGATTCTCAAATCTCCCAACTACCTGAATAGAAAATTAGTGTATTGAACTAGTTAAACAAATTTTCCTGAAATGTATTGCACTGAATAAAATGACATTGTTAGGATTTATTGTAATTATTTGATTAAAACTGGGCATGCGCGATCCTTATGGACTATACCTTACGTATATTTTTTCTGCAGCTGAACCCAGCAAATGTGGTAATAAAATACTAATTGATAATCATTTAGGAGATATGATTTCTTAAATTTAATATCTCTAATAAATAATTCTTTATAAATATGTGAAGAACTAGATTTATGGAATAAAATATTTCTGGCTCTTGGTAGGCAAAGACTACTTATGTTTCCTTCAGGTTTGGTTGTGTTTGTTTGTTTTGGGGGGGTGTTAAACATGTCATGTGTGCTCAGGGAAGTAGCCTGGCAACCACTCATGCTAGTTTGTCTCCATCTGAGGCCAGATTTGCTAGAATCTTCATTCAATAATTCATATACTTCCAACTTAAAAGGTCATTCTTTTCCTTTTTTACTTTACTTTGAAGCCATCTTCTAATTTGCAAATTTAGAGATGTATAGATAGATAGCTACTGTCTAGGTGATTCCCACTCATAGTAAGATCGTGTACAACAAAAGGAAACATTGCCCTGAATCATCCTCACAATCACCAGCATGTTTGAGTCCGTCATTGCAGCTACTGTGCCAATGATATCTATCTCTAGCGATTGATGCCTTTTAATGTGTTCCTGGTCAGGAACCAATGGTGCTGAGGAAGTCCAAGTTGCACTGAAGGCATTGGTGAAGAACAAGGCTCCAGGAATTGACGGAATATCAGTTGAGATGTTTCAACAAATGGATGCAGCACCGGATGCTCACTTATTCATGCCAAGAAATTTGGAAGACAGTTACCCGGCCAACCCACTGGAAGAGATCTATATTTACGCCTATTCCTAAGAAAGGTGATCCCAACAAATGTGGAAATTATCGAACAATATCATTAACATCACACGCAAACAAAATTTTGGTGAAGATCATTCAAAAGTGAGTGACTGTAGCAGTGTATCAACAGGGAACTTCCAGAAATTCAGGCCAGATTCAGAAGAGAACGTGGAAAGAGGGATATCATTGCTGGTTTCAGATGGTTCCAGGTAAAAGCAGAGAATACCAGAAAGATGTTTACATGTGTTTTATTGACTATGCAAAGGCATTCGACTGTGTGGGTCATAACAAATTATGGATAACATTGCAAAGAATGGGAATTCTGGAACACTTAATTGTGCTCATGAAGAACCTGTACATAGATCAAGAGGCAGTTGTTTGGACAGAACAAGGGATACTGAGTGGTTTAAAGTCAGGAAATGTGTGTGTCAGGGTTGTATCTTTGCACCATACGTATTCAACCTGTATGCTGAGCAAATAATCCAAGAAACTTGGCTGTATGAAGAAGAATGGGGCATCAGGATTGGAGGAAGACTCATTAACAACCTGCATTATGCAGATGACACAAATTTGCTTGCTGAAAGTGAAGAGGACTTGAAACACTCACTGAAGAAGATCAAAGACCATAGCCTTCAGCATGGATTACACCTCAACAAAAAGAAAACAAAAATCCCCACAACTGAACCAGTCATCCACATCATGACAAATGGAGAAAAGATTGAAGTTGTCAAGGATTTCATTTACTAGGATCCACAATCAACACCCATGGAAGCAGCAGTCAAGAAATCCAAAGATGCATTGCACTGGGCAGATCTGCTGCAAAGGACCTCATTAAAGTGTTGGAAAGCAAAGATGTCACCTTGAAGACTAAGGTGCACCTGACCCAAGTCATGGTATTTTCAATCACATCATATGAATGTGAATGCTGAACAATGAATAAGGAAGATGGAAGAAGAATAGATGCCTTTGAATTGTGATGGTGGAGAAGAATATTGAATATACCATGGACTGCCAAGAGAATGAACAAATCTGTCTTGGAAGAAGTACAACCAAAACGCTCCTTAGAAGCAAGGAAGGCGAGACTGTGTCTTACATATTTTGGACATGTAGTCAGGAGGGATCAGTCCCTGGAGAAGGACATGCTTGGAAAAGAACAAGGTCAGTGGAAAAGAAGAAGACCGTCAACGAGATGAATTGACACAGTGACTGCAACAATGAGCTCAAGCACAACAAGGATTGTAAGGATGGGGAGGGACCGGGCAGTGTTTCGTTCTGTGGCACCTAGGGTCATTATGAGTCAGAACCAACTCAATGACACCTAACAACAACACAACAATAATGATGTGTTCAAAACAAGAAAGTCAGACAATGTTCTGTTGGGATCCATTTGGTTTTCTTTGGCAAAATTTTTGAGTAGATAGCCAGGCCTTTCTTCCTAGTCTGCCATAATCTGCTGGTATTTGAAATACAAGTGGCATAACTTCCAGTATCACAGGAACACCCAAGGCCCCACATTATGACAAAGTGAGTGACAAACTGGTGGTGGAATTTGCAAATTTAAATATTTTATTATATTTTAGGTAATTTGTAAACAGAATTGAGATATCTCCATTAATTTATTCATTTAAAATTATTTGCTGAGAATCTGGCACTGTGCTAGATCCTAGCAAAATTAATCTTAACAAGAAAGGCGTGGTGGCTGCCTTACTGAAACTTACAGTCTAGTGGAGGAGATGGGCAGAAAAGAAACAATCACACAAATTACTATGACTTGCAGTTGAGATTAGGTCATATGCATCTTATGAGGATTGTATTACAGACACATTTTTATGCTTTAGGGTTCAGTTAAAGATTTCTTGAGGGTTATTTAATTTTGCTGTAACCTCTATGTATGAATAACACCTTTTTAGATGAAGAGATGTGAAGTGTATTGGAAAAGAAGACTAGTGTGCACCAAGCACTTGTAGTGGAAAAAAAAAAAATAGAAGGATATGTCAGAAGTAAAGTTAGTGAAGAGAGAGTGGTACTAGCTGAATCTTGACATAGGCAGGGGACAAGTCATATAGAGCCTTAACAAAAATTACACACAAAAGTATGCACATGTGTAAATGTAGAACAAAGCTGAGGATGTGTGTGTATGTATTTATTGTTTAAAATGTAACTATAACCTAGAATCCTGCCAATATGGACATCAGCCAAAAAAGCCTATATTTTTGTAAAGAAAATACATTATGACACATTATTGTAGAAAAGTCTATTTGCTTTGCCACTTAGTAAAATGGAGAGAAAAAGAACTAGAATTTATAGATGGTTATTCCAGAGAAATCCAGAATGTTTTCTGTTCCCTTTATGTCTAGAATGATAGGGAAGTTGGAGGAGAAAATGCTGCCTTACAAAATGGTAGATTCCTTTTTATCCCACTCAAACCCATCTACTTCCAAAGAATAAGTGACATCTAAAGGGCTCATTTCACTTCAGAACAGGCTGCCTTTGATCATTTACATTAGATACCCACTATAGTGGAGGTAAACCCTGGTGGCCTACTGGTTAAGAGCAATGGCTACTAATGGAAAGGTGAGGCAGTTCTGGTCTGTCCTAAAGGGTCTCTAAGAGTTGGAATAGACTCAGTGGCAATGGATTTGAGTTTTATGAGTTGGAATCAACTCGATGGCAATGGGCTTTAAGATAAAACTTGGAATTAACCCCTCCCTAGCTTTCTAGCTCCACTATAAATCAAAAAACCAAATCCGTTGCCATTGAGTTTGAACAACTTCCTCTTGATCTATGTACAGCGTCCTCATGAGCACAATTAAGTGTTCTGGAATTCCCCTTCTTGGCAATGTTATCAATAATTTCTTATGATCCATACAGTCGAATGTCTTTGCATAGTCAATAAAACACAGGTAAACATCTTTCTGGTTTTTTTGCTTTCAGCCAAGATCCATCTGACATCACCAATGATATCCCTGGTTCTGAGTCTTCTTTGAAATCCGGCTTGAATTTCTGGCAGTTACTTGTGCCGCTTTTGCATTATATTTACCAAAGTTTTACTTGTGTGTGATATAAATGATATTGTTTGATAACTTCTGCATTCAGTGGGATCACCTTTCTTGGGAATAGGCATAAATATGGATCTCTTCCAGTTGGTTGGCCAGGTAGATATCTTCCAAATTTCTTGGCGTAGACAAGTGAGTACTTGTAACACAGCATGCATTTGTTGAAACATCTCAGTTGGCGTTCTATCATTTCCTGAAGCCTTGTTTTTCACTTATGCCTTCTGTGTAGCTTGAACTTCTTCCTTCAATACCATTGGTTCCTGCTCATATGATACCTCTTGAAATGGTTGGACATCGACCAATTCTTTTTGGTATAATGACTTTGTGTATTTCTTCCACCTTCTTTTGATGTTTCCTGAGTTGTTTAATATTTTCCCTGTAGAATTCTTCAGTGTTACAACTCCAGGCTTGAATTTTTTCTTCACGTCTTTCAGCTTGAGAAATGCAGAGCATATTCTTCCCTTTTGGCTTTCCATCTTCAAGTCTTTGCACATGCCATTATAAAACTTTACTTTGTCTTCTCGAACCACCCTTTGAAATCTTCTGTTCAACTCTTTTACTTCATCATATCTTCCTTTTCCTTTAGCTACTCAACATTTAAGAGCAAGTTTCAGAGTGTGGCATCCATTTTGGTCTTTTCTTTTCTGTCTTTTAATGGCCTCTTGCTTTCTTTATGTATGATGGCCTTGATGTCATTCCACAATTCCTATGGTTTTTGGTCATTAGTGTTCAATGTGTCAACTCTCTTCTTGAGATGGTCTCTAAATTTAGTCTTACTTTGGCTTTCATCAACTTGTTCTGATTTTCTTCAGTTTCAACTTGAACTTGTATATGAACAATTGATGGTCTGTCCCATAGTCGGCCCCTAGCCTTGTTCTGACTGATGCTATTGAGCTTTTCTATTGTCTCTTCCTATAGATGTAGTTGATTTATTCTTGTGTATTTCATCTGGCAAGATCCATGTGTATAGTCAACGTTTATCTTGATGAAAAAAGGTATTTGCAATGAAGAAGTTGTTGGTCTTGCAAAATTCTATCATGTGATCTCAGTTATCATTTCAATCACTAAGGCCATATTTTGCAACTACTGATTCTTCTTGGATTCCAACTTTCACATTCCAATCACCAGTAATTATCAATGCATCCTGCTTGCATGTTCGATTAATTTCAGATTGCAGAAGTTCATAAAAACCTTCAATTTCTTCCTCTTTGGCCTTAGCGGTTGGTGCATAAATTTGAATAATAGTGTATTCACTGGCCTTCCTTTTAGGCGTATGGGTATAATCCTATCACTGATACTTCAAGATAGATCTTGAAATATTCTTTTTGACAATGAATGCAATGCCATTCCTTTTCAAGTTGTCATTCCCGGCATAGTAAACCATATGATTATCCAACTCAAAATGGCCAAGACCAGTCCATTTCAGCCATTAATGCCTAGGATATCAATGTTTTTGTGTTCCATTTTGTTCTGATTATTAAAGGATGTTTACAGTTGTTTCTTCTCATTTTGAGTCATGCCACATCAGTAAATGAAGGCCCAAAAAGCTTGACTCCATCCATGTCATTAGGGTCTATCTACTTTGAAGAGGCACCTCTTCCCCAGTCATCTTTTGAGTGCTTTCAACATGAACGGCTCATCTTCGGACACTATATCAAACAATGTTCCGCTCCCATTAATAAGGTTTTCACTGGCTAAATCTTTCAGAAGTAGACTTCCTGGTCCTTCTTTCTAGTTTGTCTTAGCCTGGAAGCTCAGCTGAAACCTGTCTGCCATGGATAACCCTACTGGTATTTGAATACCAGTGGCATAGCTTTCAGCATCACAACAACACACAAGCTGACAGACACGTGGGGGAAGAGTACATCTAATACTGGAGAAAATATCACAGGGTGCTTCTCCTGACCAATTGATCAATTCAGTTGCTTCTCTAAATGCATTATGAATGTAAGACTTAAAACTTAGCAATAAATAAATAAAATCCATTGGATTCTCAAAGAGCTTCACAAACTATCTTCTGTTTGAGCTGGGTCTTAAAGAGTGAGGAAATCCCATTAAGACATTAGCAAAGGGAGCAGCATGTCTAGAATAATAACGTTGTTGTTAGTGGCCTTCGAGTGAGCTCCAATTCATGACGAGCTCATGTACAACCAAATAAAACATTGCTCGGTCCTGCATCATCTTTACAATTGTTGATATGCTCAAGCCGATGGCTGATGTCACTGTGTATATGTTTTCAGGGACTTCCAGCCTAGAGGCAGCACCTTCCAGCACTATCTCAGACAATATTCTGTTGTAATCCTTTGAGTTTTCATTGGCTAATGTTCAGAAGTAGACACTAGGTGTTTCTGCTAGTCTGTCTTAATTTGGAAGCTCTGCTGAAACCTGCCCACCGTGGGAGACCTTGCTGGTATTTGAAATATTGGTGGAATAGCTTACAGCATCATAGGAACATGAAAGCAATCACAGTACAATAACCTAACAGATGAGTGGTGGAGAATAGAAATGTTGCTATTTGTTGTTGAGCCAGCTCTGACTCATGGTGACCCCATGTACAACAGAGCAAAATGTCGTGTGTCCCTATGCCATCTTCATGATTGTTGACATGCTCAAGTCCATTGTTGTGACCACTCCCCACTTTGAGTACTTTCCAATCTAGGGGGCTCATCTTCCAACACTATACAGGACAGCATCCTGTTGTAGATCCATAAGGTTTTCACTGGCTAATTTTTGGAAGTAGATCACCAGGCTCTCTTTGTCTTAGTCTACAAGCTCCACTGAAACCGATTCAATATGGGTGACCCTACTGTTATTTGAAATACCCCTGGCTTATCAACCAACATCATAGAAACATGTGCTACCACAGTACAACAAACTGACAGACAGGTGGTGAAGAATAATAATAGAACATTTATGGGGCACTAAAAAAAAAAAAAAATTATTATTATTTTTTAGAATGTGCCACAGGGAATTTTAGAGTTTCATTTGTACTGGCATGTTAATTCCTCATAAAAAAAAAAAAAAAAACCTTTGTGAGATAGTTAATTTTATTATCTGCATATTTTCTGAAGAGCAGAAAGTTGAATTAACTTGTTTCAACTGGTAAGTAATAGAGTACCAAGACCACAAGTGCGTTCTTTCTTTAAAGGATAGTAAGCATCTCAGCATGGATAGGATAGGGCACAGTGAAACACAGATTATAATTTTTTTAATGCTTCAACTATATATTAATATTGCACACTGTGCCTAACACTGTACATTGAATAAAAAAAAAAACGAAAAACAAAAAACCTGTTCCCATCAAGTGTATCCTGACACGTATAGAGATGAAAATTAACCTGGATGAAATAATTTTATTAATTCCTATTTATTAGGATTTATATATTAGTAGTGCTTTTAAAAGGCAACTGGGTGGCTCAAATGATTAAGTGCTTTACTACTAGCCAAAAAATTAGTGGTTCGAACCCACCCAGAGGTGCCTTGAAAGACATGTCACAGTCTTGAAAACCCTGTGGGGCACAGCTCTACTCTGCACACATGGGGCCACCATGAGTAGGAATCAACTTGGTAGCAATTAAGAACAACAATAAATGCTTTTGGAACCAAGATACTGAAGAACAACATCAAAAAAGTACTTTTTTAAAAATGAAACTGAAGACAACATAAACAAGAGTTCAAAACAATTCTCAGAAGAATGTTAAAATATGACCTCAACAGTCCACTTTAATGCTATAATGGATATAAATCAAGCCCCATGACCTGCTTACTAGATGCACAGAATCGAACAATTTACTTTATCCTCTCTCTTCTGCTTCTTCCTCTATAAAGTGGGAACCCTGATCTCATCTACCCCATAGGCTACAGTGTTTGAAGCAGTGTCTGGAACATTCCAAGTGCTCAATAATTGTTAGCTGTAATGATGATGATGGTTATAATGATAATGAAGATATATGGGAACTTTAACACATGGAGTAAACATTCTTTGTACCATCAAATCCTATAGCCAAATAACTTTCAGTGACTCATTTCACGTTACAAATAGATCTAAAATCCCCCAGTTCCATTCTCCATCCACTATTCGTCAATCCTAATCACATTCTTTTTCCAAAATCTTCGTGTCTACAGCCGGTTTTTGAACAATTGCAGAATGTGTGTGTCTTGCACCCACTTGAAGCTCATTGAAGCTGGGTACTACGTCTTATATTCCTGCTGCAACCATATATCATATTCTACGCTTAATAAGTGCTTGATTAAAAAAAAAAAAGGCTAAAAAAAGACAAAAATCAAGAAATAGGGAAGAAATCCAAGATTTGGGCTTGATTTTTTCAGTCATCTAAACCAAAATAAATAAATAAATAAAGCCACACCGGATGTCGTTGAGTCAATTTCAACTCATAGCGACCTTATAAGACAGAGTAGAACTGCCCCGTAGGGTTTCCATGGAGCGCCTGGTGGTTAGCAGCCATAGCTCTTAACCACTACACTACCAGGGTTTCCTCAGGTCACCTAAGGTGATGAAATACAGTGCAAACAAATAACTTTTATTTATTTTAAACATTAAGGCTTTATATAAGCACACATGGCATAACCTGCCTGAATTTCACGTATCTTGAAAAATCAGGCCAACTGATACTTATTTTAAAATATCACAAAATTTAAGCCCTTAGTGAACAGCATTTCAGAAATGCTCATTTTGACTGAGCGTAGGAGAGAAAGGGCATGATTTAGGAACAAAATATACGGTTGAGGTTAATCGTGGCTCTTGAGGAGCTGTTCCATAAGTAACTGCTTATTTCATACTATTTTATTTTATCTATTCTGGATGTAGAAGCTGTGTTTTTTGAGCCAGGCCAAGGGAAAAAAAAAAAAAAAAGTATTTCTAAAAAGAAAAAAAAAAATCTAGGCCACACTTGGCTTCAAAGACTCCTTTGCTCATTTATTTGACTGTCGACCTAAATTTAAAAAGTAAAATTTCAAATGAAATGTTGTGTGTGTGTGTGTCAGTTTTTAGAGGGCAAATGAGGACACAAAATAGCTATTTGGGGGTTTACGTCTTTGAATCTCTACCATATCTCTGGAGTTTCTTAGTCACAATCAAAGCTTAAATCCATATGTCCAACTGTAATTCAGCACCCTTGCTAGAAGGACTGAACTGATAATTCATTTATTCAACAATCATTTATTGATTCTTTATTAAAATCTTATATTCTATGTGAAACCTGAGAATGGGGCCAATTTCTGTTTCATCTTAATATCCTCATTAACTTAGCTAGGTAAAAGAGATCCTGCATAAATATGTGCTATATAAATAAATTAATTAACAAAGATGCTAAGTAACATTCTTAAGAAAGAACTCAGGACCCTACACGTCAAGTAATTTACCAAAGGTAACTGTGTAAGTGGAAGAGGCTTTACATCAATTTAATGCTTCTCACTTAGGAAAAATTTTGGTAATTATGTACCTTAGATCAAAGGTATTACAGGCTATAGGATAGAAATTAAAATATAAACTCATCTCTGTAAGAGCTTAGAATTTCCTCAAAGTGGTAATCCATAATAATGTACCAATTAAATAATAATATGATATAATGTGAAAATTCATACCATAATAAATTCACAGCAATGGAGATTTTTATGAAGAAAAGAAGGATTTTTTTTCCTTTTAACAAAGGTCTCAGAGTCATATGCAAGCATAATATTAACAATAAACTCTGCTTTGATGTCTCTGTACAGTGTAACCAATTCTCAATCAAATTGGAGCAAGAAAAGAAAGTAAATAATTAATATAATTAAATAGCCAAGAATTAGTCAGGTCTTCAGCACAGATAGATGGAAAGGCTCAGATTAGGTTGTTAACCTCTGCCTCTGCATTGCTTAGGCTTGCTACAAAGTAGGGAGCTGGCCGTCATACAAACATACAGCACAAACACAGACACGTGTTTTCTTTCCAAGTGTACATAATCAAGAACACCGTGCCTAATTTTAAGTATGGCATAATATTTAAGAATTGAAGTATGAAGAGCTGAGTGATATATTCTATATGTGTCTTAATCCTAGCTGTGAAACCCTGTGTCTTCCTTATTTGGTGCTGCTATAACAGAAATACCAAAAGTGGACATTTTTAAGAAAGAGAAATTTATTCTCTCACAGTCTAGGAGGCTAGAAGTCCGAACCCAGGGCGCCAGCTCCAGGGGAAGGCTTTTTCTCTCTATTGGCACTGGGGGAAGGTCCTTATCATCAATCTTTACCTGGTCCAGGAGCTTCTCATTGCAAGGACCCCGGATCCAAAGGACCCACTATTCTCCTGGCCTTCCTTTCTTGGTGATATGAGGTCTCCCTGTCCTTCTGCTTGGTTCTCTCGTTTATACCTCATAAGAGATTGACTGAAGATAAAATCTAATCTTGTAGATTGAGTCCTGCCTCATTAACATAACTGCCACTAATACCACCTCATAAACATCAGAGAAGTAGGATTTACCACGCATAGAAAAATCATATCAGATAACAATATAGTGGTCAGTCATACAATACTGAAAATCATGGCCTAGCGTCTACCCATAGATTTATTGGAAGGATTAAATAATACGTTCCAATTTAAAAGGCTGGTGTTAAGCCTGGCAAATAGTTGACATTCAGTAAATAATAGCTGCTATTTTTATTATTATTATTATACTATTAAGGAACCCTGATAGTACAGCAGTTAGAGGTTGGCAGTTGAAACCCACCAGTAGTTCCATGGGTGAAAGATGTGGCAGTCTGCTTCTGTAAAGATTACAGTCTTTGAAGTTGTATGTGGCAGTTCTACTCTGTGCTATAGGGTGGCTATGAGTTGGAATTCGACTCAATGGCAATGGGCTTGATTTTTTTTTGGTGTGTGTTGTTTTTATTATTATTCTGTAAGCAATAAAAAATGCCCTCACCACCACCCAAAAATACAGAATCCTAAATCTCATCCATCTGCTAAATCCCAAGTTGATGTCATGGGGCTTCTGTGAATCTAGGCTGTGAGATATGCTTTCCTTTGATCAGGAATGGATGTAGTTCACAGTGGTCCCATAGTTAATTCGATAGCTATGCAATAGCCTTGACCACTCCAATACCCCCAACATATGAACATGGAGAAATAACAATAACAGCAACAAAACAGAAAGGCAGTATAATTACAGTATCAAATAACTTTTAAAGGTGACTAGAAGAGACAGCACACAAAGCGTTTACTGGTCTACTGCATATGTCATATCTATCTAGAGAGAGACACTACTCCATGTCTTGGCAATGTCATCATTTCTGGGATCCTTATATGCATGCCTCTATTTCTGCTCTCCAGAAGGTTATATTTTGTTGAATTTCATATATGGCTATATCTGAGAGGTAAAATAAGACCCAGAACTCATTAGCAGAACTCTTCTTATTCTTGTCTGATTAAAAAATTGGGATATCCTTAGGCTCCTTTGTCAGGCTGAAGTACCCATGGAAGTATAATTCCCTTAAAACTGCGTAAAATACCACTGATTTTCATTACTGGAAACTCTAATAAAACACAAATCTTGTATCCTGGTAATAGCCATTGTTCATAAATCTTCTTGTTTTTGGTAATAAGTATCTCATTGTTATATCTTTTTAAACTTTTAAATTTAGCAATTAACTTTATATTTAATGTAAATTTTTTATAGACAGCATGCAGTTAAATCTTCATGCTTTTAAAATCAAATTATTCTATCTTGGCTTTTGAATTGGAGTTTTTATATACAGTTTAATTAGATTATTGACATAAAAAAAACCCATGGGTGGGTTTAATTCTATATTTTAAGATTTGTTTATTATTTTCTTATTTATTCTTTGGTCCTTTCCTCTTCTTTCCTCCCTTCTTTTGGCTAATTATTTTTATGAATCCATTTTATCTAAATGATTGTTTATTAGGTATAACTCTTTGTTTACTTTTCTTTTTTTGTTTGTATGTTTTATTTTCCTTTGGTTTGGATTTGTATGTGTGTGTATATATGCGCAATCACTTCAGGATTTATAATGTGTGTCATTAACTTCTCTACCTTCGAATATTATACCACTTTAAGTATAGTGTAAGTACAGTTGGTGTAAGGACTTTACAGCATATAATTCCATTTCCTATGCCACCTTTTGTGCTTTTTGCTATGCATTTTATTTCTACATATTTTATATTCCCCCCAAATATACTGTATTTTTTGTACTTTAGCTAGTGGTTATGGATTGAATTGTGGCCCCCCTCCCCGCAAAATGTGTGTCAACTTGGCTAGGCCATGATTACCAGTATTGCATGGTTGTCCACCATTTTGTGATCTGATGTGATTATCCTATGTGTTGTAAATTCTAACCTCTATGATGTTAACAAGGCAAGATTAGAGGCAGTTAATAAGACAGGGCTCAATCTACAGGATGTGGTTGTATCTTCAGTCAATCTCTTTTGAGATATAAAAGAGAGAAGTGAGCAGAGAGGAGAAGGATCTTAAATCACCAAGAAAGAAGCACTGGAAGCACAGCATGTCCTTTGGACCAGAGATCCTGCACTGAAATGTTCCTAGACCCAGAGGAAGACTGATGACAGAGAGAGAAAAACTTCCTCTGGTACTGGTGCCCTGAATTCAGACTTCTAGTCTTTTAGAGTGTGAGAGAATACATTTCTATTTGTTAAAGCCAAAAAGAAAAAGACAAATCCTTGGAAAACCAGGTCAACAGATACCTCTACAAAACACAAAAAGAAGGTAAAAAGCTTCATTCAGTTCATGATTTATGATAATTTTACATGAAATTTATATGAAAATCAACATGGTATGTACAGTCATTAAATAACAATTAAGTACACCAAATCAAACCTTCCTGCATCCACTGGCAAACTAAAAATCAAGCCAATTCTGAAAGTTCCTGAAGTTTTCTTACAAGACGAAGAAATTTAATTTCTCCAGAAATTCAAAGAGCATCATCACATTATGTTTACACAACAGCTTACGAATTACAAACTGTTTTTATAAACATCATTTATTTTAACTGAATGATTTTTCCCTAACCTACTTGCCTTAGGCTGGATTCTCTAGAGAAACAAAACCAGTGAAATGTATATATATATATATATATATATATATAGACAGAGAGAGAGATTTATATCAAGTAAATGGCTCATGTGGTTGTAGAGTCTGGAAAGCCCCAAGTCCGTGGGTCAGGCTGGAGGCTTCTCCTCATTCATGTGGCTGCAGGGCTTGGTGAACTCAGATCAGCAGGTCAGATAGCAGGCCTCTGGCTCACAGGCTGTGGAGGCCAATTGATCCCAAGATTGGCAGGGAAGATGGCAGGCCATTGGCTCACAGGCTGCAGAGTCTGACAAATCTCAAGATCAGCAGGTATGGTGCCTGTTTAAGTCCCAAGAACCAAGGTCAGATGAGTAGGAGCCAGCTGCAGGACTCAGAGCAAGCAGAATCTACTGTGCATTGCCATAAAGTTCACCTATATTGGATGCAGGCCACACCCCCAAAGGAAATCCCTTTCAACTGATTGAGTGCTCATAATAGATCTCCTTATGGAGGCGATTACATCATTACATAGCTGCCAAACTGTAACTGCCAAACCACTGAGAATCATGGCCCAGCCAAGTTGACACACACCTCAACCGTAACACCAGTCAATTACATTTTAAACAGATTTTAAAATAAGGAAAATATATTTATCACATATTTACTATTCAAAATATTATTCATTCTATCTAGATCCAAATATCTTTGTTATATAATTTTTCTTCTACTAAAATCTTTTCTCTAGCATTTCTTGTGATCCAGGTCTGCTAGCAATAAATTCTGTCAGTTTTTGATTACCTGAAAAAGTCACTGTTTCTCATTCATTAGTAAAACAATGTATTACTATAAATAACAAAGTAGACTGCAATGTTTAAGCGCACAGTTTGTTAACTATTGGCATATATATATACAGTTGACATAATGAACATATCCATCACTCCGAAATTTCCTCAAATCCCTTCCAACTGCCTTTCAGCGCCTGCTCCAATCTCTAGGTAAGAATAGATTTGATTTCAGTTACAATAGGTTAGTTTGTATTTTCTAGGATTTTATATAGGTGGAATATGCAGTATGTATTCTATTTGACTGATGTCTTCAACTCCATTAAGTTATTTGAGGATTCATCCGTGTTGTTGCCTATAAGAATATTTCATTCCTTTTTATTGCTGAATGTTTCATTTTATGCATATACCACCGTTTTTGCATCCATTCGCTTTTAATGGACTTTTCGACCATTTCAAATAAAGCTGCCATGAACAGTCTTATAAAAATCTTTATATAGACATATGCTTTCATTTATCTTGGGTGAATACTGAGGAGTGGAATGACTGGATAATAGAGTTGGTTTGTGTTTAACTTTAAGAAATGGCAAAATGATTTACCACTCCACCAGAAGTGTACGAGACTTCTAGTTGCTCCACATCCTTGTCAACACTTGGTATGGTCAGTCTCATTAAGTTTCAACCTTCTAATAGGTTCATAATAATATCAAATTGTGGCTTTAATGTGTGTTTCCCCTATGGATAATAATGTGGTGTATCCTTGAATGTCCTTATGTTCCATCCGTCTTCTTTGGTAGAGAGCATGTGTTTTGCTCAATTGTAATTAGCTTGCATGTTTTCTTATTATGAAGTTTGAGATTCTGTATATGTATTGGATACACAGTTTTTATCAGATAAGTGATTTGAATATATTTTTCTTCTAGTCTGTGCCTTATCTTTTTTTTTTTTTTGACAAGTAGGAGTTCTTAATTCAGAAGAATGTATTATTTTTGTCTTTTATTAGTCATGATTTCAGTGTTGTGCCCAAATAACAAAGATTTTCTCCTATGTTTTCTTTCAGAAAGTTAACAGCTTTTGGTTTTACACTAAAATATACAATTCATTTTGAGTTAATTTTTATAAATCTTGTATAGATTCAAGTTCATTTATTTTTCCTATATAAAGTTCTAATTATTCAGGCATCATTTATTGAGAAGACTATTCTTACTGTACTGGTTTGCCTTTGCACCTTTGCTGAAAATCAAATGGCATTATATACGAAGGTCTATTCTGTACTCCCTATTGTATTAAAAAAAAGATTTTTTTTTATTGTATTCCATTGATAAATTTTTCTATCTTGACACCTATCATGATTGCTATAGCTAGAATCCAGATAGTGTAACTTCTCCAACTTTGCTCTTCTTTTTTGTGTGCTGCTTTTTGGATTTCCATGCAAATTTTAGAATTAACTTCTCAATCTACAAAAAAAGCCTTCTGAGATTTTGATCTGAATTTCACTGGATCTGGGGATAATTGGCACATTACCAATATTGAGTCTTCTGAGTCTTACTTAACGTGGTATACGTCTCAATTTATTTAGGTCATCTCTAATTTTTTTTCTGCAATATTTTATAGTTTTCAGTATACATTTCTGTTAAATTTCTCCCTAGATATTTTACATTTTACATCAATGGTATTGCTTTTTTAAAAAATTTCAATTTTTAATTGATTATTAATAGGATATGGAAATATGATTGATTTTTGTATATTGATCTAGTATACTACAACTATGTTTTTCTCAATTATTAGTTCTGATGGTTTTTATGCTTATTTCAAAAGATTTTCTATGATGTAGTCATCATCAAATAAAGGCAGTTTACATCTTCCTTTCTGATATGGATGCCTTTGTTTCTTTTCTGCCTTCTTCCTTTAGCTACAATCTTTAGTACAATGTTGATTAGAGATTGTGTGAGCAGATATCCTTTATTTTATATCAGGGATAAATCTTCTGTCTTTTGTCATTTAACATGTTAGCTGTAGTTTTTTTGTGATGACTTTTATCAGGATGAAGAGATTTTTTTCTAATACCAGTTTACTGAGCTCTTTTATCGGAATAGTTAACAGATTTTGTCAAATGCTCTTTCTACATCTATTGAGATAATCACCTTTATTTGTATCTGATTGTTGATATAGTAAATTGCATTGATTTATTTTTTACTGTTAAGGCAACCTTTTATCCTTGGACAAAACTGAATTGGTCGTGATGCATTAGCCCTTGTATATATTTTTTGGATTTAATTTGTTAAATTATTATTTAGAATATTTTTATATGGATTCATGAGGGATATTTGTCAGATTACTTTTTCTTGTAATATCATTTTTCTGGTTTTAGTATCATTTGTAATCCTTGCCTTATAAAAGTAGTTGCAAAATCATTCTTCTAATTCAATTTTCTATAAGATTTTGTGTAGAATTTATATTATTTCTTTTTCAAATATTGAATATATTCACCAATAAAGCTGTCTGGCCTTGAAATTTTCTTTGTTACGTAACTTTTCTTTTTCTATAAGAAGAATATTAGCTTTATTTTATGTACGTATGTATGTATGTTTTTGAAAATGTACATGGCAAAACAAACACTACTACAAAAATCTCTGCATGTACAGTTCAGTAACAGTGGTTACATTCTTCAAGTTGTGCCAACTTTCTTGACAATCTTTTCCAAACTAGTTCACCAGGGCAAATCCACTGCCCTCCTATGCTTCTCATCTATCTTTCAAGTTGCAATTGTCAATTTGATCACATATTGGTAATTCTTTAGAAGTGTGTAATGCTTAATGCAGACATCCTTTTATAATTTGGTTAAACTCTTATTTGTTTCAATTACAATTTTGGGGATAGTTTTAGTTCAAGGATCAAAGATTTCCTCAGGGAAATAGTTTTGGTGGATCATCTGGCCTCAATGGCTACAGAAAGTCTAGATCCTATGAGAAGTCAAAATTTTGTTCCCCATTTTTCTCAACTTGATCAGATTCTTCTGTAGAACCCTTGATTTAAATCTTCAGTAATGGTAGCTGGACACCATTCATTTCTTGTGATCTCATGGCAAAGGAGGCAGTTTGTGATGAGCTGAGAATGAACAATGAAATTAAGTTCATTCAGGGCTGTAGCTCTCAGGCAAATAATTGAAATTTACCCATTGGCACTTTCATAAGCTTTAATCACTTATATGGTAGTTTAGATGGAGAGGAAAGGGTAAAGTTCCATCTCAAATCAGCTCCCACTGAAAAGGTCATCACCCCTCCATGAGTATTGATAGGGAAACCTCTTCTATGCATGCAAAGCCGCTTGATGCATCATAGGTGAAGAGAACAAAGGGGCAAAGGGACAAAGCATTTATATATCGCAGACTGGAGGGGTCTATGTGGATAGGAAAAGGGGAAGAGGAGGAAGAGGGAGATTTCCATTGATGTAGTCTGGGCTCAGGGTAAGTGATGGTCTTGTGGTCAGCCTTGATGGCACCAAAGGAAGAACATTTCCTCCTTTCCTGGGACCTAAGAATAGACCTTGCTAGCGTGCAATTGTATAGTTATCATATACCTTACCACTAAGGCTCTAGGGGAGCTTACAACTAAGACACTAGGGGAGGAGGTCTTCCCCTAAGACACATTCTTTCGGTATGAATTCTAGCGTGTCATGCAAGCTAAGGGGGGAAAAACTGTTTTTGCTGCCTCGCATAGTTGTTCATGGAGGCAATTTGACACATATTTACTCCATTGATAGGAGTCATCCTTGTTCCTCTGGTTTTCCCAGGGAAAAGAGATCAATTGTGGTACCTTGGTGGCCCTTCACAAGACTTTAAGACTCCAGTCACTACATAATGTATTAGGAGGTAGAACAGAAGCACCAAACTCAATATTAGGCCAATTCCTGGAATGTGTTGGACAATTTTTAACAACAAATTAATTTTTTTGGCTTGACATAGGGCAATTGAAGTTATTTCTTCTTGTGTGAACTTTATAATTTGTATATTTATGCAAATATATTGAACATGCCTGCATAAAGATGTCTATAATATGCCCTTATTATGTCTTTAAAATATTTGGAATCTGTAGTAATGACACCTCTCTCATTCATCATGTTAATCATCTCTTTTTTCATGATCAATTTGGCTAGAGATTTATTAATTTTTTTGATCTTCTCAAAGAACCGGCTTGTAATTTCTTTAATTTTCTCTATTATTTTTCAGTTTCCTATCTTATTGATCTCCACTCTGATCTTTATTATGTAATTTCTTCATCTTAATTGGGTTGTATTTGTTTTCTTTTTCTATTTTCTAAGGAGGATGCTGAGGTTATGGATTTCAGTTACTTTTCTTCATTTAAATATATGTGTTTGGTGCTATAAATTTCACTCTAAGCAGTGCTTTAGCTACACCCCTCAAATTTGGTGTGAATTGTTTTAATTTTTCTTAAATTTAAAATATATTTTAATTTTCATTTTATTTCTTCTCTGATGCAGAATTTTTCAGAATTATGCTAGTTTGTTTCCAAATATGTGCGAGGTATTTCTAAATTCTTTTCATTATTTATTTAAAATAAAAATATATTTAAATTTTAATCTCATATTTCAGAGAATATAATTTTTTATGATACGAAAATTTTAATTTTTTGAGACTTTATTTTACTGATGCAAATATAACATTTCCTGAAAAAAATTTCCATGTGTACTTAAAAAGAAGGTGGCTTCTTCTTCTAAAAAAAAAATCTATTACTCTATAAATGGTATTCAGTTTAAGTGGATTAATAGTGTTTTTAATTCACTCATATCTTTACTGATTTTCTAACTATTTCCATGTTAATTGTTGAGAGAAAGGTATTAAAATTTCCAAAAAACTCTATTTGTGAATTTTTCTATTTTTCCTTGAAGTTCCATCAGTTTTGAAGTTCTGCTATTGGGTGCACAATCATTTCGATTTATTATGTTCTCAGGATGAATTAATCCCTTTTGCATTACAAAATAACCTCCTAAAGAAAAAACTCTAAATAGAAGCGACCATTGAACTGAAGTAGTTACAATACTGAGAAGGGAAATAGAAACAAAACAAATAAGCAAAAAAGAAAACATAACAAAAACAAGGCAAAATGAGGACAGATTTAACCTTAAAACTAAGCCTAGAAAATACCATCACAGTTTGACTAGACATCAAAGTTGACCATATTTTGGAGATGTCATCAGGAGAGACCAATCACTGGAAAAGGATATCATGCTTGGTAAAGTAGAGTGTGTACAAAAAAGAGGGAGTCCCTTGGTGAAATGGATTGACACAGTGGTGGTAAAAATGGGCTCAAACATAGCAACGATTTTGAAGATGGTTCAGGACTGGGCAATGTTTCATTCAGTTGTAAATAAGTTCTCTATGAGTTGAAACCAACTTGACGGCACATAACAACAACAAATATTGGTCAAGTAAGAGCTTTTATGCCACCCATAAATCTCCTCCCTTTGAACCCTGAAGAAATAAAAACCTAGTTAAAAATATGGATGAAGCAGTGGGAGAGCAAGCTTGGGAAAGAGAGATGGCTGCCATCACTCATTTTTTTTTTTTTCCATTAAGAAAAAAAGACCAAGTTATGGAAAGAGGAAAAGCTTTATCATTAAATAATACTTGAAAATTCAATTATTATTTTGGCCTGGAATTATTAACTATTTCTCTGACACTATTTTTATGATTCAAGAATGATTGTAGAAATTTTTGGTATTTAAAAGTGTTCAGAGAAACTGTAAAAACCTTCTCTTGTTCATCTAAAAAAATCAGAACTAACTCTACCAAATAGGTTTAATTGCACTATGAGAGACAATATTAAAGCTGTTTCTGACTTTTTCTTATGATTCTGCTAGTTTAATCTAACATTTACTTTACTATGACATTTTTCCAATTTTGGTTTTGGTATCCAGGCTCTTTTCCTAGATTATCTTGGTCTTACCTACCTTTTATAAGATGCAAGTGGTGCAGTGGTTAAAGTAGTGAGCTGATAACTGAAAGGTTAGTGGTTTAAATCCATCAGCCTCTCCATGGGAGAAAGATGTGGCAGTCTGGGTCTGTAAAGATTTACAGCCTTGGAAACCCTATTGGGTAGTTCTACTCTGCCCTATAAGATCACTATGAGTTGGAATCAACTCAACAGCAGTGGGTTTTGTTCTAATTCTATTAAACTAATCCCTTCTCATCTTTGGGGCACCTTTCAACTGACTGACTTTAAATCAGGACAAACAATGAAGCTCAGAATCCATTTTTTACTGGCTTTTTTGGTAAGGAAGTCAGCAAGGATATTCCTCAAGGAGCTTTGTCACTCTCTGCAAAGAAGGGTCCTATCAGGTTGTTTATTAAGGAGTTTTGAAGTAGTCTCAAAGAAGCATCCTTCTTTACACAATTTTTTCCTCCCTACTTTTTTTTTTTTTTTTTTACCCTTCAGTAGGAGCCCTCGTGGCACAGTGGTTAAGAGTTATGGCTGCTAATCAAAAGTTGGAAGTTTGAATCCACCAACAGCTCCTAGGAAACCCTATGGGGCGGTTCCACTTTGTCCTATGGGGTTGCTATGAGTTGGAATCGACTTGACGGCAACAGGTTTTTTTGGGGTTTATCCTACAGTTAAGGAGCCCTGGTGGTGCAATGGTTAAGTGCTCTGCTGTTTACTGAAAGGTCTGCAGTTCAAATCCACCAGATGCTCTGCTGGAGAAAGATGTGGCAGTCTGTTTCCATGAAGATTACAGCCTAGGAAACCCTATGAGGCAGCTGTACTCTGTCCTATAGGGTCGTGATGAGTCAGAATCTATTCAAGAGCACACAACAACACCCTTCAATTAATAATAAGAAAAATTTGAGCTTAGCTATATAAACATCATGGTGATTATATTCATTTATGCAAGCTGCTTAGCTTTGTGCCTAATTACCATGAAGCACAATAGGGATTAGTCATATTATTAAATATGCTAGATAATTCTGCTATAAATTGTATTTGATTAAAACCCTAAATCCTGTTCATATGTGCCCATGGTGTTCAGGAAACACAGCCAACTACTCAAAACTTAGAAAAGAAATCCCACATTTTCAGTCTTTTTGTCTTTTTCTGGTGTCCTTCTGCCCCTCTGAAATTTTCTTAATGGATTAATTCATTGGTATATGTTCATAGGAAGCAGAGGGTGATGTGTAGGTGCTATCTCCTTGTTAATGTTCTGGGCTCTTCTGATCCATCCTCTTTCCTTATTGGGAAGTTTCTCAGAGCCATGCCATTGGCCATCTTCTCTTTATTTGGGGAAAATTTAGAGAGAGTTCTTCTTTATCCATGGCTTTAGGAGTCATTCATATATTAGAACCCTAAAATAATATCTACTGTCCAGGCTGCTTTCCTTCCCTCCTGTTTTTAAACTCTGATTAATTAACAGCTCCATTTGGCTAACTCATAAGCATTTCCAAATTAACATTCCAAATCTGGACTTGTAATATTTCTTGTGAAGCCCTCAATCTGTAATTGTCATTATCTCAGTAAATAATGCCACAATTCATTAATTAAATAGGCATTTATTCATTGCCTTCTGTGTGATAAGCATTGGTTTAGGTACCAGTGTTATAAACAAAACCAATATCCTGTGTTTTAGGAGCCTATGCCTCCATATACATAATTATTCAAGTCATACAACTAGAAGCTTCTTAAGATATATTTTTCTTTTTAACCCTATAGGTTTAACTTTCAATATAAATATCAAATAAATCTGCTACACTTATTATCCACTGCTACCACAATAACTCAAGATCCCATTCACGCTTTTCAGTGGTTCCACATCTCAATCACACCAAATTTCCTGCCAAGAACTTATGGTCCTGTAAAATTTAGCACCTACACAAGGAGGGACAAAGGGAAGAAGGAAGCAAGGAAGGAAGCAATGTGAGGTCTTTTTCTTTTTTTTCTTCCTTGTATGGATACCATGGAAACCCTGGTGGCGTAGTGGTTAAGTGCTACAGCTGCTAACCAAAGGATCGGCAGGTCGAATCTGCCAGGTGCTCCTTGGAAACTCTATGGGGCAGTTCTACTCTGTCCTATAGGGTCGCTATGAGTCGGGATCGAATCAATGGCACTGGGCTTTGGGTATGGAAACCCAGACAATTTTATAATTGTGTGTGTGTGTGCTTATTCTTTCCAGCTAGCATAACATATACTTGAGTGCAATTTCTCTACTTGTTAATGAATGATCATTAACATGCACCTGTGTTTTAGTTAGAGTATAAGCTAAGCATTTGTAACAAGGATGCTCCAATACTGTGCCTTAAATAAGACAGAAGTTTCTCTCTCATGGAAGGATTTGGAAGTGAACCTTCCATGGCCGTTGAGGAGCTCTGTCATTCTCAACATGAGGCTTTCATCTCTTGGTTCAAAGTTGTTCCTCCACTGTTGTCTTTCCACTGGGAGTGGAAAAATAGAAAGTGGGAAGCAAGAAACTTTCATTTCTAAATGACATCACCTGGAAATTGTACAAGCATTTTAATGGCTAGAACTTAGTCACATGCTACACCTAGCTACAAAAAGATTCTGGAAAATGTAGTTTTAGTTGGACAGCTGTACCATAGCTAAATCTTGTTGTAGGAAGAGGTTGGTGTTCCATTATTAAAAGAAGAGAGAAACAATGAACACTGGACTTTAAACTTCAGCCTTTGCACCATTGATATCTTTCACAAATTTTGCTTGATGAAGACTGTGCACTACTTCTATCTCTTCTTGCTACTTTTCCTTTTGTATTTTATACATGAAACATAGTATATTAATCAGTCAAGGTGAATACTAAATGAATATTTCAAGAAGAACCTCTCTAACCTGAATTTTTAATCTAATGGAATCATAATTTTAAGAGTAAAGTATGCTGCCATTCAAATTCAAAAAAGAGTAGTTTATTTTTAGAACTCTAGAGCTGTAGAAAACATTGCCATGAAATTGGCACAAAATGTGTCTTTCAACAAGTATATGATGAACAAGCTCCTTCCAAACTTAATTTCATTTCTAATTTTTCTTCATATTTTTTGAAACTTATTCAGGTGAGATGATAAGATGAAGATGATAAGAACAAGCCAAGTTGTAGGTCCTTAATGTACCGTGTACACTTAAATAATTAATGTAATAAAACAATTAAGGGAAATAAATAATCCTTCTAGGGGTTATTAAACAAAGGAAAGACCACAACCTCTAGGGCTTATTAAACAAAGGAAAGACCACAACCTCATGCCTTAAACTTGAAGAAATTTAAGGAAAATAGAAGAAAAAATTTGGCACAAAGTAGGAAACTTTTAATCAAGCTATCTCATTTACCAAAATTGGGACTGACATCAAGAGTATCCTGAAAACCCTCACTAAATTTCCCCAGTTCTCATAGAAATGGATGGATCAGTTGAGTTAGCACAGTGATAGAGTGAAAACTGCTGCTGTAGTTTCCCAAGTAAAATGGAACAGATGAATAAATACAAATGATTCCATCTTGAATTGGAAAAGTGATCTCAGTCCTGGGAGTATCTCTCTATAGGAACCACATAGTTCTAAGTAGAACAAACACTGGAAAGGACACTTAACAAAATCCCAGAGGGAGGCTAGAGCACAGATTGTCCATAGTTAGCTCTAACTGAGCTTTTTTTCCCTCTCTATCTATAACTTTGATTTCCAGGGCAGTGCAAATCTTTAAATTGTGGCTCATAATTAAGACAAACAGGTAACAAATCACATGGAAGAGCCACAAAAAGAAAAGCCACCCACAGATCAGAGCCAATAGGTCGTCTGAATAGAACTCACCATGAACAAATCAACAAAAAAAAAATTATAGCCCATTAGAGGAAAAGGTATAAGATCAAAACAAACATTTTAAAGAAAGATCAAAAAAAAAAATCTAAAATCAAGATTGAAAAAAAATCCAGTATAGAAAAATATGTAATTCCAGAAATAGAAGTTGCCTACTGTTAACTTCATATTATAGAGGCAATTATTAAGATAATGGATTTTAGAAGGAATAGTTTAAAGACTCACATTGAAACAACAGAATGAGATTAAAATAAAAATTGCAGAATTTGAGGAAACAAGTTGAGGACAGAAAAAAAAGCCACATGGAAGTAAAATATAGGTAAGAAACTACAAGAAAGGTAATAAGCATTACTGACATTTTTCCTTACAGAGGAAAAGTCTTGAGTTAACAGCTGGAAATCAGAGCAAAAAAAGGCAAAGAGGTCACACCTATTCACAAAAATTAATTCTTATAGAAGACAGACAAAGACAATCCAATGAAAAGATAATTGAAATTCCCAGTAAATAGAACAGAACATGCATTCAAGTATACAATAAAAGAAAATTGTCCTGAAATGAAGAAAATTATATCAGTAAACTAAAAGAACACAGCAAATTTCAGGAAAATTTGATAGAGCATGATTGGGACTAATGCTTTTCTTGTTAGTTATTGAATTAAAAAAAAAGTGAAGATATACTCAGGTGTCCAGTTTAGAGGAGAGAAAGAGACACATACAAGGACAGAAAAAAAATCATCCTGGTCTCATAGTTCATCACATACTATTCAAAGCCTGAAAAGTTTAGCTACAGTGAAAACATTTTGACAGCATTAAACATTTTCCAGAGTTAAGACTGGTTAAAATCTCAAAACCATTTTGAAACACTTTTAAATCAAGTTCCACTGACTACAAACATTAGAGTGTTAAAATGTTGTATAAAATCTCCATTCTCAATAAGCTACTTTACTGAGTATTACATAATGTGAACCCTCCCCCGGTTCACTGGAAAGCAATGTTATAACTCTGCCACGCATTGAATTCAGCTCCAGGTCTGTATGAAACCTGGTGTCTGCTCCATTCTCGGTCTCTTTCCAGGTGCGTAATGTTCCAAATTTAAGGTATACATAATTATGGACAATGGAACCCTAGTTCAGAAACTGTTTCAGGCTCTTTTTCTTATGCCAATTTTGTGTCTTGCCTGTTTATTCTCCAATTTTAGAATTTGGTTTATTTCTAGATTAGGCAGAATATCAGAACCTCTCAGACATGTTCTGTGAAAGTTTCTTCTCCTACCTACTCCTTAACTTCCCAAATCACAAAAAGTTGATAAGAGATGTTCTTCCTTCTATAACAAGGCATACAGAAGATGTTTCTCAGGTTCATCTGTCAGATTAGAGAAAGTACCTTAAGAGAGGAATGTCACGTTGAAGCAGAAGCTTAGCCATACCATTTAGAACAACATGAAAAATGGTCAGAAAAGCCTACAATGAACTTACTTCAGTCAACCAAACCCAAACCAACTGCTGTCGGTGGAGTTCATTCAAATTATAGTGATCTCATAGAGTTTCCAAGGCTGTAAATTTTAAAATAAGCAGACCACCATATCTTTCTCCCAAGGAGCAACTGGTGGGTTCAAACCACCGATATCTTGGTTAGCCACCAAAGGCCTTAACCACTGCTCCACCAAGGCTCCTATGTCAGCCACAGCAGGAACTAAATTTATGACAAGACTAATTGCATACCACAGTGGCTACTGGGTCAGAATCTATTGATAAAATGCTTTGTTTGGAGACAGAGTAGCACAGAATCTACAGATTAAAACCTCTTTCAAGATCCTATTATTTTCTGCTCTGAAAAAAAAAAATTTTTTTGGCACCATGTGCTGAGTCATACAGTGTGTTTAAATTTTTGGTTGGTAATAAGATTTTGAGAAGAATTATCTAGTACTACATGGTTATCACAGAATGTTTAATGTTGTCAAATCCACGATTGTTGTTGTTGTTAGGTGACATCGAGTTGCTTCTGACTCATAGCGACCCTATGCACAACAGAACGAAACACTGCCCAGTCCTGCGCCATCTTTACAATCGTTGTTACGCTTGAGCTCATTGTTGTAGCCATGTGTCAATCCACCTCGTTGAGGGCCTTCCTCTTTTCTACTGACCCTGTACTCTGCCAAGCATGATGTCCTTCTCCAGGGACTGATCCCTTCTGACAACATGTCCAAAGTATGTAACACGCAGTCTTGCCATCCTTGCCTCTAAGGAGCATTCTGGCCACACTTCTTCCAGGACAGATTTGTTCATTCTTTTGGCAGTCCATGGTATATTCAATATTCTTCACCAACACCACAATTCGAAAGCATCAACTCTTCTTCAGTCTTCCTTATTCATTGTCCAGCTTTCACATGCATATCATGCGATTGAAAATACCATGGCTTGGGTCAGGCGCACCTTAGTCTTCAGGGTTACATACTTGCTCTTCAAAACTTTGAAAAGGTCCTTTGCAGCAGATTTGCCCAATGTAATGCATCTTTTGATTTCTTGACTGCTGCTTCCATGGCTGTTGATTGTGGATCCAAGTAAAATGAAATCCTTGACAACTTCAATCTTTTCTCCGTTTATCATGATGTTGCTCACTGGTCCAGTTGTGAGGATTTTTGTTTTCTTTATGTTGAGGTGTAATCTGTACTGAAGGCTGTGGTCTTTCATCTTCAATAGTAAGTGCTTCAAGTCCTCTTCACTTTCAGCAAGCAAGGTTGTGTCATCTGCATAATGCAGGTTGTTAATGAGTCTTCCTCCAATCCTGATGCCCCGTTCTTCTTCTCATAGTTCAGCTTCTCAGATTATTCAGCATACAGATTAAATAGGTATGGTGAAAGAATACAACCCTGACACACACCTATCCTGACTTTAAACCAATCGATATCCCCTTGTTCTGTCCGAACAATTGCCTCTTGATCTATGTAAAGGTTCCTCATGAGCACAATTAAGTGTTCTGGAATTCCCATTCTTCGCAGGGCTATCCATAGTTTGTTATGATCCACACTGTCGAATGCCTTTGGATAGTCAATAAAACACAGGTAAACATCCTTCTGGTATTCTCTGCTTTCAGCCAGGATCCGTCTGACATCAACAATGATATCCCTGGTTCTACATCCTCTTCTGAAACCGGCCTGAATTTCTGGCAGTTCCCTGTCAATATACTGCTGCAGCCGCTTTTGAATGATCTTCAGCAGAATTTTGCTTGCGTGTGATATTGATGATATTGTTCTCTAATTTCCACATTTGGTTGGCTCACCTTTCTTGGGAATAGGCACAAATATGGATCAGTTCCAGTCAGTTGTCCGGGAAGCTGTCTTCCGTATTTCTTGTCATAGACGAGTGAGCACCTCCAGCGCTGCATCTGTTTGTTGAAACACCTCAGCTGATACTCCATCAATTCCTGGAGCCTCGTTTTCCACCAATGCCTTCAGAGCAGCTTGGACTTCTTCCTTCAATACCATTGGTTCCTGATCATATGCCACCTCTTGAAATGGTTGAATATCGATTAATTCTTTTTGGTATAATGACTCTATATTTCTTCCATCTTCTTTTGATGCTTCCTGCATCATTTAATATTTTCCCCCATGGAATCCTTCACTATTGCAACTGGAGGCTTGAATTTTTTCTTCAGTTCTTTCAGCTTGAGAAACGCCGAGCATGTTCTTCCCTTTTGGTTTTCTATCTCCAGCTCTTTGCACATGTCATTATAATACTTTGTCTTCTCAAGAGGCCCTTTGAAATCTTCTGTTCAGTTCTTTTACTTCATGAATTTTGCCTTTTGCTTTAGCTCTCGACGCTCAAGAGCAAGTTTTGGAGTCTCCTCTGACATCCATCTTGGTCTTTTCTTTCTTTCCTGTCTTTTCAGTGACCTCTTGCTTTCTTCATCGACGATGTCTTCTATTTCATTCCACAACTCGTCTGGTCTTTGGTCACAAGTGTTCAATGCGTCAAATCTATTCTTCAGATGGTCTCTAAATTCAGGTGGGATATGCTCAAGGTCATATTTTGGCTCTCATGGACTTGCTCTAATTTTCTTCGGTTTCAGCTTGAACTTGCATATGAGTAATTGATGGTCTGTTCCACAGTCGGCCCCTGGCCTTGTTCTGACTGATGACATTGAGCTTTTCCATCATCTCTTTCCACAGATGTAGTCAATTTGATTTCTGTGTTCCATCTGGCGAGGTCCATGTGTATAGTCGCCGTTTATGTTGGTGAAATAAGGTATTTGCAATGAAGAAGTCGTTGGTCTTGCAAAATTCTATCATTCAATCTCTGGCATTGTTTCTATCACCAAGGCCATATTCTCCAACTACTGGTGTTTCTTCTTTGTTTCCAACTTTTGCATTCCAATCGCCAGTAATTATCAATGCATCTTGATTGCATGTTCAATCAATTTCAGACTGCAGCAGCTGATAAAAATCTTCTATTTCTTCATCTTTGGCCCTAGTGGTTGGTGCGTAAATTTGAATAGTAGTCGTATTAACTGGTCTTCCTTGTAGGTGTGTGGATATTATCTTATTACTGACAGCTTTGTACTTCAGGATAGATCTTGAAATGCTCTTTTGGGCGATGAATGCAACACCATTCCTCTTCGAGTTGTCATTCCCAGCATAGTAGGCTATATGGTTGTCCAGTTCAAAATGGCCAATTTAGCTCACTAATGCCTAGGATATTGATGTTTATGCATTCCATTTCATTTTTGATGATGTCCAATTTTCCTAGATTCATACTTCGTACATTCCAGGTTTTGATTATTAATGGATGTTTGCAGCTGTTTCTTCTCATTTTGAGTAGTACCACATCAGCAAATGAAGGCCCCAAAAGCTTTACTCCACCCACATCATTAAGGTCGACTCTACTTTAAGGAGGCAGCTCTTCCCCAGTCATCTTTTGAGTGCCTTCCAACCTGGGGGGCTCATCTTCCAGCACTATATCAGACAATGTTCCACTGCTATTCATAAAGTTTTCACTGGCTAATGCTTTTCAGAAGTAGACTGCCGGGTCCTTCCTAGTCTGTCTTAGTCTGGAAGCCCAGCTGAAACCTGTCCTCCATGAGTGTTCCTGCTGGTATCTGAATACCGGTGGCATAGCTTCCAGCATCACAGCAACACACAAACCCCCACAGTATGACAAACTGACAGACATGTGGGGGAAATCCATGATTAATGGTTACTTATCTGTACCACTGGAACTTGGCTGCTTATTTTTCGTGGCTCCTTTTATTAGGTTATGTGGGGAACTGCTGGTTTTCTAAATGTGACACACACACACAAACCCAAAACAGAACACATCAAGGTTCCCTGACTATCACACAGGAAGCCATTAATAGGCTTGTAAGGCTTATCTATGGGTAAAAAATCTAAAAGAGACAAAATTTTAACTTAATCTTACTTGTTGCACTCCCTTATTTGCAAGCCTCATACCCCAGATATTTTGCCTCAACAAACATGGCCTCACCAACCAACTGGAAAAGCCCATATCTGTACCCATTCCAAAGAAAGGTGATTCAATAGAAGGCAGAAATTATCTAACAATATCATTAATACCACATGAAATAAAATTTTGCTGAAGATACTTCAAAAAATGTTTGCAGCAATACATCCACAAGGAACTTCCAGAAATTCAAGCCAGATTCAGAAGAGGATGCGAAATGAAGGCTATCATTGCTGATGTCAGAGTGATCTTGGCTGAAATCAGAGAATACCAGAAAGATGTTTACCTGTGTTTTATTGACTCTGCAACAGCATTCAGCTGTGTGGATCATGACAAATTATGGATAACATTGCAAAGAATGGGCATTCCAGAATGCTTAATTGTGCCCGTTTGGAACCTGTGCATAGAGAAAGAGGCAGTCATTTGAACAGAACAAGGGAATAATATATGGATTAAAATCAGAAAATGTGCACATCAGGTTTGTATCCTTTTACCTTATTTGTTCAATCTGTACGCTGAGCAAACAATCCAAGAAGCTGAACTATGTGAAGAAGAACATGACATCAGGATTGAAGGAAGACTCATTAACAGCCTGTGAAATGCAGATGATACAACTTTGCTTGCTGAAAGTTAAAAGGGTTCGAGGCACTGGAGAAGATCAAAGAATACAGCCTTCAGTATGGATTACACACACCTCAACATAAAGAAAACAAAAATCCTCACAATTAGATCAATAAGCAGTTTCATGATAAAGAGAAAAAATTGAAGTTGTCAAAGATTTCATTTTATTTGGATTCACAATCAATGACTATGGAAGCAACAGCCAAGAAACCAAGGGACATATTGTATTGAGGAAATCTGCTGCAAAAGACCTCTTTAAAGTGTTGAAAAGCAAGGATATTACCTTGAGGACTATGGTGCACCCGACCCAAGCTGTGGTATTTTCAGTCACCTCGTATGAATTTGAAAGACGGACAATGAATAAGGAAGACTGAAGAAGAATTGATGCCTTCGAATTATGGCGTTGGTGAAGAATATTGAATATATCATGGACTGCCAGAAGAATGAACAAGTCTATCTTGGAAGAAGTACAGCCAGAGTGCTCCTTGGAAGTGAGGATGGTGAGACTCTGTCTCATATACTTTGGAAATGTTATCAGGTGCGACCAGTCCCAGGAGAAGAACATCATGTTTGGTAAAGTAGAGGATCAGCAAAAAAGAGGAAGACCCTTCACAGATGGATTGACATAGTGACTTAAACAATGGGCTCAGACACAGCAATGTTTGTGAGGATGATGCAGGACTAAGCAGTGTTTCCTTGTGTTGTACATAGGGCTGCTATGACTTAGATTTGACTTGATGGCACCTAACAACAACGTTTGTTTTGCCTTTTGCACTTACGAAGGTCTCCACTGGAGGGCAGGAAATACAGTGGTAAATGTATACAACCAAAGAACCTGAGAGAAGCAAATAGTGGGTGGCACACAGTATATACCACGGGCCATGAAAAGGTGTCAGTTTCTACATTTTATAGTGGTCAAGGAAGGAGAAATTGATACACATATTTTATCAAAAACATTCAGCTGAAAACATTTGGAGTGTCATAATATAAACACCAGTCAAGAAGTGCGTTGATGGCAGGTAGTCCATGAAAACATTCTTCTTCTGTTTTGAAATTATGGGCCATCTTAGCTGACCATAACTATTTACTTCAAATCAAATAGTGGAACAAACCCTTCTATCAGAAAATCATTGCCAGTGAAACAAACACTTTTCTTTGAATCCTGGGTTTGGGGTTCTGGATGGTACCAAATAAAACAGTTTAGGAAAACACTTGTACTATTTGAAAGACATGCTTCAGCACAAATACTGCTCCAGATTTACTTTTGTTTCATTTCTTATTTCTTTTAAGGGAATTAACATTGACTTCATGATCAGAAAGCATTCCCTAGCATACTTTTGTTTGCATACTGGATCTTCCTCACAGAATATGTAATATTGGACAACCAATTTAACCACAAACTTTCTCTTCCAGTCACACAGACAGTGTCTACTTCATTTCTGTGGTAATAAAAAGTGATTACATATGTGATGGCACTTTGTAAACTATATCTCATCGTATAATATTAATATTTATCATTTTAATAGTGATTTTTTGCAGCTTCTGTTCTAGTCACTTAACTAATTTAACACGACAACTATTTTGACTACCAAAAAATTGTAAAAGCCTGTCCAAGTTATACACACACACATACACACACACACACCTTCTGCATGACCCTAGCCTCAGAACAGCCCATGGAGGGTTAATCACTGAGACAGATGTCTCTTTTTTTATATAATTTATTTGTTGTTGTTCTTGTGACAGGTATCTTGATTCAAGAACATATAACCTATTTTTCTATCCCAAATAGTGCTATTTATTGGCTATCTGTAACCATTATCTTGACTTCTGATTCTGCTTTTCAGGATTTAAAATCTCGAAGAAAATGAGCACACACTCATGCACACATGTCATTCCTCCCTAAAGAAATCATCTCTTCAAGGCCAATATTACCACTGTTGGAGAACTGCCATTGTAAAAAGAGTCCCCTTGAGAAATGTTAAGCTAAAAGATGAACCCATGCTCATTTTTTCTAAAATAATTTCTCTTGTTGGATTTTTTGGAAGGGTAAGAAATATTTAACTAGGCTCTCTAGACACATTAACATATAACTTTCCAAATGTATGTTAATGTTCAAAACTAGTTTAGTCAAAACTAATGATCCCAGTGCTTTGTTTATTATAGCAAGTTTTGCTGTTCCTAAAAGGATATATGTAGAGTTCACATTCATTTTACCTATAGAATTTCATCTGTGTTCTCAGTTCCTGAGAGATAATCCCTAAATAAAACCTTGGATTTTAAGTGTCTCCAATGAGGACTCCAAACCACACCTGAAATAGCTATAAAAACCTATTCAAGTTACACACACATGCACACACACACACGCATGCACAATAGGCTATATCGGTGAGGTGATGAGATGAGTCTGGGGTGGGGGCTGAGCAGGCCAGAAAGATATACCATATAACACCTTGTGATCACCTCCTGATATCAACTGGCCTTGTAGGAGAGAGACTGGAGTTTGTATTACGTAATGAGACCCCCAGTAAAAGCTCTGGACACCAAAGTTCCATAGGCTTCCTGGTTGGTAGAAGGCATTGATACACATGGGAAGGTGGTACATACCTTTTGGAGTAAGAAAGCTTTGCACTGGGAATCCTCCCAGACCTCGCCCTATGAATCTCTTCATTTATATCATTGTTTTCCCACAATAATACTGTAATCATAAGTATAATACTTTCTGTGAGTTCTGTGAGACATTCCAATTAATTATTGAACCTGAGGGATCAGGGGAAGCCAGCAGGTCATAAGTGAGGAGAGATGGGGTCCTTGAGCTTAGAACTGGCATCAGTGAAGTGGTAGTGGGGAAACCCCAAATTTGTAGCCAACGGGTTAGATGTGAGAGGAGTCCTAGGGATTCCCAAGTTTGTGGCTGGCATCTGAAATCTTGGGCCTATTTGGCAGTCTGAAGGACTATATCCCTTGACTTGTGAGATCTGACCAATTTTTAAGTGGTTAAGGTAAAAAAAAGAAATGTTGCACGAGCAGCTGGTGTCAGAATTGAACAGAGAAGTAGAAAGTGGGAATTTGTTACATATACCCTCATAGTTGGTGTCAGAAAAGCTGGGATTTAATGATTACACCACATAATGTATTTTTATCATATTAATCACATCAAACTCATTGACAAAGCTGTTTTGTTTCAGAATTTCTTTATGGTTTTTAATATCTGAATACACTGTTAAGATTTCAATACACTGAGAAAGAGTATCAATGAACTACATTAGTGAGAAGTTTAGCAGAAATTCAGAGAAATGAAAAGAATATAAGGATATTAAACTTTACAGAGGTGTGATGACTTGGTATCACATACAAGAAGGGAGTTACATGATTGCAGTGTCCCTTTGCTGAATTATTTCTTCTTCATTTATTCAAAAGTGTTTTATAGCTGGTATTCAACGTATATTCAACTTGATACAAAATAAAGATTGCTATGGTTGACAAGAAGAAGAAACAAATCCTTCATGAACAATAAAATCAAACATCCTGTAACTATAAATTCATAGAATGTGAAAAATACTGCTGAGTAAATCTTCTTTTTTTTTAAGATATTGATCTACTGATAATCATTGTAGGAGATTAAAAACAATGATGAATTTTAAAACTGCATTTTTCTTTGTAAGAGAAAAAGCATTATTTTAAAGCAGTTTAAATATTTGTGTATAGTTCTGTATGATATTTACCTAAGAGTTTATTTCCATGTGTATGTTTCTGTAAAACCTAAGCCCCCAATTTTACCAGATATGTTTGGAGAAAATAATATATAATATTTATTAATTTGTATGTAATCAACAATTCATGTTTACTAAGCATCCTCAATGAAACAGTCAAAATATTTTTATAAAAAGTAAACCAATTTATACTTTGAATGGAGTGATAGAGACCTGATATACCTTTCTTTCTGAAACAGCAAAATACCGGTCAAAATATATGAAACTACTACTTTTACAACATAGATATTAGCCCTTGAAAGACAATGATTTCTATGAGTCTAGATGATATCAAAATCTCCCCTGCATACTGTCCTGAGAGAGTTTTCAGGCTATGAATTAGGAAGATGGAATCCAGGGGGAGTTAGGTGAACTCTCTGAGGTAATATAGAGCCACAGAAAGTATAAGGTCAGGGGACTGAGAGCAAGGGAGAGAACTAACGTGGCTAGTATTTGCAGCACAGAGAATTAGAGATGAGAGAGATGCACAGAGGGAGAACTCCAGAGATCTTCAGAGGCATTCCTTAAGCACTGAGTACTGATCAACACATGCGTATGTGTTTGAAGAAACCACTGGAGGCACAGGCTGGATGCACAAGAAAGGATAAGAGATGACAGTGCATGATGCCCACAAAGGACCAAGAATAATGCTCTCCTCACAAGTTATAATAGAGAACTTCATGATTCTCAAGGCATTGGGCCTTGTAGCAGGAGCGTAGAAAAGCTAGCTCTAGACTGGTGTTTCTTAACCTCAGAATTTTTGACATTTTGGACTACGTAATTCTTCATTGTAATATTTTTTATTTAATTCTTCATTGTGGGGCCTGTCCTGTGCATTATAGGAAGTTTAGATAGTATCCCTGGCATCTGTCTCCTAGATGCCAGTTGCACTCATCCCTCAGTTGTGACAAGCAAAAATATCTCCCAATATTGGTAAGTATCATCTAGGGGGAAAAATGGATCCCCTTTAGAAACACTGCCATAGACTTAGCGCTTCTACTCTCCTACCTAACAAATTGTAAAAGCAAGACTGGACAGGATCATGCTGTTGCACAGTATCTGAAATTCAATAAAAATATTACTAGGCACAAGGAGATTTAAGTAACTGCGACCCAAACTAATAAGGTGATAAATCAACCTATCAAAATCATCCCAGAACTGAAAGAGGTTAGAATTAACAGACAAGGACATTAAAGAGTTGTTGTACATGTGTTTCATATGTTCATAACACATGTACAATAACTGTTTAAATGTCCTTGTCAGCTAATTCTAACCTCTGTTTACCTGCTAATTAGTGTGGGTTGTATTTTCTTGATTCTCTTTGTGCCTGGCTTTTTCTTTTTTTTTAATTGAATGTCAAATATTATGAGTTTACCATGTTGTGGGCTAGGTGTTTTTTTTTGTTTTTCAACTTCTCTCTATTCATTTAGGCTCAGGAGCTTTGGCTGATTTCTCTTTTTTGAGTTCAGAAACATTAGTTAGAGGTGGTTATGTCCACAAGGAAAGATTTATTGTTAATGTGTACACCATTGACTTTCAAAGGAAATCTGGTATTACAAGCTCCTCAAACCTGAAGTTCCAGGAGGAGAACTAACGGTGATCAAACATAATGTCTCTGAAGCTCTCAGGAGCTCCACTAGCCACCATCAAAGACATGAAGGGCCACCACTTCAGCATGATGCTTTTGGTGTTGTGGTTTGGACTTTTTTTTTTTTTAATTTTTATTGTGTTTTAAGTGAAATTTTACAAATCAAGTCAGTCTCTCACACAAAAATTTATATACACCTTGCTACATACTCCCAGGAAACCCTGGTGGTGTAGTGGTTAAGTACTACAGCTGCTAACCAAAAGGTCAGCAGTTTGAATCCACCAGCCACTCCTTGAAAAATCTACGGGGCAGCTCTACTCTGTCCTATTGGGTCACTATGAGTTGGAATCGACTCGATGGCAGTGGGTTTTTTTGGACATACTCCCTACTGCTCTCCCCCTAGTGAGATAGCCCTCTCCCTCCCTCCACTATCTCTTTTCATGTCAATTTCACCAGCTTCTAACCCCCTCTACCCTCTCATCTCCTCTCCAGGGAGGAGATCCCAACATAGTATTAAGTGTCCACCTGATCCAAGAAGCTCACTCCTCACCAGCATCCCTCTCCAACCCATTGTCCAGTCCAATCCATGTCTGAAGAGTTGGCTTCAGGAATGGTTCCTGTCCTGGGCCAACAGAAGGTCTGGAGACCATGACCACCGGGGTCCTTCTAGTCTCAGTCAGACCATTAAGTCTAGTCTTTTTACGAGAATTTGGGGTCTGCATCCCACTGCTCTCCTGCTCCCTCAGGGGTTCTCTGTTGTGTTCCCTGTCAGGGCAGTCATCGGTTGTAGCCAGGCACCATCTAGCTCTTCTGGTTTCAGGCTGATATAGTTTCTGGTTCAAGTGGCCCTTTCTGTCTCTTAGGCTCATAATTGTGTCCTTGGTGTTCTTCATTCTCCTTTGGTTCAGGTGGGTTGAGATCAATCGATGCATCTTAGATGGCCGCTTGCTAGCATTTAAGACCCCAGACACCACTCTCCAAAGTGGGATGCAGAATGTTTTCTTAATAGATTTTATTATGCCAATTGACTTAGATGTCCCCTGAAACCATGGTCCCCAAGCCCCCAACCCTGCTACGTTGGCCTTCAAAGTATTCATTTTATTCAGGAAACTTCTTTGCTTTTGGTTTAGTGCAGTTGTGCTGACCTCGCCTATATGGGCTAGGTATTTTTGAATACCTATAAATATTCAAGATTTTGTTCTCAGTTGGAAACAGTATGACCATGATTAAGTGACAATAATATATCATGACCAAGGAGAATTTATTTTGGGATTCAAAGAATTTAATATTTGAAAACAAACAAATATAATTCACCATATTAAAAAACTGAAGAGTAACAGCTATATGATCTTCTCAATAGATGCATCAAATGTATTTGACAAAATCTAATATTATTCCTGATAAAAACTTCCAGCAATCTAGGAATAGAAGAGAACTTCCTCAACCTGATAAAGGGTATCTACCATCTTATCACTAGCATCATATTTAAATGGTGAAAATCTTAATAATTTTTCCATAAGAAGATGAACAACATAAAGATGCTCATGCTCACTCCTTTCATATCTATTCAACATTCTGCCAGAGATTCAAGACAGTGCAAAAGGTGAGGGAGAGAGAGAGGACATCATGATTGGGAAGAAATAAGTAAAATTATCTTTATTTGATGAGGACATGATTCTCTATGTACAAAACCTGACAGATTCTACAAACAACTCCTTAAACTAATGAGTTAGTTGATCAAAGTTGCAAGACACAATATCAATATGCAAAAATTATTTGTATGTCTATATACTAGCAATGAAAAATCAGAAATCGAAATAATAATAAAAAAAAAAATTTAAAATAGTACCAAAAATATAAAATGCTTATGGAGGCATCTGAGCTATAAATGTGGTAAAATGTCACCATTTGTTTAGGTCTTTTTAAACATTTCTCAGCAATTTTTTGCAGTGTTCAATCTATAGAGCTTACATATCTGTCATCATATTTATCCCAAACTATCTCATATTTGTAAATCCAAAAAGAGTTGTGCAAGACCTGTACACTGAAAACTACAAAGCATCACTGAGCAAAATTTAAAAAGAGCTAAATAAATGGAAATTTATAACATGTTTATGTTTCTGAAGACTCAATGTTGTCAGATGTCAATTCCCCCTAAATTGATCTACAGATATAATGTAATTTCCTTGGCCCCTCTGCAAAAAATAGATTTTTTTTTTTGCTTTTTTGTAGAAATTGATAAGCTAGTTCTAAAACACATATAAAAATGCAAAGGGCCTACAATAGCCAAAATTACTTTGTAAGATGGAGAACTAACCTTACCTGATTTCAAGATTTACTTTAAACTACCTTAATCAAGGCAACATTATTGCCTTGATTTCTTTCTATAGATAGAAAAATTGACCAAAAGAACAGAATTGCTGTTGTTAGTTGTCAAACAGAATAGAGAGTGACAAAAAGCCCCAGTCATAAATAAGTGACTAATTTTCAGCAAAGGTTGATCCAGACCTCACAACATACATGATAATTAGTGTATTATAGACCTAAAACTACAAAAACTTGTAGTAAAAAAAAAATAAGAGGAATGGAGCCAACATGCCATAGACAGGCACACCATGCCATCCCTCTGCAGCAAAGACCTAAAAAAGTAAGTATAACAGATAGAAACATCAATCCTGGCACCTTCAGCATCAAGTGAAGGGAAAAAGAGCTAGGTCAAACACAGAATGGAAGAAGAAACTGAAGGAAAAGAGAGAATGACAAGAGATATGGTGGGGAGGTCTCCTGCCAACTAACATGGCACAGTGTAACAATCTTGGAGCTTACCCAGGAAAACAGGGAGTATGGGAAGGCAACTTCATGGAGCTCTCAACAGGAGACAGAGCACCCAGTAACCAGAGAAACATGCTTTCCCACCCCTTACTCTCCTGCCCTATATACTACTGCCACCATTTCCCACCTGGCCACACCACACCAACTTGGTGAAAGAGCCACTGGCCTGCCACCAGCTTGTTTATGCCCTGCAGCCATCAGCTGGCTCCTGCTGTGCTTTGTTTTCTCCTCTCCAATTAGCACTGTACACCACCCCCCTTCTCATCAGCCTTGCTGTGCTCTCACACCTACAGTGTCTCTGGCACTCAGACCTGCTGCTGCACTGGACCCACACTGCCTCCCCCTTCCTGGCACTCTTGCAGCTGCTGAATGGTGGGAAGTGAGTCTGTACCACTCCATGCCCAACACTCGTGCCCATCTGGCAAGGGGCTGTGAATGCTCCCACACTGCTGGACCAACATCAGCAGACAGACAGTGCTCACCCAGTTCACCCTCAGTCACCTTGCCAAACCAGTGTATGGTGAAGCAGACTCACCCTGCCTGCTGCTGCCCTTCCAACCCAGGCAATATGGTGAGGGCTATCGTGTCCACAGATAAGCAAGCAGCAAAGCATGCCTGACCTGCTTGCTCTGACATAGCAAATCAAAACAAAGCAGAATGAAACAAATGAACACACAATCAATAAATAAAGACAATAATACCTCAATGTCTTGGACACAGCAGACAATATTGAAATATATATATATATAAAAAGCATGACAGGATGGCTCCAGCAAGTGAACAAAATAAAGAATCAGATGACCTTACAGTAGAAGAAACGGCAGTGGAACTACCTGATGTGGAATCCAAAAGATATGGGCTCTTCAAGAGATTAGGAAAGTGGTCAAGGAAAACAAAGGAAAAAATAGATGAAATAATGAAACACAGACAAAACCAATGAAAACATAGCCAAAATCAAGGAAAATGCAAAGTAATAGAAGACTTCAGAAAAATAGTACAAGAACAAGATGTCAAAAATAAATAGTTAGAAATCATACAAAAACAGCAACTAGAAATACAAAAGATAAACAGCAAAGTATCAGAAACGGGTAACTCAATAGAAGGTTTTAGGAGCAAATTTGAGACAATGGAAAGCTGAGTCAGCACAATGGAAGAGAAACTCATGAATACAACTTTGAGGAAAAATCAAAGAAAAGAATGAAAAAAATGAAGAAAACCTAAGAATTATGTGAAACACAATCAATAGCAAAAATTTGAATATGATTGGAGTTTAAGAACAGGGAGAGAAAATGGAAAACACAATGATTGTTGAAGATTTGCTGGCCGAAAACTTCCCAAGTATCATGAAACATGAAAAGCTCAGTGAACTCCATATCAGATGATGCCAGAAGAAAGTCACCAAGACATATCATAATCAAACTTGCCAAAACCAAACACAAGAAAGAATCCTGAGAGCAGCTAGAGAAAAATGAAAAGTCACTTACAAAGGGTAAACAGTAAGACTAAAATCTGATTACTTGGCAGAAACTATGCAGGCAAGAAGACAATGGGATGATATATATAAAACATTGAAAGAAAAAAACTGTCAGTCAAGAATAATATACCCAGCAAAACTCTCTCAGATATGATGGTGAAATTAGGACATTTCCAGATAAGAAAAAGTAAGGGAATTTGTAAAAATCAAACCAAACTTATAATAAATATTAAAGGGAGCCGTTCAGTTAGAGAACAAATGACATCAGACAACAGCTAGTATCTCAGACACAGGATAATGTCAGCCAGATACAGACCTAGGTAAAAAACTCTCAGTAATAAAACAAAGCTAAATGACTTAAAACAAGGAAACAGGGACATCAATCTGTAAATGAAGACAATATCAAAATAATAAAAGGGGAATAAACAGTGTAGGTACAGAACTTTCAAGTGGAAAGGAAGTCAAGGTGGTAGCAAGTAATAAAAGACTAGGTCAAACTTAGGAAGATAAGGGTAAATTTCAAGGCAATCACAAAGAAAGTTAACAAACCTCAGAATAAAAAAGAAGACAAACATAAAGTATCAGTAATCACAAAACTCATGATAATAAAAGAAAAGAAAATTCACAAGCTAAAAGAGTTAAGCACAGGAAATTAAGAGGAACAGAGAAAACATCAGCACCGCAATATAAAGCACAATTTGATAGAAATAACCTCATACCTATTGATAATCACACTGAATAGGAATGGCTTAACTGTACCTGTAAAGACACAGAGAGCAGTACAATGAATAAAAAACATGACCCATCAATATGCTGTCTACAAGAGACATACTTTAGACACAAAGACATAAACATATTGAAAATCAAAAGATGGGGGAAAAAATGTATCAAGCAAACAGTAACCAAAAAAGGGCGGGAATGGCAATATTAATCTCAGATAAAATAGACTTCAAGCAAAAATCAACCATAGAAGGCAAGGAAGGACACTATATAATGATAAAGGGACAATCCACCAAGAAGCATATACCTAATAAATATCTATGCACCCAACGGCAAGTTTCCAAAATACGTAAAACAAACTTTAATAGCACAGAAAAAAGAAATAGACAGTTCCATAATAACTGCTGTAAACTTTCACCTAAAACACAATAAAGTAAAAAATAGGAGAAAATATTTTGAATTTTGATTTGACAAAGAGCGTTAAAATATAACACCAAAAGAATGATCCACGGGGTGGGGGTGGGGGCGGAGGAGGAAACTGATAAATTACTGTTAATCAAAATTTTAAACTTCTTTTCAAAACACTACTAAGTGAATGCATAGACAAGCCACAGACTGTGAAAAAGTTAAGAGAATGGTTTATTTTGAAGTTATCAGAACATACCAATCATAACCATCATCATCAATAGCTTATTAAAATCTATTATTTATTTGTTACCCTAGCTATGCTGTTTTTTTTTTTTTTTTAATGCACTATTTCATTAAATCTTTCCTGCACTCTTATAAGAAAAATATTCTTGTCCTTGTTTCACCCAGTTTAAAGTCAGGAAATGTGTGTGTCAAGGTTGTAACCTTTCACCATACTTATTCACTTTGTATGCTGAGCACATAATCCAAGAATCGGGACTCTATGAAGCTGAACGAAGCATTAGAATTGGAGAAAGACTCATAAACAACCTACCTTATGCAGATGTTACAACCATGCTTTCTGAAAGCGAAGAGGACTTGAAGCACTTATGGATGAAGATAAAAACTACGGCCTTGGATTATACCTTAACATATAGAAAACAAAAACCCTCATGACTGGGCCAATAAATGACATGATAAATGCAGAAACGATTGAAATTGTCCAGGATTTTATTTTACTTGGATTCACAATCAAACACCCATGGAAGCAGCAGTCAAGAAATCAAAAGGTACAGTGCTTTGGGCAAACCTGCTTCAAAAGACCTCTTTGAAGTGTTAAAAATAAAAAATGTCACTTTAAGGGCTGACCTGACCCAACCCATAGTGTTTTCAATTGTCTCCTATGCATGCAAAAACTCTACAATGAATAAGAAATACCAAAGAAGAATTGATGCCTTTGAATTTTGATATTTTTGAAGAATATTGAATACACCATAGACTGCCAGAAGAAGGAACAAATCTGTATTGGAAGAAGCACAGACAGAATGCTTCTTAGAGGCAAGGATGGTGAGATTTTGTCTTATATACTTTGGACATGTTATCAGGAGGGACCAGTCCCTGGAGAAGAACATCTTGTTTGGTAGAGGATCACTGAAAGAGAGGAAGGCCCTTAAAGAGATGGATTGACACAATGGCTGCAACAATGAGCACAAGCGTAACTGCAGTTATGAGGATGGCACAGAATCTGGCTGCGTTTCCTTCTGTTGTACATAGGGTTGCTATGAGTTGGAATGGACTCCACGGCACCTAATAACAACAACAATAAAGAGACTTTAGGGATTAGAAGAAATTACCTGGGTCAAAGAGCTAAAGTATCACAATATGAATCTGTATTTGGTTTTATCTTCCCTCAGACGAAGAGAAATAACCAAAAATCCAAACCATATCCATTGCCTTCCAGTTAACTCCAACTCATAGTGACCCTCTAGGACAAAGTAGAACTGCCACATAGGGTTTTCAAGAAGCTGCTGGTGGATTCGAACTGCCGGCTTTTTGGTTAGCAGCCTGAGCTCTTAACCATTGCACCATCAGGGTTCCATCTGACAAAATAGAGTCTCATAATTAATATCCAGACTATATGACTAAGAATGTGGCATCAGGATTGGTGGAAGATTCATTAACAACCTGTGGCGATATGCAGATGACGAAACCTTGCTTGCTGGAGCACTTACTGATGAAGATCAAAGACTACAGCCTTCAGTATGGATTACACCTCCAACATAAAATAAAAATGCAAAAAATTGTACCAATAAGCAACATCATGATAAATGGATAAAATATTGAAGTTGTCAAGGATTTCATTTTACTTGGGTCCACAGTCAATGCCCATGGAAACAGCAGTCAAGAAATCAAATGACTCATTGCATTGGCAAATTTGCTGCAGAAGACATCTTTACAGTGTTAAGAAGCAAAGGTGTCACCTAGAAGACTAAGATGAACCTGACCCAAGCCATGGTGTTTTCAATCACCTCATATGCACGTGAAAGCTTGACAACGAATAAGGAAGACCAAGGAAGAATTGATGCCTTTGAACTATGGTGTTGACAAAGAATATCGAATATGCCATTGACTGCCAGAAAAACAAACAAGTCTGTCTTGAAGAAGTAAAGCCAGAGTGCTCCTTGGCAGAGAGAATGGTGAGACTTTGTCTCCAATACTTTGGACACGTTATCAGGAGGGACCAGTCCCTGGAGAAGGACATCACGCTTGGTAAGATAGAAGGTCAGTGAAAAAGAGAAAGACCTTCAAAGGGATGGTCTGACCCGGGGCTGCAAAAATGGGCTCAAACATAACATCTATTGTGAGGATGGGGCAGAACCAGATAGTGTTTTGTTCTGTTGTAGGTAGGGTTGCTATCAGTAGGAACCGACTCCACGACATCTAACAACAACAATAAAAAAAAAAAAAAACTAGTGCCATCGAGTCGTTTCCGAACAACAGTATAATGATCATAAATGGATGAATGAATGGGATGCCATGAAGAACAAAGATTGGCAAGAACCACTCAGCAAGCCAGTAGAAACTTAAATTAGTCAATAATAGAACTGACAACAATGTCTCGACCAGAGCATGTTGTTTTTACACGTATCTGTCCTAAACGTTCTGCTCGTTTCTCATCTGCCCCTTTCTCTCTCACTCCTAGGCTCCTAGTACAATCTTTTTCTCTTCCTCTCCTTGTTTTTCCTTCCAGAAAACTGCTGAATTGCCATTTAGGAGAAATTTAAATATCCCAAACATCACAAGACTCATCAGCTTCTCACTAGATTTTAAGTATACATATACAAAAATTCTGAAAAATGCTGGGCACTAATTTTTGTAGATTTAGTCCCCCTCCCTTACTTGGGACTAAACATTTGTTCAAAATTATATTTTTTTCCAAGAAAAAATTAGAGTAATTCATAAAATTGGATCCTTCCTGATTACATTTTCCCCAGAGAGTTTTTGAGCCTCTGATAAAGATAAATGTAATTTCTTAGTGGCTACTAATATGAATACAATTCTTTAGAAAATATGACTGTGCCCACATGGTTTGTATTTACTTCTCACTCTCCTCAGTGGTTTCTGCCTTTTTTGAAGGTGTTAACACAATGTGAATTTCACTTTACTAATGGATTCAAATCTAGAAAAATAAGAAATACTGCCTTCTAATTGTGCCAAAAGACCTTCTTGAATTATCCACTCTTTCAAATACCATCTACTTTGGTTTCATATTTAGATTCTAAGCAGTTTTAAATCATATCTATAGCAGTGTGAATTACATTACTTTCCTATATTCTGTAAAATATTGGCTAAATCCCCCAAGTAGAGCTCTCTTTAGCTTTTTTCTTTTTTGTTTAGCAGAATTCAAGTAATTAAAATGAATATTTTATTGCTGTTTCTTCCCCCACCCTCATTTAATCTTTCTGAAGGTGTTTTTTATCTGACTAGAAAACAAAAGCTTTCAATTTTCTTATAGATTATAATATCCTAGTAGAAACTTTCCTATTTACTGGATAGGTTTTACATTGCCAGTTTTATATTTCATAGCTCCTTAGGCTTTTTGCAAAAATTTTAAAAGGTAAATCATTTGTCCTTTTTTTTTTTTTTGGAGTGATGGGGAGAATGTGGGTACGGAAGAAGAAGGCTTTAATATTCACCTGATCGTCAGGTATTTCTTTTCTCAGACTCAACAGTGTGTCATATAGTAACAAAGCAGTAATGAAAACACTTCAAAAGGGAAAAGTCTTATATTGGTTTAAGGTATTATATACTGTTCCAAACAACAAATGGGTAAGTTATTGTGTACAGGAATCAATCTAACTAAAAAGACAAACCAAATTAAAAAAAAAAAAAAAAACTAAGTATATGTAAAGACAAACAAATGAACAATTTGATGTGAAGATTATATATTTGTAGAGCGACTCTATAAGACAGAGTAGAACTGCCCTATAGAGTTCTCAAGGAGCACCTGGTGAATTCAAACTGCCCACCTTTTGGTTAGCAGTGGTAGCTCACAACCCCTATGCTACCACAGTTTCCACTGGTATATAAACAGAAATTATAAACAGAAGGGAATTTGTTCAACTTCACTGGTAATCTAATTAAAACAATAGGTTAATTTCCCACCTGCAAATTAGCAGATATTCATAATGTTTAACACTTGTAAGAATACAGTGAGAGTGCACTTTGTGGCTATGGGAAACATAAAGCCTTCACTTATTTAAGTCATTTATTGAACAAATATCATGTGCTATGCCTTAGTGATACATCAGTCTGATCATTAAGGCTGTGTGTCAACTTGGCTGGGCCATGATGCTCAGTTGTTCAACAGTCATATGATGGATGACGTGATCACTTCCATGATGAGATTTAGTATAATGTGATCACCTCCATGATGGGATCCGCTGTGAGTAGCCAATTAGTTGAAAGGGATTTTTCCTTGGGGGTGTGGCCCGCATCAAATATAAGTGGAATTTCTGGTCAGGATCTTGGGCTTTTGCTCATTCTGGATCCTGCAGCTGGCTCCTCTTCATCTGACCTCTGGTTTTTGGAACTTGAGAAAGCAGCTTACCTGCTGCCTTGCCTGCTGATCTTAAGATTTCAGAGTAAAAAGAGTTTTGCTGTCTAGTCCTGGCTTTCAGTAAACCAGCTAAGTAAATACAACTGTTACCTCAAACCACCTTGGACTAAGGAAATACTCTTACCTCATTGTAAAAAGGAGGAATTAATCTCAGTAACTCTAAAATATCTAATAGTAAAAACTAGTCTGTTATGATTCTGTAACAAGAGGCTAGCTCCCATTTTTTTTATGGCTGTCTTAAGGAAAAATAAGGAATGATTTTAAAAATAAAAATGGTCCAATACTCAGGATTTTTTGTTTATTTGTAATACACACACATATTTTTATTTTATGTTACAATTTCTGTCCATACAATTATGCTGTTTGTCAAAAATGTATTGTCTTTCTCATAGTAGAAGCCCACGGCATCAAGCTTATAATAAGGCAAGTAGAGATTGCAAGGAACAAAGAAAATATTGAACTAAGTGTGATAAACTGCATTCTCTATGACAGATCCTTCAGTGTTCTTTGTTAGAAAATTAAGAAGTGACTTTTCTAATAATCAAACAAAAATAAAAGGCATGAAGAGGGCTTGTTAGAGAAGTGGGGGAATGGCAGCCTAAATTGTCAGGGGATTGAATAAAAAGGTTTTGAGACTTTGTAAATTTGCCCTGACTGGTGAGTGCATAATTAGAATTCAAATGGGAATAGGGCTTCATCAAATACTCTTACTCAATATTGATATTGCTGTATATGGAGCCCTGGTGGGGCAGTAGCTAAGGGCTCAGCTACTGACCAAAATGTTGGCAGTTCAAATCCACAAGCAGCTCCTTGGAAACCCTATGGGGCAGTTCTACTCTGTCTTGTAGGGTTGCTATGAGTCGGAATCGACTCGATGACAACTTTTTTTTTAATGCCATATTTAGTGGAATTTGTTAGCTAAGCTTCTTGGAATCAACCAAATGACATCCAAAACTTTTAGTTTAAAAATGATGATGTTTAATGAGAAACACAAGGTTTTAGTATTTCATTTAGTTATGTGTAAATGTGAGCTTTGGTGTAGCAATAAAATGATATTTTCAGCATATTTCTACATTTATTAAGTACCACTAGAGGGCAGAATTATTTTTCAATTTTACATAAATTGATTCCCTTGATTACAAGATTAACAAAATGAAGGCATCATACTTATATTTTTGTTAACTTTTACTGAAAAGTAATTTTTATATGATGATATTTTCTGATTAATTTCATTTTAATCTCAAATTCTCCTATTTCATAAGTTGTCTCACGCATTCAAAAAAGTCACAATTGATGAACTGAATGGAATTTAAACCATTCCTTGTTATTTTAAGTATGAAGGAAGGCAAGTTATTTTTTATTGTTTTTTCAGTTCAGCAGGACAACAACAAAGGATATAGTAGTGCAATTATAATGCACCATATTGTTAAAAAATTATTTTACGTTCAACACATCCTTAAACATTTCTTCATTGCTAGCCGCTTTGATAGGCCCTGAGGACAAACACAGTAAGGTACGTTATTTTAAATACTATATCCTAATGGAAACCTTTCCGTATACTCCTCTCCAGAATTAAATTAGGGTGTCTTCTAGGTGGAAACCCTGGTGGTGTAGTGGTTAAAAGCTACAGCTGCTAACCAAAAGGTCAGCAGTTCGAATCCATCAGGCAGTCCTTGGAAACTCTATGCGGCAGTTCTACTCTGTCCTGTAGGGTCCCTATGAGTCGGAATCAACTCGACGGCAATGGGTTTTTGGTAGCTCCTAGGTAATTATGTACTTACCTTGAAAGAGTGTAACATTGTTAGAATTGCCTCCATACTCTAATCCCTCACTAAACCTGTGAACTGCTTGGGCACAGATTCAAGATTGTTTTGACGCTGTGTCCCAGAACTCAGAATAGGGTTTTCCATAGATAAGATAGATACTGAATAGAAATTTATGGCTGTATTCTAAAAAGAGTAGGAAGAAATCAACAAAAATTATTTACTATGGTAGTAACTGTACTGTATATTATTTTATTTTATTCCATTTAACATCCATATATTATTGATTTTAAGGTGATATATTCAGAAAAATGAACCAATAACTTGGTTCTCAATTTAGTTTAATTCTGCAAGCATTTCTTGGGCACCAAATATGCTTCTGTTATTATCTGGACATGAAAAGATGACCAGCATAATTTAAACCCTTGAAGAGCCAGGGGAAAGAAGAGCACAAAAGATATGTAACCACAATCTTTTTAATGGAGATTAGACATTTTTGTCAACACATAACTGGCCTTCAGACCAGCTAAGGAAATAATGTAATATTCAACTATTGAATTACATACAAAGAATTGCAGAACAAATGTTCTCCTAAATGACTTTGTAACATAAAACGGACAAGCTGTATCCTAAAATAATACGTGGCCCATCTATATAGGTGTGCTCCAAGACAAGTGATATTCTTTTTTTGTTTGTTTTTGTTTTATTTATGTGCTTTAAGTGAAAGTTTACAAATCAAGTCAGACTCTCATACAAAAAGTTATGCACACCTTGCTATGTACTCCCAGCTACTCTCCCCCTAATGAGACAGCCCTCTCCTCCTTGTATTCCCTGTGTCCCCTCTTCCTTCTCATCTTGCCTCCAGACAGGAGTTGCCCACATAGTCTCATGTGTCTACTGGAGCCAAGAAGCTCACTCCTCAAGAGTATCATGTTCTGTCTTATAGTCCAGTCCAATCCCTGTCTGAAGAGTTAGGTTCAGGAATGGTTCCAGTCTTGGGATAACAAAGGATCCAGGGACCATGACCTCCAGGCACCCTCCAGTGTCAGTCAGACCATTAACCCTGGTCTTTTTACAAGAATTTGAGATTTGCATCCCACTGTTTTCCTGCTCCATAAGGGATTCTCTGTTGTGTTCCCTGTCAGGGCAGTGATTGGTGGTAGCTGGGCACCATCTAGTTCTTCCAGTCTCAGGCTGATGGAGCCTCTGGTTTATGTGGCTGTTTCTGTCTCTTGGGCTCATCTTTACCATATGTCTTTGGTGTTCTTCATTCTCCTTTGTTCCAGGTGAGTTGAAACCGATTGATGCATCTTAGATGGCCGCTTGCTATCGTATAAGACCCCAGATGCCTTGGCAAGTGATATTCTTTAAGAAGTACTACTTAATTGCCCTGCTTGCCCTGGACTCCAAACCTTATGTGCAAATAGTCATAGAGTTCACCAGATTCATAAACTCTTTTGACAGTGTTGGAATGTAATTCAACTGATTTCAAAGATACCTGTAATTTGCTAAATCATGTGTATTCATTTACTCACAGGTATGCCGCATACTTGTGAGTAACATGTGTTCTAATACACGCACACATGTGCAACTACAGATCTATTCAGTTTTAACTAGAATGAAATTCCATGATTAAAAACCAAACCCTCTTGTGACTAAGCCATATATCTTTTTCCTAGTCCAATATAAAATGTCTTCTTCTTGCTTAGCTTCTTCTCTGTCGTTTGCTGGAACTCATGCGTCCATGATATTCAGTTTCACTATTATTTGCTTGTATTCTTGTATCAGAGCTGAGTCTGCTGTTAATTGTTTTAAGTTCACATTTTAAGGTAGAGAGTCTTCAGACATTATAATTCTTTTCTTCTAGATATTTCTGATTATCTTTGGTCTTACACTGACATACAAAATTCTGGAAAGGAGAGACGAGCAAATATTTGAAATGGTAGAAAATAAAGTTTACTCTAAAGAGAAAAGGAAGTGAAAATGAATGAGAATTGACAGGTTAGGGAAAAAAAAAGTATCTTAAGAATGGAGAATGTTTTTTTTTATTAAAGAAATAAATGAGTTATACTGGAACAAACAACAACAACAACAAAAAGCTAGAAGAGTAAAATATTATGGAGAGAGAGACAGAGACTGAGAATTAAATGTTAATCCTCTGCCTGATTTAAAGATTAAAAAAAAAAAATTTTTTCTCACTGCTGCCTAGACAATTCATGGACTGAAAGCTATTTTCTGAAGATGATGTAAGTCTCCTTGCTGCCATTTACATAAGGCCTGTACTTTATTCTGACTTCCTATATCAGCATATCCTTTACCAGGGGCAGAAGTTAAAACAGTGCCTTGATGTCCTCAGGGATGCTGATGCTTAACTTTTGCATGGAAACTTACATATATGCTGCAAACCCAACTAGTGATTTTAAAATATAAACACACAAAAGAGGACACAATTAGTTTCTTTTAATTTTTTTTTTTTTTTGCAACCTGTGCTTTATTAAAACCTACTTTTTTAGATTAAGTAAGCTTTCTTATTGTTCATCGACACTGAGAATGATTGCTCTTGTCCTTGAGTGCATTTACTAAACAGGAGGGTAAATATTTATTGCAATACATAGGGATTTAGCCTTGTGTTTCCCATTAGAGTGAACAAATGTAAATATTTACAGTATATTTATCCCATGATGTTTGTGCTGGGAGTCAGAATAATGAAACAACTCTAAAAGCAAGTAATCTGCAGCCTTGAATATATTTAAACTGATGACTTAAATAATACAATGTAAAAGACAGTGTGCCTTTGTACTTTCTTAAAATGTAGTAAATCTTAATCAGTCTAAATATAGCCAACATTCCTGAAGGACAGACAAACTTAAAATTGAGGCCATGAGTAATTTTTAATTGGTTTAAAGAGAGGTGAATACTATAGAAAGCCAAAGTGGAAAAATAGAGAACTAGTTAATTATAACTCTCCGCTTTATTCTACAAGCATACAAAGCCAGCATGGTTAATTTAACTGACTTCTTTTTTTTTTCTTTAGCACAATATGTTACAAGTTCTGCCAGTGTAGAAATACAAGTAAATTAACCTCAAATGATATATTCTGAAGATGCACCATCATAGCAGAAGCTAAGAGTAAATTATTGTTGCACAGACTCTTTTCAGACCAAAAACATTATGCCATTTTTATTTTCCCTCTTTGTTTTATTCACAGTCCTGATTTGAAGGGATTAAAAAGCTTGGTTTTGAATATTGGAAAACAATAGCTCCTCAGAGATGAACTCAGACATTGACATTATTTTCCTCGCTATGAACTTGACTGCTTTTGAAAATATTTCTGGCTCTCCAACTTGGTCGTGTCCACAGCAGCTCATTCAAGTGAAAAAAAATCCCATCATAGGAAAGTTGTTTGCATGAGTGTGTTTCCCTGCAGGGAGTTTCCCACCAGGCTGGGACTGGTTCAAAGAGCAAGCAGGAAGTTCTATCTTATCAATTGCCTTCCCTGCTGACTGGCTGAGGAGCTTCTACTGTGCATGCAGCCACCATGTGCTCATCCTTACTGTTGCCCTCATCACACTGTATTGTAATTATTTATATAGCTACCTTTTCCACCAGGCAGTAAACACCCTGAAGTAGGAAATGCATCTTAAATCACGTGTCTCCAATACCTAACACCATTTTGGCACCAAATCCTACTCAATACATCTTTAACTGTTTAAATAATTTTTGCCAAGATTTCTCTGTATTCAAAACCCTATACTGAATAGTGTTCAAAAACACGACTTGGTTAAGAATCTGTATTTTTACAAAAATTAACATCCCATGAAATAAACATAACTAACTCTCTCTTGTTTAACACTAGGGACTGTCTATATAAAATTTCAAACTATTCTATATGGTTTTAATTCAGGTTTTACATAGTCAGTTATCACATAAAACAGATTGACACAATCGACTCTCATGGGGTTTCAATTTTAAAAATGTGTTTTACCAAATACTCTCCTTTAGTTCACCAGTGAATTCACTTAAGACATAAAATTATTGTGTGTGTGTGTGTGTTTGGCCTGGATAGAGTTCACAGTGTCTACAAATTAATGAATAAGCAGCATTACTTCTTTAAATTATACAGTTAGGAGAAAATTTTGGAAATGCTCACTTATTAAAGACATACTTTTTTTTTTTATTTACTAGGATGAAATTAACATACACACATACACGTGCAAAACTTTTATGCAAACAATTTTAGCTTTGTACAAGTGTGCTAGGAGCTGGTAGTAGGTCATTTAAACTACCGATGCCATGAAAGAGATTATGTACGTGGTTTAACATAAAACACAAATAAAAACAAGTAGTGACCAGACAAAGAGCTTTGGTGGTGCACTGGTTAAGTGCATGGTCGCTAACTGAAAAGTCAGCCGTTGGAACCCAGAAGCTTCTCCACGGGAGAAAGATGGGACAGTTCTACCCTATCTAATAGAGTTGTCATGAGTTGGAATTGACTTCTCTGCACACAACAGTCACCAGAAATTCGTTTTAAAACACCATTCTCCATTAAAAGAGACCAGGACAATTTGGGAAAATACATGATTCCAAGACTGGGTCAGGGAAGTAAAGGTTGAGCTTAAACATCTTAGTGTACCAGTAGTCAAAGAATACTTTTGTTCTTTAGAAAGTAAAGAATACCCTACCAAAAAATTATCGGATGATGTCAAACAGGCTCAGCAGTCACATTGAAGGGGATCCCACTGATCAAATTTGGGACAATTTTGACATCAATATAAATAAAATAGTAGCAGATGATACCATATAATAAAATTAAAATCCTAGCATCCATACATACTTAAAAATTAAATGAAAAAATAACTTTAATGAGAAACAGGACATTTGTGTAGTCTCAAAGTATATTCCCACAAAACATTTATTATTTGTAAAAATAAAAAGAGTGGAGAAGCTTGGCAGACACCACTTTAATTGAATATCAAAGTAAATATTTCTGGTAATGGAACAAATTCAATCGGTGTATCACCTGATAAGAACGTATGAGAAGAACACAGCATCATTCCAATGGCTTTCTTGACAATGATGCATATTCTGATTCTGATCAAAAGGAAACCACAGACAAACTAAGTCAAGAGGCATTCTGTAAAATAATTGTACCTTAGTCTTCAAAAGTATTAAGGTCATGAAAAGAAAGTCAAAGGAACTTAGTTCCAGAGTGAAGGTGATTAATAAACAATAAACACAACACTTAACTTTGAACTGGATCATTTTGGCAAAAAGGATATTTTTGGGAGATAACTGACAAAATTTGAATGGGGTCTGAAGATTAGAGGATAGTAATGTATTATTCTAGTTTTCTATTATTGTATACAAAATCACCCCCAACCTAGCTGCATAAAACGATAACCATTATTTCATACTGACAGATTCTTTGGGTTAGAAGTTTGGAAAGGGCTCGGTGGAGATGATTTGCCTCTGCTCAGTTGAGGTCCTTATGTGAAAAGCCTTGTTCACTGGGAGTGGAGATCATCTGAGGCTTGTTTATTCATATATCTGGTGGTTGATGCTGGTTGTTAGCTCAGAACCTAGGTATCATTGTGGACTCTCCATGTGGATGCTTGAGCATCCTTATAGCATGGTCTCTTAGTTATCTAGTGCTAGTATAACAAAAATACTGCAAGTGGGTGACTTTAACAAACTGAAATTTATTTTCTCACAGTTAAGAGGCAAGAAATCCAAATTCAAAAAAAAAAAATTTTTTTTTTTTTTGCTCTAGGGGAAGTCTTCCTCTCTGTGTTGGCTCTATGGGAACGTCCTTGTCTCTTCAGCTTGTTTCCTGGTTCCTTGGAAATCTTCATGTGGCTATTTTCCCCCATCTCTGCTTGCTCACTTGCTTATTTAATCTCTTTTCTCCCTCAAATGGATTGACTTAAGACTTAACCTACACTAATCCTGCATCGGTAACAAAACAAAGGCAATCCATTCCCAAATGGGATTATAATCACAGGCATAGACATTAGGATTCACAACACATATTTTTGGGGGACATAATCCATAACACACGGTGTTTGGATCCCAAAAGTGTTGCAAGAGAAGCAGACAGAAGTTTTATCACCATTTATGACTTAGCCTCAGATGTCACAGAGCCTTCACAGATTCAAAGACAATAAACAAAGACCTTCCTACCACCTGTCCAAAAAAAAAAAACTACATTTGGTGGGAGACTGTGAACCTCACTTTGTAAGAAGATCATGTGAGATAGAAGAGATATTATGCTGCAGTCATCTTTGAAAAAAAAATCTGACTCATATGTAATGATTATTGTTGTTGGTGCTATCCAGTCAATTCTGACTCATACTCACCGTGCTTGACAGACTGACACTGCCCTCCAGAGTTTCCCAGGTTGTAATCCTTATAGAAGCAGATCTCTAGGTCTTTTCTCCAGCAGAGTGGCTGGCTGGGTTCCAGTAGTCAACCTCTAGTTAGCAGCTGAATGCTTAACCATTTTGCCACCAGGACTCCTTATGCAATGACAATTAAGTGATTTTGATAGTTGTTCTGTGATTTTGTAAGGCAATGACCTACTCATTTGTAGGCAACTCACACTTAAATATTCAGAGGAAACGTGTCTTATATTAACAACATAGCCACAAATGGTTCAGGAAAAAACAGGTTCATTGAAATTATATAAGGTGTTTATTATTTCAAAACAAAAAAATAAAGCAAACAAATAAATGGGCAAAAAATATAAATGGAGGTTTCCTGGAAGGTCTGATTTAAACTACTTTGGAAAATGGAAGTGGAAAAAGTTACCTAAGATTATACCCAATGAAGGGTATATAGATATTGATAGGAAAAGTTAAGATATAAAATAATGCCAAGGCTGTAAATATAGAATTCAGGTAAATGTGAACATTTGAATCAGATTTTCAATGGTAATCATGGGTACATTCTGCTCGCCACCTCCAAATTGGATATTGGGAAACTCATAGGAAAGGTTTTTGTTGTCACAATGAATGGGAATTATGATTAGAATTTACTGGGTAGGACCTGGAATGGCAAATATCTTGCTCTGGGAAATGAAGGATTGTGGCATCCAAAATGCTAATAGTACTGCCTTTGAAATATACTGGGTGGGTGAATAGATGAATTAAGTATGAGCAAAAAAAAAAAAAAAAAAAAAAACCAACACTCATCTGTCAGTTTTTCTTACTGTGGTGGCTTGTATGTTGCTGTGATGCTGGAAGACATGCCACTGGTATTTCAGATGCCAGTAGGATCACCCATGATAGACAAAGTTCAGCAGAGCTTTGAGACTAAGATAGACTAGGAAAAATGACCAGGAATCTGTTTCTAAAAGAAAATAGCCAGTGAAAACCTTATAAATAGCAGAGGAATATTATCTGATATAGTGCTAGAAGATAAGCTACTCAGGTTGGAAGAAACTCAAAATACAACTGGGGAAGAGCTGCCTTCTCAAAGTAGAGTCAACCTTAATGACATGGATGGAGTAAAGCATTCAGGACCTTCATTTGCTGATGTGGCACCCCTCAAAACAAGAACAAACAGCTGCAAACATCTATTAATAATTAAAATGTGGAAAGTAAGAAATATGAATCTAGGAAAATTGGAAGTTGTCAAAAATGAAATGGAATGCTTAAACATAGATATCCTAGGCATTAATGAGCTGAAAGAGACAGGTATTGGCCATTCCGATTCAGACAATCATATGGTCTACTATGCTGGCTATGACAAATTGAAGAGGAATGGCACCACATTCATTGTCAAAGAGAACATTTCAGGATCTATCCTGAACTAAAATGCTGTCAGTGATAGGATAATATCTATAAGCCTACAAGGAAGACCAGTTAATACAACTGTTATTCAAATTTACACACCAACTACTAATACTGAAAATGAAAAAACTGAAGATTTTTACCAACTTCTGCAGTCTGAAATTGATGAAATATGCAGTCAAGATGCATTGATAATTACTGGTGGTTGGAACGTAAAAGTTTGGAAACAAGTAAGAAGGATCAGTAGTTGGAAATATGGCCTTGATGATGGAAACGATGACAGAGATTGCATGGTAGAATTTTGCAAGACCAATGACCTATTTAATGGAAATATCTTTTTTTCAACAACATAAAATTTGACTACCCATGTGAAACTCACCAGATAGAACATACATGAATCAAATCAACTACATCTGTGGAAAGACATGATGGAGAAGCTCAATAACATCAGTCACAACAAGGACAGGGGCTAACTTTGGAACAGACCATTAATTGCTCATATGCAAGTTCAAGCTGAAGCTGAAGAAAATTAAAACAAGTTCTCAAGAGCCAAAGTAAAACCTTGAGCATATCCCACCTGAATTTAGAGGAAATCTCAAGAATAGATTTGATGCACTGAAAACTAATAACTTAAGGCCAGATGAGTTGTGGGGTGACATCATGGACATCCTTCATGAAAAAGGCAAAAAGTCATTAAAAAGTCAGGAAAGAAAGAAAAGAGTAAAATGGATGTCAGAAGAGACTCTGAAACTTGCGTTTGAGTGCAGAGTAGCTAAAGCAAATGGAGGAAATGATGAAATAAAAGAACTGAACAGAAAATTTCAAAGGTCAGCTTGAGAAGATAAAGTAAATTACCATAATGAAATGTGCAAACACTTGAAGTTAGATAACCAAAAGGGGAGCATTTCTCAAGCTGAAAGAACTGAAGAAAAAATTCAAGCCTTGAGTTGCAATATTGAAGGATTCTATGGGCAAAATATTAAACAATGCACAAAGCATCCAAAGATGATGAAAGAATACACAGTGTTACTGTACCACAAAGAATTGGTTGAGATGTTCTACCATTTCGGGAAGTAGCATATGATCAAGAACCAATGGTAATGAAGAAAGAGCTACAAGCTGCAGTGAAGGCATTGTTGAAAAACAAGGCTCCAGGAATAGACAGAAAACCAATTGAGATGTTTCAACAAATAGATGCAATGCTGGAAGATCTCACTGGTCTATGCTAAGAAATTGAAGAGAGCTTTCTGTCTAACCAACTGGAAGAGATTCATATTTGTGCCCACTCTAAAAAAAGTGACCCAGCACAATGCAGGAATTATCAAACAATATCATTAATATCACACACATGCAAAATTTTGAAGATCAGTCAAAAACAGTCACAGCTGCCAGAAATTCAAGCCTGATTCAGAAGAGGTTGTGGAATGTGGGATATCATTGATGATGTCAAATGGATCTTGGCTGAAAGCAGAGAATACCAGAAAGGTGTTTGCCTGTGTTTTATTGACTATGTAAAGGCATTTGACTGTGTGGATCATAACAAATTTTGGATAACATTGCAAAGAATGGGAATTCCAGAACACATAATTATGCTCATGTGGACATTGTACATAAACCAAGAGGCAGACATTCGAACAGAACAAGGGCATATTCATGTTTAAAATCAGAAAAGGTGTGTGCCAGGGTTGTACCCTTTCACCATATTTATTCAATCTGTATGTTGAGCAAAGAATCCAAGAAGCTGGACTACATAAAGAAGAGGGCCTCATCAGGATTGGAGGAAGCCTCATGAACAACCTATGATCTGCAGATGACACAACTTTGCTTGGTGAAAGAGAAAAGGACTTCAAACATTTACTAATGAAGATCAAAGACTACAATCTTCAGTACGGATTATACCTCAACATAAAGAAAACAAAAATCCTCAGAACTGTACCAATAAGCAACATCATGATAAATGGAGAAAATATTGAGATTGTCAACGATTTCATTTTGCTTGCATTCACAATCAATGCCCATGGAATCAGCAGTCAAGAAATTAAAGGATGCATTGCATTAGGCAAATCTGCTGCAAAAGACCTCTCTAAAGTGTTAAAAAGTAAAGATGTCACTTTAAGGGCCAAGGTGTGCCTGATCCAAGCCATGGTATTTTCAACTGCTTCATAGGTATGCAAAAGCTTGACAATGAATAAGGAAAATGGAATAATGACGCCTTTCAATTATTATTTTTTTTTTCAATTATAGTGGTGGTGAAGAATATTGAATATACCATGAACTGCCAGAAGAACCAACATACCCATCTTGGAAGAAATACAGCCAGAATGCTCCTTAGAAGCTAGGTTGGAGAGACTTCATCTCTCATGCTTTGGATGCTTATCAACACCAGTCCCTGGAGAAGGACATCATGCATGGTAAAGGAGTGGGTCAGCAAAAATGAGGATGGTCCTCAACGAGATGGATTGACACAGTAGCTGCAACAATGGGCTCAAACATATCAACTATCGTGAGGAGGGTATAGGACTGGTCAGTGTTTCTTTCTGTTGTATATTGATCACTATGAGTAGGAACGTCTCGAGAGCACCTAACAACAAGAATAAAAGAATGTATTATAAACAATTAGCATGATACTTTTTTTTTCAGAGCAATAGAAATCTATTAGAACATTAGTTTTATGATGTGCAATCAAACCTTAATAATGGGAACATAATTAAAATTGATAACTTGATTATTCAATTTCTAAAAGATTTGGCACCTCAGAAATCACTTTTATTGCCATGATAATATTTAACATTTTTTTTTGTAGTTGTTAAAACATGGGTTTTTTAGGGTCAGATCTTGTCCTTGTTACTTGTTTTGTGATCTTGGGCAAATTATTTAAATTCTTCAAGTTGTGTTTTTATTTTCCTATAAAAGAGGGTTAATATTTTATAATATTGTTATAAGATAATAGATCTGATATAATTAGCATGATTCGAAGTTCTTAAACATTTAAAACACTGCACACATTGCTATCAATGTTCCTAGCAGCTATGGTGATGGTTTAAAAATGAAGGTGGAAATAGTTAGTAGAACCCCTCCTATGTTTCTTCTACTGAGGAGTATTCAACTGTTATTTTACAGGTACTGCCATAGTACTCCTGAATAGGGGAAACTGATTTTCAGTTTCCACTTCAAGTACAAAATAACTTATCCTACCAGCAAAAAAAAAAAAAAAAAAAACCCCAAACCAAACCTGTTGCCGTCGAGCCAATTCCGACTCCTAGTAATCCTTTAGGACAGGGTTGAACTGCCCCATAGGGTTTGCAAGGAATGGCTTGTGAAGTTGAATTGCCAAGCTTTTGGTTAGCAGCCCAGTTCTTAACTACTTTGCCACCAGGGCTCCATCCAGGCTTCATCGTACCCGTCCCTCCTCCCCTTTGCCATGGAGTAGATTCTGACTCATAGCAACCCTATAGGACAGAGTAGAACTGCCCCAAATGGTTTCCAAGGAGCACCTGGTGGATTTGAACTAGGTTTAAAAAAGAAAAAAAAAAAACCCTCTTGACCTATTTTGCAAAGAACACACTGGTCTTCTAAAGACAATGTAAATATAGAAAATAATAAATTATTTTTTCATGTTAGAAAGACAGAGTTGAAGGATCAGACATCAAGACTATGTTCTTAGCCACAGTGCTTAACTGTTGGTTTAAAGTCATATGTAAAAGATTAAAATTGGTATCAGAATCCACTTTTTATATCCTAATAGCAGTGCTCATTGGAAATATGACAGTCATGTACATAGTTTAAAATTTCATAGTTGCCACATTAAAAACAAAGTACAAAGAAAAAAGTGAAGTTAAATATAGTAATATATTTTTATTTACCCTGATATAATCAAAATATCTTTTCACCATGTAATAATTAATAAAATTATTGGGAGGTTTTACATTCTGTGTTTGGAATAAGTTTTCAAAATTCGATGTGTATTTTACACTTAGAGCCCATCTCAATTTGAATTAACCAAGTTTCAAGAACTTAATAGCCATTTAGGGCTAGTAGCTGTCATCGTGGACAGTGCAGCTCTGGAATATGTATGTATACGTATTACTCAACATATAGAGGTATTGCTGAGCACAAAACTCTGCCATATTTTCAAATCTCCAGTTGGAGAATTCTATTCAGATATTACTACATATAAATAACTGAAACGTATGAACTCCTAGAGAAATATTCCAGTAAATATTCTGACGCCTAGAAAGTTTCAGCATATTTGTCACACAAACATATTCTCTGAGATTTATTTCACTCTGGGTGTGGCAAACGTTTATGTTAAAAAACTAGAAAAAAAATTCTTGTACCCCAGTGCAGGAAATATACAAAACTTAACTTTTCATAAAGGGAAGATAAAAATTGGAGGGATTTTGTTGAAGCCTCAGATACCCCCTGATCGAAAGGATATTGTGTATCCTCTGAATAAGAAGGGCTTCCTGAGATAGCGGTAGAGGGAGATTTAAAGCTGGTAATTAAGTAATGATTTTAAAAAGGCTTAATTCTGTAAACTTCCTGCTTGTTAGCTGGCTATGCCTCTTAAGGTTTATTTGAATGTTAGTAAGATGCCAAATAACATTTAAAGGATGATTTACTAAAATATTTAACCAAGAAATCATCTCATCCATCTCAAATGGATGTCCTGAGGACAAAGCGATCAGCCACATTGATCAATATACATACTGAAGTTTGGGTTCAAGTTGAGGCAGGGGGTTGGAGTCTATGTCCTATGAATTGAGCTATGCGTTTTCTTTTTTAAACACTCACATTTTCACCTGTGAGGATGGTATACCTATTAACCATCAGTATTCCATTAGCATTTCCTATGGGATATTGGAGGCTTAGGGAAGTTAAAGTAACTGGCCAACATCTTGTAGTTAGGATGTGGTATACCAAGGATTCCGCTCTTAGGGAGAAAGATGTGGCAGTCTGCTTCTGTAAAGATTACAGCCTTGGAAACCCTATGGAGCAGTTCTACACTGACCTACAGGTTGTTATGAGTCAGAATCGACACCACAGCGATGGGTTTGGTTTTGGTTGGTCATAGCCAGGATCCAAAATCAAATTAGAATGACCACAAACAACAACCCTGACCTTAACATCTAGGCAATCAGACTAAAAGTGTGAAATTGTTTCTTCCATGAACCCACCTGTTCATTCCCTTATTTCTGATGCACATATTCTTTGAAAATATATGATGCCAAATAACTTTTTTTTTTGAGTAAGTAGTTTAACTTGATTACATATGAATAAGCAATGTTTTTTTTAAGCTTAGAATTCTTGACATTATACACCTTTACTAAGTTGGATATCTTTTTAATATTGCCTTGTGGTCTTCATCTTTATTAGTTTCAGTGATCTCACAATAATTTTTAAGTGTGTTTACGTGTCTGTGTAAGAGAGACACCTCTGAATTCTATACACTCTTCCTCTCTCTGGTGTGGCTAACATTTTTTTTTCCAACTTTGAAACCAAATGTACTTCATTTTCCCTCTGTGACTTGTTACAGATTTCTTCTGTTCTGAACCAGTGGAGAATAACGACAAGCTGTGGAATTTCTCTATGTTCCAAACTGTCCTCACTTACTCTGCTAGCGGCATCAGAGCTTCCCTAGCTGGCATCTCACTGTGACCTTAAAAAAAAATTAATAGTAAACAGAGCAATACCCAATGTACTCCACCCATCAATTTATGTGCCCACTCCTAGTCACCCAACCAGGACTCATGGGGGTAATGAAGTGTCTCTCTGGCTTCTCAGCAATAGAAAAAAAATAGACCCCCATTTATTTCAGAGCAATGAAACAGACAATGTTGCCAAAAGATCATCCTTTTGAAGACTTTCCTGACTGCTGTCAATGATGTTATAGCTTTTTTTTTTTTTTTTTAAACTCGTGACCGCTCCCCATAAAATATTGCAAGGAAATAGTCCTGTAAAAGCTGTTTTTGAAAAATTGAGTGTCCAGTAAGACTTACAGCAATAGGAACTCAGTTTTACTTAGCACCGGGTGCCCTATAATTTTCCTAAACAGCCTCTTTCTAGTTAGATTTACCTGGCAGAGAGCAACTTTTTTCTTAATTGGTGAAGGATGAAAAGCCTACTTTTCTTGATGTATTTGGACCAGGCTGACACAAAAATTAATTAACATGTGCAAGAGATAATTTTATTTTGGCGTAAAAAATCACTGCTTTTAGGTAGGTCTCTGTATCTGATAAAACAAGTTTTTCTCATCAGTTTGTTGCTGTTGTTAGGCACCATCAGGTCAGCTCTGACTCATAGCAACCTTATGTATAGCAGAAGGAAACATCGCCCAGTCCTGGATGTTTTCAGCCTTTACTTCTCATTTGAGTTATGCCACATTAGCTAATCAGTAGCCTGTGAAAATGTTCTATTTTCGCCTGAAAAATCAGCCTTTAGTTGGAGTGAATAGCCTTAAATAAGGAATTCTATCCCATGCTTTAGAAGACTCTTTTCCTTCTGGTGGCTCACTTAACAGTAGAAATAAAAACTTAGTAATACGATTTTTCAAAAAGATACTCTTGATGCTTGCTTCATTTCCCATCTTCCATTGTTTTACTGGTAAAGTTATCTGGGCATGCAGTGGCAACATTGTTACTTAAAATTATCACTGGGGGAGACTGGCATAGTGGTTAAGAGCTATAGATGCTAACCAAGAGGCTGGCAGTTCAAATCCACCAGGTGCTCCTTGGAAACCCTGTGGGGCAGTTCTACTCTGTTGCTACGAGTCAGAATCGAAGCGATGGCAATGGATTTGTTTCTTTGGCTAGTGAGTGAAGACTTTTTGTGATGAATAGTTGTTTTTATGGAACACTTTAGTGAAAATAATTAGTAGAATTGAGTGGTTTGGTTGCTTATAAATTCAGCGAAGGACTTGTAGAAAGGAAATGATGAGCTCAAGGTTACAAATCTCCAATTCAAGTTCAAGGGGTTAGAAACATCCTAGGATTGCTCTGTTGTTGTTGAATGGGCTCTGACTCACGGCAAGCTTATGTATAACAGGACAAAACGTTGCCCGTTCTCATGATTGTTGGTATTTTGGAAACCATTGTTGTGATTATTGTGTCAATTCATCTCATTAGGGTTTCCCTCATTTTCATTGACTCTCTACTTTACCAAATATGATACCCTTTTCCAGAAATTGGTCTTTCCCTATGATGTGTCCAAAGTAAGTGAGTCGAAGCCTTTAGCATCCTGAGACTGATTTGTTTGTTCTTCTGGCAGTTTGCAGTGCATTCAATATTCTTCACTGACATCACAGTTCAAATCCACCAATTTTTCCTTTGTTTGTCTTTATCATTGTCCAGTTTTTGTATGCATATGAGGTGATTAAAAAGACCATTGATTGGGTGAGAGGCACCTTAGTCATCAAAGTGACCTTTTTGATTTTAAAACTTTAAAGATGTCTCTTGCTGCAGATTAGCTCAATGCAATAACCAAAATCCAAACCTGTTGCTGTCAAGTCAATTTTGACTCATAGCGACCCTATAGGACAGTGTAGAACTGACCCACAAGATTTTCGAGGAGTGACTTATGGATGCGAACTGCCAACATTTTGGTTAACAGCCGAAAGCTTAACTACTGCATGACCAGGGCTCAATACATTGTTTTATTTCTTGACTGCGCCTTCCAGGGACATTGATTGTTGATCCAGGAAGTATGAAATAGTGGACAACTTCAATTTTTTTTCTCCATTTGTCATGATATTGTTTATTGGTCCAATTGTGAGGATTTTTGTTTTCTTTATACTCAGGCATAATCCATACTGAAGGCTGTGGTCTTTGACCTTCATCAGTGAGTGATTCAGGTTGTCTTCATTTTTGGCAAGCAGATTTGTGCATATCACAGATTGTTAATGTGTCTTCCTCCAATTCTGATGTTGTGTTCTTCTTCACATAGCTCAACTTCTCAGGTTATTTCCTCAGCATATGGAGCAGACAAGTAAATGGAGGGACACAGCCCTGCTGAACATGTTTTCTAATTAGGAACCATGAAATGTTCTATTTTTCTGTTTGAGTGACTGTTTCTTGATCCATGTAAAAGTTCTGCATGAGCACAATTGATAAGAAACTCATATTTATTGGAGCCCACATGGCTGAGATTCCAGAAAACTAAACCCAATGTCTATTCCTGCATGTATCTGAATTAAAGTGCAAAATGGAATCCCCCTGCTCATATGTTAAATATAGGGCATTGATTGGGAAAGGCTCGGTTTTTGAAAATTGAGTTGAGATCATCATATAAGCATATTTTGATGAAGCTGGGGACCTCAAACTCCTAAATTCTGCTGAGTCTGATGTGACAGTAAGAGTAGCTTTCCCTGCTGTCTCAGGAGGTTAGCCTTTCCTTGCCTGAAGAACCATTCATGCCCATTTGTAAGGAATTGTTGAGCCTTCTCTGGAGGACCATAGCTTCTAGACTTTTAAGTAGACTTATGTCACGATTGGCTCCAGAGGTCAGATTAAAAAGTGTGAACACTGTGGTATTATAATACACACCAAAATAATTGCATTATTTTGCCAATTTTTGTAAACAGAAACTTGGGAAGCATATGTGGTAATGGATCTTAAGTGTGTTGGGTTCACTTAGAAACAATATAATGTTTGGTGGGCTGAATATATTGATGTGAGCTCACTAAACAGAGATTATCAATTGAATCTATTATCCCAAACAAAGAGTGGCTCTAAAGGTCTGCTGTTGACTAAAATATGGAGCAAATATGGCCTTCACTACGAAAATTAAAATGCCAGAACTTCCTATGTATATTGTAGAAGAAAGTAGCAAAAGCTTTAGGGATGCCATGATAGCTCTGGGATGTTGTTAATGATGTGATAGCTCACCTTGTTGGTATGAGACAGCACCTGAACCTACAGCTCCTTTGGCTCCTGACAAACCTCCTCTTTCAACCCCTTTAAGTCCTGGACCCAGTGTGTGTGTAACTAGAGTGATGGTATCAGCTTTCTTGACAGGTCACACATAGCATCAAAGTTGGAGGCAGTGCAAGACAGATGCTCATTCTATTTCATTCTTTGGTGTTGCAGTTTTCTTTTATTCTTGTCTGTATCCAGCTTTTATTGCTCTCTAACTATGCTACAGGCGTCCCTGGGTGGCACAAATCATTAAGTTTTTGACTACTAACCAAAAGGTTGGTGGCTCGTATCCACCCACAGTCATCTCAGAAGAAAGGCATGCTTTTTACTTTCCAAAAAATCTCAACCATTGAAAACCCTATGGAGCAGAGCTCTACCTTGAAATACATGGGTCATCAAGAGTCAGAATCTGCCCAATAGCAACTGCTTTTTTTTTTTTTTTATTTGTAAAATATAGTAAACTTCAGGTTTGGCACATCTCTACACATATTAGCTAGCAGGAAGTGCTCCACCACTTCCTTAGTTGTTAACCCTTATAATAAATCACTTCTTCTATATTATTTGTCTAGGTTCTGCTTTTCTTTGTACCTTGCCTGATACAAATGCTGCATATAAATGCTGTGAAACTTGCAGAGCAGGACCACAGGAATTTGAGTTGCATGAGACATTCATTCGACATGCTGAAAGTTTAAAATTATTGCTCCCTTTCAAAAAAGAGTAACAAAGAAAACAAAACCAGAGGTGAATTATCATAATGTATTTATAAATTAATACTGAAACAAATAGGAAAAGTTACAGTAGAGAGAATAAATCAAAGGTTAAGCTGTTGAACTAGCTAATTTTTTATTATATTTACCCTCTGAATACGAGCTGTGGGGACACAATGGTTAAGCACTTGACTGTTAACCAAATGGTTGGTGGTTGGAATCCACAAGCCACTTAGCAGAAGAAAAGATTTGGTGATCTGCTCCTATAAAGATTACTCCTAGGGAGGCAGGGCCAAGATGGCGGAATAGATAGAGGCTTCTGGCGAGCCTTCTTACAACAAACACCTGAAAAAACAAGTGAAATGAGTATATTTATGACAAGCTAGGAGCCCTGAACATCAAAGGCAAAGTTAGAAAATGAACTGAGCTCCGGGGGCGGGAGGGGGGAAGAGACGGTTAAGATGCAGAGAGAAGTTACCAGACCTGAATTGCTGGGAGCCCTCAGGCACCATTCCTGGGAGTAGCTGCAGCGGGCTGGTACTAGCGTTCGGCTGCAGTTTCCTAGGGAGAAGGAGGCAGCCACACAGCCTAATCACAACTCCTGAACCAGAGAAGAGCTGTGCTCCCAGCAAAAGCTAAGTACTTGCATATATTTTACCATGCTCCCCTCCCCTAAGATGGCTTCAGTGGTTGTCCATTTCCCTGGGCCTGAGATAGGCCCTGTTAAATACCGAGAGCCATCCTCCAGGCCCTGGAGAAAGAATAAATTTGCAACTGGGGGAAAAGATAATTTGCAAGCTCCACTAACCGGGAAGCTCAGGAGATAAGCGGCTCCTGTCCAGGCATAAATGGTCTGTGGACTTTCAATACCTTTCCCCTCTGCATGGACCTGTGTGGGCCTATTTCAGGAGAATAAGCCCTCGTTGGCAGACTACAACTGTTTCAGCTGTGTGGTGGAGAGGTGGGGGGTTGATGTTTGACACTTCTTTTCCTATTAAATAGGGTTCTCACCTAACCACATCAGGAGCCTGAGGACTGGTGGCTCCACTCAGTCACCCAGCCACCCATGATAGGGGTCAAAGGATAACTGGTACATCCCAGTCCTTACAACCAAAAGCACGCGGTGCCCATGATCTGTCTGCAGAACCTACCCACCTGTACACTTTAGGGAACAGGGAAACACTTTCCTCAGAGACACTTGAGGGGTGATTCTCAGCCCCCTACCTTGTACAGAGCATGACCCCCTGCTGCAACCAGATACCGGTACCTACACCAATCATTCCTGCCTCTCTAAGACTCCAAGACAGAGCCTGTACCACACACTTGATGATCAGCTACCTGGACAACTGAGCTGAATTCATACAAGAAAAGTGAATGGACTCCTAGACTGATATACATGATAACAGCTCTAGCCATCTGGGGACAGGACATCACAGATCCAAGGGCAAAAATAATCAAGCTAGCTCACTCAAACAACCCATTTGGGCATATCAAAACAAAACAAAGCAAGAAGCTACAACACAGTAAGCAAACATAAACTAAACTAATACAATAACTTATAGATGGCTTGGAGAAAACAGTCAATATCAAGTCACATAAACAAACAGACCATGATCACCTCAACAAGCCCTCAGAACAAAGGATCAAGGGATCTTCTAGATGAAAGTGCCTTCCTGGAATTACCAGAGGCAGAATACAAAAGATTAATATACAGAACCCTTCAAGACATCAGGGAGGAAATTAGGCAATACGTGGAACAAGCCAAGGAACACACAGAAAAATCAGTTGAAGAAATTAAAAAGATTATTCAGGACCATAATGAAAAATTTAATAAGCTGGAAAAATCCATAGACAGACAGCAATCAGAAATTTAGATTAACAATAAAATTACAGAAGTAGACAACTCAAAAGAAAGTCAGAGGAGCAGAATAGAGCAAGTGGAAAGGAGAATTTATGAACTGGAAGAAAAAGCATTTGGCACCAATAAATTTGAAGAAAAATCAGATAAAGGAATTTAAAAAACTGAAGAAAACTTAAGAATCATGTGGGACTCTATCAAGAGAAATAACCTATGAGTGATTGGAGTAACAGAACAGGGAAGGATAACATAAAACACAGACAAAATCATTGAAAATTTGTTGGCAGAAAAGTTCCCTGATATTGTGAAAGATGAGAAGATATCTATCCAAGATGCTAATCGAACTCCACATAAGGTAGAACTTAAAAGAAAGTCACCACGACATATTATAACCAAATTTGCCAAAACCAAGTATAATGAGAGAATTTTAAGAGCAGCTAGGGATAAACAAAAAGTCACCTTAAAAGGAGAGTCAGTAAGAAAAAGCTCGGACTACTCGGCAGAAACCATGCAGGCAAGAAGGCAATGGGGTGACTTATATAAAGTATTGAAGAAAAAAATTGCCAGCCAAGAATCATATACCCAGCAAAACTGTCTCTCAAATATGAAGGTGAAATTAGGAGATTTCCAGATAAATAGAAGTTTAGGGAATTTGTAAAAACCAAGCCAAAACTACACGAAATACTAAAGGGAGTTCTCTAGTTAGAAAATCAATAATATCAGGTATCAGCCCAAGGCTAGAACACTGGACAGAGCAATCAGATGTCAACTCAGACAGGGAAATCACAAAAATAAATCAAGATAAAAAAAGGTCAAAACACAGAAACAGCAATATTATTATGTAAAAGAAGATAACGTTAAAACAAGAGGGACCAAGAAATGTAGTCATAGATCATGCATATGGTGAGGAAAACAAGGCTATACAAAGAAACAAAAGTTAGGTTTAAATTTATAAAAATAGGGGTAAAAATAAGGTAACCACAAAGGAGACAAACTATCCTACACATCAAAATAAAATACAAGAAAAAAATAGAGACTCAGCAGAAACAAATCAACAACAATGAATATGTGGAAAGGATAATATATAAAGATAACCTACACAGGACATAAAATTAAGTGGGAAAAAGAAACTGTTAACTACAGACAAAAAAGGACACCAAAACGATAGCAGTTAATTCATACCTATCCATAATTATGCTGAATGTAAATGGACTAAATGCACCAATAAAGAGACAGAGAGTGGCAGAATGGATTAAAAAGCATGATCTGTCTATATGCTACCTACAAGAGACACATCTTAGACACAGGGACCACAAACAAACTAAAACTCAAAGGATGGAAAAAATATATCAAGAAACAACAATCGAAAAAGAGCAGGAGTGGCAATATTAATTTCTGACAAAATAGACTTTAAAATTAAATCCATCATAAAGGATAATGAAGGACACTATATAATGATTAAAGGGACAATATACCAAGAGGATATAACTATATTAAATATTTATGCACCCAATGACAGGGCTTCAAGATACATAAAACAAACTCTATCAGCATTGAAAAGTGAGACAGACAGCTCCACAATAATAGGAGAATTCAACACACCACTTTCAGTGAAGAACAGGACATCCAGAAAAAAGCTCAATAAAGACATGGAAGATCTAAATGGCGCAAAAAACCAACTTGACCTCATAGTCATATACAGATCACTCCACCAAACAGCAGTCAAGTATGCTTTCTTTTGTAGTGCACATGGAACATTCTCTAGTATAGACTACATATTAGGTCATAAAGCAACCCTTAGCAGAATCCAAAACATTGAAATATTACAAAGCATCATCTCTAACCACAAAGTCATAAAAGTAGAAATCAATAACAGAAAAAGCAGTGATAGAAACCAAATACTTGGAAAGTGAACAATACCCGCTCAAAAAAGACTGGATTATAGAAGATATTAAGGATGGAATAAAGAAATTCATAGAATTCAGTAGGAATGAAAACATTTCCTATCAGAATCTTTGCAAAAGCAGTGCTCAGAGGTCAATTTATATCGATAAATGCACACATACAAAAAGAAGAAAAGGTCAAAACCAAAGAATTATCCCTACAACTTGAACAAATAGAAAGAGAGCAGCAAAAGAAACCCTTAAGCACCAGAAGAAAATAAATAATAAAAGTTAGAGCAGAACAGAAAACAGAAAAACAATTAAAAGAATTAACAAGACCAAAAGTTGGTTCTTAGAAAAAATCAACAAAATTGATAAATCATTGCCCAAACTGACAAAAGAAAAACAGAAGAGGAAGCAAATAACTCAAATAAGAAATGAGATAGGCGATATGACAACAGACCCAACTGAAATTAAAAGAATCATATTAGATTACTATGAAAAATTGTACTCTCAGAAATTTGAAAACCTAGAAGAAATGGATGAATTCCTGGAAACACACTACGTACCTAAACTAACACAAACAGAGGTAAAACAACTAAATATACCTATAACAAAAGAAGAGATTGAAAAGGTAACCAAAAAACTCCCAACAAACCAACCAACCAACAAACAAACAAGCCCTGGCCCTGAATTCTTCACTGCAGAGTTCTATGAAAAATTCAGAGAAGAGTTAACACCACTGCTACTAAAGGTATTTCAGAGCATAGAAAAGGACATAATACTCCCAAACGCATTCTATGAAGCCAGCATATCCCTGATACCAAAACCAGATAAAGACACCAAAAAAAGAGGAAACTACAGACCTATATCCCTCATGAAATTAGATGCAAAAATCCTCAACAAAATTCTAGCCAACAGAATTCAACAACATATCCAAGCCATAATTCACCAAGTGGGATTTTTTGGTTTATGCAGGGATGGTTCAATATTAGAAAAACAGTTAATGTAATCCATAATATAAATAAAACAAAAGGCAAGAATCAAATGATTTTATCAACTGATGCACAAAAGGCATTTGAAAAAGTTCAACACCCATTCATGACAAAAACTCTCAGCAAAATAGAAATAGATGGAAAATTCCTCAGCATAATAAAGGGTATTTATACAAACCCAATACCCAACATTATCCTAAATGAGAATGCCTGAAAGCATTCTCCTTGAGATCAGGAACCAGACAAGGATGCCCTTTATCACCGCTCTTATTCAACATTGTGCTGGAGGTCCTAGCCAGAGCTATTAGGCTAGGTAAAGAAATAAAGGGCATCTAAATTGGCTAGGAAGAAGTAAAAGTATATTTGTGGATGACATGATCTTTTACACAGAAAACCCTAAAGAATCCTCAAGAAAACTACTGAAACTAATAGAAGAGTTCAGCAGAGCATCAGAATACAAGAGAAACAAACAAAAATCAGTCGTATTCCCCTACACCAACAAAAAGAACATCGAAGACGAAATCACCAAATCAATACCATTTACAGGACCCCCCTAAAAGATAAAATACTTAGGAATAAATCCTACCAGAGATGTAAAAGACTATAAAACACTTTTGCACGAAACCAAAAGAGACCTATGTAAGTGGAATAACATACCTTGTTCACGGACAGGAAGACTTAATATTGTAAAAATGTCTATTCTACCAAAAGCCATCTATAGATTTAATGCAATTCCAATCCAAATTCCAATGGTATTTTTTAATGGGATGGGGAAACAAATCATCATCTTCATATGAAATGGAAAGAGGCCCCAGATAAGTAAAGCATTACTGAAAAAGAAGAACAAAGTGGGAAGCCTCAGTCTGCCTGATTTTAGAACGTATTATACCGCCGCAGTAGTCAAAACAGACTGGTACTGGTATAACAACAAATACACACACCAATGGAACAGAATTGGGAATCTAGACATAAATCCATCCACATATGAGCAGCTGATATTTGACAAAGGCTCCAAATCAGTTAAACGGGGAAAAGACAGTCTAACAAATGGTGCTGGGATAACTGGATATTCATCTGCAAAAAAAATGAAACAGGACCCATACCTCACACCATACACAAAAACGAACTCAAAATGGATCAAAGACCTAAATATAAAATCTAAAACATTAAAGATCATGGAAGAAAAAATGGAGACAAAGTTAAGATCGCTAATATATGGCATAAACAGTATACAAAACATTACTAACAATGCAGAAGAAAAACTATATAACTGGGAGCTCCTAAAAATCAAACACCTGTGTTCATCCAAAGTGTAAAAAGATTACCTACAGATTGGGAAAAAGTTTTACCTGTGACATTTCTGATCAGCACCTGTTCTCTAAAATCTACATGATACTGCAAAAACTCAACTACAAAAGGACAAACAACCCGATTAAAAAATGGGAAAAAGATATGAAGAGACATTTCACTAAAGAGGACACTCAGGTAGCTAACAGATACATGAGGAAATGCTCACAAGCTTTAGCCATTAGAGAAATGCAAATCAAAACTACATTGAGATTCTATCTCACTCCAACAAGGCTGGCATTAATCCAAAAAACACAAAACAATAATTGCTAGAGAGGTTGTGGAGAGACTGGAACCCTTATACACTGCTGGTGGGAATGTAAAATGGTACAACCACTTTGGAAATCGATTTGTTGCTTCCTTAAAAGCTAGAAATAGAACTACCATATGATCCAGCAATCCCACTCCTTGGAATATATCCTAGAGAAATAAGAGCTTTACACGAACAGATATATGCACACCCATGTTCACTGCAGCACTGTTTACAATAGCAAAAAGATGGAAGCAACCAAGGTGCCCATCAATGGATGAATGGATAAATAAATTATGGGATATTCACATAATGAAATACTACACATTGATAAAGAACAGTGATGAATCTGTGAAACATTTTATAACATGAATGAATCTGGAAGGCATTATGCTGAGTGAAATTAGTCAGTTGCAAAAGGACAAATATTGTATAATACCACTATTATAAGAACTTAAGAAATAGTTTAAACAGAGAGGAATATATTCTTTGATCGTTATGAGAGGAGGGAGGGAGGGAAGGAGGGAGAGGGGTATTCACTAATTTGATAGTGGATAAGAACTGCTTTAGGTGAAAGGATAGACAACACACAATACAGGAGAGGTCAGCAGAACTGGACTAAACCAAAAGCAAAGCAGTTTCCTGAATAAACTGAACGCTTCAAAGGTCAGTGTAGCAGAGACAGGGGTTTGGGGACCATAGTTCCAGGGGACATCTAAGTCAATTGGCATAATAAAATCTATTAAGAAAACATTCTGCATCCCACTTTGGAGAGTGGCATCTGGGGTCTTAAATGCTAGCAAGCTGCCATCTAAGATGCATCAATTGGTCTTAACCCACCTGGACCAAAGGAGAATGAAGAACACCAAGGACACAAGGTAATTAAGAGCCCAAGAGACAGAAGGGGCCACATGAACCAGAGACTGCATAGGCCTGAGACCAGAAGACCTAGATGATGCCTGGTTACAACAGATGACTGCCCTGACAGGGAACACAACAGAGATCCCCTGAGGGAGCAGAACAGTGGGATGCAGACTCCAAATTCTTGTAAAAAGACCAGAATTAATGGTCTGACTGAGACTAGAAGGACCCCTGTGGTCATGGCCCCCAGATCTTCTGTTGGCCTAGGACAGGAACCATTCCCAAAACCAACTCTTCAGATAGGGATTGGACTGGTCAATGGGATAGAAAAAGATGCTGGTGAAGAATAAGCTTCTTGGATCAAGTAGACACTTGAAATTTTGGCACCTCCTATCTGGAGGGGAGATGAGAGGGTAGAAGGGTTTAGGAGGTGGTGGAATGGACACGAAAATAGAGAATAGAAGGAAGGAGAGGGTTGTCTCATTAGGGCTAGAGCAATTAGGAGTATATAGCAACGTATTTATTAATTTTTGTATGAGAGACTGACATGATTTGTAAATTTTCACTTAAAGCACAATAAAAATTAACAAACAAACAAACAAAAGATTATGCCTAGGAAACTGCTTGGACCAATTCTGTTATATATGGTCTCTATGAGTCAGAATTGACTCTATGGCACACAATACGCCCCAAATGATGGTAGAATTCTATCCTTATACCCTTTTCTCTTTGACTTTCATTAACAGTATAACATTTGATGCACTTAGCTTGTGGAAAAACTTTGACTTACTATTACAGCCCTGACTTCACTCTGTAATTTGATATAAAAGTAAGGCACCTTCTTGTTATTTTACCATTGTCAGGAATCTACTTCCCCTTTTCTGTCTCTGTAACGTATTTATCGGGTATTATAATTTGTTCCAAGGAAAACTCTTAGCACAACTTGTGGTTTAGTTCAAGATAATAAACCAATTAGAATTAAGCTTGTGGTTTCCTATAAGGTATCAATCATTCAAAAACAAAGTACAAACTCATTGTGCTCTCTTTGCTTAAGCTACTTATCATCTGTATGACTTTTACCATAACTGTGTGTATATCCAGTCATGGTGTGATCAGTATAATATTCACGGATTTTCCCATAACTACAAGAATTTTTTTTATATTTCTTTTTTTAAATAAAAAATAAATAATTATTTTTACTTTTATTTTTACTATCCTCATGATTTCACTCCTTTTTGAGTACATAATTTCTGAATACTTTCCCCATTCCTTGGAACGCTGATTTCACTTGTGAGACTTGCTTTCCGTCTGCGAGCTCGGTGTTTCTTGAATTTATACATTGTGTTGTGTGCTTTGATAAAACCTAAAATAATTTATTTTGAAGATTACTTACTTAGCAGTTAAGGAGCTTTAACAGCTACCTACTAAAAAAAAAAAAAAAAATTTTTTTTTTTTTACTATGTATCACTATTTTTTAAAGAACCAAAAAAATAAAAAGAAAGCTACAGTGATAATCCCCATATAAACAGCGTTCTGAAACCAACTCTTCCAAATGGCTTTTCTATATCCTCAACGTGACACTCACGTAGCAGAGACTGCAAATAGCGTGGCAGGTCTTGTTTAGATCAACGTACTAAAGACATCTCACAAGGCATAAGAAGCTCTGCGACTATGCTATTGATAGCATTCTCCCTTTGTTCTAGCAGCACTTCCACCTGTTTAGAGCCTCTGAAATTACCTTTACGTTTTCCAGCTGATATTGGTATGTCAGCTCTCATTTCAGGAGTGAACTTGACACTATGTGGCTTCATTCGTGGATTTTTGTTTAGTCTTTTCTTTAGCTTCTCCTTAGTTTTTTCTTTCTCTCATTGGGTCTTTTACTGTCGGATTCTAACAATGTTAAAGAGGACTTAGTTTCCGTTCCTTCCGTTGCTTTCTAAATTATTTAAAATTTTGTACCAGGATGTGTAAAGTTTGTGTTCTCATTTGAACTCAAAGTCTTCATGTAGGAGCTGAAGAAATGTAAACTACTTAAAGACAAAATTAACCTGGGGAAAAGTCCACATTTTGTAATCTCTACACACATTTGGTTCTGCCAGAAATACTGCATTTAAAGATCTAGGATCAGAATACATCAACGCAACCTCAATTCCCTTGAACTTTAAAGTAAAAGGTATTTAATTTTATGTTATTTTTACACAAAAGAATTGTTATGTCATTTTTAAATTAGACATTTTTCTTTTTCAAAGGATTTATTTTTCTTAAAATATAACCTTACGGTATATGCTAAGTGTTTGTCCCTAAATCCTAACATCATGTTATCTCTCTTTCTTTAACTGAAAGCACAGTGACACCGCGTTTCGCTTACCTTTGATGAACTTGCGTGGTGCAAAACAACAATCCCTCCACTCAGCCTCCAGGTTTATCGCTGACACCAGGAACTGCTCCAACTGCTCGATCACACCAAGCCCCAGTTAGAGGTACAGCCTATTTCCAACTTTGCTTCTGGGATTTGGAGCCCTACCTCTTACATTCCTCAGGTTAACAGACTTATCGTGGTATTTATGTTCCTAGAAACATCACTGCAGTGATTGATATATGGGTGTGCCCTAATCAGCAAAAGGCTCACCCATAGAACAAGTGTAACAACTTTTATGATTGGGAATCTGCTATGCTGCCAGTAATGTCATTTCCATTCACACTTCCATTTTCTCATTACTTTGATGTTTGGACACGGACTAAGGGTTAGACCGCAAATGGAAGGCTCTATCAACAAAGAAGGGAATCTTTTTTCTTTTAATAATATTTTATTGTGTTTTCAGTAAAATTTACATAGAAAATTAGATTTCCATTTAACAACTTCTACATGTTTTTTCAAAGACTTTGGTTTACATTTTTCACAGTGTGTGTCAACATTCTCATTATTTCCATTCTGGTTGTTCCATTTCCAGTAATCTAGTTTCCCTACCCTATAATCTTCTCATCTTTGCTTTAGTTATTGACCATTTGGTCTAATATAGCTGAGTTTTTAAAGAAGCACAGTACTCACAGGTGATATTCTTTACTTTATGAGCCAATCTGTTATTTAGATAAAAGGTGATCTCAGGGGATAGTTTTGGTGTAAGAGTATCTCAGGGTGATAGTCTCAGAGAGTTCCCTGGTATCAACCAGTCCAGTAAATCTGAACTTTTAAAGAATCTGAGTTTTGTTCCACAATTTTCTCCCATTTTATCAGGAGCTATCTATTGTGGCCCTGATTGGAACTGTTGGTAGTGATAGTGATATAGCTGGGCACCATCTAGTTCTTTTGGTCTCAGGGTAGATGAGGCCATGGCCTGTGTAGACTATTAGCCCCCTACAGTAGTTCCTTCTCTGAGTATTTGGTTTTCTTCTTTCTCTTTTGCTCCAGACAAGTAAAGACCAATAGATGTATCATAGATGACCACTTGTAAGCTTTTTAAACCTCAGATACTACTCACCAAGCTAAGATATAAAACATGAACTTTATGAACTATATTATGCCAATTGGCCTATTTGTCCTATGAGACTATAGTCCTAAGCTTTTGAACTAACCCCTCAAGGTGTTTGGCTTTTTCTAAGAAATATCAGTAACTTTGCACTCCATATGTTTTATTATATGTTTGAATATATATGAATGCATACACATACATGTATACATACATGTAGATACAGCTAAAGAGCCATGGTGGCACAGTGGTTAAGTACTTGGCTGCTGATAAAGAGGTCAGTGTTTTGAACTCACTAGCTGTTCCTTGGGAGAAAGATGTGCCAGTCTGCTTCCATAAAGATTACAGCCTTGGAAACCCTATGGGGCAGTTCTACTCTGTCCTGTAGGGTCTCTATGAGTTGGAATCAACTCAACAGCAACATGTTTATAGATGCAGCTATATATGCACATATATATATACACACATATGCATACCTGTACGCATATATGCATACATACATACTTATGTAACCACGTAAATTTTTTTGGTGGTTGTTGCAAAATTATCTGTTATAGCATTTACCAGAAAAGTCCTTTTTTCTTGCATACTTCTCAGTGACATCATTTACCTTGGTCAAGCTGTGTGCACCTCACCCACATTTAGCATTACCATTCCCATACCAAAAATAACAAGTGTTTACTATCTAAGAATGATTCCTCCTCTCCCTTAGCACCCATCTCTGGTAACGACCAATGAATGGTGGTCTCTGTATATATTTCTATTCTTGTCTCTTTTTACGAAAGCGAAGATATAATGTTTGCCCTTTTGCAATTGACTTATTTCACTCAGCAAAATGTCAAAAAGAGGGAATCTTAATGAAAAGCTGTTTTAATCACGTCTTTTGACAGATGATAAAACTGAGGATAGTGGAAGGGAAGTGACTACCATCTCGCTGGAAAAGTATGGCAACTATAAATCCTGTATACAAATGAAAAGATACAGAGGGTGGGCATTCACACAAGACTATCTTCCAGCAGACTATATGAAGCAGAACATGCATGTATTTCTTTCCTATGGTGGCTGTAACAAAATGCCACAAATTGGGTAGCTTTAAATAACAGAAATATATTATCTCACGGTTGGAGCTTGAGAGTCTAAAATCACTATGTCAGCCATGTTACTTCCTTCTGGAATTTTGAGGAAGATTCTATTCCATGCCTCTCTCCTAACTTCTGGTAGCTCGAGATATTTCTGGTCTTGCAGCTACAGTGACACATGGTATACTTCCTCTGCCTCCCTGTCTATGTGACCCTTCTCTTCTTTTACAAGGTCAGGATTACCTAAGATTAGAACCCAACCTATTCCAGTATAGCCTTATGTTAATCTAACTGATGTTGTTGCTAGGTGCCATCGAGTTGCTTCCAACTCATTGCCACCCTGGGTACAACTGAAAGAAACACTGCCCAGTCTTACACCATCACCACAATTGTTATGCTTAAGCCCATTGTTGCAGCCCCTGTGTCAATCCATCTCGCCAAGGGTCTTCCTGTTTTTTGCTGACCCTTTACCAAGCATGATGTCCTTCTCCAGGAACTGACCCCTCCTGAAAACACATCCTAGGTATGTGACACATAGTGTCACCATCCTTGCTTCTAAGGAGCATTCTGGTTGTACTTCTTCTAAGACAGGTTTATTCATTCTTTTGGCAGTCCATGGTATACTCAATATTCTTCTCCAACACCACAATTCAAAGGCATCAATTCTTCTTCGATCTTCCTTATCAGTCGTCCAGCTTTCACATGTATATGAGGTGACTGAAAACACCATGGCTTCGATCAAGAGTACCTTAGCCTTCAAGGTGACATCTGTGCTTTTCAACACTTGGAAGAGGTCTTTTGCACCAGATTTGCCCAATGCAATGTGTCTTTTGATTTCTTGACTGCTGCTTCCATGGGTGTTGATGGTGGATCCAAAGGAAAATAAAATCCTTAACAACTTCAATCTTTTCTCCTTTTATCATGATGTTGCTTATTGGTCCAGTTGTGAGGATTTTTGTTTTCTTTATGTTGAGGTTCAATCCATACAGAAGGCTGTGGTCTTTGATCTTCATCATTAAGTGCTTCAAGTTTTCACTTTCAGCAAGCAAGGTTATATCATCCGTATAACACAAGTTGTTAATAAGCCTTCTTCCAATCCTGATGCTGAGTTCTTCTTCATATAGTCCAGCTTCTTGGATTATTTGCTCAGCATATAGATTGAATACTTATGGTGAAAGAATAGAGCCCAGATGCACATCTTCCCTGACTTTAAAGCACGCAGTATCCTGTTCTTTCAAATGACTGTCTCTTGATCTATGTACACATTCCTTATGAGCACAATTAAGTGTACTGGAATTCCCATTCTTTGTTATTCCCATAATTTGTTATGATCCACAAAGTAAAAAGCCTTTGCATAGTCAGTAAAACAGAGGTAAACATCTTTCTGGTATTTTCTGCTTTCAGCCAGAATCCATCTCATATCAGCAATGATATCCCTAGTTCCACTTCCTCTTCTGAATTCAGCCTGAATTTCTGTCAGTTCCCTGTCGATGTTCTGCTGCAGCCACTTTTGAATAATCTTCAGCAAAATTTTACTTGCATGTGGTACTAATGATATTGTTCTATAATTTCCATATTCAGTTGGGTCATCTTTCTTAGGAATGGGCATAAATATGGATCTCTTCTAGTTGGTTGGCCAGGTAGCTGTCTTCCAAATTTCTTGGCATAGACAAGTGAACACTTCCAGTGCTGCATCCCTTTGTTGAAACATCTCAGTTAATTGGTATTCCGTCAATTCCTGGAGCCTTGTTTTTCACAAATGCCTCTCTTCAGTGCAGCTTGGACTTCTTTCTTCAGTACCATTAGTTCTTGATCATATGCTACTTCCTGAAATGGTTGAACGTCAACCAGTTATTTTTGGTATAATGGCTCTGTGTATTCCTTCCATTTTCTTTTGATGCTTCTTGTGTCATTTAATATTTTCCCCATAGAAGTCTTCAATATTTCAACTTGAGGCTTGATTTTTTTCTTCAGTTCTTTCAGCTGGAGAAATGCCAAGCTCGTTCTTCCATTTTGGTTTTTTATTTCCAAGTCTTTGCACATGTCATTTTAAGACTTTAGTTTGTCTTCTTGAGCTGTCCATTGAAATCTTCTGTTCAGGTCTTTTACTTCATCATTTCTTCCTTTTGCTTTAGCTACTCGATGTTCAAAAGCAAGTTTCAGAGTCTCTTCCAACATGCATTTTGGTATTTTCTTTCTTTCCTGATAGCATCTTCAAGAACTCTGTTTCCAAACAAGATCAAATTCACAGGTACAGGGATTAGGACTTCAACATAGCTTTTGGGAGGACACAAATCATTCCACAACAATGCATGCAATGTACACACACAGATGCACACAGACTCACTCTTCTCTTCTTTCAATGGCTATTGTGACCCTGAAAGAGCTTCTGTCCCCGTGGGTCTTTCATTTTCAGCTGTTCTCTTTCACCAAATCTCTTCTTCCTCATACTTGGACATGAAGAGGAAGGGTTGGTTGCTTAGTTGGTGTTCTAGGTACTACACTACATGAAGGCCTGAGGGTAAGCATAATCTGGCAGTCCTGTGTGGTCCTATTTAGAATAGGAGACTACAGCTACTGCAAGCCTCAATACACATAGTCAAGCCCCCAGTTAGCACATAAAGTCATTGGTCTTTCAATTACAGTCAGTTCTGTTTAACAAGACATATGCTTGCCATAAAATCACTATGTTATGTAAAATCACACAATAAAAACCACAGGGATCATAGGGAAAAATGGAGGTAGAAGCAAAACATTAAAAATCTTTGACAATGGCACATACAAAAATAAGTTAGAAACCTAACAAAAATGGTAGCACAAATCTGCACATCTTAGTTGGAAAAGTAATGCATAAGTACAACAATAAATGTGATACTTTATCTTAAAAGGACCTGAAGTTTTCTTGTGGAAGTGAGTATTAGAAAGGTTGTAGCTTGGGAATTATTGTAAAGTGGTAGGAGGAGTGTTATTAAAAACTGAGCAGAAAGTTGTAACATCAGATGTGGATGGACATGGCTTATACAACACACAGTGAACTGAGATATCTGGGAGATGTTTGAGTTGCAAGCATGTTCGTGTTTTGTGTATTCCCATGTGTCTTGATTCAGCTGGCTGCATTTTTCTTCATTCGCCTAATGTTTTTCAGAGACAAAACGACATATAAAAAAAAAAAATTTTTTAAGCAAATGCAAAATTTACATCATGCTTAAACATTTTTCTAAAAATGTTTCTGTTGGAACAAAATAGTACTTTCAAGACAAGCATTATAACAGAAGTGACTGTAATTAAAAATATGTTTTCAGCATCTGTAAACTACAGAGTACTAAGGGACAGAAATTTCATTAAGATGCTGCTCATTGCCTCAAAGGAGTAGGACTCCATTGGAGAGATAGACACTAATTTAATGAGTTTTTATGAACGAGTATTACAGAGCTTTATGGGAATAACTGGAGCCCTGGTGACACAGTGGTTAAGAGCTATGGTGCCCTACCTAACCAAAAAGGTGGGTAGTTGGAATCCACCAGCCGCTCCTTGGAAACCCTATGGGGGAAGTTCTACTCTCCTATAGGGCTGCTATGAGTTGGAATTGAGTCGATGGCAACCAAGTTGCTTGTTAGTTTGTTTTGTATGACAATAGATGCAGAGGTACCTCACCTGGTTCAGGAGGAGAGATGGACATCCTGGACCTCTGAAATCTGAGCTGTTGTTTCAGGTAAGTGTAAAAGTTAGGAGGTGAATTGGCAAAGATAGCACTATTAGAAGACAGACTAAGTTTCAGAGCCCAGAGGCAAGATAACACATCATGTCTAAAGAACAGATAAAAGTTTATAGTTAAGTCTGTGGCATAATTTGTAAGGAAGAGCTAGGAAAAATTGAGGGTAGGAATTTGGAATGTGATGAAATAAATATTGCAATTTTATATCCAGAAAAGGAGATGAACTTTGAAAGTTTTAAGTAAAAATAAATAAACAAGTAAATTAAAGCTTTAAAAAGATAATTCTTAATATAGATTGCAGAACAAAATGCATTAGTGCAAGATTAGAGGCAGTTGTGACAGAGTTTACCAGCTGATATCCATAAATGAGTCTTCTATATTCTAGGCACAAAGCTATACCATATTTTCCAGCCTTCCCTGCACTTGAATGAGACAAGAAACCACATTCTAGCCAATAAAATGTGAGTAGAAACTATGTGAACCATTCCTGAGTCAAAGCTTTTAAAGCATTTACAATTTCTTCCTCCCCCCCCCTCCATTTGGACATACATACTATTGTGTAGATGGAAGGAGGCTGAGTTCCCGAACTGCTACATGGAGTCTCCAGTAGGTGCAAATGGTTAAGAGCTGACTACTAACCAAAAGGCTGGTAGTTCAAACCCACCCAGTGGCATCTCAGAAAAAAGGCCAGGCAATATGCTTCCAAAAGGTCACAGTTTGGAAAACCTTATGGGGTACAGTTCTACTCAGCATACATAGAGTCTCCACGATTTGGAATTGAGTAAATTCAATGACAACTTGTTTATTTTTACTTTTTTTGCAGACCAGGAATGCGGAACTTGAACTGTTGTTAAGAGTGTAATGTTTTATTTGAGTCATTGTACACTGAACACTAAGGATAGTGTCTTCATATTTTCTGCAGCTAGGTATACAGGCCAAGTGATTCATTATAAGAGTTCAGATATAAGATAAAGAATGGCATGACATTAGTGTGAGTTATGATGCAGAGATGCGGATGAGGTCAAGAAGTATTTAGAGGATTGTGTAACATTACTTTATGATTAATGAGATATAGAGGAAAAGAAAGAGAAGAAATCAAGGATGCAGTGTGACAAGTGGTTTATATATCGGCACCAAGAGACCACAACACCCCTCTTCAGTCCCACAGAGAGATTACATAAATAGTTCTGTTCAATTTTCCTTGGTTTCTATATTCTGTGATGTTGTGCTACGTAAGTAAATTATTATAAGATCAAGAAAGTTCTGTATCTTATTCATCACTGTCCTTTTATATGCGTGGATTACATCATCATTCTTGGAGATTTTACATTAACAATTTTTATGCTTTCATTAAAAAAAAAAAAATTAATGTAAAATCTCCCAGAATGGTGAGGTAATCTCTCATATATAAAAAGGTAGGAATGAAGAAGATCATGGCTGAAAGCAGGGAATACCAGAAAGATGTTTACCTGGGTTTATTGACTATGCAAAGGCATTCAACTGGATCATAACAAATTATGGATAACATTGCACAGAGTGGAAATTTCAGAACACTAAGTTGTGCTCATGCAGAACCTGTACATAGACCAAGAGGCAGTTCAAGTGGAACAAGGGAATGCTGAGTGGTTTAAAATCTAGAAAGGGGTACATCAGGAATGTATCTTTTCACCATATTTATTCAATCTGAATGCTGAGCAAACAATCTGAGAAGTTGGACTAGATGAAGCTGATGTTGGCATCAGGACTGGAAGGAGACTAATTAACAACCTGTGATATGCAGATGACACAACCTAGCTTGTTGAAAGTGGAGAGGACTTGAAGCACTTGCTGATGAAGATCAAAGACAAAAGCCTTCAGTATGGATTACACCTGAACATAAAGAAAACCAAAATCCTCACAACTGGACACATGAGCAATGTCATGATAGATGGAGAAAAATATTGAATTTTGTGCCTCACTTCAGCTCCTAGGGTCATTCTTGATTAGGCTGAAGCCAATCATTTGATCAATTCCCCTTGCCAGTGACTAGCTCGGGTTTGGATATGACACATTCTACCCAATTAGACTTCGATTCTACTTGGGGATTTCTAGGGGAGGTTTCCTTGCTCTTAAAATGTGATACAGCAGAAGGAACAGCACCTCTTCAGAATCCTTTTAGAGTTCATGAGGGGAGCTGTGATGATTACTTTTATATGTCAACCTGGATATGAGGCCTAGTTGCTTGGTCAGATACCAGTCTAGATGTTGCAATGGAGTTATATACATGTGATGACATTTAAATCACCTGACCTTAAATAAGGCTGATTCCCTTCTGTAATGTGAGAGGACAGCATCCAATCAATTGAAGGCCTTAATAGCAAAGTCAGGAGTATCCCCAGGGAAAAGGATTCTACCTCGAGACTGTAAATAGAATTTAGACCAGAATTTTCAGCCTGCTCCTTGGCCTACTGATTTCAGACACAAGACTGCCTGAGTTTCCATGCTGTCAACTGATGTGCAGATTTTGGACTTAAAACCTTTATTTCTTTTCTTCCTCCCTTCCTCTCTTCCTTCCTTCTTTCCTCCCTTCCTCCCTCTCTCCCTTTGTCTGTCTTGCCTTCCTTCCTTACTCTCTTCCTTCTTCCTTTCTCTCTCTCCGTTTCCCCTCCCCGCCTCCAGTTGTTGGCTCAGACACCAGTCTAGATGTTGCTATGAACATCTCTCTCTCTCTTTCTCTCTTTCTCATTTGTTCTGTTTCTCTGGAGACTCCTGACTAAAACAGAAGCTAAATAAAGACTGCAGGGAATGAAGATAGAAGGAATCTAAGTATTAACACTGATAAACCATCAAATTGGTCATTTTGAAGCCACATTACCTTAAAATTCTTGTGTGATATCAAAAATCTTTACCCCACTGAGAAAAATTTTCTGTTCCTTCCAGCTAAAAGTGTCTTAACTGAAATTTATATACACTCCACAAATATTTCTTGAAAAAATGAAAGGAATATAATCTTAGTGCCTAATAAACAATATACACAGAAGATGCTTCTTATTCATAGAAATATTTTTGTTTTAATTTGTATTAGCATGTTACCAGGGCATACTTCCAAGCCTTGGCAGTGATACTCCCTCAACCTGGAATATCTTTCTCACCCTCACTTGACAGTCTCCCAGTAATTCAAGACTTAGAACAGGCCCCTATCTCAGGACATCATTGTTAGGTAGTAGTTCCTCCTTTATACTTTAACACCAACCTCCATTTCTACCATCCAAACCAAACCAAAAACATCCCCACTGAGTTGATTCTGACTCATAGCGACCCTATAGCCACCCTGTAGTGAGCCCATAGGACAGAGTAGAACTGCCTGATAGGGTTCCTAGGGTGTAATCTTTATAGAAGCAGACTGCCACATCTTTCTCCTGAGGAGTAGATGGTGGGTTTGAACTGCCAACCTTCTGGTTAGCAGAAGAATGCTTAACTACTATGCCTCCAGATATGCTTGTTATATCTTTACTTGTGCCTCTTTCCACATTCAATCAAATATCTCCTGGCAGGAAGGAGCTACAATGACTAAGGCAGAATCTGTCATTTCATAGATGCTGAATACATAATAACCAGGGAACTCTTTGAAGAATACTTGGGAACTGAGCTGAACCCTAGCAGCCAGCTAGATCTTAATAATGTGTGGACAGGGACAGAATATTGGTGTAGGAGATCTTTATAAAAGGCCAGAAAACACACTTCCCCATCCCATCAGGAAATTAATGACTAGAGAATTAGAATATATTATCAGGAAGGAATACTGTGAGGAAAATGTGGGACAACAAATCACATTGGAGCAGCATCCGAATGTCAGTCAGAGGAGTTTGTAATTTACTCTGAAGGTTTAGAAATGCCGTGTTGAAAATCCTCATCTAATGGTACTCTGCAAAAAGAGTTGGTGATGTTGGTGAATGACATAAAATGTCAAATGCAATAGTCAGCCACAGAAGGAAAAAAAAAGGTCTGAAATTAAGGGTGGTATTTAAAATGGAAAGGGACAGATATGAGATAAAACATCTTGTAAATAAATAATAAACAGAGAATGAAATAAGTGTGGCATGATTTTAATGCATTATCTTAAATAGAAAATCTTGCTTTCTATATATACTTCAATAATAATAAAATGAGTGTACTGAGTAACAATAAAATGAATGCAAAATGATAAAATGAGTATATGGATGTGTTTGTGATATATGTATGCATATATACATATACACACACACGTGTTTTTTGCTGTTGTTATGTGCTGTCAAGTTCGTTCTGACTCATAGTGACTCTATAGGACAGAGTAGAACTGTCCCCATTGGGTTTCCAAGGAACGGCTGGTGGATTCAAATATATACATATATGTTGTTGTTGTTGTTGTTAGGTGCCCTCGAGTTGTTTCTGACTCATAGTGACCGTATGTACAACCAAACAAAACACTGCCTAGTCCTGCACCATTCTTACGATTGTTGTTATGCTTGAGACCATTGTGGCAGCCACTGTATCAATCCTTTTCATTGAGGATATTTCTCTTTTTGGCTGACCCTTATATCTACCAAGCATGATGTCCTTCTCCAGGGACTGGACCCTCCTGATAACATGTCCAAAGTACTTGAGACAAAGTCTTGCCATCCTTGCTTCTAAGGAGCATCCTGGCTACACTTCTTCTAAGACAGTTTTGTTGGTTCTTCTGGCAGTGCATGGTATATTTGATATTCTGCCCCAACACCATAGTTCAAAGGCATCGATTCTTCTTTGCTCTTCCTTATTTGTTGTCTAGCTTTCACAGGCATATGAGGTGATTGAAAACATCATGGCTTGGATCAGCTGCACCTTAGTCTTCAAGGTGACGTCTTTGCTTTTCAATACTTTATAGAGGCCTTTTGCAGCAGATTTGCCCAATGCAATGTGTCTTTTGATTTCTTGACTGCTGCTTCTGTGGTTGTTCATTGTGGATCCAAATAAAATGAAATCGTTGACAACTTCAATCTTCTCTCCGTTTATCATGATGTTGCTTATTGGTCCAGTTGTGAATACGTTTATTCACTTAAAAACACTAAAAATAGATTGGAAGAACATAGTAACCCAGAGGATGAGTAGGCATTGTTTTTTACTTGGCAGCCAAAGCCAGACCTGGGTAGGCATGTGGCATATGACATTAGAAAAATAAAAAAATGTTTCTGGTTTCCTATGGGATGCGTAACCAGGGTGGAAAATGCTATGTCATTATGTGCCTTTAAAACACTAAAATATGTCAACTTCCCTATTCATTGCGTTATATAAAACCAAACAATATTAAAAACCAAAAGACAAGGAACAAACACAGAAACATACAATAAACAAATACATAAATAAAGTCATTGCTCGTTTGCTTTGTTGATAAAATGCTAATATTTTGTACATTTTGTATCTGATATATTAAGTATATATAATAAAATGTATGCTATTTCACTTATTTTATAATTTAATAATTGTATTTTCTAAATTTTATTCCTTCCTATAAAGTGTTTAGAAATACTAAGGAGATTAGAATTCAGCTTATTTAAATAATAACAATATTAATAGTTTTCTATCCAAAACTATAAGAATGAATTTAAATATTTTTTAGATAATAGTAAAACAAAAAGGAGTAGTTACCATGAAAGCTTTCTCTATTAGGCAAGGTGGCTGCTGCCCTAGCTAGGAAAAGGAACTTTAAATCAGACTTTTAAACCAGGGACTGAATTATTAATGATATTATTTTTAAAATTTTTATTGTTAAAAGCAAAAATCAGGTGACTTCATTCAATGTGTTTCTTTATGGTAAAGAGTGGCAGATACACCTGGCGTTCGGGAGATTTCATTTCAAGTTTTTTCAGTTAAATTCCCAGACCAAAAGTGTGTGTGTATGTACATGCATATTGCACATTAAGATCCCAGAAAGAAAGTAAATTTGAGAATTGGATAAAAAGAATAGAGTATCAGGGCAACGTGGTTTTGAAACTGAGTTTCAAACTGAGTTTATCCACATGTATAAATAACAATGAAGTAAAGGACATCATTTTCTTCATTTAGAACCCCTTTTTTGCATATTCTACTGAAGTAATAAAAGAAATTGACAATATCAGTCACCAGTTTGAGCATCTATATGGTGCAAATAATCACGTTATGAAATATATTTATTGCATCTCACCAACTATAGTTTAACAATGATTTGTTTGGTGGTAACATTCTGATCCTTTTTTCTTAAAAATTACACAAGCGTAAATCAGTGAAAACCAGTTGCTTTCTATTTTATGTTTATGTATGTCTTGATTTTGAAATATTTTGTGTGTGAGTTTTCTTAATGGTGGTGTTACTGTTTTTAGTTGCCATCCAGTCAGTTCCTACTCAGAGTGAACCCATGTACAACAGAATGAAGCATTGCCTGGTCTTGCACCATCCTCACAATCTTTGTTGTGCCTGATCCCTGTTCTCTGACTTGCCGTTCTTGGGTTTGCCAGTCCCTGCAACTATGGGAATCAGGAGAAGCCTTGTGGTTTTGCCTACCAATCTTGAGATACGTGGATATTCACAACTCGTAAGCAAGAGTTCTGCTTTCTGATCTGCTGATCTTAGGTTCGTTAGCCCTGCAGCTACATAAATCAGGAGAAGGCTCTGTCCTAATCCACAGACTTGGGACACTCCAGCCTCTACAATCACATGAGCTGTTTCTTTTACATAAATCTCTCTATATATACATTTATACACTTTACTGGTTTTACTCTTCTAGAGAACTGAGCCTAAGACAAGAGTCTTCCTCTTTTTCACCAGCCCTCCACTTTACCAAGCTTGATGTCCTTCTCCAGGGACTGATCCCTCCTGATAACATGTCCAAAGTATGTGAGATGAAGTCTTACCCTGGCTGTACTTCTTCCAAGACAGATTTGTTCATTCTTCTGGCAGTCCATGGTATATTCAATATTCTTCACCAACACTGTAATTCAAAGGTGTCAATTCTAATTTGGTCTTTCTTATTCATTGTCATACTTTCACATGAATATGAGGCAATTGAAAATGCCACGGCTTGGGTCAGGCCCACTTTAGTCTTTAGAATGACTTCTTTGCTTTGTAACATTTTAAAGAGGTTCTTTGCAGCAGATTTGCCCAATGTAATGCGTCCTTTGATTTCCTGACTGCTGCTTCCATGGGTGTTGATTGTGGATCCAAGTAAAATGAAATCTTTGGAAGTGTCCGTCTTTTCTCCCTTTATCATAATGCTGCTTATTGGTCCAGATGTGAGGATTTTTGTTTTATTTATGTTGAGGTGTAATCCATTCTGAAGGCTGTAGTCTTTAAACTTGATCAGCAATTGCTTCAAATCCTCTTTATATTCAGCAAGCAAGGTTATGTCATCTGCATAACACAGGTTGTTAATGAGCGTTCCTCCAATGCTGATGCCCCATTTTTTTTCATATAGTCCAGCTTCTCAGATTATTTTCTCAGCATTCATACCGAATAAGTATGGTGAAAGGATACAACCCTGAAGCACACATTTCCTGACTTTAAACCACTCGGTATCCCCTTGTTCTGTTCAAATGACTACCTTTTGATCTATGTACAGGTTCCTCATGAGCACAATTATGTGTTCTGGAATTTCCATTCCTGGCAACGGTATCCATAATTTGCTATGATCAACATAGTTGAATGCCTTTGCATAGTCAATAAAACACAGATAAACATCTTTCTGATATTTATCTGCTTTCAGCCAGGATCCATCTGACATTAGCAGCAATATCTCTAATTCCATGTCCTCTTTTGAATCCAATTTGAATTTCTGGCAGCTTCCTGTTGATGTAAGGCCACAGCTGTTTTTGAATGATCTTCAGCAAAATTTTACTTGCGTGTGGTATTAATATTGTTTGATAATTTCCACAATTTGTTGCATCACCTTTCTTTGGAATGGGCAGTCTGTTGGCCACATAGCTGTCTTCCGAATTTCTTGGCATAAACTAGTGAACACTTCCAGTGCTTCATCCCTTTGTTGAAATATTACAATTGGTACTCCTTCAGTTCCTGGAGCTATGTTTTTGGCAATGCCTTCAGTGCAGCTGGGACTTCTTTCTTCAGTACTATCCATTCTGGATCAAATGCTACCTCCTGAAATGGTTGAATGTCAAAAAAAAAAAAAAAAAAAAAATTTTTTATGTCAACAAACTCTTTTTTGTACAGTGTCTCAGTGTATTCATATCTTCTTTTGATGTTTCCTGTGTCATTTAATATTTTCTGTGTAGAATCCTCCAATATTGTTAGTCGAGGCTTGAATTTTTTCTTCAGTTCTTTCAGCTTTTCATTTTCTATTCCAGGTCTTTGCACATTTCATTATAATAATTTACTTTGTCTTCTTGAGCCACTCTTTGAAATCTTTTGTTCAGCTCTTTTAGTTTATCATTTTTTCCTTTTGCTTTAGCTGCTCTTTGTTCAAGAGCAAGTCTCAAAATCTCTTCTGACATCCATTTTGGCCTTTTCTTTCTTTCCTGACTTTTTAATGACCTCTTGCTTTCTTCATGTATGATGGCCTTGATGTCATTCCACAACACCTATGGTTTTTGGTCATTAGTGTTCAATGCATCAGATCTGTTCTTTAGATATGTCTAAACTGGGTTGGGATATATTCAAGGTCATATTTTGGCTTTCATGTACTTGTTCTAGTTTTCTTCAGCTTCAACTTGAACTTGCATATGAGCAATTGATGATCTGTTCCACAGTTGCCACTTGTCCTTAATCTAACTGATGATATTGATCTTTTCCATCATCTCTTTCCATGGATGTAGTTGATTTGATTCCTGTGTATTTCATCCGGCAAGGTCCACGTGTATAGTTGCCATTTATGCTGTTGAAAAAAGGTATTTGCAAGGAAGTTACTGATCTTACAAAATTCTATCATGCTTTTCTGACCTCCATTCTATCATTGAGGCCGTATTTTCCAGTATGATGTGAGAATAGACTATGGCAACAGGTATGGTTTGCCTTGATTCCTCTTCTTTGTTTCCAACTTTTACATTCCAATCACTAGTAATTATCAATGTATCTTGATTGCATATTTGAACGATTTCAGACCTCCAAAGTTGGTAAAAGTCTTCAATTTCTCTATCTTTGGCATTAGTAGTTGGTGTATAAATTTGAATAACAGTTGTATTAACTGATCTTCCTTGTAGGCTTATGGACATTATCCTATCACTGACCATATTATACTTTAGGACAGATCTTGAAATGTTGTTTTTGACGACAAGTATAATGTCATTCCCCTTCCATTTGTTAATCCCAGCATTGTAGACCACATGAATGCCTGATTCAAAGTGGACAATACCAGACCATTTCAGCTCACTAATGCCTAGGATATTGATGTTTATATGTTCCATTTCATTTTTGACGATTTCCAATTTTCCTAGATTCATACATTCCATGTTCCAATTATTAATGGAGCTGTTTCTTCTCATTTTGAGTCACGCCACATCAGCAAATGAAGATCCTGAAAACATGACTCCATCCACGTCATTAAGGTCAACTCTACTTTGAGGAGGGTGCTCTCCCCCAGTCGTCTTTTGAGTGTGTTCCAACATAAGGGACTCACCTTCCAGCACTGTATCAGGCAATGTTTGGCTGCTATTCATAAGGTTTCACTGGCTAAGTATTCTCAGAAGTGGACTATCATGTCCTTTTTCCTAGTCTTTCTTAATCTGGAAACGCAGCTGAAACCTATCCACCGTAGGTGACCCTGCTGGTAGTTGAAATACTGATGGCATAGCTTCCAGCATCATAGAAACACACAAGCCACCACAGTAAGACAAACTGACAGATGCTTGAGGGAATTTAAAATATACATTTTATTTAAAAATGAAGATTGCTGGTTAGAAAATAAAATTTTCATAATTTTTTATCCCCATAAATAGATATTTAAAGCACATTTCAAGTCATGGAGGGCTTCTTCAAATCAAGTCCCTATGCTTTCTGGAGGTATACTTGAGTCTTTTACCCTTAAGAACATTTGAAAATCCTGAGGTGAGAAAAAACCCTTGTTGGTATATTGAGCCTGTCATGAACTCATCACAGAAACGGTTTTATATGAGTCTCTTAATTTCTATGACTCTCATTTTTTAATTTACGAGAATTAATTAAATTACCTTATACCTTATATGATGCCTGCAGAATAGAGAATCCTCAGAGGTTGCAATGAAAGCAATAATAGGAAAACAGCAAACAAGCATTCCATGGTTTTCCTGGAGTTGTGTATCTTAAACAAAATTTATAATTCATTATTGAACAACTTAAAACTCCTTTCCCAGATCAACTTCAATGAATATCTTACCAATTTTCCCCTTAAACTTTGGTTCTGGCTAAATGATGTTAAGTTACCTGTGTATTTGTTTGCATTTAAAAAATTGGCATCTCTTTCACATCCAAGGTTTTGTTGGTGCCTCAAATAGTAGGGTCAAATCTGATACTTTGCTGTTATCATATGGGCAATTTAATGAGCTCTTACTCCTTAGGCACAAGCTACACGTGTTTACTTTGAATCAGTTGTTTGCCTTCTTAAAAGCCCACAATTCATCTTAATTATTTGCAAAGCAAGCCCCTTTATCAGTTACTCCCCAATGTTTCCAATGTATAACTAGGGAGATCTGAGAAACTCCAATCACTCTCACTGCCTACATCTGAACAACAGGTATCAGAAAGTATTTCAGGATCATTCACAATCATCTCGGTGAGAAGGTTTGGCTTAGATATTTTTCATTTATTCCTTTATTGTTTCTATCTGTCATGCACAGCCATGTATGATAAGCAATTACAGAAGATCTTTTACGAAATTGCATTATGTTGTGGTGCGTACTGTGTTATATGTAACCCAGGGTGTTTACCTCTACAACATCTAATCAATTAAAAGAATGTGAAATAGTTGGAGAATAATAAGAGAAAGTAATTCAACAATTTGACATTTAACTCTCAGGATGGATTCTCAAGGTTATACCAAATACAAAGAGTGTTCTATCATTTTATCTTCATATTTAGAAATCTGAGAGAACAAACTATAGAGAATGCAACACAAATTCCAATTTAGCTGTGAGCGACTTCCATTGTGAATCAAGAATTCATTTCAAACACATCTGGTTTGAGGATTTGCTTTTAAGAGCAAAAATGACAACATCTAACCTCATCACAGGTGAGGACAAAGAGATTGTGTTTTTTAGAGAGAGACATGTTTTTCGATTTTAGATAATTCCAACAGGTTTTCAGGATGTAGGTGGGAAAAATGAGCCTAGCAGTTCTTTAAATAAAGAAAATTTCCTCCCTCATATCAGAATAGTACCCTAGTGTGCTATATATACAGAAATATGCAGCTCGGTTCTATGATTATAACTTATTAAATAAATAAATACATAAACAAATACATTTGGGGAACTATCCTTTTTTTTTTTCCTTTTGGTGGTGAACACCAGGGCAAAAGTAAAGTATATCCTAATGTAGAATTAATAGTGTGACATATAAAACATGAGATTCTGCATTTTTCACTTTACTGTTGTTGTTAGTTGTTGTCGAGTCGGATCCCAGTCATCACGACCTTATGTATAACAATGAAACATTGCCTGCTCCTATGCCATTTTCATGAATGTCGGTATGTTTAAGTCCATCGTTGCAGCTATTGTGTCAATCCATCTCATTGAGGGTTTCCCTTGTTTGCACTGGCCCTCTACTTTACCAAACTTACTTTGATAATTGTTTCTAAATTTTACATAGAACGTGTAGACAAGGTCTCATCCATTTTATAGCTACAGTATATGTATGTGGAAAGGAATTAGTGTTCTTCTGCCTCACCTATGTACAGATTCCATCTAGTGTAACGCTGTGGAGGATCGTTGAATTTCATCATGTTGTAACATCAAACAAAGATGACAATGAATCCACAAAGAAAGAAATCATCCTGAAAGTCACTGATAACAGAGCAGAAGAAGTTAGGGTACATTTCAAACCAGGATATAAAAGAGCCTATAGCTCACAAACTAGCTTTAAAACCACAGATTTTTCAAAAATCCTGCCCGTAGTTAATAATCTTGGCATTTAGAGTTGTGGAGCTATATATATCTCAATTTGCTATATACTACACGAAAATTATTTGTTAAGCAATTGCTTAAAGATGGTGGTAATTAAGATGTTAAGCAAAAGTACTTTCATTAGGTATAATCATAACACAATATTCTGTCTCTTTAAAACTGTTTTCATATTTTTTATACATAAAAAAAAAAAAAAACCTTTGAGAGAGTCCCTGATGGAGAAGGAGAAAAATGGGGTGCAGAGCTCAAATTCTAGTAAAAAGACCAGGCTTAATGGTCTGACTGAGACTGGAGGGACCCCAGAGGACATGGCCCCTGGACTCTCTGTGAACCCAAAACTAAAACCATTCCTGAAGCCAACTCTTCAGACAAAGATTAGACTGGACTAACAGACATAAAACAGTACTGGCGAGGAGTGTGCTTCTTAGGTCAAGTAGACACATGAGACTAAGTGGGCAGCTCCTGTCCGGGGGTGAGATGAGAAAGCAGAGGGACAAGATTTGGTTGAATGGACATGGGAAATCTAGGGTGGAAAGGAGGGGAGTGCAGTCACATTATAGGGAGAGTAACTAGTGTCACATAACAATGCATATATAAATTTCTCTGAGAAACTAACTTGAACTGTAAAGTTTCACTTAAAGCTCACCAAAAAATGTTTGTTTTTAAAAGAAATATCAGGGAAGTTCTCTCTTTGCTACTGGATGAAAACCCAGGCAGTTTTGTGCCTTTTCAGATAATTCTTAGGTAAAAAATATAAAACATCTTTATCATCATGGTCACCATCATCATCACCCAATTGTTACTATAGGTTGCCAAACATAGTGTCAAGTTATTTTGTTCACTCATAGAATAGTCAAAATTCTGATGATTTGATTTAAAGTTAAATCGTCTGCCCTCCAGCAGTTAGGCCCTACAGTTGGTAGATAAGGATGTCTCTTTCTCTTTCTACTTCTCGCTCAGCTTGCCTTTGGTATTTCTGAATCCTCTAGAATTGAAAGTGAGGTAAAGAATGGGACAGTGAAGAACTATAAGGAGGGGCAGCAAAGTATTTATTTGACTGCTACTGCCATGGGCTGACTCTGAACTCTGTATACGTGGCCAATATTTAAAGCCTCCTTTCTCTCAAAGAAGCCTTGGTAGCTCAGTGGTTAAGAGCTTAGTTCCTAAACCAAAAGGTTGACAGTTTGAATCCACTAGTCACTCCTTGGAAACCCTGTGGGGCAGTTCTACTCTTTCCTATAGGTCACTATAAGTCAAAACCACTTGATGGCAATGGGTTTGGTCTTGTTTTTTTTCTCTAAAAGGGGACTTTTTTGTGTATCAGCTAACATTTTCTGTGTAGCAAACCATCCCAAGACTTAGTGGCATAAAACAGCAACTGTTTATTGTTTCTCATGAGTCTGTAACTCAGCTGGGTAATTCTACTGACAAGGCTTGGCTTACCTTGGCTGGGTTCTTTCATGTGTCAAATGGTGGCTTAGCTAGGGCTGGGTGGTCTCGGAAGGCCTTGCTCATATTTGGTAGTGGGTTTACTGTCAGGTGTGGCTAAGACATCTGTTCAAGAGCTTGAAGTTTCATAAATATCCTATCTATGGTCTCTTGGCTTCTAGTTATGCCTCGCATGTGGAAAGTGGCAAAATTAGTGAGACAACTAGGCATTTCCCCTTAAAGTAAAAAGAATTAAAAAATAAATTATAATAAAAGGATATTATTTTTGTACTTGTTGATTTTAACTCACAATTATAGACTAGATTAAAAAAAAAAGTAAATAAATAGAGCTGTTGAAGAATAGGGAACCAATAGTAATGTCTCAAGTCTTGCCATCACTGAATTTCCTACTGGTTGAAATTCAGCCATTTGTAATTTACTCGATAAACATTCTACTTTATTATTACAGCAAATGAACTCTGGTGGCTTAACAGTTAAGTGCTCAACTGCTGACTAAAAGGTTAGCTGTTTGAACCCACCCAGTGGCTCCATAGGAGAAAGAACTGGCGATTTGCTGCCAGAAAGATTACAGCCTAGAAAATCCTATGGGGCACTCCTACACTGTCACATGGGGGATCACGAGGAGTTGAAATTCACTCAACAGCACCTAACAACTGTATAGCACATGTTGAAAAGACGTGTCACATAAAAGCTTCAAAGGAATGGATTAATTGAGGATATTTGTGTAAAACACAGGATTTGACACATGGTAAATATGTAACAAAAGTTAGCTATTCCTACTAGGATGATAACAACAAACATCCAGAAATGTTTCCAAGGACCTTAGCTTAACAATTGCTACAATTAATTTTAAATCCCTCATGTGTGCTTCTATCTATCTCTTTGTCTTCTGAGCCCTCCCTTCCACCAAATATCCAACAAACATCTACTACATAGGTTCTTATAATTCTTCTGTTTACTCAAAATAATTGTAAAATATATGTATCGAGGACATATTATCCTGGAGATAGAATAAGAGTTCAAAAGAATACAGATCTATTATTCAATAGTTTAATCTTAACTTCTTAGACTGAACAAAGTTGCTGCTACTATTTGAGCATCACTTCTACTACAATCCTGCTAACTCTCACACATATACTACTATCTGAAACTCACTTTTCTCCCTTCTGTCTCTTTTTACCATTCTTGAATGTTGAGAATTCAACAATCCTCCAGAGACAGGGATTGAACATACTGATTGCCTTACCTAGATCAACTCATCCATCCTAAGACAGCCTCCTCAGGTCTCTTTCTTCCCCTCAGCCTGTGGAGAAACTCTTCACAGAGAGCTCAAGACCTATTTTTTCACTAACTAGTAAATTCCTTTAGTGCTAAAACCATGTTTCATATATCCTTGTAAGCAGAACACCTAAAACAACAAATGTACCCTAATATACACTAGTAAAAAAAAAGATAAATGCATAACTTGAATAAACTGAGGTTAATACAGCGAGGGGGACCGAAAGACAGCTGAGGGCCTTTAGTACGTATTGGTCTGAAGCACATATAGGAAAAAAAAAAAAAGATAAGGGAGGGTTTCTGGAGAAAATGAGTCTTGGAACTTGAAATGAGATTACAAGGATAGATAAGTGTTAGCCAACTAAAGATAAGGAATATAGGCATGAAGGGCAATATATTCAAATTTTGGGATTTTTAAAATCTTTTTTATTCACTAATTTTTTTCAAATGCCTAAACCAGTGCCCAGAACATAATAAGCACTCCATAAATACATGTCGAATGGGTGAACAAAATAACATTCCATAGATTAGAAATGAGCAGGGTGGAGAGAACTGGAGACCATAACTGCTTAAAAACCAATGAAATTCTAGGAGTAAGATGAAGAATGTTTGGAACTGATGCTGGAGAGGGAGGCAGGGCCAGATCATAAAGGAATTTAGACACTGCTGATAAAGAGCTGTGACAGAATTTTGAGAAGGGGAATTGCTTGGTTGAGTATGTTATGATAGATCACTTTAGTGTTGGTGAGAAGGATGGGTTGGAGAAGCAAAAGATAAGGTAGCAGGACCTATTGGGAGGTCATAGGAAGAGCATAGGTCAGAGGTAATGAGGATCCTAATTGGATCACCAGAGAGAGAAGGGGAGAGAAGCCAACAGGTGCATTGCAATAATGCTACAAGCATTAGAGGTTTGACACGTTGAACACTAATAACCAAAGACCAGGTGAGTTGTGGAATGATATCAAGAACATCATACATGAAGAAAGCAAGAGGTCATTAAAAAGACAGGAAAGAAAGAAAAGACCAAAATGGATGCCAGGAGGGACTGAATCTTGCTCTTGAACATCCAGCAGCTAAAGCAAAAGGAAGAAATGATGAAGTAAAAGGGCTGAACAGAAGATTTTGAAGGGCAGCGCAAGAAGACAAGCTAAAGTATTATAATGACATGTACAAAGATCTGGAAATAGAAAACCAAATAGGAAGAACATGCTCAGCATTTCCCAAGCTGAAAGAACCAAAGAAATTTCGAGCCTCCCATTTCAGTAATGAAGAATTCTATGGGGAAAATAGAATTCAGGAAGCATCAAAAGAAGATAGAAGGAATACACAGAGTTATTATACCAAAAGGAACTGGCCAATGTTCAACCATTTCAAGAAGTAGCATATGATCAGAAACAGAAGGTACTGAAGGAAGAAGTCCAAGTTGCACTGAAGGCATTGACAGAATATCAATTGAGATGTTTCAACAAACAGTTGCAGTACTAGAATTGCTCACTTATCTATGCCTAGAAATTTGGAAGACAGCTACCTGGCCAACCAAATGGAAAGGATCCATATTTACACCTATTCCCAAGAAAGGTGATCCAACTGAATGCAGAAATTACCGAACAATATCACTAATATCATATAAAGCAAAATTTTGCTGAAGATCATTCAAAAACAGCCCAAGCAGTATATTGACAGGGAACTGCTAGAAATTCAGGCTGAATTCAGAAGACGATGCAGAGCCAGGGATATCATTGGTGATGTCAGATGGATCCTGGCTCAAAGCAGAGAATACCAGAAGGATGTTTACCTGTGTTTTATTGACTATGCAAAGGCATTTGACTGTGTAGATCATAACAAATTATGGACAACATTGTGAAGAATGGGAATTCCAGAACACTTAATTGTGCTCATGAGGAACCTGTACATAGATCAAGAGGCAGATCAAGGGGATATTGCATGGTTTAATATCAGGAAAGGTGTGTGTCAGGGTTGTATCTTTTCACCATACTTATTCAATCTGTATGCTGAGCAAATAATTCGAGAAGCTGGACTATATGAAGAAGAACGGGGCATTAGGATTGGAGGAAGGCTTATTAACAACCTGCGTTATGCAGATGACACAATCTTGCTTGATGAAAGTGAAGAGGACTTGAAGCACTTACTGATGAAGATCAAAGACTGCAGCCTTCGGTATGGATTACATCTCAACATAAAGGAAACAAAAAGCCTCACAACTGGACCAATAAGCAACATCACGCCAAATGGAGAAAACACTTAAGTTGTCAAGGATTTCATTTTACCTGGATCTATAATCAACACCCATGGAAACAGCAGTCAAGAAATCAAAAGACACATTGCATTGAGCAAATCAGCTGCAATGCAATAATGCTACAAGCATTCTAGGTTTGACACGTTGAACACGAATGACCAAAGACCAAGTGAGTTGTGGAATGATATCAAGAACATCATACATGAAGAAAGCAAGAGGTCATTAGAAAGACAGGAAAGAAAGAAAAGACCAAAATGGATGTCAGAAGAGACTTTGAATCTTGCTCTTGAACATCCAGCAGCTAAAGCAAAAGGAAGAAATGATGAAGTAAATGGGCTGAACAGAACAGGGTAGCGTTTCGTTCTGTGGTACATAGGGTCTTTATGAGTCAGAACTGACTGGACAGCACCTAACAACAACAAAAAAAGCTGGAATCCCCATGCTGACACAGAGACTTACGACCACAAGCACCTATTTTCAGAGAAGTAGAAACCATTCAGTATCTGGCTGACTAAAATATAGGTACACAATTTCATGTGGAAATTTTAATGGTCCCTGAGCCCTGGGGCCTCCATTTGGAGCCCTTCTTATTGGAGTCCTTGGCTGAGGCACATTTCTTCACTCTGGCTCAGTATCTTTCCATTTCTAGCCCTTCCCCCTTTTCCTCCCCATGACCCACTGGTCCATAAAGAGACAGGAGCCTTTTGTTTTGGGGCTCCTTGGAACTGAGATAATTTCTCTACCTAATCCTTGCCTGGTGCTGTTCCAAGGGCAAATGATACACTGGGGAACTGGCACCATTTTTTCTTTCTTGCATGGTCACATTAGGTGAATGAAGTCTTGATTGTTACACTCAGCTGGGCTCATCGTCCTAACTGACCACCTTGGATTACCTGACAGGATGGATCTCACAGGCATTATGCTAGAGTAAAAGAAGATGGGCATAAGGAGTACGTGAATACATACTGCATGTCATTTACATGAAGTTCAAACACAAGAAAAATTAATCCGTGTTGAAACCAATTAGATTTCATTGACTGTGGGGAAGGAGGGAGATATTGGTAAATTTACTGGGAAGGGGAATGTGTGGATTTTCTGGAGGGTTGGAAATATTTTATATTTTGGTGACATTAGTGTTTCACCATTAAAGGCATTTGTCAAAATTCATTGATGTGTACATGTAAGCTTTGTGTATTTCACTATATCTAAATTTGGCTTAAAAAAAAAAAATTGTAAAGCAAACCAAACAAGTTTTGTGGTCATTGCTATCAATGAATGGGGCTCCTAACCAATATTTAAAAACCTGTGAAACTTAACTTGTAAACCGAATTCAGTGATGGTAAATGAATTCAATCTTGACATAGGTGTGTTCAAAAAAGGTTCTTATAAATGAGAAATAAGCAGACTTTTTTTCCTGGCTTTAGTTATAATTATAATCACGTTTACTTATGCAAAGTTTATTATTTTCAAATTACTTACCAAGGGCCTGATTACAAATGGTGTGTGTGTTCCTCTTTCGATAGTTCGGTAATGTGTTCCTCAAAGAAAGGGGAAAAAAATGCTTATCATGCACCCAAATTAATTAAATTCAATAGGTTTGCTGTTCATTAAGCCTCCTTTGATAGTGCAACTGTACCCCTTTCTATTATGCAACTGGGAGGTATGAAATCTAAGTATGGAGTAGACGAAAGAAAAATCAAATTAAAAGAAGTTAATGTTGCCTAAATTCAATACATATGTGGCCACTGGGGTAGAAATCATGCATATACAGCAGAGAAATGAAAAAAACATTCTGTGACAGGAAACTCATTGTTTTCCACTAAGTAGCATGCTGCCTTCTGATCACAATTTTCCCAACCTTCCATATGTGTTCTGTTTTCTGCGTCTCTAAGGATGCTTTAATTCATTGAGGCATTGCTAATAGCTCACCAGATCCTCCAATATTGCTACTGGTTTTCTACGCAAATCAGATATAAGAAATAATCAAAAAAGAATTTGGGTCAGGATGAATTTTACCTAAAAACAAACACACAAACAAAAATACGATTCCAACTCATGGTGGCCCCATGTGTTTCAGAATGGAACTGTGCTCCATGACGTTTTCAATGGCTGTGATCGTTTAGAAGCAGATCTCCAGCCTTTTCTTCCAAGGCACCTCTGAGTGAATGTGAACAGCAGATTTTTCCATTAGCAGCCGAGTACTTTAGCCTCTTGTGCCACCCAAGGACTAAATTTTACTTACTAACAATTAAAACGAAAAAATTAAAAATCCATTTTCTATTGCAAATCTGAAAGTCAACATGCAGATGAAACATGATATTGTTCTAATGTGTGCCAAGTGTTACCACCACACAAATTCTTAGGTTGAAGTCAAAATATAGCTAACCCAGTTATTTTAGTTTCAAAACAGACAGATATAAAGGTACAGGCCTAGGTATAGATATAGAAATAAGAATAGGAACAAGAACAGGTATAGAACTAGATATAGGTATAGATATAGGAGAATGTGTGGACGTGAAAGTAGAAGTGCCTATAAATGTAGGCATGTGTGTAATTGTTGCCTTAGGTATTAAGTCATAGCTACGGAATAAGAAATATAAAGTAAGAAGAACCATAAAGAGTAAGCTTGTGGTAAGTATTAAATTTACCACCAATGCTTCTAGAAACCCAATAATAAAAAGATAAAGATTTCTCATTATTTTAAAAACAAATGATTGGCATTATTCAAGAGAGGCATCTTCTCCTCCTCCTCCTTCTTCCTTCACTAATTTCTAGGAGAGTTCTGTCATATGGCACTTTAAATCAGGAACACTGAGTTCAATAATGGACAATATTTTAAACAGGAAAATTTCAGCATCATTCCTTATAGGCCTGGCCCAATTAGAGAACCACTCCATGGTTAAGTCAACAGCCAGATGTCTGTAGGACAGTGAAATAATTACAGTGTTATATATAGCCTTGCAGGGCTAAAGGTGAGGACAAAGAGTTGATAAGCAGAGCACTCTAGGTTTATTCAACAAAAGTTCCAAGGACTCAATAATCAGCCATATAATCATATATTTAAAATGCTTTAGTATATATTTTAGATACATATTCCTATATGCTGTGAATCCATATATACTGAGATCAGAAATATAACATGTAAAATCAGAAGTTCAAAGAAAAAATGCTGTCATATTTTTAATAAATTAATCTTGCTTCTCAAGTTGTGGTCTTTTTTTTTTTTTTTCTGGGTCCTTCAGTGTTTGGTGCTGCAGTGGTCAAAATGATCGACAGCTAACTGAAAGGTTGGTGGTTCTAAACCACCTGCAGCTCTGCAGGAGAAAGATGTGGCAGTCTGCTTCTGTAGACATTTACAGCCTCAGAAACCATATGGGGTCACTATGAGTCAGAATCAACTCCACGGCAGTGGGCTCGGGTGTTTTTTTCCCAGTGTTTGCAGGTTCCCCCCATCAATTCTGACTCACCGTAGTTCCTTCCAGTAATGCGGATCTCACTGAGGGCTGCCCGTGACTTCCAGCTGATCTCTGCTTTACTCACCTGTCCTGCAGCTAGAGGCTACAGAGTCACTTTGTGCCTATTTTACCCCACACACCCACAGTCACAGATAACTTTAGAAAAACTTACCAGCCAGTATCAAAAGCCTCATTTCTGGTTTTCCATGGAGCGTATGAAGAATTCTGAATCCCTATTATTCAAACTCAAACTCAGGGAAACTTAGAAGCACAAACTCAGATCATCTCTCTGCCTTCTTACCCATGCAGCCAGTTTTTACTCTGCTGGACACTCTCCTTTGCATATTGTCCCAGGGTGGCCATAAATTTAAGCAGTATTCACCAGCTCCACGGAGCTCCTTAAGGCACGTGGAACTCCGAACACTCTGCTTCTGTTTCCCCTGAACCAATCTAACATTTCTTTCTCACTGGAACGTTGGCTCTGGAGAAGGGAATCCAGTGTCCCATCACAACACGTTTGCATATTTTCTCTTTTTCACTCCTCAGACCAACAGCACTTCCTTTCACCCTTGCTGTCCATCAAGAGATTGTCCTTTGCCATATTCTCCTTCTTGCTCAAGTGGCATTGTTCCTTTCCTCTTTCCAGGGCCATACTGACATTATGATGACAAAATGTGACTTATAAGAAAGAAGAATAAAACATATAAGTGTTCAGTAATTTCTAATTTTTTCTTACTTCAGGGAAAAATGCATGAGTGAATTTTCTAGATAGTAAGAGAGCCATAACCGTTGAGTCCAATGCTTTTAATTATTTAACCATTTTATGCGATATTTGTGTAATAAAATTTATGATCTTGTCCTTTTAAATAGAGATTATTAAGTATCATCTAGTTGGTTTTTTTTTAGTTGGTTTTTCCAGAAGATGGTTATTAAAATAATAAGCGATTAAATAAAATTATGTTTAGTCTTTTTTATCTTGTCATCTTGCACGTTAAAAAATAGTCAAATTAAAATTCAAGGCATAATAATCAATATTGCTCCTTAATTTCACATTTAGCTTTGATTAATTCTCTTGAATTGTTCTCTACCTGTATAAATATTTGTCTGCCTGTATTTCGAGTTCTCCAAAATGTAGTCCAGTTGTATAGCCCTAAACTCTATTTCGCATAACAGTGGACCCATGCAAATTCTTTAACCTTTGGTTCCTACCCATAAAATGCCCTGTCTAACAATATGGACAGACTAGAATAGAGGAGAAGATGACGGAGTTTGGAAACTTTTTTTGGCCTAGGTTCAAATTCTAGTGTAGCATCTTACTGTTCATTTACTTAACATTTGTGTTTTAGGTTTATTTTATGTAAAAGTGGAAGAAACATTATTTATTTCGTGTAGCTCTTTTGAGATTAAAGAGAAAATACCATAAATTTAAATAAAGCATCAACACAATATCTAGCTTTTAATGAACACTAAATAAAAAGCAGCAATTGGTGGTAGTGGTACTATCAGCTTTCCCAGGATCATTCTTACACTCATGGTAACAAAACTTCCTAAATTTATATGGTTTGCAACTTTACACATGAAAGTCTGCTTTCATTCTTTAGAATTTATCTAACAGTTATCAAAATTAAAAAAAAAAAAATTAAAAATTACTTTGCTTAGATTTCTCCCTCTTTAGGGGTCAAATTATGTCACTAATCAAATCCAAAAACCTAACCCATTGCCTTTGAGTCCATTACGACTCATAATAACCCTACAGGACAGGGTAGAACTGCCCCCATGGGGTTTCCAAGAAGAGCCTGGTTGATTCTAACTGCCGATCTTTTGATTAGGAGCCAAACTCTTAACCACTATGCTACCAGTGTCAATAATAGGTTTCACTCTATCTTGCTGACATTATGGTTATCCATATACCTGTTTTATAATGTTTCTGTTTATTTTTTTTTTAATTTTTATTGTGCTTTAAATGTAAGTTTATAGATCAAGTCAGTCTCTCACACACTTATATACAACTTGCTACATACTCCCAATTGCTCTCCCCCTAATGAGACAGCCCACTCCCTTCCTTCCCTCTCTCTTTTCCTGTCCATTTCATCAGCTTCTAACCCCCTCTACCTTCTCATCTCCCCTCCAGGCAGGAGAGGCCAACATAGTCTCAAGTGTCCACCTGATCCAAGAAGTTCACTCCTCACCAGCATCCCTCTCCAACCCATTGTCCAGTCCAATCCATGTCTGAAGAGTTGGCTTTGGGAATGGTTCCAGTCCTGGGCCAACAGAAGGTCTGGGGGCCATGACCACTGGGGTCCTTCTAGTCTCAGTCAGACCATTAAGTCTGGTCTTTTTATGAGAATTTGGGGTCTGCATCGCACTGCTTTCCTGCTCCCTCAGGGGTTCTGTGTTGTGTTCCCTGTCAGGGCAGTCATCAGTTGTAGCTGGGCACCATCTAGCTCTTCTGGTCTCGAGCTGATGTAGTCTCTGGTTTACGTGGCCCTTTCTGTCTCTTGGGCTCTTAATTACCTTGTGTCCTTGGTGTTCTTCATTCTCCTTTGATCCAGGTGGGTTGAGACCAATTGATGTTTCTTAGATGGCCGCTTGCTAGCATTTAAGACCCCAGACGCCTCTCTCCACGGTGGGATGCAGAATGTTTTCTTAATAGATTTTATTTTGTCATTTGACTTAGATGTCCCCTGAATCCATGGTCCCCAAACCCCCATCCCAGCTACGCTGGCCTTCAAAGCATTCAGTTTATTCTGAAAACTTCTTTGCTTTTCGTTTAGTCCAGTTCTGCTGAGCTTGTCTGTATTGTGTTCTCTTTCTTGTCACCTAAAGTAGTTCTTACCTACTATCTAATTAGTGAATATGCCTCTCGCACCCTCCCTTCCTCCCACCTCTCGTAACCACAACAGAATGTTTTCTTCTCTGTTTTAACTATTTCTTGACTTCTTATAATAGTGGTCTTATACAATATTTGTCCTTTTGCAACTAATTTCACTCAGCATAATGTCTTCCAGGTTTCTTCATGTTATGAAATGTTTCACAGATTCATCACTGTTCTTTATTGATATGTAGTATTATATTGTGTGAATATACCATAATTTATTTATACATTCATCCATTGATGGGCACCTTGGTTGCATCCATCATTTTGCTATTGTAAACAGTGCTGCAATGAACATGGGTGTCCATATATCTGTTTGTGTGAAGGCTCTCATTTCTCTAGTATATATTCCAAGGAGTGGGATTGCTGGATCGTATGGAAGTTCTATTTCTAGCTTTTTAAGGAAGTGCCAAATCGATTTCCAAAGTGATTGCACCATTTGACATTCCTACCAGCAGTGTAGAAGTGTTCCAATCTCTCCACAGCCTCTCCAACATCTATTCTTTTGTGTTTTTTGGATTAATGCCAGCCTTGTTGGGGTGAGATGGAATCTTATTGTAGTTTTGATTTGCATTTCTCTAATGGCTAATGATCATGAGCATTTATTTACTCACGTATCTGTTAGCTATCTGAATATCTTCATTAGTGAAGTGTCTATTCATATCTTTTGCCTATTTTAAAATTGGGTTATTTGTCTTTTTGTAGTTGAGTTTTTGCAGTATCATGTAGATTTTAGAGATCAGGTGCTGATCAGAAATGTCATAACTAAAAACTTTTTCCCAGTCTGTAGGTAATCTATTTACTCTTTTGGTGAAGTCTTTGGATGAGCATAGGTATTTGACTTTTAGGAGCTCCCAGTTATCTAGTTTTTCTTCTGCATTGTTAGTAATGTTACTGTTTATGCCTTGTGCTAGGGCTCCTAACATTGTGCCTATTTCTTCTTCCATGATCTTTATCATTTTAGATTTTATGTTTAGGACTTTGATACATTTTGAGCTCATTTTTGTGCATGGAGTGAGGTGTGGGTCTTGTTTCATTTTTTTGCAGATGGATATCCAGCTGTGCCAGCACCATTTGTTAAAATGACTGTCTTTTCCTCATTTAACTGTTTTGGGGCCTTTGTCAAATATCAACTGCTCATATGTGGATGGATTTATGTCTGGATTCTCAATTCTGTTCTTTTGGTCCATGTATGTGTTATTGTACCAGTACCAGGCTGTTTTGACTACTGTGGCGGTAAAATAGGTTCTAAAATCAGATAGATTGAGGCCTTCGACTTTGTTCTTTTTCAGTAATGCTTTCCTTATCCAGCACCTCTTTCCCTTCCATATGAAGCTGGTGATTTGTTTCTCTATCTCATCAAAGAATGTTGTTGGTATCTGGATCAGAATTGCATTAAATGTATCAATTGCTTTTGGTAGAATAGATATTTTTATAATGTTAAGTCTTCCTATCCATGAGCAATGTCTGTTTTTCCATTTATGTAGGTCTCTTTTGGTTTCTTGAAGAAGTGTATAGTAGTTTTCTTTGTATAAGTCTTTACATCTCTGGTAAGATTTGTTCCTAAATATTTTATCTTCTTGGGGGCTACTGTAAATGGTACTGATGTGGTGATTTCCTCTTCGATGTTCTCTTTGTAGGTGTAGAGGAATCCAAGTGATTTTTGTATGTTTATCGTGTATCCGGATCCTCTGCTGAACTCTTCTCTTAGTTTCAGTAGTTTTCTTTAAGATTCCTTGGGTTTTCTGATTATAAGATCATGTTGTCTCCAAATAGAGATAGTTTTACTTCTTCCTTGCCAATCTGGATGCCCTTAATTTCTTCTTCTAGCCTAATTGCTCTGGCTAGGACCTCCAGCACAATGTTCAATAAGAGTGGTGATAAAGGGCATCCTTGTCTGGCTTCCATTCTCAAGGGGAATGCTTTCAGGCTCTCTCCATTTAGGATGATGTTAGTTGTTGGCTTTGTATAAATGTCCTTTATTATGCTGAGGAATTTTCCTTCTATTCCTATTTTGCTCAGAGTTTTTATCATGAATGGGTGTTGAACTTTGTCAAATGCCTTTTCTGCATCAATTGATAAAATCATGTGATTCTTGTCTTTTGTTTTATTTATGTGATGGATTACATTATTGTTTTCTAATGTTGAACCATCCCTGCATGCCTGGTATGAATCCCACTTGGTCGTGGTGAATTATTTTTTTTGATACGATGTTGAATTCTATTGGCTAGAACTTTGTTGAGGATTTTTGCATCTAAGTTCATGAGGGATATAGGTCTGTAACGTTCTCTTTTTGTGGTGTTTTTAGCTGGTTTTGGTATCAGGGATATGCTGACTTCATAGAATGAGTTTGGCCGTATTCCGTCCTTTTCTATGCTCTGAAATACCTTTACTAATAGTGGTGTTAACTCTTCTGTGAAAGTTTCGTAGAACTCTGCAGTAAAGCTGTCTAGACCAGAGCTTTTTTTGTTGTTGTTGTTGGGAGTTTTTTGGTTACCTGTTCAATCTCTTTTCTTATGGGTCTATTTAGTTGCTCTACCTCTGTTTCTGTTAGTTTAGGTGGGTAGTGTGTTTCTAGGAAATCATCATTTTCTTCTAGGTTTTCAAATTTGTTAGAGTACAATTTTTCAAATGAATCTGATATGATTCTTTTAATCTCAGTTGGGTTTGTTGTAATATCACCCATCTCATTTCTTATTCAGGTTATTTGCTTCCTCTCCTGTTTTTCTTTTGTCAGTTTGGCCAATGGTTTATCAATTTTGTTGAGTTTTTCAAAGAAGCAGCTTTCAGTCTTGTTAATTCTTTCAGTTGTTTTTCAGTTTTCTATTTCATTTAATTCTGCTCTAATTTTTATTATTTGTTTTCTTCTGGTGCTTAAGGGTTTCTTTTTTTGCTCTCTTTCTGTTTGTTCAAGTTGTAGAGATAATTCTTTGATTTTGGCCCTTTCTTCTTTTTGAATGTGTGCATTTATTGATACAAATTGGCCTTTGAGCACGGCTTTTGCTGTGTCCCAAAGGTTCTGTTAGGAAGTGTTTTCATTCTCATTGGATTCTATGAATTTCCTTATTCCATTCTTAATGTCTTTTATAATCCAGTCTTTTTTGAGCAGGGTATGGTTCATTTTCCAAGTATTTGATTTCTTTTCCCTGCTTTTCCCGTTATTGATTTCCACTTTTATGGCCTTATGGTCAGAGAAGATGCTTTGTAATATTTCAATGTTTTGGATTCTGCTAAGGCTTGGTTTATGACCTAATATGTGGTCTATTCTAGAGAATGTTCCATGTGCACTAGAAAAGAAAGTATAGTTGGTTGCTGTTGGGTGGAGTGTTCTGTATATGCTTACGAGGTCAAGTTGGTTGATTATGGCATTTAGATCTTCCATGTCTTTATTGAGCTTCTTTCTGGATGTCCTGTCCTTCACTGAAAGTGGTGTGTTGAAGTCTCCTACTATTATTGTGGAGCTGTCTATCTCACTTTTCAATGCTGACAGAGTTTTTTTTTTTTTATGTATCTTGCAGTCCTGTCATTGGGTGCATAAATATTTAGTATGGTTATATCTTCTCGGTGTATTGTGCCTTTAATCGTTATATAGTGTCCTTCCTTATCCTTTCTGATGGATTTAACTTTAAAGCCTATTTTGTCAGAAATTAATATTGCCACTCCTGCTCTTTTTTGATTGTTGTTTGCTTGATATATTTTTTTCCATCCTTTGAGTTTTAGTTTGTTTGTGTCTCTGAGTCTAAGGTGTGTCTCTTGTAGGCAGCATATAGACGGATCTTGTTTTTTAATCCATTCTGCCACTCTCTGTCTCTTGACTGGTGCATTTAGTCCATTTACATTCAGGGTCATTATGGATAGGTATGAATTTAGGGCTATCATTTTGATGTCTTTTTTTGTGTGTTGTTGACAGTTTCTTTTTCCCACTTAATTTTATGTCCTGAGTAGGTTATCTTTATATAGTCCTTTCCTCATGTTTGTTGTTGTTGATTTTGTTTCTGCCTAGTCTCTATTTTTTTCTTGTATTTTATTTTGATGAGCAGGATAGTTTGTCTCCTTTGTGGTTACCTTATTATTTACCCCTATTTTTCTAAATTTAAACCTTACTTTTATTTTTTTGTATCACCGTATCTTCCTCTCCATATGGAAGGTCTGTGATTACATTTCTCAGTTCCTCTTTATTGTTTCAATGTCATCTTCTTTTACATAATAACATCGGTGTTACCCTGTTTTGAGTTTTTTTTTTTGTTGTTGTTGTTAATCTTGCTTTGTCTTTTTGATTTCCCTGTCTGGGTTGAATTCTGATTGCTTTGCCCAGTGTTCTAGTCTTGTGCTGATAACTGATATTTTTGATATTCTAACTAAAATTTTTTTTTTTTTTTTATCTAAAGAACTCCTTTTAGTATTTCTTGTAATTTTGGTTAGGTTTTTACAAATTGCCTAAACTTCTATTTATCTGGAAATGTCCTAATTTCACCTTCATATTTAAGAGACAGTTTTGCTGGATATATGATTCTTGGCTGGCAATTTTTTTCCTTCGGTTTTTTTAAATAAGTCATCCCATTGCCTTCTTGCTTGCATGGTTTCTGCCAAGTAGTCTGAGCTTATTCTTATTGGCTCCTTTGTAGGTGACTTTTTATTTATCCCTAGCTGCTCCTAAAATTCTCTCTTTATCTTTGGTTTTGGCGAGATTGATTATAATATGTCTTGGTGACTTTCTCTTAACATCTACCTTATGTGGCATTCTATGAGTATCTTGGATAGATATCTTCTCATCTTTCATGATACCAGGGAAGTTTTCTGCCAACAAATCTTCAGCAGTTCTTTCTGTATTTTCTGTTATCCCTTGCTGTTCTGGTATTCCAATCACTCGCAGGTTATTTTTCTTGATAGAGTCCCACATGATTATTAAGATTTCTTCATTTTTTTTTTTTTTTAAATTCTTTTGTCTGATTTTTCTTCAAATATATTAGTGCCAAGTGATTTATCTTCAAGTTTAGAAATTCTGGTTTCTACTTGCTCAATTCTGCTCCTCTGACCTTCTATTGAGTTGTCTACTTCTGTCATTTTATTGTTAATCTTCTGAATCTCTGATTATTGTCTGTCTACAGATTTTTCCATCTTATTAAATTTTTCATTATGTTCCTGAATAATCTTTCTAGTTTCTTCAATTGCTTTGTCTGTGTGTTCCTTGGCTTGTTCTGTGTATTGCCTCATTTCTTTCCTGATGTCTTGAAGGGTTCTGTATATTTAACTTTTGTATTCTGCCTCTGGTAATTCCAGTAATTCACTTTCATCTAGAAGATCCCTGGATTCTTTTTTTGAGAGTTTGTTGAGGTGATCATGGTCTGTTCCTTTATGTGACTTGATATTGACTGTTGTCTCCAAGCCATTTATAAGTTATTGTATTAGTTTATGTTTGCTTACTGTGTCATAGCTTCTTGCCTTGTTTTGTTTTGATATGCCCAAATGGGTTGCTTGAGTGAGCAAGCTTGATTATTTTCACCTTTGGAGCTCTGGCGTCCTGTCCCCAGATGGCTAGAGCTGCTATCAGGTATATCAGTCTAGGATTCCACTCACTTTTCTTGTATGAATTCAGCTCAGTTGTCCTGGTAGCTGATCATCAAGTATGTGGTATAGGCTCTGTCCTATAGTCTTAGGTGGGCAGGGGTGATTGGTGTAGGTACCCATATCTGATTGCAGCAGGGGGGTCACATTCTGAACAAGGCAGAGGATTGAGAACTGACCCCCAAGTGTCTCTAAGGAAATGCTTCTCTGTTCCCTTGAAAGTGCAGGTGGGTGGGTTCTGCAGATGGACCATGGGCACCGAACGCTTTTGTTTGTAAGGACTGGGAGGTACCAGTTATCTTTTGACCGCTGTCAAGGGTGGCTGGGTGACCTGAGTGGAGCCACCAGTCCTTAGGCCCCTGATGTAGGTAGGTGAGGACCCTGTTTAATACGCAAACCAATGTCAAACTTCAAACATCCACCTCTCCACTGCACAGCTGAAACAGGTGGAGCCTGCCAACAAGAACCTATTCTCTTGCAATAGGCCACACACAGGTCCATGCAGAGGGGAAAGGTGCTCAAGGTCCACAGGCTGTTTATGCCTGGACAGGAGCCGCTTCTGTCCTGATCTCCCTCGGTTAGTGGACTTGGCAGGTTATCTTTTCCCCAAATGCAAATTTTTTTCCTTCTCCAAGGCTGGGAGGGTGACTCTAGGCACTCAACAGTGCCTGTCCTAGGCACTCAACAGTGCCTGTCCTAGGCACTCAACAGTGCCTGTCCTAGGCACTCAACAGTGCCTGTCCTAGGCACAGAGAATTCAGCCCCTGAAGCCAGCTTGGGCATGGGTGATGCAGTAAAATATACACAAGTACTTAATTTTTGCTGAGAGCATCATTCTTCTCAGGTTCCAGAGGTGTGAGTAGGCTGTGTGGCTGCCTGCTTCTCCCTGAGGAAACTGCAGCCAAATGTTAGTACCAGCCCATCGCAGCCACTCCGGGAATGGTGCCCAAGGGCTCCCATTGTTTCAGGTCCGGTAACTCCTCTCCGTTCTAAACTGTCTCTTCCTCCCCTTACCCCTCTGTTGGTTTTGTAAGCTTGCCTTTCATGCTCAGGGCTCCTAGCTTGTCATAAATATACTCATTTCACTTATTTTCTCAGGTCTTTGTTGTAAAGAGGGTTCACTGGAAGCGTCTGTCTATTCCACCATCTTGGCTCCACATCCTCTATTTCTGTTATTTTTGTTTCTTTTGAAACAAGTAGCAGAGTTTTACAAATAGTAAGCCCTCACAGATGTTCATTTAATGGTCTATAAGCATATGATTTCTCCCCACTATAAACATAATGATGGGAGTTTGAATTTAATTTTCCTATTCCCATCCCCAACTCAGATCCTGATGCAAGAAATATAAAATAGGAAACATCATACAAAAAAAAAAATTCTATGGGAGTCATGTAGAAAATATTTTTATAACAACTTTATTGAGGTTATCATTCACATACTGTAAAATAAACCCTTCTCAGGAGTGTAAATCAGTGGTTTTGAATATTCACAAAGTTGTATAACCATAACCACTATCTTTTTTAAATTACATTTTTATTACCCCCAAAAGAAATTCTGTGTCCATTAGCAGTCTCTTTCCATTCCCACCCTCCCTAGCTCTTGGCAACCACTAATTCACTTTTTATCTCTATGGATTTGCCTATTCTGAACAATTCATATAAATGGGATCACAAAATATGTGGTCTTTTGTGACTAGTATCTTTCACTTAGAATAGTATTTTCAAGATTTATCCATGTTGCCACACATATCAGTTCTTTATTCCTTTTTATTGCTGACTAATATTCCACTGCATGGGTGTACCATGTTTTATCCATTCATCAGTTAATGGACATTTGGATAGTTTCCACTTTTTAATTATTATTAATAATGCTTCTGTAAACATTCAAGTACAAGTTTTTGTATCTATATATGGTTTTATTTCTCTTTGGCATATACTTAAGGAGCTCCGGTGGTGCAAATTACGTGGTTGGCTGCTAACCGAAAGGTTGGTGGTTAGAACCCACCAGCAACTCCAGGGGAGAAACATGTGGCAGTTTGCTTCCATAGAGATTACAGCCTCGGAAACTCTATGGGGACAGTTCTATTCTGTCCTACAGTGTTGCTATAGGGTCATTATAAATTGGAATCAACCCTATGGAAATGTGTATATACCTAAATTGTAATTTCTCGGTCATATGGCAACTCTATGTTTAATATTTTGAGAAAATTCCAAACTGTTTTCCAAATAGCTGCACCATTTTACAATTGAAGCAGCAACGTATAAGTGTTCTGATTTTTCCATGTTTTCATCAGCACTTGTTATTTATTGTCTCTTGATTATAGCCATCCTAGTGAGCATGAAATGTCCTCAGGTGGTTGCAAACGGTTTGTTCTCAACTACCAGCCTAAACACTGGTGAATTGAACCTCTTCAGTGACACTACAGAGTAAATCCTGGTGATTTGCTTCCGTAAAAATTACAGCTAAAAATCTCTACTGAGCAGTTCTACTTTGTCACACATGAGGTTGCCTTGAGTTGGAATTGACTTGATGGTGACAGGTTTCGTTTTTGACTTAGCAGGTATGAAGTGGGGGTTCATTGTGGTTTTAATTTGCATTTGCTGGGTATAAAGGGCATTTGTGGAAGAGACTATTCTTTCCCTGTTGAATAATCTTGGTACTCTTATTCAGAGTGAAGGTTTATTACTAGATCTCAATTCTATTGAATTGATCAATGGATCTATTCTTATGCCAGAACCAAACTGCTTTTATTACTGTAGCTTTATAGAAAGTTCAAATGTGAGGAGTGTGAGCCCTCTAATTTTGTACTTATTTTACAATATTGTTTTGACTATTCTGAGTCCCATGCATTCCATATGAATTTTAGTATCAACTTGTCAATTTCTACAAAAAAAAATTAAATAGGCTAGTAATAAGCATTGAGTTGAATCTGTTGATCAATTTGTGGAGTATTGGCTTCTGGAAAACATTGTTTTCTAACCCATGATCTGGGATATCTTTTCATTTATGTAAGACTTAACGTATTTTAATCATGTTTCATAACTCTTAGTCTATCTAATTTGCACTTATTTTAGTAAATTTGTGAAGTATTTTATTTTTTGATACTGTTATTTATATAACTGTTTTCTTAAATCATTATTCATAGATATTGTATAGAAATGAAATTGTTTTTGTATATTGCTCTTGTATACTGCAACCTTGATGAGTTTATTCTTTCTAATAGTTTTTATTGTTACTGTTATTCTTTAGGGTTATGTATAGAAATAAAAATATATTATATATATAAGGTATTATATATATATAAATAAAAGTATCCAGGTTGAAAAAGAAGTGTCTCTATTTACAGGGGATATGATTGTATATGTATATACAATGTATATGTATTTGTATATATGTATGTATATGTATATATACAATCATATCCCCTGTAAATAGAGATACTTCTTTTTCAAGCTGGATACTTTCAATTTATTTTTCTTGCCTAATTTCTCTGGCTAGAATCTCTAGTACAATGTTGAATAGAAGCAGCAAGAGAAGACATCATTATCGTGTTTCTAATCTTCCCAGACAAAACCAATCTAATCTTAGGGGGAAGCATTTAGTCTCACAATTAAGTATGACGATAAACCCAAATGAAACCCATTGCCTTCGAGCAGATTTTGACTCATAGTGACCATATGGGACAGAGTAGACTGTTCCATAGGGCTTCCAATGTTGTAATCTTTAGGGAAGCAGACTGCCACATGTTTCTCCTGCAGAGCCACTGGTGGGCTCGAATCGCTGACTTTTTGGTTAGCAGCTGAGCACTTAACCACTGCAACATCAAACCAATAAAAAACCAAACCCATTGCCACCGAGTCGATTCTGACTCATAGCAACCACATAGGACAGAGTAGAAGTGCCCCATAGGGTTTCCAAGAAATGGCTGGTAGATTCTAACTGCTGATCTTTTTTTTTTTTTTGGTTGGCAGCCATAGCTTTTATGTCACCAAAGTTTGCTCTGCAATGCCAGGCTCCTGTATTATTATTATGGTGTTAGCTATCAGTTATGCTTGTATTGAGTTTTTTGTTGTTATTGTCGTATGCTGTCCAGTCAATTCCAACTCATAACAATCCTACAGGAGAGACTAGAACTGCCTGGTGGGGTTTTCAAGGAGTGGCTGGTGGATTCAAGCTGCTGACCTTTTGGTTGGCAGCCATAGCTCTTAACCACTTTGCCACTATTTTCAATTTCTTAAGGTGTAAAGATAAATTACAGATTGGAATTCTTTCTTCTTTTTTTATTGCAGACATTTATAGCTATAAATTTCCCTCTAAACACTATTTTCACAGCATTCCATGAGATTGGTAGGTTGTTTATTTGTTTTTATTTTTCTCGAAGTATTTTCTAATTTCCCTTGTGATTACTACTTTTATCCATTGCCGATTTAGGAGTATGTGGTTTAAATTTCACACATTTGTACATTTCCCTAATTTTCTTTTGTTTTTGAATTCCTATTCAACTCCATTTTGACTGAAGAATAGACTTTGTAGAATTCCAATCCTTTTGAATTTGTAGAGGCTTACTTTTTGGCGCAGGATGTAGTCTTTCCTGGAGAGTGTTCCACGTGCACTAGAGAAGAATGTGTACTCTGCTGTTGTTAGGTGCCTTGTTCTATAAATGTCTAGTAGGTCTCATTTATTTATAGTGCTATTCAATCTTCTATTCCCTTGTTTATCTTTTATCTAGTTGTTTTATTCAGTTTTGACAGTGTGGCATTGGCTCTTCAACTATTACTGTTGAATTGTCTATTTCTCACTTTAATTCTTTCATATTTTCTTCAAGATTTTAAAAGCACAGTTGTTAGGTACATATATGTTTACAGTTATTACGCATTCCTGATGTAGTTTCTCTTTTATCATTCTAAAATATCCTCCTATGTCTTCAGTAACAATTCTTGACTTAAAATCATCTGTTTCGTCTGAGCTTCACTTGAGCTCTCTTTGGCTTTAATAATTTTCATGGTATATCTTTTTCTTCCATTTACTTTCAACCTATTTTTGTCTTTTAATCTAAAATATGTCTCTAGTAGATAGCATAGAGTTGGGTCATTACTTTTTAATAATTTTTAAAATAAATTTAAATAAATTTATTAAACATAAATTTTAATAAATAAAATTTTAATAAATAAATAAATTTTTACCTTGCTTTTGAAATTATTTCTGGTTATTAATATTGCTATTATTACTGAAAACATACAGGTAATAAAAAATTTTCCATTTCAATTTTTGGTTGCAGTGTTTATTTAAGTTTAATGTAATACCGATAAAATATTCAAGTCTGCCATTTTTTCTATCTGTTTTCTATAAGTGTTACGGAATTCTTGTTTTCCTATTATTGCTCTCTTTTGAGTTATATCAATATTTTCTAGTGCACTATTCTCTATTTTTGTTTATTTTGCTATATTTCTTAGTTATTTTCATAATGGTTGCCCAGGGGATCAGATCTCAAAATAGAATAGTTTAGATTAATCCTAAATTAATTTCAATAGCGTACAAAATATTTTTTCCAATATAGTTTTCTTACTTTCTACCCTCCTTTGTTCCATAATTGTCAGACAAATCACATCTTTACACAATATAAACACATCTGTACAGTTTTATAATTCTTGATGTATGCAGTTGCATTTTAAATCAGTTGAAGAAGAAAAGAGTTAGAAAAATACATATACAGTCTATTTTATATTTACCAATATATTTTTTTTTATATATAGGGTCTCTAGGAGTTGGAATCAACTCGAAGGCACTGGCTTTGTTTTTTTGGTATATAGTTACCTGTACTGATGCTTTTTATTTATTTTGAGTGGATTAGAGTTACTATTATCCTTTCTTTTGGCCTGAAGGACTCCCTTTAATATTTCTTTTGGGCACATGTACTAGTGTCAAATTCACTCAGTTTTATCTGAGAATGTCTTAATTTCTCCTTTAATTTTTTAAGATAATTTTGTTGGGTATAGAATTCTTGCTTGAAATTATTTTTTCTTTCAGCACTGTGAGTATGTCATACAACTGCTTTCTGGTCTATGTGGTTTTTTATAATTGGGCATTTGTTAATTCTGAGGATCCCTTGTATATGACAATTGCTTTTCTTTTGTTGATGTGAGATTCTCTGCATTTCTACAGTTTGGTTATGATTTGTTATATGTGGATCTCTGAGTTTATCCTACTTGGAGTTTGGTGTGCATTTTGGATATAAATTAATATTTCAATTAATTTTTGAAAGTTTTGGGCCATTTTTCATTAAATATGATTTCAGCCTCTTACCACTGTTTTTTCTTTCTGTTCCTCAGACTGTATAATATCAGTAGGCTCCTCTTCAAGATTGTCGATTCTGTTTTCTGCTTCTTCAAACATGCCATTGAGCCTCTCTAGTGATTTTTTTAAATTTGGTATTGTACTTTTCAACTCCAGAAATTTTCACTTTTTTTAAAAAATAATTTCTATCTTTTTATTGATAATCTCCATTTGGTGAGACACGATTCTCATACTTTCCTTTAATTCTTAGATATGTTTTCCTCTAGTTCTCTGAAAATATTTATATTAGCTGATTTAAAGGTTTGTCTATATTTGGACTTCCTCAGGAAAAATTTCTACTGACAGTTTTTTTTTTAATGTGTATGAATACTTTCCTGTTTCTTTGCATGTCTTACATATATATTTTCTGTTGAAAATGGACATTTTTAAATAACATAACATGTCAACTATAGAAATGAGATTCACACCTCCCATCACCAGAATTTGTTGTTGCTTCTTTTTGTTGTTGTTGTTGCTGCTGTTCATTTAAGGTCTAATTCTGTCAAGTCTGTCTTTTTGTGTGTGTGAGGCCATTGAAATACCTGTTTAATTAACTTCATTGTCAGCTAATCATTGGATAGAGATTACCTTAAATTCCTTGAGCCTATAAGTCTCCCATTCTTTACCCAGCACCTTTGTGTGTGTATTGGGGCACACTTTCCCTTCAACACTCTAGAAGTCTACAATTCTTCCTTAGCTTTTAGTCCCTGCTTGTACATAAATTCAAGATAAGAAAGAGCTGACAGATTAGGGCTTTCTAAACTCTTTCCTGAAGATGTGCACAGTTCTGCACATGAGCATGGCTTTCTAGATCCTCAGGAATATGTTGAAAATTTTCAAAACGACTATGGGTGTCTCATTTGCCATATTTCCCTTTTAAGACAAACTTCTCTTGACTACTCAAGCAGATGCAATATTAAACAGTTGCTGCTGATTTTCAATTAATTATTTTTTACAAAAACCCTAGGGATAGGGTTTTTCCATTGAGCAAGTCAGGTGAAATAAAGACAAGCTCCGACAATGGAACTTTTTCAGGGAACTTCCAGAGAGGACTAATAGTGACAGTTCTCTGGGGATGGGCCTTTTGAGGAGCTCAAACCCATTCTGCCTGTCCAATTGCTGCTAGTCTGTTCAATTTCATAGCTTCCATGGTTGTACAATTAATGGTTTCCAAGGCTTTTGGGAGCTGAGGAAAAGATGATGGGAAGTGGGCAAGTTAAAATGCCACAGTTTGGTTTTACCAAGATTAAACCTTTTTTTGTCTTGAAGAGTTCTCCTCAGATTATGACAAGAGTGGTTGATTTCCAGTATTCTGAAAGGTTTATTTTTGCAAGGGTTCTCATTCCTTTTATGGAAAAGGAACTTCCTGAATGTTCTTACTCTGTCATTCAGGAAAGTAAATACATTTTACCAGGAAAGACAAGACGTCTACCTAAGGTGAAAAATTGACTCTAAAAATGTCTAAATAAATAAGTTAAGTTTATACTTGTAAATAATAATTATGAATAAAAATAAGTCATCAAGTAGGTTTTTTGGAGGAAGAGTCTCAAGCAGGAGAAAGAGAGAATTTGAAAACTGCATTAGAATAGGAAGTATTGACATTTGAGACAGTTTAGTAATACTGCACTCGGTATTTTTCTATTTAATTGTTTCTCAAAACTTTAAAGCCTATGCTCATCTAGCTATGTCTATACTGGGCCAAACATATAATTGAAATTTAAATGAGTTTTTTTTTCTTTCATAGAAAAAGAACACACATCTTGCCTAATCTTTCAGCTTTCATACAACCGATCACAGAAGAACAAGGTATGAGAGAACACTTCGAAGGGCTAGCATGATATTCAATAATCAAGTATATCACTTTTCAGGGTTTCTAATGAATTGTCTGACCTATAGCACTGATTCAATATTTAAAAATTTCCTTACAAAAATTGTACATAGTAAATCTCTGGGTGCCTCTGAAGGGATGTGAATGAATTACTTTCTAAAAGGACTGTTTGAGATTGTACTCTTATGAAAAAAGGTTTTTAGTAATGAAGTCTTGTCTTTAGCCATCATATACACTAGTCATCTTGCCTGACCCTGATTGCTAGCCCTGCCACTGTTCAATTAACCTGTCATCCAGTGATTCAGCAAAGGACACAGAGCATTACACATCATAAATGGCTCTCGAGTGAGCTCACTCAGCTGTAGTAAATACATTATGTGGGCCTCATGCTGAAGGGGAACTCATAAAGGCACAATTCTTCTATCCCTTTATGTTTGGTTAAATTCATCTTAATAATGCAAGTCACCATGCTCTCTCAACTCTCAACAATCCTTCTTCATTTAAAACAAGTGACCATACAAAAAGAATATTAGAGCTTGGTAGAACATACTCCAGCCACTTTTATTCCCTTATTCCAGGGAAACCTCGCTAAATGACTGGATGTTAACATGGTATGCCAATTATTTATGCATCGTTTTCTTTCTTTGGAATGCTTGCTCTCAAACATTTTTTTTTTTTTTTGCTACTACTAACAGAAATCTTACACACAGCTTTCTAACTATAAACTATGCCATCTTCCTATTCTGCCTGCATGTGTGTTTGACTAGGATAATTTATTTTAATGACCAGATGATGTTGTCAGCGTTTTGTTTCTTTTTAATTTGAGATATCTCTCCCAACTTTACATAGTGAAGGCAAAGGGTACAAAGGTTAAGTTCGATAGTGACACCTGAAAGGAAATCCTTTAACTTGCTGACTTAGGGGTATTCAAGATCATCTTCTCATTGGGGATTCTGCTTGGATAATATATTTGAAAAGCTCTCTCTCTCTCTTTTTTTTTTTTTTAACTTTGAAGAGCTACTTTCTGCTTCATTGTTTTGCTTATGCAAATATAATTAATTCATTAACTGTTGCCAGAAAGCCATGTGACTGATATCAAGCGATTTTTTTCCTACATGGGATTGAGTAGGTTTTTTTTTTTTTTAACTTTCCAATTAAGGGCCAATTTACTGCTAATCATAGAGCCATCTGTGTGAAACTCAGTGTCCTTCAATCTGAAAAATGAGGAGTTTGGATCTCATATGAGGAGGAGTTATGCGTCCATCCTTCCCTTGGGGAGAAAGCTTTGGAATCAGACAAATTTGGAACTTGAATTCTGGGTTAGCATTTACTACCTGTGTGACTTTACTGAAGTTATTTCACCTTTCTGAGCCTCAATTTCCTCATCTGAAAGACAGGGCTTATGGTACTGTTTATCTCATAGGTTCTCTGTGAGGATAAAATGACATAATGCATATAAAAATTCTAGTGCCTGGGACAGAAAACAAACAAAAAACAAATCCTTTAACGTCTAGCCGATTCCAACTCATAGAGACCCTATGGGACACACTAGAGCTGCCTCAAAAGCCTTCAAGGAGTGGCTGGTGGATTTGAACTGCCAAACTTTTAGTTAGCAGCCATAACTCTTAACTACTGCACCACCAGGGCTCCAGTGCCTGGGACAGTCGGTACTTACTGGGTACTCAATCAAAAAAAAAAAAAAAAAATTCCTCTTTTTACGGATTTCCTTCTCTCACACATGCACAAATGCACACAATATAAAGGGAAAACAAGCGAACAAATAGAATACACCATACGGGGACATATAAATAGATCTTTATCTGAAAATAGGGTCCTAATCTAATGAGTATACAAAACAAAGTAGGTGACTAAGTGATTAGTTCCTTTCAGATGCCTTCTGAAAAGACCTTAAATGCTCAGTGATTTTGAATATTTCTTTACTTGAAACATTTGCTATTTTTTTTTTTTTTTACACACTGCCGAATTTGAAGATCACTAGAAAATATTGATCTATGAACTGGAAATACCTATAATCTGATAACTTATAAGTAAATTATTAAAAAAAAAATTAAGTCAGGACTAGGAAGGGTTCAGAGTGAAATGAGGGTTTTGTAGTTGTTGTCTTAATATCATGTATTTCCATCTGACTATACAACTTTTTATTCATTTTTACACTATCACTAACAATTTTATCTGCCTTTGCCAATAGTTCTGGGAGAAACGTGTATGAATCACTATTTTTTACACCTCCATTAGACTGAGACACTCAAGGACACAGAGCTTAATAAACAATAGATTCTCAGTAAATATTTCATGAAATGACAAATAAATGAAGGCATGAGTTAATGAAAAAATGAATGGACAAATACATCTGTATTTGCTTTGCCTTTTATCTACCTATCACATCTATAACATTGAGTCCCCAAGAAAATTTCCAAAGCAGCTGTTGACCTAGAACAGAAACTTCACATGCTCTCTATTTCATTCTGTCAAATCTGAAAGTAATTTAAGACTATCTCTATGCTAATTAAAACCTGTGTTAGCCACACAGTGCTTCATATATTGGGAATAATTAAAATTTAATAAAAAGAAGTTGAAAAATAAACAGTATAACATGATTTTTTCGTTTGCTAAATAGAAGATGATTAGAGTTTTAATTTTTTTAAAGCAATAACAAAGTTAAGTGCTTCTGAAACTTTAATATCCATACTAATTACCTAGGGATCCTAATAAAAAAAATAATACTAATATGTGTATTCTAATTCAGCGGAGCCCTGATGATGCAGTGATTAAAAGCTAGGTTGCTAACCAAAAGGTCAGCAGTTTGAACCCCCCAGCCACTCCTTAGAAACTTTCTAAGGCTGTACTACTCTGTCCTAGAGAGTTGCTATGACTCAGAATCAAATTGATGGCAATGTGTTTGGAGTGGGCCTGAAATTCTGCATTTCTAAGAAGCTTCCAGATAGTGTTAGTGTTGGTTATCTGGAACCATAGTTAGAGTAACAAGTAGCAAGTATATGTTTCAGACAAAAAAAATCATTTTAACTGTGAGAAGGGTCAGACAAGCCCAAGATTAAGTAAGGAGATAGAGTCTCATTTATACTTAGGAGTAAGCTCAAAAAAATCCATTGGAATCATAAGGACTAAAAGTCTAAGTAGTAGTGCCTGGATGACACGAATGATTAGCTCTCGACTACTAGCTAATGGAGACCTGGTGAATCAGTGGTTAAGTTCTCTGCTGCTGACCAACAGTCGGTTGTTAGAATTCATCAGCCTATCCTTGGAAATCTTATGGGGCAGTTCTACTCTCCTATATGGCCACTATAAGTCGGAATTGACTCCACAATGAGTTTGGTTTTTGGGTTTTTACTAGCTAAGAGGTTGGTGGTTCGAATCCACGTAGAGATGCCTCTGGTGGCATAGTAGTTATGTGCTATGGCTGCTAACAAAAAGGGTGGCAGTTTGAATCCACCAGGTGTTCCTTGGAAACCCTATAGGGCAGTTCTACTCTGTTCTTTAGGGTCTCTATGAGTTGGAATTGACTCAGTGGTATTGGGTTTGGTTTTGGTTGGTTTAGAGATGCCTGGAAAGACAGGTCTTGGTAATCCACTTCCAAAAGGTCATACACTTGAAAACCCTATGGATCAGTTCTACTCTGCACACATTGGAGTCATCATGCATTGGAATCAACTCAACGGCAACCAACAACAACCACAGAAGTCTAAGTGAAGTGGACTAAAGCAGGAATAACTGAAGCTCCAGAAAACTAATAACAACCTGGGGTTTTGGATAAACCAGGAAGCAAGAAAACTTAGTCTAATAGGTAGATAAAAGGCAAAGCAATTGCCCACCGGAAAATAGTTCCCCAGAGAATTATTCAAACAAAGCAATGTTATTATTTATTATTTTTATTATTTGTCTTAATCTGGAGATTTTCAAATTTAAGTGGATTTAACTGTAGATTTTTTTTCTTTTTCTTTCAATTTTAAAAGGCCATGGTCAATAATAACCTCTCTATCTTCCCTGTGTTAGAATCAAACTCTAAATATCCATAAAAATCTTCATTGAGTATATACATTTACTCATTCATTGAATGTTTAATGAACACTATCTTCCAATCCTGAATGTTTTGCATCATCTAACATCTTCAGCTAGAATTCAAGCATCTTTCTGGCAAAAATTAAGGTTTTTGCTTATTTCTTGGCTCATTTATGTATACATTAGCGCTGACACACAGAAGATCTGCAATTCAAACCAACATGATTCAGATGTAACTCACTCAGTCCTTATGAAAAATTAATAATAAGATAGTTTTTGTCTTTAAATATGCTAAATTACATATTATACCAGTTGGTGTTCAGTTGATTTTTTAAAACCATTTCTCAACTCATGTGTGTCAAGGTAGAACTGTGCTCCATGGAGTTTTCAATGGCTGATATTTTGGAGGTAGATTTCTAGTCCTTTCTTCATGACACCACTGCATGGACTCAAACCTCCAACCTTTCAATTAGCAGCTGAGCATGTTAACTCTTTACATCATCCAGGGACCACAAAACCATAGTATCAGGGAAACTTCAAGTAAGCTCAGTCCTTAGGTTATCTAAGAATGAAAAAAAAAAAAAAAATAGTCATCTGTAATCATGAGGACCACTTGTACTTATTGAGGGCATCCGAATGATACATTTGGTTGTGAGAATGGTGTATCTCACTTACAGTACATTAAAATACAGGTTACTCCTTCTGAACAAATAGTCTTAAAATACAAAGCCATGGCTGTTCTTTTTTAAAACAGTTTCTCATCACTATTTGAAAATAGTTAGTTCTAATGATATCATCAAGTATAACAATAACTTGTTCTGAATAAAGTTCTGGCTCAAAATCAATGCTCAATATATGTTTCCTCACAAAGTTTCACAGGCATTATCATCATTGTCTATCATTTTTGGCAATTTAAAAATCTCAAAAAAGACTAGTGTGTCACAGCTACAACAAATCATAAATGTAAGCAATGGTTAAGAGTGAGAAAACATATCTATGTGGTAATGCCAGGGGAAGAATATTTAGACACCTTGAGTTTCAACAACATATTTGTTATAGAAAATCTTTGCAGAAATTATATTTACCAAGACATACATTTAGGGTATTCTCATCACAGTTTACCAAGTATTATCCCAGTAGATTTAATTGCTTTTAATATTGGAAAATAAGAAAGCACTTCACAGTCCATTTTTAAAATAAGTAAACCAATGGATAGAACCTTGCTTGCAAATAATAAAGCAGGCATACCATGATACTGTATGATTAGGGTCAAGGTTTTTTATTCTTTATTTTTTTTATTTGCTGGTTCCCTTTGGATATAGTAGGTGTGTTAATCATGGGTGGAGTAAAAGTAAGATATACTGAATATACTGAGATAACCAGAATCTTCATTCTAGGCTAATTAACCCTTAATCGAAGTAGACAAAATATATACCATAAAGTGAAAATAAATACATGAATCAGAAGACTGAGTTTAATCTTCTTGGGAAATAGTCTTTCTAAATATTTTTAATTTAATAGCCTTTGACACATAGCTAGAAAAAAAGCAGATTAGTAATTTTCATAAATCTCAAGATATTTAATGAGGACTAGCTAATCAAATCTTTGGAAAAATGAAGTCAATTAATAAATTTTAAGAGCAGTAAACTGCAAACAAGTTTACTTATCATTTATAATTTCCATGCTTGTTTCTTTCAACTATTCATCATTTCATTTGGAGAATCAAAATATTCCAAAATATAGACTGATAATTGATATCCTGGTGGCATAGTGGTTAAGTGCTATGGCTGCTAACCAAAAGGTCAGCAGTTTGAATACTCCAGGTGCTCCTTGGAAACCCTATGGGGCAGTTCTACTCTGCCCTATAGGGTTGCTATAAGTCGGAATCGATTCGATGGCAGCGGGGTTTTTTTGTTTGTTTGTTTTTGGTTTTTTAAATTGATGCTCATAGAATACGGACAGGAAGTAGAAAACCAAAAGGTAGAGTTTCAAGAAAGAGCAAAAGGATTTGGTGATTTGGAGACCATCATAAATACTATCGTCAGAGTAGGTTGGCGGGAAGATTGGTGATTCAAACCTGCCTACAGGTGCCTTAGGAGATAGGATCTACTTCCAAAAGGTCACAGACTTGGAAACACTATGAAGCAGTTCTACTCTGCACTCACAGGGTCACTATGAGTCAGAATTGACTCCAAGGCAACCAACAATAACAGCAGAGTGGTAGAAACTGACTTTAGACTACAAAGATTGAAAAGGAAATACATGGCTTGAAACCAGCAAAAGCAAATATGCAGGCATACCTTGGAGATACTGCTGGTTTGGTTCCAGACTATTGAAATAAAGTGAATTTCACAATAAATCGAGTCACACAATTTTTTTTGGTTTTCCAGTACATATAAAAGTTGTGTTTACACTATTATACTGTTGTCTATTAAATGGGCACTAACATTATGTCTTAAAAACCAATGTACATACCTTAATGAAAAAAAATACTTTATTGCTAGAAATTGCTAACCATCATCTCAGCCTTCAGTGAGTCATAATTTTTTGCTGGTAGAGGGTCTTGCCTCGATGTTGTTGGCTACTGACTGATCGGGATGGTGGTTGCCAAAGGTTGGAGTAGCTGTGGCAATTTCTTAAAATAAGACAACAGTGAAGTTTGCCACATCAGTTGGTTCTTCCTTTTGCGGTAGATTTCTCTGTGGCATGTGATGATGATGATAGCATTTTACCCATAGTAGAATTTATTTTAAAAGTGGAGCCAGTCCTCTCAAGCCCTGTCACTGTTTTATCAACTAAGTTTATGTTATATTCTAAATCCAATGTTGTCATTTCAACAATATTCACAGCATTTTCCTCAGAAGTAGTTTCCATCTCAAGAAACCACTTTCTTTGCTCATCCATAAGAAGCAATTACTCTTCTGTTAAAGTTTTATCATGAGTTTGCAGCAATTCAGTCACACTTCGGGCTCTACTTTTAATTCTAGTTCGCTTGCTCTTTTCGCCACATCTGCATTTACTTCTTTCACTGAAGTCTTGAACTCCTCAAAGTCATCCATGAGGCTTGAAATCAACTTCTTCCAAACTCCTGTTAATGTTATTTTAACCTCTTATCATGAATCATGAATGTTCTTAATGGCCTCTAGAATGGTGAATGCTTTCCAGAAGATTTTCAATTCACTTGCAAAGATCCATCAGAGGAATTACTATGAATGGCAGCTATAGCTTTAAGAAATATGCTTCTAAAATAATAAGACTTGAAATTTGAAATTACTCCTTGATACATGGGCTGCAGAATGGATGTTGTGTTAACCCAAAAACCTGTTGCCGTCTAGTCAATTCCAACTCATACTAACCCTATAGGACAGAGTAGAACTGCCCCACAGAGCTTCCAAGGAGTGCCTGGTGGATTTGAACTACCAACCTTTGGATTAGCAGCCATAGCACCTAACCACGCCACCAAAGTTTCCAGATGTTGTGTTAGCAGACATGAAAACAACACTAATCTCCTTGTACATCTCCATCAGAGCTTTTGGGTCACCAGGTGCATTGTCAATGAGCAGTAATATTTTGGAAGGAATCTCTTTTTCTGAGCAATAGGTCTTAACTGTGGGCTTAAAATATTCAATAAACCATTTTGTAAATTGTCATCCAGGCTTCATTGTTCCATGTATAGAGCACAGGCAGAGTAGACTTAGCATAATTCTTAAGGGCCCTAGGATTTTCAGAATAGTAAATAGCTTTGGCTTCAATTTAAAGTCACCAGCTGCATTAGTCTCTAACAAGAAAGTCAGCCTGTACTCTGAAACTTGGAAGCCAGGCATTGACTTCTCTTCTCTAGCTATGAAGGTCTTAGATGGCATCTTCTTCCAATATAAGGCTGTTTTGTCTACACTGAAAATCTGTTGTTTAGTGTAGCTACCTTCATCAGTTATTTTAGCTAGATCTTCTGGATAACTTGCTGTAGCTTCTACAACACCTTGCACTTTTATGGTATGAAGAAGACTTCTTTCCTTAAGCCTCATGAACCTCTGCTAGCTTCAAACTCTTCTCCTGAGCTTCCTCAGCTCTCTCAGCCTTCATAGGTTTTAAAGGGAGGTAGGGCCTTGGTCTGGATTAGGTTTTGGCTTAAGAGAATGTGGTAGCTGGTTTGATCTTCTACCCAGACCGCTAAAACTTTCTCCGTATCGGCAATAATATCATTTCATTTTCTTATCATTCATGTGTTCACTGGAATAGCACTTTTTTTTTTCAATTTTATTGTGCTTTAAGTGAAAGTTTACAAATCAAGTCAGTCTCTCACACAAACACTTATATACACCTTGCTACATACTCCCAATTACTCTCCCCCTAATGAGACAGCCCGCTCCCTCCCTCCACTCTCTCTTTTTGTGTCCATTTTGCCAGCTTCTAACCCCCTCTACCTTCTCATCTTCCCTCCAGGGAGGAGATGCCAACACAGTCTCAAGTGTCCACCTTATCCAAGAAGGTCACTCCTCACCAGCATGCCTCTCCGACCCATTGTCCAGTCCAATCCATGTCTGAAGAGTTGGCTTAGGGAATGGTTCCTGTCCTGGGTCTACAGAAGGTCTGGGGGCTGTGGCTACTGGGGTCCTTCTAGTCTCAGTCAGATCATTAAGTCTGGTCTTTTTTGAGAATTTGGGGTCTGCATCTCACTGCTTGCCTGCTCCCTCAAGGGCTCTGTGTTGTGTTCCCTGTCAGAGCAGTCATCGGTTGTAGCCGGGCACCATCTAGCACTTCTGGTCTCAGGCTGATGTAGTCTCTGGTTTATGTGGCCCTTTCTGTCTCTTGGGGTTGTAATTACCTTGTGTCCTTGGTGTTCTTCATTCTCCTTTGATCCAGGTGGGTTGAGACCAATTGATGCATCTTAGATGGCCACTTGCTAGCGTTTAAGACCCAAGGTGCCTTGGAGTAGCACTTTTAATTTCCTTCAAAAACTTCCCCTTTGCATTCACAACTTAGCTACTTGTTTAGCGCAAGAGTCCTAGCTTTTGGCCTATCTCAGCTTTGATCATGTCTCACTCACTAAGCTTTTGATTAAAATGAAAGACACGTGACTCTTCATTTCATTTGAACACTGAGAGGCCATTAATTGGCCTAATTTCAATATTTCACCATCTAAGGGAATAATAGGGAGGGCTGAAGAGAGGGAGAGATACAGAGGAATGCTGATTGGTGGGGCAGAGTCAGAACACATACAACATTTATCAATTAATTTCACCATTTTATATGGGAGCAGTTCTTAGTGCTGCCCCAAAACATAATAGCAACATTAAACATCACTGATCACAGATCACCATAACAGATATGATAATAATGAGACGGCTTGGAGGGGCGCCAAGATGGCTGACTAGGTATATGCTACCTCAGATACCTCTTGCAACAAAGATGCGGAAAAACAAGTGAATCGATCACATACATGACAATCTACGAACCCTGAAAAACAAACACAGATTTAAAGAGTTGACCTGAGTGACAGAGAAAGAGAATGAACAACTACGGGGACGCAGCGACAGTTTTCGGAGCCTGGAGCCAGTGTCCCAGTCAAGTAACCTTGGCGCCGGACTTAGGACTGGGCGCAGGGGAGCTGAACACAACATCACAACATCCTGTGATGGTGCAAAAAATGGGGTGCAGCCCTACCCCCCTGAACTGACCTCGGGAGGGGGCCCAGCCAGTCAGCGCCGGCGGTGCGGCAACGCGGCTGGCAGGAGGAGAAGTCCTCGGGAGGTAGCGACCAGTTTTGGAGCCGGGAGTGCAGCATCTCAGCCAGGGAACCTTGGCGCCAGGCTTTGGACTGGGCACAGGAGAGCTGAGCACAGCATCCTGTCACAGAGCAAACACAGGGAGTACAGGAGGCGCGGCAACGTGCTGGCGGGAGAAGTCCCTGGAAGGCAGCGACTGATTTTGGAGCTGGGAGTGCAGCGTCCCAGCCAGGGAACCTTGATGCTGGGCTTTGGACTGGCAGCAGAGGAAATGACCACGGCTTCTGCGGGCCAGACCCTTGGGGGCAATTTCTACCCAGCCAGCACACATAGGCGACACGCCCCTCGGGAATCTCAGATAAAATAGTCATCCCAAGCAAGATAAGTAACTTTGTCTATATTCCGGGGTGCTACTCTCTCCCGTTTCTCTGAACCCTCCCCTCCCCTTCCCAGGTGGCTTCATGAACGTTGGAATTTCCTGAGCCAGAGGGAGAATGGCTCCACGGCTTTTCTTTTCCCTCTTTTTTTTTTTTTGGTCTTTACCTAACCCATTCTTCCGGCCTGAGAGAAGCAACCACAAAAAACCCAGGGACCAAAAATCCTTCCCTAATTGGACTAAAAACACAGAACCAGCTCCAGCCAAGCATATGTGATCCATATCTCGGGCTTTCATCCCTACAGGGAAAAAGGTGGCTATTATAATGCAAAGGCATTGCTGATAGGGGTCTGACTGCATTTTTTTTTTAGCAGATTTACTGGAAAAACAAGTTTCCCAGGTCTGATATCTCTGCTTATTCAACAGAGCCCTAACTGACCCACAACAGGGAACTGGGGGCTGAAGCTCCCCCCAGACCACCTAGCCTCCTGCCTTAGGGGTCTAAGGAGGGTGACACCTACCAATCTGTAGAGGTACTTGCATTGGGGGCCTAAGGCACAGCTGCAGAGCCCTCCCACCATGGTGCTTTAGGAATAGAGACACACCTACCTCACTGACACTTGGGGGAAGCCTGTCAGCATCCTGCCCCCCCGGAGTGTGAACCCCAGCTACTAAAAGAATCTGGTGCACACAACTATCACCACTACTTCTCAAGGTGGATAGGTGTTAGGGTGCAGCACACACTTGATGACCCAAAATCAGATTCTACTCAAGAATAGTGAATAGACTCAGGCATATGTATCTGGCAACAGCCCAAACCAGCTGGTAATAGGTCATAAGTAAGTCACGGGCTACAACAATCAAGACAGCACAATCTAGTAGCCCATCCACGTATATTGAAAGAAAACAAAACAAGATAAGACTCAGTGAGCAAGCATAGAATAAATCACTACAATATCTTAGTGATGGCTCGGAAACAGCAGTCGATATTGAACCACATAAAGAAGCAGACCATGACAGCTTCTACAACCCCCCAAACAAAAGAATCAAAATCTTTCCCAAATGAAGATACAATCCTGGAATTATCAGACACAGAATATAAAAAACTAATTTACAGAATGCTTCAAGACATCAGGGATGACCTCAGAAATGAAATAAGGCAAACTGCAGAAAAAGCCAAGGAACACACTGATAAAACAGTTGAAGAACTCAAAAAGATTAATCAAGAACATAGTGGAAAAATTAATAAGTTGCAAGAATCCATAGAGAGACAGCATTCAGAAATCCGAAAGATTAACAATAAAATTAAAGAATTAGACAATGCAATAGGAAGTCAGAGGAGCAGACTCGAGCAATTAGAATGCAGAGTGGGAAATCTGGAGGACCAGGGAATGAACACAAACATAGCTGAAAAAAAAATCAGATAAAAGAATTAAAAAAAAGAAACCCTAAGAATCATGTGGGACTCTACCAAGAAGGATAACTTGTGTGTGATTGGAGTCCCAGAACAGGGAGGGACGACAGAAAACACAGAGAAAATAGTTGAAGATCTGCTGACAGAAAACTTCCCTGACATCATGAAAGACTAAAGCATATCTATCCAAGATGCTCATCGAACCCCATTTAAGATTGATCCTAAAAGAAAAACACCAAGACATATTATCATCAAACTTGCCAAAACCAAAGATAAAGAGAAAATTTTAAAGGCAGCCAGGGAGAAAAGAAAGGTCTCCTACAAGGGAGAGTCAATAAGAATAAGTTCAGACTGCTCAGCAGAAACCATGCAGGCAAGAAGGCAATGGGATGACATATACAGAGCACTGAAGGAGAAAAACTGTCAGCCAAGGATCATATATCCAGCAAAACTCTCTCTGAAATATGAAGGCGAAATTAAGATATTTACAGATAAACACAAGCTTAGAGAATTTGCAAAAACCAAACCAAAACTACAAGAAATACTAAAGGAAATTGTTTGGTCAGAAAACCAATACTATCAGATACCAGCAAAACACAAGGTCACAGAACAGAGCATCCTGATATCAACTCAAATAGGGAAATCACAAAAACAACTTAAGATTAATTAAAAAAAAATGCTCAAAACAGGGAATCATTGAAGTCAATATGTAAAAGATCACAATAATCAAAAAGAGGGACTAAATACAGGTAGCATAGAACTGCCATATGGAGAGGGACACAAGGCGAGATAGGACAACACAAGTAAGGTTTTTACTTAGAAAAATAGGAGTAAATATTAAGGTAACCACAAAGAGGTATAAGAACTCCATAACTCAAAATAAAAACCAAGAAAAACGTAACAACTCAGCAAACATAAAGTCGAATACTATGAAAATGAGGATCACACAATTTACAAAGAAAAAGGTCTCAGCACAAAAAAGTAAGTGGAAAAATGAAATTGTCAACAACACACATAAAAAGGCATCAAAATGACAACACTAAACACTTACTTATCTATAATTACGCTGAATGTAAATGGACTAAATGCACCAATAAAGAGACAGAGAGTCTCAGACTGGATAAAGAAACACGATCCGTCCATATGCTGCCTACAAGAGACCCACCTTAGACTTAGAGACACAAACAAACTAAAACTCAAAGGATGGAAAAAAATATATCAAGCAAACAATAAGCAAAAAAGAAGAGGAGTAGCAATATTAATTTCTGACAAAATAGACTTTAGACTTAAATCCACCACAAAGAATAAAGAAGAACACTACATAATCATAAAAGGGACAATTGATCAGGAAGACATAACCATATTAAATATTTATGCACCCAATGACAGGACTGCAAGATACATAAATCACATTTTAACAGAACTGAAAAGTGAGATACACACCTCCACAATTATAGTAGGAGACTTCAACACACCATTTTCAGAGGACAGGACATCCAGTAAGAAGCTCAATAGAGACACGGAAGACCTAATTACAACAATCAACCAACCTGACCTCATTGCCTTATACAGAACTCTCCACCCAACTGCTCCAAAGTACACTTTTTTTTCTAGAGCACATGGAACATTCTCTAGAATAGACCACATATTAGGTCATAAAACAAACCTTTCCAGAATCCAAAACATCGAAATATTACAAAGCATCTTCTCAGACCACAAGGCCATAAAAATGGAAATCAATAACAGAAAAATTAGGGAAAAGAAATCAAATACTTGAAAACTGAACAATACCCTCCTGAAAAAAGACTGGGCTATAGAAGACATTAAGGAGGGAATAAGGAAATTCATAGAATGCAACGAGAATGAAAATACTTCCTATCAAAACCTTTCGGACACAGCAAAAGCAGTGCTCAGAGGCCAATTTATATCGATAAATGCACACATACAAAAAGAAGAAAGAGCCAAAATCAGAGAACTGTCCCTACAACTTGAACAAATAGAATGCGAGCAACAAAAGAATCCATCAGGCACCAGAAGAAAACAAATAATAAAAATTAGAGCTGAACTAAATGAATTAGAGAACAGAAAAACAATCGAAAGAATTAACAAAGCCAAAAGCTGGTTCTTTCAAAAAATTAACAAAATTGATAAACCATTGGCCAGACTGACTAAAGAAATACAGGAAAGGAAACAAATAACCCGAATAAGAAACGAGAAGGGCCACATCACAACAGACCCAACTGAAATGAAAAGAATCATATCAGATTATTAAAAAAAATTGTACTCTAACAAATTTGCAAACCTAAAAGAAATGGATGAATTCCTGGAAAAACACTACCTACCTAAACTAACACAATCAGAAGTAGAACAACTAAATAGACCCATAACAAAAAAAGAGATTGAAACGGTAATCAAAAAACTCCCAACAAAAAAAAGCCCTGGCCCGGATGGCTATACTGCAGAGTTCTACCAAACTTTCAGAGAAGAGTTAACACCACTACTACTAAAGGTATTTCAAAGCATAGAAAATGACGGAATACTACCTAACTCATTCTATGAAGCCACCATCTCCCTGATACCAAAACCAGGTAAAGACATCACAAAAAAGAAAATTACAGACCTATATCCCTCATGAACATAGATGCAAAAATCCTCAACAAAATTCTAGCCAATAGACTTCAACAACATATCGAAAAAATAATTCACCACGATCAACTGGGATTTATACCAGGTATGCAAGGCTGGTTTAATATTAGAAAAAACCATTAATGTAATCCACCATATAAATAAAACAAAAGACAAAAACCACATGATCTCATCAATTGATGCAGAAAAGGCATTTGACAAAGTCCAACACCCATTTATGATAAAAACTCTCATCAAAATAGGAATTGAACGAAAATTCCTCAACATAATAAAGGGCTTCTATACAAAGCCAACAGCCAACATCACTCTAAAAGGAGAGAGCCTGAAAGCATTTCCCTTGAGAACGGGAACCAGACAAGGATGCCCTTTATCACCGCTTTTATTCAACATTGTGCTAGAAGTCCTAGCCAGAGCAATTGGGCTAGACAAAGAAATAAAGGGTATCCGGATTGGCAAGGAGGAAGTAAAGTTATCACTATTTGCAGATGACATGATCTTACACACAGAAAACCCTAAGGAATCCTCCAGAAAACTGCTGGAACTAATAGAAGAGTTTGGCAGAGTCTCAGGTTATAAGATAAACATACAAAAATCACTTGGATTCCTCTACATCAACAAAAAGAACATCGAAGAGGAAATCACCAAATCAATACCATTCACAGTAGCCCCCAAGAAGATCAAATACTTAGGAATAAATTTTACCAAAGATGTAAAAGACCTATACAAAGAAAACTACAAAGCACTACGACAAGAAATTAAAAAGGACATACTTAAGTGGAAAAACATACCTTGCTCATGGATAGGAAGACTTAACATAGTAAAAATGTCCATTCTACCAAAAGCCATCTATACATACAATGCACTTCCGATCCAAATTCCAATGTCATTTTTTAAGGTGATAGAGAAACAAATCACCAACTTCATATGGAAGGGAAAGAAGCCTTGGATAAGCAAAGCATTACTGAAAAAGAAGAAAGTGGGAGGCCTCACTCTACCTGATTTCAGAACCTATTATACAGCCACAGTAGTCAAAACAGCCTGGTACTGGTACAACAACAGACACTTAGACCAGTGGAACAGAATTGAGAACCCAGATATAAATCCATCCACATATGAGCAGCTGATATTTGACAAAGGCCCAGTGTCAGTTAATTGGGGAAAAGATAGTCTTTTTAACAAATGATGCTGGCATAACTGGATATCCATTTGAAAAAAAATGAAACAGGACCCATACCTCACACCATGCACAAAAACTAACTCCAAGTGGATCAAAGACCTAAACATAAAGACTAAAACGATAAAGATCATGGAAGAAAAAATAGGGACAACCTTAGGAGCCTTAATACAAGGCATAAACAGAACACAAAACATTACCAAAAATGACAAAGAGAAACCAGATAACTGGGAGCTCCTAAAAATCAAACACCTATGCTCATCTAAAGACTTCACCAAACGAGTAAAAAGACCACCTACAGACTGGGAAAGAATTTTCAGCTATGACATCTCCAACCAGCGCCTGATCTCTAAAATCTATATGATTCTGTTAAAACTCAACCACAAAAAGACAAACAACCCAATCAAGAAGTGGGCAAAGGATATGAACACGCACTTCACTAAATAAGACATTCAGGCAGCTAACAGATACATGAGAAAATGCTCTCGATCATTAGCCATTAGAGAAATGCAAATTAAAACTATGATGAGATTCCATCTCACTCCAACAAGGCTGGCATTAATCCAAAAAAGACAAAATAAGAAATGTTGGAGAGGCTGCGGAGAGATTGGAACTCTTATACACTGCTGGTGGGAATGTAAAATGGTACAACCACTTTGGAAATCTATCTGGCATTATCTTAAACAGTTAAAAATAGAACTACCATACAACCCAGAAATCCCACTCCTCGGAGTATACCCTAGAGAAATAAGAGCCTTCACACAAACAGATATATGCACACCCATGTTTACTGCAGCTCTGTTTACAATAGCAAAAAGCTGGAAGCAACCAAGGTGTCCATCAACGGATGAATGGGTAAATAAATTGTGGTATATTCACACAATGGAATACTACGCATCGATAAAGAACAGTGACGAATCTCTGAAACATTTCCTAACAAGGAGGAACCTGGAAGGCATTATGCTGAGCGAAATTAGTCAGATGCAAAAGGACAAATATTGTATAAGATCACTATTATAAGATCTTGAGAAATTGTATAAACTGAGAAGAACACATACTTTTGTGGTTACGAGGAGGGGAGGGAGGGTGGGAGAGGGTTTTTTTACTGATTAATTAGTAGGTAAGAACTGCTTTAGGTGAAGGGAAGGACAATATGCAATACATGGAAGGTCAGCTCAACTGGACTGGACCAAAAACAAATAAGTTTCTGGGATAAACTGAATGCTTCAAAGGTCAGCGGAGCAAGGGCGGGGGTTTGGGGACCATGGTTTAAGGGGACTTCTAAGTCAATTGGCAAAATAATTCTATTATGAAAACATTCTGCATCCCACTTTGAAAGGTGGCGTCTGGGGTCTTAAATGCTAACAAGCAGCCATCTAAGGTACATCAATTGGTCTCAACCCACCTGGATCAAAGGAGAATGAAGAACACCAAGGTCACACGATAACTAAGAGCCCAAGAGTCAGAAAGGGCCACATGAACCAGAGACCTACATCATCCTGAGACCAGAAGAACTAGTTGGTGCCCGGCCACAATCGATGACTGCCCTGACAGGGAGCACAACAGAGAACCCCTGAGGGAGCAGGAGATCAGTGGGATGCAGACCCCAAATTCTCACAAAAAGGCCATACTTAATGGTCTGACTGAGACTAGAGGAATCCCGGCGGTCATGGTCCCCAAACCTTCTGTTGTCCCAGGACAGGAACCATTCCTGAAGACAACTCCTCAGACATGGAAGGGACTGGACAGTGGGTAGGAGAGAGATGCTGATGAAGAGTGAGCTACTTGTATCAGGTGGACACTTGAGATGTGTTGGCATCTCCTGTCTGGAGGGGTGAAGGGAGGATAGAGAGAGTTGGAAGCTGGCAAAATTGTCAGAAAGGAGAGACTGGAAGGGTTGACTCATTAGGGGGAGAGCAAGTGGGAGTGCGGAGTAAGGTGTATATAAACTTATATGTGACAGTCTGACTTGATTTGTAAACGTTCACTTGAAGCTCAATAAAAGTTAAAAAAAAAAAGAAAAGAAACGAAAGCAAAAAAATAATAATAATGAGAAGACTTGAAATATTGCAAGAATTACCAAAATCTTTGTTTTATGACTGGATAGATAACAGATGTTTGAAAGAACTGGTAAATGAATGAGATAATGAAGTATAGTAAGCTTAAGACTACCGCAGGAGTTTAAATTAAGATGGATATATTATTTTTTGTTTGATTTTAGAATGTCTTATACATTAGTATAAGGAATTGAGATGTTACCTATATAACGATTTTTTTTTTTAATGTATCTGTTATATAGATGCAATACGATAAAAATGTTGATATTATTTTATACTCGCAGTAGTTTACAAGCAGCCCTGGTGGTACAGTGGTTACAACATATGACTACTAACCAAAAGTTCAGTGGTTCAAAACCACCAGCAGCTTCGCCGGCAGAAAGATGTGGCAGTCTGCTGCCGCAGAGATTTACAGACTTGACAACCCTACGGTGTCACTACGAGTCTGAGTTGACTCAACAGCAGCGGGTTTGGTTTTGGTTTATAGCAATTTAAAAACAGCTTTCATGTATTTTATTCCCCTTTGATGTTCATAGTAAATTTGTGTGTCAGGTAAATATTATTATCCATATTTCATAATATGTATTATGAAAAATATATTTAAGATTAAACTAATCAGCCAGAGCCAGTACTCAAACCCAAGTATTGTAATTGTATGTATATTAATTTTTTTATGATATCGCAAAGACTATTTTAAAGAAAGTAAAAAAAAAAAAAAAAACAGTAGCATGGTGAAATGAGACACTGGAGACTGTCAATAAGACATATTGGTTACTATTTAAAAATAATGTCTTAAACCCACACACTGTCATAGCAATAATGCATAGGGAAAAGAGAGTGATCAAAGGGTAAATAATAGTGTATGTTTTTTACTGATTTAAATATAAAAAAAATTGGTGTAAATACTATTCTATTTGTGTTCTTTAAAAAACAAAACAAAACAAAACACTGCTGTCAAGTCGTTTCTGACTCATAGAGACCCTACAGGACAGAGTAAAACTGCACCATTGGATTTCCAAGGCTGTGAATCTTCATAGGAGTAAACTTCCACCACGTCTTTCCACCACAGAGTGCCTGGTGGGTTTGAACTGACGACCTTTCTGTTAACAGCAGGATGCTTTAAACACTGCGCCACCAAGGCTCCTTAAAAAAAAAAAAAAAAAAGGCTTCTTAGATACTACAAATTATAAAGTAATAATAATAATAAAAACTTATATAGCCAAATCCAGCAGTTTCAACATGAAGAATGGCTCATAAGTTAAAAAAAAAAAATTGTTTTGTTATTTTTTTTAAGATTCTTTCCTAGAAACATTTTGATCATCGATGTATTATTCATTCCTTTTTCTAAAACTTTAGCTGTTATTTAAATCTTACTGATTTTATGTTCTTCCCCTTTTTGTGTCTTAAAAAATCAATAAGATAAAAACAAGAGAGAAAAAATCAATACATATAACTGATATAATAAAAATAAGACTAGAAGGCATGAATATGACCATACCTAAAAAACAGCAAAATATTTTCAAATTATTTCACAGCAATAGTTTATTGAAGCTTGTTATACACGCTTGATTTAGGTAAAGCCCTACAAAGAAACTGACAAGTAACTCTTGCTCTCCATGTCCAGTCCAACTTCCATGCCTCTTTTATTGTTTGCCACTTATGTTCCAAAAGAACCATGAAAGATACCAAGGGTCTATGGATCAGCAATTAAGAGTCTACGAAAATAGTCTGGTAATTTCATTGAAAGTGTTGTCAGTGTTTGTGGTTCATTTTCATTTTGTATTTCTCAGCAGGCCTTACCAAAATATGTAATAACCATGAGCTGCAAAATGAGATGCATTCTTACTATCTCTGTTTTCTCAACAACTGGCTTGTCTCTGCTCAAATTCATTTATAACTGAACTGTTATTTAAAAAAAAATTAGCAGACATGGTCTCCTCCCCCAATTTTCTAAGATATCTGTTACTGACAACACCTGGTTCTTTCTTTTCTATAAAAGCAAAGTATGGCTACCTACTTCCAGGGTTTACTTCAATTGAGGAAGAAGTCTGAATTGTGCAGTTTAAACCATAAAAGTACCTTTTGGTGTGAGAGCAAAGCATTCAGTAGGATGAGTTGTAAAATTGTCTGACAACAACTTTAAGACATTAAAAAAAAATGAAAGTACACTTACTACAAGACATTCCTTATATTTATTTAGTTACACAAGATGAGGAAGAAACAATAACTAAGACTTTGCCTCAGCTAATGGAATTTCGAATTTATGGAAAGAGCCCTCGTGGTGCAGTGTTTTAAGAAAGAGATTGACTGCTTACCTAAAGGTCAGCGGTTCTAAACCACCTGCTGCTTGGCAGGAGAAAGATGTGGTAGTCTGCTTCCATGGAGATTTACAGCCTTGGAAACCCTATGAGGCTGCTATGAGGTGGCATTGTCTCAATGGCATTGGGGTTTGAAGGTGTAAACATGTATAGAGGAAATAAAATATGCAGCAAACTTTTAGTAGTGTAAAATTCTGTGCAATTATCATCATTTTCAATAACATAGAAAGAAACTAAGGAAGGAAAGAAGGAAGGAAAGCAGGTGGGGAGGAAATAGGAAGGGCGGAAAGGAGGAAAGGAAGAAGAGAATGTTTAATGTTTACCTTAAAACCTCCATGGTTCATTACAGAGAACACTCAGGACAGTTTCAGATGGAGAGGCGTGGTTGTTAAATGAGCAGGATGCATAATTCCATCTCATACATTTGAACTTCTGTTTAGAGACCTCCTCACCCAGATCCCATGGGGTATCCTCTCTCAGCATCTGCTTCAAATTCACTGTTCAAGTGGTTTGTGGAACTACAATTCCTTTTTTTTTTATTTAGAAAGAACTTTACCACATTTAAAAGAGAATACAGAAGGAAGACAGAGAAGGAACAATATAAATCAGAAAATAATTAATCTATATTAAATATTTCAGTGCTCAGATTCCTGATCCAACTTCATAGGTGAATTGCCTCTGAGAAGGTACTATTACATTTCGTCCATTATTAGAGGTTGGATCACAGAAAAAATAGATTACACACTTAATTTTTAGTTAGCATGCTCAAACACAAAGGTATTGTTTTGACACTCACTTAAGACCATTATATTTTGTTCTAAACTCCTGTCTGAGGAAAGTATCTTATTCACAAATAACTAGATAGATATGCAATTTATATATGTTGTAGCTAAATAAAAAAAAAAATGCCATCGAATTGATTCCTACTCATAGTGACCCTTTTGGACAAAGTAGAACTGCCCCATAGAGTTTCCAAGGAGTGGCTGGTGGATTTGAATGCCAACCTTTTGGTTAGCAGGGTCTAGAAAAATTCTGTAAGACATCAACATCTTGTTGGATTTTTCTTCCTAGGAGAATGAATTATTTAATGATAAACCTGTCTTCTACAACAAAAGAAAGTCCAGAAAAAGGATAAAAATCATATATTTAAAGTACCCAAAAAAAGTGAGCTGCAAAAGCAGAAAGACTAAAGAAATCTGAGATCAAGAAGAAACATTCAAAGGTGAGATAAGGATTTTCCATTAATCTTTTGTGTATGTATACGTATACTAAGGATTGAAATCCCCGGTAAACAGGTGTTGATGTTGTGTTGAGAAGCACTTCTTTTTGGAGATGGAGGTTTGATATAGTTTCTTAGAGGTTTTCCGCTCACTTTCCTGGATTCCAAATAGGAAATCTCTTTAGTTAAATTTGAAATATTAGTTTTCATCCCATGAAGGCCCTTATTTCCCTTATCAAATTACAGATCCCTAATGGTTTCCCATTATATCTCTGTCTACCAATCCTTCACATATTCTCTGCTATATTTATTTTTCTGAAATACTATCTTTGTCAGATTGTGCCCCCATTCGCAAAACTTGATCTCTGTCTTGTGCCTACTGTATAAAGTTCAATCTGTGAATCAATTAAGATACTCTCAGTTGGAAAGAAGAGACATCCTGATTTGTCTGGCATAAAAAATATGAGGCGTTTATTTTTTAATAGAACAAAAAGTCATGAGATATGGCTGCTCCAGGATTGGCTAATTCCAGAGCTCTACAGTGTTACCAAGATATGGAATTCTTCGTCTTCCCAAAGAATGACCCTCAGCCTGCTGACTCTGTCCACTGAAACCTCCCCTGATAGTCAAACATGGGTTCCACGCTGTAGAGCAGGTACTACTACATTTAGTAGGAAAATGGATTATTTCTTCTATGGTTGTACTTTTATAAAGGAGAAAACATTTCCAAGTAGGCCTCCAATAGTTTTTTATTCATATTATATTGTTCTGAAAGAGTTATATGCCTACTCCTAAAGCAATGAATAGAAATGACAGTAAGATCAGGGCCAATGTTATTCTTAGGGGACCACAGAAGTGTTTTCATTTTAATTTCTTTTAAAGTTAGAAGAAAAATGAATATAATACTAGTGAGTGTATTTTAATGAATATATCCTGGATTATATTTCTCTTTTTACTAATGCAGTTATAAAATATAACTGTCTTTCTTTCTTTGTTTTCATGGAAGAAGGAGTCCACAAAGGCAAAAGTGTCTAGGGCCAGAAACAGTATATATATTTTAGAAAGAATTTAATGCAATCTATAATATAATTGATTTTTAAATATAAACTACAGAAAATAAAGCCCACCAATGTCTTCTTTTCTGGTGGACTTATAAAGTAGATGAACATATTTAAAGAACAAGTTAACAGAAAAATAGATATTTATATATTAAATTCTGCTATAAAAGCAAGTGTTTGGAATTCAAACATGCTTCATATTAAGACATATTTGCTTTGAGAATACACAGAACTGCAGATATTTTGTAGGAAAATTATTCTTCTACATTATTAGAAAATTAACCATATTACTGATCTCTCATACAGATTTAATATATTTCTTTGAAAAACTGTAAGATGTAGTGGCTTTGATGTAAACAAACGTACAGTTGCACACCCATGGAAGTCCCAGACACACATACATTCCATATTAAAACAGTGCATGCATAATAAATATTTGAGGAAACATTTAAATAAGGAAAACGAGCATAGAGAGCGTTTAACCTAGGTCGAATCTGAAGGATTTCTTTCTAACCTAAGCACTTCCCTTAATTACAAATGAGTTTCAGGGGTTGTCACTTAGACTTCTCAGTTCCCAGTCCTGTAAAATAAGGAGTGTTTTATAGTTTCCTTCCCTTTCTAACAGTCTAAAATAAGTAAGAGTTGAAACCAAATATGTGGGTGGGGAAATTACGACACAAAGTGATTCAGCTGAAACATTTTGGGCCATTTTTTTTCCTCATGTACCACGGTACGCTATTCACATATATTTAGATTGGTACCAGATACGTTCCAGAGTTGAAGTCAATTGCTTAATAAGGTTGCGTTTAATCTCCCTAAAACTAATTTAGCTGTTTTTTTTTTTTTTAACTATGTGTTCTGTCTGACAACTTTTATCTTGCATTTTAATGCACGTGCAGTCAGTCGCCTAGAGATCATCAGTGCCTTATTTCTAGCCATTTTTCAGCCCTTATCACCTGTGAGTATCTTTCTGTCTCTGCCTTATCTGCAATTACACAGTCTTTAGTGGTTTCAATCCTTTCTCTTCCTCTCAGGGCAGTGCTGGCTCTAGCATGTCAGTGTGACAGGCCACACATTTTTAGGGGACCTGTGTGCTTTTGTGACTACGGTGTTGCCCAATAGTATAAGAAAGTTAACCATTTAAAGATTGATTGTACAGATAAAATGCTTTTCAAACTATATCACTTATTTCAATAATAAAGCATGTTAAATCACCAAAATGTACAATTTCATCAATACTCACTTGTAAAAGAGTTTGTTTTTTCTTGAGAGAAGAAATGGCATGTGATTTGAGGATTTCCTTTTTATTCACTGGGAATAAACTAGCCTGACACAGTAACTTGAATTATTCATAAGAGAAGAATGAAAGATTCATCAGCAAAAACAGGGTCAAGTTCCCATTGCAGAACCTTATAAGAATATGCTAGAACAACATAAGTAGAGAGTTATATATTTGAATGTTCATCTTAAATTTTCACCTAGTGCAGGCCTTTATTAATAACTTAATATAGGAAATACCTGAACCACCAGGAAGCCTACATATTTCAGAAGTGCTGATTTTTAAATATTGCTGGTGAGAAAAATCCTCTCATGCCTCTAAAATAATTTTCCATTATTTCAGTTTTTAAGGACCACTCAAGTATCCTTAAGATAATAAAAGGCAATTTTTTCTCCCAAGAGAGGTACTTGCGTAGCCTTATGTAGCATGATGTTTCAAGAGTCTGTCACACAAATATCATGTCATGTGATATGTATGATGTGTGGTTTGATCTTACACATGTGTGCATATATTTATGTACATATTCTCGTATATAATGTAACTATAGGTGAAGGATAAAGCAAGACTGTGTGGGTGTGACTACACTGCAGACACCGTTTGCAGGCCTGAAGGAAGAGCCGTCAGCTGAAGTCCCCGCATGCAGCAATCATAACGGCTCTGACAGGTTGCTTCCAAGCAGAAGGGGATATTCCGGAGATAGCACAACTGCCAAAAGCAAGACAAATGCTTTTGGAATTAGTGATAAATCCTATCAGCTGTCTCAGTCTCCTCCTTAGTGTATTGATTATAATTAAAATAAACTAATTAGTTAGAATTACCATCAAGACGCACATAAATGTTGAACTCACAGATGAGAGGGAAATGGCTCTGTGGACTCTCGGGGTGATGTTTAACAATGACAGGGACAGAATAAATTCAGAAACCCTCACCTGTTAAGCATCCTTTTTATAGTAGGTTTCTCTGATGATGTTCTATTTAGGGCTTTTTTTTTTTTTTTTTTTACTTTGAATTCTCTCCCCAGGAAGGCTTGATATGATGTTAATTAGTGGGTCACTTTTAATCACATTGCCCCCAAATAAATGTGCCTTCCAGCACCACAGCACAGATTATTTAGAATATACTATTAACTTGGATTAATAATAGTTGACATAGATATATTGATTCACAAGGCATATAGATCTTATGATACACATAAAGAAAAATTATGGTGGTTCTTAAAAATCAAATAATGATTTTTTCTACCACACTTTTCCTCACACATTTGACAGTTTATTGTCATGGATGGTGATGATGAAAGTGGCCCCTTGAGACTGGGGTTTGCTGAAATCCCTAAAACAATTTATTACTTTTAGCTATGGAGTGAATATCCTAACAACAGTTCAAACTCCATTTGCACGTATTTTCCAGCTTACTAAATGCAAATTCATAATAGGGAACAGGATATAATCATCTATATTATTTAGACATGGATTTCAATAAATAACAAAATAGCATAGCAACATAATATCATTATGTATAATTAATTTAAAAAAAACTGGATCTTTTTTCTCTTTGAGAATTTTTTTTCATTGTTACAACTAATTAGGAATGCCGCAAATAAAAAAAAGAAGTATCCAATTAAAAAGAAATTTCACATTCTACCTTGCAGGGAAGGTTTTCCAAGAGACAATGACTCGGTTTCTTATTGGAAACACTATTTCATGAGTTATACCTACATATGTCGAGCTTTGTATTCTGAAGATTTTCATATATCACTGGTACACTGTCAATATGAAAGAATAACTTTTTTTTTAATTACCTAACTTATAGTTAGAAGTGGTTTCTTAATTCAGTAGAATTTCTTAACAGATATGAAAAAATCATAACTTTAAATGGACGATGAAATTTTGTATAATACCTCCAGTGAATATATCAGTGTTGAATTAAACTATGAAGCTGCATACCGAAAAACCAAAAAACCCAAACCTACTGCCATCAAGTCAATTCTGACTCATAGCGACCCTACAGGACAGAGTAGGACTGTCCTGCAGAGTTTCCAAGGAGCACCTGATGGATTCAAACTGCCAACCTTTTGGTCAGCAGCCGTAGTTCTTAACCACTATGTCACCGGGGTTATGTAGGATGATACATGTAATCAAGAAAAAAGCACAGTCCTTGAATGATGAAAGCTGGGATTCACAGATGGTTTAGGGTGAAAATAGTCTTTATTAAATACATGAGCAATTGACCTAAGGTCTTTCTTATAATTAAACACCTGCTCACCTTTCTACTATTACATACATGAGCCCTTGAGGAGAACAACAGTAACATCTTTAGACTTCTTTCAAGTACTTTACAAGTGAATTCTTGGAAATGTTTACATCAACACAAATTAGTAAAGTGACTAGTTCAATTCGGCATATATATATTAAGTGTCTTAATGCATGCTGCAAAACACTGGTCTATAGCAATAAAATAAATCCCTGTTCTCACATTGCCCTCGGTGTTGTGTAAGAGAAAACAAAGGCTTACAAGACAATTTGATAAATGTTGAGAGAGCGGTCTGACTAGGGTATCACTTAAGCAGAAAACACGGCCCAAATTTGAATCTACCTGTTGCAGTCGAGGTTTTATTATAGAAGCAGAACCATCGGGAGATGAAACCACAGGGTAAGGTAGCCCGGAAGGAAAGATGCACATGGAATCAGGGAAGCAAGGAGAAATTGGAACACACAAAGGTGGGTTGAAACACACTAGGATGGACCGAGGTGTCAGTTACTCACCACCTCCCAACTTCAAACACCAATACTTAAGGTGATCTACAAGAGAAGTTGATGCATTTTGATTCTGAGCTAAGTGGGCACCTGTCAAAGGAGTCAGCAAAGCTGAAGAAACAGGTCCAGCCTGAGCTGCAAGAGCTACAGTCCTGGCCCTAGTCCTACACTCACAAAATGAGCTTGCAGGCAAGAAACAGTGTGTGCGAACTACGGTGGAACCCTAAACCTGCACCAGTGATTTTCTGTATAAAAAAGAATATCCACCTGCTACTTCTCTGCCTTCTGCGAGGCAGTGGTGGTTCGATGGTAGAATTCTCGCCTCCTGTGCCAAACCAAACCCTGTGCCAAAGCTCTGGTTCAATTTCTACTGCTACATCTCATGTAGCCTCCGCCCACCTGCCAGTGGAGGCTTGTGTACTGCTGTGATGCTGAACATGTTTTGGCAGAGCTTCCAGATTAAGACAGACTAGAAAGAAAGGCCTAGCCGTCTACTTCTAAAACTCAGTCAATGAAAACCCTAAAGATCACAAGGGAACATCATCTACTCATTTAATTCCATTGTGCCTTGATGTAAAAATGGCATAGGGGTGGCATCTGGCCTTCTTTCGCTTCACAAGAGGGAAGAAGAATCGGCAGCCCAAGGCTGATTCCTATGAGGCAGAAGTCAGACATGCCTCCTCTCTCTGCCATCTTTACCGATTCTGACACACACTGTCCCTTCCACAGTACTGTCTACTTCTCAACTGAATTCAATAATTCATTGCAATGACCACACAGAACTCACAGACATTACTCAGGATTATGGAGTTTATTAGGGAAGTGACAGGTTACAATTCAGGTTCAAAAACACTCAGGATGCAGTTCTTCCATCAGGACCGTCTCTTCTCAGCTGTGCCCACAGGCATGCCTCTCTCTGGCCCTTGGCCTCTGCCCTGCTGCGGCAAGTGTTGCAAAGCTCTTTTAGCTTTGCTGATAAGTATCACAAGGCACCTACCCTGCCAGTAAACCTTGGCTGAAGTTGCTCAGCTCTAGCTCCATGGTTCAGCATACCTAGCTCCACCAAGTGTCCAAAGCCACCCTATGTGGCCAGCAATCCTCCTGCCCAAAGGCCCTCAGCTTTCTTGCTGTCTCCTGCTGGCCTCCTGGTTCTGTTGTGATTTATCTGCCACCCCTTCTTGCTGTCTTCAGTGTTACATCTCTCTTGGTCTGGTTTCAGGAGCTTCTTAGAACAGAAATCCTAGGTCCAAAGGGCATGCTCCACTCTTGACTCTTCTTCCTTGGTGGTGGCGAGATCCTCTCGCCATCGTTTTAAGCCTAGTATGATGGCAAAATGACCAGTGCCCCTAGTGGGTCACAATTACCTTATTTTCACAGTCCCACCAAATCACTTGGTTGGGAGTTACAAGACCATAGCAAGAAAGGCCACACAAAAGCAATCCATTACACTGCACTAAGGCCAACTCAATGGCAGCTGACAACAACTACTTTTATCCCATCTATTTCTCATACAGTAAGTCTCTTATGGCCCACCATAATTTGAAACACAAAACAAAGGGAATTTTAGGATAAGTAGTTTTAGAGTAGCTAAATTGACAAAATAGGAATCCACCACCCTGTCTGAAGGCTGGAAATCCGAGATGGGAAACCTAAAAGAGTAAAACATTCACTGTTTGACATGGGCCCAGTCATATGTGACCAGTGCTTACTACTGTAGCAGAACTTTATCAGGTACATGAAGCTGTATCAACGATACTCCTATTTTTCTGACTTTTTAACAATTTTCATTTTATTTTGTACAGTGTTTCTTAATATGTGAAATCTTACAATGCGTTATTACCCTAGAAATTTTTAGGTTGCAAATATCAAATAGGATGTTTGTTTTTATGTCATGTGAATTTTAAACAGATGGATGAATGCTGCAGGAGCTCTGGTGGTACAATGGTTAAGTGCTTGGCTGCTAACCAAAAGGTTAACCATTCAAATCTACCAGCCGCTCCACAGGAGAAAGAAGTAGTAGTCTGGTTTCATAAAGATAACAGCCTTGAAAACTCTATGGGGCAGTTCCACTCTGTCCTATAGGGTGGCTATGAGTCGGAATTGACTCCATGGCAATGTTTTTTTTTTTTGTTTTTTTTTGATGAATGCTTAAGTTGAGGGCAAAAGACTCCACTTGTGTAATAGTGAATAATATTGAATACTTTTGAACTGGAGTACCAAACCCATTGCTGTTGCCCCAATTCCTACTCAAAGCAACCCATACAATACCACTAAAATGAATACTCATATGTATGATGCAATGAAAAACAGACTCTTTAAAAATCACATTTTTTTTAAAAAAAAGTAGCTGTCAAAATTATTTTTATAATGAAAAATAGAATAAAAAGTTGTTGCTCTTGTGTATATGTGTTCCTTTTAAAGAGGCAAGTCAGGAAATTTTACATTATCAAATCACTCTACGCTAGTCATTAAAAATCAAAATTAAAAAAAAAAAGTGACTCATGAAAGAAAGAAGTTTACACACCAGCTCCATGATGTGAGGCATCTACTTAAATGAGGAAGCATTACAGCATTAATCAGGAAACAGACCCTACACCAAGAATTTGAACAGGCCTGCATTCACACCCTGACTCTGCAACCTACTCTGTACCACATTATCCCTGCCTCCAGACTTCAAACACTGTTGAGGATGATCTTCAAGAGAAGCTGGTCACTGAGGCCCAGTTTTTTCATCTGTAATATGGAGTATTGATATTATCTAGGTTAAATAGCTTTTTTGTCTAAAATATAGTCTAAACAAAATATTCCATGCTAATGAAAGCTGTTGAGTATTTAGCAAGCAGTTGCTGTCAAATTTTGATTCTGACTCATGGTGACCCCATGTGTTTCAGAGGAGAACTGCTGCATTGAGTTTTTGTGGCTGTGACATTTTGGAAGCAGGTCACTAGGCCTTTCTTTCAAGGCCCCTCTGGGTGGGTTTGAATTGCCAACCTTTTTGTTAGTAGTCCAACACTTAATTATTTGTACCAGCCAGGGAGTCCTACTCCTACTAAGTACCAAAACCAAACCCCCTGCTGTCGATGATTCTGACTCATAGCAACCATATAGGACAGAGCAGAAGTGCCCCCATAGAGTTTCTAAAGAGCACCAGGTGTATTTGAATTGCCGACCTTTAGGTTAGGAGCCATAGCACTTAACCACTACCCCAGCAGAGTTTCCACCAAGTACCAAGCACTGTGGAATTCTTTAAAAAGTTTAAATATATTAATTGTAGGGGCTTGATGTAGATTAGCTTGGCTTAGGTCATTATTCTACTATCACTCAAAACAAGCAAATAGTTTATGAGTCCCAGAAGTTAGAAAATATATTATGTTAAATAATAATCCATTTTACACCTATCATTGACACTGCCTTGGGTTCAAATTTTGTTTTTGATTATATGATTTTTTTTTATATAGAAACCTTTTTAATTCCATGAGATAATTAGATTTCAGACTGATTTGCAAGATTGGTGTTTCTTGTTCTATTACAGTTTGCTTGTCTTATGACTATGAAATGATATACATAGAGGTTCACAGGATAATGCTATAAATTAGGTGTACTTTCTTCTTTTATAGAAAGTGATAGAAAATATTTTTCCAGGAAATCAATATGTTTGAATTTCAGAGCTACAAAAAAAAAAAAAAAAGGATTAAAATAACCTCAAACCTGTTGCCATCGAGTTGATTCCGACTCATTGCAACCCTTAGGACAGAGTAGAACTGCGCCAAAGGGTTTCCAAGGAGTGGCTGGTGGATTCAACTGCCAAACTTTTGGTTAGCATCTTTACCCCTGCATCAGGGCTCCTCAGAGGTACTAAGAGATGATAAACAGTGTTCCTCCACAATGGAGATGTCCTAAGCAAAACTACTAGGAACAATTTTAATGTGATAATATTTATACCTTCCCAGAACACTAAAGTTCCCATCCTGAAACTGAGTTTCCCTTGGTAAACCCATCTCCAACCCTTTAATTAGAATGCATTCTTAGATATGAGACCAAAAACACAAGCAACAATGTACAAAATAGGTAAATGATACTTCATCAAAATTTAAAAAAGTTTATTTATCAAAAGACTTTATCAACAAAGTGAAGAGATAACCTACAGATTGGGAGAAAATTTTGGGGGACCATATATCTGATGAGGGTTTAATATCCAGAATATAAAATAACTTGTACAACTTAACAAGAAAAAAGGCAAACAACCCACTCAAAAGATAGACAAGTGACCTTGCACTAAACAAGAGGCACAGTATGCAAATTCCACCTTCATTGCTAACTGAATGGTAGGCATCAGCACGAATACAGTTCCCAAAATGTGGAAATGGATCCAGTCCTCAACTTCCCACTTCTCCATCCTCCTTGCCAGCCAATCACGAGGCAAACTCTCTCTCTGACCATAACCACCCAGCTGAGTCAGAGCTCACCAGAAGGACACTGGGTTTCAGACCAGCTGCCCACGCAGCATCTCTTGGGCTCTAGCTAAACAGCCATGACTATTCTGTCAGTTTGTCATTTTGGAGTGACTTGCATGTTGCTAAGATTGCTGGGAGCCATGCCACTGGCAATTGAAATGCTAGCAGAGTCATCCGTGATGGACAGCTTTCTGCAGAAGCTTCCAGACAAAGACAGACAGCAAAGAAAGAACTGGTGATACATTTCTTAAAAAATGGCCAGTGAAAACCTTATGAATAGCAATGCTGGAAGTATAGTGCTGGAAAAGAAGCCCTAGTGTTGGTAGGCACTCAAAATATGACTAGGGAAGAGCTGCCTCTTCAAAGTTGAGTTGATCTCAATAACATGGATGGAATAAAACTTTCAGGACCTTCATTTGCTGATGTGGCAACACTCAAAATGAGAAGAAACAGCTTCAAATATCCATTAATATTTAGAATGTGGAATATACAAAGTATGAATCTAGGAAAATTGCACATTGTCAAAAATGAAATGGAACACATAAACATTGATATCGTAGGCATTAGTGAGCTAAAATGGACTGGTATTGCCCATTTTGAGTCAAACGATCATATGGTCTGCCATGCCGGGAATGGCAAATTGCAAAGGAATGGCTTCACATTGATTGTCAAACAGAACATTTGAAAATCTATCCTGAAATACATTGCTGTCAGTAATAGGATAATAACCATACACCAATAAGGAAGACCAGTTAATACAGCTATTATTCAAATTTATGCAACAACCACTAATGCCAAAGATGAAGAAATTGAAGATATTTACCAACTTCCACAGTCTGAAATGGATCAAACATGCAATCGAGACACATTAAAAATTACTGGTGACTGGAATGGAAAGTTGGAAATAATGCAAAAGGATTGGTAAGAAGAAAACATGGCCTTGGTAATAGAAATGATGCCAGAGATCCCATGATAGAATTTTGAAAGACTAATGACTTCTTCATTGCAAATACCTTTTTTTAACAACATAAACACATAGACCTCACCAAATGGACTATACAAGGAATCAAATTGACTACATTTGTGGAAAAAGGTGATGGAGAAGCTCAATATCATCAGTGAGAACAATGCCACGAGCTGACTAAGGAACAGACCATCAATTGCTGATATGCAAGTTCAAGTTGAAGAAAATTAAAACAAGTCCACAAGAGCCAAAGTATGACCTTGAGTATATTCCACTTGAATTTAGAGACAATTTCAAGAATAGATATGATGCATTGAATGGTAATGACCTAAAGTCAGATGAGTTGTGAGATGACATAAAGGACATCATACATGGGGAAAGCAAAAGGTCATTAAAAAGACAGGAAACAAAGAAAAGACCAACATGAATGTCAGAAGAGACTCTGAAACTTGCTCTTGAATGTAGAGTAGTTAAGAGAATGGAAGAAGTTATGAAGTAAAAAAGCTGAACAGAAGATTTCAAAGGATGGCTTGAGAAGACAAAGTAAAGCATTATAGTGAAAGTGTGCAAAGACCTGGAATTAGAAAACCAAAAGGGAAGAACATGCTTGTCATTAATCAAGCTGAAATAATTGGGAAAAAAAAAATCCAAGCCTTGAGTTGCAATATTGAAGAATTCTAAGGGAGAAAATATTGAAAGATACAGAATGCATCAAAAGAAGATGGAAGGAATATACCAAGTCACTGTACCAAAAAGAATTGGTCAACTTTCAACCATTTCAGGAGGTAGAATACGGTCAAGAACAGATGGTACTGAAGAATGAAGTCCAAGCTGCGCTGAAGGCATTGTCGAAAAATAAGACTCCAGAAAGTGACAAAATACCAACTGAAATGCTTCACTTAATGGATGCACTCCTGGGAGCACTCACTTGTCTATACTAAGAAATTTGGGAGAGAGCTACCTTGCCAACTGACCAGAAGACATGCATACTTGTGCCCAGCCCAAAGTGAGGTAATCCAACAGAATGTGAAATTATCGAAGAATGTCATTAATATAACAGGTAAGTAAAATTTTGCTGAAGATCATTGAAAAGTGATTGTAGCAGTGCATTGACAGAGAACTGCCAGACACTGAAGCCAGATTCAGAAGAGGACATGCAACAAGGGATACCATTGCTGATGTCTGATGGGTCCTGGCTGAAAGTAGAGAATACCAGAAAGGTGTTTAGCTGTGTTTTATTGAGCATGCAAAGGCATTTGGCTGTGTGGATTGTAACAAATTATGGATAACATTGCAAAGAATGGGAATTCCAGAACACTTACTTGTCCTCATAAGAAACTTGTACATAGATCAAGAGGCAGCTGTTCAAACAGAACGAGGGGGTACTGTGTGATTTAAAATCAGAAAAGGTATGCATCGGGGTTGTATCCTTTCTCCATATTACTCAATCAGTATGCTGAGCAAACAATCCAAGAAGTTGGACTACATGAAGAAGAACATGGCATCAGGATTGGACAAAGACTCGTTAACAACCTGTGATATGCAGATGACACAACCTAACTTGCTGAAACTGAAGACAACTTGAAACACTTACTGATGAAGATCAAAGATTACAGCTTTCACTATGGATTGCACCTCAACATAAAGAAAACAACCTTTACAACTGGAACAATAGACAACACCAAGATAAACAGAAAAAATACTGAAATTGTCAATAATTTAATTTTACTTTGATCCGCAACCGACACCCATGGAAACAGCAGTCAAGAAACCAAAAGACATATTTCATTGAGCGAATCTGCTGCAAAAGACCTCTTTAAAGTATTAAAAAGCAAAGATGTCACCTTAAGGCCCAAAGCGTGCCTGACCCATGCTACAGTATTTTCAATTGCCTTATATGCATGCAAAAACAGGACAATGAATAAGGAAGACTGAAGAATTGATGCCTTTGAATTATGGTGTTGGCAAAGAATTTTGAGTATACCATGGACTGCCAGAAAAAACAAAAAATCCGTCTTGGAAGAAGTATAGCCAAAATGCTCCTTTGAAGTGAGGATGTGGAGACTTCATCTTATATACTTTAGTACGCATTCAGGAGGGACCAGTTCCTGGAGAAGGACATCATGCTTGATAAAATAGAGGGTCAGCAAAAAGAGGAAGACTGTCAATGAGATGGACTGACACAGTGGCTGCAACGATGGGTTGAAACACAGCAAGGATTGTTATTACAGCACAGGACCAGGCAGTGTTACCTTCTGTTGTTGATGGGCTCGTTATGAGTCAGAACTGACTCAAGAGTACCTAACAACAGCTACTCAGAACTCACACTTTAGAAAATCACCTTCTTTCAGACTTTCAAATAGGCAGGAGACAGTCCCTGCTAGCTCTTGCTGTCCCTGGGATTTGTTAATTTGCTAGAATGACTCACAGAATTTAATGGAGAGTACACCATACTTAATGGTTACAGCTTTCTTAGAACCAAAAAGGATACAGCTGAAGAGACGTATAAGGTGAGGTATGGGAGGGGTCTCATGGAGGAGCTTTTATGTCAAAAGGAGGGACATAATACCCTTTCCCATGCAAGGTCACCAACTAGGAATCTCCATCTGTGCCAGGCTCAGGGCTTTTATGGGCCTCACCATATAGCCATAATAGATACATCATACCTCCCAAGGCTTAGTCAGCATTCATTAGTCTCAGGTGTTAATATGATTCTAGCGAACCTAGAACAAAGACCAAATCATTTTTCATACCTAGCAGACATGACTTGGCATTTCACTAAAAGAAAGAATGCAAATGGCCAATAAGTACATGAAAAGATGCTCCATGTCATTAGTCATCACCACCCAGTGCCTTTGAGTCAATTCCAACTCATAATGACCCTATAGGACAGGTTAGAACTGCTCCATAAGGTTCCCAAGGAGCACCTGGCGGATTGAAACTGCCGACCCTTTGGTTAGCAGCCGTAGCACTTAACCACTACACCACCAGGGTTTCCCATTAGTCATCATTGTTGTTGTTGTGAGGTGCCGTTGAGTCAGTTCCGACTTATAGCGACCCTATGCACAACAGAACGAAACACTGCCCAGTCCTGCGCCATCCTTACAATCGTTATGCTTGAGCTCATTGTTGCAGCCACTGTGTCAATCCGCCTCGTTGAGGGTCTTCCTCTTTTCTGCTGACCCTGTACTCTGCCAAGCATGTTGTCCTTCTCCAGGGACTGATCCCTCCTGACAACATGTACAAAGTATGTAAGAGGCAGTCTCACCATCCTTACCTCTAAGGAGCGTTCTGGCCGCACTTCTTCCAAGACAGATTTGTTCATTCTTTTGGCTGTCCATGGTATTTTCAATATTCTTCGCCAACACCACAATTCAAAGGCGTCAACTCTTCTTCGGTCTTCCTTATTCATTGTCCAGCTTTCACATGCATATGATGTAATTGAAAATACCATGGCTTGGGTCAGGCGCATCTTGGGCATCAGGGTGACATCTTTGCTCTTCGAAGAGGTCCTTTGCAACAGATTTGCCCAATGCAATGTGTCTTTTGATTTCTTGACTGCTGCTTCCATGGCTGTTGATTGCGGATCCAAGTAAAATGAAATCCTTGACAATTCAATCTTTTCTCGGTTTATCATGATGTTGCTCATTTGTCCAGTTGGGAGGATTTTTATTTTCTTTATGTTGAGGTGTAATCCATACTGGAGGTTGCGGTCTTTGATCTTCATTACTAAATGCTTCAAGTCCTGTTCACTTTCAGCAAGCAAGGTTGTGTCATCTGCATAACGCAGGTTGTTAATGAGTTTTCCTCCAATCCTGATGCCCCATTCTTCTTCAAATAGTCCAGCTTTTTGGATACAGCATACAGATTAAATTGGTATGGTGAAAGAATACAACCCTGATGCACACCTATCCTGACTTTAAACCAGTCAGTATCCCCTTGTTCTCTCCGAACAACTGCCTCTGGATTTATGTACAGGTTCCTCATGAGCACAATTAAGTGTTCGGGAATTCCCATTCTTCGCAGTGTTATCCATAGTTTGTTATGATCCACACAGTCGAATGCCTTTGCATAGTCAATAAAACACAGGTAAACATCCTTCTGGTATTCTCTGCTTTCAGCCAGGATCCATCTGACATCAGCAATTATATCCCTGGTTCCACATCCTCTTCTGAAACCAGCCTGAATTTCTGGCAGTTCCCGGTCGATATAGTGCTGCAGCCATTTTTGAATGATCTTCAGCGAAATTTTGCTTGCTTGTGATATTAATGATATTGTTCTATAATTTCTACATTCGGTTGGATCACCTTTCCTGGGAATAGGCATAAATATGTATCTCTTCCAGTCAGTTGGCCAAGAAACTGTCTTCCATATTTCTTGGCATAGACTAGTGAGCACCTCCAGCACTGCATCTGTTTGTTGAAACTTCTCAATTGATATTCCATCAGTTCCTGGAGCCTTGTTTTTTGCCAATGCCTTCAGAGCAGCTTGGACTTCTTCCTTCAGTACCATCAGTTACTGATCACATGCCACCTCTTGAAATGGTTGAATATCGACTAATTCCTTTTGGTATATTGACTCTGTGTATTCCTTCCATCTTCTTTTGATGCTTCCTGTGTTGTTTAATATTTTCCCCATGGAATCCTTCACTATTGCAATTCGAGGTTTAAATTTTTTCATCAGTTCTTTCAGCCTGGGAAATGTCGAGTGTGTTCTTCCCTTTTGGTTTTCCATCTCCAGCTGTTTGCACATGTCATTATAATACTTTACTTTGTCTTCTCGAGAGTTTTTTTACTTCATCAATTCTTCCTTTTGCTTTAGCTTACTCAAGAGCAAGTTTCAGAGTCTCCTCTGACATCCGTCTTGGTCTTTTCTTTCTTTCCTGTCTTTTCAAAGACCTCCTGCTTTCTTCATGATGATGTCCTTGATGTCATTCCACAATTCGTCTGGTCTTCGGTCACTACTGTTCAATGCATCAAATCTATTCTTCAGATGGTATCTAAATTCAGGTGGGATATACTCAAGGTCATATTTTGGCTCTCATGGACTTGCTCTGATTTTCTTCAGTTTCAGCTTGAACTTGCATATGAGCAATTGATAATTTCTTCCACAGTCGGCCCCTGGCATTGTTCTGTTTGATGATATTGAGCTTTTCCATTGTCTCTTTCCACAGATGCAGTCAATTTGATTTCTGTGTGTTCCATCTGGTGAGGTCCTTGTGTACAGTTGCCATTTATGTTAGTGAAAGGAGGTATTTTAATGAAGAAGTCATTGGTCTTGCAAAATTCTATCATTCAATCTCTGGCATTGTTTCTATCACCAAGGCCATATTTTCCAACTACTGATCCTTCTTCTTTGTTTCCAACTTTTGCATTCCAATCGCCAGTAATTATCAATGCATCTTGATGGCATGTTACTTCAATTTCAGACTGCAGCAGCTGATTAAAATCTTCTATTTCTTCACCTTTGGCCCTAGTGGTTGGTGCATAAATTTGAATAATAGTCGTATTAACTGGTCTTCCTTGTAGGCGTATGGATATTATCCTATCACTGACAGCATTGTACTTCAGGATAGATCTTGAAAAGTCCTTTTTGAGTTGTCATTCCCAGTATAGCAGACTATATGATTGTCTGATTCAAAGTGGCCAATACCGGTCCATTTCAGCTCGCTAATGCCTAGGATATCAATGTTTATGCGTTCCATTTCGTTTTTGATGATTTCCAATTTTCCTAGATTCATACTTTGTACATTCCAGTTTCTGATTATTAGTGGATGTTTGCAGCTGTTTCTTCTCATTTTGAGTCATGCCACATCAGCAAATGAAGGTCCTGAAAGCTTTTCTCCATCCACGTCATTAAGGTCGACTCTACTTTGAGGAGGCAGCTCTTCCCCAGTCCTCTTCTGAGTGCCTTCCAACCTGGGGGGCTCATCTTCCAGCACTGTATCAGACAATGTTCCGCTGCTATTCGTAAGGTTTTCACTGGCTAATGCTTTTCAGAAGTAAACTGCTGGGTCTTTCTTCCTAGTCTACCTTAGTCTGGAAGCTCAGCTGAAACCTGTCCTCCATGGGTGACCCTGCTGGTATCTGAATACCAGTGGCATAGCTTCCAGCATCACAGCAACACACAAGCTCCCACAGTACGACAGACTGACAGACACGTCACTAGGGAAATGCAATTCAAGAACACAGTGAGGCACTTTATCCCCATTCCCAGAACCCAACCCATTACGGTGGCTATTATCAAAAAAGATGGAAAGCAACAGGTGGTCATGAGGGTGTAGAAAAATAAGAATCTTCATCAATTGCTGGTACTGCAAAATTGTACAACCACTTGGAAAATAGTTTGGTGGTTTCTTCAAGAGTTAAACATAATTATTGCGTGATTCATCAATCTACTCCTAAGTATATGCCCAAAAGAATTGTAAGCAGGAAGGAAAACAAATATTTGTACACAACTGTTCATTGCAGAACTAGTCACAATATCTAAAAGGTAGAAACAACCTAAATGTCCATCAAAAGATAAATGGGTAAACTATAGGTGGTACACACATACAATGCAATATTAAAGAGATATAAAGTCCTGATGCATGACACAATGTGGATGAGCCTTGAAAACATTATGCAGAGTGAAATAAATCCATCACAAAAGGACACATATAGCATGATCCCACTTAGATGAAATGTCTAGAATAGGCAAATTTATAGAGACTAAAGTTTATTAGTTGTTATCTGGGGTGGAGAGAAGGGGAAAAGAAAGTCATTGCTTAGAGGGCCCTGAGCTTCTATTAAGGCTGATGGGTAGTGGTGATGGTTGCACAATGTAATAAACATAATTAATGTCACAGAATTGTATATGTAAAAAAATTTAAATTGCAAATATTTATGTGTATATATACATAATAATATATATATTCACTGCAATAAAAAATACTTGAATTTTTTTTAAGGCAATACGAAAAAATACCAAACATATTGCTGTTGAATTGATTCCGACTCACAGCGATCCTATAGGACAGAGTAGAACTGCTACATGGTGTTTCCAAGGAGTGGCTGGTGGATTCGAATTGCTGACATATTGGTTAACAGCTGAGCTTTTAACTACTATCCCACCAGGGCTCCAATAAGGAAGGGAAAAATAGAAAATAGGAATTAAATTAATCTTATAACCCATTGCCGTCAAGTCTATTTTGACTAATAGCGACCCTACGGGGTTTCCAAGAAGTGTCTGGTAGATTCATACCGCCAACATTTTGGTTAGCAACCCTGGCTGTTAATCACTACACCACCAGGGTTTCCATTTCTAAAAATCACTTAATGAATTGTTCATCATGAAAGTCCACTTGGGTAGGAATACCACTGGAATACCTGCTAAAACTCAAGAATCAGCATTTTCCCAAAGTGTTCAGCAGAACTTTAGAGACTCTTAGATGGTAAGTATTTCTTTTCACAAGTTTTTTTATGTACACAAGTGTGGGCAGCACTGTATATGATAGATATTCAAAATAAATATTGAATATCCCATAGTGTCTTATGTAACACTGATTTTGCTTTGTCGATGTCAGTGTTCCCTCAGTTTATTTTCCAAAAAAATACATATTCAAGAAAGTGTAGGTATACACTGGACAGCAATTAACAACAAGGCCAGGTAATGATTAAAGTCACAGGTTATGGAGTCCAACTATGAGACTTTGAATTCTAGATTAACTGCTCACTTGCACTATGAATCAGATAAATTGTTCGACTTCCATTTAAAACAGCCGCTTCATTTATAAAATAAAAGAATACCAATATCTAACTTCTAGAGCTGTGTGCACATTCTAGGACAACAGTGCCTATATATATTAAACTCCCACAAAGAATTGCTTATAATAGAAAAGAAAATGGCCTTCTATAGAAGGCAGTTTGGAGAATATCTTCAAAGGACAGTTAGTGCAGTTAATATTTTTTTTAATTTAAATTTCTTTTAACATTTAATTACATAAATTTACCTCTTGATGTTAGATATCATTAGTTTTCTGGATGAAGAATGTGAACCTTGGAAAGACCAAGTGACTTGCCCAAGGTCATACAACTCATTTGTTTGCAAAACTGGGTTAAGAAATCAGGTTTTCTAATTGCTAATTGAATAGTATTTTCTCTGCACTTGGCTGCCTCTCGTATATTCAGATATTCACATATCGATTATCTTTCAATCTAAGGAAAAAGACACTATGCAAAGGAAAAAAAAGTTAGGAAATCAATTTCCCATTACATTTGTCATTAATGCCACCAAATCTCAGGCTTTTTCATCACCAGTCACTCCTTATCATTGAAGCACTTCAAGGTAATGGTCCACTATGAACAAGGGTTATTTTCTGCTCAAATTACTAGGTCACCAAACTTTACAACCTTCCAGTTTGTTCTTCTTCCCTTAGTATATAATTTCTTAATTATTATTTCTTACTTTTTTAGAATACTATTCTTTTTAAACAAGATCAGTTATAAGTTCACACTTATTTAACAACAAAAAAAAGTATCTCAACAACTATTTTCAGCTTCTATATTTTTCAGTTTATTCAGCTATTTGACTAAATGATAAGGTACATGATACTGATAATTATTAGATTATGGCAGGTTAATATTAACCCATTTATAGGAGTAGTTTTCCTCAAATTACAGATCTTATTAATTCAATATTATTTCATATTCTTCAGCATATTTTTTCAGAAGTCTATTTACTAAAATACATAAAAGACACCTACAAATTCATTAGAAAACGATGACCATGCCAATAGAAACACAGAAAACTAACTTGAACAAGAAATTTTTTACAGACGTTCAATAAACATATTTAGAGAATTTACCTCTCATGATTGGAAAAGCAAGTTAAAACAACACTGTGTGTAATAGGATAATGAATGCATGCAAGGAAGTAGCCGCTTGTATGAACTATTTAGCACAAGTTTTCTGAAGGCCAATTGGGCATTAACCCAAAGACTTTAAAAACGATGAGAGAAAAGATGTAAATACAATGAGACATCTCACAAAGTTCTTTACAAAATCTAGAGTTTAGAAGTTACTTGAATTTTCAACGTTAAGGATATTGATTCAATGCATAATGGCACATAAAACATACCATAAAGCTGTAAAATGCAGCAGGAGCAGGATATTATAGAGATGTTCTGTAGGATTCTGTTTCATTATAGTTACATAATCAAAGTTATGGGTTGTAAGGTTATACAGAGGAAGATGTTAGGATTTCTGGTCTGGATATTGGGACTGTGAATGGATTCTATTTTCTTCCTATTGAGCATGTATTACTTTAAGGATAAAAGTTGTGTTTAAAAATTATACACCTACTCATCGACTATCTCACCATCTGACATTTCGCATTTAGGACAATAGCAAAAAAATTATATGACTATTTTGCTCATTAACAAGGTGGCAGGCATGGTGGTAACAGTTCCCGAGTGTCGCCTCCCTCCAGGAAGGTCTCCAGCCAGCCTCTGGGAAGCTGGAGTGCTACCCCAAGCCCTCTGCTCCCTCCTGCTGGCCGGTGGGGGCGGTTGGTGGGGGGGTTTGGTGGGTGGGTAGGGGGACTGGTGGTTTGGTGGGTTGGTTGGGGGAAGGAGAGGTGAGGGTGGGGCGGTGGGGGGTGGGGGGGTGTGCGGGGTGGTGGTGGGTGGGGGTGGGTGTGTGGTGGTGGGTGGTGGGAGTGGGAGGGCGTGGGGGTGGTGGTGGGCGTGGGGGTGGGGGTGGGGGTGGGGGTGGGCGTGGGGGTGGGGGTGGGGGGGTGGGGGGTAGAGAGGTGGGGGGTGGGGGGTGAGGGTGTGGTGGGGTGGTGGCGGGGTGGCGGCGGTGGGGGGGTGTGGGCATAGCTGCGGCGGGGCGTGGGGAAGTGGTGGCAGTGGTGGGGGGTCAAGAGTAGCGGTGGGGAGTGTGGGGTGGCGGGGGGGTGGGGGGAGGTGGCAGGGGGGTGGGGGGAGGTGGCGGTGGTGGGTGTGGGGGTGGGGTGGCGAGCATGGCGGGGAGGTCGGGGGTTTAGTCCAGCTGCTGTGCAGAAGACATCCTCCTTGGGCATGGTTCCAGGCAGTACCAAGCCAGAGGGTGCCTGCTCTGTGTTTGCAGCTCCTATATGGCCTGAGGCCCTGTAGCTCAAAATTGCGGTGGGATGGGAAGGGAGGAAAGAAGGAGGCATGGAAGAGGGTTTTGGAAGATATGCGTGCAAACTTAATAACACCTCAAAGTAATCCGAACTGGATCTGGCGCCTCCGACTGGATACAGCCGAATGTGCGGCCCAGCTCCCTGCGCTCTTGCGGGGAGGTACAGCTCCAGGATTGTGAATGCTGCTGTGGGGCCCAGCACAGGAGGAATGTGAAGTGGTTAAACCATGGCCCTCTAGTCATAGCCTGGCTTTATCCATTTTTGTCTTCCTCCAAACCTCCTTCTCCTCAGAGGAATAATCCATAACTGGACTCCTCACAGTGATGATCACATTAGAAATCTTAGCTATTATTATTTCTATGATCATATTTTCTAAATTAAAAAAGAAATCAGACGAATGGTCTGAAAGCAAACAAAAAAACCCTCCATTTTCACACAACTCCGATTTTCGCATAACAGTCTGGTCTTTGGAACCTAACCATGTTGATAAGTGAGAAGTGGGTACAATACCATAATAATTTATATTGTCCTACTTGATCATTGGAAAAAATAGAAATAAAAAGTGCGATAAAAATAAAATTTTGACATAGAAATATAAGACAAAGAGAGGGATCACAACAGGATTTGGTTCTAATAATTTTTTGAAAAAATATATAATCAAAAATTAGAATTCCGAAAATTTTAATCTGTTATCTTCATTATAATTTTCATATTATCTTAAGTGGTTAATAAAGATTTTTTTTATTATTTCTTTGTTTTCAAGTAACTGTGTCCAGCAATCCAGCTGCTATTAGTAAATGTAAAATTCTTAATGAATAAATGATCACTTGGTAATTTTAAATTCTTTAAAAAATATAACTAATGACAAATTTAAAGAGACTATTTCAAGCAAATTAACTATAATCTTTGCTATTTCCCATTTCTTTTAATTTATCTTACACACAGCACCATCATGCATGTGCTGTAAAATATCTCTTTCCCCTCACATTCTTTCTAATACCAATCTTTGTCCTCACAACAAATTGACTGTCGACTCTGAGTGTCCGTATACAAATGAAATGAGATGGCATGTGGTTTTCTAGGTCGACTAACTAAATTTTTCTTGGTGATTTTATCTAATGCAAGGCTTTGCATGAAAAGAAAATAGTCACTTTAGCTTTTATTCAGCAAGTAGCCCATTTTTGCAAACAATGTGTCATTATATGCAAAGGACCGTAAATATTCAGGGAGGGTAAATAGCAAGGCCAGTCGTCCATGGCGGTGACCACACAACGCAGTAGGTGAGCAACTAGGGAAATCAAACATCAGCAATAAAGTGCCTTATTTTGTTCGTAAAAGTACTGATTACTTTGTAGTACTATATGCCAGTCTAAATGCAATGAAAGATTAATATAGCTGTTACAACTCCACTATAATGGAGCCCTGCCGCACGCTGAGAAATGCCCTGTATACGCCAAGGCTTTTACTCATTTCCAAAAACGTGTTGTTGTTCTAACTAATCTTTCTTATAAAATATCTTAACTTACCTAATAATAACTAAAGGTAATATTCTTTGCATATAAGCTATGATGAATCCCTTTTAAAGAAAACATGGTCTGTCTTAAACTATTTGGAAATGGAAAAGGGCAGAGATAATAGTATGAGTGTTAGCAGGAATTTGAACATAAAGGACGCCAGATTGCTCTACCTACATGTAATCCATCTTCCTGGGAGCTGCTGACCTTTGGAAAGGGCACTGAGAGTTGCCTAATTTCACTGAGAAAGTCTCTCTATAAATACCCACGTGTTAAAAATGATGTGCTGCCAACACACTTCCCTTTCCTCTCACCATTTGATCTATTCATCATAACTTGTTAAAAGTCTTTATTTATCCTTCAAATATCTTAATTTAGTTCCTAGTAAGAAACAATACTTGATCTTAATTCTCCACTGCCCATGCAAGAAATATATCCATTAAATTGCCATTCTGATATCTGAACCTATAATATTTACTATACTAGATCCTTAAGAATTAGGGAAATTTCCTTCCAGTTCATGTTGCTTATGCTTGAACACAGTTCATATAGATGCTTTCTCAGCAACAACAAAAGTTGAAATAAGCAACAGATGTTCATGTTATAAAAAAGCCATGATCCTCTTATTTTTTTCAAGGGTCTTTAGTTCTGTTACATGATAACCAAAGATAATATCTCATAAAATATTACTTTTCCTTAAAATAATATGATATAGGTTTTTATTGCTCAAGTTCAATTTTTATGGCACAGGAGCAATACATTTCTGTAAACAATACATGAATATTTTCATCTTAAGATAAATTACTAATATATGCCAAATAGAAGTCAGAAAGGGAAGGTCCTGAAATTGAAATATCACCACCTCCACTTCTTAGCTTTTTTTCTTCTCAATTTTGCCTCCGTTCTACAGATTGCGTGCTCGTAAAGTCTACCTCTCTCCTTCTCTCTTTTCTGCCTATCTTTCTCTCCCCCATCCCTCTCTTCCTCCCTCTTTACCTCCTTCTCTGCCTTCTTCCTTCCCTTCTTAATTTTTTAAACAATTCATCTGCTCTGAGGATTTGATAATTAAAAACCAAAACCAAACCCATTGCCGTCGAGTTGATTCCAACCCATAATGACCCTATAGGAAGGACAGAGAAGAACTGCCCTATAGAGTTTCCGAGGAGCTGGTGGTGGATTTGAATTGCCAACCTTTTGGTTAGCAGCTGAGCTATCAAACCACTGGGCCAACAGGGCTCCTATTTGATAATTACTAGGTGATAACCACGGTGAAAACAAATGAGTACAGGATATCTTCTCTGCTCCACTTAGCATCTTGCCAAAAGAAAAAAAAAAAAAGTGAAACAAAACACCATACTCTTCTACTATGTCTGTCTACTAAACTCCATCTCAATATGCGTTTTGCTTTTTTTTTTAAGTGGTCAAGGCTTTTACTAAAAAACAGAAGCACCGCTAATTATGAAATCTGAATGTTTGATCTTTTGTAGTATGAACAAAGCTACTGGCAAAGCAAAGAAACTGCCAGGAAACAAAAATGAAGCTAGCAGTTATTTGGATGGTGTCACTTTGCTTTTATTCACAAACAGGTTTCTGAGAAGTGTTTGGAACATCTGTAATTAAGAAACCCAGCACTTCTTTGTCCTTTTTATATTAAATGTGTGTCTATTTAAACCAGAAAACAGACTGGCCCAGTATTCTTCAAATAATTATTATGAAAACTAAATAAATAAAAAGGCAAGGCATTCATTGACCCTCCTGTGCAATTCGCTGTCAAATTCTTTACTTATTGTTGTGGTCGTAGTGGTATGTGTAATTCTATAGTTTTTGTTGTTGCTTTGTGTTTGTGTGTGTGTATTTAGTTTGTATATACCTATTTTTATTCATGACTTCAGACTTTTTTAATTAAATTGCATAATGTTATTTTTGTTTTAGTTTTTATGTAACCAGAAATGATATTATAATCACTAGATGCCTTTAACTTTATATATTGCTATATAATCATATATATCCATACACATATGTGTATATGTATATATATATAAATTTATTTATCAGGAATTTTATAATCAAATGTTTCTAAGTAGTTCAAAGTAGTTTTAAATTATTCCAGATACTATTTTTGGTACTTGAGATCACAAACTTGAGAACCAGTAAATGCAGATTGTATTATACACCATGCCAATAAGATTAAAATAGAACACATTTGAGAACACATTTCCTATGATGAGTTTGATTTTGATGATCATCCGTGGCAAAGTTGAATAAAGTGGCAACAAATTCAGAAAAGGCATTATGAGTTGGCTATAAAAAAAGGACTGATGTTATAAATACTTTTATTTCATTTAAATCTCTAGGGATCACCAAAAGGGAATACAAAGGCAGCAGTCTGACACAGTCTTTTTTTTATACACGTGAGAAAACAAAAAGGGTTACATTGTTTCCCAGAGACCTTCCCTTGATCCTACCAACGCAACCTTTCAAAACGGCCTAAGGTGACAGCAGGCATTTTATCAGTGATCTCAGTAGACACATTCAAGAAGTTATATTTCTTTTCCTTTTTATCAATCTCTTATTTTCACCAGACTCTATGCGCATGTGGCAAAATATACCTATTCTTTCCACACATTTTCTTCAAAAATCCAACAGCTTTTGTGCATCCTTAAGATAAAATAGAAATTTACACCGTTATATCAGAGAATGATTTGCTAGGATGATACCTATTTTTTTCTGTTGAAATGAAAATGAGGAACTCATGCTACTAAAGGCAAAAAGTTGGCTGACTTTTTTTTTTTTTTTTTCCTGCAGGTTGCTTTATAGTTTACCATTGTTTTTTCTCTTGTTTTTTACACACCACAGTGTAACATTTGAGAAGCTTTAGTGATTTAATGACTTAATTTTGTTATTGGGCTTGGTTACGCAAAATAATGAGGTAAATTTTAATGGAAGTTATACATTTAACATATTAGACATACATTTATAACTCTTTTGGTCCCACTTTTTCTTACCTTTCTTTTATTTTCTTCGACAGCTTCCTATAGAATTTATTTTTTCAAATATTTACGGTAAGCTCCAACCTACAATTACAGGGAAGTAATATAGTTTAGGTCTTTAGGTGGTGCAAACAGTTTGTTCTCATCTACTAACCTAAAGTTTGGCCGTTCGAACTCAACCAATGGCAGCGTGGAAAAGAGGCTTGGCCGTCTACTTCTGTAAATATTGTTGCTGTTATTGTTAGCTGCTGTTGAGTTGGTCCCCAGCAGTTGGTGATCCTGTGTGTTACAGAGTAGAACTGCTCCATAGGGCTTTCCTGTCTGTAATCTTTACAGAAGTAGTTTGCCAGGCCTTTCTTTCATGGCACCACTGAGTGGGTTCAAACCAACAACCTTTGGGTTAGGAGCCGATTGCAAATCACTTGCTTGACAGCCAAGGAAACCCCATGAAGCAGCTCTACTTTGCAACACATGAGGTCGTCATGTGTTAGGGGCGACTCAGCAGCGGCTAACCACAACAACAGTGGTAGTTTACCTACTGTCCATTCAGTAAAAGCCAGGATCTGCAGTGCTTACTGCACAGTCAGTTTTCAGCTATTCAGTTTGCCATCCATCGCTTGCATTCCTACCATTCTTTTTTATTGTAGCATTAAGACAAGATTTATTGCCTCTGGCTTTGTGAACTTCCCAAAAGCTACGATAAACTCTCTCTTTCTACATCCTACATTTTATATTGCATGCTACAAGTAGCTCAAAGCATAGATATCAAAATTATATTTCTTCCCTAAAAAAAAAAAAAAAAAAGACCTTGCAGTATGGTTTAATTATCTTCTCTTTCTGTGTGTAATCTTTTCAATCGTGTTTATTATTTTTAATTACAACAATGTAAAAATTTCACATTCTATTAATGGCATACATAATCACATATATTAAGTATATAATCATATTTATCTGCACATTAAATGCATGGGTCAGGCTTTGTAATTCACATTTTACAGCTATAGAAAATGTGAGGAGTTATTTATTCTGCTGGTAATTGGACAAGTGAGAGCACAAATCAAAATCAAAATAAAGTCCAGTGATCTTCCTAGGGTGGCATAGCTGTCACCTGAGTAAGAGAATGTCTGTCTACACTGAGTGGAATCTATGCGCTCTACTCACCTCGGAACGTGCTCAAAAATAGTGCCAAGTGTAGATGAGGACCTCACAAATACTGAAAACTATAGTCGAGACCAGCTTCATTAGGTGATTAATAAACTGATTGATAGATAAGCAATGGGGAGACTTCAGAGAATGTAACATATCATTTTACCAAGGCTAATTGGTGGCATTGGCTGAATATGCAGTTCAATGATCCAAACACCAAGAGTCACTCTGCACTGCTGAGAGCCCATGAAATACTTTTGATTTGCAACTTATATTTCTCTTAATTTACCTTAGGTAACTACCACCTCCAGCTCACGTAATAATGCCTATACATCTATAACAGAAAATTAACCCCCAAATATAATCTCAATAGTACTAGTTATGGCTAATGAATAACATTTTAATTTTAGTGATACTAGTTGTGTTAGTTATCTAGTGCTAAAAAAAAAAAAGTGGAAATACCAAAAGTGGTATAATTAACTTTCTATTAGCCTCAGGAAAAATATGTGCATATTTTTAATATCAGTGATACTAGTTGTCTTAGTTATTTGTGCTGCTATAACAGAAATACCACAAGTGGTATAATTAACTTTCTATTAACCTCGAGGAAAAAATACATGTATTTTCCTCAGGATACAGACTTTTTTATTTATTGCAACCATGATACTATAGCATACAGTTATTTCCCAATACTTTCTAGATTCAATGGTGTGAACAAATACAGTTTTCCTATTATATGAATAATTTAATTCATAATTTGAATCAACAATGCTAGGAATTTAAGAAGTATTAAACAAAGTTATCAGAAACATTCATTTTCTTGATTTACTTTTAGTTTACATAATTATATTCCATTTCATTTGTGAAAACCTACAGATTAATAAGAACATGACCCAAATTACATTTTTCTATTTTGGAAGCTAGATTGTGATTATTAACTCTCATTTTTACATAGTTATTTCAATCTCATCCTCTCTTATTTCCATGCTACCATGAACTGAAAAGTGGGTAAAAACGCCTTTCCAGGGTCTTATCTGAACTTAGCATTTCTCTGAGGGTCATCCATTCACCTTGTTCACATTGAGACACTAGAACTTTCAGTAAAGTTGACTCAGTGATCATGTGTATCAGGCATAGAGGAAGCCACAAATCAATGTCATTCCTTAGATGCAAAGATTTTGGAAATAATATGAGCACATAATATATACACCCATAACCAAACCAAACCTATTGCCATTGGATCAATTCAGACTCATAGTGAACATGGATATATACCTATATATTGTAAATATAAACACAGACTTAATGCATAGCTTGTACAGATCAATAATATACATTATATTTCAATTAAATGTACAATTACATGAACAGACGCTTTAAAAGAAATAATGCCAGTGGTGAACATATATTTTTAAAAAATTAAGTTTTACTAAAAAACTAATACAGCAAACAAGCTAATTATAATAATAAAATTCGTTTTTTTATTAGACATACACACACACACACAAAATCCCCGACACACGCACTCTTAGAAAAGATGTGGAGAAACATATTTAAACAAAGTATGTTTTAACAATTTAAAGAGGTCTTTAAAAAAAAAATTTTTTTTTTTTTTTTGCAGCAGATTTGCGCATTGCATTACATCATTTGATTTATTGACCTCTGCTTCCATGGGCGTTGATTGTGGCTCCAAGTGAAATAAAATCCTTGGCAACTTCAATCTTTTCTCCATTTATTATGATGTTGCTTATTAGTCCAGTTGTTCTATGTTGAGGTGTAATCCATATTGAAGGCTATGGTTTTTGATCTTCAACTATGTATAGAAATTTATAAATCACATTTTTGAAACTATTTAAGAAATAAGATATAGCATATAGCCATGCTATCACTGCAAGTAGAAAGGAAAAAAAATTAAACTCTATGTAGCACAAAATCTTAATTTTCTAAATGTATATATACATTTATATATAAGACATCATAGAGTAAAATACACCAAATTTTTACAGTAGATATTGCTAAATCATTTGCATACTTATAAAAATATTTACTAAATTATGTTTCTCTGTTATATTCTGTTAGTACGCATGTATTAATTACATTCATAAAGAAATGTTTTCAAAAGGATTAAAAAGCTATATGTTTCATATTGAAAAAATCAAATAATTATCTGATAACTATAAATGAATTTAATAAAAGAGTAAACATTTTTGATAAATTGTATCTAAATCAATTTTTAAAAGTCAACCTCTACATAAATAAGGGCATATAAATAAAAATAAACAAAAATTTAGGCAAAGGACATGAAAGGACAAAAATTAGGCGAAGGTAGTCCATTAAACAACTATAAATAACTAATTTAAAAAAAAAGAATTTAAAAGAAGTACAAATAACAGTTAAACATGGAAAATCATTCATAATCTTAAGAAATCAGAAATATGTATATGCCAACTATTATAAAAGTTTCGCCCATTATAAAACTTGGCAATGATTAAGTAAAACACATATGCATAATACACAGTATGGAAGAGGTAAAGTAAGGAGAAGAAATCCTGGCTACGTAATTGTTAAGCACTTAGCTGCTAACCCAAAGGTCAGCAGTTTGAACCCATCCAGTAGCTCTGTAAAAGAAAGTCCTGAAGATCTCCCATAAAGATTGCAGATTAGGAAACCCTTTTGGGGCACGTCTACTCTGTCATATAGGGTCGCTATAAATCGGAAGTGACTTAAAGGTATAACCACAAGGTGAGCTAGGCAGTTCAACGTACTAAAGGGAAAAAAAAAAAAAACAGAAAAGTTAAATACTGCAATATTTTTATAGAAAGTCATTGGGAAATAAATACTAACAGTTTGTTTTCTGAAAAAAAAAAATATGTACTACATACACATAAACCATGGCTTGGGTCAGGCGCACCTTAGTCTTCAAGGTGACATCTTTGCTCTTCAACACTTTGAAGAGGTCCTTTGCAGCAGATTTACCCAATGCAATGTGTCTTTTGATTTCTTGACTGCTGCTTCCGTGGCTGTTGATTGTGGATCCAAGTAAAATGAAATCCTTGACAACTTCAATATTTTCTCCGTTTATCATGATGTTGCTCATTGGTCCAGTTGTGAGGATTTTTGTTTTCTTTATCTTGAGGTGCAATCCATACTGAAGGCTGTGCTCTTTGATCTTCATTAGTAAGTACTTCAAGTCCTGTTCACTTTCAGCAAGCAAGGTTGTGTCCTCTGCATAACGCAGGTTGTTAATGAGTCTTCCTCCAATGCTGATGCCCCATTCTTCTTCATATAGTCCAGCTTCTCGTATTATTTGCTCAGCATACAGATTGAATAGGTATGGTGAAAGAATACAACTCTGATGCACACCTTTCCTGACTTTAAACCAATCAGTATCCCCCTGTTCTGTCTAAAAGAAGAATTGACACCTTTGAATTGTGGTTTTGGGGAAGAATATTGAATATGCCATGGAGTACCAAAAGGACAAACAAATCCGTCTTAGAAGAAGTACAACCAGAATGCTCCTTAGAAGCAAGGATGGTGAGACTGCATCTTTCATACTTTGGACACGTTGTCAGGAAGGATCAGTCCCTGGAGAAGGACATCATGCTTGGCAAAGTACAGGGTCAGCGGAAAAGAGGAAGACCCTCAATGAGGTGGATTGACACAGTGGCTACAACAATGGTCTCAAGCATAACAACGACTGTTAAGGATGGCTTAGGACCGGGCAGTGTTTCGTTGTGTCGTACATGGGGTTGCTATGAGTCGGAATCGAGTCAATGGCACCTAACAACAACATAACATACACACATATATATTTTGTTTTGTATATTGAGAGCTAGTTTATCATAGTAGTCAAAAGCCTGATCTCTAGAGCCAGACCACTTGGTTTCAAATTCCAGCTCTTTCCCTGGTCATGAATGCCCATGAGTAAGTATTTTAATTTTTCTTTGCCTTAGTTATCATATCTGTAACACAAGAAACATGATGATAAGTACTTCATAGGTTTGTTGTAAAAACTAGATAAATGTGTTTGTTGTTGTTAGGTGCCATCAACTCACAGTGACCTATGCGTGTACGACAGAATGAAACACTGCCCGGTCCTGTACCATCCTCACAATCCTTGCTATGTTTGAGCCCATGTTGTAGCTACTGTGTCAGCCCATCTTGTAGAGGACCTTCCTCTTTTTCACTGACCTTACCAAGCATGATGTCCTTCTCCAGAGACTGGTCCCTCTTGATTACATGTCCCAAGTACATGAGATGAAGTCTTGCCATCCTTCCTTCCCAGGAGCACTCTGCCGTTTTCCTTCCAAGAAAAATTTGTTCATTCTTCTGCCAGTATTCTTCATGAAAACCTGATTCAAATGCATCTGCTCTTCTTTGGCCTTCTTTATTCATCGTCCATCTTTCACATGCATATGAGGCAATTGAAAATACCATGGCTTGGGAATATACATAAAATTCTTGGGACAATTTTGGCAAATGGTAAGCACTCAATAAGTGTTAATTTAATAGTTATCAGTGTTATTAGTAGCAATATTGATATTATTAGAATTAATTTTAGATATAGAGGAGGAGGTCTATATGAGGAAGGAGAACAATACCTACATATGGAAGAGCAACTGGAAATATAGTCTAGCTTCCTGTCCCCATAGTTTTAATATCGTACTAAAACCCACAATCATCACCACATTGGTCTTGACTGAGCGCTGTTTACCTTTTATTTCTCTGTCTAAAGCCTGTCATAAAACCCTTCATTGATTTTCCCATAGCTTTTCCCATAGCTGCACTAAAGCTATCAGGATGTATTGCACAATCTAGGGAAAAACAACAAAAATGAAATAAATGGAGAGTAATGTGGACATTTATAGTATGTCTTATTATATAAAAGGAACTCTGGTGTTGCAGTGGTTAAGTGCTCAGCTGCTAACCAAAAGGTCAATAGTTAGAACCCACTGTCTGCTCCCTGGGAGAAAGATGTGGCAACCTACTTCTATAAAGATGACAGCCTTGGAAATGCTATGGGGCAGTTTTTCTCTGTCCTGTATAGGGTCACTATGAGTCAGAATCGACTCGATAGCAACGGGTTTGGTTTTTGGTTTTTACAGGGTCTCCACAGGTTGGATTCAAGTGGACAGCAACAGGTTTGTTTTTCTGTTTTATTGCTTATTTTATAGAAGTTACTTATCTGTACCTGTTGCTATCGAGTCAATTCCAACTCAGCGACCCTGTAGGGCAGAGTAGAACTGCCCCATAGCATTTCCAAGGTGTGGCTGGCGGATTCCAACCTCTAACCTTGTGGTTAGCAGCCAAGCTGTTAATCGCCACGCCACCAGGGCTCCAACTTATCTATAGCTAAAAAGATGTCTCACTCTCTTGCTTCTCTCTTATCTCCAGAAGGTAGAGATTCAAAAAATGATGCCCCATTTGCTCTCCCTCCAGTCTAAGGTTAAACTGCCTTATTTCCTGTATCTAGTTTCCTATTGAAGATTATGTTTATTCAGGATACCCCTCCCCCCATCTATAGAGCTGTGGACTTACTCTATGCTATCTCTAAGGTAACTTATCAAAATATTGCACAATAAGCTTAACATCTTAAAAAAAGGAATATGCCAGGGGCAGATGTCTTTTTACAATTATGATCAAATACACTTATGACACTGTTATTTACCGTGGCAAATAATTGGAATACCTGTAAAGAGTTGGGTATCCAAGTATAAAGAATAAACTATTGTGCAGCTATATGATAAAATAAATATTTATGAAAAATAGTTTTGAAGATTGTAATGCCAGTATGAAAAAATATATACATACTGTAAACCTGCCTCTGCCTTATGAAATCTTTTACTTCATACAGTTGTATACATGTGCATGACAATGAGAACGGCAGACAGACAGAGACATTGTGTATGTTGGTGAATTCATAGAAAAAAGGCTTACAGTAAATATACCATATTTTATTGGAGGTTGGTTTTTTTTTTTGGTAGACTAATGGACAGTGTTTTTTTTATTCTTGCTATTATGATTTCTGAATTTTCTAAGTTATTGTTTTTAATGAATGAATATTCAAAAAGCTTAAATTATCTACTCATATTTTTGCTATAAAGTTAAAGTGGTTCAAATGGACTTATCAAGACTCAAGTATCTGAGGTATCAGCGCATATAAAAATTTATTGACCTTTAAAAAATGGCCAATAGCATTACTAACTAAGCAATTAGCAAAAAATAAATGATACTCCATTTGTATCTGTCAGATTGGAAGAATTAAGAATAGTTTTATTGTCCAATTTATGTGAAGATGTGGAGAAAGAGACATTCTCATAAAATTACTAGGAGTATAAACAGAAGCAATATTTTTGGAGGGCAGGATGGTGAGAGCAATAAATGTCTGAATGTATGTATCTTTTTACTTGGAAATCCCACCATTAGAAATGCATGCTTTTTCTAATCACAAACAAATGTATAAAATTAAATATATATGGATGTTCTCTGTATTTTGTCTAAAAGCATTATAAATATATAAATACATAACATAATAACCAGGCAACACTTTGTGAGCATAAAAATAAATGAAAATTAGTATATAACATAGGAACATCTTCCAAGATATGGTGTTAATGAAAAAAAATCTGATTCCAGAATATGTAGAACGTAATTCCAATTATTTATAAAAGAAAAATATACATTCTTAGTGTGTGCATAGAAAATTCAGGAAAAGAAGCATTAAAAATTTGTTTACCATGGTTATTTCTGGGTATCTCTAAAAAAAAAAAAATTTTTTTTTTCTGATTGAGGTCCAGGGATTTTTACTTTTTCCTCTTTTGTTCCATAGGTATATACTACTTCTATAGTATTATCAGTATAGTTAATAATGATAAGAAAACAATCACGGCATATAAACTGCCTTTAAAGTCAGAGCTGATTTAATTTTTCTTAATTAGTATGCTGAATCTGATATTGTCCTTTGAGGCTGCAAAATTATAAATGCCATCTTTTACCAAGGGCATAAACATTTTCAATTTCAGAATAATGACCTGCTTTGTTCATTCATACTTTATTACTGTTAGGTCGGGTTTCTCTAAAATCCTCCTGTGTAATCTGGATATTATGTAGAATAATAAACATCTTATTGCATTTAATTATTTTAGCAATTGAAAGCTCACTAATGATTTCCATTTTTACTCCTTGGTTATTTTTTAAAATCATAATTTTTGACTGTCAGAGTAATTATTAAAAGAATAAAAAATATATGTAAAACAGTCATATTTTGGAGACTTTCTGTATGTACAGAAGAAACTGATACTATAACCTTAAAAAAAAAAAAAGAGAGGTAGAAACATTGGGTGATATTTAATTCTATAGAAAATAAGCTCAGATATCCATTTCAGTAGTATCCAAAGACTAAATCTGTAAACCCCCAAATTTAAAGCTCAAGAAGTAATTATTATGGTAACAATCAATTGTGATACATCAACTAAAATACTGAACTCAGACAATAGAGCATATTCCATATGCAGAGTAACTTTAAAATGGCAAGCATAGCTGCTATTTTCCATCACCAATAATTTCAAAATGGAAAAAGTATGTCCTGAAATAGTAAAAAAAATAAAAAGAATAGTAATGCATATATAAATATGGTTTATAGGCATCTTAAACTCTAAAGAACTGTTTCATAGACAGTATGGTGCATTCCTAAAATAATGTAAAGGATGAGGTAATATATTTGCATATGCTAGAAAATCCTACACACACACACACAAATTGGTTTAATTCTCCAATTCTTCACATACACGTCTCAAAAAAAAAAAAAAAAATCCCGCCTATAATAAACCAGTGGTTGTTTCCCCAAATTGTGATTTCGATGTTCAATATCTTTGAATTTTATCAGTAAACTTTCCTTAAGTGTGTTTTACACCTGAGACATAGGCACTGCAGATGAAAACATATAAAATCACTGGATCCAATGGTTAAATTAAAATGTTCCAATTCACCTAATTTATTTCTTTATTATCATCATTTATATACTTCTTTTCACCCTCCCCTCTTACTGTGAACTTCAGTGTGCCCTCTGCAACTAGAAAAACCCACCACCAAATCCACTAGTTCTCTTTCCTTTTGCTAGATGAATCCATTTGACTGGTCTATTTAGGAAATCCTGATTATTAAAAATAAGTGATAAAAGCTATTAACAACTCTTCATTATTTTGGAAGCAATCATTAAGATCACAGAGCACATTTTACAAACATGAGCATCCCATCTTCTAAATTGCCCTAACCTGGGATCATGAAGGAGCTTAATTACATTCTGTCAGGCTAGTTACCTGCGGGGGATTCTGGCGCATGGCAACCCAGTGTGTTGCCGAATAGACCTGGGCTCCACCGGGTGTTCATGGCTGCGACCTTTTAGAAGCACTTCACCAAGCCTTTTCTCTGAGGTGCTTGTGGGTAAGCTCCAACCACCAACCCAAATTGCCAAACTTTTAGTTAAGACTCTTTGAAAAACAAATTGATGTATATGTGTGTGTGTTTCCATAGGAGTCCTAAATGTTGATCGATTTTGCAAAGCTGTAGGTAAACCTTTTTCATAAAAGCCTTGTTGTTGTTGTTTTTTACTTTCTAGTCAATTCTAACTCATAGCAACCCCATGTGACAGAGAACTACTCCATAGGTTTTTCTTGGCTGTAATCTGGAAGCAGATAGATCATCAGGTTTGTCTCTTGGTGGAGTAGCTGGATAGGTTCAAACCACCAACCTTTCAGTTAGCAGCCAAGCAATTAACTTTTACGCCGTCAAGTCTCCTATAAAAGGTTTGACTTTGTCGTTAGGTTCCTTGGAGTTGATTTTCAACTCATATCAGCACCACGTGACAGAGAAGAACTACCCCATAGGGTTTTTTACGGGATCAGATCGCCAGGTCTTTTTTTCCTGCAGAGTCTCTGGTGGGTTCAAACCATCTACCTTTCGTTTAACAGCCTAGTGCTTAATCGTTGCACCACCCAGGGTACTTATAAAACAATCACAAATCATTGCTTGTTATTTATTTTCTCTACTGAACAAAAAAGCAATGATTGCTAGACTTCACCCACAGAGAAAATGGCTTGTTTTTACAGTATTTGTCTACATCAAGTATTGATTACAGAATAATATGCAATTCAGTATCTGGTTGCTTTGATGATTTTTAGATTGTTGATAAAACAGCATGATGCATGGTATTTTTATGGCCTTTAAAGGAGAGTTGGAAAAAGAGAGAAAGAGAGTCAGCAGATTATTTTCGTGTCCAATTAGGCAGGCAAGAGGTGGTCTAAGATGAGGGATGCTTGCAACCTAAGAATGGCTTTTTTACTCATTTCTATTTTACTAACTGAAAATATTTATTAGAAAATAATAAATTTAGACCTCAGTGCCTTATCTATCCTCTTGTATTAAAAGGGCAGCAGTAACAGAGAATCTTCCTTTAAATATAGGTGTCATTTTTATGCCTTATGCACCTCTCCCTTTCCTGCACAATCCCCTGAGGGGTGTGAAAATAAACATACTTAAGAGATTTCACAAGAACTGTTAAGTAGTACTTCAAGGTGCTATGTTGTAATTAGATCATTCTTGCTGTCTTTTCCTCTTCCAAAATATTCAGACTTTTCTTATTGTGTCATTTATTGATCTGTTGGTCTCTTCATTCATCTGTAACTGTGACAACGTCCACAGGACAAATACCATAAGTAGTATGAAAAATATGTAAATGAAGCAACAGCCGTTCTTGATTATAAGTAACATCTCTATTCTGCTGGCAGTAACATCCCACATGTGCTAGCAACACAACTAGGAATCTGATTAAACAGCAGTGCGGGACACCTATCACAAGCAATTTTGAAGCACAGATTTGTGACATAACGGGTGCACAAAATGGGTGTTTTTAATTTTCAAGTGTATTTGAGATTTGGATATCATTTTATTGTTGGTTAATGATTTTATCGTACTGTGATCAAAGAGTGAAGTTTGCAGAAAATTGATCCATTTTGAAGTAAAAAAAAAAAAAATCCTCTGTAGCCTAGTAGATAAACATTAGGAGTGCCTGGTGGTATAAATGGTTAAAGCGCTCAGCCGCTAACCAAAAGTTTGGAGTTTTGAGTCCACACAGAGGTGCCTGGGAAGAAAGGCCTGTCAATCTACTTCCAAAAAATCAGACATTGAAAACCTTATCACGTGCAGTTTTATTCTGATACACATGGGGTCCCCATGACTCAGATTCTTACTCAACGTTCTATAATTTATATTCTACTCAACAGCAACTGGTTAGATAAACATGAAGAGAACATTTATCCACTATTTTTCAGGTATCTGTCTACCTATCTAGCATCTATCTGTAGGAGGCAAGGTGGTGCAGTGGTTAAGCACTCAGCTTTAACTCAAAGTTTAGTAGTTTGAACCCACCAGCCACTCCATGGAAGAAAGATGTGGCAGCCTGCTTTCAAAAAGGTTATAGCCTTGGAAACCCTATGGGGCGGTTCTACTCTGCCCTATTAGGTCACTCTGAGTGGGAATCGACTCGAAGGCAGTGGTTTTGATTTGGCTTTTATCATCTATCTATTCACAGACATAAAACCAATCCTTCCTATTTCTTTTTTTCTGTTACCCCTTCTATTGCTTCAGTAATATTTTAAGGCTTTGTCTGATCAATCATTTTATTTATTTTTATTCAACTTTTCTATTACTTTTCTCATTTTTAACTGCTTTAGCTGTCAGTCTCTGAGATGTGTGTGAAAATTTTCTTCCGTTACTGTAGATTTGTCAGTTTCTCCTTGCAATTAACATTCTTTTAAAACACTTCTAAGCTCTGTTTTTGGATGCATGAAAGGTAATAATTTTAATAGCATCTTGGTGGAATATGCTTTCTGCCATTTCTCTTCATTTATTTCTCTTTATATCTGTATTCATGTATATATTCTAAAATAATGAATTAAAAACTTATAAAAGGGTTTACTTCATGGAAGTTATATGTTACAAAAGTAGATGCACAATGGAAAGTTAAAAATGATTATTTTCTAATATTGAGTAGTGACATCTAACATGAAGAAAAATAAAGCTGGGTAAGAAGATGATGTGATGGCAAGCCTCTTTGAGAAGGTAATTTTAGAACAGAATCCTGAAAGTACTTAATAAAGTAAATTATGTCAGTTACTAGAAGGATGGAAGCTTGTGAAAAAAGTTTAAATAACTGGAAGAAGAGTAGCTGGCTAACCTGGAGTGAGCAATGGGAGGTATGGAGTGAAATGGTATCAGAGAAGAGGCAAGACATGCAGGGAATTACATTTGGGTTTTCTTTAATTTGATACTGAAGCTATTAGAGCTTGGCATTAATTCTGCTCCAGCAGTTTTTTTTTTAATAATTAGTAGGTGCATTTTCTTCCATCTTTTATTTTAATACAGTCTAAATCATTTTGTTTTATATGTCTCTTACAAAGAGCAACTTGCTGGTAGTAGAGGTTGCTCCTTGATTTTATCTAGCCTATTGCATGTGATTTTTTTTTTTTTTTTTTAATATAACAGGGAGACAATGTAATGGTGATTAACAAGATGTTCTTTGGATTTGAGATCCCTAGGTGGCACAAAGAGTTTGCACTCAACTACTAACCTAACAGGAGCCCCAGTGATGCAGTGGTTAAGAGCTGGCTGCTAACCGAAAGGTCAGCAGTTTGACCCACCAGCTGCTCCATGGGAGAAAGATGTGGCAGTCTGCTTCTGTAAGGATTACAGTCTTGGAAAACCTATAGGGCAGTTCTACTCGGTCCTATAGGGTCGCTATGAGTCAGAAATGATTCAGCAACAATGGGTTTGATTTTTTGTTTGGACTAACCTAAAGGTTGGCAGTTGTAAACTACCCAGTGACACCGTGAATGAAAGGCCTGGCCATCTGCTAACTTAAAGACCACAGCCAAGAAAACTTTCAGAAGCATTTCTACCCTGTAACAAATGGGGTTGCCTTAAGTCAGAATTAACTGGGCAGCAACGGGTATGTCTTTTTTGGTTTTCTCTGGATTCAGCTGTTTGACCTTAGGCAAATGTATTTAAAGTCTCGAGGCTGTAGCTCCCTCTTTTCTGAAATAGACATAACACACTATGCATTTTCTTGGAGAAGTAAAATATTTAATACATGTAAAGCCTGTAAAATAGTGACTTATTCTCGGAAAGTGCTCAGTGTTGAATTTTATTATTAAGTAGATTTACTCCATTTATATTGTATTCCATTTATTTATTATACTTAGTGTTATACAAATAAATTATGTGGTATATCAGATTTTGAGTTTCCTTTTCCTTTGCTTATTTTTCTTCTTCCTGCCTTATGTTGAATTAATAGATTTATTTTAACTACTTTATTTTCTTCTATTCATTCAGAAGCTGTGTGTATTGTTCCTGTTTTTTTTTTTAGTGGTTATCCAATGAATGATTTCTTAAAATTCTGCTTTTAGAGATGAGGAAAGGAACAGAAGTGATGCTTGTTTATAAACCTCAAATGTAATGAAAACAAACAAAGTATCAGTGTCACGCCACTCTACTGACATTAATATTTATTGGTTCTTAGTGCACTCAGTTATTGTCTCACTGAGCAAATTAAAGCAACCAAGACTAAAACAATTAGATCTGTGCTTAAGGAATTTCCCTAAAGAAGTATGTGAGAAGTAAACTATTGCTTATGATATAATTACCTTTTGTGACATAAATTATTGAAAAAATTTCAGGAAACAAGAATTGGGGGGAAATTGCAATAATCAAAGGGTCTTTAGTCATTGGCTTGAAATGTTGTGGTATACACCTTGCTGGTTTGATTGATGTTTTGAGAGTAAATCCACTTCTTTGCTTCCCCTGTTTAAAAAAAAAAAAAATTCAATTTTTGGACCCTACAGATCCAACCTCTGCTCCAAAAGGAGTCATCCCCACAGTATCCATTGAGGGAGGACACGTGGGCCGTAAGAGTGTGCCCAGGTTTGGGACCATGGATGGGACTGATTATTTCTTTTGCTCTCCATACCAGCCATTAATTAGATCCTTTTTTTAATGGTCTGTTTTTGTGAACCTTAATTGATTGGCTCATGTGAATGAAGTAAAGGAGATTGGAATACAGTATACCTTTTCTTCTAGCACTTGAATCCTGGAAGGGGCAAAACAAAGACAGCCCAAAATTTTAGTCAGAAGATTCATTTATGAAGAAAAGTTGGGTACAAGTTATAGAGGCCCACTGAAAACAGCTTAAAGAAAAACAAGTCATAGTTTTCATGGAAGGAGCCCTGGTGGTACAGTGGTTAAGCACGTGGCTGCTAACCAAAAGGTCACCAGTTTGAATCCACCAGCCACTCCTTTAAAACACTGTAGGGCAGTTTTATTCTGTCCTGTAGGGTCACTCTGAGTTGGAACGGGCACCACCACAACAGTTTTTTTTTTTTTTTTCTCTTCAAAAAGGCAGCATATACTGAAACTGAAATCCCTGAGTAACAATTCTACATTCCCAGGTAAATAACGTTAGGTCAAAAAATGCTCTTGAACCAATTAACTAGTATAAAACTATTATTTTGTATATAATAAAAGTGAATCCTCGGGAGAATGTTTTGATGAAGAAGGGCATTTGGCAAACAAAGTGCTGTTTACTTCGGACATCAAAATCATATAGACTAAATCACAGATCTAAGAGAATAACCCTCACTCTACACATGTGAATCTGGCTATTCTAGTTATAGACTTTATTTAGGATCTGATAGGCCCTTAAATATCAGTCATTGTATGAATTCTCTCCTTATTTTATCATTTAAGACATACAGTTCAGCCAGATTCCTATAACTGACCTAGAGAATGTAAGTGGGTTTAGATTAGAAAAACATAATTAAATAATGGGTCCTTAGCTACACTTAATAGTAGGTTATTGCCACAAAATATGAAGCAGTATACCTTCAATTAGATATAAAATCTTCCTTTGGCCAATTTACTATCAATTTATAGACTTTTATATCATCTAAGCTGTTTTTTTTTCCCTTAAAATGGCTCTAGATTTTATGAAACAGAATAAAAGCTACTAGATTATAAAAGATAATGTTTTTATCAATCATGGTCCTATTGTTAACTAGAATGAGACTGAAATATAAATTTCTAATGATACCCTAGGAAAATAAAACTTAAGATTTCTTTTAGCACTAGATCCTTTTTTGCTAACCAAGCTGAAATACTTAAGTTACCATTTTTGGCAATTTATTGAAATACAAGCCTTATTGGAATACCAGTCTCTGCAATTCAGTAGCTAAACTGCTGTATGGTTGCTGAGAACTGAGCTGGTACATGGCCCATAGCTGAGTGGCAAAATATCAAATATTACATTTTGCTGGTAAAATACATTTGAAAATGCTTCAATAAAAAAAGCATTCACCCTGATACCAAAACCAGGTAAAGACACCACAGGAAAAGAAAATTATAGACCTATATCCCTCATGAATGTAGATGCAAAAATCCTCAACAAAATTCTAGCCAATAGAATTCAATATCATATCAAGAAAATAATTCACCATGACAAAGTGGGATTCATACCAGGTATGCAGGGATGGTTCAATGTTAGAAAAACAATTAATGTAATCCATCACATAAATAAAACAAAAGACAAGAATCACATGATTTTATCAATTGATGCAGAAAGGGCATTTGACAAAGTTCAACACTCATTCATGATAAAAACTCTCAGCAAAATAGGAATAGAAAGAAAAATTTCTCAACATAATAAAGGGCATTTATACAAAGCCAACAGCCAACATCACCCTAAATAGAGAGAGCCTGAAAACATTCCCACTGAGATCTGGAACCAGACAAGGATGCCCTTTATCACCGCTCTTATTCAACATTGTGGTGGAAGTCTTAGCCAGAGCAATTAGGCTAGTTAAAGAAATAAAGGGCGTCCAGATGAACAAGGAAGAAGTGAAAGTATCTATTTGCAGGTGACATGATCTTACATACAGAAAACCCTAAGGAATCCTCCAGAAAACTAATGAAATTAATAGTTCAGCAGAGTAATAGGATAGGAGATAAACATACAAAAATCAGTTGGATTCCTCTACACCAACAAAAAGAACATTGAAGAGGAAATAACCAAATCAATGCCATTTACAGTAGCCCCCAAGAAGATAAAATACTTAGGAATAAGCCTTACCAGAAATGTAAAAGACTTATACAAAGAAAACTACAGTACACTTCTGCAAGAAACCAAAAGAAACTTACATAAGTGGAAGAACATACCTTGCTCATGGATAGGAAGATTTAACATTATAAAAATATCTATTCTACCAAAAGTGATCTATACATTTTATATAATTCCGATCCAAACCCCAACGACATTCTTTAATGAAATGGAGAAACAAATCACCAACTTCAAAAGGAAGGGGAAGAGGCCCTGGATAAATAAGGCATTACTGAAAAAGAAGAACAAAGTGAGAGGCCTTACTTTACCTGATTTTAGAACTTATTATACCACCACAGTAGACAAAACAGCCTGGTACTGGTACAACAACAGATACATGGACCAATGGAACAGAATTGAGAATCCAGACATAAATCCATCCACATATGAGCAGCTGATATTTGACAAAGGCCCCAAAACAGTTAAATGGGGAAAAGACAGTCTTTTTAACGAATGGTGCTGGCATAACTGGATATCCATCTGCAAAAAAATGAAACGAGACTCATACCTCACTCCATGCACAAAAACTAACTCAAAATGGATCAAAGACCTAAACATAAAATCTAAAATGATAAAGATCATGGAAGAAAAAATAAGGACAATGTTAGGAGCCCTAATACATGGCATAAACAGTATACAAAACAGTATAAAGAATGTAGAAGAAAATCTAGATAACTGGGAGCTCCTAAAAATCAAGCACCTATGCTCATCGAAAGACTTCACCAAAAGAGTAAAAAGACAACCTACAGACTGGGAAAAAATTTTTAGCTATGACATTTCTGATCAGCGCCTGATCTCTAAAATCTATATGATACTGCAAAAACTCAACTGCAAAAAGACAAATAACCCAATTAAAAAATGGGCGAAAGATATAAGTAGACACTTCACTAAAGAAGACATTCAGGTAGCTAACAGATACATGAGGAAATGTTCCCGATCATTAGCCATTAGAGAAATGTAGATCAAAACTACAATGAGATTTCATCTCACTCCAGCAACGCTGGCATTAATCAAAAAGACACAAAATAATTAATGTTGGAAAGGCTGTGGGGAGATTGGAACACTTCTACACTGCTGGTGGGAACGTCAAATGGTACAACCACATTGGAAATCAATTTGGCGCTTCCTTAAAAAGCTAGAAATACAACTACCATACGATCCAGCAATCCCACTCCTTGGAATATACCCTAGAGAAATAAGAGCCTTTGCATGAACAGATATATGCACACCCATGTTTATTGCAGCACTGTTTACAATAGCAAAAAGATTGAAGCAACCAAGGTGCCCATCAATGGATGAATGGATAAACAAATTATGGTGTATTCACCCAATGGAATACCACGCATCGATAAAGAACAGTGAGGACTCTGTGAAACATTTCATAACATGGAGGAACCTGGGAGGCATTATACTGAGTGAAATTAGTTCCAAAAGGACAAATATTATATAAGACCACTATTATAAGAACTTGAGAAATAGTTTAAACTGAGAAGAAAACATTCTTATGTGGGTACGGGAGGGGGGACGGAGGGAGGGTGGGAGAGGGGGGATGGAGGGAGGGTGGGAGAGGGGCATTCACTAATTAGATGGTAGATAAGAACTACTTTAGGTGACGGGAAAGACAGCACACGATACAGGGGAGGTCAGTACAATTGGACTAAACCAAAAGCAAAGAAGTTTCCTGAATAAACTGAATGCTTCGAAGGCCAGCGTAGCAGGGGCAGGGGTCTGGGGACCATGGTTTCAGGGGACATCTAAGTCAATTGGCATAATAAAATCTATTAAGAAAACATTCTGCATCCCACTTTGAAGGTGTCTGGGGTCTTAAACGCTAGCAAGCAGTCATCTAAGATGCATCAATTGGTCTCAACCCACCTGGATCAAAGGAGAATGAAGAACACCAAGGACACAAGGCAATTACGAGCCCAAGAGACAGAAATGGCCACATGAACCAGAGACTACATCATCCTGAGACCAGAAGAACTAGATGGTGCCTGACTACAGCCAATGACTGCCCTGACAGGGAACACAACAGAGAACCCCTGAAGGAGCAGGAGAGCAATGGGATGCAGACCCCAAATTCTCATAAAACCAGACTTAATGGTCTGACTGAGACTAGGAGGACCCCGGTGGTCATGGCTCTCAGACCTTCTGTTGCCCCAGGACAGGAACCATTCCCGAAGCCAACTCTCCAGGCATGGATTAGACTGGACAATGGGTTGGAGAGGGAGGCTGGTGAGGAGTGACCTTCTTGGATCAGGTGGACACTTGAGACTATTATGGCATCTCCTGCCTGGAGGGGAGGTGAGAGGGAGGAGGGTGTTAGAGGCTGGTGAAATGGACACAAAAAGAGAAAGTGGAGGGAGAGTGTGGGCTGTTCATTAGGGGGAGAGTAATTGGGAGTGTGTAGCAAGGTGTATATGGGTTTTTGTGTGAGAGGCTCACTTGATTTGTAAACTTTCATTTAAGCATAATAAAAATTATTAAAAAAATGAATTCAACTCACTTTTTAACATTTATATGCATACAACTGGAAATTTAGAAGTTGAAGACAAAGAGTAGCCAAGAAGCTACAAAATGTCATATATGTTTAAAGCGATTAAAGGTGAAGTCAAGGTAGTATAATTTCTACATTCTTTCCTTGGCTTGAAGTCTTTCATTAAATTCATATAATTGGAATTATATATTATTGACTGTATTCCAGAGTTAGAAAATTGCATATTGTATGTAATATATGAGGTACCTAGATGGTGCAAAAGGTTTGCACTTTACTACTTACTAATCTGACGTTAGTGGTTCGAAACCTCCTCTTAGCAGTGCTATGGAAGATGGACCAAGTGATCTGCTTCTGTTAAGGCTACTGCCAAGAAAAACCAGTGGAGTAGTTCTATTCTGTAACACTTGATGCTGCCATTAGTCAGAATCAACTCAACACCAACTAACAAAACTATATAATATTATGGTGTTTGAATACCCCATTTTTGGTCTTTTAAATTACACAATAAAAGGGTCAAAAGAAACGTCAGAGATCATCTAATAACTACAGATAATAGCTGAGAAAACTAAGTCCCAAGAGGACAAATTGATTTTTCCAAGGCCTCACTGGTAGTAGTGACAAGATTTGACCCAGTACCCAGGCCTCGAGGTCTCCAGTTATACTCTTTTACTATTTCATATACCTTCTCCGTTTAGTCTTCCTATTACTTTTTTATGGGTAAATTGCTGTTTTTTTCTTTTTTTTCCATCTTTTATTATAAGGTATTTGTTGTTATTCGGTGTCGTCGAGTCATTTTAGACTCATAGCAACCCCATGTGACAGAGTATAGCTGTCCCATAGAGTTTCCTGGCTGTTATCTTTATAGAAGCAGATCTCCAAGTCTTTCTCCCACTGAGCTGCTGGGTAGGTTTGAACTGTCAGCCTTTCAGATAGCAGTCAAGCACTTAACCATTTGTACAACGAGTGCTCCTTTATAAAATACTTATTGGTGGTTAAATTTATTGTTTCTACTCTCTAACGTGGCCTAGGTTGAGATTGTAGCATTATTAGCATTCATGGGGCTTCAGTGATAGTATTCTGGACGTTTTGGGTTTGTAGTAATTTGGTTGAAAACAAGTTCATTAATGAAAAAAATTGCCTGAAATGACAACTGAGTCATTCCAAGAAATAGCCTACTTTTAGATATTTAGGTTTGTTAAAAAGCCCCTTACTGTTTATTTCGCTTCTATCCTTTACCCACAGCAATCACTGCAGAATAGAAATAATTAATTGGATAGTTAAAAAAAATTAAATTAGACAAAAATGCTGAAACATCCATAAAGATTTGCAATAACATGTCATCTTTCTTATCAAATTATGATTTAGGCCCAAGCTTGCTTTGAATTAAAACCTTTCAATAAAATTGCACGTAGCTGTATCATTTGAATCATTTCTCTAGCTACTGTGAATGTTGAACCGTATTACTATTTGAAGACCAATATATGTATTTTCTCTATTCATGAAGTAAATTTATATCCATAAGGAATCTGTGGCCCCTCATTAAAACCAGGACATACATTCAATGAGTTTCTTAATGAAAAGACAAAAATTATTTGCATCACAGTAACACTTTCTAGCAGTTAACGTGGCGCAGGTTGAAAACTGAGATGCACAATGCCTTTTAAAAAGAAAAACACAGGGACATTTTATAACTGCAAACAGAAAATCCCTTCTCTTCCAAAGGTAAGGAAGTGTTTTCTATAGAAGAAATTCCTGTTTTTTAGAAGCCACCGGAGCAGTCTCATTTTCCATCTGAAGTACTTCTCCCATTTCATTCGCTGGAATTCCACAAGTTCTTGAAAAGAGGAGAAATGCCTTTAAATTATTACTTATCTGAGTTTTTATATGAACCCTTTCCACTTTATTGGAAAATGAGTTTAACCTTCAGACGTTCCAATAATTGATTTATATTTTATGACCAGCTGCTTCAAGAAATGCTTAAGATTTATCCCAGGTGCTTGCAGTCAGTCGCCAAGGCAGCACATATTTATTGAATATCAAGTATATAGATAAAGCTATTTCAGGTATAGGTTTTATAGCAGAGAACTTATATTTTAGGAGTACTGTTTAAAAATATTTACTATGACTTCATATTTCTCTGCTTTTAATTTCTTAGCATAATGATGTTATTAGAAAACGTGTCTACTCTATTTTTAGTCAAACACATGCCTTCTACATCTTTTTTCTACATTTGTTTGCCAACTCCTCCACCACCAGGTATTTTTGTAAAGGCATTATGCTAATATTTTTACAAAGACATGTAAAAAAATTGTCATAGAGGTGTTTGCTAAATACCTCATAGGGGGGAGTGAACTGTTGGCAAACAAATGTAGGTGGCTGTTATTTGGGTAAAAATACAGTATATATGCAGTGAAAGTGGGGTGATAATTATGATGTGAGCAAAAACATCTTTCTTGAAAAAACATTATCTTGGCTGTTTAGTGTTAACAGCATTCTTGGTGGATTTTACAATTAAGTCATTGCTTAATGAACATTTATAATAGACTGAGTTAACTAGGAATATCACTAGCTGTTCAGGAATGCCCTTGAACAGTTTTTAAGTCTTCTATCAAATTACTTTTATCTTTCCAATGAAAAACTACAGCGATTTTAAATTTGGTAAAATGTTTTGGAAAAATATGTAAGGATGTCTCTTTTTTATACCCTATATGTTGAAAAACTAGGCTTTGGTTTTGAATAAAGAAACCTTCTCCCAGGCTGTAACCCTACTTATGTAGTAAGGTGGCAGCAGCAAGACCCAGAAACACATACTGACTGATTCTTCCTGGCCTCGTTAGTGGGTAAGGAATATGTATGTCATAAACCCAGTTGGGCTACATCAGAAACACTACATTAAGCAGCATATACAATTTGCACATTCAGGGACTGATATGCTTAGCATTTATGAAGACTCATTTTTCTATTGCCTGAAAAGAAACAATACTAATAGTGTGTGCAATTAAGAGCTCCCAGGAATAATGGAAAAATTGGTGACCTGTAACCACTTTTAGTACTATGTGCTGCCTTGAAAGCATAATGAATTCCTCTCTGTTTTCTTTGCAAAACATCAATGCAGATAAAGATTCTACGATGCTGATGGGATAAGTGCGGGAATGATGAAAGGTTGGTGACCAAGGTAGTGTCTAAAGAAATACTCTTACTTCCCTTTATATCTCCTATCCCCCAATCTAGTGACTCCCATGATAAATCAATTCAATTCTAAAAGCATTTAGTCATAATGTCCTTCTTTGATATGTGCTATATAAATAAAATTCTTTTGTCTCCAGGAATAATAAGGCACACTGAGAAGAACAACAAAAAAAAAAAAAACAAGCCCAGTGCCGTCGAGTCGACTCCAACTCACAGCGAACCTATAGGACAGAGAGGAACTGCCCCATAGAGTTTCCAAGGAGTACCTGGTGGATTTGAACTGCCGACCCTTTGGTCAGCAGCCATAGCACTTAACCACTACGCCACCGGGGTTTCCCACTGAGAAGAAGGGGCATATAAATGAAAAAAATTCAGTAGCTGTATAGGTAAGTATAGATTAAGGAACAAAATGAGTGGTGGAAATAACACCTCAAGAATTCAAAGAAAGATCCAATCATAGGGAGATGGAGAAATCAGGGGAAATATTTAGAATGGAGTGGGGATTTGAATAGATACTAATGTAGGGATAAAAAATTAAGTGTGTGTGTGAGAGAGAGAGAGCAAGAAAGGGAACATGGAAAATGATTCAATGTAATGAGGGCCAGGTTGTTCTGGCCTTGCCCTAAAGTGGTTCTATGATGTTGGTTTAGAGGTATGGGGCCTTTTGGGAAAAATTGATGTGTTAAGAATCTTCACTACGGCCAAGCAAGAGAAAACAAGACAGAGAGAAGGGACACTGGGGCAAACTTCATGTCATATGGAACAGTGCAAACATAGGTGTCCTCTTTTATAGCTTAAGGAAAAGAATTTTCCAAGCCTGTCAATCCAGGAATATTGTAAGTTTTCCTGGGCCTATAGATACTATTTCCCATATAACTTCTCAGCTCAGGCACTTTTTTTGCCCTCCCCTGCAGAGGATACAATTCTAAAATCTCAGAAATATAAGGGTTATTATAAGCCATATGTTCAACCCCCAATTATTAAAACAAGTTTTGATGCCACACCTTGGACATTGTTTTGCCTAGGGATTGTTGGATGTCACAATCCTAATTTTTCTCCAGGACTATAGTTTCCTGCCTGCTCTCCCTGCCTCCCTTGGTCGAATTTCAACAACTCTCTGATCATGCTTCTATTTTGGGGGGGTTTATCTCTATACTCCTGGTTTCACATTCTTCCCTATATGTAATGAGTTGAGTTGTGTCCCTTTAAAAAGATATGTTGAAAGACTTAAGGGGTGCACCAGCCCTGGGTCAAGGACTGGAAGGCAGGAGGGACTAGGAAAGCTGGTAATAGGGAACCCAGGGTTGAGAAGGGAGATTGTTGACATATTGTGGGGTTGTTAACCAATGTCATACAACAATGTGTATACTGTTTTATGAGAAACTAGTTTGTTCTGTCAACCTTCATCTAAAGTTCAATTAAAAATATAAATAAATAAATAGATATGTTGAAGCCCTAATTCCTGTTACTTGTGACTGTGGCCTTATTTGGAAATAGGGACTTTGCAGATGTAAACAGTTAACATGAGGTCATATTGAAGTAGGGTAGTTCAGTATGACTGGTGTCCTTATAAAAAGAGGAGAGAGACAAAGAAGAAAAATGATCATGGGAAGATGGGCACAGAGATTGGAGTTATGCTCCTACAAGCCAAGGAACATCACAAGGATAGTTAGAAAACTCAAAGTAAATAATTTTTCTCTATGTTAAGATTCAGTGATTTTTTTTTTTTTAAATTTGCTTCATTCCTTGACTTAATATAAATTTGCCTTAAAAGTTTTTCAAGTGCCAGTTACACTCTTGAGAGTGAATCTCAGCCTGTGGAATTTACAAAATCAGATGCTCAGATTGACAATAAGAGCTGTAAGAGCACAATACTACATTAGTTTCAAGAATCCACCTGCCAGGTAGACATAAAACAACATCAAATGCAAAAATTCCAATATTTGTGGACAAGACTCATACTACCCATGCTTCTCCTTGAATTCTGCATGGAATAAACAAAATATTTTGCGAATATTAAAAGAAAAAAGAAAAAAAAAAAAAACCTCTGTCAAGCAGTTCCAATTTGGAGGGTTTCCAAGGCTGTCAATCTTTACAGAAGCAAACTGCCATATCTTTCTCCTGAGGAGCAGTGGTGGGTTTGAACAGCTGACCTCTTGGTTAGCAGTTGAGTGCTTTAACTACTGAGCCACTAGGGCTCCTTTGAGAATATATAGGAGCCACAAATACACGTTTAAAACACAAAAGGTTAAAAAAATCTTAATCCCCAAAGCAATTTTATAATCATGTCATCATAATACACTGAGTTCTAATGTGCATCACTAGATATTAAAATTGAAACAGACACCTTATGTGTCATGGATTGAATTGTGTCCCCTATAATTACCTGTCAGCTTGGCTAGGTCATGATTCCCAGTATTGCATGATTGTCCACCAATGTGTCATCTGATGTAATTTTCCTATGTGTTGCAAATCCCACCTCTATGATGTTAATGAGGCAGGATTAGAGATAGTTATATTAATGAGGCAGGACTCAGTCTACAAGATCAGGTTGTATTTTAAGTCAATCTCTTTTGAGATATAAAAGAGAGAAGCAAGCAGAGAGACAGGGGGACTTCATACCCTAAGAAAGCAGCTCCGGGAGCAGAGTACATCCTTTGGACCCAGGGTTCCTGCGTGGAGAAGCTCCTAGTCCAGTGAAAGGTTGATGACAAGGATCTTCCTCCAGAGCCAACAACAGAGAAAGGAAGCTTTGCCCTGGAGCTGGCACCCTGAATTCAGGCTTCTAGTATCCTAGGCTGTGAGAGATTAAATTTCTCTTTGTTAAAGCCATCCATTTGCGGTTACAGCAGCACTAGATAACTAAACCACTGTTTATTTTATCCTTATTTGGTAAAGAATGTTACTTTTTCATCAAACCCATTTTCTCTTCTTACTGGGCACATAGCTAATGAATGTGGCCATATGATTGATTGCTACATAAAATGAGAATAGAAGTGTTGTAAACCAACTGAAAGCTTGACCCTTAAAAATCTCCTGAATGTCCCTATAATGAACATGATTCCTAGGATAATTTTGGAAGCTGTATATGAAGATCATTTATTCACATTTTGAAAAGAGGCAGAATCCTGGAATTATTATTGAGAGAAGAATTGCTGACCTGGAGCTCATTTATCAAACTATTAGACAGTGAAATTTAAGTCCTGATAATTCAATTTGTCTTACAGCAGCTGATGTTACCTTAACTAGAACCCCTGTTGTTGTGATTACTGTTATTATTTTTTGTGCCAAAATGAGATCTACTTAAAATTAGGAATTTTCTTTTTAAATTCACTTTTTTCCCAATTCATTCAGCACGTATTTAATGAGAATGTGCTATATATTGGAGCCCTAGTAGTGCATCTGCTACTTGGAAATCCTATAGGGCAGTTCAGCTGTGTCCTGTAGGGTCACTATGAGTCAGAATCAACTCAACAGCAATGGGTTTGTTTTTGTTTTTTTTTTGGTTTGGTACTATATATCAGATAATTCCTTTCAGATACAACAGTAAACAAAACATATATATATATATATATATATATATATATATATATATATATGTTTGGAGTTTTCATTTACTGAGAGTTGGAGGAGCTACTGTGGAGATGTAAGAAGTAAAATGAATACATAAAATATGTAGTAAATCAATGTGATTAAAAAAATAAAAGAAAATACAATTGTGCACATGGTGACAACAGGGTTGGGAAGTAATATTATAGTTTAAGTAGACTATTCATGGAAAGCCTTATCAAAAACATGGTGGGAGGGTTGGATATCTGGAGAAGGAAATTTTTGAAAATATTAAATAACAGGACAAAGTTCCCAAGGAGAATGCATGCCTGGTATGTTCAAAGATCAGCAAAGATGTCCATAGGGGTAAGGCAGATGAGTGATAGTATACTGAGGAAATGGGAGCAAAGCAATGAGGGCCAGATATCGAAGGACTCTATAGGCCTTTAATAAAGCAAAGGCTATGACCTTTACTGAGGATAATGGGAAATAATTAAAATATTTTGAGAAAGAGAATTTATGACATATGTTATGTTTTTCAGTATTCTTTGGCTGTTTGAGTAGGACTAGACCAAAATGGTAAGATTATAAGACAAGAGACCATTTATCAGTCTAATGAAATAATGCGAAGAGGAGATGAGGATGTCCCGGTTCATGGTCTTAATAGTTTAACAGTTAAATTCTGGGTATAGTTGACGACAAAAATAACAGGATTTGCTTATGGTTCAGATAAGCAGTATTAGAGAGCAAGAAGAGTCAACCATGAGTCCAGAAATTAGCCCAAGTAATTGGAAGAATGGATTTGCCATTTATTATATGGATCAAATTGAGGGAAAATCAAGTTTGATAAGGAAAGGTTAGGAGTTCAGTTTTGAACATGTAGGTTTTGCAGGATATATTCAACTAGTAGAGTGAGAAAGCATTTTGAATTATGAAATCAGTGTTCAGGAGAGACGTTGATACTTGTTAGGTGCTGTTGAGTCAGTTCTGACTCATAGTGACCCTATGCACAACAGAACGAAATACTTCCCCGTCCTGCACCATCCTCACCATCCTTGCCATGTTTCAGTCCATCGTTGCAGCCACTGTGTCAATGTATCTTTTTGAGGGTCTTCCTCTTTTTCACTGACCTTCTACGTTATCAAGCATGATGTCCTGCTCCAGAGACTGGTCCCTCCTGACAACATGTCCAAAGTACTTGAGACATCCTCCTTTCTAAGGAGCTAAGTTGAGGGTAGAGATATAAATTTGCAAGTCATCAGTAGATAGAGGTAGTATTTAAAAACTTGAGATTGAGATGTGGTCAACAAGGTAAATACAGATCAGTCAGAGTATGGTCCAATGGCATACCTGCCATATTTGACATCCTGAGGGAACCATTTTTTTATACCCCTGATCCTTTATACCAAAAATAATTTGTAGTACCAATTATGAAATGAACAAATAATAACAATGGTTATACACTTTAAACAGATAAATTTATATCTAATTGAATATAAAATATATGTTAACACATATAATCCTGACAGTAAAACAATGAAAAATAAATTTTATAGTAAAACAGATGAACTGGTTTAATACTTTCTAATAACTTTTGTTTTTTTTTGATAAAAAGGAAAGCATGTATACCTACATATTGGTCTGTCCCAGTAATTTATGATAATATTAAAGTTTCTAAACCATTATTTTAAAACAAAGAATAATTTAAAACACTAAATTCCAATTTTAAAGATATTCATATTCAGTAGAATATTTCATGTATGACCTAAAACTCACTAATAAAAAAAAAAGGTACATTGCAATTCACTCTCTATTTCACTGTTTTAAATTCTATACACAAATAAAAAAAAATCCAAGTGTAACATAGAATGACAGAATGGAAGTAACTTATGATTTGTTTCTTCATCTTTACAGTCACTGGGGTGTCGCTCTTATCTGAATTCACTGCTTCAATGCAGGATGCACAGTTTGGAGATACAAACTACTGTTGAAAGAAGCTTGAGCAATTCTGAATTGTCACAAACTTTCTCTCTGAAGAAAGGCACGTAGCTGAGTGTGTGAGTCAAGGGCTGAAAAGGAGCTAACTTGGAGGTGAAATATAAATTATTAAAATGCTACACTAACTGCAGCAAGTTTTTAAGATCAGCGTTACCAAAAAAAGTCATCATTGAGTTGATTCCAACTTATAGGGACCCCGTAGGACAGAGTAGAACTGCTACAGCTGGTGGATTCAAACTGCTAATCTTTTGGTTAGCAGCTGAGCTCTTAACCACTGCAGCAATTTTTTTTTTTTTTTTAATCAGCAGTACAAGATACAGTTTTTCAGGGAGGAGTACCACTGGAGAATGACATAGAGTATTTCAATATGCTGTATTGTTATTTTTCACTTCTCTGCTATGGACTTCCTTTCTGACTGTACCTGGGGAACATGCTCACCCTTGGAGCACCAGAGTGGTGGTGGTATGGCAACCAAATGAGATTTTTCAAGGTGGAGGAAGCAGTCAACTGTGTTAAATTCTGCTGCTGGTAAATACGCTGATCACTGAGAATTAACTGCGGTAATTGGCAAGATGGAGGTCATTGGTGACCTTGACTAGAGCAGTTTAGGTTGAGTGGTTTGGTGGGGAAAAGGGGTCTGACCAAAGAGGGTTCAAGAGAGGATGAAGAAAGGAATCGGTTTGGTAAGCACTGAAAACTTCTGAGGAATTTTTGTTGTAAAGAGAAAAGAAAATAAATTAGTTAATAGCTGAAGGAGCTGTAGAGTGGTAGTTTATCTATCTATTTATTTATTCTAAGAGAGGATAAATATCTATTTATTTATTCTAAGAGAGGAGAGATAGCATGTTTCCATGCTTATGGTAAATAATTCAGCATGGAGAGGTAAGGCAAGAGGAGAAAAAACAACAGGAGTAGGAGAATAAGCTTAGGGAACAAGTGATGGATCTATCCAACAATTGGATCAGTTGGCTCAGATAAGAATCTTACACTGAGAGAAGTGACAGGAGGGAAGGCAGAGTACCTGAACCAGAAAAAAACAAACCAAACCCACTGCCGTCGATTCGATTCCAACTCATAGCCACCCCATAGGACAGAGTAGAACTGCCCCAAAGAATTTCCAAAGAGTGCCTGGTGATTTGAACTACCGACCTCTTGGTTGGCAGCTGTAGCATTTAACCACTAGGCCACCAGAGTTTCCCAGAGTATCTGAGCACACATGAAAAACGTGGGTACCGTAATGATGGGGACTTATATAGGCATTTTCCTGATCACTCCTCTTTCCTCAGTGAAATAAGAAGCAAAATCATCAACTGAGGGGAAAGACAAAAGAGGAGATATTAGAGATTCAAGAAGAAAAGAAAAATAAAAATGTTAAATGCTTTTTTCTAGCCACACTTAGCTGCCTGAGTCAAACACAGAGTTAGCATTTTGGGCTTAACAAGGCTTGAGTTTTTGCAAATGCAGCTGATTTGGTGAGAGGTCCAGGAGATTTCAGGCTATGTGCTTGACAAGATAGAAGAGAGGAGATAAAGGGAGTAAGAGGCAGTAAAAAGGAGGTATGATCCATGAATAAATAACATATAGCTTTACACGTGTTTAAAGCATTTTATACAGTTGGATATTTAAATAGTGGCACGGTAAAAAACCAAAAAAGACAAACCCGTTGCCATTGAGTCGATTCTGACTCATAGCGACCCTATAGGACGGGGTAGAACTGCCCCATAGAGTTTCCAAGGAGCGCCTGATGGTTTTGAATTGCCAGCCTCTTAGTTAGCAGTCACAGCACTTAACCACTATGCCACCAGGGTTGCCAGGGGTAAATGTCTCTAAAAATTTGACAGCACATTATTTAAAGAGAAATAAAAATAAGTAGGCCTTTTCTGCAATGAATGTTTTGTGTGGGAAAAACATCAGCATTAAGATCATTGTGAAATGAGGCCTACTTTAAGGAGAAAAACTTACACATATTATCCTCTTTTTAAAGCACTAAACAGCAAAAGACCATTACTGCGTTTCTTTAAATGATTAAAAAACTTATTGCATTTCAGCAAGTGTCCTAGGCACTGGGGATAAAAAGACAATTAAGACATCCTTGCTTTATGTGCAATAAACAATTAGTCTTTCACTTAAAGTAAAAGGTACTAACATAACCAAATATACTAAGCACAAAGAAGAGACATCTAACCTTATCAGATTGATGTTTTAAGGGTTCCTGGAGAAATTGAAGTTTGGTATAGCATCCCTGGTGGTGCAATGGTTAATTAAGTTCTTGAAGGTCAGTGGTTTGAACCCACCAGCCGCTCCATGGGGAGCAAGGGGATGTGGCAGTCCCCTTCAGTAAAGACCAAAGCCTTGGAAATCCTATGGGGCAGGCCTACTCTGTGCTGTAGTGTGGCTATGAGTCAGAATTAACAGTAAAAGGTTTGTTTTTTTTGATAGAAGGACAGTCAAAGATGAGTAAGAATGTTCTAGGCAGAGGAGCAGCACAGTGGGGTCATGAAGGTGTGAAAATGCATGACGGATGCAGGGAAGAATTTCAGTTGGAATGGAGAGGACACTCCGGGGTGAATAGTACAACAAGGAGCCAGATGGGGAGTAATGATCCTGAGTAGCTAATATGCACAGTTCAACAAAAATCAGCTTGTATCCTGAGGTTTATATATTTCATTGTTAATGTGATATGCAGCAATGAACTCCAGAGAGACAGGAAAAAGATTTCTTCTGAAGGAAGGGTAATCATCGCCACGTTATGGATGCAGGGAAAAAAAAAAAAAAAGAAAAGAAAACTAATTAAATGTCCTAACACTTTTTTCCCCTAAAATTATAACAGAAAAAAATAGATAACCAAATTTCCTAAAGGAGGAGGATATGTGTTTAATTCTGAGAAATTGTAAGATTTTTAAAATTGTTGCTAGCTAGTCCTAAAATAACTTTCAGATTCCCTTCTACAGATGAAAGGTCAGGGTCTGTCAGTGCCTTCGCCATCAAGCTGAGCAAGGCAGAATTGAAACATTCCTAATGTGCTGGAAATAAAGGCAATGTCCTGATTTTACCTGCTGGCAGCCAAAGTCCTTCAGTAGATTGGTGTTTGTCTTCTCTGGGGAAATCACCCGAATGCAACTGCCCTCATCAATGTTCCTTTCCTGCTCCTCTTTCCTACTGCCATCGTTTAGTGACAGGCCTCCTGAAAGATGGTAATGTAACAGGACTGTTGCAGAATTAAAGTCCAGGCTGTTTTCACCGAAGCAATGTATTCAGTTAGATGTCCTGCCTGCTGCAGTAAAATAACTCAGAAACAAAACACTGACGTTATAGAAAACTATCTCAAAATTGATAGGCCAGGCAGTCAAAATGTCAAACCTTGGTAAAATAATTTTTTTTGGTAACATTATATAAGAATATCATAATATTCCAATATTTTTTCATAGCCCAATATATGATGAATCTAATCATTTACTGAAATAAAACACCATAATATATATTTTGGGGGGTTTAAAAAATACCCTATTTTTGAAGTGTGATAATCAATTATTAATGATACTGGGTATAAAGGAATGGTAAAGCAGATTAAAAATAACCCTGTCTTGAAGCACTTTTACTTATTAAAAGATTGTGAGTGCCGTGAATGAAAATCTCACATGCTGAATTCCTCCTAAAGACTAATTTTTCATCAAACTTATGCTTCCACTGTAAATAATGCTCATTAAATATTCAAAATGAAGACAAACAATAAAATAGAACAAAAACCACTTTGGAACAAATTGTTTTTTTTTTTTTTTTCAAAACTGTATGAAACTCCTGGAAAAAAATTTCCAACTCTTTTTTTCTGTCCATGTTCTGAAGCCAAAATCATGGGAATAAATTATTCTGGAAGCTCATGATTTAAAAATATTTCATAGATAAAGGAGGTGTATATGAAAGAAAAGACAATGGGTTGGGTCAGCTGACACCCACTAATACTTCCATACATTCATTCTCTAGACTCAGCACTTGCAGAGAAAAGTTAAATTTCCTGAGTTTGTATCTTTTTTTAGGCCTCTCGTCAGTACTTGGAGAATTATGCAGAGGCTTCCCTCAAGAAGTTGCAAAGGTGAACATAAGAATATCCTCTAAGAATTAAAGTATACAAATAATATATTAATATCTAAGCAAGGTCATCTCAAGGAAACTCAATAGCTCCCAGAACTGTGAGAATTGATAATATCCTTATTAAATGTACATAGCTAGTGAAAGCATGGCAGTAGGAAGCGATGTTGAGAGGAGCAAGTTAATGAACTTTGGCTCATACAATGAGAGTAAAGAAAGCAAAAGTTGAAAGTGCCCAGCCAAGCCTTACGTGAAGAGAGAAAGTCAAAGCGGATGGAGAGAACAAAGATTAGAGATACCAACACTAATGGTAAGGCTCCCAAAGTAGCAGAGACATACGTGACGATGTGGGCATTTTCAGTGTTTCAGTTTTATTGATTAGATCAATCCAAAATGAAATAGATTCATAAGACAGTAAGTTGATTAATTTAACTGTTTCTGATAGTATTCTTGTCAAATAATATTTTTATTATGAATTAGGTTTCCACATTGTCTTAGTTATCTAGTGCTGCTTTAACAGAAATACCACAAGTGGATGGCTTTAACAAAGAAAAGTTCATTTCCTCACAGTAAAGGCTAAAAATCCAAATTCAGGGTGTCAGTTCCAAGGGAAGGCTTTCTTTCTCTGTTGGCCTTTTTGCCAATCTCCCCCCAGACTAGGAGCTTCTCTGTGCAGGGACCCTGTGTCCAAAGGACACGCTCTGCTCCCGGTGCTGCTTTCTTGGTGGTATGAGGTCCCCAACTCTCTGCTTGCTTCCCTTTCCTTTTATCTCTTTTAAGATAAAAGGTGGTGCAGGCCACACCCCAGGGAAACTCCCTTTACACTGGATGAGGGCTGTGACCTTAGGAAGGGTGTTACAATCCCACCTTAATCCTCTTCAATATAAAATTACAATCGCAAAATGGAGGAAGACCACACAATACTGGGAATCATGGCCCAGCCAAATGGATACACAGATTTTTTCGGAGAACACAATTCAATCCATGACCAACACTGTTATGGCTTGAATTTTGTCCCCCCAAAATACGTGTTGTAAATCTTAACCCCTATACCTATGGATATAATCACATTTGGGAATGGATTTTCTTTGTTAGGTTAGTGAGGACATATCAGCGTAGGGTGTGTTTTAAGCCAATCACTTTTAAGACGCAAAAAAAGCAGACTAGACGTAGAGAGGAGCAACCAGGGACGGGGGAAGCTAGATGCCAGGCCATATGAAGATCTCCAAGGAACCGAGGAACAGAAGCTGAAAAGAAACAAGAACCTTCCCTCAGAGCCTACGGAGAAAGAAAACCTTCCCCTGGAGCCGGCACCTTGATTTTGGACCTCTAGCCTCCTGAACTGTGAGAAAGTGAATTTCTGTTCATTGAAGCCACTGACTTGTGGTATTTCTGTTATACAAGCACTAAAAAACTAAGAAACATTTTAAGATCAGTATTTTCACCCAATTGACAGTTATATGTAATAAAAAAAAAAATACAACAGATAAATACATAAATGTTCCGGTTAATACATCAGTCTCTTGCAAACACTTAATGAGTCTGTTTCAGAGAGATGCTGGCTACCGAGTTTTCTAAGTCCATGAACAAATTACGGGTTAAGGTAAACGAGGTAAGTAGTTCACAATTTAAGGTCTCCTTGTAATAATTGGATTTAAAAAAAATTACACTTCTCCAGCAACAACTCTGCTGTGTGTGGCCCCAGTTATTTAATTTTTATTTAAAGGGTTGAATTCAAATGATGTGGTGTTATAATAATTGCAGTGTTACAATTATTGAGGAGTCCCTGGGCGGTAGAAATAGTTACCAGTTTGGATGGCAACTGAAAGGCTGGAGGTTTGAGTCCACCCAGAAACACCTCAGAAGAAAGGCTGGCAATCTACTTGCAAAAATCAGACATTGAAAACTCCCTGGAACACTCTTCTACTCTGACGAACATGGGGTCGTCGTGATTCAGGTTCAGCTCCATGAAAACTGGTGCTGTTACTGGTATAATTATTGAAAATCTCCTCACGTAAATCTCTAGAGAAGTTTCCTACATCTAATTTTCATTTACAACTTAATATATAGAGCTGTGGTGCCCAATATAGTAATCACTAGTCTGGGTTTCGGCACTGGTAGTCACGTGGTTATTAGACACTTGAAATATGAGTTTTAAAACTGAGGAACTGATGTTTAAATTTTATGTAGCTATAACTAAATTAAATATAAATTTAAAAATAAAAATCTATAAAATATATTTCCTTTAAACATAACTTTAATTTTTAGGTAAGACCGAATTTCACTGTAAGTGCTGAATTGCATAAGATGTTGTCCAATTGTAGCATGTGTCAGGTGCTTAAGTCATTGCTAGCATTACACATAAACGTATTACTGATCTAGTCATTGACAATGAACTGGTTCATCTTGATTTTTTTTTTTCCTTCTCTGCACCAATGCAGCATCACGTGTTGACATGAATATTTTTGCAGGCAATTTCAGTTAGTGACACCTAGGTAAACTGTACGGGTAATTAAATTGAAATATTTTTGTTAGCTTAATTATTTTTTTATTTAAAAAGTATAAGCATGGAAAAGTTTTGAAATCTAAAACGAAAGCATTTAGTGAAGCAGAATAAGTGGAAATTCAGAAGCTAGTACTATGACCAACATAATAGAGAAAAAAAAAATTGTGAGATATGTCAAAAATTTTATGATGGATGGTAATTACTGTTTGTTGTGGCAGAGTAAGATGAAAAATCTGTCCTTTGTGTAAAAAATATTTTGAAAATAATAAAGTGGGCAAAATTAAGAGGAGTTTTTTTAGCAAATATGTAGTAAATTTGATAATTCCTCTCGAAAGTTTAAAAAAAAAAAGAACACAATGAATTGCTTGAATTTGGAATTAAATGCCCCACCAATTTTTAAAAAATAGCCATTAATGAAACTGGAGTTTGTAACTTTGACCATCTATGGTCTTGGACTCATATAGAACAACAACAGAAAATAATTTTATATACAGAGATGGTAAAGTGAATGATGATTTCAGCTAAAAAAATTGTTAGTAAATTATGAGAAAAAGACTAAAAATACATTTTACCAATAATGAAATGGTGAAATGTATTTAATTAATCTGCCACACAATTGTCCATATAATACAAGACCTTTTAAACACTATCAAAGATCGCTTGATTAAAGTTTTTAAAATTTTGCGTTATTTTAGATTTTGGTGAATTACACAATGCATCCACTCCTCATGTATCAACATGGCTACGTTCCATAGAACAGGTTATTATGGGAATATTGGTGTTGTGTGGAAAGGGAGGATGATCACATCAGATCATAAAATGGAGAATGACTACATCATTACATAATTAACAAATTACATCATTATATAACTGCCAAATTGCATCGTTGCATTACTGCCAAATTATACCATTAAATAACTGCCAAATTAACATCATTACATAACTGTCAAAACATTGAGAATCATGGCCCAACCAAGTTGACAAATAACCTTAACCAACACAGCCAGCATTACTCTTGCCTCGCACCTCAGTGTTCATTACTGTCGAATGTACCTTATTAATGCACAAAATAGCAGATTTTATACTATTGTTGTAAATTTGAAATGTTGAGTAACGAGATAAATGATAAGCAAAGAGTAGGTATAAAAGGCACTTGGTGATTAATACTTTGTCTCAAAAGAAAAAAGGACTTCCAAATTTATAAAGAAAAGCAATTTTGTTACATGAAATTTAAACTCGTTGTTGTTGTTATGTGTCATTGACTCAGTTTTGACTGATAATGTGCAACAGAGCAAAACAGTGCCCCATCCTGCACAGTCCTCATAATCATTGTTATGCTTGAGTGCATTGTTGCAGCCACTGTGTCAATCCATCTCATTGAAGGTATTACTCTTTTTCGCTGACCCTCTACTTTACAAGCATGATATCCTTCTCCAGGTACTGGTCCCTCCTGATAACATATCCAAAGTATGTAAGACGAAGTCTGCCATCCTTGCTTCTAAGGAGTAATCTGGCTGTATTTCTTCCAAGACAGATTTATTCCTTCTTTGGGCAGTCCATGGTATATTCAATATTCTTCACCAGGACCATAAGTCAAAGGAGTCAATTCTTCTTCGGTCTTCCTTATTTATTGCCCACCTTTCACATGCATATGAAGACACTGAAAACACCATAACTTGGGTCAGGCTTACCCTAGACCTTAAAGTGACATCTTTGCTTTTTAACACTTTAAAGAGGTCTTTTGTAGCAGATTTGTCCAATGGAACGAGTCTTTTGATTTTCTGACTGATACTTCCATGAGTGTTAACTGTGGATCCAAGTAAAATGAAATTCTTGACAACTTCAATCTTTTCTTCATTTGTCATGATATTGCTTATCGTTCCAACTGTGAGGACTTTCGTTATCTTTATGTTGAGGTATAATTCATACTGAAGGCAGTGGTCTTTGATCTTCATCAGTAGGTGCTTCAAGTCCTCTTTCGCAAGTAAGGTTGTGTCATATTGCAGGTTATTAATGAGTCTGTCTCCAATCCTGATGCCCTGTTCTTTTTCATATAATCCACATTCTCAGATTACTTGCTCAGTATATGAATTAAATAAGTATGGTGAAGGTATACAACCCTGAAGCACACCTTTCCTGACTTTAAACCATTCAGTATCCCCTTGTTCTGTCCTAATGACTGCCTCTTGATCTATGTACAGGTTTCTCATGAGCAAAATTAAGTGTTCTGGAATTTCCATTCTTTGCAATGTTATCCGTAATTTGTTATGATCCACACAGTTGAATGCCTTTGCATAGTCAGTAAAACTCAGGTAAACATCTTTCTGGTACTCTCTGCTGTCAGCCAAGATCCATCTGACATCAGTGATGATGTACCTCATTTCACATCCTCTTCTGAATCTGGCTTGAATATCTGGCAGTTCCCTCTCAATGTACTGCTGCAACCACTTTTGAATGATCTTCAGCAGAATTTTACTTGTGTTTGCTGTTAATGATATTGTTCAATAATTTCCACATTGGGTTGGAACACCTTTCTTGGGAATAGTCATAAATATGGATCTCTTCCAGCCAGCTGGCCAGGTAGCTGTCTTCCAAATTTCTTGGCTTAGACGAGTGAGTACTTCCAGCACTGCATCTTTTGTTGAAACATCTCAGTTGGTATTCTGTCAATTCCTGGAGTCTTGTTTTTTGCCTGTGCCTTCACGTGTAGCTTGGACTTCTTCCTCAGCACCATCGGTTGTTGATCATATGCAACATCCTGAAATGACTGAAGGTCTACCAATTCTTTTTGGTACAGTGACTCTGTGTATTCCTTCCATCTTCTTTTGATGCTACCTGCGTCGTTCAGTATTTTATCCATAGAATCCTTCACTATTGTAACTCAAGGTCTTAACGTGTTCTTTCTGACAACGAATGCAATGCCATTTCTCTTCAGGTTGTCATTCCCTGAAGTAGATCATATGATTATCTGATACAAAATGGCCAATACTAGCCCATTTCAGCTCACTAAAGCCCAGGTTATTGATGCTATGTATTCCATTTCATTTTCTACCAGTTCCAATTTTCCTAGATTCATACTTCGTACATTCCACTTTCTGATTATGAATGGATGTTTGGAGCTGTTTCTTTCCGTTTTGAGGCATGTCACATCAGCAGATGAAGGTCCCAAAAGTTTAAGTCCATCCATGTCATTGAGGTTGACTCTACTTTGAGGAGGCAGCTCTTCTCCAGTTGTCTTTTGAATGTCTTCCAATCTGGGGGGCTCATTTTCTGGCACTACATCAGACAATGTTCTGCTGCTATTCCTAAGGTTTTCACTGTCTAATTTTTTTCAGAAGTAGATCTCCAGGTCCTTCTTCCTAGTCTGTCCAAGTTTGAATGCTCAGCTGAAACCTGTCCAGCATGAATGACCCTGCTGGTATTTGAATACCAGTGGCATAGCCTCCAGCATCACAGCAACATGTAAGCCCCCACAATAGGACAAACTGGCATATGCATATGCTTTTAATCATTCACATCTAGTATACTTACTGCTAGAATTGAATAAAAAATATTGCTTTCTCTTATATCATATTGTGCTCTAGCTAAACGAGATCAAACATCTAGATTTATTAAAAAATTAAAACAGGAGCTGATGTTTCCCTTGTTTACTAATATGTTACATATTTGTGCTCAGTTTCTTGAAGAAACACTATCAAAAGTTCCAGGGATATCGTTGTTAAAACTGTTCTTATGTACATGTAAATGCTATAAAAAATTACCTGTTTTTAGAAACTTTGAAAGAAAGGATCCCAAAAGGATAGACAATGAATTTAATGATACTGTGTCATTTGCCAATATTCACTGGTTGAATTGTGCAAGTTTTACAAAAACTTATTATATTGTTATCTCAAATTCAAGATTTTTATGAAACAAAAATACTTGCCAATGGAAGCAACCAAGGTGCCCATCAAAAGATGAATGGATAAATAAATTATGGTGTATTCATACAATGGAATACTATGGAACAATAAAAAACAACGATGAATCCATGAAACAACTCATAACATGGAAGAATCTAGAAGGCATTATGCTGAGTGAAATTACTCAGTGGCAAAAGACAAATATTGTATGAGACCACTATTATAAAAACTCAAGAAATAGTTAAAACACAGAAGAAAATATTCTTTGATGGTTACAGGATAGGGAGGGAGGGAGAGGGATATACACTAATTAGATAGTAGAGAAGAACTATTTTAGGTTAAAGGAAAGACAACATACAATACAGGAGAGGTCAGGACAACTGGACTAAATCAAGAGCAAAGAAGTTTCCTGAATACAACAGAAAACTTCAAAGGCCAGAGTAGCAGGGGCAAGAGTCTGGGGACCATGGTTTCAGGGGACATCTAGGTCAATTGGCATAACAAAACATATTCAGAAAACATTCTGCATTCCACTTTGGTGAGTAGCGTCTGGGGTCTTAAATGCTAGCAAGTGGCCATCTAAGATGCATCACCTGGAACAAAGGAGAATAAAGAACACCAAAGACACAGGGTAATTATAAACCCAAGAAACAGAAAGGGCCACATAAACCAGAGACTACATCAGCCTAAGATGAGAAGCACTAGATGGTGCCCAGCTACAACTGATGACTGCCCTGACAGGGAACAAAACAGAGAATCCCCAGTGGAGCAGGAGAACAGTGGTACACAGACCTCAAATTCTTGTAAAAAGACCAGACTTAATGGTCTGACTGAGGCTAGAAGGACCCTGGAGGTCATGGTCCCCAGACTTTCTGTTAGCCCAAGACTGGAACCATTCTGAAAGCCAACTCTTCAGGAAAGATATTGGACTAGATAATAAGATAGCAAATGATACTGGTGAGAAATGAGTTTCTTGGCTCAAGTAGACACATGAGCCTATGTGGGCAGCTCCTGTCTGGAGGTGAGAAGAGGGGGACAGGAGCTGGCTGAATGGACACAGGGAATACTGGGTGGAGAGGAGGAGTGTGCTGTCTCATTAAGGGGAGAGCAACTAGGAGTACATAGCAAGGTGTATATAAGTTTTTGTATGTGAGATAGACTTGATTTGTAAACTTTCACTTAAAGCACAATAAAAAAAATACTTGCCAAATATTTGATATTCAAAGACAAAAAATGGCAGTGTGATTCATGTTTCCTCACTAATATCACAGTGCATATAAATGAACTAAATTTGAAGCACCAATGAAAAGTTTGTGGCCTAGCTAGACAGATTGAGTTGTACATATAAGAAACACTGTTGAAATTGAAACTGTATATAATGAAGATCAATAATAATGATCCTACACATTTTCCTAACATGAACCAATAAGTAAAATATTTTAATTGCAAACCACAGCCATATAATTAGTTTTCAAAAGCAACAAGTAAAATTGGAAGAAGACTTTGTTGATATTGATATAGCTAGAACTGCTTTTCAGTTAAGTGATATCACTTTAAATTCAATGATAACAATACACAACTGACACAAAAATTAGAGAATTTTTCAACTTTAACACATACACTTTTGAAATTGAAATGCTTTTATCTCAAGGTTGAATAAATTCTAAAAAAAAAAAAAAAAAAAAATTAGCCTGTTGATAGGATTCAGTTACTAGGAAAAAAAATATTTCTTGGTACTTGATTCAGTTTTTGGAGAACAATTTAATTATATTAGTATAGAACTTTGGTGTATGAACCTAGTTTTTCTTCTGTAAATTTCTTCAAATCTACAAATAGGTCTAGTATTTCCAATAAAAATCCAGTGTCTGACACAAGGAAAATATAAGCCCAAGAGACAGAAAGGGCCACATAAACCAGAGACTACATCAGCCTGAGACCAGAAGAACTAGATGGTGTCTGGCTACCACCAATGACTGCCCTGACAGGGAACACAACAGAGAGTCCCTGATGGATCAGGAGAAAAGTGGGGTGCAGAACTCAAATTCTAATTAAAAGACCAGACTTAATGATCTGACTGAGACTGGAGGAACTCCAGAAAATATGGACTCCGGACTCTCTGTTAGCCCAGAACTGAAATCTTTCCCAAAGTCAACTCTTCAGACAAAGATTAGACTGGACTGTAAGACAAAAAATGATACTCATGAAAAGATTCTTGAGACTAAATGGGCAGCTCCTGTCTGGAGACGAGATGAGAAGGCAAAAAGGGACAGGAGCTGGTTGAACGGACGTGTGAAGTTCGGGTTGGAAAGGATGAGTGTGTTGTCACATTATACAGAGACCAACTAGGGTCACACAACAATGTGTATAAAAATTTTTGTAGGAGAAGCTAACTTGAACTGTAAACTTCCACTTAAAACACACACGCACAAAAATCTAGTGTCTGAAATGAGATATGTTGTAAGTATAATATAAACACCAGATTCTGAAGATTCAGAAACAAAAATACAGTGTAAAATATACCCAAATAATTTTTATATTGTTGAAGTAATAATCTTTGGTATATATTTTGTTAAATAAAAACTATTAATAAAACTAACTTTACATGTTTCCATTTACCTTTTTAATGTGCTTTCTAGAAAATTAAAAATTATATATTTGCTTTACATTAAAATTCTAATTAAAAGTACCAATATAAAATATTACAGTTTCTCTTCTATTGCTATTTTAAAGCAATTGTATAAATCTTACAGGTTGAACCTAAATTTGGGAATTTCTGAACCCCTGAATAGATTTTAAGCTTCTGACTGTCAGGGATTCATTTCTTCATAGAACCATGTGTACCGTTCTGAATTGAAAAATAGTTGTTGAACTGATTTGGCAGTAGATGTGGTTATCAAATAGCAATAGGAACCCTGGGGCCTAAAGGATAATAAAATAATTCAAAAAGGAAGAAGAGGGAAAAAATTAATTTTAGATACAGAAGCACTGCCTATAGGTAATGGCTATGTGTCAAAATTTTAATTGGACCAATACCTTAATTCATTCCTTAAAGAAATATTTTTATAACTCCATCGTTTTCCCAATATTGGGTGTATTCAAATTCAATAGGTTGTATTATCTTTCCTAAAGACTGGTATGTATCGTCTACTAGAACAGATTGGCAAATCATCAAGTAGATTTGATACAGTTTGATAAAACTAGTTTAAGAGAATTTAAAAGGCACTATTAAAACACACACTTGGTGGCACTGTGTTTAAGTGCTCGGCTGCTAACTGAAAGGTTGATAGTTTGAACCCACCAGCAGCTCTGCAGAAGAAAGCTGTGGCAGTTGGCAGTTTGCTTCCATAAAGATTTACAGCCTTCAAAGCCATATGGGACAGTTCTACTCTCTCCTATAGGGTTGTTATGAGTCAGAATTTACTGGATGGCAATGGGTTTATTAAAATACACACAAACATACACACATACCAGTGTCTAACATATTCTCAAGGGAAACCTGATTTAAGCACAGATAGAGAAAGAAAAATCCATGAAGGAGGCTAAAAAATAGTGGCCCAAGAAGAAATAGTGGTCAAATGGTGTTGTCGAGGAAGCCAAATGAGGAAAAGGGCTTAAATGAGGAAAGCTGACAAAGTCTAAATTGACAAAAGCTAGGAACAGTATAGAAGAATTAAAATTTGCCTTTCGATTTAGTAACGATGACGTAATAGGGTACTAGACCACTTTGCCTAAACTAGTAGGAACAGACGCTAGACTGCAGGAGATCAAGGAGAAATGAAGAAGAAATGCAAAAATGTGGACAATGAGTAAGAAACTCTTCATTAACAAACTTCTCATGAAAGAGGAGAGAGAGGGGAATAGTGCTAGATGAAATGGAACACGAGGTTGACAAAGGGCTTTCTTAAAATATAAGCATTTTTAAGTTAGGAGAGGAAAGTGGCGCCAGAAACACAAATCATGAATAAACAGGAGTGAAAGAAGATAATTTATGGGGCCAGATTCCTGAAGAAATTGGATATTTTAATACATAAACAGCTCAGAAGAGAATATGGAGGGGAAATAAAAATGTGATGCATTAATCCATGTGTCAGCATAGCTAGGCTACGTTTTGTTTGGTCAAGATGTAAATGTGAAGGTATTTTGAAGATGTGATTAACTTTTAAAATCATTTGTCTCTAAATCAAGGGGATTATCCTCAATAATGTGACTGGGCCTCATCCAATCAGTTAAAGCCCTTAAGAGTAAAAAAAAAAAAAAAACAAGGTTTCCTGAGAAAGAAAAAAATCCTGCTTCATGACTGTAATGGAGAAATCATGTCTGGGTTTCTGGTCTGCTGCCTGCCCTAAAGATTTCAGACTCAAGACTGATTGAGTATGTGGCCTGCTCACTGACCTACAGATTTTGGATTTGCCAGGCCCCAAAATCATATCACCCAATTCTTTAAGATAAATATTTTTCTCTACATATATAATCTCTTGATTCTGTTTCTCTGAAGGACCCTCACTAATACAATAAATAAGGGGTAAGAATAAAAATGCTCTTTGAATTTATGAGACTGTAATAATCAATGCCAAAAGAATAAGGGAACAGAGAGACTAAGGCCAAGAACTGAGGAACTCCAACACTTAAAATTTTGGTAAATGAGTGTAAAGCATCAGAAGAGAATGGAAAGGACAGTTCAGTGAAGAAGGAGCATAATCAGGAGACTGTGGTAGTTCACGGATAGTTTTAGCAGAAGATTAGATACAGCTAAAGAGATAACAGCTGCTTTGAAATATGTATTAGAAGACCAGAAGAAAATCCTGAGAATGAAGCACAGAGAGAAAAAGAAAAGAAAAGTCAGAACACAGTTTAAGAGACGTAGGAAATATTACATATATTACATATATATGTATTCAAACTGCCGACTTTTTAGTTAGCAAACTCTTAACCACTGCGACACCAGGGTTGCATAAAATATATACGTAAATACACACACACATATATATGTAGTACAAATAGTTAAGCATTGGCCTACTAACTGAAAGGCCAGTGGCTCAAACCCAGCCAGAGGCACCTTGGAAGTAAGGTCTGGTATCTGTTTCCAAAAGGTCACTGCCTTGACAACCCTGTGGAGTAGTTCTATTCTACATCCAGGGGGTCACCATGAGGTGGAATTACGTCTACAGCAACTAACAACAACAGGACATATATTAAGAATCCCACAAGGAATGAAAGAGGGGGCCAGAATCAGTACGTGAGTTAATACGTTTAATAACTTCTAGGACTGAAGAGAGTTATCGAGCCTATTAACCTCTAGCAGGATAAATACAAACAAACCAACCATAGGGCACAGCATTGTAAAACTCCTAAAATCAAAGCCAAGGTGAAAATCTTAAGAACTACCTGAGAAATATGATACACTACTCCAAAGAAGCAATAATAATATTAATACCTGGTTTTTCATCAAAAACAAGAGAAGCAAAGAGACAATGTAATGATAACTTTAAAGTGCTGGAAAAAAAAAATAGAAAAACTGAAGCCTAGAAATCCACATTCAGTGAAAAGATCCTGAAAAAAATGAAGGTCATATAGCATAATTTTAAGATAAAAACAGAGAAGTAGCTACCAAGAGACTTAAACTGACGTAAATGCTTAAAGATGTTCTTCAGGAACTGTGATATCAATCCCAAAAGGAACATGGGTGAAGCAGAAAAGATCAAAAGGTAACAAAAAGAGCAAGTATGGAATTAAATTTAAATGATTTATAAGCAACAGCAAAAGTGTCTTGTGAAGTTTAATTGTATACAGAAAATCAGAAGACATACCCCAAAGTATATAAGAGTTACATAAATTGATTTAAACTGTTCTAAGACCCATACATTATCAATGAAGAAGCAAAGAAATTGATTTACATTATGTTTTGATAAGTCAAGGATGCAGGTTTAATTTTTAGGAGAACCATAAAAAGGATAATAAAAAATGTATTATTAACAACTTACCACCATGTGTCTGTCAGTTTGTAAGTACAGTGGGGGCTTGCATATTGCTGTGATGCTGGGAGCTATGCCATCGGTACTCAAAGACCTGCAGGGTCACCCATGGCAGACAAGTTTCAGCTGAGCTTCCAGACTAGGAAGAAGGACCCAGAGTCTGCTTCTGAAAAGAATTGTCTAGTGAAAATCTTATGAATAGCAGCAGAACATTGCCTGATATAGTGCCAGAAGACAAGCCCCAGATTGGAAGGCACTGAAAATACGACTGAGGAGGAGCTGTTTCCTCAAAGTAGAGTTGACCTTAATGACATGGATGGAGTCATGCTTTCGGGACCTTCATTTGCTGGTGTGGCAGTACTCAAAATGAGAAGAAACAGCTGCAAACATCCATTAATAATCAGAACACAGAACGTATGAAGTATGAATCTAGGAAAATTGGAAATCATCAAAAATGAAATGGAAACAAAAAGCAAAGAAGTTTCCTGAATAAAGCAAACGCTTTAAAGTCCAGAGCAGAAGGGGCAGGGGTTTGGGGACCATGGTTTCAGAGGACATCTAGGTCAAATGGCGTAATAGAATCTATTAGGAAAACATTCTGCATCCTGCTACCAAGAGGCCATCTAAGATGCATCAATTAGTCTCAACTCACCTGGAGTAAAGGAGAATGAAGACCACCAAAGACACAAGGTAATTATGAACCCAGGAGACAGAAAGGGCCACATAAATCAGAGACTACATCAGCCTGAGACCAGAAGAACTAGATGGTGCCCAGCTATAACCGATGACTGCCCTGACAGGGAACGCAACAAAAATCCCTGATGGAGCAGGAGAGCAGCGGGGTGCAGACCTCAAATTCTCATAAAAAACAAGACTTAATGGTCTGACTGAGACTAGAAGGACCTCAGAGGTCATGATCACCATACCTTCTACTAGCCCAAGACTGGAACCATTCCCAAAGCCAACTCTTCAGATAGGGATTGGACTGGACTATAAGATAGAAAATGATACTGGTGAGGAATGAGCTTCTTGGCTCAAGTAGACATATGAGACTATGTGGGCAGCTCCTGTCTGGAGGTGAGATGAGAAGGCAGAGGGAGACAGAGGCTGGATGAATTGACATGGGAATACAGGGTGGAGAGAAGGAGTGTGCTGTCTCATTAGGGGGAGAGCAACTAGGAGTATATAGCAAGGTGTATATAAATATTTGTATGAGAGATTGACCTGATTCGTAAGCTTTCACTTAAAGCACAATAAAAAATTAAAAAAAAAAAAATGAATGCATAAACATCAATATCCTAGGGATTAAAGAACTGAAATGGACTAGCATTGGCCATTTTGAATCAGACAATCATATGGTCTACTATGCTGGGAAAGACAACTTGAACAGATATGCCATTGCATTCATCATCACAGAGGACATTTCAGGATCTATCTTGAAGTACAATGCTGTCAGTGATAAGATAATATCCATACACCTACAAGGAAGACCAATTAAGACAACCCTTAAGCTCAGAGAGGAAGAAATTGGAGATTTTTACCAACTTCTGCTTTCTGGAATTGATTGAACATGCAATCAGGATACATTGATAATTACTGGTGATTGAAATGCAAAAGTTGGAAAAAAATAAGAAGGATCCATAGTTGGAAAATAGGGCCTTGGTGATAGAACTGATGCTGGAGATTGCATGATAGAATTTTGCAAGACCAGTGACTCCTTCATTGCAAATACCTTTTTTCACCAACATAAAGGGCAACTATACATGTGGACCTCGTCAGATGAACTACACAGGAATCAAATCAACTACATCTGTGGAAAGAGATGATAGAAAAGCTCAATATCACCAGTCAGAGGAATGGCAGGGGCCAATTGCAAAACAGACCACCAATTATTCACATGCAAGTTCAAGCTGAAACTGAAGAAAACTAGTAAAAATCCACAATAGCCAAAATATGACCTTGAGTATATCCCACCTGAATTTAGAGACCATCTCAAGAAGAGATTTAATGCACTGAACACTAATGACCGAAGACCAGACAAGTTGTGGAATGATATCAAGGACCTCACACATGAAGAAAGGAGGAGGTCATTAAAAAGACAGAAGAGAAAGACGAGACCTAAATGGATGTCAGAACAGACTCTGAAACTTGCTCTTGAATGTCAAGTAGCTAAAGCAAAAGGAAAAAATGATGAAGTAAAGAGGTGAACAGAAGATTTCAAAGGGCGGCTCGAGATTACAAAGTAAAGTATTATAATGACATGTGCAAAGACCTGGAGATAGAAAACCAAAAGGAAAGAACTTACTTGGCATTTCCCAAGCTGAAAGAACTGAAGAAAAAGTTCAAGACTTGAGTTGCAATACTGAAGGATTCTACTGGGAAAATATTAAACGATACAGGAAGCATCAAAAGAAGATGAAAAGAATACAAAGAATCATTATACCAAAAAGAACTGGTTAACATTCAACTATTTCAGGAGGTATCATATGATTAGGAACTGATGGTACTGAAGGAAGAAGTCCAAGCTGCACTGAAGGCGTTGGCGAAAAACAAGGCTCCAGGAATTGACAGAATACTAATTGAGATGTTTCAGCTAACAGATATAGTACTGGAAATGCTCACTTGTCTATGCCAAGAAATTTCAAAGACAGCTACTTAGCCAAACAACTGGAAGAGATCCATATTTTTGCCTCTTCCCAAGAAAGGTTATCCAACCAAATGTGGAAATTATCAAATAGTATCATTAATATCACAGAAAGTAAAATTTTGCTGAAGATTATTCAGAAGTGGCTGCAGCAATATATTGACAGGGAACTGCCAGAAATTCAAGCCAGATTCAGAAGAGGACATGGAACTAGGGATATCATTGCTGATGTCAGATGTATCCTGGCTGAAAACAGAGAATAACAGAAAGATGTTTGCCTGTGTTTTATTGACTATGCAAAGGCATTCCACTGTGTGGATCATGACAAATTATGGACACCAGTAGGAAGAACAGGAATTCCTGAACACTTAAGTTTGCTCATGAGGAACCTGTACATACATCAAGAGACAGTCATTGGAACAGACAAGGGATACCGCAAGATTTAAAGTCAGGAAAGGTGTGTATCAGGGGTGTATTCTTTCACCATATGTATTCAATCTCTATGCTGAGCAAATAATCCCAAAAGCTGGGCTATATGAAGAAGAACAGGTCATCAGGATTGGAGGAAGACTCATTTACCACGTGTGTTATTCAGATGACACAACCTTACTTTCTGAAATTGAAGAGGACTTGAAGCACTTACTGATGAAGATCAAAGAACACAGCTTTCAGTACGGATTACACCTCAACATAAAGAAACCAAAAATCTTCACAACTGGACCAATGAGCAACATCATGATAAATGGAGAAAAGACTGAAGCTGTCAAGGATTTCATTTGACTTGGATCCACAATCAACACCTATGGAACCAACAGTCAGAAAATCAAAAGACACATAGACCTCTTTAAAGTGTTAAAAAGCAAAAATGTTATCTTGAGGACTAAGGTGCGTCTGACCTAAGCCATGGCATTTTGAACCGTCTCATATTCATGCAAAAGCTGGACAATGAATAAGGAAGAATGAAGAAGAATCGATGCATTTGAATTGTGATGTTGGTGAAGAACATTGAGTATACCATGGACTGAGAACAAATCTGTCTTGGAAGAAGTGCAACCAGAATGCTCCTTGGAAGCAAAGATGGTGAGACTACATCTTACATAGTTTGGACGTGTTGTCAGCAGGGATCAGTCCCTGGAGAAAGACATCATGCTTGGTAAAGTAGAGGGTCAGCTAAAAGAAGAAGATCCTCAACGGGATGAATTGACATAGTGGCCACAACAATGAACTTGGGCATAACAATGATTGTGAGGATGGCGCAGGACCAAGGAAGTGTTTCACTTCATTGTACATAGGGTTGCTGTGAGTTGGAATTGACTCGACGGCACCTAACAACATTAACAACTTGAGGTGTGAGGAGAAATAACTAAATGTGTTTAATTAATTGGAAGGAATTAAGCAAATGAGAGAAAATGACAGAATGTAAGAAAGGTATAGTAAGTGAATACTTAACACAGTAGATTTATACCAAAATATATCTGTGGTTACATTAAATGCACATAGATGAACCACAAATATTGTCTCTTTGGATTTAAAATATTAACTATATTATACTTAACAGAAAAACACATATATATGGAATACAGAAAGGGCAAAGTAAAAAAAAAAAATTAAAAAAGGGGGAGGAAAATTTTTACACCACTAAAAATTGGATCAAAATAAAGTGACCGAAGTAATTTTTTTTTCCTGACAAAGATTTGTAAGCAAAAAGCATTGTGAGACATAAAGAACACTTCACAGAAATACAAAAGCAAAATTATCAGGAAAATTTAAAATTTATGTTTTTTATGTAACGAATAACATCGCTTCAAAATAAGTACTACAAAATACACCAAAAACAAAAGAAAAAACTACATAAATCTACATTTATAATGGAAAATTTAACATACTTCATTAATAATTAAGCCAAAAAACCAAACCCAAACCCAGTGCTGTCGAGTCGATTCTGACTCATAGGGACCCTATAGGACAGAGTAGAACCGCCCCATAGAGTTTCCAAGGATTGCCTGGCAGATTCGAACTGCTGACCCTTTGGTTAGCAGCCTTAGCACTTAACCACTACACCACCAGGGTTTCCTCATTAATAATCACACAAAATAATTACATAAAATTCACTAAGGACAATTAACAAAAAATGTGTAATTGAGATATATAGGACACTGCTCCCCAGAGATCAGAATGTATGTCCTCTTTAATTATACTTGGCACAGTTTTAAAAAATAGGAATATCCTGGCTGTTAATCAAGTCTCAACAGTAACAGTAAATACACCATATTATTTACAATTGAGAAATACAGGGATTAAAGAAAAAAAAATCCCAGTGGGATTCAGGAAATAATTTGAACTAAGTAGCAATAAAATTTTTTTTTAGCAATAAAAATACTGCATATTAAAATTTGCTTGATTTACAAAAGCTAAGTTTAGAGGAAAATATAGTTTAAAATACTAGGACAGAAGAAAAGATTTTTTAAATAACCAATAAATTGGAAAAATAACGCCAGTGACCTAAGCCTATCCGGTCAGCATTCTGTGCATACAGGAGTCAGAGATTTTTCATGTACCGGGAGCCCTGGTGGTGCAGTAGTTAAGCGTTTGGCTGCTAACCAAAAGGCCAGCAGTTCGAATCCACTAGCCCCTCCTTGGAAACACTATGGAGCAGTTCTACTCTGTCCTATAGGATCCCTATGAGTCAGAAACCACTCGATGGCGAAGGGTTTGGTTATAGTTTTAACATGGGCAGTGGATGCTTGATCTCAGTTAGTGTTCCCAAGGTCCCAAAATATTTTAATCTTTGGGATTTTGCACTAAGAAATCGGAATTCTTTGGTTCTTAAGAATTCTCTCATCTTTGAGATGGTCTTGATAGATAATCCATCGACTGGAGAAAGTTTCATATTATTTTTTTCCTAAATAATGCTCTTCGACATACTGTAAAATGGTGCATCGTTACTTAGAGGTAGCAGGCTTGGGCTCGAAGGATATTGTCAAAAATTTTGTCCTTTGCCTGCTATCAGTATGTTCAAGACACCTATAAAGTGTTCTGCTTTGCAGTGAGTGCTGTGATTTAAAACATATCTGACAACAAGTTTTATCTTTCTTAAAAGTACTTCCAACAATTTTCATATCTTTTACTATTTAAAAAAAAAGGTTGGTATCAAGTTGATTCTGATTCACTGTTGTTGTTATTGTTGTTAGTTGCTATCCAGTCGGTTCCGACTCATAGCAACCCTATGCACAACAGAGCAAAACACTGCCTGGTCCTGCCCCATTCCCACAATTGTTGTTATGCTTGAACTCATTGTTGCAGCTATCAAGTCAATCCATCTCATAGAGGGTCTTCCTTTTTTTCCCTGACCCTCTACTTTACCAAACATGACGCCCTTCTCCATGGACTGATCTCTTCTGACAACATGTTCGAAGTATGTGAGACATAATCTCGTCATCCTTGCTTCTAAGGAGCATTCTGGTTGTACTTCTTCCAAGACAGATGTGCTCATTCTTTTTGCAGTCTATGGTATATTCAATATTCCTCACCAACACCACAGTTGAAAAACGTCAATTCTCCTTCAGTCTTCCTTAGTCATTGTCCAGCTTTTGCATGCCTATGAAGCAATTGAAAACACCATGGCTTGGGTCAGGCACGCTTTAGTCCTCAAAGTTACATCCTTGCTTTTCAACACATTAAACAGATTTCTGTGGCTGATTTGCCCAATGGAATGCTTCTTTTGACTTCTGGACTGCTGCTTCTATGGATGTTGATTGTGGATCCAAGTCAGATGAAATCCTTGATAACCTCAATCTCCTCTCCATTTACCATGATGTTGCTTTTGGGGCCATTTGTGCGGATTTTTGGTTTCTTTATGTTGGGGTATAATCCATACTGAAGGCTGTGGTCTTTTATCTTCATCAATAAGTCCTCTTTACTTTTAGCAAGCAAGATTGTGTCATCTGTATAAAACAGGTTGTTAATGAGACTTTATCCAATCCTGATGCCTCATTTTTCTTCGTATAATCCAGCTTCTCGGATTGTTTGCTCAGCATACAGATTGAATAGGTATGGTGAATGGATACAACCCTGAAGCACACCTTTCCTGACTTTAAACCATGCAGTATCCCCTTATTCTGCTCGAACAACTGCCTCTTGTTCCATGTACAGATTCCTCATGACCACAATTAAATGTTCCAGAATTCCCATTCTCTACAACATTATCCATAATATGTTATGATTCACACAGTCAAATGCCTTAGCATAATCAATAAAACACAGAAAAACATCTTTCTGGTATTCTATGCTTTCAGCCAGGATCCATCTGACATCAACAATCATATCCCTGGTTCTGATTCCTCTTTAAATCCGGCTTGACTTTCTGGCAATCCCCTCTCAATACACTACTACAGCAGCTTTGGAATGATCTTCAGCAAAATTTTGTTTGCATGTGATATTAATGATATTGTTTGATAATTTTCCACATTTGGTTGGATCATCTTTCTTAGAACTAGGCATAAATAAGGATCTCTCCGAGTTGCTTGGCCAGGTAACTATCTTCCAAATTTATTGGTATAGATGAGTGAGCATTTTCAACACTGCATCTCTTTGTTGCAACTTCTCAGTTGGTGTTCTGTCAATTCCTGGAGTCTTGTTTTCACCAATGCCTTTAGTGCAGCTTGGACTTCTTCCTTCAGTTCCATTGGTATGATCATATGTTACCTCCTGAAATGGTTTAACATTGACCAATTCTTTTTGGTATAATGACTATGTGTATTCTTTCCATTTTCCTTTAATGCTTCCTGCATCATTTAATATTTTCCCTGTAGAATCCTTCAGTATTGCAACTCAAAGTTTGAATTTTTTTCTTCAGTTCTTTCAGCTTGAGAAATGCTAAGCATGTTCTTCCCTTTTGGTTTTCTATCTCCAGCTCTTTGCACATGTCATCATAACATTTTACTTTGTCATCTCCTGCTCCCCTTTGAAATCTTCTGTTCAGCTCATTTACTTCATCATTTTTTCCTTTTGTTTTAGCTACTCGACATTCAAGAGCAAGTTTTAGAGTCTCTTCTGACATCCATTTAGGTCTTTTCTCTCTCTCCTGTCTTTTTATTGACCTCTTGCTTTCTTCAGGTATGATGTTCTTGATGTCATTCCACAAGCTCATCTGGTCTTCAGTCATTAGTGTTCAGTGGGTCAAATCTATTCTTGAGATGGTCTCTAAATTTAGGTGTGATATACTCGATTGTACTTTTGTTCTCATGAACTTATTCTAGTTTTCTTCAGTTTCAACTTGAATTTGCTTATGAATAATTGCTGGTCTGATCTGTAATCTGTCCCTGGCCTTGTTCTGATTGGTGATGTTGAGCTTTTCTATCATCTCTTTCCATAGATGTAGTCAATTTGATTCCTGTGTATTCCGTCTGACGAGGTTCACGTGTATAGTCACCGTTGGTGAAAAAAGGTATTTGCAATGAAGGAGTTGTTGGTCTTTCAAAATTAAATCATGTGTTCTCTGGCATAGTTTCTATCAACAAGTCTGTATTTTCAAACTACCGATCCTTCTTTGTTTCCAACTTTTACATTCCAATCACCAATAATTACCTGTGCATCCTGATTGCATGTTCAATCAATTTCAGACTGGAAAAATGGGTAAAAATCTTCAATTTCTTCATCTTTGGCCTTAGAGGTTGGTGTGTAAACTTGAATAATACTCGTATTAACTGGTCTTCCTTGTAGGCATATGGCTATTTCCTATCACTACAGCATTGTACTTCAGGAGAGATCTTGACGTGTTCTTTTTGATGAAGGTAACACCATTGCTCTTCAAGTTGTTGTTCCTGGCGTAGTAGACCATCTGATTGTCCAATTCAAAATGACCCATACCAGTTCATTTCAGCTCACTAATACCTAAGATGTTGATGTTTATTCATTCCATTTCATTTTTGATGATTTCCAATTTTCCTTGATTTATACTTCATACATTTCAGGTTCCAATCATTAATGGAGGTTTGCAGCTGTTTCTTCTCATTTTGAGTCATGCCACTTCAGCAAATGAAGTCCTGAAAGCTTGACTTCATCAACGTCATTACGGTCAACTTTACTTAGAGGAGGCAGCTCTTCCCCAGTTGCAGTTTGAGTGCCTTCCAATCTGAAGGGCTCATCTTCCAGCACTATATCAGACAATATTCTGCTGCTATTCATAAGGTTTTCACTGACTAATTCTTTTCAGAAGTAGACTGCCGGGTCCTTCTTCCCAGTCTGTTTTGTCTGGAAGCTCAGTTGAAACTTGTCTGACATGGGTGCTCCTGCAGGTATTTGAATACCAGTGGCATAGTTTCCAGCATCACGGGAACGCACAGTATGACGAACTGACAGATGCATGGGGTACCATGGGATTCATAGGGCCCATATAACACAGACTAGAACTGCCCCATAGGGTTTCCAAGGCTGTAATCTTTATTGAAGCAGACTGCCACAACTTCTTCCTGCAGAGAGGCTTATGGGTTCAAACAGCTGACCTTTTGTTTAGCAGCCAAGCGCTTAACCACTGCACCACCAGCAGTTCCTTACTAACTATTAGAGGTATCTATAACTGATTAGTGACAAAATAATTGAATTTGCTGTTTTTACAAAGAATTGTAACCTATAGTGAATGCTCAAACACTGAAAAATACCAGTGAACATAATTGGGTAGTAGTCAAATAACATATAGGTTCTTGGGTGGTGCAAAGAATTTGCATTTAACACTTGGAGTCACCATGAATCAAGATGAACTTGATGGAACCTAACAACAACTAACAGAAAGAATGGTGATTTGAGTCCATCCAGCAGTGCCACAGAATAAAGGCCTGGTTGTCTGCTTCTGAAAAGATTATAAGCAAGAAAACCCTATGGAGCTCAGTTTTACTCTGTAACACATGGAGTTACCATGAGTTGGAATCAACCTGAAGACAACGGGTTTGGTTTCAGTTAATTTGAATAACCGTTCAGACCTCCTAGCAAAGTTAATAGCACCACACAGAATCACATATCAAAATTTAAAATTTAATAAGTTATTTTGTTTCCAGTGGTTTTTTATTTGCTTATTTATTTTGTGGAACATCACTCTTAGGATTTATATAAAGTATATATATATATATATTTTTTTATATAAAACTAAAAAAAAATTGTTATTCAAATTAATTAGTGTAAACCTATTAATATGAATTTTATTTGCAACAATGACTCACTGTTTTCAGTAAACGTAGGTACATCTCTCACACACGCTCATATATTGCATGGCAACAGCTACAAGCAGTGCTGACTGCTTAGGCTGGGCTGGCTTTTCTCCTACGTGTGCCTGTTCCTGTCCCTAGAAAAGGCAAACTTAACATTTGACCCCACAAATCAGCAGTTCCTGCACTTGTTTTCTGCTTAACTTCCATGGAATCCTTCAGACCAATAAAATCTCTTTGTTGGGAGGCGGGGGCCAAGATGGCGGACTAGGTGGATGCTACCGCGGATCCCTCTTGCAACAAAGACTCAGAAAAACAAGGGAATCGATCACATACATAACAATCTACGAACTCTGAACAACAAGCACAGACTTAGAGACGGAAAACGAACAAATACGGGCAGACAGCAACTGTTTTCAGAACTAGGAGCCAGCGCACCAGGCAGGTGACCTTCGGAGCTCGATCTGGGGCAGAGCCCAGGGGGGCAGACGGCACAGAAAGGGGGCCCACCCCTTCCCCCCCGAACCCATCCCGGGAGGAAGTCTAGCAGGTTGGCGCGGGCGGCGTAGGGGCGCAGCCGGAGGGAGAAGCACCCGGGAGGCAGTGACTGATCTGGGAGAGGGGAGAACAGCGTCCCAGCTGGGGTGCCGTCCCGCCGGGAGTCAGGCGAGAAGCCGACGGGGCGCGAGCGGGGGGGGGGTCAACTATATTTCCCTAAAGTGACCCCAGGGCGGGGCCCACACGTTCGTGCGGGAGGACGCACACCCAGTCCGCGCGTGTGGCACGGCACACCAGAGGGAGAAATCTCCGGAAGTGTCTGGTCTCAAAACAGGGAAAGCAGCATCCTAGACGGGGAGCCATTCCGCTGGGATCTGGGGGCGCGCCGGCGCGCGCGGGCGGGGCATGACCGCGGGGTCCATTTTTATTGCCCTGAATTGACCCAGGGGGCGGGCCCACCTGGCCATACAGGTGACGCCAAACCAGTTCGCGCGAGAGGTGTGGTGCTCCGGAAGGAGAAGTCCCCGGGAGGAAGTGACTGGTTCCGGAACGGGGAAAGCAGCATCTCAACCCGGAAGTCATCCCGCTGGGATTTGGGCGCGCGCACGGGCGGGGCATGACCGCGGGGTCCATTTTTATTACCCTGAATTGACCCAGGGGGCGGGACCACCTGGTCGTGCGAGTGACGCCCTCCCAGTTTGCGCGAGAGGTGTGCCACACCGGAAGGAGAAGTCCCCGGGAGGAACTGATTGGTTCCGAAGCGCAGAAAGTAGCGTCCCAGACGGGGTGCCGCCCTGCCGGGGCTTGGGCGTGCGCACGAGCGGGGCGTGAGCGCGGAGTCCATTTTTATTGCCCTGAATTGACCCAGGGGGCGGGCCCACCTGGCCATACAGGTGACGCCAAACCAGTTCGCGCGAGAGGTGTGGTGCTCCGGAAGGAGAAGTCCCCGGGAGGAAGTGACTGGTTCCGGAACGGGGAAAGCAGCATCTCAACCCGGAAGTCATCCCGCTGGGATTTGGGCGCGAGCACAGGCGGGGTGTGACCGCGGGACCTAATTATAATCGCCTGAATAGACCCTGGGGGCAGGCCCACCCGTTAGTGTGGGAAACGCCCACCCAGTGCCCACGAGCGGTGCCGCGCACCGGAGGAAGTCCCCAGGAGGAAGTGACTGGTTTCCGAGCAAGGAAAGCAGTGTCCTAGCCAGGGACCCGTCCAGCCCGGATTTTGGCGAATGGGGGTGGAGCGTGAACGTGGTGTTCAGCTCTATATTCTGTGGTGCTACACTCCTAGCTCTCAGATCCCTCCCCCACCCTCCCCAGGCGACCCCATTAACATCCGAATACCCGGAGCCAGAGAGAGAATTCAGATAGCGATCTGACTGCATTTTTTTTTAGCTGACTACTTGGAAAATCTAGTTTCCCAGTGATGGCTCAGAGACAACAATCCATATCAAACCACATAAAGAAACAGACCGTGACAGCTTCTCCAACCCCCCAAACAAAAGAATCAAAATCTTTCCCAAATGAAGATACAATCCTGGAATTATCAGACACAGAATATAAAAAACTAATTTACAGAATGCTTCAAGACATCACAAACGAAATAAGGCAAACTGCAGAAAAAGCCAAGGAACACACTGATAAAACTGTTGAAGAACTCAAAAAGATTATTCAAGAACATAGTGGAAAAATTAACAAGTTGCAAGAATCCATAGAGAGACAGCATGTAGAAATCCAAAAGATTAACAATAAAATTACAGAATTTGACAATGCAATAGAAAGTCAGAGGAGCAGACTCGAGCAATTAGAATGTAGACTGGGACTTCTGGAGGACCAGGGTAACAACACCAACATAGCTGAAAAAAAATCAGATAAAAGAATTAAAAAAAATGAAGAAACCCTAAGAATCATGTGGGACTCTATCAAGAAGGATAACTTGCGAGTGATTGGAGTCCCAGAACAGGGAGGGGGGACAGAAAACACAGAGAAAATAGTTGAAGAACTCCTGACACAAAACTTCCCTGACATCATGAAAGACGAAAGGATATCTATCCAAGATGCTCATCGAACCCCATTTAAGATTGATCCAAAAAGAAAAACACCAAGACATATCATCATCAAACTTGCCAAAACCAAAGACAAACAGAAAATTTTAAAAGCAGCCAGGGAGAAAAGAAAGGTTTCCTTCAAGGGAGAATCAATAAGAATAAGTTCAGACTACTCAGCAGAAACCATGCAGGCAAGAAGGGAATGGGACGACATATACAGAGCACTAAACGAGAAAAACTGCCAACCAAGGATCATATATCCAGCAAAACTCTCTCTGAAATATGAAGGAGAAATTAAGATATTTACAGATAAACACAAGTTTAGAGAATTTGCAAAAACTAAACCAAGACTGCAAGAAATGCTAAAGGAGATTGGCCGGATGACCAATAATATCAGGTACCAGCACAATACAAGGTCACAAAACAGAACGTCCTGATATCAACACAACTCAAATAGGGAAAGCACAAAAACAAACAAATTAAGACTAATTCTAAAAAATAAATAAATAAACAAAATAATACACACAACAGGAAATCATGGAAATCAATAGATAAACGATGAAAATAATCAAAAAGAGGGACTAAATATAGGAGGCATTGAACTGCCAGATGGAGAGTGATACAAGGCGAAATAGAAGGATACAAGTTAGGTTTTTACTTAGATAAATAGGGGTAAATAAAAAGGTAACCACAAAAAGGAATATCAATTCCATAACTCAAGAAAAAAGCCAAGAAAAACGTAACGACTCAATAAACACAAAGTTAAACATTATGAAAATGAGGATCTCACAAGCTACTAAGAAAAACGTCTCAGCACAAAAAAGCATGTGGAAAAATGAAATGGCCAACAACACACATGAAAAGGCATCAAAATGACAGCACTAAAAACTTACTTATCTATAATTACGCTGAATGTAAATGGACTAAATGCACCAATAAAGAGACAGAGAGTCACGGACTGGATAAAAAAACACGATCCATCTATATGCTGCCTACAAGAGACACACCTTAGACTTAGAGACACAAACAAACTAAAACTCAAAGGATGGAAAAAAATATATCAAGCAAACAATAAGCAAAAAAGAAGAGGAGTAGCAATATTAATTTCTGACAAAATAGACTTTAGACTTAAATCCACCACAAAGGATAAAGAAGGACACTATATAATGATAAAAGGGACAATTGATCAGGAAGACATAGCCATATTAAATATTTACGCACCTAATGACAGGGCTGCAAGATACATAAATCAAATTTTAACAAAATTGAAAAGTGAGATAGACACCTCCACATATATAGTAGGAGACTTCAACACACCACTTTCGGAGAAGGACAGGACATCCAGTAAGAAGCTCAATAGAGACACGGAAGACCTACTTACAACAATCAACCAACTTGACCTCATTGACTTATACAGAACTCTCCATCCAGCTGCTGCAAAATATACTTTTTTTTCTAGCGCACATGGAACATTCTCTAGAATAGACCACATATTAGGGCATAAAACAAATCTTTGCAGAATCCAAAACATCGAAATATTACAAAGCATCTTCTCAGACCACAAGGCAATGAAGCTAGAAATCAATAACAGAAAAACTAGGGAAAAGAAATCAAATACTTGGAAAATGAACAATACCCTCCTGAAAAAAGACTGGGTTATAGAAGACATCAAGGAGGGAATAAGGAAATTCTTAGAAAGCAACGAGAATGAAAATACTTCCTATCAAAACCTCTGGGACACAGCAAAAGCAGTGCTCAGAGGCCAATTTATATCGATAAATGCACACATACAAAAAGAAGAAAGAGACAAAATCAGAGAACTGTCCCGACAACTTGAGCAAATAGAAAGTGAGCAACAAAAGAATCCATCAGGCACCCGAAGAAAACAAATAATAAAAATTAGAGCTGAACTAAATGAATTAGAGAACAGAAAAACAATTGAAAGAATTAACAAAGCCAAAAGCTGGTTCTTTGAAAACATTAACAAAATTGATAAACCATTGGCTAGACTGACTAAAGAAAAACAGGAAAGGAAACAAATAACCCGAATAAGAAACGAGAAGGACCACATCACAACAGAACCAAATGAAATCAAAAGAATCATATCAGATTACTACATAAAATTGTACTCTAACAAATTTGAAAACCTAGAAGAAATGGATAAATTCTTGGAACAATACTACTTACCTAAACTAACACATTCAGAAGTAGAACAACTAAATAGACCCATAACAAAAAAAGAGATTGAAACGGTAATCAAAAAACTCCCAACAAAAAAAAGTCCTGGCCCAGATGGCTTCACTGCAGAGTTCTACCAAACCTTCAGAGAAGACTTAACACCATTACTATTGAAGGTATTTCAAAGTATAGAAAAAGACGGAATACTACCCAACTCATTCTATGAAGCTACCATCTCCCTGATACCAAAACCAGGTAAAGACATTACAAAAAAAGAAAATTTTAGACCTATATCCCTCATGAACATAGATGCAAAAATCCTCAACAAAATTCTAGCCAATAGAATCCAACAACACATCAAAAAAATAATTCACCCTGATCAAGTGGGATTTATACCAGGTATGCAAGGCTGGTTTAATATCAGAAAAACCATTAATGTAATCCATCACATAAATAAAACAAAAGACAAAAACCACATGATCTTATCAATAGATGCAGAAAAGGCATTTGACAAAGTCCAACACCCATTTATGATAAAACCTCTTACCAAAATAGGAATTGAAGGAAAATTCCTCAACATAATAAAGGGCATATATGCAAAGCCAACGGCCAATATCACTCTAAATGGAGAGACCCTGAAAGCATTTCCCTTGAGAACGGGAACCAGACAAGGATGCCCTTTATCACCGCTCTTTTTCAACATCGTACTTGAAGTCCTAGCCAGGGCAATTAGGCTAGACAAAGAAATAAAGGGTATCCAGATTGGTAAGGAGGAAGTAAAGCTATCACTATGTGCAGATGACATGATCGTATACATGGAAAACCCTAAGAAATCCTCCAGAAAACTACTGAAACCAATAGAAGAGTTTGGAAGAGTCTCAGGATATAAAATAAACATACAAAAATCACTTGGATTCCTCTACATCAACAAAAAGAACACCGAAGAGGAAATAACCAAATCAATACTATTCACAGTAGCCCCCAAGAAGATAAAATACTTAGGAATAAATCTTACCAAGCATCTAAAAGACCTATACAAAGAAAACTATAAAACTCTGCTACAAGAAATTCAAAAGTACACACTTAAATGGAAAAACATACCCTGCTCATGGATAGGAAGACTTAACATAGTAAAAATGTCTATTCTACCAAAAGCCATTTATACATACAACGCACTTCCAATCCAAATACCAATGTCATACTTTAAGGGAATAGAGAAACAAATCACTAATTTCATATGGAAAGGAAAGAACCCCCGGATAAGCAAAACATTACTGAAAAAGAAGAAGAAAGTGGGAGGCCTCACCCTACCTGATTGCAGAACCTATTATACAGCCACAGTAGTCAAAACAGCCTGGTACTGGTACAACAACAGGCACATAGACCAATGGAACAGAATTGAGAATCCAGATATAAATCCATCCATGTATGAGCAGCTGATATTTGACAAAGGACCAGTGTCAGTCAATTGGGGAAATAATAGTCTTTTTAACAAATGGTGCTGGCATACCTGGATATCCATTTGCAAAAGAATGAAACAGGACCCATACCTCACACCATGCACAAAAACTGACTCCAAGTGGATCAAAGACCTAAACATAAAGACTAAAACGATAAAAATCATGGAAGAAAAAATAGGATCTACCCTAGGAGCCCAATACAGGGCATAAACAGAATACAAAACATTACTAAAAATGATGAAGAGAAACCAGATAACTGGGAGCTCCTAAAAATCAAACACCTATGCTCATCTAAAGACTTCACCAAAAGAGTAAAAAGACCACCTACAGACTGGGAAAGAATATTCAGCTATGACATCTCAGACCAGTGCCTGATCTCTAAAATCTACATGACTCTGTCAAAACTTAACCACAAAAAGACAAACAACCCAATCAAGAAGTGGGCAAAGGATATGAACACACATTTCACTAAGGAAGATATTCAGGCAGCCAACAGATACATGAGAAAATGCTCTCGATCATTAGCCATTAGAGAAATGCAAATTAAAACTACGATGAGATTCCATCTGACACCAACTAGACTGGCATTAATTCAAAAAACACAAAATAATAAATGTTGGAGAGGCTGCGGAGAGATTGGAACTCTCATACACTGCTGGTGGAATTGTAAAATGGTACAACCACTTTGGAAATCCATCTGGCGTTATCTTAAACAGTTAGAAATAGAACTACCATACAACCCAGAAATCCCACTCCTCGGAATATACCCTAAAAATACAAGACCCTTCACACAAACAGATATATGCACACCCATGTTTATTGCAGCTCTGTTTACAATAGCAAAAAGCTGGAAGCAACCAAGATGTCCATCAACGGACGAATGGGTAAATAAATTGTGGTATATTCACACAATGGAATACTACGCATCGATAAAGAACAGTGACGAATCTCTGAAACATTTCATAACATGGAGGAATCTGGAAGGCATTATGCTGAGCGAAATGAGTCAGTTGCAAAAGGACAAATATTGTATAAGACCACTATTATAAGATCTTGAGAAATAGAAAAAACGGAAAAGAACACATACTTTTGTGGTTACAAAGGGGGGAGGGAGGGAGGGAGGGAGGGAGAGGGCTTTTTATTGATCAATCTGTAGATGGGAACTGCTTTGGGTGAAGGGAAAGACAACACTCAAAACAAGGAAGGTCAGCCTAATTGGACAGGATTAAAAGTAAAGAGGTTTCCGAGATAAAATGAAAGCTTCAAAGGATAGCGAAGCAGGGGCTGGGGTCTGGGGAACTTGGTTTGAGAGGACTTCTAAATCAATGGGCAAAAGAATTCTATTATGAAAACACTCTGCATCCCACTTTGAATTGTGGCACCTGGGGTCCTAAATGCCAACAAGCAGCCATCTAAAATACATTAATTGGTCCCAACCCACCTGGAGCAAAGGCAAAGGAAGAACACCAAGGTCACACGACAACTAAGAACCCAAGAGACAGAAAGGGCCACTTGAACCAGAGACCTACAATATCCTGAGACCAGAAGAACTAGTTGGTGCCCGGCCACAATCGATGGCTGCCCTGTCAGGGAACACAACAGACAACTCCTGAGGGAGCAGGAGACCAATGGGATGCAGACCCCAAATTCTCAGTAAAAGACCACACCTTTTTTTTTTAATGGTATGATTGCGACTAGAGGAATCCCAGAGACAATGCTCCCCAGAACTTCTGATGGCACAGGACAGGAACCATCCCCGAAGACAAATCATCAGGCATGAAAAGGACTGGTCAGTGGGGGGGAGAGAGATACTGATGAAGAGTGAGCTAATTAAATCAGGTGGACACGGGAGAGTGTGTTGGCAACTCTTTACTGGAGGGGGGATGGGAAGATAGAGAGAGAGGGAAGAAGGTAAAATTGGCACGAAACGAGAGACTGTAAGGGCTGACTCAATAGGGGGAGAGCAAGTGGGAGAAGGGAGTAAGATGTATGTAAACCTACATGTGACAGACTGATTGGAATGGTAAATGTTCACTTGAAGCTTAATAAAAATTAAAAAAAAAAAAAAAATCTCTTTGTTGGTTGTTAGGCTTTAATTCTTCCAGGAGAATTATAATACCTTTTTCCATTTCTCAATTTTTTATCTAATTTTTCCCATAATTTGGAGTTTGGAAAGGCCTATACAGTGAAACCTATAAGAGCTGGAATTTGATGGGACCACTTTGTTGTACTGGGTCTTATAAGTTTTCCACCTTTGACAGGGTGTTCACCACTTTTCTATTGCTGTTTTTTAAGAATCCCAGCTCATAAATACCCAGTGAGTTTTCCTTCTCTGACAGGTTTCCACCTTATACAGGTTCTCGCTTTCCAGGTTTTGCTGTACATTAGTGAGAAATGCTCTACTCTCAACTCTGTTGGTTTAAGGTTTTATTGAGCAATAAGCTTTGCCCGATGTCCACAGCATGAGTCTCTGAACCTGATATAGGAGGTTATAAGTTATGATGGGTACATAGGCTTGGGAAAGTATCAGCCTGGTCTCAGATGTTAAGAAAAGCCAACCCCAAGGAAAATTAGAAGAAAGAGGGGTTTTCTCCAAGACACAAATCCAAATTGGTCTTATTTGCTAATCACCATCAATCTTAAACGGGAGGCTCTCTGTCTTACTATGGCAGCCCAAAAGAGCCAGGATCATAAATTCCAAGTGACTAATTCAAAGAATGATGCCATCCTCACAGAAATCAGAACTCCTAAATCCTGTTTGCCATACCAAAATTTCCTCTTTGTATCTCTACAGCCTGATAAATATTCTAGCCCATATTTTTAAGGCCACTTTTCCATTCGTTGTCATTGTCTTTGATTCGTGAGCTTTATAAATTACCTTGGACCCATGAGCTCTATAAATTATCTCTTTGACATTACCTCCAGAAGCAAGTTAGGGAGAGCATTTTTCAGTGGAGCTTGTCCACAACCATATTATACAGTAAACAAAACGGCATTTTATGTTGTTTTCTTTTGACATTATGCTTGGTGATGTCATTCATTCAAGCTCACTAGTGGGGAAGCAAAACTGACACCTTGTCCAAATTCCATTATGAAACAATGAATTACTTAATATGGCCTATTAGCTTTTGTGACTCACACACAATGACTGAGGAGGACTGTGCAGATAAGGTATATGGAACCTGTGATGGTTGATGTTATTTGTCAACTTGGCTAGTCCATGATTTCTAGTATTTTATGGGTGTCCTCCATTTTAAGATCTGATGTGTTATCCTCCATTTTGTGATACATTGTGAATCCTAGCCTCTATTCATGTTGTGTTAATAAGGAAGGAGTAGGGATGTATCTTGAGTCACCACCTGACTAGAGAGTGTGACTGAAGTCACCACCCTTGCCCCAGTCACTACTCTTGCTAAAAAGTGTGACTCAAGTCAGCATGATCTCAAGTAGGAGGTTTCCTTGAAGATGTGGTCTGCATCAAATGTATATGAATGTTCTGAAGAAGTTCTCTCTCTCTTGCTCTGGATCCTACATCCAGTTTGTGGTCATCTGACTTCCAGTTCTTGGAGCCTGAGCCAGCAGCCTACTGTCTGTCCTGCCAATTCTGGGATCCACCAGGTTCCTCAGTCCCTTGATCCAACAGCTTATTGTCTGACCTGATTCATCAGCTTCCACAGCCTTGTGAGACAGTAGCCTGTCATTTGACCCGCTTGTTTGGGTTCGTCAGTCCCTGCAGCCATGTGGGTCAAAAGAAGCCCCCAACCTGACATCCTACCCACAGATTTGGGACTTGCCAGCTTCCACAACCATGTGAGCCATTTCCTTAAGATGTGGTTCATGAGCTCTGTGAGAGGTTGCAGCGAATTGCAGAAGCCAAAGACAGGAGGGACAGTATCGAAGGGAGGAGTAGTAGCTGATTTTAGAGATGATGGAGTAGGACAGCGTTTGGAAAAGTCGGAAAGCTTGTAAGACCCAGTACAACAAGGCAGTCCTGTCAAGTTTCAGCTCTTACAGGTTTCACTGTATGTGTCTTTCCAAAATCCAAATTATGAGAAAAATCAGATAAAAAATTGAGAAAAGATAAAAGGTATTATAATTCTCCTGGAAGAATTAAAGCCTAACAACCAACAAAGAGATTTTATTGGTCTGAAGGATTGCACGGAAGTTAAGCAGAAAACATATTTAGCCTCCACCTCACAGGAACCAGTTTTGTGCTAATCCTTATAAAATAAATTATTCAAGAGATTATTCATTCAACATCCCACGCATGAGGAAAAAGGAGGAAAAAAAAAAAAAAAAAGGAGTGTCTTAGTCTGGGTTCTCTAGAGGAGCAAAACCAGTGCAGTGTATATTTAAATTTATAAAGAGATTTACTTCAAGGAAATGGCTCATGTAATTGTGGAGAATGCAAGTCCAAATCTGTGGGTCAGGTGGCAGGATAGGATAAAGACTTCTGCTGTTTAACATGGTTGCAGGGGTCTATGAATCCAAAATCTGCAGGTCAGGCAGCATGCAGGAGACTTCTTCTTGCTCACAGGTTGGGGTACTGGTAGATCCAAAATCTATAGGTTAGGCAGGAGACAGAAGATGCCTGTAGGTTTATGTCCCAAGAACCAGAGGTGAGGCAAGGAGAAGAGTGCAACGTTCAGAGAGAGCAAGCCTTGAGGGAACATCCATTTATATACCAGAGGCAGGCCACAAACCCAAGGAAACACCCCTTTTAAACTGATTGGCTGATCACATCAGATCATATCATGGAGGTGATTACATTATGGAAGAGCAATCAGTTCAATGACTGCCAAATCACTGAGAACAATTGCCTAACCAAGTTGACACATAACATTAACTATCACAAGAAGTGTTATGCACCATGAGCTAAAAAGAAACACACTGCCCAAAAAACAAAAGACCCCCTAGGTCATCTTGTCCAGTTTTCGTCTTCAAAATAAATAAAACCTTGATTATCTCCTATAAATTATATAGAGTTCCTAATTAAGGTAATTTTATCCTTGACTTTTTTTTTTTTATTAACTTTTATTAAGCTTCAAGTGAATGTTTACAAATCCAATCAGTCTGTCACATGTAAGTTTACATACATCTTACTCCGTACTCCCACTTGCTCTCCCCCTATTGAGTCAGCCCTTTCAGTCTCTCCTTTCGTGACAATTTTGCCAGCTTCCCTCTCTCTCTATCCTCCCATCCCCCCTCCAGACAAGAGTTGCCAACACACTCTCAAGTGTCCACCTGATATAATTAGCTCACTGTTCATCAGCATCTCTCTTCCACCCGCTGACCAGTCCCTTTCATGTCTGATGAGTTGTCTTCGGGGATGGTTCCTGTCCTGTGCCAACAGAAGGTCTGGGGAGCATGGCCGCCGGGATTCCTCTAGTCTCAGTCAGACCATTAAGTCTGGTCTTTTTATGAGAATTTGGGGTCTGCATCCCACTGATCTCCCATTCCCTCAGGAGTTCTCTGTTGTGCTCCCTGTCAGGGCAGTCATCGATTGTGGCCGGGCACCAACTAGTTCTTCTGGTCTCAGGATGATGTAGGTCTCTGGGTCACGTGGCCCTTTCTGTCTCTTAGGCTCTTAGTTGTCGTGTGACCTTGGTGTTCTTCATTTTCCTTTGCTCCAGGTGGGTTGAGACCAATTGATGCATCTTAGATGGCCGCTTGTTAGCATTTAAGACCCCAGATGCCACATTTCAAAGTGGGATGCAGAATGTTTTCATAATAGAATTATTTTGCCAATTGACTTAGAAGTCCCCTCAAACCATGTTCCCCAGACCCCCGCACTTGCTCCGCTGACCTTTGAAGCATTCATTTTATCCAGGAAACTTCTTTGCTTTTGGTCCAGTCCAATTGAGTTGACCTTCCATGTATTGAGTGTTGTCTTTCCCTTCACCTAAAGCAGTTCTTATCTACTGATTAATCAATAAAAAACCCTCTCCCTCCCTCCATCCCTCCCCCCTTCGCAACCACGGAAGTATGTGTTCTTCTCAGTTTTTACTATTTCTCAAGATCTTATAATAGTGGTCTTATACAATATTTGTCCTTTTGCCTCTGACTGATTTCCCTCAGCATAATGCCTTCCAGGTTCCTCCATGTTATGAAATGTTTCACAGATTCGTCACTGTTCTTTATCGATGCGTAGTATTCCATTGTGTGAATATACCACAATTTATTTACCCATTCATCCGTTGATGGACACCTTGGTTGCTTCCAGCTTTTTGCTATTGTAAACAGAGCTGCAATAAACATGGGTGTGCATATATCTGTTTGTGTGAAGGCTCTTGTATCTCTAGGGTATATTCCGAGGAGTGGGATTTCTGGGTTGTATGGTAGTTCTATTTCTAACTGTTTAAGATAACGCCAGATGGATTTCCAAAGTGGTTGTACCATTTTACATTCCCACCAGCAGTGTATAAGAGTTCCAATCTCTCCACAGCCTCTCCAACATTTATTATTTTGTGTTTTTTGAATTAATGCCAGCCTTGTTGCTGTGAGATGGAATCTCATCGTAGTTTTAATTTGCATTTCTCTAATGGCTAATGATCGAGAGCATTTTCTCATGTATGTGTTAGCTGCCTGAATATCTTCTTTAGTGAAATGTGTGCTCATATCCTTTGCCCACTTCTTGATTGGGTTGTTTGTCTTTTTGTGGTTGTGTTTTGACAGAATCATGTAGATTTTAGAGATCAGGCGCTGGTCTGAGATGTCATAGCTGAAAATTCTTTCCCAGTCTGTAGGTGGTCTTTCTACTCTTTTGGTGAAGTCTTTAGATGAGCATAGGTGTTTGATTTTTAGGAGCTCCCAGTTATCGGGTTTCTCTTCATCATTTTTGGTAATGTTTTGTATTCTGTTTATGCCTTGTATTAGGGCTCCTAGGGTTGTCCCTATTTTTTCTTCCATGATCTTTATCGTTTTAGTCTTATGTTTAGGTCTTTGATCCACTTGGAGTTAGTTTTTGTGCATGGTGTGAGGTATGGGTCCTGTTTCATTCTTTGGATATCCAGTTATGCCAGCACCATTTGTTAAAAAGACTATCTTTTCCCCAATTAACTGACATTGGTCCTTTGTCAAATATCAGCTGCTCATATGTGGATGGATTTATATCTGGGTTCTCAATTCTGTTCCATTGGTCTGTGTGCCTGTTGTTGTACCACTACCAGGCTGTTTTGACTACTGTGGCTGTATAATAGGTTCTGAAATCAGGTAGAGTGAGGCCTCCCACTTTCTTCTTCTTTTTCAGTAGTGCTTTGCTTATCCGGGGCTTCTTTCCCTTCCATATGAAATTGGTGATTTGTTTCTCTATCCCCTTAAAATATGACATTGGAATTTGGATCGGAAGTGTGTTATATGTATAGATGGCTTTTGGTAGAATAAACATTTTTACTATGTTAAGTCTTCCTATCTATGAGCAAGGTATGTTTTTCCACTTAAGTATGTCCTTTTGAATTTCTTGTGGTAGAGCTTTGTAGTTTTCTTTGTATAGGTCTTTTACATCCTTGGTAAGATTTATTCCTAAGTATTTTATCTTCTTGGGGGCTACTGTGAATGGTATTGATTTGGTTATTTCCTCTTCGATGTTCTTTTTGTTGATGTAGAGGAATCCAAGTGATTTTTGTATGTTTATTTTATAACCTGAGACTCTGCCAAACTCTTCTATTAGTTTCAGTAGTTTTCTGGAGGATTCCTTAGGGTTTTCTGTGTATAAGATCATGTCATCTGCAAATAGTGATAACTTTACTTCCTCCTTGCCAATCCGGATACCCTTTATTTCTTTGTCTAGCCTAATTGCCCTGGCTAGGACTTCAAGTACGATGTTGAATAAGAGCGGTGATAAAGGGCATCCTTGTCTGGTTCCCGTTCTCAAGAGAAATGCTTTCAGGTTCTCTCCATTTAGAGTGATATTGGCTGTTGGCTTTGCATAGATGCCCTTTATTATGTTGAGGAATTTTCCTTCAATTCCTATTTTGGTAAGAGTTTTTATCATAAATGGGTGTTGAACTTTGTCAAATGCCTTTTCTGAATCAATTCATAAGACCATGTGGTTTTTATCTTTTGTTTTATTTATGTGATGGATTACATTAATGGTTTTTCTGATATTAAACCAGCCTTGCATATCTGGTATAAATCCCACTTGATCATGGTGAATTATTTTTTTGATGTGTTGTTGGATTCTATTGGCTAGAATTTTGTTGAGGATTTTTGCATCTATGTTCATGAGGGATATAGGTCTATAATTTTCTTTTTTTGTAATGTCTTTACCTGGTTTTGGTATCAGGGAGATGGTGGCTTCATAGAATGAGTTGGGTAGTATTCCGTCATTTTCTATGCTTTGAAATACCTTCAGTACTAGTGGTGTTAACTCTTCTCTGAAAGTTTGGTAGAAGTCTGCAGTGAAGCCATCCGGGCCAGGGCTTTTTTTTGTTGGAAGTGTTTTGATTACCGTTTCAATCTCTTTTTCTCTTATGGGTCTATTTAGTTGTTCTACTTCTGAATGTGTTAGTTTAGGTAGGTAGTGTTTTTCCAAGAATTCATCCATTTCTTCTAGGTTTTCAAATTTGTTAGAGTACAATTTTTCGTAGTAATCTGATATGATTCTTTTAATTTCATTTGGTTCTGTTGTGACGTGGTCCTTCTCGTTTCTTATTTGGGTTATTTGTTTCCTTTCCTGTATTTCTTTAGTCAGTCTAGCCAATGGTTTATCAATTTTGTTAATTTTTTCAAAGAACCAGCTTTTGGCTTTGTTAATTCTTTCAATTGTTTTTCTGTTCTCTAATTCATTTAGTTCAGCTCTAATTTTTATTATTTGTTTTCTTCTGGTGCCTGATGGGTTCTTTTGTTGCTCACTTTCTATTTGTTCAACTTGTAGGGACAGTTCTCTGCTTTTGGCTCTTTCTTCTTTTTGTATGTGTGCATTTATCGATATAAATTGGCCTCTGAGCACTGCTTTTGCTGTGTCCCAGAGGTTTTGATAGGAAGTATTTTCATTCTCGTTGCATTCTATGAATTTCCTTATTCCCTCCTTGATGTCTTCTATAACCCAGTCTTTTTTCAGGAGGGTATTGTTCAGTTTCCAAGTATTTGATTTCTTTTCCCTAGTTTTTCTGTTATTGATTTCTAGTTTTATTGCCATGTGGTCTGAGAAGATGCTTTGTAATATTTCGATGTTTTGGACTCTGCAAAGGTTTGTTTTATGACCTAATATGTGGTCTATTCTAGAGAATGTTCCATGTGCGCTAGAAGAAAAAGTATACTTTGTAGCAGTTGGGTGGAGAGTTCTGTATAAGTCAATGAGGTCAAGTTGGTTGATTGTTGTAATTAGGTCTTCCGTGTCTCTATTGAGGTTCTTACCGGATGTCCTGTCCTTCTCCGAAAGTAGTGTGTTGAAGTCTCCTACTATAAATGTGGAGGTGTCTATCTCACTTTTCAATTTTGTTAAAATTTGATTTATGTATCTTGCAGCCCTGTCATTGGGTGCATAAATATTTAATATGGTTATGTCTTCCTGATCAATTGTCCCTTTTATCTTTATGTAGTGTCCTTCTTTATCCTTTGTGGTGGATTTAAGTTTAAAGTCTATTTTGTCAGAAATTAATATTGCTACTCCTCTTCTTTTTTGCTTATTGTTTGCTTGATATATTTTTTTCCATCCTTTGAGTTTTAGTTTGTTTGTGTCTTTAAGTCTAAGGTGTGTGTCTTGTAGGCAGCATATAGATGGATCGTGTTTCTTTATCCAGTCCGTGACTCTCTGTCTCTTTATTGGTGCATTTAGTCCATTTACATTCAGCGTAATTATAGATACATAAGTTTTTAGTGCTGTCATTTTGATGCCTTTTCATGTGTGTTGTTGGCCATTTCATTTTTCCACATACTTTTTTGTGCTGAGGCGTTTTTCTTAGTAAATTGTGAGATCCTCATTTTCATAGTGTTTGACTTTATGTTAGTTGAGTCGTTACGTTTTTCTTGGCTTTTATCTTGAGTTGTGGAGTTGTTATACCTTTTTGTGGTTACCTTACTATTTACCCCTATTTTTCCAAGTAAAAACCTAACTTGTATCGTTCTATATCGCCTTGTATCACTCTCCATCTGGCAGTTCAATGCCTCCTGTATTTAGTCCCTCTTTTTGATTATTGTGATCTTTTACCTATTGACTTCCATGATTCCTGTTATGTGTATTTTTTTTTTAATTAATCTTAATTTGTTTGTTTTTGTGATTTCCCTATTTGAGTTGATATCAGGACGTTCTGTTTTGTGACCTTGTATTGTGCTGGTATCTGATATTATTGGTTTTCTGACCAAACAATATCCTTTAGTATTTCTTGAAGCTTTGGTTTTTGCAAATTCTCTAAACTTGTGTTTATCTGTAAATATCTTAATTTCTCCTTCATATTTCAGAGAGAGTTTTGCTGGATATATGATTCTTGGCTGGCAGTTTTTCTCCTTCAGTGCTCTGTATATGTCGTCCCATTCCCTTCTTGCCTGCATGGTTTCTGCTGAGTAGTCTGAACTTATTCTTATTGATTCTCTCTTGAAGGAAACCTTTCTTTTCTCCCTGGCTGCTTTTAAAATTTTCTGTTTATCTTTGGTTTTGGCGAGTTTGATGATAATATGTCTTGGTGTTTTTCTTTTTGGATCAATCTTAAATGGGGTTCGATGAGCATCTTGGATAGATATCCTTTCGTTTTTCATGATGTCAGGGAAGTTTTCTGTCAGGATTTCTTCAACTATTTTCTCTGTGTTTTCTGTCCCCCCTCCCTGTTCTGGGACTCCAATCACACGCAAGTTATCCTTCTTGATAGAGTCCCACATGATTCTTAGGGTTTCTTCATTTTTTTAAGTTCTTTTATCTGATTTTTTTTCAGCTATGTTGGTGTTGATTCCCTGGTCTTCCAGATGTCCCAGTCTGCATTCTAATTGCTCGAGTCTACTCCTCTGACTTCCTATTGCTTTGTCTAATTCTGTAATTTTATTGTTAATCTTTTGGATTTCTACATGCTGTCTCTCTATGGATTCTTGCAACTTGTTAATTTTTCCACTATGTTCTTGAATAATCTTTTTGAGTTCTTCAACAGTTTTATCAGTGTGTTCCTTGGCTTTTTCTGCAGTTTGCCTTATTTCATTTGTGATGTCTTGAAGCATTCTGTAAATTAGTTTTTTATATTCTGTATCTGATAATTCCAGGATTGTATCTTCATTTGGGAAAGATTTTGATTCTTTTGTTTGGGGGGTTGGAGAAGCTGTCATGGTCTGTTTCTTTATGTGGTTTGATATGGACTGCTGTCTCCGAGCCATCACTGGGAAACTAGTTTTCCAGAAAATTCCCTAAAAAAAATGCAGTCAGATCCCTATCAGAATTCTCCCTCTGGCTCAGGCTATTCGCATGTTAATGAAGCCGCCTGGGGAGGGTGGGGGAGGGATCAGGGAGATAGGAGAGTAGAACCTCAGAATATAGCCAGAGTTGCTTGTCTTACTTGGAATGACTATTATATCTGAGATTTCCACAGGGCATGTTGCTTATGTGTGCTGGCTGTGTGGAGATTGCCCCGGGGGGTCTGGCCTGCTGGAGTCACAGTCAGATTCTCCGCTGCCAGCACCACGTCCAGTGTCAAGGTTCCCCTACTGGGATGGTGCACTCCCGACTCCAAAATCAGTCGCTGCCTCCCGGGGACTCCCTGTCCTGGTAGCCATGTCGCCCCGGCGCCCCCGCGAAACGGCTGGGCCCCCCCCCGGGGTCAGCTCAGGTGAGCGGAGCAGCCCCCCGCGCGTGCGCCACTACCACGCGTCCCAGCTGGGACGCTGCTCTCCCCGGTCCAAGACCAGTCGCAGCCCCCCGGGGACCTCCCCCACCGGCCGCGTCGCCACGCTGCCCGCGCGAACCGGCTAGGACCCCCTGGGGCTAGTTCAGGGTAGTGGGGCAGCTCTCCATGCCTATGCCGTGCCTGCGCCCAGTCAAAATGCCGGTGGGACAGTTCCCCGGCTGGGACGCCACTCTCCCCGCTCTAAGACCCGTCACTGTCTTCCGGGGACTTCTCCCACTGGCTGCGTCGCCACGCTGCCCACATGAACCGGCTGGGCCCCTCCCGGAATGAGTTCGGGGGCCAGGGCTGGGCCCCTTGTTTGTGCCGTCTGCCCCCCTGGGCTCTGCCCCAAATCGGGTGCCGAAGGTCACCTGACTGGTACGCTGGGTCCAGGCTCTGAAAACAATCCCTGCCTCCCCGTATTTGTTCATTCTCCGTCTCTAAATCTGTGTTTGTTGTTCAAGGTTCATAGATTGTTATGTATGTGATTGATTCACTTGTTTTTCTGAGTCTTTGTTGCAAGAGGGATCCGCGGTAGCGTCCACCTAGTCCGCCATCTTGGCCCCGCCTCTATCCTTGACTTTTGTAATGCCTACATACTAATTGTGGAAACCTAGTGGTATAGTGCTTAAAAGCTGAAGCTGCTAACCAAAAGGTCAGCAGTTTAAATCCACCAGCTGCTCCTTGGAAACCCTATGGGGTAGTTCTACTCTGTCCTACAGGGTCACTATGGGTCCGAATCAACTTGACAGTGACAGGTTTGATTATATACTAATCGTATAAGAAACATACCGTTTTTTTTTTCTTCTTGAACACCTATTAACTCATCAACATTTCATACTTTAGGGGGTTTTGATTTTGTCTACAACTATGTTATATTTATATTTGTGAGTCAATTCTTCAAAATCCTGAACTCTTTTGCAAGTCGTTTGTGATGTTTGTACATAAACCACTTCTCTTCTCTGAGTCTTCTTTAAATTTTAGAAAGGGTATGTAATATTCAAAATGTAACAGCATAACTCCAAAACACAAAACTAGAAAAAAGAAATTTCTGACTTCCTATAAAAATGGACTTTAGACAAACAACTCATTATCATTACATATGCACTAGAGTCTATAGAGTCAGACTGCCTGGGTTCAAAACCTACTTCTGTTACTGACTAGCTCTTGTGTCCTTGAGCAAATTACTGAGGCAAGCTCATTATCCTCATCAGTAATATAGCATACCATGTTTCTGGGGCTTCTTAAAGTACCAAAGTAAATAATTTATGTAAAGAACTTAACCAGAGTTTGGTGTATAAGACAGCGAAAAAATTTTAGCTATAATGATGATTAACCACAAAGTCAAATTCTCTAGGGGACAATAAATAATTCTCCTATAAATATGTTTTCACAATTTTCCCTCCCAGAGATATTATTAGAATATGGAAATGTACCACTGAAAAACCAGATGGGAAATAATTTGTCGTTGTTGTTGTTAGGGGCCATTGAGTCAGTTCCGACTCATAGTGACCCTATGCACAACAGAATGAAACACTGCCTGGTCCTGAGCCATCCTTACAATCGTTATGCTTGAGCTCATTGTGGCAGCCACTGAGTCAATCCACCTCATTGAGGGTCTTCCTGTTTTCGCTGACCTTGTAATCTGCCAAGCATGATGTCCTTCTCCGGGGACTGATCCCTCCTGACAACATGTCCAAAGTATGTAAGATGCAGTTTCACCATCCTTGCCTCTAAGGAGCATTCTGGGCGCACTTCTTCCCAGACAGATTTGTTCATTCTTTTGACAGTCCATGGTATATTCAATATTCTTTGCCAACACCACAATTCAAAGGTGTCAACTCTTCTTCAGTCTTTTTTATTCATTGTCCAGCTTTCACATGGATATGATGTGATCGAAAATACCATGGCTTGGGTCAGGCGCACCTTAGTCTTCAGTGTGACATCTTTGCTCTGCAACACTTTGAAGAGGTCCTTTGCAGCAGTTTTGCCCAATGAAATGCGTCTTTTGATTTCTTGACTGCTGCTTCTGTGGCTGTTGATTGTGGATCCAAGTAAAATGAAATCCTTGATAGCTTGAATCTTTTCTCCTTTTACCATGATGTTGCTCATTGGTCCAGTTGTGAGGATTTTTGTTTTCTTTATGTTGAGATGTTATCCATACTGAAGGCTGTGGTCTTTGATCTTCATTAGCAAGTGCTTCAAGTCCTCTTCACTTTCAGCAAGCAAGGTTGTGTCATGTGCATAACGCAGGTTGTTAATGAGTCTTCCTCCGATCCTGATGCCCCGTTCTTCTTCATATAGTCCAGCTTCTCGTATTATTTGTTCAGCATACAGATTAAATAGGTATGGTGAAAGAATAAAACCATGATGCACACCTTTCCTGACTTTAGACCAATCAGTATGCCCTTGTTCTGTGTAAACAATTGCCTCTTGATCTACGTAAAGGTTCCTCATGAGCACAATTAAGTGTTATGGAATTCCCATTCTTCGCAGTGTTATCCATAGTTTGTTATGATCCACACAGTTGAATGCCTTTGCATAGTCAATAAAACACAGGTGAACCTCCTTCTGGTATTCTCTGCTTTCAGCCAGGATCCATCTCACATCAGCAATGATATCTCTCGTTCCACGTCCTCTTCTGAAACCGGCCTGAATTTCTGGCAGTTCCCTGTCAATATAGTGCTGCAACTGCTTTTGAATGATCTTCAGCAAAATTTTGCTTGCGTGTGATGTTAGTGATATTGTTCTATAATTTCCACATTTGGTTGGATGGCCTTTCTTGAGAATAGGCATAAATATGGATCTCTTCCAGCCAGTTGTCTGTGAAGCTGTCTTCCATATTTCTTGGCATAAACGAGTGACCACCTCCAGCACTGCATCTGTTTGTTGAAACATCTCAATTGATATTCCATCAATTCCTGGAGCCTTGTTTTTCACCAATGCCTTTAGAGCAGCTTGAACTTCTTCCTTCAGTACCATCAGTTCCTGATCATATGCCACCTCTTGAAATGGTTGAATATCAACTAATTCTTTTTAGTATAATGACTCTTTGTATTTCTTCCATCTTCTTTTGATGCTTCCTGCATTGTTTAATATTTTTCCCATGGAACCCTTTGCTATTGCAACTCAAGGCTTGAATTTTTTCTCCAGTTCTTTCAGCTTGAGAAACGCCAGGTGTGTTCTTCCCTTTTGGTTTTCCATCTCCAGCTCTTTGCACATGTCATTATAATACTTTGTCTTCTCAAAAGGCCCTTTGAAATCTTCTGTTCAGTTCATTTACTTCATCAACTCTTCCTTTTGCTTTAGCTGCTTGATGCTTAAGAGCAAGTTTCAGAGTCTCCTCTGACATTCATCTTGGTCTTTTCTTTCTTTCCTGTCTTTTCAGTGACCTCTTCCTTTCTTCATGGATTATGTCCTTGATGTCATTCCACAACTCGTCCACTAGTGACCAAAGAAAATAATTTAGGGAATTAAAAAACTATATCTATATCTATATCATCTCTATCTTTGTCTCTCTCTCTGTCTCTATCTCTCTCTCTGTCTCTATCTCTGTCTCTATCTCTATCTCTGTCTCTGTCTCTATGCCTATATCTTTATTTATTCAACAAAGCTTTACTGGCTTTTAAAACAGCGTCTACTTAAATGGGGCAGTCAATATATTTATAGACTAGAAATCAATTTATTAATACCACTTTAACAAACCCAAAATGAGTTTATATGCCATAAAAAATACATTATCATGAAATGTTTCTGTAAAATTGTATCATAAGAGTCTATCACTGTTAAATGAGAAAAAAAATTGCAACAGACTGTTTCCACAAAAAAAAAGGTCTGAACTTCTAATAAATCAAATAGTATATGTTACACATAAAAAAGTGATTTTAACATTTTAATTAAATCAACAAAAGAAATATGAAGTTTATTTTAATTTTACAGAATATAATTAAATGTAGCCCTCTGCAATCATCACTTTAAAATATAAATAGGTATTTGGTGTTTCTAAAAGATTTAAAATTGGAAAGTAAAAGGAAAAAAAAATTAAAATTAAAAAAAAGAATTACCTAGCAATAGGAGCCCTGGTAGCGTAGTGGTTAAGAGCTCAGCTGTTAACCAAAATGTCGGCAGTTCAAATCCACCAGCTGAATCTTTGAAAACATATGGGGCAGTTCTACTCTGTCCTACAAGGTGTCTATGAATTGGAACCAATTTGAAGGCACCTAACCACAACAACAGGGATTTTTTTGGTGTTTGCTTTGACACTGTCTATTTAAATGTGGAAAGAAGCCCTGGAGGCACAAGAGTTAAGAGCTTGGCAGCTAACCAAAAGCAAACCCACTCAGTGGCTTCCTGGTGATCTGATTTTGTAAAGATTACAGCCAAGAAAACTCTATGGAGCAGTTCTACTCTGTCACGAGTGGTCATTTTGATTCAGAGCCTACTTGATGGCACACGACAACAACAACATTTAAATGTGGAAGCAAAAAAAGGGAATTACATTAATATAAATCTTCCTACAGGAAATTTAGATTTTATAAAATGAAATGGAATTCAAAAAAAGGTTTCTATTTACCATTTTACTCTCACTAAAGAAAAATAGACTATTATTGAAATTACAGAGCATTTTCAGTTGAAATCATGTGAATGTCCTACAAATATAAGAAAAAAAGTTTCGAGAAATTTGAGGGTTTAAAAAGGCTAAAATAAAGTTATTTTTCATTTAAAATTTGATTAATTGTCTCTGAGTTTCTTTCAAGTGAGTTTCATAACAGCATGGAGTAAAAAAAATGTTTAAAATATTTTCATGCTCAAAATGAAAGAACAGGCATTGGATTTACCCTTCTGCATAAAAAAAAAGCAACCAAATAAAGAAAGAAAGGGAAAGAAACAAAACATGTGAAAAAACAATTCTCAAGACATTCCTAGAAAATAAGCAACAAATAAAATGACAACTATAATTGCCACCAAATATTGTCTGAGAGAGTTTCTAGACTATAAGATATAGGATAAAATCTAAAAGAAAGTTACCAAGACAATCATAATCACGCTTGCCAAAACCAAAGACAAAGAAAGAATCCTGAGGGTAACTGGAAAAAAATGAAAAATCACCTACAAAGGATAAACAATAAGTTTAAACTCTGATTAGTCAGCAGAAAGTATGCAGGCAAAAATGTAATGGGATGTATATATAAAAACTTTAAAGAAAAAAGCTGCTAACCAAGAATAACATATTCCACAAAACTTTCTCAGAAATACAATGGCAAAATTAGGATATTTTCAGATAAAAACAAATTAAAAGAATTGCTGGTAATGTTAAGGGGGTCATTTGGTTAGAAACAATATCAGACAACAACCTGAAACTAGGACACAGGACAACATCAGCCAGATACTGACCTAGGTAAAGAACTCTCAATAATAAAACAAAGTTAAAGACTTAAAACATGGAAACAGAGACCTCAATCTGTAAATGTCAACAATGTCAAAACAATAAAAGGCAGGAGAAACAGTGTAGGTATAGAACTTTCAAGTGAATAGGGAGTCAAGGTGATTATCAAGTAATAAAAACTGCCTCAAACTTAGAAAGATAAGGGTAAATTTCTAGGCAACCACAAAGAAATTTACCAAACCTACTCATCAAAATAAAAAAGAAGAAAAACGTAAAGACTCAGCAAACATATAATCAATAATAATGAAAGAAAAGAAAATCCACAAACAAAATGAACTCAGCACAGGAAAGTAAGAAGAACAGAGAAAACATCAGTACCACAAAAAATAAAAAGCACAAAATGACAGCAATAAACCTATCGAAAATCACACTGAATGTAAATGGTTTAAATGCACCTGTAAAGGGACAGGGAATAGGAGAATGGATTAAAAAAAAAATAGACCCATCAATATGCTTTCTACAAGAGGCAATTCCTAGACTCAAAGACATAAATATATTAAAAATCAAAGGATGGAAAAAAATTCCAAGCAAATGGTAAACAAAAAAGGGCAGGAATGGTGGTCTTAATCTCAGATAAAATAGATTTTAAGCAAAATCAGCCTTAAAAGACAGGAAAGGACATTACATAATGTTTAAAGGGACAATCCAATAACAGCACTCCAAAATACATAAAACAAATTCTAACAGCACTGGAAAGAGAAATAGGTTCACAAAAACAGTAGGAGATTTCAACACAACACACCACTCTTGACAAAGGACAGAACATTTAGAAAGAAACTCAGCCAAGACACAGAGGATCTAAAGGCCACAATCAAAAAAATAGACATCATAGACATGTATAGAACACTCCACTCAACAGTAGAAAACTATACATTCTTTTCCAATGCACACGGATGGAACATTCTCCAGAATAGACCATGTTTAGGCCACAAAGCAACTCTAAATAAAATTCAAAATATCAAAATAATACAAAGCATTCTCTCTGATTGCAATGTCATAAAAGTAGAAATCAATAACAGGAAGAGCAAGAAAAAAATCAAATACATGAAAGCTGAATAACACCTTGCTTGAAAACAACTGTATAACAGAAATCAAAGACGGAATTAAAAAATTCCTAGAATCAAATGAGAATGAAGACACATCATACCAAAGCCTTTGGAAAACAGCGAAGATAGTGCTCAGAGGTCAATTTATAGGAAAAAAAAAAAAAAAAAGCACACATAAAAGAAATTAAAATGAGCCAAAATCAATATGTTAACCCCATGACTTGAACGAATAGAAAGAAGAAAGGACATAATAAGATTAGAGCAGAAATAAATGAAACAGATCAGAAAAACAACAGAATCAATAAGACCAAAAGTTGGTTCTTTGAAAAGATCAACAAAACCAACAAACCACTGGCCAAACTGACAAAAGAAAAACAGGAGAGGATGCGAATAACCCAGATAAGAAATGAGATGGTGGATGTTACAACAGACCCAACCAAAATGAAAGGAATCATGATAGAATAGTATGAAAAATTATACTCCAACACATTTGAGGATCCAGAGGAAAGGTACAAATTTCTAGAAACACGCTACCTACTTAAACTAACACAAACTGAGATAGAAAATCTGAACAAACCTGTAACAAGAGAGGAGAAAAAAGAAGTAATTAAAAAAAAAAAAAAAAAAAGCTCCCAACAACAAAAAAAGCCCTAGCCCAGAAGCAATCACTGGAGAATTCGAGCAAACATTGAAAGAATAACCCACATCAGTACTACTCAAACTATGTCACAGCATAGGAAGGAAAGGGAAGAAATACTCCCTAATTTTTTCTATGAAGCCTATATAACACTGATACCAAAGCCAGGCAAAGATACTACCAAAAAAAAAAAAAAAAAAGAAAATTATAGACCAATATTTCTCATGAATATAGATGCAAAAATTCTCAATGAAATTCTGGCCAGTAGAATTCAGCATCATATCAAAAAAAAAAAAAAAAATACACCATGACCAAATGGAATTCATACTAGGTATGCAAGGATGGTTCAACATTAGAAAATAAATCAAAGTAAGCTACCACAAAAATAGAACAAAAGAAAAGAATCATATGACTATCACAATCGATGCAGAAAAGGCATTTGATAAAGTCCGACACACATTCCTGATGAAAATTCTTAATAATATAGGAATAGAAGGGAAATTCCTCAGCATAGGGAAGAACATCTCTACAAAACCAACAGCCAACATCGTTCTCCATGGAGAGAGGCTGAAAACATTCCTCCTGAGAATGGGAACAAGACAAGGATGCCCTTTATCACTACTCCTATTAAACATTGTGCTAGCAGTCCTAGCTAGAGAAATAAGGCAAGAAAAAGAAATAAAGGGCATACAAATTGGAAAGAAAGAAGTAAAACTGTCCCTATTCACAGATAATATGATCCTATAGGTAAAGATCCCAAAGATTCGACAAGAAAACTACTGAAACTAATAGAAAGATTCAGCAAAGTAGCAGTATGATACTAGATCAACATAAAAAAAAAAAAAATCAGTTGGATTCCTATGCACAACAAAGAGAACTTCAAAAGAAATCAGTAAAGCAATACAATTTACAATGGCCCCTAAAAAGATAAAATAGTTAGGAATAAATCTAACAAGGGACACAAAAGATTTATACAAAGAAAACTACAAAACACTATTGCAAGAAACTAAGAGACCTATGTAAATGGAAAAGCATATATCCTCATGGATAGGAAAAGTCAACATCGTGAAAATGTCAATTCTACCCAGAGCAATCTACATATATAATGCAATCCCAATCCAAATACCAACAGCATTCTTCAACAAGATGGAAAAATACTAATTACCAACTTTATATGGAAAGGAAAGAGGTCTTGGATAAGCAAAGAATTGTTGAAGAAAAAGAACAAACTAGAAGGCCTCACAATACTTGACCTCAGAACCTACTACACAGCCATGGTAGTCAAAACAACCTCAAAGTGGTACAGTGGTAGACAAATAGACCAATGGAACGGAATTGAAAACCCAGACCTAAATCCATCCACCTGTGGTCAGCTGATATTTGACAAAGAGCAAAGTCCATTAAATTCGGAAAAGACAGTCTTTTTAACAAATACTGCTGGCAAAACTGGATGTCCATCTGTAAAAACATGAAACAGGATGGATATCACATACCATACACAAAGACTAACTCAAAAAAGATCAAAAACCTAAATGTAAAACATAAAACAATAAAGATCATGGAAGAAAAAGTAGGGACAACACTGTTGTTGTTAGGTGCTGTTGAGTCAGTTCCAAGTCATAGTGACCCTATGCATAACAGAACGAAAGACTGCCTGGTCCTGCCCCATCCTCACAATTTTTGCTATAATTGAGCCCACTGTTGCAGCAACTGTGTCAGTCCACCTCATTAAGTGTCTTCCTCTTTTTCGCTGACCCTGTTTTACCAAGCATGATATCCCTCTCCAGGGACGGATCCCTCCTGATAACATGTCCAAAGTATGTGAGACATAATTTCTCCATCCTTGCTTCTAAGCATTCTGGTTGAACTTCTTCCAGAACACAGTTGTTTGCTCTTTTGTCAGTCCATGTTATATTCAATATTGTTCGCCAAGACCACAATTCAAAGGAGTCAATTCTTTGGTCTTCCTTATTCTTTGTTCAGCTTTCACATGCATATGAGAAGATGGAAAATACCATGGCTTGGGTCAGGCACACCTTAGTCCTCAAGGTGACCTCTTTGTTTTTCAACACTCTAAAGAGGCCCTTTGCAGCAGATTTAGCCAATGCAATGCGTCTTTGGATTTCTTGACTGCTGCTTCCATGGGTGTTGACTGAGGATCCAAGTAAAAAGAAATCCTTGACAACCTCAATCTTTTCTCTGTTTATCATGCTGTTGCTTAATGGACCAGTTGTAAGGACTTTTCTTTCCTTTATGTTGAGGTGTAATCCACACTGAAGGCTGTGATCCTTGATCTTCGTCAGTAAGTACTTCAAGTCCTCTTCACTTTTAGCTAGCAAGGTTGTGCCATCTGCAAACACAGGTGGTTAATGAGTCATCCTCCAATTCTGATGCCCCATTCTTCTTCATATAGTTGAGCTTCTTGGATTATTTGCTCAGCATACACATGAATAAAAAAAAAAAAAAATGAATAGGTATGATGAACGGATACAACCCTGAAGCACAACTTTCCTGACTTTAAACCATGCAGTATCCCCTTATTCAGTTTGAACAACTGCCTTTTGATCTATGTACAGATTCCTCATAGCACATTAAGTGTTCCAGAATTCTCATTCCCTGCAATGTTATCCATAATTTGTTATGATCCACACAGTCACATGCCTTTGCATAGTCAGTAAAACACAGGTAAACATCTTTCTGTTTTTTTCTGCTTTCAGCCAGGATCCATCTGACATTAGCAATAATATCCCTGGTTCCATGCCCTCTTTGAAATCTGGCTTGAATTTCTGTAAATTTCCTGTCAATATACTGTTGCAGCAGCTTTTGAATGATCTTCAGCAAAATTTTACTTGCGTGTGATATTAGTGATATTGTTCCACTATTTCCTCATTCAGTTGGATCACCTTCCTTGGGACTAGGCATAAATGTGGATATCCTCCAGTGGATTGGCCAGGTAGCTGTCAACATAGTAGATCATACGATTATCTGATTCAAAATGACCAATACCAGTCCCTTTCAGCTCACTAATGTCTAGTATATCCATCTTTATACATTCCATTTCATTTTTGACTATTTCCAATTTTCCTAGATTCATATCTCATACTTTCAGAACAATACTAGGGGCCATGATACATGGTATAAAAGCAATACAAACCATAGCTAACAATGCACAAACACCAGAAGATAAACTAGAAAAGTGGGAGCTCCTAAAAACTAAACACTTATATTAAACAAAAGACTTCACAAAAGTATAAACAGAGAACCTACAGACTGGGGAAATAAATTTGGCTACAAGATATGTAACAAGGCTCTAAATTTTTAAATCTGAAAAATACTCCAACACCTCAATATCAAAAAGATAATCCGATTAACATTTTGGCAAAGGATATGAACAAACACTTCACCAAAAAAGACATTCGGGCAGGTAACAGACTCATGAGGAAATGTTCTCAGTGCTTCTTTCTTAGTGGCATTAGGTCCTTCTCTCTGCTTGACACTCTCTTTTATATCTCAAAATAGATTGACTCAGGATACAACCTAATCGTCTACATTGAGTTGTGTCTCATTAACATAACTGCCTCTAATCCAGCCTCATTAACATCATTACAAAAAAAAAAAAAAATCTTTGCCTTTGAGTTGATTCCAACTCAGAGGACAGGGTAGAACTGCCCCATAGGATTTCCAAGGAGTTACTGGTATTCAAACTGTCAATCTTTCTGTTAGCTGCTGAGATCTTAACCACTATACCACCAGGGCTCCCATTAACATCATGCAGTTTAGCATTTACAACACAGAGGATAATCACATCAGATCACAAAATGGTGGACAACCACAATACTGGGAATCATGGCCCAACCAAGTTGACACACATTTTTGTGGGACACAATTTAATCCACAACATGAAATAACCATGACACAAATAGATATATGTACTACCCAGGTTCATTGCAGCACTATTCACAATAGAAAAAAGATGGAAATGAACTAAGTGCCCATCAACAGATGAATGGATAAACAAATTATGGTACATACACACAATGAAATACTACCCAAAGATAAAGAACAACGACAAATCCGTGAAACATTTCACAACATGAATGAATCTGGAGGACATTATATTGGCTGAAATAAATCAATCACAAAAGGACAAATATTGTATGAGACTGTTATTTAAAAAAAAAAAAAACAAGAAAAGGTTTACACACAGAAGAAAACAATCTTTTATGGTTACCGGGGACAGAAGGTATGAGGAGGGGACATCAGTACCTAGAGAGTGGATAAGTGTTAACTTTGGTGAAGGGAAGGACAACACACAATATAGGGGAAGTCAGCACAATTTGACCACAGCAAAGCCAAAGAAGCTTCCTAGACACATACAAACACTTGAGGAACTGAGTTATTGCGGCTAAAGGTTGGGGACCATGGTCTTAGGGACATCTAGGTCAATTGGCATAAAGTAGTTCACAAAGAAAATGTTCTACATCTTATTTGGTGAGTAGCATCTAGGGTTTAAAAGCTTGGGAGTGGCTACCTAAAGTATACTTATTGGTTCCATCATGTTCAGAGCAAAGGAGAATGAGAAAATCAAAGATACAAAGAATATATTAGTCCAAACGACTAATGGACCACAGGAACCGCAGCCTTCACCAGCCTGAGCCCAGAAGAACTAGACAGTGTCAGCTACCACCATCTACAGCTCTGACAGGCATCACAATAAAGGGTCCCAGACAAAGCAGAAAATACGTAGAACAAAATTCAAATTCACAAATAAGACCAGACTTACTGGTCTCAGAGAGACTGGAAGAACTACCAAGACTATAGCCCACACGCACCCTGCTAACTCAGAACTGAAGTCACTCCCAAAGTCCACCTCTCAGTCAAAGATCAGACAGGCATATAAAACAGGCAGTAACACACATGAGGAATGTGTTTATTAGTTCAGTCTTTCTTAGTTCTTAGTTTGGTAGGAGACCAAATGGGCACCATCTGCCCAAAAACAAAGAGGAGGGGGCAGGAAAAGACAGGAAAACTGGACAAACGAACAAGGAGAACCTGGTGCAAACAGGGAAAGGGGGAGAGTGCTAATACATTTTGGGAATTGCAATTAATGTCACAAAAGAATTAGTGTGTAAATTTTTGAATAAGAAGCTAGTTTGTACTCTAACCTTTCACCTAAAACACAATAAAATTAAAAAATAAAAATTCATAACCCAACGAGGAAAAATCACAATGACTGGCATTCAAGGAAAAATTATCAGTAATGTAAAGAAACAGGAAAATGTGTCCCATGATGAGGAGAAAAATCAATCAATCAAAACTTTAATGACATATTTGATAGAATTAGTACAAAAGAACTTAAAAACTGTCACTATAACTCTATTTCATATGTTTAAAAAGCTATAGGAAACATAGAACATGTTATATGAAATAACTTCAAAAATCTAGACGACTAATGAAGTTAGATGACTAATGACTAATGACGTTGTGGATGTCAACTACACATCTATTAAAAAAAAAAAATTGCCGTTGAGTCAATTCCCACTCAAAGCAACACTATAGGACTCAGTTGAACTGTCCCAAAGAGTTTCCAAGAAGGGGATGGAGGATTCGAACTGCCAACCTTTTGGTTAGCAGCCATAGCTCTTAACCAGTGCCCCACCAGGCGTTCTACACACCTATTAGAAAGGCAAAATTAAAAAACTGACCATAACAAATGTCAATGAGAGTGTGGAATAATTGGAACCCTCATATCTTGTAGATGGGAATGTAAAATGGTCCAACCACTTTGGAAAACAGCTTAGCAAATTAAAAAAAAAAAAAAAAATTGAACATACACCTACCACATAATCCAACTGCTCTATTCTTAGGTAATTCCTCAAGATAAATGAAAAAATATGCCCACAAAAAGACATGTGCACAGATGAAATGTTGAAAAACCTGGAGTTAGAAAAAACAAAAGGGAAGAAAAAACTTGGCATTTCTCAAGATGAAAGAACTAAGATAAAATCCACACTTCAAGTTGCAATATTGAAGAATTCTGTGGGCAAAATGAGGCAGGAAGCGTCAAAAGAAGACGGAAAAAATACACAGAGTCAACATACTAAAAAGATTTGGTCAATGTTCCACCATTTCAGAAGGTAACATATAATCAAGAACCTAGGTACTGAAGGAGAAGGTCCAAACTGCACTGAAGGCATTGGTGAAAAACAAAGCTCCAGCAATTGACGGAATACCAATTGAGATGTTTCAACAAATGAGTGAAATCCTGAAAGTGTTCATTTATCTATGCCAAGAAATTTGATAAATAACTATTTGGACAACCAACTGAAAGCCTGTATATTTGCACCCATTCCCAAGAAAGGTGATCCAACAGAACATGAAAATTATTGAACAATATCGTTAGTATCACACACAAGAAAAATTTTTTGCTGACAATCTTTTAAAAGTGGTTGCAGCAGTATATAGGGAACTGCAGGAAATTCAGGCTAGATTCAGAAGAGGACAAGGAATGAGGCATATCATTGCTAATGTCAGATGGACCTTGGCTAAAAGCAGAGAAAGCCAGAAAGAAGTTTCCCTGTGTTTTATTGACTATTCAAAGGCATTCGGAAACCCTGGTGGCCTCGTGGTTAAGAGTTCGGCTGCTAACCAAAAAGCCAGCGGTTCGAATCTACCAGGCACTCCTTGGAAACCCTATGGGGCAGTTCTACTCTGTCCTATAGGGTCACTATGAGTTGCAATTGACTCTATGGCAACAGGTTTGTTTTCTTTTTTTGGTAAAAGGCATTCAACTGTGTGTATCGTAATAAATTTTGTATAACATTGTGAAGAATGGGAATTTCAGAACACTTAACTGTGCTCATGAAAAACCTTTACGTAGATCAAGAAGCAGTCATTCAGACAGAACAATGGAATACTGCATGGTTTAAAATCAGGAAAGGTGTTTGTCATGGGCGTATTCTTTCACCATATCTATTCAATCTGTATGCTGAGCAAATAATCTGAGAACTGGACTATATGAAGAAGAATGGGGCATCAGGACTGGAGGAAGACTCATTAGCAGCCTGCTAGAAGTGAAGAGAACTCGAAGCACTTACTGATGAAGATCAAGGACCACAGCTTTCAGTACACATTACTCTACAACATACCAAAAACAAAAATCCTTACAACTGGACCAAGAGGCAACATCATGATAAGTGGAGAAAAAACTGAAGAGATCAAGGGTTTCATTTTAGTTGGGTCTACAATCAAAGTCCATGGAAGCACCAGTCAAGAAATCAAACATCATATTGCATTATGCAAGTATTCTGCAAAAGACCTCTTTGAGGTGATAAAAAGGAAAAGAAGTCACTTTGAGGACTAAGGTGGTCTTAACCCAAGCCATGGTACTTTCTATCTTCTCATGTGCATGTGAAAGCCAGAAAACGAATAAGGACCACCTAAGAACAACTGACACCTTTGAATTTTGGTGTGGGCAAAGAATATTGAATATACCATAGACTGGCAGAAAAATGAACAAACTGTCTTGGAAGAAATATATCTAGCTTCTCCTTAGAAGCAAGGATAGTGAGACTTTGTCTCACATACTTTAGACGTGTTATTAGGAGGGATCAATCCCTGGAGAAAGACATCACGCTTGGTAAACTAGATGGTCATCAAAAAAAGAGGAAGACTCTCAGTGAGATGGGTTGACACAGTGGCTGCAACAATGGGCTCAAATATAGCAAGGATTGTGCGGATAGCACAGGACTGGGTAGTGTTTCATTCTGTTGTGCATATGGTCGCTATGAGTCAGGACTGACTAGGTGGGACCTAACAACAACAACAACAAAACTGGGTACAGCACAGTGTCCATCATCAGGTGAATGGACGAACAAATGATATATCCATACAACAGAATACTCCTCAGCAAAAAAAAGTCATAAATAATTGATAAACTCAATGGCATGGATGTATCTCAAAATAATTAGGACAACTGAAAATAGCCAGACTAAAAAAGTACATACTGTATAATTCCATTTTGACAACATCCTAGAAAATAAAGACTAATAGGTAATTAGAGAAAGCATATCAGTTTTTGCCTGGGATCGGTGAGAGTGGAAAATGAGGTGAGGAAGGAGAGAGCTATTAGAGGGAGAGAGCTATTACAAAGAGTCACAATTAAATGTTTGGAGATGATTCTATGTTTAATTCTTCTTTGTGATGTTTGGTTTTTACAAGTGTGAACATATTTCAAAACTTTCCAGTTGCACAATTAAAGTATGCTTAGTACATTTTATGTCATTGACGAACCAAGACAATTACTTTTGTTAAACCTTGACACTCATACACACATATATATTTCTTTTTAATATTCTGTGAGATGAACTGAGAAGGATGAATAAAGTGCTTATGCTGTATATCAAATTAGAATAGTTGTCTCTTGACAAGGCATTTGTGAAATTGCTTGAGATGGCTAGTTTCACAGAATACTATTTTTACTTGAAAGGAGACAAAAAAACTATTCAGACTTTGGTATTTAGTGAATTTTATGTGGAAATAAATTATGTAAGTGCATTAATTCAAAGAAAACAACTGATAATACTTATTTTTGTCAAGGGCAAAATTCAAGCTATCAAGTGAAAATTTTGACTTAGGAAAACTTGTATTTGCCACAGTGATTTACCTAAGAACTTCGATGAGGTTTATCAGTTACATTCTTTTTAAAAATATAATTTTCTGGTATTACAAATAAAATATGTCTATACTTGAAAGTTGTGATAACTCATTGAACCAATATTTTCTAGATGATAAAAGCATAATGCTATGAAATCATGCATGAGTAAAAAATAAATAGAATTCCATTCAATGTACAAAATCCACCAGTGAACCGCCAAGGACTAGACTACTGACCACACACCCAAGGCATAGCCACTTTGGTATCTGAAACCACCAAGTCCTAAGTTTGATATTTAAGTTACATATACACACACATGCCTACAAGAAGGGGCCATAATTCCAGAAAAGCATCTGGAAAAAAAAAATCGGATTAAATTTATCCAGCCATTATATCTCCCTTAACCAACTAGACCCACGGTCAAATCTACCATTGTAATGAAATTACTGTAAAGGGCTGGGATGCCAATAAGGAATTCAGCTGAAACAGAAAGAGTCACAGATGGACACAAAATCTCTGTAACAATTGAATCAGAATTTCTGCAAGGATAGAGGGAATTCCCAGGAATATTCATTTTAAAGAAAATCCTTCTGGGGCCTAAAGAAGAATTATAAAACAAATATGATTCCCCATCGATGACGTTGGACTATTTAGGCACTATAGGTGCCACTTCTTGGAGCAGATATTAAATGTCTTGAAAATGTTCATGAGCTATAAACACTATTTGAGTGCTCAGGTATATGATCCTCATGATCTCTTCCAGCTCCACGTACTACGATAGTACTTTTTTCTCTAGATGCAATTGTTGACAATTTCTTTTGGTTGTTCATGGGCATGCTTGACACATTAATTTTGCAGCCACCATTTCAATGAACTGAGTGGTGGGGACTACAAAAAACAATAAAACATAAGCCAGTCTTAATACCTTAAAATTCAGTAGAGAATAAAAGAAAAACACACAGACAAAAATGATGTAAGTTCCAGGAAAAAAGGCAAAACCAAGTGAAAAAATAACAGAGAAGTTCCAAACTCATTGGGAAGAAGGGACATCAAGAAACAACTTTTTTTGATGAACATGATATTAGATTTACACTTTGAGCTAGACACACCGAGCAGGCAAAAATAAAAGTTTCAAGGACAGGAATGTAATTAATCATCTCTTCATGTGAGTTCACAGAGCACCCAATTTTCAGGTCATTTCTTTTCCTTCATTATTGTTATATCCTTAGCTAGGTGTTTCAGATATCTCTTCTATTTTCTCACTGTAATGTTAATATCCCATAAATGCCTTGGGGTGAGTTGTTGGTCTAGATAGAATAGAACTTTTCTTGCTTAAGTAAAACTATCACATATCGGGCTCAGAAAAAGAAAAACTTTTATAGATCTTAAGTTTAAAACTTTAAAGTAGTAACAAATATTTTATCTAAGGATCAAAAATCTTTTGAAGAGCAGTGGGTAAAGCACAACTGAGACTCTTTATGCTTCAGGGAACAGAACTCTGTCAGTGGCTGATCGTCCTTGTTTCACAGATAAGCCAGATTTAAGTTACCATACGTTTCTTTCTAATTAACAGCTATGACTTATATTTAATATATGAATCCTATATGCTTAGATTTTTTAAATCATTCCAGAAGTATTTGTGAAGTTCTATTCATGCCTGAAACTGCATTCCTAGAAACATCAATTAAATGTTGCTATTGAATCCATTTGGACAATTAATTTGCATTCTCCAATCCACTTACATGAACTATATTCTAAGAATAATATGCAAATCTGAACAGAGCTGAAGCATATTGATTGTATTCGTGTTAGAGTGGAAAAATGTTTTGAATATTGAGAAAAAGGATAAAGCAATAAGCAAAAACAAAGCAGAATCTAAGATACACCAAAGAGGGCAAATTTATAACTTGGGAATTACATTCAACAGTTAGTGAAACAGAGCTGTCTCCAGTTACATAAGCCAATTATTTTATCATTTCATATGAAAAAGTTATAGAGTTAAGCAGTTCAGGGCTGGTGTGATGGCTCCCCAAACACTTGAAGAATTTCTCTCTCTCTTTTTTCCATCCTCAAGGATGGAAGATGTCTACTGGATTTGTCACCATTTTGTACAAGTTCTAGGGAGCACTGAAGGTGCCATTCTTAAATGAGGAAATTCTTTTTGAAGGGCTTTTCCAGACATTTAGTTCCATCTCATTGCTCACACTATGTGAAAGGATGGCTTGGAGACATAGTTTTGTTTGTTTGTCTTTATTTGTTTGTTTGTCTTTATTTGTTTGTTAATCATGAGACAGGCAGTCTCAGGGCTCAGCACTGCTAACAGACACCTGCTCTGGCTTATCCTCCTATACTAAGAAGAATAGGCTGCACTTTCTTCTGAAACTGTCCTTGAAAAGGTAACTGTAGAATAGGCCAGAAACTGTCCTTGAAAAGACAACTACAGAACGGTCATAACAGGCCTCAACCAGTTTTAACAGTTTTTCTATACCATCTTAATGTTTCAAGTGACCTATTATCTCATTAAACATAAAATACGTATAAGCACCCCACCTCTGGGAGAAGACTTAACATGCTGATGAAGGAAAATTGCACTCTTCCTCCATTCTGGGGAATTGAACCCTTGTCTAGAGAAAATGCATAGTGATCCCCAAGCCATGAACATCTGCATGAAGGTAAATTGTGCATATTCATGATGCATTTACATTTCCTTCTCTACTTTCTGTAGAAGCCCGCCTCCCTAAGCGGCCTGCAAGCAGTCTTGAGAGCAGCAGCTCTGACTGTCTTCTTTCCTTGGCCAACAAAATAAAAATGTATTCCTGATCCCCTACCTTGGCCTCTTTTTTATTGGCTGTAACAAGTCACACCAAGTGAATCCTGGGGTTTTCACTTGGGAACATTTCTGGTAAGCCAGCCAGGAGTCATCACTCAGTTTCTGAGATAGGCCATGCTGGGGACACTGCCTGAGGTCTGGTGCCACCTGGAGAATTCTTCAGGAGACTTCAGAGTGGTCCTAAAGGCCAGCCCACTTTGGACAAAATGGTGAGTCCATGGGCGAGAGGAAACACATCTGGGTAATTTGGTAAGTACCTAGGTAAGGCCTTAGAAGAATCCCAAGAAATGGGAGTAATTGACCATTGAGGACATAAAAGGGTCTAGGTTCTAGGTATCTGAGGTTATTTGGTAAGCACCTAGGAAAGGCCTTAGAAGAGTACCAAGAAGTGGGAGTAATCAGCCATTAAGGGAATTAAAGGCTCTACGTTTGGTAAGTAACAGGTTAATTCCTAGGTAAGGCCTTATAAGAGTCCCAAGAAGTGGGAAGAATTGACCACTGAGAATGTAAAAGGCTCTAGGTACCTGTTATTGGGTTGGTACATTGAATTAGGTTGTGTGAGTGTGTAAAGTGTGTGTGTGTGTCCTGAAAATGAGGAATATTTAAGGTATCCCAGAATGCAGCCCACCAGGATTCATCCTTAAAAACTGGGAATATTGTAGGTCAGGCCCTATGAAAAAGAAAAAAAAAAAAAAAGTAACACTGAATGACCTCAATACGAATTGGCCAGTGTCGAAAAGTGGCTTGCAAATGGATTTCTACATTAAAGCACTAACTTCCAACTTGATCTTTTCTGTCCTTGTGAGGGCAAATGGGATAAAAAGTATTATGTGGAAGCTTTCATAACTCTATATCAGGACAGAGAGTTACAAAAGAGATGCAGAATCTTAGGTCAGAAAAAAAAAAAAAAATGTTCTCATGGCAGTCTTCCCTCCTGACTCCAAAGAGGATTTTCCCCCTTCCGCCACCACAGCACCCATGCCTTCCCCTCTCACTGCTTTGGCGTCCTTGCCATCACCTCCCTATGCCCTGCTTCCACCCATCAAAGCCAACACACCAGCAGTGGCTCCCACTCTTAAGCCTCCTCAACCTTTGTATCAACCCCTCTCGGGTCCTTCTGTCCTGCCAGTGGTTTCACCGCCCCACGAGTGGAGCAGAATGACTTTTGAGTGCCCTGATTTGGCTGCCAGGGGTGTGAAAATATCCTGGGTGAGACTGATTCCCAAGAGCCATAGCACAGCAGAGCCCAGAGGCATGCAACTCCCCCACCCCCAACAAGTCCCAGTGGGAAGCACAGGCATGGTCTGGGCTCACTAGCCCTTCTCAACAAGTGATCTGTACATTTGGAAGAATCATTGCCCTGGTTACTGGGAGGACCCAAAGAGAATAAAAGGTATTTTCGCTTTCATTTCTTGCAACCACACCCTAGCTGGGCAGAATGTCAGGAGCTACTAGATGTGCTCCTAACTCCAGAGGACTGCTGCATGGTGAAGAAAAGGGCTATGGCAGATGCTGATGGACACAAAGAGATGCAAGTAGCAAACTTGTGTGGGGCAGAGGTGTTCCCAACAGGAAACCCTGGCTGGGACCAGAACACAGCTGAAGGATGCCCCCGACTTACCTATCATTGGGAGTGTCTCTTAGAAGGGTTGAAGAAGAAAAAGTAATGTGTATGGAGTTAAGCAAGAGGCTGATGAAGACCCATCAAAATTTATGCGGTGAATTTATGAAGCTTTCAGGCAGTTCACAGACACTGACCCCAAAAGTCCTGAGAATGCCAGAATGATTAATATGATATTTATCAGGCAAAGCACTCCTGACATTTGAAGGAAACTTCAGAAAGTTGAAGGAAGTGTAGAACTAGGGATCTTTCAGCTGGTTGAAATGGCTTACCAAGTGTATTCCAACCAAGATTAGGAAAAAGAAAAGAGGCAAATTTCAGAACAAAAGAAGCAGGCAGCATTTCTGGCATCTACCTTGCATGGAGGAGACCAGGCCCTTGATAACTCAATAAAAGGAGGGGCATTTGGGCAAAGGAGAACATCCAAGGCCCAGTCCCCATTAGACTGCTGTCAGTGCATGTGGTACAAGGAGAAGGGACACTGGAAAAGGGAATGCCTCAAGATTTAAAGCAGAAATAAAAACGGACCTGAAGGATCCAATGTCCTATCGTGCCAACAGGGGAAAACTCAGACTGAAGGGAACTGGAGGCAGGGCCTCCACCTGAGTCTCTGGTTATAATGACGGTGGAGGGAGAACCTGTAAAGTTTTTGGTAGATACTGGGGTGACACACTTAGTTCTGGCCCAAAAGAAAGCTACCCTGATGAGGTGAAAGGTGTCCATTGTGGTTAAAAGAAAAAAGAAGAGCACCTTCCTTTCCTACATCCTCTAACTTGTTCTATACAAGAAAAATCTTTAAACACTCCTTCCGAAGGACAATACTCAAAACAGGGAAGGTCAGCTCAACTGGACTGGACCAAAAGCAAAGAAGTTTCTGGGATAAAATGAATGCTTCGAAAGTCAATGGAGCAAGGGCGTGGGTTTGGGGACTATGGCTTAAGGGGACTTCTAAGTCAATTGGCATAGTGAATTCTATTACGAAAACATTCTGCATCCCACTTTGAAGTGTGGCATCTGGGGTCTTAAATGCTAACAAGAGGCCATCTAAGAGGCATCAATTGGTCTCAACCCACCTGGATCAAAGGAGAATGAAGAACACCAAGGTCACACGATAACTATGAGCCCAAGAGTCAGAAAGGGCCACATGACCTAGAGACTTACATCATCCTGAGACCAGAAGAACTAGATGGTACCTGGACACAACCAATGACTGCCCTGACAGGGAGCACGACAGAGAACCCCTGAGGGAGCAGGAGAACAGTGGGGTGCAGACCCCAAATTCTCATAAAAAGAGCAGACTTAATGGTCTGACTGAGACTAGAAGAATCCCAGTAGTCATGGTCCCCAAACCTTCTGTTGGCCCAGGACAGGAATCATTCCCGAAGACAACTCATCAGACAAGGAAGGGACTGGACAATGGGTTGGAGAGAGATGCTGATGAAGAGTGAGCTACTTGTATCAGGTGGACACTTGAAACTGTAGTGGCATCTCCTGTCTGGAGGGGACATGGGAGGGTAAAGAGGGTTAGAAACTGGTAAAACAGTCACAAAAGGAGAGACTGGAAGGAGGGAGCGGGCTGACTCATTAGGGGTAGAGTAAATGAGAGTATGTAGTAAGGTGTATATAGGCTTATGTGTGACAGACTGACCTGATTTGTAAACTTTCACTTAAAGCACAATAAAAATTATTAAAAAAAAAAAAAAGAGAGAGAGAGAAGCGAGCAGAGAGACAGAGGGACCTCATACCACAAAGAAAATAGTGCCAGGAGCAGAGCGCATCCTTTGGACCCAGGGTCCCTGTGCTGAGAAGCTCCTAGACCAGGGGAAGATCGATGACAAGGACCTTCCTCCAGAGCCCAGAGAGACAGAAAGCCTTCCCCTGGAGCTAGCACACAGAATTTGGACTTCCAGCCTCCTAGACTGTGAGAGAATGTATTTCTTTTTGTTAAAGCCAAAAAAAAAAAAACTCCTTCCTTTACATGCCTAATTGCCCCATCCCTCTGCTAGGATGAGACTTGCTGTGCAAACTAAAAGCACAGATCTCTTTTGAGAATGGAAACATGCAAATGAAGGTTCCTCTGGGAAAGGCGTGGCGGTTACAAATGGCCCTCACTACTGAACCACCAATTAGTGATGGAAAAGAAGAACTTTACCAATGGTTAGTTGATCCAGATATCAAATATGCAGTAGTGCCATGGATGTGGGCTGACAAAATGCTTAGGAAAGCAAAAAATACCCCTCCTATTGTCATTTGGAAACCCTGGTGGCGTGGTGGTTAAGTGCTATGGCTGCTAACCAAGAGGTCAGCAGTTTGAATCCACCAGGCACTCCTTGGAAACTCTGTTGGGCAGTTCTACTCTGTACTATAGGGTCACTATGAGTTGGAATCGACTCGACGGCACTGGGCGTATTGTCATTTAATTGTTACCTGGTATAGTTTTTTTTTTTTTTTTTTATAGTTACTCCAAGGCTTAAGCAGCATCCTATCTGAGCTGAAGCCCAACAGGCACTGAACAAAATCAGCACTAGATACCTGAAACATGGACTGCTCAGACCGTGTCAGTCACAGTTCAACGCCCCAATCCTGCCAGCGAAGAAGAAAAAAGGACAGCCCTGGCTCATTCAGGATCTGTGAGCTATCAACCAGGTAACTGTCATGTTCCATCCCGTAGTCCCCAACCTATACACCCTGCTGTAGACCTAGTTGCCAACCTTTTCCAGGTTCACTGTGTTAGACCTAAAGGATGTCTTCTTTAGGATAAAAGTCAAGAAATCTTTGCCTTTGAGTGGGAGGGCCCAAGAACAAGAGAGAAAGTGCAGTTGTGTTGGCAAGTCCTTCACAAGGTTTTAAAAACAGTCCTACTCTTTTTGAGTCAACTTTGGCCCGAGAACTGAGACAGCCACCCGTGACCAATGGTATCCTCCAGCAATACATGGATGACTTGCTCATAGCCAGCTGCTGTGAGTATAACTCAGTTCAGGACACCATATAAGTTTTAAACTTCTCGGGAAATGTGGGGTAATGGATCACAGAAGAAAAAGCTCAGGTCAACCAAAAGAAGGCGGTTTATCTAGGTTTTAAAGTCAGACAGGGAGAGCAAGAACTTCTCCCCACTCAAAAAGACGTTATAAGTTTGGTGGCCTCTACCAACCAGAGACAGCACTGAGGTTGTTTCTGAATGACTATTTTTTGCCGCATCTGGATTCCAAATTTGGTACTTATTGCCAAGCCTTTATACTCAGCCTCAGAAGGAAAAGACACAACTCCCTTAGAATGGACCAGTACAGAGCAACAGGCTTTTGGTACAATTAATACAAAGTTGATAGAGGCCCTGGCATTAAGACTCCCCGATACGGCTAAATCTTTTAACCTGTTTGTACACTATTCCATTGGAGTGGCAGCCAGGGTGCTTACCCAGACTTTCAGGACTTGGAAGCGGTCGGTGGCATACTTCTCAAAGCAATTAGACTCAGTCACAGGAGGATGGCCAGCATATCTTGGAGCAGTAGCAGCTGCAGCTTTAATCATTAAGTAAGCCGAAAAATTCACCATTGGCCAACCTGTCCAGGTGACTATGTCTCACTGGGTTCTGACCATATTAGAGAGCATCACATTATATTTCCCCAGGGTGAATGGCACAGTACCAAGTAATCATTTTAGAAAACCCAGCCATCACTACACAAGAAACCACCAGTTTAAACCCAGCCACCCTATCGCCTACCTTGCCAAAGCAAGAAAAAGAACATGATTGCCTAAAGACCATGGACTTTGTGTGTGCCAGTTGGCCTGACCTCACTGAGCAGGTGCTCCAGAACCCAGACCTTGAACTGTTCACCTATGGAAGCAGTTACATGAAACAAGGAGAAAGAAAACCTAAAATGGTTCCCCCAGGTACCACCACCCAGAAGGCTGAGCTCATAGCCATGCTGCAGTGCCTTAGAATTGCCAAAGGTAAGCAAGTAACTATACTGATTCTAAGTACATATTTGTGGTATTTCATGCACACAGGGCAATCTTAAAGGAGAGTTCCTAACAGCTGGAGGTAAGGACATTAAATATTCTCAATAAATCTTACAATTTATACATGCTGTTCTCCTACCCACCCAAATAGCAGTTGTACACTCCAAAAGGCATCAGAAAGGGACACCACGGTGGCCAAGGGTAATTACAAATCAGATTCAGGAGCAAAGAAAGCTGCAGTCCAACAGAAACCTGTCATAGTAGCCCCTCTAACTCCTCCATTTAGAGTTACTGACACCTGACCTTCACCCAGAATACTCACAACAAGATAAAGATATTGCCAAGACCTAGGTAGGGGCTGGTGGGCACTTTAAACAAAGATAGATGGCTGTACACCCCCCACAAAAAGATTTACATTCTGTCGAAACTCATGCAAACTATCCTACAGAAAGCCCACCAATCCACCCACTATGGATGCAATGGACTATATCATTGGGTTAGGAGACATTTAATTGGACCAAAGGTCCAAGCCACTATTTCGGCAGTGGTAAAGAGCTGCCCCACCTGTGGGAAAAATAATCCCAAGAGCACTGCTGAAGTGCCCCCAGGGTTCCAGCAAACTGGGGCAATGCCTGGAGACTACTGGTAGGTGGATTTCACTAAGATGCCTTGTTGTTTTTAGGTGCAGTTGAGTCGGTTCTGACTCATAGCAACCCTATGTACACCAGAATGAAACACTGCTTAGTCCTGTGCCATTCTCACAATCGTTGCTATGCCTGAGATCATTTTTGCAGCCACTATGTCAATCCACTTCGTTGAGGGTCTTCCTCTTTTCCACTGACCCTGTACTTTGCCAAACATGATGTTCTTCTCCAGGGACTGAATCCTCCTGATAACATGTCCAAAGTATATAATATGTAGTCTCTCCATCCTTGCTTCTAAGGAGCATTCTGGTTGTACTTCTTCCAGGACAGTTTTTTTGTTCTTTTGGCAGTCCATAGTATATTCAATATTCTTTGTCAACACCAAAATTCAAAGGCATCAATTCTTCTTCGGTCTTCCTTATTCATTGTCCACCTTTCACAAGCATATGATGTGATTGAAAATACCATGGCTAGGGTCAGGTACACCTTAGTCTTCAAGGTGACATGTTGACATGTTTGCTTTTCAACCCTTTAAATAGGTCCTTTGCAGCACAGTTACCCAATGCAATGTGTCATTTGATTTCTTGACTGCTGCTTCCATGGCTGTTGATTGTGGATCCAAGTAAATAAAATCCTTGACAACTTCAATCTTTTCTCCATTTATCGTAATGTTGCTCATTGGTCCAGTTGTGAGGATTTTTGTTTTCTTTATGTTGAGGTGTAATCCATAGTGAAGGCTGTGGTCTTTGATCTTCATTAGTAAGTGCTTCAAGTCCTGTTCACTTTCAGCAAGCAAGGTTGTATCATCTGCATAACGCAGGTTGTTAATGAATCTTCCTCCAATCCTGATGCCCCGTTCTTCTTTATATAGCCCAGCCTCTTGGATTATTTGCTCAACATACAGATTGAATAGGTATGGTGAAAGACTACAACCCTGACGTACACCTTTCCTGACTTTAAACCAGTCAGTGTCCCCTTGTTCTGTCCAAACAACTGCCTCTTGATCTATGTAAAGGTTTCTCATGAGCATAATTAAGTGTTCTGGAATTCCCATTCTTTGCAATGTTATCCATAATTTATGACCAGTCAAATGCCTTTGCATAGTCAATAAAACACAGGTAAACATCCTTCTGGTATTCTCTGCTCTCAGCCAGGATCCATCTGACGTCAGCAATGATGTTCCTGGTTCCATGTCCTCTTCTGAAACCAGCTTGAATTTCTGGCAGCTCCCTGTTAATACACTGCTGAAATGCCTGGAGCTCCTGGAAATTACAAGTATCTGCTAGTCTTTATTGACACGTTCACTAACTGGGTTGAAGCTTTCCCTAGCAAGACTGAAAAGGCCACTGAGGTTGTGAAGCACCTCCTGAATGAAATCATCCCTCGATTTGGGCTTTCTCTTTCCATTAGCAGTGACAACAGGCCTTATTTTGTTGCCTTGGTGATGCAGTTGGTGGCAACCTCCCTGAACAGTAATTGGAACTTAAATATAGTACCCACTTGAACCACAAGTACCTCTGCACCCATTCCAGCCTGGTGATTGGGTCTTCCTAAGAGCTTGGAAGTTGGAACCTCTCCAGCAGAAGTGGAATGGTCCAATTGAGATGTTACTAGCAACACCAACCACAGTCAAGCTCAACAGTATCAAAGTGTGGATCTACCACACCCAGATCAAGAAAATGACACCTCCAGATCCAGACATACAGACCCACCTGAATCATAAGACTTGGTCTTCTGAACTTATCAAAGACCAGACTAAATGGAGCCCATAGGGCTTTGTCCAATGTGGGTTTTTTAGAGATAGTATTTTTTATTCCTTGGGTAGACATAGCATCCAATGAACTACTCCTTCACAACATGTCCCACTCCTTAAAAGTCATTGCTAATTCAACAACTGCTAATTCAATTGCTAATTCAATCAGGGCCCAGTAAGCATCCTTAGATTCTTTAGTTAGAGTGGTTTTGGATAACTACATTGTGTTGGACTTCCTCTTAACTAATCAAGGAGGGATCTGCACTATAGTCAACACTTCTTGAAGCATGCAGGTAAATAACTCAGGAACTGTAGAACAAAATGTCAGATGAATTTGAAAGCAAGCTACATGGCTCCAATGTGTTAAAGTTCTACCCTCCACCACTACCATTTACAGCTGGCTCATGTCCTGATTACCTGGTACCTCAGGATGCAAGAACTGTTCGTGCTCATAGTACTTTTTATGAGCTTAAGAATTTTACCACGCTTTTGCATCGGAATTGTCCCCATATGGCTTAATGCTTTCTGATCCAAAACCTTTTCTGTGATGGTACAACAAAGAGTTAACCTCCATGAAACCCCAGAACCTTACACCCAGCTCACGACCTCACCAGCGTCTCCCCACCAGGCAAAACAGGCAGCTATATGGTGATTTAGAATGAGCCCTGACCTTTAACATCTGAGGTTCAAATGACAGGTGGGAATGAGACAGGCAGTCTCAGAACCCAGCACTTCTAAGAGACACCGGCTCTGGCTTATCCTCCTACACCAAGCAAAATAAGCTGCACATTTTTCTGAAACTGTCCTTGACAAGATACCTATAGAATGGACCAGAAATTGTCCTTGACAAGATAACCACAGAACAGCTGTAGTGGGCCTCAACTGGTTTCAGCAGGTTTTCCATGCCACCTTAACACTCCAAGTTAACTACTAGCTCATTAAGTGCAAAATACATATAATCACCATCCCTCTGGGTGGAGACTTAACATCACTGATAAGGGAAAATCAACCTCTTCCTCCAAACCCTTGTCTACAGAAAATGCATAGTCATCCCCCAAACCCTGAACACCTGCATGAAGGCAAATCTTGAATATTCATGATGAATTTACGTCTCCTTTTTTTTTTTTTTTGTCTACTCTCCGTAGAAGCCCGCCTCCCCAAGCTGCCTGTAAGCAGTCTTGGAGGCAGAGCTCCAACTATCTCCTTTCCTTGGCCAATGAAATAAAGGCACGTTTCTGGTCTTTCACCTTGGCCTCTTGTTAATTGGCTATAAAGAGTAGCATGGAGTAGAACCTGCGGTTTCCACCCAGCAACAATCATATTGAATTTCTTCATCCAAATAAAATCAGGAAGGAAGTTAGTAAGAATGGTACTAGATATACAAGTAGTAGATTCCACCATGTCTTAGTTATCTAGTGCTGCTATAACAGAAATACCACAAGTGGATGCCTTTAACAAAGAGAAGTTTACTTCCTCACAGTAAAGTAGACTACAAGACCAAATTAAGGGCATCAGCTCCAGGGGAAATTTTTCTCTCAGTGTCAGTTCTGGACAAAGGTCCTTCTCATTAATCTTCCCCTGGACTAGGAGATTCTCCACTCAGGAACCCCAGGTCAAAATGATGTGCTCTGCTCCCAGCACTGCTTTCTTGGTGGTGTGAGTTCCCCCGTCTCTCTGCTCACTTTTCTTTTTTATATCCCAAAAGAAACTGGCTCCAGACACAATCTAATCCCTTAGATTAAGCCCTGCCTCATCAACACCACTGCCACCAATCCCCCCTCATTAACATCATAGAGAAAGGATTTACAGCTCATAGGAAAGTCACATTAGATGACAAAATGGTGGACAATCACACAATACTGGAAATCATGGCCCAGCCAAATTGACACACACATTTTTGGGGGGACACAATTCAATCCATGACACACCATAAGAAGGGAAAGAGTTTTAAAAGTGCACTTAACGTACAAGAGAGTTATTCTACTCCATTTTTGAATGATTTGGTAAGGATGTCAAAGACATGTTGTTTCTGATAAAAGAGAATAAAAAGCACAACTTCCTATAAACTGGCCAGGGCTAACTCAGGGCTAATTCCAGCCGTGATATGTCTAGAAACATGTTTTCTGTTTATGCTTTAAATTCAACTGAAAATGTCTTTGTTCTCAATATTATAACGATATATTTTTTGGTAATTTACTTCTTCCCAGTACAATTCGATCACATCCAAAAAAAAATAACACTCTACTTAAAATGTTCACAGTATGCATTTGTCAGTTTTTAGCTAGGGAATGACTATACAGGTTATACATTTCACTAAAAAGTATAAGAAAGACTATTACATTGAAAGAAGGATAAACCATAGGCCTGCTTCAAGCCAAAATATTTCACAATGAAAGACTTCTAGTTTCCATATGCAATTTCAAAGACATAATTATAATTAATGCAAAAATTACATTGCATAGAAACTGGAATAAAGCAGGGTGCAAAAGGTGGCAGTTCAGTTTTCTACAGTTACTAATCTTTAATAGCCTACAGTTAATAATGTTTTTCCTTATGACTATGACTATAGACTCTATCCACTTTAAAATATCATAAAGCCTATCATCTACAAATGACCAGCCTTAGATCACATGTAAATGCCTAAGATGCTACAAAACTATAACAACCCATTGCCATCGGGTCAATTGAGACTCACAGCGACCCTACAGGACAGAGTAGAACTGCCCCATAGGGTTTCAGAAGAGTGGCTGGTGAATTCAAACTCCCGACCTTTTGGTTAGCAGCCAAGCTCTTAACCACTGTGCGACAAGGGTTCCCATAAGATACTAGGATGGCCCATTTACTAACAATGTCTGTTTCTATAAATGACTTATGAGATATTACATTAAAGCATTTAATATGCATACAGAAGTGTTTTAACATAGGCAGATCATTCCACTTCTCATCACTGAAAATAAGATGAACCAGGAGGTGGTAGTGATATCACAAAGTTAGCCCCACGACTTTATATTGTGGTTTAAAAAAAAAAGACTATGAGTTTTGTAATGTTATATATGGTTTCATACTACACCTCTACTACTTAGTAGAAATATGATATCTGCCTCTCGAGCTTGTTTTTAGGGAATGACTTGACCTCCATTTTTAGTTCATAAGATTTGAGTTGTGCTTAGCCTAACTTCCAGTTTAGGGACTGGGCAGGAGACTCAAACCTGAACAGTCAGGATATGCTATTCCACAGGTCACAGAGTTTGATTCAGGAGTGAACATATAGAAAAAAAAAAGTGAGTCAATTTGAGTTCTTTTGTGGGGACTGCTATGAATTCTGGAAGATAATGATAAAGACCAATGTAAGGCTAGCACTGATAGAAACCATCTTTGGAGAAAAGCTACCTAAGAAATGAGCCTAAGGAATAAGCCAACATAGAGAAAATATTGAAAAAAAAAGAATACATTTTCAACTGAATTTAAAACATAACCAGAAAACATGCCATAGGGAGGAAGATAATGAATTTGAATCCTAATGACACTTGAGTTCCCAGTTTCCTCTGAACAGGAAGCCAGTGTATTCCACCCAGACTTTTAACTCATGTGAGTTAATAAACATCTCCTTTACTTTTAAACTGGTTTGAACTGAGCACATTCCATCTGAAGACAGATTCCTGACTAATATGTTTGTTCAGAGCACTTTAATTAAAATCAATAAGTCCAAGTGTTCTCATCTATAAAATGGGTTGTCACCTCATAAGGTAATTGATTATATTTGGAAGATTTTAAAGCCCCTAGCTTGACACACCTAGGCATGTAACAAAATTTTATAATTTTTATTTTATCCTTAAAAAAACTATAGATTCATATAAAAATCAAGCAAAATAGGGTTATCGAAAGAGCACAGGGCCTAGAAATAGTAACCCCTACTCTACCACTTGCTGAAAGAGCGGAACTAGTGAAAGAGATGGAAACTAATGCAAATTACTTAACATCTATAGAATTCTTTTTTTCATCTGAAGAATAAGTTTAATGCTTTTTTACCTCTCTGGTTTATGTGTGTGGTGAGAACTGGCTACATAATTTGTGGTGCCCAGTAAAAATGAAAACGCAGAGCCCCTCGTTCAAAAAATATTAAAAATTTAGAGATAGATACAGAGCATTAAACCATTAAACCAACTGCAGTACTCTTCTGAGTGTAGGATACTGGGTGACTAGACAAGTCATGTGCCTCTGAAGTGGGCTCTGTGTGTGGCAAATTAAATATGGCCACTATTCCATACTATTCCTTCCGTAAAGTGTGGTGTCAATAGTCTCTCTCAATACAGGGCTGATACTGTGACTGGCTTTAACCAGGATAATGTGGGGACAGTGATGCTAGGCACAACACTTTCACCTTTCTTAGAAGCCACAGGTGAAGCATGACAATCTTGAGACCACCATATTATGAGAAATCCAAAGCTAACCACTTAGAGAAAGAGAGGCCATGTGGATGAGTACCAAGTTGACAGACGTAAGTCAAGTCTTCTTAGACCTTCCAGCCCGAGCAAGCCACCAGCTAAATACAGCCCAATGTATGACCTGCCTGAGTCCTAATCCACAGAAGCCTGGGCAAGTAAAATGATTACAGTTTTAAGCCACCAAGTCATAAGGAAGTTTGTTATAGCAATAAATAGTGAAAGAGATACTATTTGAATATTGTTTTGAATGACATTATATAGTAGCTAGTGTTAAAAAAGTAAGATGGTATCTTGTCTGAGTTGAAGCAACCAATCTGGATTTATGACCAGTTGCTTGTGGTATTAAACAATAACAACAACAAAAAAAATTGCCATCAAGTTGATTCTGATTCATAGTGATCCTATAGGACAGAGTAGAACTACCTCATAGGGTTTCTAAGGAGCAGCTGATGGACTCAAACTGCCGATCTTTTGGTTAGCAACTGAACTCTTAACGACTGCATACCAGGTGTCCGTCATGGATTGAATTGTGTCCCCCTCAAAATATCTATCAATTTGGCTAGGTCATGAGTCCCAGTATGTGTGATTGTCTGCCATTTTGTCATCTGATGTGCTTTGCCTATGTGTTGTAAATTCTATCTCTATGATGTTAATGAGCTGGGATTAGTGACAGTTACATAGACTCAATACACAAGATTAATCTACAATTTAAGCCTATCTCTTTGAAATATAAAAGAAAAAAGCGAGCAGAGAGACAGGAGGCACTCATACCACCAAGAAACAAGAGCCAGGAGAGTAGCAAGTCCTATTCCTGATGAAGATCAAAGACTACAGCCTCCAGTATGGATTACACCTCAACATAAAGAAAACAAACATACTCACAACTGGACCAATATGCAACATCGTGATAAAAGGAGAAAATATTGAAATTGTCAAAGAGTTTCATTTTACTTGGTTCTACAATAAAAGCCCATGGAAGCAGTAGTAGGGAAATCAAATGATGTATATTGCATTGGAAAAATCTGCTTCAGAAGACTTTTTTAAAGTGTTAGAGAGCAAAGATGACACTTTGAGGACTAAGGAGCATCTGACCCAAGCTGTGGTGTTTTCCATTGCTTCATATACATGTGAAAGCTGAACAATGAATAAGGAAGACAGAAGAAGAAGAATTGATGCATTTGAATTATGGTGTTGGTGAAAAATGATGAATATAGCATGGGCTGCCAGAAGAATGAACAAATCTATCTTGGAAGAAGTACAACCAGAATATTCCTTACAAGTGAGAATGGTGAATCTTAGTCTTAAGAACTTTGGACATGTAATCAGGAAGGATCAGTCCCTGGAGGAGGACATCATGCTTGGTAAAGTAGAAGAGTCAGGAAAAAAAGAGGAATATCTTCAGTGAGATAGATTGACATCATGGCTGCAACAATGGGTTCAAACATTGCAACAATTGTGAGGATGGCACAGGACCAGGCAGTGTTTCGTTCTGTCATACATAGGGTTGCTATGACTTGGAACTGTCTCAATGGTACCTAACAATAACATTTTTTGGAAACTGTTCACGTGCTGTCTTGTATGGTATATTTGATTCCTAGGGCTACTATAATAAATTAACACAAACTTGGTGGCTTAAAAAAAATACTTATTTTCTCTCACAGTTCTGGAAGCCAGATGTCCAAAATCAATGTGTAGGCAGGTACATGCTCTTTCAAAAGGATCTAGGGGAGAATCCTTCCTTCTCTCTTCCTGCTTCAGGTAGCTCCAGGCATCCTTTTACCTAGGTCTGCATATCTCTGATCTCTGCCTCAATCTTCACATGGCCTTCCCTTTTGTGTCTTCTCCCCTTCTTTTTCTTTCTAAGGATGATTTTGTTGAATTTAAGGCCTACTCTTATCCAAAATGATCTCATTCCAGGTTATTTAATTTAGTTACGTCTGCAGAGAACTATTTTCCAAAAAAGATCACATTCACAGGTTCCAACAGGTATATCTTTTTTTTTTTTTTTTGGAGGGGGGGCATTTTACAGCCTACTACATATGCAACAGGGAATTAAAGTTACAGGTGGAATGAAGGTTGCAGTTTAGCTGACCATAAAATAGGGAGAATATTTGGGTTGGCCCAATGTAATCACAAGGGTCTTTCAAAGTGGAAGAAGGAGCAGAAGTATAGGTCAGAGAGGTGCTACGTGAAAAGAATTTGATCTGCCATTGCTGGCTTTGAAGATAGAGGGAAAAAAAAAAATTTTTTTTTTTTTTTTTGAAAGAGGCCATATTTTAAGGAATGCAGATAGGCTGTCCATTGCCGCTGAGTCAATTCCAACATTTAGCAACCCTATAGGACAGAGTAGCCCCACAGGGCTTCCAAGGAGCAGCTGGTGGATTCTGTCAACTTTTGGATTAGCATACTGAGTTTTTAACCACTTTGCCACCAGGGCTCCAGATAAGCTGCATATAATGAAAAAAGCAAGGAAACAGATATATTCCTCCACAGCCTCCAGAAAGGATGCAGCCCTGCCAACAGCTCAATTTTAGCACAGTGAGACCTAGGTTGGACTTCTGACTTACAGAACTCTAAGAACATAAATATGTGTGGTTTTAAGCTACTAAGTTTTTGGTAACCTGCTACAGCAGTAATAGGAAACTAATATGCATAACAATTATTTTCAGAAGTTGACAAGGAATACATTATAACAATTCAAAGCATAATAATTCTTATATTCTTTCCTTTAATGGGAATTTCACTGTGCACACATTAATTTATTTATATCACTAATACCTCAGTAAGTATTTACCAGATATCTACTCCTTTATTGCTGTGATGTTATGTATCAAACAACCTCCATATCTCAGTGGTTTATGATATGAAAATAATCATTTATTTCTTGCATATATTTCTCATTATTTCTTTCGCATATCTGGAGTGGGTCTGCTTCAGATTGTACGTTAGATTCATGCCAGCTCTGGGTATGCTCTTTTCATTTCCAAAGGTAGGATACAATAGAAGTGAGCAGAAACACAGGATGCCTCTTAAGGTTTCAGTTGTATTCCATTGGTCAAGGCAGGTCATAAGGCTAAACTTAATATCAGGGGAATGAAGAAGTATACTTCAGTCACAGTAAACCATGGTAATGGAAAAAAAAAAAAAGGATGTAGTAATTTCTGTGAAATTTTCTACGGAAATCTCTGTCAATAAAATACATATAAAGCACAGTGAATAAAAGCACAGAAGATTGTTAAATAACATGTAAACTGCATAGAACAAGTTATCAGTGCTAACATAAAACAACCAGAACACAATCTAAAATTGCATACTTGAAAATTACAAAAGGCCTCATAGTACCAAGTTCAACACACATTTATCAGGTTTATTCGCTCTGAAGCATTGTAAACTATTTACCATGTCCTTCTTCTTGCAACATTTTGCTTTTCTCACTCCAATAACAGTGAATGGTCTTTTCTCTTACCACTTTGATTTCTTTTCCTCATTCATTAAACTTTTGTTCTCTTAATATTGCAAGAATTTAGGATTTCTGTTGCTATTAAAATGTAGGAAAACAGTGGCTTAAATACATTAGAAATTTCTTCTGGAGGAAGGGAGTCCACAACTTGTATGGTGGCTCACTACTCCTCCATTAAAATCTTCCCCATCTTAATGTCTAAAGATTCATCTACTTTCCAAGAAAAACCAAAACAAAACAAACCCTCTGCCATCAAGTCGACTCATAGCCACCCCACAGGCTTTCCAAGGCATAATGCTTTATGGAAGCAGACTGCCATATCTTTCTCCCTTAGAGCCGCTGGTGGTTTTGAACTGCCAACCTTTTGGTTAGCAGTTAAATGCCTTAACCACTGTCCTATGAGGGCTTCAGCAATAGGATGATTAAATTAGCAAAGAAGAATGGTTAATGGGCATGCATCAACATCGCTGTATTTTAGAGAAGTTTCTGAAAACTGCACATGATATCTAAGTTACATTCTATTGGCCATAGTTTACACACATGTCCACCCTTAACTACAAGAGAGCTTGAGAGCTGTAATATTTTTCATATGTGTATAAATATATATATAATATGATAAACAATACTAAAATTGAGTAATATTTCAATTTATAAATAAGGCATATATATCGTAATATAAATTAGTACATATAAGTAAGTATAAGTTAGTAAGCATGAAGGAACATTCCTATAAAAATATGGATAAAGGACAAAACAATACAGAATAGCAATTCGGAGGGAAAAAAAGACTGAGAAAACATGCTAAAAATAAAAGTTTAAATTAAAATGCACATTTTTTTTTCCTTTCCTATATTCCAACTGAGGATGCTAGAAACACAATGTCTCTCTAAGTGGTTCCAAAATACTGGAATAAGCCCCTAAGAGAGAGGAAAATGCAGAGAAATAGATTCTTATAAACAGTGGAATGTAATGTGTATTTATACAAATAACATGTCTTCTGTGTTGTTTGCCAACTACTCCCTCCACCTGCAAAGTATTTTCACAAGCACCACTATGCCCATTTTTTTTAAGTGTTGCTGTAAAAAAAAAAAAAAAAAAAAAATTAGAGTAGAAAGCTGACAAACATACCTCATGGGGGAAGGGAGCAGTTGGCAAACAAACATAGAAGGTGTGCATTATTTGCATAAAAATATGGTGACTAACTTCCATTTCCAGAAGGAAACAAACATGCAATATTTGGTTAATCTCTCTGGTGTTTCACTTGGAGTTCAAAGGACAACTAGCCCCATGAGTGGTAGGTATGGCTCCCACTAGTCAGTCGCGTGTGTGTACATACTTTTTTTTTTTTTTTTTTTTTAGGAAATTACATCAGATAATGTTAAACAGGCATGGATGACTTTAGTCAAGGCTATTGTGATAGCGGAAAGAGAGATCCGAAAGAACTAAGTCTAGGCTCAACTCCATGAAAATAAATGGTGGCAGGGTTCATATGGGCTAGAGTGGGCTAGTGGAAAAGTACTGGAGGATGTTGGGGGTTTCTGAACTATGTATGGGTGATTTACTGAGTTTTCAATTTAGGGAAAATTGGCTGAGAATGCTTTCTTTGGCTGTGATTATGCCATCTAGATTATGCAAGAGCCAGAAAGAGAGAGGAGATACAGAGATAACTCCCTATTTAGATGCCTGGATAGTATCAGCGCTGGGAGAGAGAGGAAGGTAAGGGAGTTAAGACAGAGAGAAGCCTGTCTAAAGGTTAGTCAAGCTGAGAGGAACATTTAGGCTGTCTTGATCAAATAGATAGGATAGGTACATATATACATAGATAGAAATAAATATATATATATATTTTTATATTTTATATATATATTTTTTTTAGAAATAAATATATAGATAGATAGACAGGTAGGTAGGTAGAAAGATAGGTAGGTAGGTCAGAGGGTAGGAAGGTGGATGGATGGGTGGTTGGATGGCTGGATAGATAGTTGGTTGGTTAGATGGATGGTTGAATGGATGGACAAATGGATGGATAGACAGAAAGACAGACAGATTAGATAGGCAGATTAGATAGATTGATAGATAGATGATATAGATAGATAGACAGACAGATAGATGATAGATAGATAGATAGGCAGGTAGGTAGATAGATGATCGATAGATGATCGATAGATAGATAGATAGATAGATAGATAGATAGATAGATAGATAGATGATAGACAGACAGACAGATAGATAGGCAGACAGATAAGTAGGTAGGTAGGTAGATAGGCAGGTAGGCAGATAGGTAGATAGATAAGTAGACAGATAGGTAGACAGGTAGATAAATAGATACCCCCCCCCAAAAAAAAAATCCGTTGCCGTCGAGTCGATTCCGATGCATAGCAACCCTATAGGACAGAGTAGAACTGACCCATAGAGTTTCCAAGGAGCACCTGGCAGATTTAAACTGCTGACCTTTAGGTTAACAGCCATAGCACTTAACCACTACGCCACCAGGGTTTCCAAATAGATATGAAGGCTCCCTAATTTAGCATCTGAGATTTTAAAAATTGTAAGGCAGGTTTTCAAAGGGATTTCTAAATATACAGAATGAAGGGAAATCACCCCAACATAACAATCTTCATTTCCCTATGACTTTCCATTAGCGTAGTAAGCATCCTTAGATTATCTGTGATGATTACAATAGACTGCAGAAAAAAAAAACGTCCTTGGCAACCATATCTTTGACCAAGGTAGTTTTGTTTAAAGACTTAGGTAATGAGAAAATTAGATTATCTCATCACTTTTTACTATATGTAAAGACAGGTAGGAATGGTGAGGGAAGAAAAGCGAAGTTTATATAAAAACAATGGATTATTCCAGGATGCAGTTAACAGAAGGACAACATTTGAAACTATCAGTATAACAGATATGAAGACAGAAGGACAATTATCATAACCATGATTTTTATATTCAGAATGTTAAAAAATGCCAGTAGTGAAATTGGCATGAGAAATAATAAAGACAACTACCACTACAGAGAGCAACTACTCTATCACAAAAGGTAAGAGAAGTAACACTGCCTACCCCCTTTAAGGGAATATATAATTATAGTTTTGAAAGTTACATGAAATTCAACTTCTATTAAACAAGTTAACTTTTTTTCACACCCAGACACAACTTTTTTTTTCTAACTTTTCATAATATTTCAGATATATTTTCTGCAAAGTGCACGATACGTTATTATGGTTTACTAGATATTTTATGATGTAACTTCTGTTTATCTTACCATCTTCAACACATTCCATGTCAAACTCTACTCTCCAGTCATGTTGAACAGTATTGCCCAATGTGGCATGAGTTCTCTGGCCTCTGAGCCTTTGTGTATGTCCTTCTCTCTGCCTGCATTTTTCTCCATGCATTACTCAGAAACGCATGAGTAAGCAGCCTGAGTAGAAGCTGTTGTTGTTAAGTGCCATTGAGTCAGTTCCAACTCATAGCGACCCTGTATACAACAGAATAAAACACTGCCTGGCCCTGTGCCATCCCCACAATCGTTGCTATGTTTGGGCTCATTGTTGCCGTCACTGTGTCAATCCATCTCATTGAGTTTCTTTCTCTTTTTCACTGACCCCCTGCTTTACCAAGTGTGCTGTCCTTCTCCAGGGACTGGTCCCTCCTAATAACATGTCCAAGGTACAGGAGACAAAGTCCTGCCATCCCGGCTTCCAAGCAGCTGTCAAGAAATCAAATGATGTATTTCATTGGGCAAATCTGCCATGAAAGACTTCTTTAAAGTGTTAAAAGGCAAAGATATCAGTTTCGGGACTCAATCGCCTCATACGCATGTAATGGAGCCCTAGTGGCAAAGTGAATAAGAGCCTGGCTGCTAACCAAAAGGTCAACAGTTCTAATTTACCAGCTGCTCCTTGGAAATCCTATGGGACAGCACTACTCTGTCCTATAGGGTAGCTCTGTGTTAGAATTGACTCAACAGCAATGGGTTTAATTTCAAGATGAATAAATGTTGACGGTGGCGACGCATCAGCAGGAATACCTTCCTCACTCAGGTGTGTTTCATATTTGTGGCACCTTGGGATGTCATTCCGTGCCTTGTTGGGCACCTTCTTGGACTTGCACCCCTAGGTCACTCTTCTAGGTACTTGGGGTTTTGGCAAGGTAATGTTAATGCTCTCTTCTTTCCAAATAACGCAACTGTATTTTTTCATATAATTTAAGATCTTATATCAGTTTTACTATTTAAAGCAAAAATTTAAAATGATATTATTTCAATTTTATTTTAAATATTTGTTTTTGATATTCTGGAAAGACATTTAAAATATTCATTTTAAATTGAGCCTAAATGTTCCTCAATAAATAAGCTATGTTAACACACAGTTGTTGCTGATCAGTTGATGGATTTGTGAAGAACACATTTAAGTCCTGATGTCTTGCTAATAAAATCTAGAAATGACTCAGATGGCAAATTACTGAGAACTTTAAGGCTATTAAGAGGAATTTAAAATTGCCAGTCTGCCATTTGGCACAGCCATCCAGTATCAACTGCTATAATGCTATCATTTTAGGCATTATGTTACCTCTTCACCAATCTGTGTTTGTAACACTTCCATATTGTAATTGGACCAGAGCAGTCATTAAGTATTGCTGCCCAAAAGGCCCAAATTGTGGCAAAAATTATGGTAGTTATTATGTCATTGTTTGTGACCTGCAGTAAAGGTGTCATCTTTTTTTAATCAGAGGAGTATGGTAAAGAAAAAGCAAATTAAATACACTCATTAATATAGAAATATCTCAGAATATATCATGCCTACACGTAACCTTGTAGTGATATCCCTAAAGAAATTAGACTTGGGGAAAAAGAGAAGTCGTTAACTCTTTTGGGAAGACGTTTGTGAAGAAATTAGGTAATTATAGTCCAAACGGCTGAGATGAGGAAATGCTGCAGCTAGAAATCCCCAGAAAGTTTACCATTAAGTGTTTAAAGACAACGAGCAATAAAATATGTACTTGAGAAAATCTGGTGATTAATTCCAAGGGCAAGGACCCTGACAGAACACAGGAACTTATAAGGAAGAAAAATTACAGTGTATCCAAGAAACCGAAGTGTTAAGTTTGAAACTACAGTTTGGTTTCTATTTCTGTTATCCAGAGAGTTACTCTTAGGATCATATCATGATATTCAGAAATAAAAATATGGTTAAGCCCAAGAATAAACAGAAATAATCTTCAAAGAAATAAAGCAATCAAATTAATAGAAATCCAAATTATAACTAATCTGTTTCTTCCAAATCATATATATAGATGCATATATATAAAATATGTGCCCATATAATATAAATAAATAATTATATAAATAATATTATTGTATTATTACCCAGTAATAATAAATAATATATATTGGTAATATAAATAAAAGATAAATATTTATAAATGAATGAATATTTGTTATATATTCACTGATTACCATATTTATTATTATTGGAGCATATAATCTGATTGAGAGAATAGAATATGTGTAAGAAGGTCAGATCATACATATGACAGCCTATAATGAAGTAACAGGTTAAAATTCTTTGAAGACAGGGGCTGTTTCTTAAGGCATCTCTGAATCCCTTGTGGTACAAACAGTGGGAACTTTATAGTCATTGTTGTTATTGATGTCATCATTACCACTAAGAGTGCACTGTTCTGAGCACATCACAAATATTTACTCATTCTCTTCTTACAACATCTCTATGAGATAGATACTAAAATTATCCATTAATGCTGAGTTATAATGAAAGTTCGTTGCAACTTTTGTATTCTCAGAACATTTCACATTCCTTCAGTCACTCATCTATCCATACACCCATTTATCCATCCAACTGATATTGTCTGCACACATTGTAAGAGTCAGGTATACTGCTAAGCATTAGGGAGATAAAGGTGGAAATACATAGTCTCTTCTTGAATCACACTGGGTACAGCATAAATGTTTGATCAATGCTGAATGAATTGGTATATAGGGGACACTGAATTGTGTGGAAAAGTCACTTGATCTTTCTGGGCTATATTTTCTCATGTGTAAAATAAGAGTTCAGAATAAATAATTTTAAGATGTTCCTTCTATGAGTCCATAACGTGATCCAATGGAGAGCAAGAAGCTAGCAAAATTTATTAAGCATGGAAACATCAGAAAGGGATGTTTGATCAAGAATTTTTTTGACAAGAAATCATAACACAAATCAGAAAGAGGTGGAATCAGAGACAAAACAAGAAGAAGAAGAAAAAAAAAAAAAGCCCAGATATATGCATATATACAGAAATTGAAAGCATGGAAACAAGAATATAAAGAGTAGTTAAGGCAGGGCTCTGGTATGGAAACATAGGGAAAAAAATAATCTAAGAGTGTTTTAAAGAAAGAGAACACGCTTTGTGTCTCGATACTTGTAAGGGAGAACTTTGACATACATCTGTAAGCATCATTAATGTCTATACCTCTGTTATGGACCATAGTTTAAGCAAGCTTATATCATTACTTATGGTTATATTCATTTGTCCTGCCTGACATTTTGGAGTACATCATATTTAAGTTCAGGAACACGGTCTTAAAAAGCAAATGAGTCAAAACAGGTAAAGCCCACAAAGGATGTGTCCACAAAAAGTAAAGTGGAAGGAAAAAGCTTCTAATGAATATACATTGCTTTAAATATTAAAAAAAAAAACAGAGGTAGGGCCAAGATGGTGGAATAGACAGATGCTTCTGTGAGCCCTCTTACAACAAAGACCAAAAAACCCAAGTGAAACGAGTACATTTATGACAAGCTAGGAGCCCTGAACATCAAAGGCAAGCTTAGAAAACAAACTGAGGGGCAGGAGAAGGAAGAGACAGTTCAGAAGTGGAGAGGAGTTACCGTACCTGAATCGCATGGAACCCTCAGGCACCATTCCCAGAGCAGCGGTGGCAACGGGCTGGTACTAGCGTTCGGCCGCAGTTTTCTCAGGGAGAAGCAGCCGGCCGCACAGCCTACTCACACCTCCGGAACCAGAGAAGAAGGGCGCTTTTGGCAAAAGCTAAATACTAGCGTATATTTTACCGTACCCCCCCACCCTCAAGCCGGCCTCAGTGGCTGAATTCCCTGGTCTTGAGATAGGCACTGCTGAGCACCTACAGCCATCCTCCAGGCCTTGGAGAAGGAACAAATCTGCATTTGGGGGAAAAGATAATTTGACAGCTCCACTAAATGGGGGAGCTCAGGACAGAAGCTGCTCCTGTCCAGGCATAAACACTCCATGGATTTTGAGAACACTTTCCCTTCTGCATGGACCTGTGTGGGCCTATATCAGGAGAATAGGCCCTTGTTGCCAGACATCAACCATTTCAGCTGTGCAGTGGAGAGGTGAGTGTCTGATGTTTGACATTGCTTTGCCTAATAAACAGGGTCCTCACCTACCCACATCAGGGGCCTAAGGATTGGTGGCTCCACTCAGGTCACCTAGCCATCCATGACGGGGGGCAAGGATAACTGGTACCTCCCAGGTCTTACAACCAAAAACATTGGGTGCCCATGGTCCATCTGCAGAACTCAACCACCTGTATGCTCTAGGGAGTAAGGGCACGCTTTCCTCAGAGACACATGGGGAACGATTCTTAGCCCCAGCCTTGCTCAGAGTGTGACGCCTGCTGCAACCAAATACCAGTAACTACACCAATCACACCTGCCCCTCTAAGACTGTAGGACAGAGCCTGCACCACACACTTGATGATCAGCTACCTGGACACCTAAGCTGAATTCATGCAAGAAAAGTGAGTGGACTCCTAGGCTGATATACCTGATAACAACTCTAGCCATCTGGGGACAGGATGTCAGAGCTCCAAAGGTGAAAACAACCAAGATAATTCTCTCAAGCAACCCATTTGCGCATATCAAATCAAAACAAAGTGAGAAAATAGGATACAGTAAGCAAATATAAAATAAACTAATACAATTACTTATAGATGGCTTGGAAAGAAGAGTCAATATCAAGTCAGATAAAGAAACAGACCATGATCGCCTCAACAAGCTCTCAAAACAAAGAACCAAGGGATCTTCTACCTGAAAGTGCCTTCCTGGAATTACCAGAGGCAGATTAATATACGGAACCCTTCAAGACCTCAGGAAGGAAATGAGGCAATACGCAGAACAAGCCAAGGAACACACAGATAAAGCAGTTGAAGAAATTAAAAAGATTATCCAGGAACATAATGAAAAATTTAATAGCCTGGGAAAATCCACAGATAGACAGCTATCAGAAATTCAGAATATTAACAATAAAATTACAGAAGTAGGCAACTCAATAGAAAGTCAGAGGAGCAGAACTGAGCAAGTGGAAGGCAGAATTTCTGAACTTGAAGATAGAGCACTTGGCACTAATATATCTGAAGAAAAATCAGATAAAAGTTTTTTAAAAAATGAAACATTAAGAATCACATGGGACTCTATCAAGAGAAATAACCTACGAGTAATTGGACTAACAGAACGGGGTGGGGGGGAATAACAGAAAATACAGAAAGAATTGTTGAAGATTTGTTGGCAGAAAACTTTCCTGATGTTGTAAAAGATGAGAAGACATCTATCCAAGATGCTCATCGAACTCCACATAAGGTAGATGTTAAAAGAAAGTCACCAGGACATATTATAATCACACTTGCCAAAACCAAATATAAAGAGACAATTTTAAGACCAGCTAGGGATAAACAAAAAGTCACCTACGAAAGACAGTCAATTAGAATAAACTCAGACTACTCAGCAGAAACCATGCAGGCAAGAAGGCAAAAGGATGACTTATAAAAAAAAAAGAAGGAAAAAAAATTGCCAGCCAAGAATCATATATCCACCAAAACTATCTCTCAAATATGAAGGTGAATTTAGGACATTTTCAGATAAACAGAAGTTTAGGAAATTCGTAAAAACCAAATAAAAACTACAAGAAATACTAAAAGGAGTTCTTTGGTTAGAAAATCAATAATATCAGGTATCAACCCAAGACTGGAACACTGGGCAGAGCAATCACAAGTCAACCCAGACAGGGAAATCACAAAAATAAGTCAAGATTAAAAAATGCTCCAAACAGGGAAACAGTGATGTTATTATGTAAAAGAAGGCGATATTAAAACAATAAACGGGGAAAATAGAATCTACAATCTTAGAGGGGCAGGTGTGATTGGTGTAGTTACCGGTATTTGGTTGCAGCAGGGGTCATACTCTGAGCAAGGCTGGAGCTAAGAATTGTTCCCTGTGTGTCTCTGAGGAAAGCGTGTCCTTACTTCCTAGAGTGTACAGATGGTTGAGTTCTGCAGACGAACCATGGGCACCCACTGTTTTTCGTTGTAAGGCCTGGGAGGTACCAGTTATCCTTGCCCCCCTGTCATGGATGGCTAGGTGACCTGAGTGGAGCCACCAATCCTTAGGCCCCTGATGTGGGTAGGTGAGGACCCTGTTTATTCGGCAAAGCAATGTCAAACATCAAAAGCTCACCTCTCCACTGCACAGCTGAAAAAAAGAAAAAAAAGTTATTTTTAAATTTAGAAAAATAAGGGTAAATAATAAGGTAAACCAAAAAGGAGACAAACTATCCTACACATCAAAATAAAATAAAAGAAAAAAAATAGAGACTCAGAAACAAAATCAACAACAATGAATATGAGGAAAGGACAATATAAAAAGAGTCTACTCAGCACATAATATTAAGCAGGGAAAAGAAACAGTCAACAACACACAAAAAAAGACTTCATAATGATAGCACTAAATTCATACCTATCCATAATTACGCTGAATATAAATGGAGTAAACGCACCAATAAAGAGACAGAGAGTGGCAGAGTGGATTAAAAAACACTATTCATATATATATTGCCTATATGAGACACACCTTAGCTGAGAGACACAAACAAACTAAAACTCAAAGGATAGAAAAACAACAAACAAAAAAGAGCAGGAATGACAATATTAATTTCAAAAAAATAGACTTTAAAGTTAAATCCTTCATAAAGGACAAGGAAGGACACTATATAATGATAAAAGGAACAATACACCAAGAGGATATAACCACATTAAATATCTATGCACCCAATGACAGGGCTGCAAGATACATAAAACAAACTCTATCAGTATTGAAAAGTGAGATAGACAGCTCCACAATAATAGTAGGAGACTTCAACACACTGCTACTGGTAGAAGGACAGGACATTCAGAAAGAAGCTTGATAAAGCATGGAAGATCTAAATGCCACAATCAATCAACTTGACTTCATAAACATATACAGAACACTCCACCCAACAGCAACCATGTACACTTTCTTTTCTAGTGCAAATGGAATATTCTCTAGAATAGACCACATATTGCATCATAAAGCAAGCCTTAACAGAATCCAAACATGGAAATATTACAAAGCATCTTCTCTGACCATAAGGCCATTAAAAGTGGAAATCAATAACAGGAAAAGCAGTGAAAAGAAATCAAACACTTGGAAAATGAACAATACCCTGCTCAAAAAAGACTGGATTATAGAAGACATTAAGGATGGAACAAAGAAATTCAGAGAATCCAATGAGAACGAAAACATTTCCTACCAGAACCTTTGGGACACAGCAAAAGCAGTGCTCAGGGGCCAATTCATATCAATAAATGTACACGTAGAAAAAGAAGAAAGGGCCAAAATCAAAGAATTATCCCTACAACTAGAACAAATAGAAAGAGAACAACAAAAGAAACTCACAGGCCCCAGAAGAAAACAAATAATAAAAATTAGAGCTGAACTAAATGAAATAGAAAACAGAAAAACAATTGAAAGCATTAACAAGACCAAAAGCTGGTTTTTTGAAAAACTCAAATAAATTGATAAACCACTAGCCAAATTGACAAAAGTAAAAAAGGAGAGGGAGCAAATAACTCAAATAGGAAATGAGATGGGCTATATTACAACAGATCCAACTGAAATTTAAAGAATCCTAACAGGTTACTATGAAAAACTATACTCAAACAAATTTGAAAACCTAGAAGAAATGGATGAATTCCTAGAAACACACTACCTACCTAAACTAACACAGAGATAGAACAACTAAATAGGCCCATAACAAAAGAAGAGATTGAAAAGGTAATCAAAAAACTCCCAACAAAAAAAAAAGCCCTGCTCCAGACAGGTTCATTGCAGAGTTCTACCAAACTTTCAGAGAATAGTGAACACCACTACTACTAAAGGTATTTCAGAACATAAAAAAGGACAGAATACTACCAAACTCATTCCTTGAAGCCACCATATCCCTGATACCAAAACCAGGTAAAGACACCACAAGAAAAGAAAATTATAGACCTATATCCCTCATGAACTTAGGTGCTAAAATCCTCAACAAAACTCCAGCCAAAAGAATTCAACAACGTATCAAAAAAATAATTCACCATGACCAAGTGGGATTCATACCAGGTATGCAGGGATGGTTCAACGTTAGAAAAACAATTAATGTAATCCACCACATAAATAAAACAAAAGACAAGAATCACATGATTTTATCAATTGATGCAGAAAAGGCATTTGACAAAGTTCAACACTCATTCAAGATAAAAACTCTGAGCAAAATAGGAATAGAAGGAAAATTCCTCAGCATAATAAAGGGCATTTATACAAAGCCTACAGCCAACATCACTCTAAATGCAGAGTCTGAAAACATTCACATTGAGATCGGGAACCAGACAAGGATGCCCTTTATCACCACTCTTATTCAACATTGTGCTGGAAGTCCTAGCCAGAGCAATTAGGCTAGATAAAGAAATAAAGGGCATCCAGATTGGCAAGGAAGAAGTCAAAGTATTTCTATTTGCAGATGACATGATCTTATACACCGAAAACCCTAAGGAATCCTCCAGAAAACTACTGAAACTAATAGAAGAGTTTGGCAGAGTCTTAGGTTATAAGATAAACATATAAAAATCAGTTAGATTCCTCTATACCAACAAAAAGAACATCGAAGAGGAAATCACCAAAGCAAAGCCATTTATAGTAGCCCCCAAGAAGATAAAATACTTAGGAAAAAATCTTACCAGAGATGTAAAAGACTTATACAGAGAAAACTACAGCACACTTCTGCAAGAAACCAGAAGAGACTTACATAAGTGGAAGAACATACCTTGCTCGTGGATAGGAAGACTTAACATTGTGAAAATGTCTATTCTACCAAAAGCGATTAATACATTTAATGCAATTCCAATCCAAATCCCAAGGACATTCTTTAGTGAGAGGGAGAAACAAATCACCAACTTCATATGGAAGAGAAAGAGGCCCCAGATAAATAAGGCATTACTGAAAAAGAAGAACAAAGTGGGAGGCCTTTACCTGATTTTAGAAACTATTATACCGCCACAGTAGTCAAAACAGCCTGGTACTGGTACAACAGATACATGGACCAATGGAACAGAATTGAGAATCCAGACATAAATCCATCCACATATGAGCAGTTGATATTTGACAAAGGCCCCAAAACACTTAAATGGGGAAAAGACAGTCTTTTTAACAAATGGTGTTGGCATAGCTGGATATCCATCTGCAAAAAAATGAAACAAGGCCCATATCTCCCTCCATGCACAAAAACTAACTCGAAATGGATCAAAGACCTAAATATAAAATCTAAAACGATAAAGATCATGGAAGAAAAAATAGGGACAACATTAGGAGTCCTAATACATGGCATAAACAGTATACAAAACATCATTAAGAATGTAGAAGAAAAACTAGGTAACTGGGAGCTCCTAAAAATCAAACACCTATGCTCATCCAAAGACTTCAACAAAAGAGAAAAAAGACTACCTACAGACCGGGAAAAAGTTTTTAGCTATGACATTTCTAATCAGCCCCTGATCTCTAAAATCTACATGATACTGCAAAAACTCAACTACAAAAAGACAAATAACCCAATTAAAAAATGGGCAGAAGATATGAAAAGGCACTTCACTAAAGAAGACACTCAAGTAGCTAACAGATATATGAGGAAATATTCACGATCATTAGCCATTAGAGAAATGCAGATCAAAACTACAATGAGATTTCATCTTACTCCAACAAGGCTGGCATTAATCCAAAAAACACAAAATAATAAATGTTGGAGCGGCTGTGGAGAGATTGGAACACTTATACACTGCTGGTGGGAATGTAAAATGGTACAACCACTTTGGAAATTGATTTGGCACTTCCATAAAAAGCTAGAAATAGAACTACCATACGATCCAGCAATCCCACTCCTTGGACTATATCCTAGAGAAATAAGAGCCTTTACACGAAGAGATATATGCACACCCATGTTTATTGCAGCACTGTTTACAATAGCAAAAAGATGGAAGCAACCAAGGTGCCCATCAACAGATAAATGGATAAATAAATTATGGTATATTCGCACAATGGAATATTATGCATAGATGAAGAACAGTGAGGAATCTGAAATACTTCATAACGTGGAGGAAGCTTTTTCTCTTATGGAGGAACCTGGAAGGCATTATGCTGAGTGAAATTAGTCAGTTGCAAAAGGACAAATATTGTATAAGACCACTATTATAAGAAGTCAGGAAATAGTTTAAACAGAGAAGAAAATGTTCTTTGATTGTTACAAGAGGTGGGGAGGGAGGGTGGGAGAGGGGCATTCACTAATTAGTAGATAAGAACTACTTTATGTGATGGGAAAGACAGCGCACAATACAGGGGAGGTCAGCACAATTGGACTAAACCAAAAGCAAAGAAGTTTCCTAAATAAACTGAGTGCTTCGAAGGCCAGCATAACAGTGGCAGGGGTTTGGGGACCATGGTTTCAGGGGACATTTAACTCAAGTGGCATAATAATATCTATTAAGAAAACATTCTGCATCCCCCTTTGAAGAGTGGCGTCTGGGGTCTTAAATGCTAGCAAGCATCCATCTAAGATGCATCAATGAGTCTCAACCCACTTGGATCAAAGGAGAATGAAGAACACCGAGGACACAAGACAATTACAAACCCAAGAGACAGAAAGGCCCACATGAACCAGAGACTACATCATCGTGAGACCAGAAGAGCTAGATGGTGCCCAGCTACAACTGATGACTGCCCTGACAGGGAACACAACAGAGAACTCCTGAGGGAGCAGGAGAGCAGTGGGATGCAGACCCAAAATTCTCATAAGACCAGACTTAATGGTCTGACTGAGACTAGAAGGACCCCGGTGGTCATGGTCCTAGACTTTCTGTTGCCCCAGGACAGGAAACATTCCCAAAGCCAACTCTTCAGACATGGATTGGACTGGACAATGAGTTGGAGAGGGATGCTGGTGAAGAAAAGTGAGCTTCTTGGATCAGGTGGACGCTTGAGACTACGTTGGCATCTCCTGACTGGAGGGGAGATGAGAGGGTGGAGGGGTTAGAAGCTGGTGAAATGGTCACAAAAAGAGAGAGTGGAGGGACAGAGCAGGCTGCCTCATTAGGGAGAGAGTAATTGGGAGTGTGTAGCAAGGTGTATATGGGTTTTTGTGTGATAGACTGACTTGATTTATAAACTTTCACTTAAAGCACAATAAAAATGTAAAATAAATAAATAAGTAAGACCCATACCTCATGCCATGCACAAAAACGAACTCAAAAAGGATCAAAGACCTAAATATAAAATATAAAACAATAAAGATCATGGAAGAAAAAATAGGGGCAATGTTAGGAGCCCTAATACATGGCATAAAAAGCATACAAAACACTACTAACAATGCAGAAGAAAACGTAGATAACTGGGAGCTCCTAAAATTCAAACACCTATGCTCATCCAAAGTCTTCACCAAAAGAGTAAAAAGATTACCCACAGACTGAGAAAAAGTTTTTAGCTATAACATTTCTGATCAGTGGCTAATATATAAAATCTACATGATACTGCAAAAACGCAACTACAAAAAGACAAATAACCCAATTAAAAAATGGGCAAAAGATATGAACAGACACTTCACTAAAGAAGATGTTCAGGCAGCTAACAGATACATGAGGAAATGCTCACGACCATTAGCCATTAGAGAATGGCAAATCAAAACTACAATGAGATTCCATCTCATTTCAACAAGGCTGGCATTAACCCCAAAAATAATAAATGTTGGAGAGGTTGTGGAGAGACTGGAACACTTCTACACTGCTTGTGGGAATGTAAAATGGTACAACTACTTTGGAAATCGATTTGGCGCTTCATTAAAAAGCTAGAAATAGAACTACCGCATCATCCAGCAATCCCACTCCTTGGAATATATCCCAGAGAAATAAGAACCTTTACATGAACAGATATATACACACCCACGTTTATTGCAGCACTGTTTACAATAGCATGGAAGCAACCAAGGTGCCCATCAACGAAAGAGTGGGTAAATAAATTATGGTATATTCACACAATGGAATACTACGCGTCAGTAAAGAACAGTGATGAATCTGTGAAACATTTCATAACTTGGAGGAAACTGGAAGGCATTATGCTGAGTGAAATGAGTCAGTTGCAAAAGGATAAATATTGCATAAGACTGCTATTATAAGAACTCGGGGAATAGTTTAAATAGAGAAGAAAATATTATTTGATGGTTATGAGAGGAGGGAGGTAGGAAGGGTGGGTAGGACAGAGATATTCACTAGATAGTAGATAAGAACTACTTTAGGTGAAGGGAAAGATAACACACAATACAGGCGAGGTCAGCACAACTGGACTAAACCAAAAGCAAAGAGCTTTCCTAAATAAACTGAATGCTTCGAAGGCCAGCATAGAAGTGACAGGGGTTTGGGGACCACGGCTTCAAGGGGCATCTAAATCAAGTGGCATAATCAAATCTATTAAGAAGACATTCTGCATCCCAGATGGCAAGTGGCCATCTAAGATGCATCAGTTGGCCTCAAGCCACCTGGAGCAAAGGAGAATGAAGAACACCCAGGATACAAGGTAATTATGAGCCCAAGAGACAGAAAGGGCCACATAAACCAGAGACTACATCATCCTGAGACCGAAAGAACTAGATGGTGCCTAGCTACAACCTATGGCTACCCTGACACAGAACACAACAGAGAACCCCTGAGGGAGCAGGAGAGCAGTGGGATGTAGACCCCAAATTCTTGCAAAAAGACCAGATTTGATGGTCTGACTGAGACTAGAAGGACCCCGGTGGTCATGGCCTCCAGACCTTCTGTTGGCCCACAACAGGAACCTTTCCTGAAGCCAACTCTTCAGACAGGGATTGGACTAGACAGTGGGATGGAGAGGGATGCTGGTCAGTAGTGAGCTTCTTAGATCAGGTGGACATTTGAGAGTATGTTGGCATCTCCTGCATGGAGGGGAGATGAGAGGGTAGATGGGGTTAAAAGCTGGTGAAATGGACACGAAAAGAGAGAGTGGAGGGAAAGAGCAGGCTGTCTCATCAGGGAGAGAGCAATTGGGAATAAGTAGCAAGGTGTATATAAGTTTTTGTGTGACAGACTGACTTGATTTGTAAACTTTCACTTAAAGCACAATTAAAAAAAAAGAAAAGTTGCTGTTGAGTCAATTTTGACTCATAGCAACCTTATAGCAAAGAGTAGGACTGCCCCATAGAGTTTCCAAGGAGCACCTGGTGGATTCGGACTGCCGACCTTTTGGTTAGGAGTTGCAGCACTTAACCGCTATGCCACTAGGGTTTCCATTAAATCCCATAGTTTGTTGTAGTAGGGTGAACTATTATACATATCCATATATTTAAAAGCACCAAAATTATGTTAATTAAATGAATGTTTGCTTTTTAAATTTGTCCTGGATTGTTTTCTTGTTATTTGGCATTAAATTAGAGAGACAAAAGAGGTGGCAATGATCAAAAGAAGAGAAGAACCTTGATAAATGAAAGTGTTTCCAATGCATAAACTGTGACTACAATAGTTTTATTAACCAAGTGAATTTAACCCAGGATAATTTGAAATATAGCCATTATATAACCTGGGAAATTATTCAAGTGACTTGCAAACTTTCCTAAGGAAAATAAGACTGTTGCATGAATGCAATTTCCAATCCCAAAACCCAGAACCAAACCCACTGCCATCGAGTTAATTCTCACTCATAGCAACCCTATAAGACTCTATTGGGTGGTTCCACTCTGTCCTATAGTTTCGCTATGAGTTGGAATCAACTCAACGGCGGGGGTTTTCAATCCTAAATGAACAAATTAAAGGTAGTTTCTAAATGCTATGACTTTCTAATTTTGAGGCCAATCAATTAATTGCTAACAAACATGATGATTATTCAATATGTATGGTAGACCTCAAATTTCCATCTCAAAAGAGTATGTGCATAATAGTAACAAGTAGTAATATTATCTGAATGAAATGTACAGATACAAAAGAAAACGAAAAAAAAAAAAAAAACAGGTTTGTAGTGGTAAATCCATACAATGGAGCAGTAAAATAAAAATGACCTAGCAAGTTACACATAAAAAGACATGGAAAAACATTAACAAATTAAAAGGTATTACTGCTATCATGGGGCTAGTTCTTGACTAGACATTGATTTTCTAATTCTTTTCGTCTCTATTTTACTCTAGAACCCCCCATCAAGACTGTAGAAGTAAGGTAAGGCAAGGAAATTCAAAATCACGATGGAAGGAAAGTATTGGGCCATGTTAGACTGTTAAAATCTGAGCACTTTCTTATCCAGAGTATAAACAGTATTTTATATGTGCAGATTTGATTCTACTTTTTTGTCTTCCTCATCTTCTTCTTCTTCTCTCCTCCTCCTCCTCCTTCCCCTTCTTTAATTTTTACACAATTCATCCAGAATTTCACCAATATACAAATGATGTGGACCTAGTAGTCTGGGAATGTAGATGACCCGTAGTTCATAAAATCAGAAGGAGTCAAGAGCTGGCTTACAATTACACTATCTGTAAAGAGCTATGTGGTATGAATCGAAGGACACATAGAGGTTTCTGCTACAGAACTGAATGTACTTTTTCCAAGAGGAATGCAGTATTTTTGTCTTATCAACTTTCTCTTTGTCTCATTTATTTATTTTTTAATGCAACTATAACTAGGAAGGCTAGGAAGGCAAAGCACTGTGTGTGGGTCGGAGAACCCAAGGAGGAAGCCCAAGGAGGCTAGGGAATAACCTAATCAGACCTCTACTGAATGGGACATAGCTGACCAGGCCCTGACCGAATGTGCAATGAGAGAGCAATTTTTGATGCTGTGAGTAGGCGTAAATTTGCTGTGATTTGGTTGTTTTCCCTGGACTGAACTTTTGTTTATGCAGTGACGGATGCAGATGCTCAGAGTTCTATGAGATGGAAAATAAAATCCTGCATATTCTTCAGACTAAGGACTGTGTTTTCACTCCCAGAGAAAGAGATGGCAATTGAAATACTGGCTGTTTTAAAATGGGAGAAATAAAGGCATAAAGCTGCTGGCTTATACATGTTCACGAGTGTATGCTCACACTCAAAATAAAGGGAGGGGAGACAGGAGAAGACCCTCACTGGATAAATTCCTCTGCTTTTCAGTGGATTTGGGAAAAATGGGGGTGGGAAGGATGTTCATATGATTATACTGTTTTTTCTACATGTCGCCTCAACTAATTTTTTGTTGTTGTTGTTTGTTTTTCCTACCTGACCAGAACTGTAACTGTGTATAATAGCTGTAACTGAAAGAGTGGATTGAGGGGGAGGCACATACTGAAATAGAGAAGTCCCTTATTGTTGCTGTGTGGAAACCCCAGGTTCTCCTCGAGGAGACTCATCTCAGCCAATAAATGAGAGACAGAGGTGGGAGAGTAGAAGGATGCCTTTATTTTGATGCACAAGAAAAGTAACAGTCAGGGCTGCTGCCACCAAGACTGCTCAGCAAGGGCGAGGGGGAAGGTTACTTTTAAGGAGTTTACAAGTAGGAAGTTTACACAAGTTACATTAGCAACATTCTTAATCATACTAAGCAGATAAAATGGGGTTTACATATAACTTCATGCATTGTGTGTTCAGAAAATGGTGGTTAAACTCCACCCAGAGGTGGGGAAGTTACATGTATGAAGTACTTAATGAGCTGAAAGTTTATCCTGAGTGTCAACATGGTGCCTACGTTGATTTCAGCCAATTTCCTCTAGCTTTGGGCAGCAGTTAAGGAGAGGGGGACCAGGATTTTAATGTAAAGCTACAGCACAAGCTAAGCAAAGGAACCAGGATTTTAACGTAAAGGTACAGGGTGTGCCAAACAAGCTGCTTTAGATGGTGAAATTTTCCACAGCTTGGGGACCTCTGTCTTATTATGGGTTATGCAACAAGGGAAATCTAAAATTGTTAATATCTAAACAGATAAATCAGAATTGACTCAATGGCAACAGGTTTGGTTTTTGGTTTAAAGAGAGGCTCAGAGCAAGGGAATAATATATCTCTTAGCTCAATTTTAACAGATGCCTAAAAACGCAAAGCTTGATATGATGCCTACTTTTGGAGTCTGTGAAATCTGACCAGACCAGATGGAGGCTTGCAGCATATCTCAGTCTGAAAGGAATTTTTGCAATATGATATAGTGATGGACCCATGCTAATGACTAATGACTGATTGAAACTCTAGTAATATGCCAATATCTTCTGATTCTTAGTTTTCAGGCTATGGTATAACACTGGCAGTTTTAAATGCTGATATTGATGGCATGAGGGTAGAGGGTAATTCTCCAAATGTTAAATAAAAAAAAAAAAAAGCCAAAGGCCAAGGGGGTCAACTGTGTGGGGTAGAGAACTTGGTTTGGTCTTTGTCTCTAGTTTCTGAAAATAGCCCTTGGAATAGCCTAAGTACAATTAAGGTTCTCTTTGTTTTCCAAAATAGCGAGGCAATACTCAAACATGTGTAAATTAGTAGGGGGCTACATAGGCTCCAGCCTGGCATCAGCCCCCACCTGGGCAACAGACCCCACTCTGGCAACAGGTGTCAGGAAGGGAGGAGGCATGAAGCAGTCATGTATGTTCATCTATCTGATCAATCATAACTATGCTTTAAGACCCCAGTCATGCATATTCATAGAGGTCATCCCAATGACTAAGGGACCCTGGGCCTTGGAGCTTCCTCACTGAGGCCTCCTGGATTGCTGAGAACATCTATGAACTCAAGGAGGTGGCACGTCCCTCGGAACAATGGAGGCCCCATGCTGGAACTCTCCCAGATCTTGTCTTATGCGTCTCTTCCTGTGTAAAATTTCTGGTTATAATAAATGGGTACCTGAAAGTATACACAATAAATTCCATGAATTATTTAAGCAGTTATAAAGGATTAACAAACCCACAAGAGGCAATGAGACTGACTTAGTTTGGAGCAGCTAATTCAGATGAGGGTTGCATAGGCATTTGTAACGACAGAGTCCTAGCTTGTGAGGAAACAGCTTTGGGTGGCTGGTGGACAGAAGGGGCTGCATGAGCAGTTAAGTGGATGAAGAAGACAGAGCACTTCTAGCTTGTGAGCTAGTCACTTGGGGTTAGAGGAAGAGAAAGGGGATGGTTGGTCTGAAGTTCAGGGAGTTGTTCAGACTCCTGAGCCTATGGCTGGCACCCAATGATCTGGCCTTGGGTGGCTAGGGATTTTTTTTTTTTTTAATTAATTTTTATTAAGCTTCAAGTGAACATTTATCATTCCAATCAGTCTGTCACATGTAAGTTTACATACATCTTACTCCCTTCTCCCACTTGCTCTCCCCCTGTTGAGTCAACCCTTTCAGTCTCTCGTTTCATGACAATTTTGCCAGCTTTCCTCTCTCTCTATCTTCCCATCCCCCTCCAGTCAAGAGTTGCCAACACACTCTCCAGTGTCCACCTGATTTAATTAGCTCACTCTTCATCAGCATCTCCTCCCCCCCCCCCCACTGACCAGTCCCTTTCATGTCTGATGAGGTCTCTGGGATTCCTCTAGTCGCAGTCATACCATTAGGTATGGTCTTTTTATGAGAAATTGGGGTCTGTATCCCATTGGTCTCCTGCTCCCTCAGGAGTTGTCTGTTGTGCTCCTTGACAGGGCAGACATCGATTGTGGCTGGGCACCAACTAGTTCTTCTGGTCTCAGGATAATGTAGGTCTCTGGTTCATGTGGCCCTTTCTGTCTCTTGGGTTCTTAGTTGTCAGGTGACCTTGGTGTTCCTCCTTTGCCTTTGCTCCAGGTGGGTTGAGACCAAATGATGTATCTTAGATGGCCGCTTGTTGGCATTTAGGACCGCAGACGCCACAATTCAAAGTGGGATGCAGAATGTTTTCATAATAGAATTATTTTGCCCATTGACTTAGAAGTCCCCTCAAACCATGTTCCCCAGACCCCAGCCCCTGCTCCGCTGACCTTTGAAGCTTTCATTTTATCCCAGAAACCTCTTTGCTTTTAGTCCAGGACAATTAGGCTGACCTTCCTTGTACTGGCTAGGGATGTTTTGATCTAACTTTGAGTGGTGAAAGTAAGAGAGGAAATGCCAGAGAAGTGACCGGTGATAAGAATCATCAAGGTGTGGGAAGGTGAAGCTTGGGTCCACTTCCAGGTAGAATCTAGATTTATGATAATTCTTGCCACACAGTTAATGATAAAGGTAGGGTTTTCCCACCTTTTTCCTTTAGTAATACAAGTTAACCAAAAACAGATGTGTTTCCGTAGAGTTGATCCCGACTCATAGCAACGCTGTAGGACAAAGTAGAACTGCCCCATAGAGTTTCCAAGAGGCACTTGGTGGATTTAAACTGCTGACCTTTTGGTTAGCAGCTGTAGCTCTTAACCACTAAGCCACCAGGGTTTTCAGTAGTACACACTGATACATGTTAATTACTAGCACCATAGCGTTAAATTATTTGGTCAAGTCTCATTCTTCTGTAAGAACATAAGTAGTGTTGGAACTAGGGCCCCAGAAAATGAGAAAAGGGTTAAAAGGATTTTGTTGATGTTGTCCCCAAAGTTTAAGTGATCTACTTAAAAATTTGTCTGTAACAAGTCCTAGTAAATTTGGCAGAAATTGGCTTAATTTAATTGCATTTATTATCTTCAAGCAGTTTAAATTTAGTACTGGATAAGAAAGATACACAAATAATTGGAGAGAAGCAAAATATGATAACTACTATAACATTTCTTTGTGATTACAGAAAAGGATCTATATTCTGGCTAGTTAAAAGATAGAAGTCTCCATAGACGATGCAGCATTTTGAATCTTTAAAATTAGATAGAATTTTGACACCCAAATAAACGAAAAGAATTTTCTAGGCTGAGTAAATATTGTGAACAAAGGCATAAAGTTGGAAAAATGCAGGGCTTACCTTTGTCACTACCATTGGTGCGATTTGGTTAACGTTATTTCTCAGTGCAGGTTAGTGGGGTGTAAACACCTAAAGGCATATCAGAATCTCCCATGAGTAGTTATCTTTTTTCAAAACTACAGTGCTCTCTTAATATTTCATGATTCTTTTAATAGCCCTGCAGGAATCTTTCTTCTAATTTAAGAATCGCTACCTTTAATAGGATTGTTATTTTGGAAGTATTGTGCATGTCAATGATGAGCACATAGAAAGCACACTGAAAACCAGTGGGTTAGAACATATAAGGAAATGCTATAGGAGAAATTTCTGAAGGAAGAATGGTGAAAAATTATGGGATTACAATTGAATCATAATTCTATATATTGAATTGTGTTATAAATATGATTGTTCCTTAGACAATAGAAAGTTATGATGATTTTGAGTTTGGGAGTACATAAACAGAGCAAGAAAAAAAGCTTAACTTTTTCTTTTTTAATAGATATTGAACTTACACGTTTTTATGTTTTCAAGACCTCGGCTGCCATTGAAAATGTGGACTTAAAGAATATACAACTGTCCAGAATCAGGAAGCCGTACCGCCTCCGCCCCATTTGCCACAACCTTCCACAAGGCTGTGACACACGGCTGTGACACAGCTGAAGAAAATCCAATATTTCAATGTTTGTGTACATCATCAGCAAAAGCTAAAGCCTCATATTTTCCATTTCTGCCTTCCGAATCTCATGTCAGTGCATCAAATTGGAGGAATCTAATTTACATATAGAATGCAGCTACTAGGGCGTCTGAGGAACTTACCTTTTCAACCTCTGACATACCGGAAGGCACACTCAAAGGAAAATATGGCAACTCCCCATATCCACTACAGATTTGCCTTTTTTATTTTTTTCCTTTTAATAGACTTTATTTTTTAGAGCAGTTGTAGATTTACAGAAAAATTAGGTGGAAAGTACAGAGATTTCCCATATACCTGCTCTTCTGCAGGCTTTCTCCTATTATTGTTACAACTGGTGAACCAGTACTGATACATTTTCATTAACCAATATTCGTAGTTTACATTAGGGTTCACTTTTGTGTTGTATAGTCCTATGGGTTTTGAAAAATGCATAAAGCCATATGTTAACCACGCTAGAATTATACAGAATACTTTCACTGTTCTAAAAATGTCCTGTGTTCCACCTATTCATCCCTCCCTCCTTCCCATGATCTGCTGACAACCACTGATGTTCTTATTGTCCCTATAGTTTCATTTTTTTTCCAGAATGTCATGTAGTTAGAATTATGTAGCATGTAGCCTGGTGGCAGTGGTTAAGAGCTCAGGCTGCTAACCAGAAGATCAGCAGTTTGAATCTACCAGCTGCTCCTTGGATACTCTATGGGGCAGTTCTACTCTGTCCTATAGGGTCACTATGAGTTGAAATCGACTGGATGGATGGCAGCAGGTTTTTTTTTTTTTTTTTAAGTTGGGCTCTTTTATTTAGTAATATGCATTTAATATGCTCAAGTAGGTTATACATATTTTTGCAGAAACATGCATAATATGTAGACATACCAGGGCTCCTTTTATTTAGACACCTTTATCAGGAGTCATGAGTTAATTTTCTGGGGACCATTCTTTATCTAAAAGTAAAACAAGCTAAACTCACTTTACAACCTATCAGTAACCATGCCTATAGATTTGGGGACATATTTAAATGAGAAATATTAGGCACATTTCTAGGAAATTTCCTGTCTGAAAATTAAAAACTAAATGGCAGTGCTGGGTTAAATAGCATTGTAGTCTGCAAAAAATAAAACAAAAATATATGTCTTCAGGCAGGAAGAGCTAAAACTGCCTAATACTATTTGGTTTACAACTAAGCAAATCAACCTGTGACCATGGTAACAGAAAATAAAAAGGTCAGTAAGTGCCTTAATTACCTAGTGCTCTCATAACAAAATTCTACAAAGTGAGTGTCTTTCAAGAACATTTCTTTTCTCATAATTCTGGAGGGTAAAACTCCAAATCGATGTCTCTGCCATGTCAATTCATTCTGTGGGCCTCTCCTAGTTTCTGGGGATTGCCAATAGTCCTTGGTGTTCTTTTGCTGCTTACAGATGCATCTGCCTTGTTGCCACATGGTGGTTTCCCCTGCCTGTGTCTGTTTTGCTCTTTATTATAAAACACTACTCAGAAGGGATTAGGTTTAATCTCTTTAATTCCTACTGTGACATGACTCCATTTACATAACAAAGGGAAACCTGTTTCCAAAAAAAAGTCATATTACAGGTAGAATGGTTAATGACTTCAACACAACTCCTTGTAGGACACAATTCAACCCATAAAAATAAGAGAGAACTAGAATTGCAGGTCTATTTCTCCAGCGTGAACTAGATTTTTAATGTATTTGAAATGTTAATAAAGAACGTTCCATCAGATTACAAAGACAAAACATTAGAATATAATACTCATATGCTCACTCAGGGCACTCCTCAAAAACCCTTCAACTGTCTCCTCAGGACCCTGTCTTACATTATAGACAATGTAAACTGGCACTGTTTAATCAAACTCAGTTTCATCGTTTATTCTTCTAAAATACCTCTTATAGAACTGACCGGTTACTTGACCCATTTTTCTAACAACAAAATTGATGGTCTTTCTTGAACAAGAAACAAAAGGAATAATTCATTAAAGATTGAAATAATAATTAGATGTATTAAAATTTAAAAAAAAAATGTAATCAAGCAGAGCAAGAGCCAAAGAGTTCATATTGTCTTTCTCACTATACTCATCCATTTGTTGGAAAAAAAAAAAAGTTAATTTTGACTCTTGAAAATATCTTTTCATCTAAACTACCAGTGGATACAGTTCAAAAAAAAAAAAAAAATCAAGATTAAGCCAATAATAGAAGTTGATTGAAGTTTATTTAATACATAATTTGCAAATTGGGGTAACATTTTGACTAGAGAGTCAAAAATGTTCCAAAGATGAGAAGAACTTCCAAAATTCTTATACCAAATCTTATTAGCACTGTCATGGAAAAGGGGCCAGAACAAAACTAATAAACAATTTGTAGTCAGAAAGGATTTCATACAGCGTTACCTTGAAGAGCAATTAAAATAATTACTGATTTAACCTGAAACACACAGTTCCCAGCCTAAACTTTGGAGTCTCTGTTTCCTGAAACTGACTGAATTCCTCAAAAGAGCACAATGCCCCAGGCAAAATGGTCTTACTAGTTTATCTAGAGCACTGTTTGACTTAAGGGTGACTTTTTAGAAACCAGTTACCTCCAGAGTCAAAGTTCAAAAGTGCATCTAAGGGCAAATGGCCTGGGTGGTCACCCCAACTTCACAGACCCCAGCAATCTGGATTCCAGGAGAATTAAAATGGCTTCTCAATACCCCCAAATAAGTTGTGGAGGAGCAACCACTCTCTTAGGAGAGTCCATTGTAATGATTCAGTAAAATTCAAAACTTAAAAATGAATTTCAGTACAGCGCTTCTATATTTTCTATGCATAGTCATAATGTGACTTCTGGTGGAGCAGACCATTGCCTAGAGGAGGGGGACTAGGGTAATCTGTGATTTTTTGGACTATCCCATAGCTCAGAGGGAGAAACTAAGAGTTATTGCTGGGGGAGTTGTCTTTTCAAGAAAGGATATATGCACTGATGTTATAATGGCCCATTGTTAGTGAAGGCAGAAAGAGAAAAAATATATATAATTGTTTTACAATAAAAAGTCTATTATACAGAGATGGAATGCTATTAGCTGTGGAACAATCCATTTACAAGGCAGGAGAGAGAAGTAAATGGTCTTTATTTTAGTAAGCAAAAGCCAATGAATGGGCAGTGACTGGGCCTTATTTACCTCTTCTTGCTTAGCACTTAATACAGTGTCTGGCGTGGGGTGGTTGCTCAGCAAATTTTTTTTCTAGTCATAATTAACTTAGAGTTTTAGCTAAACAAACTTAAGTGACAGAGAGAGAAGGAAATACAACAATTGTTAGAGAAATTTTCAAGGTAGGTATGCTTTCTCTAAGAAAGTATTTTAAAGGTCCTGGTGAACTCATTAGACCCCATCAGTAATCAAGTGTCAAGCATATGAGGGAACCTGAACAACTGCAAGTGACAAGCAGATTTCTTGTAAGATTTACTGAAGCGTCTTTAAGAATTTCTACAGCTTTTGTCTAACGTTTTTTTCTCTCAAGAATTCCATTACTTATTTAATTTCCATTTGCCAAAGTTTACAGAGGTGACTGACACATGAAATTCTAAACTGATATTGAGGTAACATATTTTTTTCAAAGGATTTAAGAATTATTTTATACATATTCCAAAACTTGTGTCCATGAACACTAATATGTATTTTCTGTATATTCTTTTTAGCACCTTCATTAGCTTGCCAACTCCTTGAACCAGAGAACATGTCTTATTCACCTTTAGCATCTGTTCTGTTATTGAACTCATACTTGGACCCAACAAGAAATTATTGATTACCTGTTAAAAATAATTCATTCAGGGTATATAAAAGAAGAGCAGCTTTCAATAAATTTAATCTGTAATTTGTCTTTCTCAAGTGGCTACTGATCTTAGGTTAAAAGTCATTTTTCAGAGAGAAAAAAAAAAAACCTTTGATATTCAACCACTACTCCTACCCCTCACACCTGTCTACCCCTAGGCCCAACAATGTCAGATCCTCTCGTTGTCTATTTTCATGGACTTTAATCCAGTTTACAGTATTACTTAATGGTGTGGTTATTTCATTAATGTCTTTCTCCTTTACTAGAATATAAACTTACATAGAAATGAGAACTCTATTTACCTCCCATTATACCCATTTACAATAAGCTTACCAAATAGTGTTGCTTTTTTAGATATTGTAGATATATAAAGACAGGCAGAGAAATGATAGGAAAGAAGGAGAGGAGAAAGAAGGAGAGAGAACAGAGATCTTCAAGATTTATTACTTTTTTAATAACAATAACAGGTTTCTATTGATTTACTGTTACCTAGAGTCCCTTCCTTCTATCAACATCTCAACTGCCCGGCCCTGCGCCATCCTCACAGTCTTTGCTATGTTTGAGCCCATTGTTGAAGCCACTGTGTCAATCCATCTCCTTGAGGGCTTCCTCTTTTTCACTGACACTCTACTTTACCAAGCCTGACGTCCTTTCCTAACTTTATAACAGCCAACCTTACTATGACCTCCCAAGCAAACTTGCTATGATCTCTCAGCCTCACTATGATCAAAAACATGCATTTATTGGATTGGATAGTTGGCCAAGATGGGAAGTATAGTTTTTGGACAAGTCACACTAGTTAGCTGTGCATCAAAAGGTCAGACTCCTAACAGAAAGTGAGTGATGCTGAAGGCATGGTTATGATCTAGAAAATGTTTAATATTGATCCTATCCAAAGATCTCTGGGTCACAGATTTAGTTTCCGGTTTGTATTGTTCAACGGTGGCGTTGCCCAAAGTTTGCTATAGAAAATATCAGTTTCTCAAGCTTTTAACAAGTTAGTACTCATTGAAAAAGGTTGCTGTGATTGCCTTGTCCTTAGGAGACCCTCAGATTCCTTTACATTAGGACTTCTCAAAAGCTTTAAAATATTAAAATCGTTGTGATTTCTCCAGAAAGGAAAATCAATATGCAGCATTTACCAAACCTTTTTAAACATGGAAGCCGTTTAACTTAATTTAATTTTTGAAACAGCTAATTCTATACTATTGGCTTAAATCCCAAGATTCATATTAACACACAGCTAGTAATTAGGAACTTCTCAGACTACATTTCAGCATACACTAATAAATGATAAAAAGGCAGTGGACACAGTCACTGATTCTTCATTCTAGTTACTGTTATCGTCATCTTATTACAAATAATATGAAGACATATATATGCTGAATGTTTTAGAGATTTTTTTCCCTCTTCTTTAGGGACTAAAGCATAGCATGAAGGACAGAAAAACTGGTTCCTAACACCCTGGCAAAAATTTAAGTGACAGTACTAGTTCTCACTCCTTCTCCAAAAAGAATTAAATTAGAAGCAACTCTGAATTTGAATTTTCAGATTATACAAAAGTTCAAAAGAGGCAGCTTAAAAGTCAATGTACTAAAGTTAAAACCAGTGTATATTGAGCCCCCGACCATATGTTTTATTTAGGAATTTTACCGTGGGCTCCACTGTGCAATCCTTTACCCGAGTTCCTAAAGGAAGGCAGCACCAATCAACCCCAAAGACTGTAATTAACCATCGGGTTTTATTTTATTTCTTGACCTCCATGCAGTTAAGAAATACAATACTTTTAGATTTTCTTGTTTTTATTTATTTATTTATTTCTATTTTTAATAAAGCACTGCATTGATTTATGTTCTCTAAAGTAAGTGTGTAGATTTAAAAAAAAATTTACTACTGAAGTCTAGGAGTTTTAGTTCTATAATCTCATATTTATTTGTGTAGGTTAGTTGGAGGCAAACTGGCATTTTAAAAAAAGTTTAAAATGATTTTTAAATTTTAATAAGTATTTTAATATTTAAAATAGAAATAAGGCAAGTATATCAGGTAATATGTAAAAATTATGTAGGGAGACAAAATTTCTGTTGATTCCTTTGGGATTTATAACCTAAATAAAGATTCCGGGGTCAGGTTAATTGTACTCTGTCCTATAGTGCCATTATGAGTCAGAATCACCTCGAAGGCAATGAGTTCTTGGGTTGGAATATACATACACACACACACACACACACAGAGGAGCCCCAGTTAAGAGTCGGCCTGCTAACCTAAAAAAGGGTCAACAATTAGATTCTGCCAGCTGCTCCTTGAAAATTCTTCAGGGCAGTTAAATTTGTCCCTTAGGGTCGCTATGAGTTGGAATCAACTCAATGTCAACTTTTTTTTTTTGGTTTTATATGTATATTGTTACTTCCCTTCAAGTGGAAACTATAAAAATAAAGCTTATGACTGTCTTTGCAATTATTCTTTCTCTACCGAACTTATATTATCTAACTTAACTATTGAACAAACATTTCATGATTATTGAAAACAGATCTGTAATTCTTTGATTAAAGATTCAGCACTGACTCTTCCCAGCTAAAACCAAAAAATACAGTATACTGGCATTATTTTAAAACACAATAAGTACTTTAAATACAATCTAATATCAAATTTAGAAATAGAAACTTAGTCCGGGTGATGTCATTATTTTCTTTTCATAACTGCTAAAATAATTTCTTCATAGCTATTTTGAATAACCCTCAGAGGTGTGAATCTTTGAAACCAGAATAAGCACTCATAATGAGTTTTGTTCTCTGCTGTGAGAACACACATCCAGGGCAAGCTTCTGCAAAGGGCTGTTACTCCATGGCTCTTTTAACTTTTTTTTTTCCTCCCCATGAATAAATTTGATTTTGCCTGTTTTTTTTTTTTTTTAAAAAAAAAAAAACTTCATGGATATTTTTGGGAGATGGGGATAAGTATCTTCCAATCTTGTAAAATACACATCTACTTCAAGATTTACCAACCTTGACACATTCGCTAAAAATAAGGTTATGATGTTAAGACAGTGTGATTGCTGGAAAAAAGAATTTTGCCACTATATATTTTGCCTTAAATGTGCTGAACCTATTCCTTTGTAAGGCAGGAACAATGCTACATTTTTCCCTTTCAGTCTTCATCTCATTTATCTTCTCTTTATTTTTGATAAACAGGAAAGTTTAAGAGTTATCATTTTAAGGTATAATTTAAGCCATAGCACCCAGGTAACTACTAGCTACATGGCTTAAATAAGTATTTATCTTTTGTTTTATTTGCTTTATAACCAAGTTATCACCCTAGAAGGAGTATCTGAAATAATTTCTTGAAGTTTAATTCATTTAAAAATTACTGATAACCCCACTAAATAAATCAAAACTTTCAGAAAAAAAAATACATATATATGAATTCTTTTATTTGGCAGTGGTTGAAGGAAACAAGTATAAGTTACCCTTTCTACCTTGTAATAAGAATAATCATAAAGTAATCTCTCAAGAAACAAAAAAAATAAAATGACAACAACACAACGCCAATGACATTCAAAAACTAAGCAAATAAATGTAAGAATTTATTGTAAATGTAAACTGATTTACATATGTGCCCTCAATAGCTGCTAATTAAAGTTGGCAGTTCAAAGCTGCCAGCCAACTCCTTGGAAACCCTATGAGGCAGTTCTACTCTGTTCTATAGGGTCACGGCGAGTCCAGCGATGGGTTCATTTGTTTGTTTGTTTGTTTAATCACTCAATAATTCAGATTCATAAAGCAACTTCAACTTTAAGTAATTAGATATAGAATAAAAGTGATTGTCTTCCTATGCAGCCTAGATCACAATGACTGAAACCATATCTATACATTCTTTGTAATCAGGAAACAAGTTGCAAAAGTTATAAATTTAAAAACAGAAAGCCCCTCTTGAAAATTTTGTTTTTGGCTCAAGACTCTTTGAGCAACGAATTATGCAGGTGTCTGATTCAATGCATCCTTTAGTAGCAAAGATCATATTACCTCATTTAATAAAATTAATCTATTTGGTATGATTTGGACAATCAAATCACATCATTTGTATTGAAACCCCATTACCGTTGAGTTGATTCTGACTCATAGCGACCCTATAAAACAGAATAGAACTGCCCCATAAAGTTTCCAAGGAGTGCCTGGTGGATTCAAACTGCCAACCTTTGCTTAGTAGATGTAGCCCTTAACCACTATGCCACCAGGGTTTTCATTCATTTGTATTAGACATGCCAAAAATACCTATGAACTCAAATTTTCAATGGTAAAGTTCGTTAGAGTTTATAAATTTCTTTTGTAGCTTCCACAATATTAGGTGTGGTAGAAGGGAATGCCCAACTAGTTGTAGCTTATAGCCCAAATGCTGGCTCTTAGTGGTGACTGCATCATGGGGCTTCTTAACTCTTAGATGAAAGTCAAAGGAACAGCATCTATCTGGGACATGTCAGTCTATGGTAGAAGAAAAAATCAGTAGTGGGCTTATGTGATAACTGTGACAGCTTCTGCTCAGTACTAGCATGTATCTCTTCCACTCACATTCTTTGATCTAAAGCAAGTCCATTGAAAGCTTGGTGACAACATGTTGCAAACAAATAATCTTATTAAAAAGGGGGAAGCAGATAATTGGGTATAACTATTAGATCTTCGTCACAAAGAATTTACCCTCTTGGTCACTACTAGATGTTTTCTTCTCTTCCTTAGCTAAAATACACTCACGTCTCCGTAATAGTCACATCCAATGACGGCAGAGTCTGAAAGTCCAGGATCTCACAATAGTATATACATCAGTCAGATATACCCCTTCTTGATCTCAATACCCACCTACTAAAAACCTAATAATCTACTTTCCATGTACTCCACACACAACAGTGAAACAGAGACAGGAAGGCTACACTTCAGTTTAAAAAGCAAAAGAATGAGAAGCACTACGGATCGCAATCACTAGTCCATAGCAATTCCAAAATCTCATTGGGCGACAATTGCAAGGAACTTTAAGTGGGAAATGTGCATCTTCCAGGCCCGTGATCCTTTCCTGAGATAGCTCTTTGGCTTATTGTTCTTCACGGTTCTTTGCTTGCCCTGGGAGAAATCAATATTTTTCTATTATCCTTCTTGACTACCTAGGAAGAACGCATTAGAGAATATGCCAACGTTGGGCACATTCTGTAATACTTACTTGAGCCTATTTGTTTGGGCTGAAATTTAATAGTAAAAATTGCAAAACCTCAATAAAATGTTTGATGTTATTTATATTTTTTAAGATAAAGCCACAAATAAAGTTTAATAAATTTTAATATTCAATAGTCATTGTAATTTCTGTAAGAAAAAAAAAGTAGTAACCAAGAATACAAAAAATTAGTTATCCTTAAATAAATACACTGAAACAAGGTATTAACATTTGCCAACTCCTTTTTTTAGCAAAAATCATCTCTGGCCTTCACTTCAATTATCTATAGCTTTGATCCCTGTTAGGGAGAGGTATATGAACCTCCTATTAGTTTGGGTTAATTTCATGTTTTAATGATTCCATAGACAGCATCTATAATAAAGATAAATCGTTTCAATAAGATGGCTTATTCAAAAGAAGTAAAGTTAAGTGATTTTTTGGAGGGGGAAAGGCATGTAGGACTTGTTGTTAACATCCATGTTTGTAATATAGGAAGATCAATACTTCTTAAAGCCTGCTTTCTACTACTGAAATAGACTGTTTACTGTAGAATCTATTTATGGTAAAATATCTTTATGAAATGCCATTAAGATTCATTCTCCTGAACAATTCTCATTGTACCATCAGCGAGAGTCTTCCTTTCTAGCACCCCAAATAGCAAAGAAAACTTGTACTACCGTTTGTATCACCCAGGATCTCCTGTCTACTATGTTCAGTTATCAATAAAGCCTGGCCAAATGTTTCAGCCTGCCTGTAAACGAATGATCCCACAGTACAAATGTCCATTAATAATATAATTAATATCTTATTGTAAGTTAATGCTATGGATATTATGCAGCTGAAAGAATGGTATTAACCCATATATAACAATATGGGCAGCTATAAAGGATAGCGTCATTGATACTAATATGATGCAACTTGTGGAAATATTTATATCTTTGTGATATCCATGTATTATGACATACATTTTTATGAATATATTAGATAAACTAGAAATCTGAAATGATATACATCAAATGTTAACAACAGTTTCCTCCAGGTTGAAAAATGTAAGAAATGGGGATGAAGTTTTGAAAGCTCATATTTTTTCATACTTATATAATTTTTAAAACTCATACGGAAACATGTACATTTTTAATTACCCAAAACTACTGTCTTAGAATGAAGGCATATGAAGGCTTTAAACTGCCCTTGCAGAGTGCGGTGTAAGATGTTTGTAGACTTGTAATAACCAGGGTAACAGTCCTCTGACAACGTGAAGGAAAGCTGTAGTCCAGTTATTATGATCTCAAATGATGATCTGAAAACTTTTCAGAGAAAGACAGACTCCTGGGTGAAAAAAGACACAAAATGAAATGATACTTAGGAGGAGAACTTTTCTTCCCTGGCTATTCTGAAAAAACTGTTTTTTGTGAAAAGAGTACTTGACAACCTTTTAAGTGCATACATTTCCAAATATCCTAAAAGTTACATGTTGTTGTTGTTAGGTGTCCTCAAGTTGATTCTGACTCATAGTGACCTTATATATAACAGAAACAAAATGTTGCCTGGTCCTGTGCCATCCTTTCAATCCTTGCTATGTTTGAGACAATTGTTGCAGCCACTGTGCCAATCCATCGTCTTGAAGGTTTCTTCTTTCTCCCTGACCCTCTAGTTTACCAAGCGTGATGTCCTTCTCCAGTGACCAGTCCCTCCTGATGACATGTCCAAAGTATGTGAGACAAAGTCTCACCGTCTTCACTTCTAAGGAGCATTCCGGCTGTACAGTTGTGTTCATTCTTCTGGCAGTCCACGGTATATCCAATATTCTTTGCCAACATCATAATTCAAAGGCATCAGTTCTTCAGTCTTGCTTATTCATTGTCCAGCTTTTGCATGCATATGAGGCTATTGAGAACACTGTAGCTTGGGTCAGGTGCACCTTAGTCCCCAAGGTAACTTCTTTGCTTTTTAACACTTTAAAGAGGTCTTTTGTAGCAGATTTGCCCAGTGCCATGCATTGTTTGATTTCTTGACTGCTGCTTCCATGGATGTTGATTGTGGATCCAAGTAAAATGAAATTCTTGACAACTTCAATCTTTTCTCTGTTTTTCATGATTTTGCTTATTGGTCCAGTTGTGAGAATTTTCACTTTCTTTATATTGAGGTGTAATCCATACTGAAGTCTGTGGTCTTTTTTTCTTCATCAGTAATGCTTCAAGTCCTCTTCATTTTTACAAAGCAAGGTTGTATCATTTGCATATCTTAGGCTGTTAATGTGCCTAATGGCACATTCTTCTTCATATAGTCCAGTTTTCTGTATTATCTGCTCAGCATACAGATTGAATAAGTATGGTGAAAGGATACATCCACAACACACGTGTTTTCTGACTTTAAACCACACAGCATTCCCTTGTTCTGTTTGAGGACTGCCTCTTGGTCTATGTACAGGTTCCTTATGAGCACAATTAAGTGTTCTGGAATTCCCATTCTTCACAATGTTATCCATAATTTGTAATGATCCACACATTGGAAGGCCTTTGCAGAGTCAATAAAACACAGGTAAATAGTTTTCTGGCATTCTTTGCTTTCAGCCAAGATCAGTCTGACATCAACAGTGATATCCCTCATTTCACATCCTCTTCTGATATCTGCTTGAATTTCTGGAAGTTCCCTTTCTATGTACTGTGGCAACCATTTTTGAATTATCTTCAGCCAAATTTTACTTGCATGTGATATTAATTTCTTCATTCTGTTGGATCACCTTTCTTTGGGGAAAAAGCTACAATAAGCCCTTTTTATGATAAGTGTGACATTATGCAGCAGTTCCATTTAAGCAGACAACAAGGATTAGGTTTTTTACTAAAACTTCAACTTTTTTACACAGGAGTAGAGAGGAAGATTTGGGATAACCATGCCAGAACCCAGATTGAAGATTAATCAAGAAGTTTACCTTCCATCAGGGACTATCTCACTGATAGAGAAAGAATGGGTCTTGTTATCAACAACCAGCTTGTCTTAGGTGCTACAGAGAAAGAGGAACATCTTTGCTATGATTAGGTCACGTTTTGGTTTTCAAATAAGACCAAACGTGTCTGATAATTTTAATTACTGTAAAATAGGTAAAAAATAAAAAAATAAAAAAACAGGTAAAGCTATATACATTTTGCTATTGAATCACATGACTCTCAGACATTGTTAAAAAGCATCTCAGTTGGAAAGAGTTGTAAAAAATTCACAAATTATTTTATTAGCGTTAATAACTTATAGATTTTTATAATTTAGGCTTGGGAGTCATTAGGTATGAGTTGGTTTTAAGTGAAAGAAGTTTCTAAATGCAAAGAAAATGTTATTTATAATTCACCTAAAATACTATGATAACATCACAGTCTTAAGTGGGTCAGAGCATAATGGCCACACTCATTCAATAAATCTTTATTGAGCACCTACTGTGTGACAGGTATTGTGCTAACTCTGGGGATTCAAAGATGAACTAGCAAGCAAGATGGATTTCAGGTTTACAAAAATCTCATTATCTTCATTTTCCTCTGCTTTTTATTACAAAAGTGGCAAGATAAGAAAGTACTAAAAATAGCCACAGTGAAAGTTCTAGAAAGGATGGGCCAGTTGCAGCAACATCTTTGTACACAATGAACATTTACCTCTGTAAAAAGATATTGAGGCTTTCATGTCACTGTTATTTATAGAACACCCTCAGAAGATTGGAACCAGACAAGGCAACCAAAGATGATATGGATCTAAATATAAAGCAGATCCTATTATAAAAACTCCTTTCAGAGAAGTGCTAAATATGAAAATGTGCATGCTTGTATTCTAGGCTTCTGTTACATAATTCACAGCAGTGCCCTTAATTTTTTTTTTTTTTTTTCTCCCAGTCTCTCCTAAAACTTTCCCTGTCAGCCACCCTCACCTGGACAGGTAAGGCCTTGCCTTTGGCTTTGTGTGAGCCTGCAATAGTGAACAATCCAAAACTGTCTGACTTCCTGATATCAAAAAAAAAACCAAACCCATTGCTGTTGAGTCAATTCCAACTCATAGTCATCCCCCAGGACAGAGTTAAAGTGCCCCATAGAGTTTCCAAGGAGCACCTGGTGGATTTGAACTGCCAACCTTTTGGTTAGCAAACATAGCTCTTAACCACTACACCACCAGGTTTTCTGCCTTCTTGATAAAGAAAGGAAAACCAAACCAAACTTATTGACATCAAGTTAATCCTGACTCAGAGAACATATAGAACAGAGTAGAACTGCCCTATAGGGTTTCCAAGGCTGTAACTCTTTTTTATTTTTTCCTGAATAAACTGAACACTTTGTAGCAGGGGCCAGGGTTTGGGGACCATGGTTTCAGGAGACGCCTAAGTCAATTGACATAATAAAATCTATTAAGAAAACATTCTGCACACCACTTTGGAGAGTGGCATCTAGGGTCTTAAACATTAGCAAGCGGCCATTTAAGATGCATCAATTGGTCTTAACCCACCTGGAGCAAAGGAGAATGAAGGACACAAAAGACACAAGGTAATTATGAGCCCAAGAGACAGAAAGGGCCACATAAACCACAGACTACATCAGCCTGAGCCCAGAAGAACTAGATGGTGCCTGGCTACAACAGATGACTGCCCTGACAGGGAACACAACAGAGAACCCCTGAGGGAGCAGGAGAGCAGTGGGGTGCAGACCCCAAATTCTCATAAAAAGACCAGACTTAATGGTCTGACTGAGACTGGAAGGATCCCAGTGCTCATGGTCTCCAGGCCTTCTGTTAGCCCATGACAGGAACCATTCCCAAAGCCAATTCTTCAGACAGGGATTGGACTGGACAATGGGATAGAAAATGATACTGATGATGAGTGAGCTTCTTGGATCAAGTAGACACATGAGACTATGTTGGTGTCTCCTATCTGGAGGGGAGATGGGAGGGCAGGTGAGGGTCAGAAGCTGGCTGGATGGACACGAAAAGAGAGAGTGGAGGGAAGGAGTGTGCTGTCTCATAAGGGGGAGAGCAATTAGTAGTATATAGCAAGATGTGTACAAGTTTTTGTAAAAAAACAAACAAACAAAAAACCAAGGGTGTAACTCTTTACAGAAGCAGAAGACCACATTTTTCTCCTGTGGAGTAGCTGCTAACCTTTCAGTTAGCAGCCGAGTGTGTAACCACTGTACCACCGGAACTCCTTTCTAGTGAAAAGAAAGGTTCCTAATTACTGTCTCTTAAAGAGGTGAAGAAAGTGAACTGTGAAGAAAAGAGATGGAAGGAGTTTTTTTTTTTTTTTAAGTGAATAAAAAGGTTGTGTAGTTAACAAATCAAAGTTATTTTTAAAGAACTTTGCTTGCTATTCAAAGAAATGTTTAAGCTTTCTGAACTTAATTTCCAAGATCAAAAAAAGTTATTAGTTTATACTGGAAGGAATTTTCTATTTCTGTTTGCACGACACTAATTTCAGAAGAGAGGCTTATATATTACTGATTTTTTTCTACTCTTTTAGAGAATTAAATGTCTTTCAAATATTCCTCAGAATACTAGGTTGGCAAAAGGGAGTATGTGAATATTTGCATTCATTTCCATTAACAAAAACTAGGAAAAAAGTTTATTGAAAATGAAAATCTTGCCTACTGTATGAGTGTAATGGTAATAGTTTTCTGTGGAAACATGGTACCTTTTTTTATCACTGGTAACAAGGAGTTAAGCTGTAAGAACAATTAACAGTTCAGGCTAAAAGTGCCAGAACATAAAGGTGGAAAAGTGTGAGCTTTGCTATGTTTCCTGAGTTCCTATCATTACCACGTTTCTTTCCCTCTCACTTTATTTTACCACCTCTAGCACTTCACTTCAGGGAATGTGGAAAAATAAAACAAAAATTTTAACAGAGGTTTGCACTACACTTTTGATAATCAAAATAGTCGTAGACACCCTATCTATGTTGTCCAACAGTAGGACATATGAATAAAAGTAAGTAGGAAGTAACACTTCACTTCAGGGAATGTGGAAAAATAAAATAAAAATTTTAACAGAGGTTTGCACTACACATTTGATAATCAAAATAGTTGTAGACACCCTGTCTATCTATGTTGTCCAACAGTAGGACATATGACTAAAAGTAACTAGGAATCTTATTTTAGATAACATGCAATTTAAAGTATAAAGAGAATCCTACAAAAATAAGTATATGTAGTATTTTGGTAACTATTTTGCTACATCTAAACATTAGTAATGAATTTCTAGTAAGAAAATCTGGGATAAAACAAATCAACCAATAAAGTCTAGGCACTGTACAATAAAAAGATACACATATATCCTAAAATATATACATAAAAGGTATGTTATTAAATATTTGTTAATAATATAGAATATTTTAATAAATTCAGTTTCCTTACAACAGCTGGCATGAACTGCAGTTCTACTTGTACGCTGATTACCAGTTGCTGGCAGCAACGACTCATGGCAACCCTTGGGTATGAGAGCAGAACTGTGCTCTATAAGGTTTTCAGTGGTTGAGTTTTAGGAGATAGGTCACCTGACCTTTCTTCTGAGGCTCCTCTGGGTGGACTCAAACCTTCAACCTCTCAGTTAGCAGTCAAGTGTCTTAACCATTTGCACTGCCCAGGGACTCCACTCAAAGATGACAATTCAGGGTTATCATCTATGCTACTCTGTTTAAATTTGGTCTTTCCTGCCAGGCTGGGCAAAAGGTTAAGTGCTTATCACAATTGACGTGAGACTGTAGAATGCTTAACCTCAGACAGAAAGAAGACATAGCTAAAGACACTGAAAGGTTTGGATTTGCAGAACAAAGCTAAGGTAAATTCAGTCATCTGGGCTTTTTTTAAAGTGAAGTTGGGTATAAGACTATTGTATTTTTTTTCTATAGTTAGGATGGAAATAACTAGATTAAAGACATTTGTGTATTTGATAAACACTTATTGGCCACTAGAATAAAAATCTACTTAGTGAGTGATTGGAGATCGTAGAAAAGTAGCCAGCCCAGACTTGTGGCTGACATGTATGGCACATAAATGTCATAGGAGATTTCTGTGGGACTGATTGATGAGTTGATTCTTAAAAAATGACAAGCAGTCAGCCAGGCAAGGTGAGAGATGAGAGATTTGAAATGAAAGCGAGGAAAGTTGGAAAAACCTGAGAAGGTCATAAAGAATCTAACAGATGAGCAGACTTGTTAGCAAGTATTAATGAGAATGGAGACGAGGTGAGACAGCATTTATTTCCGCTGATAGCAAGTTGATTCCAACTCATAGCAACCCTATAGGACAGGGTAGAACTGCCCCATAGGGTTTCCAAGGCTGTAAATCTTTACGGAAGCAGACTGCCACATCTTTCTCCCACAGAGTGGAGGGTGGGTTAGAACCACTGATCTTTTGGTTAGCAGCCAAGAGCTTAACCGCTGTGCCACCAGGGCTCCTTTAGATGGCATTGTTATTGTTGTCAGGTGCCATCGAGTGGATTTCAACTCACAGCAATCTCATGTGACAGAATAGAACTGCCCCACAGGGTTTTCTAGGCTGTAATCTTTAAGGGAGGGGATCACCGGGTTTCTCTCCCAGGGAGCCGCTGAGTGGGTTTGAACTGCCAATCTTTTGGTTAGAAGCCGAGTGCTTAAACCATTGAACAACCAGGGATCCTTAAAAAGCATTAGATAGTATTTAAAAAAAAAAAAAAATTTGCCCTCGACCATGCGTTTCAGAGTAGAACTCTGCTCCACAGTGTTTTCAACAGTTGGAATCTTTTGAAAGTAGATCATAAGGTCTTTCTTCCAAGGCACATCTGGGTAACCTTTTGGTTACTAGTTGATCTCTTAACAGTTTGTGAAATCCAGGGACTCCCTGTTGTTGTTGTTAGTTGCCATAAGTCGATTTGGACTCATGGCGACCCCATGTGTTACAGCGCAGAACTGAACTCCAAAGGGCTTTCTAGGTTGTAATCTTAACTGAAGCAAATTACCAGCCCTTTTCTTCTGTGGTCCAGCTGGGTGGGTTTGAACCACCAACCTTTAGGTTAGCAGTCTAGTGCAAACACTTTGCACCATGTAGGAACCTTAGATAGCACTAATTTGTAATAAAGCCAGCTGACACCATTTCTATTGCTCCCCAGTCCACTGCCTGCTCCTCTTTCAGAAAGAACCCTGCTTTCCTAATGCCACATGTGTAACTAATGATGGCTCATATGCCATCTACTGGATCATCAGTACTCCCCTGCCCCCAGCTGGGGCAGAGTGTGCCAGTCCAGGGGCTGGTGTGAAGAGAAATCCAGGAGCCAGTGTGCTGTGAGCTAACACATGCAGCGTCTGAGGTGCAGCCCTCTGGCACCTGGGAGGGTCTGCACTCTAACATTAAACAACAAATCAACACCATAACAGCTTGAGAGACAGCCGGCATAAGAAAGGGAAAAGTTTCACATTTTAGTTCCTTTCAGTGCAACTTTTTCTCTACTTTTTGAACATGGAGCCATTCATTTTTATTTTGCACTGGGTCCTGCAAATTATGTAGCCAGCCCTGGTGCTCAGGGTGGTGATTTGAATACTAGAGATAAAAGAAGCTACAGAGTAGTAATTGTGAGAGGAAATACTAGTAATGAGGAAGAATTTAATTACTGAAAGTGTTTCCAATTTAATTTCAACCAGAATTTGGGTGTTTATCTCAGTTTGGGTTTTCTCAGAGGCAGACCCTGAAACAAAGATTTGAGAGCAAGCAGCTTATTTAGGAGATGATTCCAAGAAAAATAAGAAGAGGAATTAGGAAGAGAAACAAGAAAGGGTAAGAATACAGTAAAAACCCTCAAAAACCAAACTCATTGCCTTTGAGTCAATTCCTACTCATAGCGACCCTATAGGACAGGGTAGAGCTGCCCCACAGGGTTTCCAAGGAGCAGCTGGTGAGCTGTGGAAAGCTGTGGCTAGTTTTCCTGGGGAATTTTGGCAGACAGAGTGGAACAGGCCTCAGAGTTGCCCCAACCCTGATCCAATGGGATAAGGAAGCTCTGGTATTTAAGCTCCAGCCTCCATTCTTCAGTGGGCCATCTCCGGGAGTGTTAACCTCTCAGCATTTCTGGCCCGCCCTACACACAAGCTCAGAAAGTCTTCGGTCATAGAGTCACAGGGGTGGAATGGGAAGGCTTAGAGGATCTGGCCAGGGCACCAAAGGATCTGCTACAGTGAACGCTTCTTTGACCCTGTTCATGTATAGTGAGTCAGCTCTGAGGAGGATGCCATTGAACTAGGCCACACTAAATTATCAGTATACAACATGGGTTCTGTTCCCCATTTATTTAGACATGAACCTAATAATAATCATCCCTAGGGGCCTCAAACTTTACTCGCCATTTAAAGTAATAAGAATTCACTAAAGCACAAACCTGTGCAATGTGTTCTATATAATGTACCTGGTTGCCTGATATCCTCAATATATTTCTCTGTGTGAGCAACACCAGTACCTCTCAGCTTAGAATGTTCTAAATACAGTTAGCTTTCTGCATTCGACCAAATACACAGTGAATGATGTAGTTTTGTACAAAGCAAAGTTTTCACTTCAAGTTTAACCACAATCCAAATCCACACACCTGTAATTGTCAACTATAGTGTCTTATAATGTATACATGTATTTATCATTAGTTTTTTATTAGTAGTAATTCTTAATATTTGGAAAGTATAATTATATCTCATGTGACATTTATTAAAAGTCACAAAAATAGACAATGGATAGGCCGAAAGCAAGGACTTACTAAAAGAATACTATATGTGGAAAACTGAGAGGGGAGTCAACATCATGTGTGGGCAAGAGCATGGGTTCTAGATATATAATGCCTGGGTTTAAGCTTCTCTCCATCACTTACTAGCGGTGTGATCTCGAGGAAGTTACTTCACCTTTCTGTCCCTCATTTTCTTTATCTGTCCTCACAGAACTTTTTCAGAGGAAATTGAAATAAGATTTATAAAATGCTTAGCACATGTCTGGTACATGAAACAAAATTAACCCTATAAAATGAACTTTGTATGTGTTCTTGGAGTGCCCATTGCCATTGAGCCAATTCCGATTCATTGTGACCCTATAGAACAGAGTAGAACTGCCACATGGGGTTTCCAAGGCTATAGTCTTTACAGAAGCAGACTGCCACATCTTTCTTCCATAGAGCAGCTCGTGGGTTTGAACTGCCGACCTTTCAGTTAGCAGCCAAGAGTTTTAACCACTGCACCACCAGGGCTCCTTATTCTTGGAGTAAGCACTCAAAAATTGTTTGTCTTGTCATCAGTTATGTGAACTTAGGGTCAGGTATTAACTCCAAAACAGTCAGAAGAATGCCTAAGAATATAAAAATGCACCATGAAAATCACAACAGGAGCACTGCAAGAAAACAGGATAATCCCTCTGGTCAGCTGGTAACACTAACAGCAGGCCTCTCTGGTAAGAACACGAAGGCTGGTGAGTTTCTAGGTTTAAACCGTAGATATTATATATTCAAGTTATTTCATCCTTTATCTATATTACTAGAAAGGCACCACCAACATTAATTAAATGTATAATCTCAGTGTTATAAAAACTATTTCAGAGAATAAAAATTCCCAAATCACTTTTATGTGGGTAGTAAAACCTTGCTATAAAAAACTGTTCAGAGAACTCCTGAGGGAGCAGGTGATCAGTGGGATACAGACCCCAAATTCTCATAAAAAGACCATACTTAATGGTCTGGCTGCGACTAGAGGAATCCCGGCGGCAATGCTCCCCAGACCTTCTGTTGGCACAGGACGGGAACCATCCCCGAAGACAACTCATCAGACATGAAAGGGACTGGTCAGCGGGGGGGGAGAGAGATGCTGATGAAGAGTGAGCTAATTAAATCAGGTGGACACTGGAGAGTGTGTTGGCAACTCTTGACTGGAGGGGGGATGGGAAGATAGAGAGAGAGGGAAGACGGCAAAATTGGCACGAAACGAGAGACTGAAAGGGCTGACTCAATAGGGGAAGAGCGAGTGGGAGATGGAAATAAGATGTATGTAAACTTACATGTGACAGACTGATTGGAATTGTAAATGTTCACTTGAAGCTTAATAAAAGTTAATTAAAAAAAAACTGTTCATAGATATAACAACAAAGGAAAACAACAGGCCAATTTAACTTTTAAATATGGATGCAAAAATTATAACAAAATATTAGAACACCAAATGGAGAAATGTATGTGTTTGTGTATATACACACACATATATATATACTCATGTATATATAAGTATATAGTGATGTTTATACATATAAATGAAAACCCTGGTGGTGCAGTGGTTAAGAGCTGCAGCTGCTAACCAAAAGACCAGCAGTTCAAATCCACCAGGAGATCTTTGGGAACAATATGAGGCAGTTCTACTCTGTCCTGTAGGGTTGCTATGAGTCGGAATTGATTTGACAGCAACGGGTACACATATAAATGTATATATTTAATTATAATCAAGCTAAGTCACAGCATTTACTAATTAAAAATATATATACGTCTCAATGAATGGAATAAAATTAAACAGTATTTCAAAAAACTCTTCTTAATGAACTAGTAATAGAGATTTTCTTAAATGGATAGAATTAACTTACTATATATAGGCAAATTAATTTTCAAAGAAAAAGTGTAAGAAACATTTCTTTTAAAAATCAGGAATAAGAAAATGATGGCTTCAAACACCAGTTCTATTCAATATTGTCTTGCAGGTTGTAAACAACACACCATGAAAATAAAAAGAAGTAAAGCATACAGAAGTTGGAAAGAAATATAAGAAATTGTCATTATTTGCATATTATATGATTGCCCATGTAGATAGCTCAATCCTATTGCAAGCTATTAGAGCCAATGAAAGAGGTTTGCAAGGCTTCTTTATACAAATCAATAATAAAGCTTGTTCTACACCATAGCATCTAAACATTAGAAATTGTAACTATAAATAGGTAGCAAATACAATAACAGAAATTTTAAATCCCTAAGAATAAATCTAACAACTATATGAATATATTAAGAAAGTTACTTATATAAAAAAAGTATTACTATTAAAGGTATAAAATGCAACCTAAATGGTTAGAAAAAATAATGTTTCTAGATTAAAAGTCTAAATATAGTAAAAATAATAATACTCTCCAAATTAAAGTAAAAGATCCAAGTACTTTTAATAAAATTTCAATACGAGTTTGGTTGTTTTTATCGTTCTTTAGTGAATATTAACGTGCAGATTTAAAATGTAGATAGAAAAGCAAAAGAGTAAGAACAGCCCAAATAATTTTGAAGAAAGAGAGGCAGACAATTACTTACCAAATATTAGAATTTATCCTAATTCTGTAGTAATTAAGACAATGTAGTATTGACAAACAGGCAAATGGAATTGAAGTGATAGCCCTAAATTACCAAAAAGAAAACTAACAAACAAAAAAACTCAAACCCATTGCCATAAAATTGATTCTGTCTTATGGCGACCTCATGCGTTTACAGGGTGGAACTGCTCCACAGGGTTTTCCTAATAGTTACAGAAGCAGATCGCCAGCCCTTTCTTTCTTTCAGGGTGTTGCTTGATGGATTTGAACCACCGACCTTTAGGTTTGTAGCTGAGTGCAAAGCATTAATTAGCCCTAGAGAAGCTGAGAATATGACAAAGGAAGCAGTACCGTTTGGACAATTTTCAATTTGAGTGGGGAAAAAAAATTTTTTTCGATTGATTTCTAGTGCATAGAGCTAAATACATTACAGTTGAACTCAAAACCAAAATATGCAAGCTAAAAAAAAAAAAATTGTGTGACAAGACAATGTAAGAAAATCTGCTTATGACAGCCCATGAGGAAAGGCTTTTTAAACTACATGCTAAAACCATATATTATTTAAAGAAAAGGAACAGTACATTCGATTACATCAAATTAAATATCTTTATTAAAAAAAAAAGAAAACACACAATCAAAATTAAAAGCCAAGCTAAAGCCTAAAAGAAAGTAAATACAACTCATACAGATGGCAGAAAATTATCTAATATATACGGTTTGTCATACCATGGTGGCTTGCATGTTGCTGTGATGCTGGGAGCTATGCCACCAGTATCTCAAATAAACAACAGGGTCACCCATGGTGGACATATTTCAGCAGAGCTTTCAGACTAAGACAGGCTAGTAAGAAAGGAATGGTTATCTACTTCTAAAAACTAGCCAATAAAAACCTAATGAATCATAACAGAACACTGTCCAACTCCCTTGCTTTAGACATGTTATCAGAACTAATCAATCACTGGAGGAGAACATAGTGTTTGGTGATGCAGAGGACCAATGAGGGCGAGGGAGATCCTCGGTGAGATGGTTTGGCACAACAGCTGCAAGGATGAACTTGAACGTGCGGTGATTGTGAGGACGATATGGGGCAATGTTTCATTCAGTTGTACAACGTGTAGCCATGAGTCAGAGCTAACTCAGTGGCAGCTATCTATATCTATGTATTAAAACCTACTACACATCAATAAGAAAACAATAATACACCCAGTATAAAAACATGCCAAGGCCATTCAAAAAGGAGGAAACTCTAATGGCTTGTGGCTTATAGTATGTTGTTGTCATGTGCCTTTTAGTTGATTCCAATTCATAGCAACACTGTATGACAGAGTAGAACTGCCCCACAGGGTTTGCTAGGCTGTAATCTTTATGGAAGCAGATCACCAGGGTTTTTTTATCCTTTCAGAGTGGCTGGTGGATTCAAACTGCCTAACGTTTAACCATTGCCTCACCAGGGCTCCTTAAATATACTTTCATACTCGTTAGAATGTCAAAACACTATCAAACCTTTAAGATAAAGATTGGTAAGGATACGGAACTACAGGTACTCTCATATACATTTGAGTTGGTGTAAATAGTTCAATATCTTTGAAGAGCAGTTGGCAATATATGGAAGAATTAGGAGGCATATGCTCTATTGGTCAGCAATTCATTGCCAAATACACATCTTAGAGAAATTCTTGTATTTGTGCACAATAATACATATACAACAATGTTTTTGTTACATTAACTACAATGGTAAAATATTAGAGGCAACATAATTATATACAAAAATAGGACAGATAACTAAATGGGAGTATAAAGCAGATAACATGAATGACCTATAGTAATGTGTATCACTAATACATCTCAAAACATATTATGTCATCTATACTCACTTTAAAACATGATAAATCAACATGTATAACTTATGGATACACGTGTATGTAGTAAACAAATACAAATAATGCATAAACCAACAAAAACCAAGCCCATTGCCATCAATTCCAACTCATAGTGATCCTCTAAGCATAGAAATAAATGGTAAGTGCCATGTCAGGACAGTAACAATCTCTGGAGAGAGAGGAATTGGCAAAGGGGAGAGTGTGAACTTTAATGACGTCGCTAATATTTTATTTTTAAAAAGAAGGCAATTATTGCAAAATGCTAAGACTGATGAAGCTGGGTGGTAAATATGTGAGTTTTTACATTATTTTATATACCTTTGGATGCTGATAATATTTTTTAACAAAGGATTAATAATAGTGACAAAATGCCCTAAAAAGTTTGGCTATTCATTCCTCTGAAAGGTCCCCAAAGTTTCTCTGTCTGCCTTTTTTGCTCAGTTTCTCTCTCAGATTTTCTTTCTCCTCACCCCTCCTTGTTTCTCTGCTTTTGTCAGCCCTTTTTAGGAGCTGCCAGTCCTGCTTTCTATCTCTGTCTTCCACTGTCTCTACTGCCAGAAGCACACTGAGTTCCCTGACATCTGTGGGCCCTGCTAAAACTCAACCTCGTAAAAGTTTTAAATCATTTCACAGGACCATTTACACTCTGCTGCAGATCCCGACCTGGACAGAGTGGGAGGTGGGGGACCAGCCAGTAACTTCCTTAAGAGAGGCAGGTGCAAAGAGAAGCACAAGAATAACATACCCTGTTTATTAGATCAACCTTGACTAAGTTGACCGGGGCATTTCGCTGGGCTTGTACGGTGAAGGAAATGAAGAGAGACCATATCTTTATCAGTAATTATAGTAGAAACAAAAGCACAAGCAAAAGCTCTTCATTACCTGGTAATTCAGGTAATGCTGTCACCTGAATTCCATGTTAGGAACTCTGTGCATCCGCTCCTTACTCCAATGACAACCCATTACTGTAGAGTTGATTCCGACTCGCTGTGACCCTTTAGGGCAAAGTAGAATTGCACCACAGAATTTCCAAGGAACAGTTGGTGGATTTGAACTGCTGACCTTTTGGTTAGCCTCACCTCAGGCTTTTACCCTGTGATCTACTTGCTCCTTCCATCTTTGCTATACTGCTTCATCTCTCAACCCATATTTTGAAATTAATGCAACATTAGCCCCTGGCACTCTGTACCTACTTTGTGTAAAGGGGATTGAGACATAATTGCTGTCCTCAAGGATCTCCCGACCTAGGAGGGTAAATACACTTTGTCTTCTCTTTCCCAACTCTGAGCTACCTAGACTAGGAGCACAGTGTTCACAATCTTTGTACTGACCTTAAGAAAGGCCACAGAGAAATCAACTCGGCAATCATAGGAGACACTCCTTTCCCGATTTCAGTTAAAAGAGTGAAACTTTCAAAGAAAATGACCATAACGTCAACTAATTTGATTCCTTTTAGATTTCTGATGTAGCATGATATGGGCAGAGATTAGTAAATTTGATGAGAATTAAGGATAGGACTTTGATCTGATCAGCACAAAGAAATTATCTTTAGATCACCTTCTTCATCCAAACCATGTCATCACCATTTATGCCCTTTTTATTTCCTCCACATTACTGTGTAATTCCTTTGATAATGCTCTAAAGATGTTAGCTGGAAAAGAAAAGATGAAGAATTTTGAACAATTTACTGGATTTTAGCATGAATTTTCTACTCTACAGAAAAACATAATATGTAATTTTTTTTGTCTTTTGAAAAATATTAAACATGTCATTGGTTAAATTATAGAGATTACATTTGTATATGAATTAAAATTTTATATATGAACTATAATCTTACATACTATTTTTAATAAAAACAAGAAAGCAAAAAAGAAAAAAATAAGTTACCTTTGCTTTAAGTGTTTATAATTACCATGAGTGCCCCAGAAAAAAAAAAGGAAAAAATATATTTCTATGACTGTAGTAGCAATATTAGCTTTAAAATATTTCCCCTTTTCAAAATGATCCTGTATTTAGCTATTTATATTAATTTTGGTAACTTAGAATTTCTTTAAAAAACACTGATATTAACATAATAGCACCATGATTATTCTTGATTAATAACAATTATAGCTAAAAAGGTACAGGAATTTGTAGGAAGGAAAAATATTAGTAAAGTCTAGGCAATTTTCATTTTTGCCACTGGCAATGCCTAACATTAACTGGAGAGATTGGTAATATTCAATGGAAGGTTAATGTCAACAAAAACTCACACTGTTCACTATGGGTGAAGGACAACCCTTGAATGCTGTCAAACTTGTTACTTTTTTGTGTTAAAATTGCATTTTTTTCAGGAATCCTTAGCTCATTGGTTTTAGCTTTATATCAATCGACCTCACTTATTAAATAAAGGAATATTACAATCAGTTATTAATTTCTAAAGAAACAAAGACTATGATATGACTCAAAATTGATATTATTGAAACTTAGGCTTTCAATTTTATAAAAGGTATTTGTAAATGACACATTATAGTATCTCACTATTAATGAAACATTCATTTGTTGTCAAGATTGCATGTGAATTTTTGTATATGCTAAATGTGTGAAATTTAAAGTTCAGAACAAAAACAAGTATTTTTTAAGAATAACAAAAAATTAAAACAAACTTTTCTATAAAATTATCTCACTCATTTAGACATTTTTTGGTGTCTTAGCTATATTTGATTCAGTAGTTCAGTTTTACTAGTTCAATATTCTAGATAAATCTACCCTTAGCTTTTGTGGCACATAAATACAGAACATTGTATTAGAAATCACATCACAGTTGTTTGTTCAGTCTGGTGTGTGGCCACAATTCTTTGTATTAATAAGATAAAATATTTAGTATGTATCAGTTCCAAAGAGACCCAAGGCCTATACAGTGGAGTCACAAAGTCTGATTAAATAATAGAAAGTGCATAGCACTACCATGGGCTTTCACATGGTTACAAATCCAGTTTGTCTTCTTTAACAGCTTAGCTTTTTACCCCTGTAATATGTCTCTTATTTTATTTGATCACAACACTGAAACAAGAGAAGCATATCTGAAAACTTAACTACAGATCAATTCAATTTACCGTATGTCTTTAGCTGCTAAACTGCAGGCTAAAGCTCCTATTTATATAAAACACATATACATAAGTCAGCACTGCGCATTTACTTTGACCTCAAATCAAATTACGTGGATATTTAAGTGAATAATAATTCTATTACAGTCAATTTTAAATTCGAGATACAGTTGATGAAAATAGATTGCTTTTATTGACATTTATTATTTGCAATTCTGAGGCACATTAATGTAATACACCATCTGAAGTTTCATTCCTATACATCTTTAATGTGCATGCAATAGTTCAGTTGAATAATGCATTTCCATAAAACTGTATATTTTACCCATTCTTTTAAGGAAAAAAATAGAATGTTCTTATTTGAGTCTATTGTAATCACTTGAAAAGAATATGAAGCTCATTGTTTCAGATCAGTTAATCTTCTAATAGTCAACCATATTAAAATACCCATTAATGCCCAGGAAAAAATGTTCTGGGTGTGGGGCTATAAATAAGTCAAATTTGGAGAGCTACAAGAGGTGAAGCATCCAGAATTAATAGTTTTTGGCAAGATACAACAGCCAGAAAGTTAGGAAAGATTGGTCAGGATGCCTTACAATGTTTGAGAAGTTCCTGCAGGAGGATTTTTTTTTTTTTTTGCAGGGCACATGTCATTATTCTTTCAGTTTGGATGGAATAAGAGTTAATACCTACAGTCCATTCTTTTGCCTAATGTTAACTGGAGAGATTGGAGTACAGAATTTAAGTTCTAAGAGCTGGCAACAAATGTCCGATGTGAAAGATCGGACCAGTAGAGAAAGAAAATTTCATGAAAGTCACTATCTTGCTCCCATACATGCTGAGCTGCACCCAGAGTGTAATTATATACAAAAAGTTAATTTGTCCAAAGGGCGTGGTGTTAAAAAATATTTCAGGCTCCAGATAACCTGGTCACTTATAAATATCCATGATATTGACTCTATCATTCTGTATATGAGTGTAAAGAAAAGACCACTGGGAAGAGCGCACGTTCAAAACATCCAGATTTGGTCCCTCATGCCACCTCTCCAAGATTCATTTTCCTCAAGGCTAAAATACAAATGATATCTACCTTGCAGAGCCAGTGCAAGGATCAGCAACAATAAAGGTAGTCTCTTGCCTTGCAATCGATGCAGGCGCTCAATAAATAGTAGAGTTTGTTTCTACATTTCCCCCAAAGGAATTTAGAGGCAGATGAGTATGATCACCTTTACAAAGTTTTACATGCCTTATACATACAGCTTGATCCGTGTTTGCTCACGGGCAATGTAGAAATGCCAGTTTCATCATCTTTTCTCCAGAACTGAAGAATGTTAAAGTTCTTTTCACTCACCTATTTGATGAATATTTAACAATGTCCTCTGTATGCCAGGCCTATGCAAAGGAACCAGAAATATGAATGCATAGCTAAATCCCATGCAATAATTCCTATAAAATAATTAGTGCTATTGTGAAAAAAAGGAAAAAAGAAAAGTAATTTTTTTCATGGAAAATGTTTAAAAGATAATTTCTTTAAGAAACAAAAGCTGATTATGTTTATTTAAACATGACTAAAGGCTGTTTGTAGATTTTATTAGAAAAAATAATCACATTCCAGCTCATCTCATACTTAAGATTTTGGGGTAAATTTTACTGCTGTTATGAAAGGCTGTTTGTAGATTTTATTAGAAAAAATAATCACATTCCAGCTCATCTCATACTTAAGATTTTGGGGTAAATTTTACTGCTGTTATGATTATGTAGTAGCTCAGGTTTCTAAAATTCCCCAACTCCTACCAATCTCCCTCTCTCCGTGTTAGAGTTTGCTACTAAAGGAATACACACAGGGTAAAACAGCCGAGTGGAAATCTAAACTACCACTTTATTAATAGCACCCAATAACCACCAGGGCAGGCTCTGGAGACTTGGCCTACACATGATTTGTTGTTGTTAGGTGCTGTCCAGTAGGCTCCAACTCATAGCAACCCTATAGAACAGAGTAGAACTGCCCCACAGGATTTCTGAGAAGTGGTTGGTAGATTCAAACTGCCAACTTGTGAGTTAGCAGCTGTAGGTCTTAGCCGTGGTGCCACCAGGGCTATACCTGGTTTAGGCTTTTGGAATCCCTCATTCTATTCCTCACGAGTAAAGTAGCACTTGGCTTAATGAGCCTCCTTAGTTCATGAAAGTTCAGAGAGAGGAAGAGATCTAGCCCATGTCAAAGGGCAGGCCTTGTCAGGGTTCTTAGCAAGAAGTAGGAAAGAAGTTTGGTTAAGCCTACCTAAATGTGTTTATCACTTGCAAGTAAAAAGGGCAAGATAAGATATTTGGCATGGGCTTGGCTATGTAAGGATCAATGAGCACAGGGGGTTGCCATGAATCAGAATCATGGACCCTTAACCAATTTCGAGAATATCCTGGAATCTGACAAATCAGATTAGATATCTCTGATTAGACGTTGGTCAAATAATGTTTAAAAGTACACCCCAGACAATTTGGAAAATTTTATCAAGGCATAGGATGAGGAAGCACAAACAATTAAGAACAATATACCACAAATACTAAACTGTTTGGCAAAATAACAAAACTGAACAACTGAATGACTAAGACCTAAAGTGCGTGATATGTGTAGTCAACTGAATAAACTGGAGTGTGAGTTTGCTACATCTGACTATTAATATCTATAATAAATCTGTGGTAGTATCGCCCTTATCCAATAAATCGTTCCCCAATTTTTTTTCCCCCATTCTGTAGGTCGTCTTTTCACTTTCTTGATAATGTGCATGGAGGTATAAAAGATTTTTTCAGTTTGATGAAGTAGAGTTTATCTATTTTTGTTGTTGTTCTTTCAAGTGCATTTTACATACTTACCACCTGTATGAGACTTCCAGTTGCTCCACATGCCCACATACCTGCCAATACTTGGTTGGCAAATCTCATTTTATCTATTCTAATACGTGTGTAGTAATATCTCATTATACCTTACTTTGAATTTTTCAGTGATTGATGATATTGAGAATTTTTCATGTGATTATTTGCCATCTCTGTATCTTCTTTGGTGAAACCTCTATTCAAATGTTTGGCGCATCTCTTTTTTGGGTTTCGTGTTTTTTCATTATCTTGATTTGAGAATCTTCATGAACTCTGGATATAAGTCCTTTATCAGAAGTGCAATTTGAAATTAGCTTCTCCCAGACTGCGACTTGTCTTCATTCTCTTAACAGAATATCTTGAGGACTGGAACTTCGTAAATTTTGTAAAGGATGATTTATCAACTTGTTTTTCTTTTAAGGACAATGCTTTTGGTGTCATATCTAAAAAAAATCTTTGTATAATCCAAGGTCACCAATATTTTCATCTATTTTTTTTATCACCAGAAGTTTTATAACCTATTTTGAGTTAATTTTTTTTGTTTCTACAAATTCATTAACATTTTTCTTTGTATAATTTGTTTTGATTTTTGGATATGGCTGTGAAATTGTTCGAGTACCATTTGTTTAAAAAAAACTATCTTTCTCAACTGAATTGCTTTTGCCACTTGGTTGAAAGTCCGTTGGCCTTACATGTATGTGTCTATTGATCTAATTGTCTACCATTAAGTGAATACCATACTGCCTTATGACTTCCGCAAGTCTTCAATCAGTTTAAAAGTCCTCCAAAATGTGCTCTTTTTTAAATGTTGTTTTTGTGTTTCTATCACTTCTGAAATTCCATAAAACATTTAGAATCAGAGTGTTAATTTTATAAAAAGAAGGTATATGGGATTTTGATAGGGATTGTGCTGACCCTGTAGACAAATTTTAGATGATTGGTATTTTAATAACATTGAGACTGTAAATCTGTAAATGTGTCTATCTCTCCATGTATTTAAGTCTTCCTTACTTTTTCTTGTCTGGAGCCCTGGTGCCACAGTGCATAAGAGCTAGGCTACTACCCAAAAGTTCTACAGTTTGAACCTACCAGCTGCTGCTCAGTGGAAACCCTATAGGACGTTTCTACTCTATCCTACAGGGTGGCTAGGCCTCGGAATCTACTTGACATAAACAGTTTTTTTTTTTTTTTTTTGGTATTTTTCTCAGGAGTATTTCATCATTTTCCGTTTATGGATCCTGCCTACCGTAGTCAGATTTATCCTTGAGTATTCCATGTTTTGTTGCTATTCTAAATTAAAAAAAAAGAAAAACCTTTGCCGTTGATTCTGACTATCCTTATTTTCATTAAAAACAAAACAAAACCCACTGCCGTTGAGTTGATTCCGACTCACAGCAACCCTATAGGACAGAGTAGAACTGCCCGATAGAGTTTCCAAGGAGCGCCTGGTGGTTTTGAACTGCCGACCCTTTGAAATGTTTTTAATATACCAAACTACAATATAATTTTGATGTACACTGAAGGCCAAGGATGGTAATCATTTTTTTAAAGAGCTAAATTTAGCAAAAGGGAAAAAACTTTTTCCAAATATCAAGTTTTTTTTCTAAACACATTCTATGAAAATGAATAATGTTATTGTAATTATGTTGTTTATTGGCTAACCTGAAACAGATCCACAACCTCTTTTTTCTAATTCTATTCTGTAGGCTGAGAACTTAAGTACTCATTTTTTCACCTCTATTGCAGCTGGGTGGCTCAGTGGTTAAGAGTTAGGCTGCTAATCAAAAGGTTGGCAGTTCCAATCCACCAGCTGCTCCTTGTAAACCCTATAGGGCAGTTCTACTCTGTCCTATATCATCACTATGAGTCGGGGTTGACTCCATGGCAAAGGGTTTGGTGGATTCTTTGTTTGGTATTGCAGGTAGAAGTACTCTTGTGACATAAGTCTCATCAATGAGATGCAAGCAGAAGGTTAATGGAAACTTTTGAGAAGGGCTTTGTGTTCTCTAAAACAGGAAAAGATGCAGCTGATGCTATTCAGTCTGCCCTTCTGTTTTGATCACACTCCAGCTTCATGTCACCATAAGCTTCTGCAACCTTCATGTCAACATGAGAGAAAAGAGGAAAATCACAGAGATTCTGGGACGAATATCACTGAAGTCTTGAACCAATGCCCAAAGATACTTACCTCCTCATTTCTTGATATATAAGAAATATTAACTCGTATTAGTTTAAATTACTGGAAGTCAGGACTGATTCTTAATCAGTGTTGATGTCATCGTGTATAGCTAAATGTATTCCTAACTGGTATAATCCTTTTGGGTTTGTTCTTATATTTGTTTGTTTTACGTTCTCTAGTTCAATGATCAAATTCTCATTTGTTTATATTATGGTTATGGTTAGATTTATGCTGTTGATGAAAAGCAGAAGAAGCTGTGGTTTTCTAATCAAAGTCATAATATCAAAATAGCAATCAGATTGATTCAACTCAGGGGAATTAGTGTTAACAGAATAATTCAACCTTTCAATCAGCAATTTCTAAGCCATTTAGACAAACTTTCATTTTGCTTATACAGCATGACTTTGGCGGTATCTCAGGCATATAGAAATAACATTTTAGCATGCTACAAGGAGCATCCTTAAAACGGAGGGACAACTATTACATAGGTGTGCAATTAAAAGCGCTGTAAGTATATATTAGTGCATATCCTGTTCCTTATCCTATTTTCTTTTCACCTTATAAAAATTATAAGCCCAAATCTGTATCTCAAAAAAAATTTATTACATAGATTTGTTAAGAAAAAAAATTAATAACAGCTGAAATTTATTGAGTGTGGATAAAAGTACTCTATATATAAATAATTTACAACCTTATGAATCAGGTGTTAGTATTATTCCCATTTTAAAGATGAGAAAACTGAAGCACAGAAGTTGTCCAAGGACACTAAATACTAATTGTTAGGTTTGAATCCAGGCATTCTGTATCCAGAGCCTGTTTACTTATGCTCTATAAAGTATCTTATTTCCTCTGTGTGGATAGATGGGATAGTTGTCAGTGGAGTAATTGGTCCAGTTCGTAATCCTAGCTCTTTCTTGCAGGAGGAATTGTCTCGGATATTTTGAAAACTGAAAAACAGTTTTGTGTTCAAAAGTACTTGACTTCTCAATGGAATAATGCAAATGCTAACTATCCCCCTCTGTTATTGAACATAAAGATTTAGGGCAGCTATGAAAAAAAAAAATTTTTTTTTTTTACATGAAGAATTAACAGATCCATTTGCTAGCATTTGTCTCTCAACCTTGGAAAGAATATTCTTCGTGACGCCAATCAACTGAAATTTAGGCTTTTTCTTCCACACTTTTCCTTGCTTCCCTCCCTCCTTCCTTCCTTCCTTCCAATAAGCAAGGTTCTGAAAATAAGAAAATGAATTTAATAAATATTACACCAGATTTTATTACTTTTTTAAAAAGACGAAACAAAATCAACGTGTTAGGGAAAATGTTAGATCTGCCAATATCTCACATACACTAGAAAAAAAATTCTTTATATTTTGATCTTAAAGGGTGACACAGCGTTTAAACGTTCAACAGCTAACCAAAATGTTGACAGTTCGAATCCACCAGACACTCCTTGGAAACCCTATGGGGCAGTTCTACTGTGACCTACAGGGTCACTAGGAATTGGAATTGACTCGATAGCAAAGGGTTTCGTTTTTATCACTTAATTTTATTTGAAAATGTCTAAGAGGGGATGTTTCCTAGAAGAAAAAAACATTAAAGAATACTTTTGAGTCATTGGGATGTGAATAATGAATATTTAGTTTTTGAGTGTAGGCTAAATCTAAGAAAAGAGATATCTTGGACACTGGGTGTAATAAAGTTGTTGGTGGCCTAATATGTTGTAAGTGGCTTGTCACCTACAGCACTGCATTCTTTAAAAATGTATAACACACATACACACACAAAAAATCTCTCAAGTGAATTTATTGACTAAAAGCAGTTCCACAGAACCAATTAGCATCTTACACAGGCTGCCCTGCAAGGCTTATGAGGCCATCCATCACCTGTCCGTTTAACTATTTAGCATTTTTTCCAGCAATTTGTCACCATGTCAGAATGCTAGCATTTCAGAATGGGAGTTTTTGGTTGAAAGAAATCTAACTCAGATACTGCAGATATTTCTCCTTTAATAAGACTTACAGAAGATTTATGTTTCTATTACATTTAACCTTATACATCTTGTCTGGGGGCTGAGGTTAATTCTCCGTACTGCAATACTTCAAATTTAAAATAATTGTTTTATGTGAATTTAAAAATATCATTAAAAATGGAATTGTTTCTAACTTTAACAATTCAGAGAGCTAGCCTCACAAAACACTTCATGTCACAGCTTCAGTGATTGCATTTTTATCACTTTTCCAATTCAGTCATTTGCTTTTATATTTCTTTCTCACGCCTTTCTTAATTTCACACTAGTGAATGTACTATACTGTAACTACTACTGAATGAAAGACAAAATATCCTCATTGCTCTTAATATTTTGTAGCTCAACTAGACTTGGAATTCTAGATGTATTTAATGATGGGAAGATTACCGCAGCATTTTTACAAAATTATGTATAATTTACAAACAAATGTGTACCCATTTCAAGCACAGAGTATTAGTTATAAAGGTTGGCTCTTGATTATAAATCAGAGTTAACTGCTTAATTTTCTCTCATGAAATGCTGAACAAATATTATGTTAGTATTATTGGAAACATATTGGCTACTTAATATAAACCAAATTGACCAGAATCACAGAGAAAAGGACTATGGGAAAGTATAGTTTATAAAATAGATCCATACAGTAGGACTGTTACAGAAAATATACTTGTCTCAAAGAACCAGCCATTTTATTACCTTATGCATGCCAGTCAAATGAAAGCTATTCAGGTATCTAACCTTTAGATTTGATTCAAAAGACAAGATGCATCTTTTCCTGGAGATAAGAGACATGCAGATGGCCTCTTTTCCAACTACCCTTTAGATTCGCCTGATTATGAGTTCTAAAGGAAAAGAGGCAGGCACGATGCTGGGTACTCAAATTCCATTTCTGCATCTGAATGCTGCTAAGCAGCTCCCATGGCATTTCTCACAGACTTTCAATGTGTGCTTGTCACTAAGCTCAGTCCCAGAGATAAAACAGAAAATGTAAACTCCTGTGGGAGGAGAGTTGAGTAAAAGGCTTTCCTGAAACTCTCAGGGTACTGTGCTTCTGTCTGTCACCAAGGCTTCAATCAGTGATCTCATCCCTCTCACCTTATATAGGAGTTTGCTATGGAGGGATATTAGTCAGGAGTGAAGGATGCACAATGTAATTCTATATGTGTATGTGTGCACATATGCAGAAGTGTGAGTGTTCACAACTAATCTCCATGTTTATGACGTTGCAAATTCCATCATCCATTCTGATAACTTGTGTTGTTACTTAGAAAATATACTCAGCTTTAAAATATACCTATTTTAGAAGGTAGGAAAAAACATTTTTAAGGATTATGAGTTTAATATTTTGTGTTTCATTTATGAAATTAAGAACTGCAAAAACATTGTAAAAGTATAATATGTACAATATTTATGATTATATACCTATATATATGTGTGTATAGTACATTAATTGCACTTCCATAGTGTTTTTGCAATCTTTACTTTGAAAATTAGACTAGAAAAAGCAATATTACAGAGGTATTTTATCCATTTGCACATAAAATAATAACATCAAAATGTTTTCTTAAAAACTCATCAAACAAAGGGGAAAATACCTGGCATCATTGTTTCACCTAAGTCCTCATTGAAGAAAGCTGAAGTCCTTTTGGGCAGGCTGAAATGTGACCTTTAGGGAAGAAATTATGCTCAAGAAAGTCTTAAGAAATTGTTACCTTACTGAGGAAGGGGATGAAGAGAAGAGAGAGAAAAAGTAGGAAGAGGGATAATGGAGGTAATTATGAACACAAGCAAAGTAAAAAGAAAAGTCTTGGACAAGAAAAACTCCAGGATAGGGAGGTAATATTGTGATGGTGATTAAAAGGATTAATGGCTGTTTTTGCTGTTTGTGATTATGCTAGTGTTTATGTCCCAGAAAAATTACTAATTAATTTCCCCTTAAACAATATGTGATAAGATTGTAGGTAACTGTAAGCAAAACAATATGTGATAGGATCGTAGGTAACTATGAGAGGGATCGGTTCTCTGATGAACTCCCCTAGTAGGAGGAAGCACTAGGGTTGAATGAAGGGAGATGATCAAGTCAGATCATTTCAACAATACACACGTTGATTTATTTCTTCATCTGCGTTAGACACCAAAACCCAAACAAAACTCGTTGCTGTCCAGTCTATTCCAACTCATAGCTGCCCTGTAGGACAGAGTAAAACTGCCGCATAGCATTTCCAAGGAGCCATTCGTGGATTTGAACTACCGACCTTTTGGTTAGCAGCTGTAGCTCCCAGTAGCTCTTGACCATGGCACCACCGTCAGCACAGGGCTGGGGAAAATCATTGTTTGGTTCCATATGTCTTAGTAGCTTCATCGTCATAGCATAGTTACACAGAAATTACCACTTGGTGGATAAGGCTTTTATTTTTCAGGAATTATAAAAATAATAATAGCTACTGACTATGCTCCAGACATGGTTCTTCACAGATTGTAACCCCTTCAACTTCCCTAAGAATTCAGGAACTTATAAATTAGCACATCAAGGTCTCATAGTGGTGGAGCTAGAATTTGAGCCCAGACATTTCTGTCTCTAGTATCTACTCTCTTAAGCATTACAGCATCTAATGCCTCTTAATCACCTTATTGTTCATAGAGGTAAAGAGAGAGATCACCATTTATTGAGTTCTTTCATTATTGTGTGGTAGTCATTTCATATATAATATTTCTTTCAATATCTCTCAAACTTTTATGAGGTCATTAATATTGTTTCAGTTATATTAAAATAAGGTAATTTAAGAGAGGTTTATAGTGTGTGGTATAGTATTAGTAATTGACAGAGGAGACTTTCAAACTCAGACCTACCTGATCTCAAATATATATATAATTTTCCTTTTTATGAGAGAATGGAACACTAGGGCTGTGTAAAGCGTTTATGTCAGATTTTTTTTTTTTTTCATCTTAAGTCATTCCAGTACTCAAAGGCTGCCTGTAGTTAAGATTATGGACACTCGAATTCTCCTTGTGGCAATGGGAGATTTGAGGGACTATATAAGGGCTCTTCTCCCTCAAATTATAATAAGATTTATATTGTTATTGTTGTTGTTAATTGTTGTTAGGTACCGTCAAGTCAGTTCTGACTCATAGCGACCCTACGTATAACTGAACTAAACTCTGCTCGGTCCTGTGCAATCCTAACAATCAATGCCATGTTTAAGTCAATTGTTGCAGCCACCATGTCAATCCATCTCCTTGAGGGTCTTCCTCTTTTCTGCTGACACTCTACAAGCATCATGTCCTTCTCCAGGGACTGGTCCCTCCTGATAACATGTTCAAAGTACAGGAGAAGAAGTCTCACAATCCTCCCTTCTAAGGAACATTCTGGCTGTACTTCTTCCAAGACAGACTTGTTCATTCTTCTGGTAGTCCATGGTACATGCAATATTCTTCGCCAACACCATAATTCAAAGGCATCAATTCTTTTTTGGTCTTCCTTATTCATTATTCAGCTTTCCATGCATATGAAGCAATTGAAAATACCGTGGTTTGTGTCAGGCACACCTTAGTCCTCAAAGTGATGTCTTTGCTTTTTAACATTTGAAAGAGATCTTTTGCAGCAGATTTGCAAAATGCATTATATAGTTTGATTTCTTGACTGCTGCTTCCATGGGTATTAATTGTGGATCCAAGTAAAGTGAAATCCTTGACAACTTCAACATTTTCTCCATTTATTATGATGTTGCTTATTGGTCTAGTGAGAATTTTTGTTTTCTTTATGTTGTCTTATAATCTATACCGAAGAACATAGTCTTTGAACTTCATCGGTAAGTGCTTTCAGTCCTCTTCACTTTCAACAAGCAAGATTGCATCATCTGCATATCACAGGTTGTTAACGATTCTTCCTCCAATCCTGATGCCATATTTTTCTTCATAGATTCCTGCTTCTCTAATTATTTGCTCAGTATACAGACTGAATGAGTATAGTAAAATGATACAACCCTGAAGTACACATTTACTGATTACAAACTGTGTAGTATCCCTTTGCTTTGCTCAAAGGTCTGCCTCTTGGTCTATGTACAGGTTTCCCATGTGCACAATTAAGCACTCTGGAATTCTCAATGTTATTCATAATTTGTTATGATTCACACAGTCAAATGCCTTTGCATAATCAATGATACACAGGTAAACATCTTTCTGGTATTCTTTGTTTTCACCCAAGATCCATCTGACATCAGTAATGATATCCATCCTTTCACCTCCTCTTCTGAATCAGGTTTGAATTTCTGGCAGTTCCCTGTTGATGTACTGCTGCTACCATTTTTTAATTATCTTCATCAAAATTTTCCTTGTGTGTGATATTAATGACATGCGCAATAATTTCTTGGAAGAATGAACGTTTACAGCATTGCATCTGTTTGTTGAAACATCTCAGTTGATATTCCGTCAATTCCTGGAGCCTTATTTTTCACCAATGCCTTCAATGTAACTTGGGTTTCTTTGTTGAATGCTGATTCTTGCTCATATGCTACCTCGTAAAATGGCTAAACATCAACAAGTTCTTTTTGGCATAGTGACTCTGTGTATTCCTTCCGTCTTCTTTTGATGCTTCCTTCATCGTTCAATATTTTGGTCATTGAATCCTTCTATATTGAGACTTGAGGCTTCAATTTTTTTCTTCAGTTCTTCCAGCTTGAGAAATACCCAGTGTGTTCTTCCTTTTTGGCTTTCTAAATTCAGGTCTTTGCACATTTCAGCATAATACTTTGCTTTGTCTTCTCAGGCTGCTCTTTGAAATTTCTGTTCAGCTCCTGTATTTCATCATTTCCTCCTTCTGTTTTAGTTATGCTATATTCAAGAGCAATTTTCAGAGTCTCTTCTGGAACTATTAAAGACCAGACATCCATTTGGTCTTTTCTGTCTTTTTAATGATCTTTTGCTTTTTTCATGTATGATATCCTTGATATCATCCCACAGTCTCATCTGGTCTTCAATCAGTAGTGTTCAGTGTGTCAAATCTAATCTTCAGACTGTCTTTCAACTCAGGAAGGATATACTCAAGGTTGTATTTTGGCACTCGTGGGCTTGTTTTCATTTACTTCAGCTTCAACTTGAACTTGCATATGAGCAATTGATGGTTTGTTCCGCAGTCAGCCCCTGACCTTGTTTTGACTGATAATATTGAGTTTCTACATAGTGTCTACATATGTAGTTGATTTGACTCCTGTGTATTCCACCAGGTGAGGTCCATGCATATTGTAATTATTTATGTTGTTGAAAAAAGGTATTTGCAATGAAGAAGTCGTAGGTCTTCCACAATTCTATCTTGTGATTTCTGGCATCATTTCTATCACCAAGGCCATATTTTCCAACTATTGTTGCTTCTTCTTTTTTCCTATTCCAACTTTCATATTCCAATCACCAGGGATTATTAGTACATCTTGGTTGCATGTTTGTTCAATTTCCAACTGTAGATGTTGATAAAAATCTTCAATTTCTTCATCTTTGGCATAAGTGTTTGATGTTTAAATTTGAATAATATTCATATTAACTGGTCTTCCATAGAGGCATATGGATATTATTGTACCACTGGCAGCATTGTACTTCAAGATAGATCTTGAAATGTTCTTTTTGACAATGAATGTGATGCCATTCTTCTTCAGAATGTCATTTCTGGCAGAGTAGACTATATAATTGTCTGATTCAAAATGGCCAATACCAGTCCATTTCAGCTCATGAAAGCCTTGGATGTTGATATTCAATGTTTCATTTCATTTTTGACAACTTCAAATTTTCCTAGATTCATACTTCATGCATTCCAAATACCAATAATAATGGATGTTTGCAGCTGTTTCTTCTCATTTGAGTCATGCTACATGTCATGGATTGAATTATGTCCCCCCAAAATGTGTGTGTCAGTTGGGCTGGGCCATGATTCCCAGTATTGTGTGATTTTCCTATATGTTGTAAATCTTGCCTCTCTGATGTTAATGAGGGAGGATGGGTGGCAGTCATCTAAGTGAGGCAGGACTCAACCTACAGGATTGGATTGTGTCTTCAGGCAATCTCTTGAGATATAAAAGAGAAGCAAACAGAGAGACAGGGGAACCTCATATCACCAAGAAAGCAGTGCCAAGAGCAGAATATGTCCTTTGGACTTAGGGTCCCTGAGCAGAGAAGCTCCTGGTCTGAGGAAAGATTGATTTGAAGGCCAACAGAGAGACGAAACCATTCCCTGGAGCTGACACCCTGAACTTGGAATTTTAGCCTACTTTACTGTGACAAAATACCCTTCTCTTTGTTAAAGCCATGCATTTATGGTATTCCTGTTATAGCAGCACTAGATTACTAACATACTACATCTGCAAATGAAGATCATGTAAACTTTACTCAGTCCATGTCATTACATTCAACTCTGCTTTGAGGCCCCCACATGTCTGTCAGTTTGTCGTACTGTGGGAGCTTGTGTGTTGCTGTGATGCTGGAAGCTATGCCACCAGTATTTAGATACCAGCAGGGTCACCCATGGAGGACAGGTTTCAGCTGAGCTTCCAGACAAAGATAGACTAAGAAGAAGGACCCGGCTGTCTACTTCTGAAAAGCATTAGCCAGTGAAAACCTTATAAATACCAGCAGAACATTGTCTGATATAGTGCTGGAAGATGAGCCCCCCAGGTTGGAAGGCACTCAAAAGATGACTGGGGAAGAGCTGCCTCCTCTAAGTAGATTTGGCCTTAATGACGTGGATGGAGTAAAGCTTCCAGTACCTTCATTTGCTGATGTGGCATGACTCAAAATGAGAAGAAACAGCTGCAAACATCCATTAATAATCAGAAACTGGAATGTACGAAGTATGAATCAAGAAAAATTGGAAATCATCAAAAATGAAATGGAACGCATAAACATTGATATCCTAGGCATTAGTGAGCTGAAATGGACTGGTATTGGCCATTTTGAATGAGATAATTATATAGTCTACTATGCTGGGAATGACAACTTGAAGAGGAATGGTGTTGCATTCATCGTCAAAAAGAACGTTTCAAGATCTATCCTGAAATACAACGCTGTCAGTGATAGGATAATATCCATGCACCTACAAGGGAGACCAGTTAATATGACTATTATTCAAATGTATACACCAGCCATTAGGGCCAAAGATGAAGAAATAGAAAATTTTTATCAGCTGCTACAGTCTGAAAGTGATCGAACATGCAATCAAGATGCATTGATAATTATTGGCGATTGGAATGCGAAAGTTGGAAACAAAGAAGAAAGGATCAGTAGTTGGAAAATATGGCCTTGGTGATAGAAACAATGCCAGAGATTGAATGATGGAGTTTTGCAAGACCAACGACTTCTTCATTGCAAATACCTTCTTTCACCAACATAAATGGCGACTATACACATGGACCTCGCCAGATGGAACACACAGAAATCAAATTGACTACACCTGTGGAAAGAGACAATGGAAAAGCTCAACATCATCAGTCAGAACAAGGCCAAGGGCCGACCGTAGAATAGACCATCAATTGCTCTTTTGCAAGTTCAAGCTGAAACTGAAGAAAATCAGAGCAAGTCCATGAGAGCCAAAATATGACCTTGAGTATATCCCACCTGAATTTAGAGGCCATCTGAAGAATAGATTTGATGCATTGAACACTAGTAACCGCAGACCAGACGAGTTGTGGAATGACATCGAGGGCATCATCCATGAAGAAAGCAAGAGGTCACTGAAAAGACAGGAAAGAAAGAAAAGACCAAGATGGATGTCAGAGGAGGCTCTGAAACTTGCTCTTGAGCGTCGAGCAGCTAAAGCATAAAGAATTGATGAAGTAAAAGAATTGAACAGAAGATTTCAAAGGGCCTCTCGAGAAGACAAAGTATTATAATGACATGTGCAAAGAGCTGGAGATGGAAAACCAAAAGGGAAGAACACACTCGGCACTTCTCAAGCTGAAAGAACTGAAGAAAAAATTCAAGCCTCGAGTTGCGATAGTGAAGGATTCCATGGGGAAAATATTAAATGACGCCAGAAGCATCCAAAGAAGATGGAAGGAATACACAGAGTCATTATACCAAAAAGAACTAGTCGATATTCAACCATTTCAAGAGGTAGCATATGACCAGGAACCGATGGTACCGAAGGAAGAAGTCCAAGCTGCTCTGAAGGCATTGGTGAAAAACGAGGCTCCAGGAATTGATGGAATATCAATTGAGATGTTTCAGCAAACAGATGCAGTGCTGGAGGTGCTCACTCGTCTATGCCAAGAAATATGGAAGACAGCTTCCTGGTCAACTGACTGGAAGAGATCCATGTTTATGCCTATTCTCAAGAAAGGTGATCCAATCAAATGTGGAAATTATAGAATGATATCATTAATATCAAACGAAAGCAAAATTTTGCTGAAGATCATTCAAAAATGGCTGCAGCAGTATATCGACAGGGAACTGCCAGAAATTCAGGCCAGTTTCAGAAGAGGACATGGAACCAGGGATATCATTGCTGATGTCAGATGGATCCTGGCTGAAAGCAGAGAATACCAGAAAGATGTTTATCTGTGTTTTATTGACTATGCAAAGACATTCTACTGTGTGGATCATAAGAAACTATGGATAACACTGCGAAGAATGAGAATTCCAGAACATTTAATTGTGCTCATGAGGAATCTTTACATGGATCAAGAGGCAGTTGTTCGGACAGAACAAGGAGATACTGATTGGTTTAAAGTCAGGAAAGGTGTGCATCAGGGTTTTATTCTTTCACCATACCTATTTAATCTGTATGCTGAACAAATAATATGAGAATCTGGACTATATGAAGAAGAATGGGGCATCAGGATTGGAGGAAGACTCATTAACCGCCTGCGTTATGCAGATGATACAACCTTGCTTGCTGAAAAGTGAAGAGGACTTGAAGCACTTGCTAATGAAGATCAAAGACCACAACCTTCAGTATGGATTACACCTGAACATAAAGAAAACAAAAATCCTCACAACTGGACCAATGAGCAACATCATGATAAATGGAGAAAAGATTGAAGTTGTCAAGGATTTCATTTTACTTGGATCCACAATCAACAGCCATGGAAGCAACAGTCAAGAAATCAAAAGATGCATTGCATTGGGCAAATCTGCTGGAGAGGACCTCTTCAAAGTGTTGAAGGGCAAAGATGTCACCCTGAAGCCTAAGGTGCACCTGACCCAAGCCACGGTATTTTCAATCACATCATATGAATGTGAAAGCTGGACAATGAATAAGGAAGACCAAAGAAGAGTTGACAACTTTGAATTGTGGTGTTGGTGAAGAATATTGAATATACCATGGACTGCCAAAAGAACAAACAAATCTGTCTTGGGAGAAGTGCGGCCAGAATGCTCCTTAGAGGCAAGGATGGCGAGACTGCATCTTACATACTTTGGACATGTTTTCAGGAGGGATCAGTCCTTGGAGAAGGACATCATGCTTGGCAGAGTACAGGGTCAGCAGAAAAGAAGACCCTCAACAAGGTGGATTGACACAGTGGCTGCAACAATGAGCTCAAGCATAACAACAATTGTAAGGATGGTGCAGCACCGGGCAGTGTTTCGTTCTGTTGTGCATAGGGTCGCTATGAGTCGGAACAGACTCAATGTACCTAACAACAACAACTAGTACTTTTAGGAGGCAGCTCTTCTCCAGTTGTATTTTGAACCCCTACCAACTGAGGGGTTCATCTTCTAGCACTGTATCAGACAATGTTCTGTGCTATTCATAAGGTTTTCTCTACCCATTTTTTTTTTTTAGAATTAGATCACGAGATCTTTCTTCTTAGTCTGTTTTTTCCGGAATCTCCTCTGAAGCCTGTCTACCACGTGTGACGATGTTGACATTTTTCATGCTGGTGGCATTGCTTCTAACTTCACAGCAACACATAAGCCATCACATTGCGACAAACTGACAGACAAGCAGTGGTAGATTTACTCTACGTCTCTTAAATTATTATTTTGGAAATTAAAGGATTCTATTTGGCTGCTAACCAAGTGGTTGGCAGTTTGAATCCACAAGCCACTCCTTGGAAACCCTATGGAGCAGTTTTACTCTGTCCTATAGGGTTACCATGAGTCAAAATCCACTCAACGACAACGAGTTTTTTGTTTTATTTATGTGAAAGGTGCCCTGGTGGTAGTGTTTAAGCTCTCAGCTGTTAACTGAAAAATCAGTGTTCAAGCCCACCAGCCACCCTGTGGAAGAAAGATATGGCAGTCTGCTCTTATAAAGATTTACAGTGTTAGAAACCCTGTAGGGCAGCTTTACTCTGTTTTTTTTTTTTTTTTTTTTAGGGTCACTATGAGTTGGAAGAAGAAAAATGTATGTGAAAGCTTGGAACAGTAGTTACAACATAAGGGTGAATTTTACTTCTTCTCAATGAAATCAACTTGGAGTGGCCATTTTAACTTTTTTTAAAACATCTTCATGGCAGAAGTGAGAAAAAATGTTTTTTTCATGAGCCATATGCTATATAAGGTATGTTTACATAATAAAAAAACATAATAAATAGTTACAAATAAATATAAAAGCTATTGTTCTAGACATATTAGCAATAATATTTTAGGAAAAAACTGAATGAGAGCTCCTTAAGGACTGGGATTATTTCTTATTGAGCACATAACCCCCTTGACCAATACAAGCTATCTTGGTTATCTAGTGCTGCTGTAACAGAACTACCACAAGTGTATGGCTTTAACTAAGAGAATTTATTCTCTCACAGTCTAGGAGGCTAGACATCCGAATATAGAGTGCTAGCTCCAGGGGAAGGCCTTCTCTCTCTGTTGGCTCTGGGGGAATGTCCTCATCATCAATCTTCTCTGGTTGAGGAGTATCTCAGTACAAGGATTCTGCATCCAAAGGATATGCTATTCTCCTGGTTCTTGTTTCTTGGTGGTATGAAGTCCCCACTTCTCTCTTGTTTCTTTTCTATCTCAAAAGAGATTGATTTAAGACACAACCTAATCTTATAGATTGAGTCCTGACTCATTACCAAACCAAAACCAAACCCAGTCCCATCGAGTTGATTCCAGCTCATAGCGACTGTACAGGACAGAGTAGAGCTACCCCATAGAGTTTCCAAGGAGCACCTGGCTGATTTGAACTGCCACCAGGGCTTCCCATAACTGCTGCTAATCCTATCTCATTAACATCATAGAGGTAGGATTTACAACACATAGGAAAATTACATTAGATGACAAAATGTTGGACAATCACACAATATTGAGAATCATGGCCTAGCCAAGTTGACAGTTATTTTGGGGGGATACAATTCAATCCATGACACAAGCACATAGTATTATTCAAACTCATTGTATACTGAAAGAGAAACCTCACGATAGGTATGGCTAAAGTACATGGGAACAGTTGTACAACATCATTTATTAAGCATAATAATTAAAAGAGTGCAAGAAGCTCCCCTGGGCCATGAGGCATTTTTAACTTTGCTGAGTGGGGCAAGAGTGAGAATGGAGTAGAAATGTGGGAAGGAAAACATTTACGTTGAGTGTTGTAACCTCTTGGTAGTGATCATCCAACTTTATTCTAGAAATCTGATAGTTGGTCAAACTACCACACTGTGTTTGCCACATCAAGACTAATCAGATGATAGGGTTTGTATAGATTAATTTGCACAGAAGAGTCCCAAAATTCTATTTGTAGAGGAAGCAGGGAGGATAGTGCTGGAAAGGGCCAATGCATAGTCAAAACAGAAATATGTGTGTGTGTAAATGTATGTGTAAAACCTACTGCCATAGAGTCAATTCCAACTCATAGCCACCATATACATATATACAGAAATATATATATACTTAAATATATATATACATATGTGTGTGTGTGTGAATGGTGTATATAGATGAGGAGGCTTTAAATATCAATGTTTTCCTCTTCCTTTATAAGTAACATTTGACTTAAGCCAGAGCTAATATTGTCAAATGAGCAAACATTCATAGATAAATGCCTCACATCTGGCAAAGTGAAGTTAGCTGACATTTACTTGGTACAAAAGAGCAGGGATTAAATCAGATAGAATCTCATAGGATCTAATACTGGTATCTTTTCTCTCAGTTGTTCAGTTGTTTTTGAGGAAAAGCAGGGAAATTCATTATCAACTAGGAGATGAAAAATCAAAATCATATATTATTTATCTTTAAATTTTTTTATTACAAGTCGATAGGAACATACTGTAGAAAAAAGGAAAAGCATAGAATTCAATTGTAGACAGTTCTAAAAATTCAGGAATATGTAAACAAGAGAGAAAAAAATTGTTCATAAGTCATTAAGTAAGGAAAATACTCTTAAAATCATGATTTTTTTTCTCTACAGTCTCCTATGTGTGGGTAGATGATAGATATATAGAAAGAGAGAAAAATAGATAGAATTATGCCTATGCATGTATGTCACTTTTTTAAATAATTTTTATTGAGCTTTAAGTGAACATTTACAAATCAAGTCAGTCTGTCACATATAAGCTTATATGCACCTCACTCCATACTCCCACTTACTCTCCCCCTAATGAGTCAGCCCTTCCAGTCTCTCCTTTTGTGACAATATTGCCAGTTTCTAACCCTCTCTACCCTCCTATCTCTCCTCCAGACAGATGCCAACACAGGCTCAAGTGTCCACCTGGTACAAGTAGCTCACTCTTCATCAGCTTTTCTCTCCTACCCATTGTCCAGTCCCTTCCATGTCTGATGAGTTGTCTTCGGGAATGGTTACTGTCCTGGGCCAACAGAAGGTTTGGGGACCATGACCACAGGGATTCCTCTAGTCTCAGTCAGACCACTAAGTCAGGTCTTTTTATGAGAATTTGGGGTCTGCATCCCACTGATCTCCTGCTCCCTCAGGGGTTCTCTGTTGTGCTCCCTGTCAGGGCAGTCATCAGTTGTGGCCGGGTACCATCTAGTTCTTCTGGTCTCAGGATGATGTAAGCCTCTGGTTCATGCGGCTCTTTCTGTCTCTTGGGCTCATAGTTATCGTGTGATCTTGGTGTTCATTCTCCTTTGATCCAGGTGGGTTGAGACCAATTGGTGCATCTTAGATGGCCTCTTGTTAGCATTTAAGACCCCAGACGCCACATTTCAAAGTGGGATGCAGAATGTTTTCATAATAGAATTATTTTGCCAATTGACTTAGAAGTCTCATTAAGCCATAGTCCCCAAACCCCCGCCCTTGCTCCGCTGACCTTTGAAGCCTTTAGTTTATCCCGGAAACTTCTTTGCTTTTGGTCCAGTCCAGTTGAGCTCACCTTCCCTGTATCGAGTATTGTCCTTCCCTTCACCTAAAGTAGTTCTTATCTACTAACTAATCAGTAAATAACCCTCTCCCACCCTTCCTCCCTCCCCCGCCTCATAACCACAAAAGTATGTGTTCTTTTCCGTTTATACTATTTCTCAAGATCTTATAATACTGGTCTTATACAATATTTGTCCTTTTGCCTCTGACTAATTTCACTCAGCATAATGCCTTCCAGGTTCCTCCATGTTGTGAAATGTTTCACAGATTCGTCGCTGTTTTTTACCGATGCGTAGTATTCCATTGTGTGACTATACCACAATTTATTTAACCATTCATCCATTGATGGACACCTTGGTTGCTTCCAACTTTTTGCTATTGTAAACAGAGCTGCAATAAACATGGGTGTGCATATATCTGTTTGTGTGAAGGCTCTTATTTCTCTAGGGTATATTCCGAGGAGTGGGATTTCTGGGTTGTATGGTAGTTCTAACTGTTTAAGATAACGCCAGATAGATTTCCAAAGTGGTTGTACCATTTTACATTCCCACCAGCAGTGTATAAGAGTTCCAATCTCTCTGCAGCCTCTCCAACATTTATTATTTTGTGTTTTTTGGATTAATGCCAGCCTTGTTGGAGTGAGATGGAATCTCATCATAGTTTTAATTTGCATTTCTCTAATGGCTAATGATCGAGAGCATTTTCCAATTATCTGTTAGCTGCCTGAATATCTTCTTTAGTGAAGTGTGTGTTCATATCCTTTGCCCACTTCTTGATTGGGTTGTCTTTTTTGTGGTTGAGTTTTAACAGACTCATATAGATTTTAGAGATCAGGCGCTGGTCGGAGATGTCATAGCTGAAAATTCTTTCCCAATCTGTAGGTGGTCTTTTTACTCTTTTGGTGACGTCTTTATATGAGCATAGGTGTTTGATTTTTAGGAGCTCCCAGTTATCTGGTTTCTCTTTCTTTATGCCTTGTATTAGGGTTCCTAATGTTGTCCCTATTTTTTCTTCCATGATCTTTATCTTTGTAGTCTTTATGTTTAGGTCTTTGATCCACTTGGAGTTAGTTTTTGTGCATGGTGTGAGGTATGGGTCCTATTTCACTTTTTTGCAAATGGATAGCCAGTTATGCAAGAACCATTTGTTAAAAAGACTATCTTTTCCCCAGTTAACTGACACTGGGCCTTTGTCAAATATCAGCTGCTCATATGTGGATGGATTTGTATTTGGGTTCTCAATTCTGTTCCATTGGTCTATGTGCCTGTTGTTGTACCAGTACCAGGCTGTTTTGACTACTGTAGCTGTATAATAGGCTCTAAAATCAGGTAGAGTGAGGCCTCCTTTCTTCTTCTTTTTCAGTAATGCTTTACTTATCTGAGGCTTCTTCCCCTTCCATATGAAGTTGGTGATTTGTTTCTCCATCACATTAAAAAATGTCATTGGGATTTGGATCGGAAGTGCATTGTATGTATAGATGGCTTTTGGTAGAATAGACATTTTTACTATGTTAAGTCTTCCTATCCATGAGCAAGGTATGTTTTTCCACTTAAGTAGGTCCTTTTTAGTTTCTTGTAGTAGTACTTTGTAGTTTTCTTTATATAGGTCTTTTACATCTTTGGTAAGATTTATTCCTAAGTATTTGATCTTCTTGGGGGCTACTGTGAATGGTATTGATTTGGTTATTTCCTCTTCGATGTTCTTTTTGTTGATGTAGAGGAATCCAAGTGATTTTTGTATGTTTATCTTATAACCTGAGACTCTGCCGAACTCTTCTATTAGTTTCAGTAGTTTTCTGGAGGATTCCTTAGGGTTTTCTGTGTATAAGATCATGTCATCTGCAAATAGTGATAATTTTACTTCCTCCTTGCCAATCCGGATACCCTTTATTTCTTTGTCTAGCCTAATTGCTCTGGCTAGGACCTCTAGCACAATGTTGAATAAGAGTGGTGATAAAGGGCATCCTCGTCTGGTTCCCGTTCTCAAGGGAAATGCTTTCAGGCTCTCTCCATTTAGAGTGATGTTGACTGTTGGCTTTGTATAGATGCCCTTTATTATGTTGAGGAATTTTCCTTCAGTTCCTATTTTGGTGAGAGTTTTTATCATAAATGAGTGTTGGATTTGTCAAATGCCTTTTCTGCATCAATTGATAAGATCATGTGGTTTTTGTCTTTTGTTTTATTTATATGGTCGATTACATTAATGGTTTTTCTAATATTAAACCAACCTTGCATAAATATTAAACCAACCTTGCATACCTGGTATAAATCCCACTTGATCGTGGTGGATTATTTTTTTGATATGTTGTTGAATTCTATTGGCTAGAATTTTGTTGAGGATTTTTGCATCTATGTTCATGAGGGATATAGGTCTGTAATTTTCTTTTTTTGTGATGTCTTTACCTGGTTTTGGTATCAAGGATATGGTGGCTTCATAGAATGAGTTAGACAGTATTCCGTCATTTTCTATGCTTTGAAATACCTTTAGTAGTAGTGGTGTTAACTCTTCTCTGAAAGTTTTGTAGAACTCTGCAGTAAAGCCATTCGGGGCAGGGCTTTTTTTTTGTTGGGAGTTTTTTGATTACCGTCTCAATCTCTTTTTTTGTTGTGGGTCTATTTAGTTTTTCTACTTCTGATTGTGTTGGTTTAGGTAGGTAGTATTTTTCTAGGAATTCATCCATTTCTTCTAGGTTTGCAAATTTGTTAGAGTACAATTTTCCGTAATAATCTGATATGATTCTTTTAATTTCAGTTGGGTCTGTTGTGATGTGGCCCATCTTGTTTCTTATTGGGTTATTTGTTTCCTTTCCTGTATTTCTTTAGTCAGTCTGGCCAATGGTTTATCAATTTTGTTAATTTTTTCAAAGAACCAGCTTTTGGCTTTGTTAATTCTTTCAATTTATTTTTCTGTTCTTTAATTCATTTAGTTCAGCTCTAATTTTTATTATTTGTTTTCTTCTGATGCCTGATGGATTCTTTTGTTGCTTACTATCTATTTTCAATTGTAGGGACAGTTCTCTGATTTTGGCTCTTTTTTTCTTTTTGTATGTGTGAATTTATTGATATAAATTGACCTCTAAGCACTACTTTTGCTGTGTCACAGAGGTTTTGATAGGAAATATTTTCATTCTCGTTGCATTCTATGAATTTCTTTATTCCCTCCTTAATGTCTTTTATAACCCAATCTTTTTTCAGGAGGGTATTGTTCAGTTTCCAAGTATTTGACTTCCTTTCCCTAATTTTTCTGTTATTGACTTCCACTTTTATGGCCTTGTGGTCTGAGAAGATGCTTTGTAATATTCCGATGTTTTGGATTCTGCAAAGGTTTGTTTTATGACCTAATATGTGGTCTATTCTAGAGAATGTTCCAGGTGCTCTAGAAAAAAAAGTATACATGGTTGCTGTTGGGTGGAGTGTTCTGTATAAGTCAATGAGGTCAAGTTGGTTGATTGTAGTAATTAGGTCTTCCCTGTCTCTATTGAGCTTCTTACTAGAAGTCCTAACCTTCTCCGAAAGTGGTGTGTTGAAGTCTCCTACTATAATTGTGGAGGTGTCTATCTCACTTTTTAGTTCTGTTAAAGTTTGTTTTATGTATCTTGCAGCCCTGTCATTGGGTACATAAATATTTAATGTGGTTCAGTTGTCCCTTTTATCATTATGTAGTGCCCGTTTTTATCCTTTGTGGTGGATTTAACTTTAAAGTCTATTTTGTCAGAAATTAATATTGCTACTCCTGCTCTTTTTTGCTTATTGTTTGTTTGATATACTTTTTTCCGTCCTTTGAGTTTTGGTTTGTTTGTGTCTCTAAGTCTAAGGTGTGTCTCTTATAGGCAGCATATAGATGGATCATGTTTCTTTAACCAGTCTGAGACTCTCTGTCTCTTTACTGTTGCATTTAGTCCATTTACATTCAGCGTAATTATACATAAGTATGTGTTTAGTGTTGTCATTTTGATGCCTTTTTATGTGTGTTGTTGACAATTTCATTTTTCCACTTACTTTTTTGTGCTGAAACATTTTTCTTTGTAAATTGTGTGTTCCTCATTTTCATAGTAGTCGAATTTATGTTTGCTGAGTCGTTATGTTTTTCTTGGTTTTTATTTTGAGTTATGGAGTTGTTATACCTCTTTGTGGTTACCTTAATATTTACCCCTATTTTTCTAGGTAAAAACCTAACTTATATTGTCCTATATCGCCTTGTATCTCTCTCAATATGGCAGTTCTATGCCGCCTGTATTTAGTCCCTCTTTTTGATTATTGTGATCCTTCACATATTGACTTCAATGATTCCCTGTTTTGAGCGTTTTTTTTTTTTGTTTAAAATTAATCTTAATTTGTTTTTGTGATTTCCCTATTTGAGTTGATATCAGGATGCTCTGTTCTGTGACCTTGTGTTGTGCTGTTATCTGATAGTATTGGTTTTCTGACCAAACAATTTCCTTTAGTATTTATTGTAGCTTTGGTTTGGTTTTTGCAAATTCTCTAAGCTTGTGTTTATCCGTAAATGTTTTAATTTCACCTTCATATTTCAGAGAGAGTTTTGCTGGATATATGATCCTTGGCTGGAAGTTTTTCTCCTTCAGTGCTCTATATATGTCATCCCATTGCCTTCTTGCCTGCATGGTTTCTGCTTATTCTTATTGATTCTCCTTTGTAGGAGACCTTTCTTTTATCCCTGGCTGCTTTTAAATTTTTCTGTTTATCTTTGGTTTTGGCAAGTTTAATGATAATATGCCTTGGTTATTTTCTTTTTTGATCAATCTTAAATAGGGTTCGACGAGCATCTTGGATAGATATCCTTTCGTCTTTCATGATGTCAGGGAAGTTTTCTGCCCACAGATCTTCAACTATTCTCTCTGTGTTTTCTGTCATCTCTCCCTGTTCTGGGACTCCAACCATACGCAAGTTATTCTTCTTGATAGAGTCCCACATGATTCTTAGGGTTTCTTCATTTTTTTTAATTCTTTTATCTGATTTTTTTTCAGCTATGTTGGTGTTAATTCCCTGGTCCTCCAGATTTCCCACTCTGCATTCTAATTGCTCGAGTCTGCTCCTCTGACTTCCTATTGCGTTGTCTAATTCTGTAATTTTATTGTTAATCTTTTGGATTTCTACATGCTGTCTCTCTATGGATTCTTGCAACTCATTAATTTTTCCACTATGTTCTTGAATAATCTTTTTTAGTTCTTCAACTGCTTTATCAGTGTGTTCCTTGGCTTTTTCTGTAGATTGCCTTATTTCATTTATGAGGTCATCCCTGATGTCTTGAAGCAGTCTGTAAATTAGTGTTTTATATGCTGTATCTGGCAATTCCAGGATTGTATCTTCATTTGGGAAAGATTTTGATTCTTTGGTTTGGGGAGTTGTAGAAGCAATCACGGTCTGCTTCTTTATGTGGTTTGATATCGACTGCAGTCTCCGAGCCATCACTAAGATATCGTAGTGATTTATTCTATATTTGCTCACTGAGTCTTATCTTGTTTTGTTTTCGTTCAGTATACATAGATGGGCTACTAGATTGCACTGTCTTGATTGTTGTAGCCCTTGACTCACTTGTGTCCTATTACCAGCTGGTTTGGGCTGTTACCAGATATATAAGCTTAAGAGTCCATTCACTATTCTTGAGTAGAATCTGATTTTGGGTCATCAAGTGTGTGGTGCAGACTGTCACCTATCCACCTAGAGAAGTAGTGGTGATAGTTGTGAGCACCAGATTCTACTAGCAGCAGGGGTTCACACTCCATGGGCGGCAGGATGCTGACAGGCTTCCCTCAAGTGTCAGTGAGGTAGGCATGTCTCTATTCCTAAAGCACCTTGGTGGGTGGGCTCTGCAGCTGTACCTTAGGCCCCCAATGCAAGTACCTCTACAGATTGGTAGGTGTCACCCTCCTTAGACCCCTAAGGCAGGAGGCTAGGTGGTCTGGGGGGAGCTTCAGTCCTCAGTTCCCTGTTGTGGGTCAGTGAGGGCTCTGTTGAATATGCAGAGATATCAGACCTGGGAAACTTGTCTTTCCAGTAATCTGCTAAAACTATTACAGTCAGATCCCTATCAGGAATGCCTTTGCATTATAATAGCCACCTTATTCTCTGTAGGGATGAAAGCCCAAGACTGTGGATCACATGTGCTTGGCTGTAGCTGGTTCTGTGTTTTTAGTCCAATTAGGGAAAGATTTTTGGTCCCTGGTTTTTTTGTAGCTGTTTCTCTCAGGCCAGGAGAATGGGTTAGGAAAAGACCAAAAAAAAGAAACAAAGAAAAAACACAGCACAGTTCACCCTCTGGCTCAGGAAATTCCAACGTTAATGAAGCTGCCTGGGAAGGGGAGGGGAGTGTTCAGATAAATAGGAGAGAGTAGCACCCCTAATATAAACAAAGTTACTTATCTTGCTTGGGATGACTGTTTTATCTGAGATTCCTGAGGGGCGCTTCGACTGTGTGTGCTGGCTGCATAGAGATTGCCCCCGAGGGTCAGGCCCGCGTCCTGTGCTTGCACTGTCTCAGAAGCCGCGGTCAGTTCCTTCGCTACCAGTCCAAAGCCCAGTGCCAAGGTTCCCCGGCTGGGACGCCGCACTCCCAGCTCCAAAACCAGTCACTGCCTCCCGGTGACTTCTCCTCCTGTCAGCCACATCACTGCGCTGCCTACGTGCACTGGCTGGGCTTCCCCGAGGTCAGTTCAGGGGGCTAGGACTGTGCCCCGTGTTTGCGCCGTCTCAGAATGCCATGCTCAAATCTCCTGCGCCCAGTCCAAAGCCCAGCGCCAAGGTTTCCTGGCTGGGACACTGGCTTCAGGCTCCGAAAACAGTCGCTGCTTCTCCGTGGTTATTCGTTCTCAGTCTCTGTCACTCAGGTCAACTCTTTAGATCTGTGTTTGATGGTCAGGGTTTGTAGATTGTCATGTATGTGATCAATTCACTTGTTTTTCCGAGTCTTTGTTGCAAGAGGGATCCAAGATAGCTTCTACCTAGTCAGCCATCTTGGCCCCGCCTCGTAGGTCACTTTTTACAAACTTAAATTATATAAACTTTTTAATGTGCACTTTAATTGCAAATATATCATGAGTATTTTTTAATGTCACCTCATAGTTTTACAAAATATTTTTAGTAGTTGCATAGTACTTCATCATATTTTATCTTAGAACAATGAGGAACAGTTGTAGAATGTAACCAAATTTACAAGTACACTTTAAAAACTTCACTTTGATCATGTCTTAGGGAATGGAATGTTCCTTAAGGGTACGTGTCGTAGGTTTAGAAATTGGAGAAATTGTGCCAGTAATCCAGACAGGTGATGTTGATAGTCAAAACTAGTGTTATAGATTAAAGATAGGGAAAATAGGAAGATTAAGGAGAAGAAAGAATTGCATAGGCAACTGGGTAGATGGATGATGGTGTTTCATTGTGATTAGGTAGATAGGAAATGGAATTATAATGTTATTTTTTGAGAGGAAGTCAACATGGGAATGACCACTTTAATTGGTACAGAAGAATATCAGTGAAGAAATTGACAATACTAGTAAGAATGTAATTGGATTTTAAGGAGGATATAATATACTGTATGAAGGAGAAATTGAAGACAGAAGGATGCCAAATGAAGGGAGAATAAAAGTGTCTGGGAAATGATAATTTATATGACGTAAATGAACAGATAATCATGAGGATATGTGAAAAACAAATCTAGGATTGATATGAGGTTATAAACGAAGAGTAATTTTTTTGAAAAAATAAAATTATACATGTAGTGTGCATTGAAATTACAAAGCATAATAATACAATGAACACTAATGATCTCACAATCCAAGAGAAAAATTACAACATCATCAGAACATACACCCTCTTCAGAACATACTAAAACACTATTTGATACATAGCATTTCAGTTTTGTATCCTCATACTTCCTCAAGATAAGTACTTTAGGGAAGTTTGAATTTACTATTTTCTTACTTATTAAAAACGTTTATATTCTTACCACATATTTCTGTCTCTCATTTTGCTACTTAGTATCCGTTCTAATCTTCCCACCATATAACTTCATGCTTTTGGCTAACATGAGGTAATATCATCACAAATAAAGACACGCTCATTCTGGACAGAAAAAGGGTAAACACAAAGCCCCAACATGGTCATTGTAACAATCTGAAATCCAGGAATTTCAGGCAACATGCAGTTTTCCTTATCAGTTATGAATGTGGCTTCCAGTGATCTTCTGATTATCTACGATAATAAAGTTAAGCATCACCCAAAGTCCTCATTCCAAATGGGTAGTGAAGGATGAAATATTAATACATGCATACATATATACATACAGGAATGCATACAAACACATATATTCATACATATTTGGTTGATATATAGCTAACAGAAATATGCAGTGGTCCTACATTCCACATACTTTAGTTGGTCAATGACCATAGTGAATATTTATTACACCCTTTCTTTTCTAGCTAAAGCATTTACCTTGACATTGACCTAACATCTCAGCTGGTTAGAATTCCTTACTTGATGGAGTGACTTAAATAATTTTTGAAGGGTCTGTGTTTTCAGTGACCCTGGATTTATTGAATTGCTGTACTTTTTCACTGACATTTACTGTATATCATGAAGTACCAAGAAGTGTCCAGTAAAGCATTTAGATTCCATTCATAGCTTTCTCTGCCCTCAATGAGTACCAGCAATCTTTTTTTCCTCTAAATCACCCTGTTCTCTCTATTGGTTCAAAGGCATGAAGAACCTTTTGGTAGTCTGAAATTAAAACAGGCAGACCAATGTTGAATTTTCTTTTGAAAGCCTTTCGCTATTAAGAAATAAAATGAACTCAAAGTATGGGATGAGGAAGCAAAAATTCTGTGCACTAGTAGTTAAGTGGTATAGTAAGAAAGGCCGATTACATTGTCACTCTGTAGTTCTCAGACCTGGGCATTCTTACTATACAAGTAAAAACACCATACTTGCAACTGTTTCAAAGAATATACTACATATAGATAAAACAGCACTCCAACTTCAATGGCTTCCCCCTGCCCCCAGCAGTCTTCAATAAGTCTTTCCACCATTCTGTCAGATCTGCTGGTTCCACATAATAGCGAAATTGATAAAATCAGGATTTCTGGTCAACATGGCACCATAGACAGAAGCATCACGCCATCCTTCCACAGCAAAGACCTGAAAAACTAAGTAAAACAGAGACAAATGTCAATCCTGGAACTCGAAGTGTCAAATGAAGAGAAAAAGAATTCAGCCAAGTACTGAATGGAATAAGGAACTGACAGAGAACAGAGAGGGCAGAGAGATGTGCAGAGGTCCCCTATCAATTAATGCAGCACAGATTCACTATCTTGGACTCCTGTCAGAGATTGGCAGACAGGGATCATGGGGAAGCAGCTGCACGGAGCTCCCAGCAGGAGACAGAACACCTGATAACCAGCGATACATGCTTCCCCCCCCCCCAATTCTATCCCTGCTGCTCTACCTCTGCATTTCCTGACTGGCAGCGGTGGCTCCGTTGGACAGGAATCGCAGCATCTGTGCTGCTTGGATTTGCTCCACCCACATCAGAGATTGGCAGACAAGGAGTATAGGAAAACAGTTTCACGAAGTTCCCACAGGAGACAGAGCACCTACTAACCAGCAGTACATGCTTTCCTAACATGCACCCTTCTCCCTCTCCACCCCTTGGTCTCCTCTGCTTCCCGCTTGCTACAGTCTCTTGGCTCCAGGCTGCTTGGATTCATCCCACTCAAACTGTCTGGCTCACTGAGTGCCATTTATCTGTTGGTGATGTTGCTTTTTTCCATTTCTTTTGGTTTCTTCTGTGCCTTCTGCCACCTTCCCCTTCTCTTGAACATCTGGCTCCATGTGCCATCTTTGCTTCTTCTTGAAAGGCTGTGAAGGGCTGCTCAACTGGGGAACCACTCCCCTGGATCATGACACTAAGTTGGAGGTACCCCTGAGGCTTTTTTTCTTTTTGAAAATTATGTGGGCTATAATCAAAAGCAAAAATTTGTGAGTAATTGGAGTTCCAGAATAGGGAGAGAAAATGAAAAACACAGAGAAGATTATTGATGAATTGCTGACAGAAAACTTCCCCAATATTATGAAAGATGAAAAGCTGACTATCAAAGAAGCCCAACAAACCCCATATACGATAGACCCGAAAAGAAAATTATCAAGGTATATGGTAATCATACTCTCCAAAACCAAAGACAAAGGAAAAATCCTAAAAGCAGCTCAAGAAAAACAAAGAAGTCACATACAGAGGAGAAACAATAAGACTAAACTCTGCTTATTTGGCAGAAACCATGCAATCAAGAAGACAATGGGACAACATATATAAAACCTTGAAAGAAAAAAGTTCCAACCAAGAATAACATATCCTCAAAACTCTTGTTCAAATAAGGTGGTAAAATTAGGACATTTCCAGATAAACAGAAATTAAGAAAATATGTAAAAACCACACCAAACTTACAAGCATTATTAAAAGGAGTCCTTCAGTCTGAGAACAAACAACATCAAACCACAGCCTGAATCTACGATACAAGATTGTACCAACCAGATACCAACTTAGGAAATTAACTCTGAAGGACTATCCAAAACCAAAAGAATTATAACAGGGAATGACTCAGGTTAATCTGTAAATGACAACAACATAGGAACAATAAAAGAGGGAATAAACAGTGTAGGTATAGAACTTCCTAATGGAGAGGAAGGTAAGGCGATCCCAAGTAATAATAGACTGGTTCAAACCTAGGACGATAAGGGTAAATTTCAAAGTAACCACAAAGAAAAATGACAAACCTACTCATCAAAATAAAGAAGAAAAACATAGTCTCAATACAAACAAAAACAAAAGAAATTCACAAACAAAAGGAATTCAGCACAGGAGAGTAAGAGGAAGAAAGAAAATGTCTGCACCACAAAGTGACGATAATAAACTCACACTTATCAATAATTACATTGAATGTCAATGGCCTAACTGCACCCATAAAAAGGCAGAGAGTGACAGAACGGATTAAAAAAAAAACAGGATCCATCAATATGCTGTTTACAAGAGATTCGTCTTATAAACAAAGTTGTGAATTTATTAAAAATCAAAGGATGGAAAAAATATTTCAAGCAAATAACTAGCAAAAGAGAGCAAAGGTGGCAATATTAATGCCAGATAAAATAAACTTCAAAATAAAATCCACCATAAAAAAACAAAGAAGGCCATTATATAATGATTGAAGGGACAATCCATCATGAAGACATAACCATAATAAACATCTATATACCCAATGACAGGGCTGCAAAATACATAAAACAGACTAACAGCACTGAAAAGAGAAATTGACAGTTCCAAAATAGTAGTAGGAGACTTCAACACACCACTCTCGGTAAAGGGCAGAACATCTAGAAAGAAACTCAAAAAAGATATGGAAGAGCTAAAGAGCACAATCAGCCAACTTGACATCATAGACATGTACAGAATAGAGTATTAGGAAAACCTATATTCCAATAAATTTGAAAACCTAAATGAAATGGACAAATTTCTAGAAACATATTACCTACCCAAACTAACACTAAAGGATGTCGAAAATCTGAACAGGTCCATAACAAAAGGAGAGATTGAAAAGGTAATTAAAAAAAAAAAAAAAACTCCAACAACAACCAAAAAAGCCCTGCCCGAGGTGGCTTCACTGGAGAATTCTATCAAACATTCAGAGAAGGACTTATGCCACTACTGCGCAAACTACTTCAGAACATAGAAAAGGAAGAAATAATTCCAAATTTATTCTATGAACTCAGCATAACCCTGACACCAAAACCAGGCAAAGACACCACAAAAATAAAAAAATTAAAAAAATTACACACCAATATCTCTCATGAATATAGACACAAAAATTCTCAAAAAAATTCCAGCCAATAGAATTCAGCATCATACCAAGAAAACAATACACCATGACCAAGTATGTTTCATACCAGGTATGCAAGGATGGTTCCACATTAGAAAATCAATCAATGTAATTCACCACATAAATAAAAGGAAAAAAAAGAATCACATGATCATCTCAATCAAAGCAGAAAAGTCATTCGACAAAGTCCAACACCCATTCCTGATAAAAACTCTCAATAAAATAGGTATAGAAGGGAAATTTCTCAACATAACAAAGGGAATCTATGCAAAACCAGGAAACCTTGGTGGTTGATTAAATGCTACGGCTGCTAACCAAAGGATCAGCAGTTCGAATTCACCAGGTGCTCCTTGGAAAGCTGTGGGGTAGTTCTACTCTGTCTTATAGGGTCGCTATGAGTCGGAATCGACTCGATGGCATGGGTTTTTTTTTTTTTTGATGCAAAATCAACAGCCAATATCATTCTTAACAGAGGCTGAAAACACTCCTCTTGAGAACAGGAAAAAGACAAGGATGCCCTTTACCACCACTCCTATTTAACATTGTGCTGGAAGTTCTAGCTAGAGCAATAAGGCAAGAAAAAGAAATAAAGGGCATCCAAACTGGTAATGAGGAAGTTAAACTGTCCCTATTTGCAGATGATATGATATTATGCATAGAAAACCCAAAAGACTCAAGAGAAAACTACTGGAACTAATAGGAAGATTCAGGAGAGTAGCAGGATACAAGATCAACTTTAAAAAAATCAATTGGATTCCTATACACCAATAAACAGAACAATGAAAAAGAAACCATGAAAACAATACTATTTATAATAGCCTCTAAAAAAAAAAATTACTCAGGAATAAATCTAACCAGGGATGTAAAAGACCTATACAAAGAAAGCTACAAAACACCACTGCAGGAAACAAAAGAAATCTACATAAAAAAGGGAAAACATGCTATACTCATGGATAGGTAGACTCAACGTTGTGAAAATGACAATTCTACCCAAAGTCATTTACAAATACAGTGCAATCCCAATCAGAATACCAACAACATTCTTTAAAGTGATTGAAAAACTTACCATTAACTTTATATGGAAAGGGAAGAAGGCTTGGATAAGTAAAGCATTACTGAAGAAGAAAAAGGTAGGAGGACTCACACCACCTGCCCTCAGAGCCTATTATACAGCTACAGTAGTCAAAACAGCTTGGTACTTGTACGACAGAAAAATTGACCAATGAAACAGAATTGAGAATGCAGATGTAAATCCATCCACCTATGGTCACCTGATCTTTGACAAGGGCCCAAAATCCCTCAAAAGGGGAAAAGACAGTCTTTCTAACAAAACCAAAACCAAACCCACTGCCATTGAGTCGATTCCGACTCATAGCGACCCTGTAAAACAGATTAGAACTGCCCCATAGAGTTTCCAAGGAGCGCCTGATGGATTCGAACTACTGACCTTTTGGTTAGCAGCTGTAGCACTTAACCACTACCCTACCAGGGTTTAGTTCTAAAAAATGGCACTGGCAAAACTGGATTTCCATCTGCAAAAAAAATGAAACAGGATCCATACCTCAGACCATATACAAAAACTAATTCAAAATGGATTGAAAACTTAAATATAAAGCAAAAATCTATGAAGATGCTAGAAGAAAAAATACGATCAACGCTAAAGGCCCTAACATATGGCATTAACAGGATACAAACCATAACCAACAACACACAAACTCCAGAAGGTAAGCTAGATAAATGGAATCTTCTAAAAATTAAACACTTATGCTCATCAAAGGACTTCACCAAAAGAGTAAAAAGAGAACCTGCAGACCGAGAAAAAAAAAAAAAAAAATGGCTATTACAAATCAGACAAAGGTCTAATCTTAAAATCTACAAGAAAATCCAACACCTCTACAACAAAAATATATAATCCAATTTAAAAAAAAGGGTGATGGAAATGAACAAACAAGTTACCAAAGAAAACATTCAAGTAGCTAACAGACACACGAGAAAATGCATGAGTTCACTAGCCATTAGAGAAATGCAAATCAAAATCACAATGAGATACCACCTCACCCTGGCATTACTGGCATGAATCGAAAAAACAGGAAATAAATGTTGGAGAGGCTGCAGGGAGATTGGAACCCTTACACTCTGCTGATGGGAATGCAAAATGATGCCACCACTTCAGAAAACAATATGGCACTTCCTTAGAAGGCTAGAAATAGAAATACTGTGTTGTTGTTCTCAGGTGTTGTTGGGTTGGTTCCCACTCATAGCGACCCTATGCACAACAGAATGAAACACTGCCCAGTCCTGTGCCATCCTTACAATCGTTGTTATGCTTGAGCTCATTGTTGCAGCCACTGTGTCAATCCACCTCGTTGTGGGTCTTCCTCTTTTCTGCTTACCCTGTACTCTGCCAAGCATGATGTCCTCCAGAGACTGATCCCTCCTGAAAACATGTCCAAAGTATCTAAGATGCAGTCTCGCCACCCTTGTTTCTAAGGAGCATTCTGGTTTTACTTCTTCTAAGGCAGATTTGTTGTTCTTTTGGCTGTCCATGGTATATTCAATATCCTTTGCCAACACGAAAATTCAAAGGAGTCAATTCTTCTTCGGTCTTCCTTATTCATTGTCCAGCTTTCACATGCATACGATGTGATTGAAAATACCATGGCTGGGGTCAGGCGCACCTTAGTCTTCAAGGTGACATCTTTGCTCTTCAACACTTTAAAGGGGTCCTCTGCAGCAGATACACCCAGTGCAGTGCATCTTTTGATTTCTTGACTGCTGCTTCCATGGCTGTTGATAGTGGATCCAAGTAAAATGAAATGTTTGACAACTTCAATCTTTTCTCCTTTTATTATGATGTTGTTCATTGGTCCAGTTGTGAGGATTTTTGTTTTCTTTATGTTGAGGTGCAATCCATACTGAAGGCTGTGGTCTTTGATCTTCATTAGTAAGTGCTTCAAGCAAGGTTGTGTCCTCTGCATAATGCAGGTTGTTAATGAGTCTTCTTCCAATCCTGATGCCCCATTCTTCTTCATATAGTCCAGTTTCTCGTATTATTTGCTCAGCATACAGATTGAATAGGTATGGTGAAAGAATACAACCCTGACGCACACCTTTCCTGACTTTAAACCAATCAGTATCCCCTTGTTCTGTCCCAACAACTGCCTCTTTATCTATGTAAAGATTCCTCATGAACACAATTAAGTGTTCTGGAATTCCCATCCTTCACAGTGTTATCCCAAATTTGTTATGACCCACAAGGTCAAATGCTTTTGCATAGTCAATAAAACACAGGTAAACATCCTTCTGGTATTCTCTGCTTTCAGCCAGGATGTATCTGACATCAGCAGTTGTATCCCTGGTTCCACATCCTCTTCTGAAACCAGCCTGAATTTCTGGCAGTTTCTTGTCGATACACTGCTGTAGCCAGTTTTGAATGATCTTCAGCAAAATTTTGTTTGAGTGTGATATTAATGACATTGTTCTATAGTTTCCACATTTGGTTGGATCACCTTTCTCAGGAATAGGTATAAATATGGATCTCTTTCAGTCAGTTGGCCAGGAAGCTGTCTTCCATATTTCTTGGCATAGGCAAGTGAGCACCTTCAGTGCAGCATCCATTTGTTGAAACATCTCAATTGATATTCCATCAATTCCTAGAGCCTTGTTTTTTGCCAGTGCCTTCAGAGAAGCTTGGACTTCTTCCTTCAGTACCATCGGTTCCTGATCACATGTTACCTCTTGAAATGGTTGAACATTGACTAATTCTTTTTGGTATAATTACTCTGTGTATTCCTTCCATCTTCATTTGATGCTTCCTGCATAACAGAAATCAAATTAACTACATATGTGGAAAGAAACGATGGAAAAGCTCAATATCATCAGTCAGAACAAGGCCAGGGGCAGACTGTGGAACAGACCATCAAATTTCTCATATGCAAGTTCAAGCTGAAACTGAAGAACATCAGAGCAAGTCCACGAGAGCCAAAATATGATCTTCAGTATATCCCACTTGAATTTAGAGACCACCTGAAGAATAGATGTGACGCATTGAACACTGGTGACCGAAGAGCAGATGAGTTGCGGAATGACATCAAAGACATCATACCTGAAGAAAGCAAGAGGTGTTTGAAAACACAGGAAAGAAAGAAAAGACCAAGATAGATGTGAGAGGAGAATCTGAAACTTGCTTTCAAATGTCGAGCAGCTAAAGCAAAAGGAAGAATCGATGAAGCAAAAGGACTGAACAGAATATTTCAAAGGGTTGCTAGAGAAGACAAAGTAAAGTATTATAATGACATGTGCAAAGAGCTGGAGATGGAAAACCAAAAGGGAAGAACACACTTGGCATTTCTCAAGCTGAAAGAACTGAAGAAAAAATTCAAGCCCTGAGTTGCAATAGTGAAAGATTCTATGGGGAAAATATTAAATGACGCAGGAAACATCAAAAGAAATACCATATGATCGAGCAATCCCACTCCTAGGAATATATCCTAGAGAAATAAGAGTCCCATCAACAGATGAATGCATAAACAAACTGTGGTACACACACACAATGGAGTATTACTGAATGATAAAGAACAATGAGGAATCTGTGAAGCACTTCATAACATGCACGAATCTGGAGGGCATTATGCAGACTGAAATAAGTCAATCACAAAAGAATAAATACTGTATAAGACCACTACTGTAAAAACTCATGAAAAGGTTTACACACAAAAAGAAACAATATTTGATGGTTATGAGGGAGGGGAGAGGTAGGGATTTTTTAGACAATAGATAAATGGAAACTTTGGTGAAGGGTAAGACAATACACAATACTGGGGAAGCCAGCACAACTTGTACAAGTCAAGGTCATGGAACCTCCATAGGCATGTCCAAACTCCCTGAGGGATGGAGTTGCTGGCTGAGAGCTATGGGGACCATGGTCTCAGGCAACATCTAGCTCAATTGGCATAATATAGTTTATAAGGAAAATGTTCTATATTGTACTTTGGTGAGTAGCGTCTGGGGTCTTAAAAGCCCATGAGTGACCATCTCAGACACTCCACTGGTCTTGCCCTTTTGGGAGCAAGGAAGAACAAAGAAAACTAATGATACAGGGGAAAGATTATTCCAAAGGACTAATCAAACAAATCCACCATGGCCCCCACCAGACTGAGTCCAGTACAACTAGATGGTGCCTGGCTATCACCACTGACTGCTCTGACAAGGAACACATTACAGGGTCCTGGAGAGAGCTGGAGAAATATGAAGAACAAAATTCTAACTCAGAAAGAAAGACCAGACTTACTGGCCTGACAGAGGCTAGAGAAACCCTGAGAGTATGGCCCCTGGCCACTCTTTCTGCTCAGTAATGAAGTTATTCCTGAGGTTCACCCTGCGACCAAAGATTGAACAGGCCCATAAAACAAAATGAGACTAAAGGGGCACACCAGCCCTGGGGCAAGCGTAGAAGGCAAGAGGGGACAGGAAAGCAGGTAATTGAAAACCCAAAGTTGAGATGAAAGAATGTTGACATGTGCTGGAGTTAACAAATGTCATAAAACAATATGTGTAATAACAATTTAATGATAAACTAGTTTATTCTGTAAACTTTCACCTAATGTTCAATAAAAAAAGAAAAATTTACTTCCAAATCTTAAAAAAAAAAAAAAAAAAATTGATAATGATAAGTCTGTAAGCACGAGATCATTGTTACTCTTTTTTTTTTCATTCATTGTGAAATATATTCTCTGGTTAGAGAAGGTTGTGATACTGGAATTGTAAGCATCATAGATTGAATTATGTCCCCCCAAAATATGTCAACTTGGCTAGGCCATGATTCTCAGTATTGTGTGATTGTCCACCATTGTATCATCTAATGTGATTTTCATATGTGTTATAAATCCTACCTCTGTGATGTTAATGAGGCAGTATTAGAGACAGTTATGTTAATGAGGCATGACTCAATCTACAAGATTAGACTGTGTTTTAAGTCAATCTCTTTTGAGATATAAAAGAGAGAAGCAAGCAGAGACAAGGGACTTCATACCATCAAAAGCAAGAGCCAGAAGAATAACCTTTGGACCTGGGGTCCCCATGCTGAGAAACTCCTTCAGAGGGGAAAATTGATGACAAGGAATTTGCACCAGAGCTGACATAGAGAGAAAGCCTTCGCCTGGAGCTGGCACCCTGAATTTGGACTTTTAGCCTCCTAGACTGTGAGAGAATAAATTTCTCTTTGTTGAAGCCATCCACTTGTGGTATTTCTGTTATAGTAGTACTAGAAAACTAAGACTGTGGGTGACTTGACACAGCTATGAATGGTGGTACTGGAAAGCAAATCCATATCCCCATTATATGTCAATTCCAGTGAGAAAAAAAAAAATATATATATATATATATATCTGCCACCAGGAGCCTGTCTTATCTCCCTATGAAATAGTGTCATATCAGTGGGTCAGAATTAGCCTAAGTCTAGCAGCTTTAGTAGTAGGTTATGAGTAGTTAATCATCGTCAGGAACAGGAAATCCCTGTTGTTAAACCAGTGCATAGCCTGCATTCGTATACCATGACCAAGTTGTAGATGGATAAAGAAAGAATACTACTGACCTCTGAAAAATGTGTTATTCTATCTGATAATTGAAAGGCTCATTTGCAATAGATCCCTTTGGTGAGTATTAACTGGGGAGACAAATACAGTCACATGTCACTTAATGTCCATGATAAATTCTGTGAAATAGGACATTATCCGATTTAGACTTTGTTTGAACACCATATTATATATAGGCAGTACCCATATAATCCATAGTTATGAACCAGCCTTGTAAGTCCTGTTATTTCGAAGTCTTATGATGGGCAAGCCTGAGAGCATGCTGTATCCACTGGGTGTGTAGCTGCTGGCCAGATGGGGGCTGTGCTGGAGGGGGACTTTGTGCACAGGGAGGAGTACACAGGTAGGTAAGGAGAGGTGGCTGCCAGGTGCTGGGGTCTCTGGTGGCAGTGATGACCCTGTCTTCTGTGACCCTATTCGTGCAACAGCTCCCTGATCACTCCCAGAGCCAGGAGGCCGTGAATATCCCAGGCCTGGCCAGTGCCCACGGCAGCAGAGGAGCCTCGGCAGGCCCTGCCCTGGGCCAGAAATGAGTGGCTGCATGTTTGCAGGATGGGTGAATGAAGGCAGGAAGAGGGGAAGGAAGAGGAGGAGGCGAAGGAGGAGGTGCAACAGGGATTGGGATGTGCTCTGAAATCCTGTTGTTCATTCACTTTGGAAGTTTGGGTCTTTAAAGCCATTAGGGGGAATTTATAAATAAAAAGAAACCCTGGTGGCATAGTGGTTAAGTGCCACAGCTGCTAACCAAAGGGTCGGCAGTTTGAATCCACCAGATGATCCTTGGAAACTCTACGGGGCAGTTCTACTCTGTCCTATAGGGTCGCTATGAGTCGGAATCAACTCGACGGCACTGGGTGGGTAATAAATAAAAGGAGAGCTGCTTTGCTTTAAACAAACAAAAAAGCCTTATGCGAACACACATATATATAGTGGGACATTACCTAAATGGACGTTATGGTGCACATAACTATATACTCTCACATTGTTCATTCAGTGAATTTCATCCATATTTTTGGATTCATGATTTTTATGGATTTCCTTATCATCAAGTCTTGTTTTTTTTCTAAATCCCTAATCAATCGGCAAACTTGACACTGCCATGAATTCATGAAAACCCAGACTTTTGGCTATCGCTTTCTCCAGGTAAATCCCACAATCAGATTATTGCCTGAACTTTTGTCCACTAGAATGATTTTTCTTTACCTCTCCCTTTCAGGCCCATCTATGAATAGAGCTGTAATATAAATTTAAACCATTGCTCTGGTGCCTGTATATCCATCTGTAAATGAGACATGAGGTATTTTTCTTCCTCTACCAATTGATAATAAGGAATTCCCCACCTAGGCTTAAAAATGAATGTAGGAGTAGGTGTTATTGGAGCCTGAGTTACTTATTCATGCAATTTACTTTTATCTTCAGAATATACACTAACGCTATCCAGTATATACCATTTCTATTTAGACAGGGATTTCTCCTGTATGCACCCCATGACTTGGTAGATCACATAGTTCTTAGTTCAAATGGGAGGTGTAAACTCTGTAATCACTTTTGACTGAATAATCAAGTGTTCAGATTCTATGATGGTCTTGTAAAAGAGCTGTTATTTAAAAAGAAAATAAAAACCCAAATCCTCCTACATCTTTCCATCCCAAGTATAAAGTTCCCATTCCTTCCCAATTAGTTTCCTAACATTTACATAAAAGAAGTAATAAAGTTGTTAGAGCCCGTTTCATTGGCAGCACCTCCTACTATCAATACAGCTACAATAATTAAATTTTGAGAAAGTTTCCTCTTATGCTTGTATTTCTCAATGCCTTGGTGAAGATATGGGCCACTAGGCCTTCTCAGGCATCACAGCTCAGATTATGATAAGCCACCAAAGACCAAACCTGCTGCCGTCAAGTTGATTCCAACTCATATCCATAGGGTTTCTGGAGCTGTAAATCTTTACAGAAACAGACTGCCACATCTTTCTCCTGAGGAATAGCTGAAGGATTTGAACCTCTGACCTTTCAGTTAGCAGCTGAGCACTTAATCACTGTACCACGAAACAGTGGTACATAATAATCCACTCTAAAATCCCTATTTTCCTGAATATTCGTATTCTTTACTCCACATTATGCCAGAGATGTTCTAGCATGACAAACTCATTGAATATAAATTAAAAAAATAAGCCACTGTTAAATAAAGCCATGTATCTATGAACCAACCAAGAACACTTAAAGTTTCTTGAGACTAAGACATTAAACCCAAAATTTTACATGAATGTAATTATATGAATAAATTTAGTGTGATCCAATGTTATAATTCATCCTCCTGAGACTAACAGCCTGAGAATTCATTTCCACACATATTTTCAGTTACCTAACAATAAAATCTAAAGTCTCACAATTCTTTTGATGTGTAAACCATCTCTTCATGAAACATGTCTTGCAGTTCCATCCTAAGCAGTGATAGAATGTATCTGTAGTAATGACTATGGAGCCCATAGGACTGGTGGAAGTTAGTCTTGAAGAGAATAAAACCCACTGCCATTCAGTCGATTCCAACTCCCAGCAATCCCAAAGGACAGAATAGAGCTGCCCTGTAGAATTTCCAAGGCCATTGAATGAATCTTTATGGAAGCAGACTGCCACATCTTTCTCCCACAGAGTGTCTGTTGGGTTCGAACCACAAATCTTTCACTTAGCAGCCAAGCACTTAATCGGTGTGCCAGCAGGGCTTTCAAAGAGAATAGATATCTTGTTATAAGGCAATTGCCTCTGGGCAAGTTATTACAGTCTTTCAGGTTAGTGTTTATAGACAAAAGAAAATGGGGCTATTTCTGCTGATCAGGAGAATTCAGGGAATTTGTGGCTCACAGGTTCTCAGCTTCATATATTTCTTCTCAAATGTCTGCATTCCAAGTTTCAGTGTCCTATTTCATTGCAAGTCACGTCCCAGTCTTAACATAAATCTTAACGTAAAAGACTTTAGGGAGTTTTTCAACTCATGTAATTATCTTGCAACCTATACAGCATGTTTTGCACTCTGTAAGAAGCCACTACCACCACAAAGGGCTGGAAGAATAATGGGAAGATACAGTATTATGATGGGCACAAGAACTGTAATGTAACTGACTTGTAGAACTGGGACCGAAGAGAGAACTTGAGCTATGGAATAGAGGCAGCCTCTACTTAAATACCACAGTAATTAGATGGAGAAGATATACTTTGGTTTAGGGAAGCCCTTTCATATCTTCAAATCATTCACCAGTCCTTCTCATTGGCTAAACATACCAAGATACCAGATGATATATGACTTACAATGTGTTACAGGGAAGAGATGGAAAGTTGTAAACAATATATCTTAAAAGTAAACATGCAGTTATCCAACATAATACCACAGTATATTTAGTTATTTTCCCATGACTGACATTTTAGAAGTTTCTTGAAATATATTTTAATAAAAAAGAGACAATACCACTATGTCTTTTGTAGCACACGTGTAAAGTTGTCTCCAATATATATGTCTAGAATAGAGTTGGCACAGGCTCAAAATCACAAAACAATGTATATGGTTGAATCAATTCACCCTGCGCTAGGTATATAAGAGCTCTCGTTGCTCCCCGACTTTGTCAAAAATTTTGCAAATTTGGAGGGTGTAAAATCATAGCTCATTGTGGTCTAAGAGTTGTTGTTGTGTGCCGTCGAGTTAATGCTGACTCAACAATCCTATAGGACAGAGTAGGACTGCCTCATACAGTTTACAAGGCTGTAATCTTTAGGGGAGCAGATTGTGACATCTTTTCTCTCATGGAGTAGCTGATGGATTCCACCTGCTGACCTTTCGATTAGCAGCCAAGCACTTAACTACTTTATCACCAGTAATTCTTGGTCTAAGAGTAGAGATTTAATTTTTTTTTTCTCCAGAGTTGGAAAACTTAGGGTTCATATGGCAGAAGAAAAGTGTTAGTACAAGCCCTTCCAGATGAGGAAGCCAGATATTTGGGAGACTAGGATATTTCCTGAGTCATCCATATGAATTATAAAGTCTCCCAGGTGATGGCAAGACTAGAGAAGAAAATGATGACGAAGCAGATGTCAGTGGCTGCAACAGGATGTAATTTAGTTGCTGGTTGTTGTTGCTGTTGCTAGGTGCTGTCAGGCAGGTTCAGACTCATAGTGATCCTTTGTACCGTAGAACAAAAACACTTCCCGGTCCTGTACCATGCTCACAGTCTTTATGCTTGAGCCCATTGTTGCAACCACTGTGTCAATCCATCTCATTGAGGGTCTTCCTCTTCTTCACTGATCCTGTACTTTACCAAACATGATGTGTTTTTCCAGGGACTGATCCCTCCTGATAACATATCCAAAGTATATAAGATGTAGACTGGCCATTCTTGCTTCTAAGGAGCACTCTGGTTGTACTTCTTCCAAGACAGATTTGTTTCTTATTTTGGCCAACCATGGTATATTCGATATTCTTTGCCAACACCACAATTCAAAGGAGTCAATTCTTCTTTGGTCTTCCTCATTCACTGTTCAGCTTTCGCGTGCATATGATGTGATTGAAAATGCTATGGCTTGGGTCAGGGGCACACTAGTCTTCAAGGTGACATCTTTGCTTTTCAACACTTTAAAGAGGTTTTTCACAGCAGATTTGCCCAATGCAATGCATCTTTTGATTTCTTGACTGCTGCTTCCATGGCTGTTGATTGAGGATACAAGTAAAACGAAATCCTTGACAGCTTCAACCTTTTCTCCAGTTATCATGATGTTGCTCATCGGTCCAGTTGTGAGGATTTTTATTTTCTTGATGTTGAGGTGTAATCCATACTGAAGGCTGTGGTCTTTGATCTTCATCAGTAAGTGCTTCAAGTCCTCTTCACTTTCAGCAAGCAAGATTGTGTCATCTGCATAACACAGGTTGTTAATGAGTCTTCCTCCAATCCTGATGTCCCATTCTTCTTCATACAGTCCAGCTTCTCAGATAATTTGCTCAGCATATGGATTAAGTGGGTACAGTGAAAGGATACAACCCTGATGCACCCCTTTCCTGACTTTAAACCACCCAGTATCCCCTTGTTCTGTTAGAACAACAGCGTCTCGATCTATTTTACAGGTTCCTCATGAGCACAATTAAGTGTTCCAGAATTCCCGTTCTTCGAAATGTTATCCATAAATTTGTTATGATCTAAACAGTCAAATGCCTTTGCAGAGTCAATAAAATACAGGTAAACATCTTTTTGGTATTCTCTGCTTTCAGCCAGGCTCCACCTGACATCAACAATGATATCCCTGGTTCCATGTCCTCTTCTGAATCCAGCCTGAATTTCTGGCAGTTCCCTGTCAATATATTGCTACAGACACTTTTGAATAATCTTCAACAAAATTTTTACTGGTGTGTGATAGTAATAATACTGTTCAATAATTTCCGCATTGGGTTGAATCACCTTTCTTGAGCTTCCAGACTAAGACAGACTAGGAAGAAGGATCCAGCAGTTTACTTCTGAAAAAGAATTAACCAGTGAAAACCTTATGAAAAGTTGCTGCTAGGTGCCAGCAATGAGGAAGAGCAGAGGCTCATACAGGCTTTAAAGAAGTCAGAGGTATAATATGCATGTGCAAGAGCAATGGACTATGGGAGACATTTATGAAATAACAAAGATATGCCTACTCTTTAAATGACAATGAGATATCCTCTCTATTGGAAAATAAGCTGCTTTCACTAGAGGAAACCCAAACAGGTGATGCTATGTTTTCAGGAGAGATCTAGATTCAGTTGAGGCATAATATTGTAAAAAATATTCAGTAACGAGGTATAGGTTGTAGGGGACATTTGCACTGTGTTTTGAAATAATGTTTTTGATACTTAGTTTTAATTATATTTGCAGATTATTTTAATTTATCCCAAACATCTTATAGCATAACATGCCATTCTTGAACTATTAAATTTAAATCATCATTCAGACAGCTTCAAGTGAAAAAAAAAAAAAATCAACTTGGATACAAGGGTCATACAGTTTAACACTCTTTTACTCCTTGTGTTCACTTAAGTAATCGCAGAATGAAGTCCCTGGGTTACAAATGCTTTCATTAAAACTATATAGATAAATCATTGTTTCAGTAGCTTCTTTGATTTAGTATTATTGGTCTTAATTTTAAAGGAAGCCCTACTTTTTCTTTCTCTGTGGATAACCTATGGCTTCTTTTTTTCTTTTTAGAACTTTCTGCATAGATTTTTTATAGAATTCTCTCTAGATACCTGAGATTTAAAGAAGGTTGTCATAATTTGTGTAGGCATTGGTCTACTTCCATTAGTCTTCCCTGGAACCCTGCTGAACTCTTTCAATCTGCAGACATGTGACATTCTTTAACTTTTTTTTTCTATTGTATTTTTTACTATAGTTTCCTTTCCATTGTGCTTTGAGGTCTCTCTGGGGAACACCAATTATCTCTAGGTTTGATTCTTTTCTTGTTGCTCCATACATACCCGCTATGCTTGTTATTCTCATCCCTTTGCCCCTTTTCCTCCCTATTCTGAGACATATGTGTCCTCCACATCATTTTTACAGCATCAATTCTGTTACTCCCTTTCCCTAAAATATAAAGGCTTTTTTCCACCTGCTATTGCGTTTAATTTCAATATTTCCCTATCTCATTCATCTCCTTTCATTTGAATCTGACTCTCAGCCAGAACATTTGTCTTATGTCTTTTGTCTTATCATATCACATTTCATCTCTTCTTACAGAGGATCCAAGTCGTATTGAATTATGTTGAAAACAGACAGACATAGTCTAACATTTATTCTTTTTCTTACAGGAAGATTTTAACCAAAGCCTCTTATTTTTTCTTCTTCTCTAACAGTATAATCATCTTTTTTTTTTTTCTTTTTTTGGGTGGTTGTGGAATTTTTTCGGAGTACTAAACAAAAAATCAAACCCATTGCCATCCAGTTGATTTTGACCCATAGCGACCCTATAGGACAGGTTAGAACTGCCCTATAGGATTTCCAGGGAGCAGCTGGTGAATTGGAACGGCTTACATTTGTTTGTTTGTTTTCTTCTTCTTTGTCTAATAATCTTTATAAGTTGAAGATCTATTCAAGGATATAATTTTCTCCAAGTCGAAAAGTTCTCCTGGTTCTTCTCATTCTCTAGCAGATTATGGTTAGGTTCTGTATCATGGCATAGTGACATCGATCACTTTTTGAAATGCTTACCACACATTGGTTCATGGAAGTTTTATATTTGCCATTTTGAATACCTAGGATAGAATTACTACTCCTTTTGGTTTGTTATACTAGAGAAAACTGTCCAGATTTGTATATTTAAGAAATCAGCTGAAGATAGGCTAAACTTGAGTTAAACAAAATGTCAACTCTGAGATAAGTGTTTATTTGTTACATTCCTCCTCCCCTTTTTACAATTTCTTTTGAATTTTTTTCTGATATTAGAATTTCACTTGTATATTTGATCCCCCTATTTCTGGCAACAGAATCAATAAACTAAAACTATAAATCTAGTAACAGATGAGCAGGACATTTGGAACTGTAGTAAAGCTATATAAGAAAAAAAAAATTGAAAAATTGAACAATTACTCATTTTTTCCAGGATAAATATCAGGGAATCATTAAAGGCCAGAAATTTGGCACATGAAAGATTATAATTTGTATCATGTAATGAACATATCAGAGGCAAAAAAGTTCCTGAGGTATGCAGAACCTCAATCAAATGTCATGCATGTAGCTGTTCTGCAGTCATCAGGGGCCTGGTGAGGTCTCACTTCTAGAACATCAGATCACTGCAACAGTCCCAGGTGTCACACATAGAAACACTATGTCCCACAATGGGGAAAGGCACATTTAATCTCATGACTGTCTCTTTGTTATATAGAAAAACATCTCCCAAAATCTCTCCAGCAGAATTCTCCTAAGTTTCCATTGGCCAAGAACTGGTCCCATTACATGCAAAATAACAAAGGAAACTAAGAAAGTGAGTATTCAACATTTTCGGCCTCTGTAGTGAAAGGCAGCCTCTACTAGCACAGAAGAGCAATACACACTAAGATCACGTCACAGAGAATCCAACATGAATATATCTTTTCCTGGAACCTGGAAGAAGTGTTCAAATGTACCAACTCACTGTGATCCTCCAGAATTGTCTGCAATACAGTTAACGGTCTTTTCAAAAGTTCCCAAAGAAGATGCTTGCATTTAACTGATTCCAGTTGGTTTAAAAAATTGGAGTATAGCTTTTTCCTACTGCTGTGGCAATAGGCTAGCCTATTATCCTTGAATTATGTTTTGAACATTATTTAAATTAATATATCTAGAAAATGCCAAGGAATACTGAACCCTCCCAAAATAATTTACTCTCTGGGATTTTTAAAATAAGTTTTTATGCCCAGATTGGTACAAGACCCAGGATAGGATAAAAACAAAGCATATCTTAGTTTCATTGCCTTATTTGCTGCTTTTACCAAAGAGTGTCTCTACTTCTGTGTTGTTGCTGTCAGTTGCCATCGAGTTGGTTCTGACTCAAGGCGGTCTCATGCAAAACAAAACTTTGCCTTGTCCTGCATCATCTTCATGATCATTGGTAGGTTGGGGTCCATTGCTGCAGCCATTGTCTTAGTCCATCTCATTGAGGGTTTCCCTCATGTTCCCAGGCCATCCGCTCTACCAAACATGATGTTCATCTTCAGGGATCAATCGCTTCTGATGACACATCCAAAGTAAGCAAGTTGAAGTCTTGGACAATGTTCTGTGATCCACAGGGGTTATACTGACTAATTTTTCAAAGTAGACTGCAAGGCTTTTCTTCTCAGTCTGTTCTAGTCTGAAAGCTCTGCTGAAATATGTCCACCATGGGTGACCCTGCTGGTGTTTGAAATACTGATGACATAGCTTCCAGTATCATAGCAACACACAAGTCACGACGGCACAACAAACGGACAGGTGGGTGGTTGACTTCTTGCTTATCACATTTAAATTTTCTGTCATCAGAGGCAAAGTCTCCTCCTTTTCATCCTATTAGATAAACCTTACCATAGGTATATTCAAAACAGAAATATTAAACTGGAAAGATGATTGGCATAAAACTGTGTTTACGTACTTGAGGTTAGTGAGGAGAACACTTAGAATTACCTAACAGAGGAACTTCCTATGCATATTTTTCTGCTCTAGGTCTGCTGAAACTATAGCAGCAGTGTCCAATTTCTTATTTTTACCCTTCTCTTTGGACAAATCCCCAACTAGGCAACCCTATGATTTTGCAGGCTTTTGTTGTTGTTGTTATTATTTTTCTGTTGCTACTTCGATCCATGCCTATTAGCAGCTCTACTTCATGCCGCCTTTCAGTGTATTTTAACCATTTATCAAATTTTGAATCCTTGTCATTATCAATGCTTCCCAATATTACATTGTATTAGGGAAAACAATGAAGTCCAAATCAAAGCTGCCTACATAATTCAAGGCTTTCCTTGCATTCATATATCCCTACAAATTAGTAACTTTTAACAGGGTTCTGCATAAGTGTTCTCTAAATGTCAGACATTGTTGCTTATTAAGAGAAGAATCAGGTATAAGGCATCTCTTGATGTTGTCCTTAAGTCTGTCCAATACACATTATATCAAGTATTAATAGTCACCTATTTTTTGCTGCATTTGGGAAACAACTTTACTTATTTTCTTCAGTGTTGCCAGATTTTTTCCACTCACTTGAATATTCCCTTAGTTATTTTAACAAGTGTTGGCAGGAAAAATGGATAATTCTGCTCACTTCTGCATCCTAACTTGAAGTTCTTTTATACATTATTTTATATCACTAAAATTTGGAGAAAATATCTGGAAATATTTTTTCCCCAGAGAGAAAAAAGACACACTTTTATTCAACAGATATTCTTTTGAAATGATTGGACTCCATGTAAATCAACTTAACTCTCAGTTTTCCAATTTTCCATCTGTATATAATTTATTGTTGTTCAGTTGAAGATATGTGATGTTCTAGCAAATGCAAATTAATCTTAGAATTTACTAAGGCATAAAATAATTTCACAACAGGTGATCAAGAAATGTACTCTAAAATCAAGTGGTTTGGGAATATTTTATGACTTCTTTATCTAAGTGAGCTCTTAAGACACAAAAAGCAAAGAAATATTCACTTAAATCATCCACCAATGATTTCCTCTCCATGTCAAGGACACATCCAGTTGGTCAGAGTTTCTGTTTCTCAAACCATTTCCAGAGAGTAACATCATAATTAACCATTCCTTTCATCACGTGGCATACCTAACTAGACGACCGGAACACAGGATACTTAGATAAAAGAACAGGGAGCTACAAGTGAGATAAATTGACAAACACTCACATAAATATATAAATAAACTAAGAGTAATACCTGGAAAAACGCCTCATAAGAAGAAATGTATGTATAAAATCTGATTTTGTTTTTAAAACGTGTCAGTGGAAAAACGTCTACTGAGAAATCTTTTAAAAAAGACTTGCAACTTAAATAAACCATGAGGAATTCTGCAGGTAAAGATTAAAAGTATTCTCCAAATTACAATAAAGGTTGAAAGGCTATAGCACAAGAAAGCTTATGAAAATAGATGCAGGTGTTATGAAGAGAACATTTTAAGTATTTAGTGAACATTAAATTATACATATTCTGTAAGCCAGAAAGTTCATGCCTTGGTATTTACGCACCCCAGCAAAATTTCAGTGAAGTACACAAAGAGATGTGAGTATGTTCATGGCTGTGTGTGTGTGTTTGTTTATATTGCTATATTGTAAGTGCAGGAGTAGACAACAATTACAGTGTTCAATAATAAAGAAATGGGTAAGTAAGACATGATAAACAGAAACAACAGGATATTTTATAAAAGTTAAAATATACTACATCTTTTTTTTATGCGTAGGAACATTGGATCTCAAGACAGGTTTCAAAGGTCAGTATTAAGAGAAAAATTAAAAAAAATTATGATGATACTAATGCAATTTTATAAATAGGAAAGCATTATGGACATTATTTTGAATAAATTGGTATATAAATAATTTCAAGATATACGTTATGTACCTGTGAGTAGTGACTATCAGTTGGGGTAAGGAGAATGAGATAAAGAATTAGAGATGAATAAGAAAATAAAGCAACTCATAAGGGGATGTCTTTGGGAAAATGTGATATTCTACATACTGAAGATTATAATCCATTCAAATTTGTGAACCCAAGATCAAACCTTGTTGGCATAGTGGTTAAGTGCTATGGCTGCTAAGCAAAATGTTGGCAGTTTGAATCCACCAGGCGTTCCTTGGAAACCTTATGAGCAGTTCTACCCTGTCCTATAGGGTTGCTAGGAGTCAGAATAGACTCCACAGCAGTGAGTTTTTAGGGGTTTGAGATCAAATGTAGAAACAAAAGATGAATATAATAATATGAGATCAAATATTGAAAGTGTTAGTTAAACTACATTATTATTTTTAATCATTTCGTATTGAATAATAAACTCTAATATTAGAACCTCACAGTACATGTTATAGAAAACAAACAGTAAACAAACTCATTGCCAACAAGTCAATTCTGACTCATGGCAGCACCATGTGTTACAGAGTAGAACTGGGCCCCAGAGGGTTTTCTTGGCTATAGTCTTTACAGAAGCAGATTGTCAGTCCTTTTTTCCCACAGTGCCACAAGGTGGGTTGAACTACCAATCTTTCAATTAGTAGCCAAGTGCAAAACATTTGCACTGCCCTGGGACCCACATGTTATAGAGTTTGGTTTATGTAACAGTTATATTAATTACAGATAAACTATTTGAGGTATATACGTGTGTGTGTTTGCCTTTGTTCCCACAAATATGTATTTACCTCCACTGGAAAGCCACTGTGACCACGACTTCCACACCTCTATAATCAAGGAGCGTGTCTCATTCTTTAATACTATATGACAACTTCTCAGTATTTGCCACACTGGAAATTCTCTCCTTAATGATTTGCTTTCTTAATTAATTTCTATGTTTTCTTGTTGTTCTGATTTTCTTACTGCTTTCCCAGTTGCTCCTTTTCTTTCCCTTTTCCTGAGTTGCTCTCCTCTTTCAGGCCTCTAAATACTGTTTCTCCCATTTTCCTTTCATTCCATAGCTTTTCTCTTTGGGACCTCCAGTGCAAACCTCTTCATGTCCACTGGAATATCTCAAAGGACACTAACACTCCTCATTTCAAAATCTGCACATAAGATCTTTGCTATCCCAAACTTTGTCCTCCTCCAGCATTCCCTAACTCAATGAGCAGCCTCTTCACCTGAAATTTTCCTTCATCACCTCTTTCCCATATCCAGCCCACCGAGTGCTGTGCATACATGTTCTAATTATTTTTTCAAGTCTATCCATTTTTTCTTTTTCCACTGTAACAGTCTTTTCAGACCACTTCAGTATCTTTATGAATGACTTTGTTACTTCCACGCTTGATCTCTCCAAATCTATATTCTTCTCAACAGCCAGAATGATCATTCAAATATTAAAACCCCTTCCTTCTACTAGCCTGCTTGAAGCTCTTCAGCAGTTGCCTAGTGCTCATAGCACGAAGAACAAGTCTCCTAGCAGGGCCTGTAAGCCCCAACATCATCTGTCCTTTGCCTTCCTCTTCTCCTTCCTCTAACTAATGTCTTAAGCCAGCGGGGTAGGAACTGACAGGAAAACTTAGACCTCATGCCCCAACCGTGGTCTAGGCAATTCTAGCCATGCAGAAACATGGATCCATTGCTCTCAGAGCTCATCGTTTAGTAAGGGACGCCAGATTTAAAAAAAAAAAAAAAATTATATGTAAACTTAAGATTTTAAACTATTGGCACCTAACTCAAATGTTTTTAACACTATATTAACCAGACAGATGTTGTCTGTGGCTGGATTCAACCCACTGTGGCTGGATTTAACCCAACCTCTGTTCCAGATTCCTTAGATTTGTACATGTATGGTTATAAATATCAATGCCACATTGTGACAGCCTATAAACCAAATGCTTTACTTTTCTTTTTCAGTAGTTTTCATTATGATTAAATTAACAAGCAATTAAAAATTATTGCACAATATTTGTCTTTTGTGATTGACTTATTTCACTCAGCACGATGTCTTCAAGTGCCAACCAAATTGTAGCATGTATCAAGATTTCATCTCTCCTACTGGCTGAGTAGTGTTTCATTGTACGTAGGCACCACATATTCCCTGAAGTCTTCTTAAAACTGAACAATAGTTTAGCTTAACTAGTAAAAAAGCCTACCTTGAGCATTATGTTCTTTTAAGAACTCCCTATTTAGGATCACATTGACAACAGCAACTTGAAAGATTAGACAGAAATGTCAGGGGGCAGGAAGTTTATATTAATGAGGGAGAAACAGCTCAGGAAGAGGAGGGTGAGAATGGTTGCAGAACTCAAAGCATGTAGTCATGTGGCTAAATTGCACATGTAGAAACTGTTGAACTGGTGTATGTTTTGCTGCATATATTCTCAACAAAAACAACATAAATAAAACCGAGAAAAAAAGAATTAATGCACAGATAGGAAGACACAGATGGTTGATAAATTAAATAATTTATGTGCAATTTCAGCTTCCACAAGTTTAAAACAGGTGCTTTCAGAAAAAAAATTTAAAAAAACAACACAGACTCTGTGTGGGAGGCAGGAAACCTGGAAGGCAATAATGACAAAATTAACTGTTGCCTAAAAGCTTCCCTAAATTAGATGCAAGTTATTAGCATGAGAGAAACAGCACATAGAAAACAATGCAGACACAATAAAGCAGGGATAGGTACTCTCACCTGCACAAGTTTGATTAAATTCTCTCACTTAAGTTCTATATAAATCTTCACGGCAATTGGAAATATTTTGGAAATAACTCAATAAGCAGTTCTAAATGTGCAAAACAAAAGAGATTAGTAGTTGTCAAAAATAAACGAAAGGTTTCCCTATTCTTAGTCTCAAAGAGTATGTGATAAAATACTCAGAGGTTCATAGAAAGTAGAAACATGCCCAACTAAAAAGTGGCATAGGTATATATATAATCTCTCACAGCTGGAAATGGGAGCAACCAAAAGTTGTGTTTAGAGTCTTGTACTTCTTCAGAATTATCCTGTGTTAAAGATTGAAGTGAATTTTGAAACACAGAATCGGAGTTCCAGATAGCATGTATCTTGCCTATAGTAGTCTTCCAATAAATCTTTCAGGGTGAATTTCCCAAGTTATAAGGCAAGTTCTTTTCCTTCCATGTCAGAATAAGTGTTATCCCTTTTCCTGTTGTAGGAAAATCCTTTTACCTGTCCCCTGGATCACATTACATAAATGTCTCTTCTTAGATCTTCCTGAAACAATTATCTCTTTGGTTCCTGAGAATTGAATCTTTCACAGTCTTGACCTTTTTTTCCCTTTAATCTACAAATATTCTTTGTTTCATCTTTTTAGAAAACTTTAATCAACATTCTGTCTCACTGCCATGTTTCTTCCTCAGCAGGTCTACTCAGCCCTTAGTATTATCTTCCTTCCTCCCTTCAGAACCAAACTTCGAGAAAAAGGACTAATGTCTTTTTTCTTTTTGTCTTTTCCCATAAAGGAGAAGGATAGTCATATATGTTATCACTAAATAGTAGTTCCTGTTGGTTAAATAGTAAGTTTTATATTTAAAAGCTAGAAGATCAATCCATCGTCTCTTCCTTAATTCCTACTTTTAACATTCTTCATCTAAAACAAACAAACTAACAAACAAACAAAACAAACTTGTTGCAGCCTAGTCCATCCTGACTCACAGCGACCTTATGGGACAGAGTAGAACTGCCCCATAGAGTTTCCAAGGAGCACCTGGTGGATTCAAACTGCTGACCTTTTTGGTTGGCAGCCGTAGTGCTTCAGAACACCAGCAGGGTTTTCACCTAAAGTAGTTTATTTTGAATATGAAGTGCTAACGTGTGAGATTCTGTACTGTTTTATATGTTACCTAATTTTCTGATTTCTAATTTTTTTTAATATTAAACTATACTAGGGAAAAATTAAAACTTTCAGATAAAACTAGAGACAATGCAAGTTGCAGACTATGAAGCTGTCATCCAAAATTTATGTTCTACGGGGAGAAATAGACCAAAAACAAACAAAAAAAGCAGTTAAAAGAAGACATTGTCAGAATACGTTTTTAAAACTCTTTATCTACCTCATTACTTTCAGATAAAATTCCAAATATTTGAGTGTTATAGCTGTCAGTACACCATTGTGTGTGTGTGTGTGTGTGGCATATTCTGGTTCTTTCAAGGTTCTGGGATAACGACCAAACTTCCCCAAACACCCCAAATGGGATAAGTACAAGAAGAGACAGATCCATGTTGCTCCTTTTCACCAAACTTTCTTGTTTGTTAAAACCCAGTTCCAGCATCATCCCATCTGGCAAGCTATGCCTGCCTCCCATGGGGATTCTGCCTCTCCAGTGCATTCCTGTAGTATTTCTTCTTAATAATACTTTCAACCCTCCATTACAAAGCCCTGATGGCACAGTGGTTAAGAGCTCTCCTGCTAGCCAAAAGGTTGGCAGTTCGAATCCACCAATCACTCCTTGGAGACCCTATGGGGCAGTTCTAATTTTTTAAAGTTTATTTGTCTGTTTTTGCAAAAGAAAAAAATGTCAGGTGACTGAGCTTATTACTCGTTTTTGTATACTCAAGGTTTGGCATAGTGCCTAACACATAATAGATGCTCAAAGGCAGAAGAGGAGAAAAGGGAAGAGGGGAGAAAGATGAGAGAAAGGGAAGGAAGTGCCAAAGAATTGGCAAGCAACTTCTGAAAAACAAGAGTCCAATTATACAGGAAGTAGTTGGAAGTATATTTATAAAATGAAAAGGAAAGACTGGAAGAGATGTGGGACAGAAACTAAAGCTAAGAATTATCTTTAAGTTCACTGACTTCTGGGAATTTCAAAAGGCTAATAATAAGCAATAGGATACATATTTCTAAAGTTCTGCAATGTTTAATGAAATAGTAAAGCAAGTGACAGTGAGGGACCATTAAACATACACGGTGATGTATTTATCATGTAGTGGTAACCAAAGGCAGAGTCAGGCGTTTTTGTGCATTCGGTTACATACAACCAGAACTTTAAAATACTTAAAGGGTCAGAAAAAAAGAGGAAGAACCTCAATGAGGCAGATTGGCTCAGTGGCTGCAACAATGGGTTCAACCATAGCAACGATTGTGAGATGGTACAGGACCCGGCGGTGTTTCCTTCTGTTGTGCATAGGATCACTATGAGTCAGAACCAACTCTACAGCACCTAACAACAACAACAAGGGCTTAAAGTACAATAGCCAGAAATGAAATACTTATATTATGAATATATTTTAAATATTTAACTTACCAGCTAATTATGCTTCCTATTCTAGCAATAATTAAGATGTGTGGTTTCTTAACTTTGTGTATACTGATCATGCTCTATATGGAGATGTAGACAGTAATTCTCATTGCTATCATTATTACAATCATAGCTAATATCCTTTTACTTGGACACCCTCACTACAGAAGTGAAGCTCTATCTTTCATCTTTTGCTAATCTTTCTCATCTGCTTCATCTAATTAATATAGCTAACTTTAACAAATACATTACTATGTAGGTATTACTCTTATGATCTCAAACTGGTGTGAAGTCATCTGCCATTGGTTTGTTTCTGTCCTTTTCAATGTTATATTCACTATAAATGCAGCCACACAATTAATTTCTCCCTCCCTAAGCTCATATTATTTCAGTTACTTAAAGAACAATTTCCTGCTCACAAGAGAATTGGGCTGGAACTGTTATTTTTTGCATTTTCAAGTTCCTATTGAATGGCTCCCTTATATCTAGTTAACAATCTGTGTCTGCACTTAGAGGAAAACTGCAACCTTTCAGTGAATCCATCTGGGCCTTATTCCATTTTTAAATCTAGGGCATTTTTCTATTTGACTCCCTATTGGTGAAATGCTATTCAACTTGAATTTCAAGCATGTGAGTCATTTAATTGCTTTAAGAACCAAATTAAAGCACACCTTTTCCACCATATATTGTGTGTTTGCGTTCACGTGCATGCTGAAAAAGCCCAGCTTGCTTTTCTTCTAGGCATTAATTTTCTATAATGATGAGATATAGGGAGGTTTCAGACATGAAAGGGGAGCCCAAAGTATGGAATTAATGCGATGAGACTGGTTTCAAGAACATTTCTGCAATGTTAATATAATTGATATTAAAGTATGGACCCCTTTGTATTAGTTTTATATTGCTGCTGTAACAAATTATCACAAAAGTGGTGATTTAACTAATACAACTTAATTATATTACAGTTCTATAGGTCTGATTCAGATCCTACTGGACTAAAACCAAGGTGTTGGCAGGGCTGCATTTCTTTCTGGAAGCTCTTGAAGAGAATCAATTTCCTTGACTTTACCAGCTTCTTGAGGCCGGCTTCATTCTTTGGCTTATGCTTTCATTCCTCCATCTTCAAAGCCAGCAATGGTCAGTGGAGTCCTTGTTATGCTGCCATCTCTCTAGTCTTCTGTAGCTGAGAAATGTTCTCTATGTTTAAGGACCCATGTAATTTTACACTGAGCCCACCTGGATAATCCAAGACAATCTCCCTGACTCAAGGTCTTTAACCTCAGTAACATCTGAAAAGTCTCTTTTGCCATGTATAGGAAAACATTCACAGGTCTCAGGGATTAGGGCATGTCTTAGGTTGCGTTCTCTAGAGGAGCAAAACCAGTGAAGCATATATATAGAGAGAGAGACAGAGATTTAATTAAAAGAAACGTGTCATGCAGTTGTAGAGGCTGGCAAGTCCCCCAAAAGTTCAGGTGTCATGCTGTGGTTTCTCCTGACTTACATGGTTGCAAGGACTGCTGAACCCAAAATGAGCTGATTAGGTGGCAGGCTGCTGGGTCACAGAGCTGTGGGAGCCGACAAATCCCAAAATCTGCAGGTCAGACGACAGGTTACTGGCTTATATCCCAAGAGCTGGAGGTCAGATGATGACATGACAGATGCAGGATCCGGAGTGAGAGTGAGACTTTTTGGAACATCCATTTATATAGTGGAGACAGACCACACCCCAAGGAAACTACTTTTCAACTATTGGCTGCACATAGCAGATCTCATCATGGAGTTAATTCTATTAGATCTCATCATGGAAGTGATTACAGTGTATCAGATCTTATCATGGAGTTGATTACATTATATTACACTGTGGAAGAGCAATCAGTCCAATGTCTGCCATACCACTGAGAATCATAGTCTAGCCGAGTTGACATATAGCATTAACCATCACAGGGCATAAACATATTTGTTGGGTATGGGGGAGTGTATTATTCCACCTGTCATACTTCTAAACGCAGCTATTCTCTTATGCAAACCAGCAATATGAAGTGTAAGAATTTAGAAGTACAACAGTATCATAAAAATATAAGAGAAAATGTTAGATGTAAAAAAAGAAGAAAAAAGCAAGAACAAATAATAAATGATAACAATTCCACTTCATCTTGCAGCTAACCCAATCACTTTCCTTTTGCCATGTATTTATAGATACATTCATATCATTTGGCAATTGTTTTATTTAATAAATACAGTGAAACCTGTCAGAGCCAGAATGCAATAGGACTGCCTTGTTTTACCGGGTCTTGCAAGTTTGCTGCCTTTGACATGGTACAGTTACCACTTTTCTACCACTCTCTGTTTAGCAAAAAATATTTGAGTTTTCCTTCTCTGTGAGGTTTCCACCTTACACAGATTCTGGCTTTTGCAGGTTTTACTGTTTATATTATATATTTGCAAGTCATTTACCTTATTCCACAGCTTAGCTTTGCCACAATTTATTTAATGATTGCCCTATTGAATGAATTTATAAATAAATACTTTGGAATTAAAACTTTGAGCATTTTCTTGTATTAGTTAGGACTCTGGTTGCACATGATAGAAATGCAACTCAAAAAGCAAACCAAACAACAACAAAGCAACAACAATTTACTGGCTGAAGATCTAGGAAGTCTAAAAGGTGCATTCTGTTCAGAAATTTAGCTTTAGGGGTTAAACAATGTCATCAGGCACCTGTCTATCCAAATCTCAGCTCACTCTTCTCTGTTTCATTTCATTCACAGTTACGCTCCTTCAATATTATGGGAAGTTGGTATCTAGTAGCTTAAATCTACTATTCAGAAAATAGAGAATAGCTTTGCCATTTGTTTTAGAAAAGATTCAGTAGAGACATCAATTGGCCCAGTCTGGGTCAGGTATGTTTGGGGGTGGGAAGCAATCGGTATTGGTAAGAAGATGGGATATTCTTACCTCAGGCTTTAGTCACATAGTCCTTCTAGAGAGAATGAGAGTCCAGCCCTACTCAAACAACATAGACAAAAAGGAATTCTGTGGCCTAGAGAAGAGGTGAGTCCCCACAGGGAGGGAAACAAAAACTGTGTGTATTCCTGTGGAGTCCCTGAGTTGAAGGGTGTGTCCATTTCTAAAACTGCCAAATTTACATTCAGAAAGATTATAACATTTAGCACTCTTACCAGTCATATGTTAATAAAATAGTAAAGTAAGTAATAATAAGTGGCCCTTAAGCATACACAGTATATCCTAGCTCTTGTCATCTCTTGCCACTACTATGGTTCTAGCTTTCTTTAGAAAGAACAGCTTCTGGGATCTCATTAAAAAAACAAAAAAACAAAACAAACAAACAAAAAAAAAACCTCTTCCACTTGTCTCTTGAGCCTCCTGATGTACCAGTTTCCACCATTCCCTCTTTGGGCCCTCAGTTCTTCAGTCACTTATAAACTAATTCCATGTATTAAGATCCATTTGTTTGAAATCCCTGGAATGTACTTCTTTTTTTCTCTGTAAGCTATCTGATATAGTATTTTTAAAAATCATTATTGTTGTGCTTTAAGCACGGTTTTACAAAGAAAATTAGTTTTCCATTCAACAATTTGTACACAGGGTATTCCAAGACATTGGAACACTCTCCCCATTTCTGCCCTCGGTTCTCCATTATCTTTTGTCCTATTTTCCTACCCCTTCTTACCTTCTTGTCTTCGCTTTATAGTAGATTTTGCACTTTTGGTCTCATATAATTAACTGTTCTAAGAAGCTTATCCCTCTCAGGTGTTATCATTTATTTTGTAGGCCTGTCTACTGTTTGGCTGGAAGATGGTCTCTGGGAACGGCTTCAGTTTCATGTTAGAAGGGTGTCTTTACACCATAGTCTCTGAGGTTCTTCCAGTCTCTGTCAGACCAGTAAGTTTGGTCTTTTTTATGGATTTGATTTTTGTTCTGCATTTTTTCTCCCATGCTGTCCGGAACCCTATATTGTGATCCTGGTCAGAGCAGTCAGTAGTTGTAGCTGGGCACTATCTATTTCTTCTGGTCTTGGGGTCATGTAATCTGTGGTTTATGTGGCCTATTAATCCTTTAGACTAATTGTTCCCATGAGTCTTCAGTTTTCTCTGCTCTGCTTTGCTCCAGCCAAGATGAGACCAACAGCATATCCTAGATGGCTGCTTGCAAACTTTTAAGGCCCTAGACGCTACTTATTAAAGTGTCTTTATAAACTATGTTATGCCAATTGACATAGATGTCCTCTGAGTCTATGGTTCTTAGCCTTCAAGCTTACTAACTTTGCCCTGACAAGTGTTTAGTTATATCTCAGAAGTTTCCATGACTATGCTTCTTGTGTGTTCTATTGCCTATTTTAATATACACACAGCATCTACAAACGTGCTGATTCAGTATTTTTGCTGTAGTGGAGAGTTTATAAGAAAACTCTCTGTGGTTTAATTTACTTGATAGACATTTGTTATCACCAATTATTACAACAGATTCAAACACATCAATGATCATGAAGATGGCGTATACATAAGGTCACTATGAATGATTTGGAATCAACTGGATGACACCTAACAACAACATTGCCAGGCATTGTCATAGACATTGGAGATATATTTATTTTATATATACATATATATATACATATATATATACATATATATATATATTATATTGGCAAAAACCCTTGCTGTGGAGGTTGCCATCTAGTGAGTGGAGACAGATAATAAACACTACACATAACATATATAAAATATATAGTAGTTTAGAAGTTGATAAGAGCAATAGAAAAAATGATTGAGGTAATGAGATTCTTAAGTGCAGTGATATTTAAATGTAGTGAGTAGTCAGAATAGGCTTCAATGAGAGGATGCTATCTGAGCAAAAACTTGAAGGAGGTGAAGAAGAGATTTACGAGAAAATCTGGAGGAAAAGCATTCCAGGTAAAGGAAATGGTCCATGTAAAAGCCCTAAAGAGGGCATATGTTTAACATGTCCAATAAAGAGCAAAGAGGCCAGTACAGTTAGATAGGAATGATTTAGGGGAGAGTTTTTAATCTGAGGTGAGACCAGAGAGGTAATTGAATGACCAGATTACATTAAGCTTTATAGGCCATTTAAGGGCTTGGGCTTTTACTCTGAAAAGCGAACCTATAGGAGGATCTGAAGAGAAGAGTGACATAATCCTACTTAGGTTTTACAGGGATCGCCCTGACTGCTCCTATAGTAGAATGAAGATGGGAGAAGCAAAGGAAGATGCAGGGATATCAGTTATGAAACTATTGTAAATAAGCGGATGAGAGATGATGGTAGTTTTGAACCAGATGGTAGCTATGGAAGTGGTAAATCATGCTCAGATTCTGGATGTATTTTGAAGGTGAAGCCAAGTATATTTCCACATGCACAGTTTTTTGGGGATGTAAAACAAAGAGTGGAGTTTAAAATGACGCCAACATTTGTGGTCTGAGCAACTGGAAAAATGAATTTCCATCTGTTGAGATGGTGAAGACTGTAGAAACATCAGAAATTTGATCTTGTGTATGTTAAATTTGAAATGGCTATTAGCACAGTGGTTAAGAGCTACAGCTGCTAACCAAAAGGTCAGCAGTTCGAATCCACCAGTATCTCCTTGAAAACTCTATGGGGCAATTCTACTGTCCTATAGGGTCACTGTGAGTAGGAATCCACTCGACGGCAAAGTTTTTTTTTGTTTGTTTTTAGCTATCCAAGTAGAAATTTGAAGTAGACATGTGTAAGAATGGAATGTAGGGAGAGTTTAATGCTGAAGATGCACATTTTAGAGAAATCATCATGTAGACAATATTTAAAGCCTGGAGACAGAAGGTAATCACAAAGTACGTGTTTAGAGGAAGAGGAATAAAGTCCAACTAATTTTATGTCATTTCAAGTTAGAAGATCAAGCAGATAAGGTGGTAACAAGTGAAGGAGACTGACATGGAGTAACTAGTGAGGAAGAAAGAAAATCAAGGAACTGAGCTGACCTCAACTTCAAGAGAAAAAAAAAAATATTCAACGAAAGGGCATGATTAGCTGAGTAAAATGTTGCTGAGAATTGACCACTGGACCAATAATATAGAGACAACTCTTATTACTTTTGGTAGTATAGTAGAGAATATTCCCGATGGGAGTAGGTTTTGGAGAAAATAGAAGAGGTTGTGAAAGCAAGACAGGAAAGGGAAGGAAGCCAAATGACGTATTATCGAGCAAATCCCCACTGTGAACAATAGGGGATTATCCCACTGGGAAATTCAGGAGCTATCCCAAGAAAGAGAAAAAAATGTCCAAAATATGTATTTATCATTTCCCATCTGTCATTGGAGCATTTACCTAAGGTACTTCCAGTTTCCTCTGTGTGTGTGAAACAGCTATCCCTGGCCATAGGAAAAAACCCTCAGGCAGAGTCATGTTGCAATTATAAAGGTGGGTGCTGGGGGGTGTGATAGAGAACAAACAGCATCTGCTACTGTTAATGCTTCTTCCATTTGGGACAAGATATGAGTCTACCAAACACAGAGTTCAAATACTTTAATTACCGAGAAATGGGAAATGGAGAAATTAAGCGTTCTTTTTTTTTTTTTTTTTTTTAAATAGGAGTTCAGTTAGGTGTATGGAATGGAACGGAATGGGATGGAATAGAAGCTACTAGGTATTGAAAACAAACTGATAAATCATTGTGGGAGTGCCAGGCAAACTTCTTCAGGTGAGAGAACTTATGCAATAAGGGAAATCATTCAAAAAGTTAACATTTGTATATACCCCTTCCCACACCAATCTTAGGAAACTTTGTTTTATTAATTCAGCCTTCAGAACAAAAGACAATTTCCATATTATTTTTCCAAAATATAAAAATTATGACATGTTAGTTAACCCAAAATGTTAGTTAAAGGCTTTGTATTTCAGGAAACAGGAGGTCATCATAAGCTAGATTAATTTAGAAGGAAATGGTGTTTAAACTAGCCTGAATTATCACTTGGTCACCAGAGACAAGAAATTCACAGAGGTTTCAGAGAAACTAGAATCAAGAACTGAAAAGTTATTCATTAGATACAGAGTCATATATCTCCTTTACGATGTATTTTTTTTTTTTCAGCCTTTGGTTCTCTCTCTCTCTTTCTCTCACCTTTTCAGTTTGTCTTTCTTTTGTTTTTCCAAGAATGTGTTAACTATTATTGCTATATAACAAATTATCAACAATTCGGTGGCTTCAAACCACACTAATTTGTTATTTCACCATATCCATGGTTCAGGAGTCTTAACATATGTTGACTGCTTCCTGTACCCAGGTTTCAACTGGCTGAAATCACAATGTGAACTCGGGCTGCAATCTCATCTGAGGTTAGGGGTCCCCTCATCCAAGATCACTGGTTGCTGGCAGGATAGAGTGCCTTGTGGCTGGAGGATGAAAAGCAATTGGTTAATTTAAATCCAGGAAGATAATCTCCTTATTCTTCTAATCTTTTCTTTCAGGAAAGGTCAAGTCCCTTTTAGTGCTCACCTGATTAGGTGAGGCTCAACCAGGATATTCTCCTTTTTGATAAACTCAAAGTCAACTGATCAGGGACTTTAATTATATCTGCAAAATACCCTCCTGTTTGTTACATAATATAACTTAATCACTGGAGAGAAATCCAACTTATTCACAGCACTGTCTACACTAAAACTGGAGAGGATTGTATAAGGCATGTACACCAGGAAATGGGAATATGGCCCTAAAATGTCAGGCTTTAAAAATGTCAGTTCAAAATTGATTCTAAATTCTTAGGAAGAGCACTAAATGATAAAGCTGGGGTCTGGTGAACACCTCTGACTAATCAGTTATGTCTTGTGCTGTTGAGCCTTGATGTTGGTGTGCTCAAAGTAGAGGATGTTCACAGTGCTCAGATAATGGGGAGACTTAGAAGGAGTGACTACTGAGGAAGAAAGAAAACCAAGGAATTATGCTGCCCTGAAAGTCAAGCAAAAGCAAAAAATAAAAAATGCATTCAGGGGAAGGGCAAAACCAGCTGAGTAAAATGTTTCTGAGAACTGATAACTAGATGTAGAACTATAAGAAATAATCACTATTTCTATTACACCAAGCAACCCTCGACTGCCTGTAAATACACACATCCCCTTGCATGCAAACATGGTCACCTTCCCCTGTTTCTAGATTCCTGTTGTAAACTACTGGCCGTCCATCCACTATAGTCTAAAATGGTGGTATTCAAACTTTGGTATGTATCATAATGACCAGGAAAGCTTAAAAAAAATGTGTACATATCTACTTATACTCTAAACCTACTAAGACAGGATCTACAAGGTATCTGTTTTATAATAATCTTCTCAGATTTTTTTTGCATATTTTGAGAATTTTTGGTAAATTTACCCAGAATCCAAAATACAATAGGGGGAAACTGCCAAACTGCAAAAAATAATTTCCATTTAATAAAAGCTGGAAAGGATAAAACTTATAGAACAGCATCACACATTGACCGTTAGTTGAAGCCATTTACATTTTCAGAGAACTATAATAAGATAACTGATGGAGTCAGTGACTCTCTTGGGCCTCATTGTGTTGAAACAGCTGTTCTGGGGGTGATTTTGTTGGTCAGCAAATCTGTTCGCTCTGGGTTCTGACAGCTGATAAAAAGGTACCTTGCCTGGATTCTTTAAGGTCAACAGAAGATGGGCAGTAACACTAGTTTGTGGTAGGTAACTTACAACTAGTATTGGCATCCTTTGCACTTATAAAATAGCTTAGGGATCATCTGAATGCCCAAGACTCTCAGTTTTCTTGGTCTGAATCAAGCAAAACCCATGTTTAATATATTTGGGATTTTATGGAAACACATACACACACACACTTACAAAGGCCTGGAAATTTCTTTGATGCTAAATAACATTATTCTAGAGTTCTACATGAAAAACAATTAGATAGGCCACAGCTGACATTTCAAAATAGACTTGTACAAGCCAGACTGGTAGAACATTTTACAGTGGAGAGTTCACCGTATTTATGGTACATGTTCTGGGCATGTTGTTTCAATTTCTCTCTGGTCTCTTAACCATACCTATGCAAATTTCTAGTACTTTGCTCTTTTTCAAATAGGGCATCAACCTGTGCTACGTGCACAAATAGAAACAGAGAATTTACCCACTGCAATTCAGAAAAACACGTGGTTAATTTCATGATTACGTTCAATACAGTGAAGTGGTTAAACTTATAGTGGTTTTGGCGTTGAGCAGAGATGGATTAAAATCCACCTCTACCACTTTGTGTAAATTTCATAACACTCTAGACCTTAGTTTACTCAGACCTATAAAATAAATGATAAAATCATAGATCTTTTTTAAATTTTTGTGAAACTTAAATAATGTATATAAAGTACTTGACTCTCAGGGATCATGAATATTTTAATTATCCTGATCATTGTTATTACAATTATTATTAATCTCACTAATTTGTATCTCAGTAATTTCAGAGCATTGGTCCGCTTTTCTCTCTTTTTCTGTACAGCTAGCCAAGCAGCTTTGGACTTCAGCTGTCCTCTTTTAGACATGTACTATTTAAGAGCTAATCAACACAATTTGATTTTATTTGGCTTCTGAGTCTCCTAAAATGTTATCTTAAACTGAAAAGAAACCAAACCCATTGCCATTGAGTCGATTCTGACTCATAGCGACCCTATAGGACAGAGTAGAACTGCTCCATAGACTTTCCAAGGATTGCCTGGCAGATTTGAACTGCCAACCTTTGGGTTAGCAGCCGTAGCACCTAACCACTATGCCACCAGGGTTTCCTAAAAAAAAAAAATGTTATCTTAGGAGTGTATATTGCCTGAATCCCAAGAGGCAATAGAAGATCACTTGACTAATACATATTTCCATCACGCATATACATATTTCAGGCATAATCAATTCCCCATTCCAGGATAGAGAAATCTTCACTTGCTCTACTCCCCATCCAGGTGTGGTTCTGTAGTATATTCTTGCAATCCCAAGCTTTGAACCAAATTTCTGAGTTAGTCAAGACTCTTGTTTGGGAGAAAAAATCAACCTAGTTAATGTAAAAGGGAAATTTATTATAAGGTATAATCTACAGAACTTAAACATTGGAAGTAGTTCTCTTAGACTCCACATAATTTTAAGGTTCAAAATTAAAAAGGAAACAAGAAACATGGAAATTGCTATTTATCTCTTGAACTCTCTCTTTGGATTCATATACTTCCGAGCTTCTCTGTCTCTCTCAGTCTACTTCATTTCCCACTGTCTTTCTACCTAATAATGTTCACTTCTTCATATACTTGGCTTATTTAGGATAATGACAAGGCTGCTATTTCCAAAAAAAAAAAAAGAGAGGTCCAAATTTCAGTAGCTAAAAAAAAGAGTTATCTTTCACTCTCACATATAAAAGCCCCAAACTGAAAATTTGAAGTTGGCAATCATTCGATGACTCAGAATATTTTTCTAAATTCTGTATCACCCAGATATTGTCTTCTTCTGCAGCTCAGTCTGGATTATAAATATGCTCATATTCCAACACTTTGGGATACATGAAGAAATGTACACACACAATGGTTTAAGGCCAAGGTCAGCATTCCAAAAGTAAGAATTCAGTCTGTTGCTATACTCAGTCCAAGCATGACTGGAAAATACTGTCTTTACTTAGTCAAATGAAGACTAACAATTTCTACCTCAATTTTTGAGACCCTCAGAGGCAGTATCACTTCGGAATTGACTTCTCTTCTTTAAAGAAATCTGGGATACTAATTAGCTTCTTTAAATCTCATTTCTAAGTTTTCAGCAGAGAGAATCTAAAAATGACTACTTTGGGTCAGGTATCCATTCCTTAACCAAAAATTTATGGATAGAGGATAAGTGACTTAAAGCAAACACATTTATCAATGTCAATATCTAAAGTCTGAGAGTGATTCAGAAGTGGGGAATTATAAATTGAAAAGATACCCCAATAGTTATTTACTATGTATATATATGAAAGCAAAGATGTCACTTTGAGGACTAAGGTGCACCAGACCCAAGCCATGGTATTTTCAATCGCCTCATATTCATGCAAAATCTGGACAATGAATAAGGAAAACTGAAGAAGAATTGATGCCTTTGAATTATGGTGGTGGCAAAGAATATTGAATATACCGTGGGCTCCCAGAAGCAGGAACAAATCTGCCTTGGAAGAAATATAGCCAGAATGCTCCTTAGAAGCAAGGATGGTTAGACTTTTGTCTTATATACCTTGGACATGTTATCGTGTGGGACCAGTCCCTGGAGAAAGACATCATACTTGGTATAGCAGAGGGTCAGTGAAAGAGAAGAAGATTCTCAATGAGATGGACTGACACAGAGGCTGCAATGATAGGCTCAAGCATAACAAGGATTGTGAGGATGTTGTAGGACTGTGCAGTGTTTCATCCTGTTGTACACAGGGTCATTATGAGTTGGAACCGAGTTGATGACATCTAACAACAACAACCTATGTATGAGTTTTAAATTCTGTGTAGCTAAAATAATCCTGAAATCAAGTACAGATAATATATTCATAAACAGAAAACTATAGACTACATAAATTTAATTATTTTTTATCTACAATACTACCAAACTAAATTTTTTAAAGACATTTATACAATAAAACACAATGTTGTAAATATTATTCATTTTATAAATGCAAGGGTATTTTATAGAAAGACTCTTTTGTTACAATTTATTGCCAAATTAGAGACACTATTGTTATTACCTCTGTATGATGAAAAGACATTTGAATTATTAGCACACATTTTCTATTTAAAAACATACCACTAGGAATAGATGGACTTATCACTAAAAAGGAATATTATATCTCAAAACTTTTTAGTCTTTTATTAGATCTGGTGACAGCCTTTCCGTTTTTAACTCAATGGCAATTGTGCCATTGAGTTGATTCTGACTCATAGCAACCCTATAGGACAGAGTAGAACTGCCCCATAGAGTTTCCAAGGAGTGGCTGGTGGATTTGAAATGCCGACCTTTCAGTTAGCACCTGAGCTCTTAACCCCTCAGAAAGCTCAAAAATGCTAACCCAATGTGATGTTTAGGTTGGCCTAGGGATCAAGCCCTTGCTTGAGTTCACCAGGACATGAATGTCAGGGCTTCTGCCCTCTTCCAATATCCTAAGGGAGAAAAAAAGTGACAGAGGATAATCTTCTGTGTGGGTAAGAAAACTTTTCTGGAATTTTCTTGAATAGGGAAAGTGGAAATTTTATTTTACAAAGCTACTAAGTAGCCCCAATATTGATGATACCAATAATATCTATTACTTCTTTTTTTTTTTTCTATTGACAAAATAAAAGACAAGAAAAAACTGCATGTTTTGCTAAGTTTGCGGTGCTTCAGATATTTTCAGGAATAAAGAAGGGACACCTTAGGTTATTTTCAATTGAGGAGCCTCTTCTTTCTTTGATATTTCATAATATCAACTAAATTCATAATTGAGTGGCAAATTCCAGCACTTAGTCTAGATGTGTGACTGTTTGCAGACAGATAGACCTCCAAACATAAAATATAGCACTCAGCTATACACACATATTATTTGCTCTTATGTAAAAAGGAGTTATTGATTCTTATATCTATTTATAAATCAGTTTTATAGTCATGCAATCAAGGTTCAGTGAGAGTTCCTAATTCAGACTTGCAGAAACATTAGACATGAAATATGTTTAAATCTAAACAAGTGGCACTAGTCTCAAAATTTGCATTGCTACTTCCTATCTTTCTGGAGATAAATTTTTTCCTATACTATACAATGCAATCTGTATTTCTAAACCTTGTAAGACCACAATAAGAGAATAAACTTGCTTCGAATATATCTGTTTTAGTACGAAAAAGAAATTTCCTATTCTTGACTTTCAATCTTTACTAAGCATTAATTTAGTATCTAGATTCTAATTGTTTATTTGTGTATTTCTAAACTGCTTAGCTATGGGGAACCCTGTCAAGGACTGCCATGATCAGTTGCTTCTAGGCCTTGTAAATAACTGTGGACTTATGCAAGTCTACAAATAGGTCTTTTTTTATATAGTACTTATGCAACGGTGTATATGAGATGCTTAGTCACTATTATGTAACCATTGAGCAATGTAGCAAGATAATGCTGATGGCATAATAAATTGCATTTAGGATCCAAGCATTATTAGATCTGGCATCCGGCTTCAAAAAAGCAAATTTTGCAAATGACCAACATAAGTTGCTGGTGTTTCAGGGTGACATAGTTGGGGTATAAGAGAATGCTTGCTAAGCCTTATTCTCTGCTTCCCACAGTCTGGCAAAATCTTACTTTGGCAGGCAGAATGTCATACCACTAATCCCAGTGCATCTCCATTTAGGAAACTGGGAATATATAAAACTCATTGAATACTAAATATTTCCCACCCCAGCTTGATATCTTCTGGTAGTTTTAACTAGAAAATGATCCTTTGAGCATATTTTCAAAGAAAAAAACCCAGTGCCATCGTTGAGCATATTTTAGCTAATTATAATTTCTTTGACATTTATATGTCATTTCTGCCAAGTTATCAAACCCAGTTTTCTGTAGGACAACTTTAGCAGCACACTCTGATGCAAATGGTAGAAATTCAGTGGTTATTAACCAAGTGAAGGGGTAAATAATTGCCACACCCTTGAAAGGATCTTTGCGATCGCACTGCTGGATTCGATAGCTTTCTAGCAACCTCTCTCTCCAGTGTTTCCTTTTATAATTTATTCAGCACACTATTTCCAAATTTTCTTTCCTTAAATAGCATATTTCCCATGACATCATCTTGCATTCAAGTATTGATGATTTTTGTGGAATCTATTAATGTGAATTCAATTTTACATTTGTTAATGTTCAGAATATGTGATCAGAACTTTTACGGACTAGGTATAAAAATGATTCAGCAATAATAAAGTTAATGGACCCATGTTTTGTTGGTTGTTTTGTGAGCATTGCCCACTGTTTGTTTAGTGATTCATCTTGATCATATTTAAGGTAAGTGAGAAAAACTGTCTAGTTGCAGAGCTATTCATTTTATACAGAAAATTACAAATTCCAGTTATCTCTTCTTCTGTTGCTCATTACAAAGGAGTGAATTTTAAAAAGACCTGTTTAAAAAATTATTAGAGAAGAAGGAATAAGGAATAAGAAGTAACAAAAAAATGAATTTCCAATTGATGTGAAAATTTAGGAATTTTGTTTTAAATAAATGGGTAATTACACAAAGATAAGTAAATCCATCCTTTTAAGATAAACCCAGTGTTCTAGAGCAGAGGCATTAAGATAATCGGTATCCTTTTAAAGTATGACATTGGAGGATAAGTACAATATAAAAAGGGAATAGTACCATACATTACCGTAATTTAATTTGATTTGTAAATAATGGGTTCATACGTTTACAAACAAAATAACCTGTAGTAATTTTGCATTTATCAGTAATTATTCTCCTCTAACTATATAAGCAAGATTAGAAATGCAATAACAAATCAACCATGAGTTAGTCAATCAGGAAACTTCAGTGGCCTTTCTCAATTAAGTGAGATGATGCCAGAAAAATTGTTTGTAGAGACTGGCATTACCAGGTAGAAGGTTAGTATCTCATTCCTTGGTTGAACAGCTACAAAAGAGGCAAAATTTCTCTTCTTCCTTCTGGGCACATTTGAGCAGAAGTAAAGGAAACCTTAGGGAGTTTTTGGTTGTAAAGTGCCCTAAATTATCACTTTTAAAAAAGATGCATGAGCTCCCCATTGGCCAAATGAATGCTATAGAAGAAGGCTGAGCAGCCTGCTGCGTGGGAACACCCTTAGAGACAGAGAGGAATCTAAAGTGGAGAGCTGTGAAGTCAGGGGACAGACCAAAAGAACATCTTTGCTTCTGACACCAGTTGCAAGTTTGGGGATCCTCAAGTTTATCTTGAGATTGGATAACTCACTAGACAGACTCATACAAACCATTGAAAGTATTTATATATGTGAGATAGATAGATAGGTAGATAGATAGATGATAGATTAGATAGATAGATAGATAGATGATAGGTAGACGATAGATAGATAGATGATAGATAGATAGATAGATGATAGATAGATAGATAGATGATAGATGATAGATAGATAGGTAGATGATAGATAGATAGATGATAGATCGATAGATGATAGGTAGAGAGGTAGAGAGACAGATAGATGATAGGTAGGTAGGTAGAGAGGTAGGTAGGTAGAGAGGTAGGTAGGTAGGTAGAGAGATAGGCCAATAGATAGGGAGATAGGCAGATAGACAGACAGACAGACAGGCAGGAGACAGGCAGGCAGACAGGCAGGCAGGCAGACAGACAGACAGACAGGCAGACAGACAGGCAGAAAGACAGGCAGACAGACAGGTAGGCAGGTAGGTACGCAGGCAGGTAGGTAGGTAGGCAGGTAGGCAGATAGGCAGGTAGGTAGGTAGATAGATAGATTAGATAGATAAAAATATATAGATTAGATGATTAGATAGATAAAAAAATTTTTTTTTTTATAATTACAGTATAAGAATACAGATTAAAACCAGCCAAGGAAAGAGATACATGGAGCAGAAGGAGCAGAGTACAGGAGGATTCCAAACACAGAACTTCCTTTTGTCCTCTCCCAGTGAAGTCAGGGACAAAGTTAACTTCTCCTAGGAATGATGTGTGACGACATGCTTGGAGTATTGCCAAGCAGGGAAGCTCATCTGAGCCTTGGTGTCCAGAGTCTTTATTGGGGCTCCATCATGTAGACATGGTACATGGCTGTCCATCTCCTGCCCCTCCAGAGACTGACCCACATGACCCAAAGCCCCTACCAAAAAGACACTTTTTACCAGGGAGGTCATTCAGAGAGCTTAATGAATACTTCCAGGAGCTAAGAGCAAAGGCCAGACCCCTCTTCGGGCAAGGTTAAATTTTTTACTACAGAGTCTCCCTTACCATATGTGGACAACATTCATAGGGCCTTCTGAAAAAGTCATATATATGCCTCCACTCTAAGTAGCATGGTCACAAAATGTACCATTCAAACTGGAACATAATTAAGAATAAAAGAAAATACACCTTAAATCATCATGCTTGAACAACAGGCATGAACTAGGATTTTATCAGGCAAACCATCTTACCTGAGAAAGTCTGTGTATAAATGCATGTCAGACTAAGAGCATAAAAAGACAAGGGAGAATTACAAGAGTTCCCATTAAAACAGATGCTCCTCCCTTGATATTCCTTCTTCCTACGTATCACAAAAAAGTGGGGGAAAGATAGTTCAGAAAAAAAATGGATGAGAAAGTTTAAAGAGTTAGTATTTCTTACCACGATTAGTACTCTTTAGCATGAGAATGAATTTATATTTAGCCTATCTTGGAACTGAGTTTAAAAATCTGAAAAAGGCTAGAAAGCCATATGACTGACCAAGATGTTATTAACAGAGAGGAAAAAGAATTTAGACATATTGCCTTTGATGGCAAAGATTGGAAAAAAATAAAATAAATCTCATAAAGCTTACATTGTTTAATAAACTGCTGTGTTTATGATAAATTGCTCAGAAATTTCACAATTATGTCATTAAATAAGCACCAGAAGTGTATGCTGGACTCTTCCAAACTCCTAGATACAAAAAATGTCAACTCCAATGAAGAGGTAAATTTATGAGTTTTGAAAAACTATAAGAGAAGCAAGTTTCTGAGATCAGAAAACAACTATTCCATGTTGAGTTTGTTAATCTTGGGATAACAAGCTAACAGCTGAATATATGAAGCTAGAATTCAGGGATCGGGAAATCTAGATATTTAGATTTGGGAGAGGAAATCAAGAAATTTAAATTTTAGAGATTAAGAAAAATGTTGTATGGACAACAACAAAACCAAAAAGACTGAGAAGAAAAGGATAACCAGGAGAGAGTGTTGTCATATAATCAAAATGAAGAAAGCCTATCAATAAAGATACCTTGAGGATAGGGGTGCATAGTCAATTAATGTAATTGCTGTCAATAAGTTTTACACCTGTAAAAAGTTGAATTGGTAAAAGTTGTATGATTGACATATTTGCAAAAAAAAAAGAGTAGTTGGTAATTACCAAAGATCAGGCAAGTTGTGGAATGGCATCATGGACATCATACATAAATTAAAAAAAAAAAAAATTCATCAAAAATGCAGGGAAAAAAAAAAGAGCAAAATTGATGTCCGAAGAGACTGAAACTTGCTCTTGAAGTAGAGTGGCTAAAGCAAAAGGGAGTAACGATGATGTAAAAGAGCTGAACAGAAAATTTCAAAGGGTGGTTCGAGAAGACAAAATAAAGTATTATAACAAAATGTGCAAAAAGCTGGAGTTAGAAAACCAAAAGGGAAGAACATGCTCAGCATTTCTCAAGCTGAAAGACTGAAGAACAAATTCAAGCCTCAAGTTGCAATATTGAAGGATTCAATGGACAAAATATTGAATGATGCAGGAAGCATCAAAAGAAGATGGAAGGGATGCACAGAGTCACTGCACCAATAAGATTTGATCAACTTTCAACCATTTCAGGGGGTAGCATTTGATCAAGAACTAGTGGCACTGAAGGAAGAAGTTCAAGCTGTAATGAAGGCATTGACAAAAAACAAGTCTTCAGGAATTGATGGAATACTAATTGAGATGTTTCAGCAAAAGGATGCAGTGCTAGAAGTGCTTGGTGGTCTACGCAAAGAAATTTGGAAGACAGCTACCTGGCCAACTGACTGGAAGTGATCCATATAGGCACCTGTTCCAAAGAAAGGGATACAACAGAATGAAGAAATTATCAACAATATCATTAACATCACATGCAAGTAAAATTGTCCTGAAGATAATTAAAAAGCAATTGCAGCAGTACATTGATGGGGAACTACCAAAAATTCAAGCTGAATTCAGAAGAGGATGTCGAAGAAGGGATATAATTCCTGACATTAGATGGATCTTAGGTGAAAGCAGAGAATACCAGAAAGATGTTTCCCTGTGTTTTATAGATTATGCAACGGCATTCAACTGTGTGGATGGTAACAAATTATGAATAATATTGCGAAGAATGGGAATTCCAGAACACTTAATTGTGCTCCTGCAGAACCTATACACTGCCCAATATGTAGTTTTTTGCACAGAACAAGGGGATACTCATGGTTTAAAATCAGGAAATGTGTGTGTCAGAGTTTTATCCTTTCACCATACTTATTTAATCTCTGGAAATCCTGGTGGAGTATTGGTTAAGTGCTACAGCTGCTAACCAAAAGGTCAGCAGTTCAAATCCACCAGATGCTCCTTGGAAACTCTATGGGGTAGTTCTACTCTGTCCTATAGGGTCGCTATGAGTCAGAATCGACTCGACAGCAATGGGTTTGGTTTTTGGTTTATTCAATGTCTATGCTGAGCAGATAATCTGAGAAACTGGACTATATGAAGAAGAACAGAGCATCAGGATTGGAGGAAGACTCATTAACAGTCTGTGATACGCAAATAACACAACCTTGCTTGTTGAAAGAGAAGAGGACTTGAAGCACTTACTGATAAAGATCAAAGACTACAGCCTTCAGTATGGATTACGCCTGGACATAAAGAAAATAAGAATTCTCACAACAGAACCAGTAAGCAACATGGTTATAAACAGAGAAAAGATTGAAGTCAAGGATTTCATTTTACTTGGATCCACAGTCAAAGCCCATGGAAGCAGCAGTCAAGAAATCAAATGACATATTGCATTGGACGAATCTGCTGCAAAAGACCTCTTTAAAGTGTTTAAAGGCAAAGATGTCACTTTGAGGACAAGGTGAGCCTGACCCAAGCCGTGGTGTTTTCAATCACCTCATATGTATGTGAAAGTTGGACAATGAATAAGGAAGACAGAAGAATTGATGCCTTTGAATTATGGTGTCGGCAAGGAATATGGGATACACTATGGACTGCCAGAAGAAGGAACAAATTGTTTTGGAAGTAGTACAACCAGAATTCTCCTTAGAAGAGAGGATGGTGAGGCTTTGTCTCATGTACTGTGTACATGTTATCCGGAGGGACCTGCCCCTGGAGAAGAACTTCATGCTTGGCAAAGTAGAGGGTCAGCAAAAAAGAGGAAAATCCTCAATGAGATGGACTGACACGGTGGCTGCAAACATAGCAACAACTGGGAGATTGGAGCAGGACCCGGCAGTGTTTCATTGTATTGTACATAGGGTCACTATGAGTTGGACTGATTCAGGGGCACCTAACAGCAACAAGCAAAACTGTATGCTGTTTGCTTCCCCCCCCCCCTTTGAATTATCCAGGGAATAGTATCTGGAAGAAAGAAACACTGATGATTATTTAAAATCTTTACATGTGCCTACATTAACCCTCCTCCCAAAAATACTTTTCTGTTTATTTTTTTTATTTGATGATATATTCAATGCACATGCCAATATTGTTTTCTAAATTTTAGTAGTAGGAAGACACTAGTTTTATAGAAATAGTCTAAACAAAATTATAATTAAGTCTTAAACTTGGCTTTCTTGCTTTGCTAACAATAAATATTTATTTAAGCAACGATATTGTGAAAGAGTAGTGGCTTGGGAATGAGGAAAAAGGCTTATTAAATGGTGCAACTGCATTCGATGGTGTTTGAATTTCACTTCAGGTAGAAAATGAATTTTTTTACTTTGTTGTTTTTACTCTTTTCCTATTTCTTCTTTTTATTCATCATATAACCTTTATATTGCATTGAATATATTAGGTTGCATAGAATCAAAAAGTAAAAATAAAAGGATCTCTAATACATCCAATAAAATTTTGAAAAATGTAACTACTTTATACTAAGAAGTTCCCAGATACTCTGGAGTTTGTGAAATATCTGAAAAGACCACTGTAACAAAATTTTGTTGTTTGATCTATGCCTCAAGGACAGAATGGTTATTATTCAGCAAGCCAAAGCAGACACGAATGGATGCCCTCATAAACAAAATGCTGGAGGCTATCTACATCATCTCCAGCTTTATTCCCTAAATTCCCTTTTTTGCTGTTCTAGGCCAGGCACATCAAATGATATATTGCCTTTCTGGAATGTCAGAGAGGGTAGCGATTACAACCAGAGAACATGTTAATCAGCAGAATTGATATGTTCGTGTCTATATTCTCATTTCTTTCCTTTTCTTTTCCCTCTCTGTCTTGTTTATATCTCAAGCTTGCTCATCACTGAATTTATTGCAGCATGGATTTTTGCCCTTCCTCCATTTCATTCAAAAGCAAAGCTGTACAAATTGTAAATCAGAAAAGCTACATACACAAACACGCAGACACCCACATTTAAATTATATGATAAAAATTGTCCTGTATACCAAACTAAGTAATACATAGGGTTTTTTTTTTTTTGCCATACATAAAACAGTTAAAGTTAGTAAATTTTGTTGATAAATATATATAATGTATTTACTATTATTTATAGTTATAATAGTAATTATATACTATTTATTACATGTATTTTCATATACTAAACACTGTGTAATGCATAGATAAATTAGACAAATTATATTTTTATCTTCATGAAATTTGAAGTCTAATAGGAAAACTAAGACATTTACCCAAAGAAAAAATAAAGGAAATGTAAAAAACACTTGCTTTTGAAATAAACACAACATTATAGATTTTAGAGGAGAGACATACCTCAATGTGTGTTGGACTTAAAAAATACAAATAAAGAAAAAAAAAAAAGGACAGGGAAAAGAGGATTTGGATAAAAGTGTGAGCAGACCCTGGGTTGTGCAGAGGGTTAACATGCTTGTCTACTATCAAAAGTTGGAAGCTTGAGTCTACCCAAAGGTGCCTAGTAAGAAAGGCCGAGCAACCTACTTCAAAAAATCAGCCATTGAAAACCCTGTGGAGCACAGTTCTACTCTGAGACACATGGAGTTGCCATGACTCGGAGTTGACCCCATGGCAATAGCTTTCTTTTTTTTTAATTGAGGAAACATCGAATGTTAATAAGAGTATAAAAGTAGGAAACACACATGTGTGTGTGACTATGTGTATAGAATGTACCTAGAAATTCAGTTTCACTGAAAAGAAAGAAATTACTAGTCATTAAGTCAAAACCAAACCAAACCTGTGGCCGTCAAGTCAATTCCGATTCAGAGCAACCCTATAGGACAGATTAGAACTGTCCCACGCGGTTTCCAAGGAGCACCTGGTGGATTCAAACTATCAGCCTTCTGGTTAGCAGTTACAGCTCTTTACCAATGCCACCAGGGTTTCCCAGTAGTTAGGGCTGAGAAAAAACTGGGTACAAAAGGCCTTGAATATTAGGCAGGAGGCTGGAATCAAATGTATTCATTGTCAATTGAAAGGAAAATGGGTTGCATAATTTGCAAAGTCAAGTGCAAAATGAAAATGTAGAGGCTGTTGTTTGAAAATTAAGAAAAATTTTAATGCAGCTATTAAAAAAAAAAGTTACCGTCAAGCTGATTCCGACTCATAGTAACGCTATAGGACAGAGTAGAACTGTCCCATAGAGCTTCCAAGGAGTACCTGGTGGATTCCAACTGCAGCTGTAGCACTTAACCACTATGCCACCAGGGTTTCCAAGGCAGCTATAAATTAAAAAAAAAAAAAAAAATTAAAACAAGTGCAGGGCCCATTGAGCATGGGGCCATATGGGACTGCACATGGTGCATGCCCATGAATCAGCCCTATTGATAAAAAAATTTTGATAAGTCACTATTTTTTAGTGTTGGGATTAAATGATAGGAAGTTGTACTTAAAGAAAATAGATCTAGCAGGAATATTCAGGATAAACTGGAGGGAAAAATACTAAAGAAGACAAAACAATATTAGAAGCTACTGAAATCATAGAGAATAGTTTATAACAGCCTAACTGTTGGGAATAAAAAGTAGTAAATTATTATGATATTTATTACAAAAGAAAAACCCACAGTCACTGGCAAATGCCAACTAGCTAAAAAGATACTGAAAACAACTGATTCAAAGATAAGTCCATATTTTCTATCCTGAGTGACTAGGAGAGAATGTAGAAATGAAAAGGACAGTAAACTCAGGGGGGAAAAGTCAGCCAATTTGGGGGAACACTGGGATAAGGTTTATTTTAATTGAAGGCTGCCAAAATAAAATTAGATGCAAAAATATATGAGGCAGCTGGGAGTATGGATTCAGAGCTCAGAAAAAAAAAAAAAAAGAGAGATAAAGATAAAAATTTGAAAGTTATATAACTTGAAGGAGGGAATGATTCTCCTCTTTTAAGATAGATTGTTGAAAATATCAGTGTTTATTTATAATCAATGGGGTTCATTGTTCTCAGATTATATCATATCCTGATTTTCTTGTCCTAGATTCTCCTAGGTTGCCAACTATGTGAAGGTCAGATGAGCGGGATAACTAGTGAAGAGAAAGCAAGTAAGAAATAATTTAAATTCTAACTTCGTAGGTGCCAACGCTTAAAACTCGGGGAAAGAAAAAATTGTACCATGAAGAATAGTTTAAAAGAACAATCAATAAAGAGTCACTGAAGTTATAAATGGAAAGAATTCCAAGGCATAGACACATAGAGACAAAACATGTGCAGTGTATTAGAGAGGCCAAGAGTGTACAGTCTCATAAGAAGCTTGTGAACTTGAACTCAGTGAGTAGGTTGTTGGTCCTATGTGAGAGCAAAAGGTTTGAGATACAATATGCAATTGAAAAAATAACTGAGAAGGATAATCATGGGAAGATGTAATGAGGCAGAAAAGTCAGTATATATTGCACAGTATGGAGGTGACTTCTAGTGCGAAAATGGGCGAACTGAATAACAGAGGAATGACAAGGAAGTGGGAAATTCTATGAACAAGGTTAAGAATGTAGTAAAGTCTTGAAGGGGAGCCAGTAAATCTATACTGAGCTAGAATGAGAGAAAGTGGAAGAACTGAAGACTTAAAGTTCTAAAGATCTTGATGACACCAAGAAGCAGTTGTTGGGAGAGAGAGAGAGGGAAAGAAAGAGGAAAGAGAGAGAGAATTTTAGAGATTGTGTTAAAAGTGATAATTATCAGATATCATGGCTGTAGAGGTAAGGCTGAATTAAGGGTTTTTGATACCCCATAAGCTTAAAAGATGCCAAAAATAACTCTATAATATGTTTTATTCCTTCTTATTCTTTGAGTATGCTAGTCTAGAGTGAAAATATTTCTGGCTTTTTTTTTTAATTATTATATGCATATAATTTATTTTTTAGTTCAGCTCCTGAACCTTCAGGTTTCTGGTTTCTTCTATACACAAGAGTTGTGCTCTGACTTTTCTGCTCCAAAGCTATTTAAATAAATTATATTTAGCAAGTATTTTCTGCAATCTGAAAGCTAATGATGCAGCCCTTCTTTTCCACTGCCTCATTTAAATTTCAATCCCATAAAAAACAGGAAACTTTGGGTAACTGAGAAGGTATCTTTTGACTGTTATATTTGCATTATTATAAATCAGAGTTCAGAATTTACTGTGCATTCGGATGAGTACAGACAAGGAGACAGAATTCTCTTGGCCGTTTCTCCCAGCTTATAAAAGATATAAAAAAAAAAAAATTTTTTTTTATAAAAGATATACACACCTCTAATTCTGACTGGGACAGACATACTCTGTATTTATCCGCATGCACCACTGGGGAAATGGATTTTGGTAATGGTATTTCGGAGTGACCAAGGTCACAGGAGGCTGCTGGAGATACACAGTATACTTTCAGGCACTCTAAAAGCATATAAGAAGTATCTCTGTACTTTTTTCTCTAGCTGTCAGGGATGGTATGAAGGCTAAGATTGTGTGTCAACTCAGGTGGGCCATGAGTCTCAGTATTTTGGCAGTTGTATAGTGTTGTGATCACTTCCCTGTTGAAATATGATATGTGATCACCTCCATGAAGGAATCTGCTGAGTGGTACTGGCGGAAGTGGGACCTGTAGTGACTCATTGTCCTCTCAGCCTTTGTCTTTCCACCCTCCACTGCCTACTTCCTTCCTGCTTGCCTTGCCAAGGTTTTTGGCTGGTTCTGGGTCCTGCAACAACCTGTTGTTCATCTGACCTCCGGTGTTTGGGACTTGAGCTAGCAGTTTACCTACCTCTCTTGGGACTCGTCAACCTTCACAGCCTGTGAGCAAGAATCAGGAGGAGCCTTGCAGTCTTGCCTGCCTGTCTTGGGATTCATCATCCTTCACAGTCTGTGAACAAGAGCCCTGCTCTCCAACCTGCCGATCCTGAGTTCACCAGAAAACTTTATCTTGATTCACAGACTTGAGACATTCCAGCTTCTACAATCTTGTGAGCTGTTTCTTTGATATAAATCTCTCTCTCTATATATATTTATATGCTTTACTGGTTTTGCATCTTTAGAGAACCCAGCCTTAGACAGATGGTATATGTGAAAATTGTGAAAAAGGTAAAGTTTTCCTTGCTTTTGCCTATACTTCATTTCTTCCTTCCCTTGCTTTGCCCCTTACCCTAAGAGTACTCTCACTGAAGATGACTATACTTATTAAAGAGTACCAACCAATTGTTTATTGACACATTTAAATTATGGTGTTGGTGAAGAATATTGGATATACCATGGACTGCCAAAAGAATGAACAAATCTGTCTTGGAAGAAGTACAGCCAGAATGCTCTTTAGAAGTGAGGATGGTGAGACTAGTCTCACATATTTTACACATTTTATCAGGAGGGATCAGTTCCTAGAGAAGGACATCATGCTTGGTAAATAGAGGGTCAGCAAAAAAAGAGTAAGGCCCTCGATGAGATGGATTGACACAGTGTTTGCATTCTGTGGTACACAGGGTCACATTGAGCTGGAACTGGCTCAATGGCACCTAACAACAACAACCAGCCAACCAGCCAGTTGCCTTTGAATTCGTTCTAACTCATGGTGACCCCATGTGTTGCAAAGTAAAACTGCTCCATAGGATTTTCAAGACTGTGACCTTTCAGAAGCAGATCACCAGGCCTTTCTTCTGAGGAGCCTCCAGGTGGGTTCAAGCAGCCAACATTTTGGTTAGTAGTCAAGCAGTTAACCATCTGAGCCACTGAGGGTACAACAGGTAATACAGTAGGCAATAATTTAGTTCTATGGATCTACTTTTAGTCATCAAACTCCTTGAGAAGAAGGACTCTCCCTAAAGATGTTGATATCAACAATTCCTAACACCTGCCTAAATTATTATAGAACCTTTGCATTCACTTCTACATTAAATATGTATACCTAAAACAAAAACCAAACCTGTAGTGTCAAGTCAGTTCCAACTCATAGCAACCCCATAGGACAAAGAAGAACTGCCCCATAGGGCTTCCAAGGAGTGGCTGGTGGATTCAAACTGCCAACCTTTTGGTTAGCAGTCGAACTCTTAACCACTGCACCACCAGGGCTCCCCTAAATATGTATACATGCCCCAAATTTTGTAAAATAATGAGATATATTTGCCAATTTCTTCCAGACCTAGGTATTATTCTCCATTCTGGGGATCCAAATAATTTATAACTTGCACAGATGTGATATTCCAGGTTTTACTTCAGTAAAGAAACTTAAGGTAAAAGTTTGGTACACTCTGAAGCTCCCTAAAATCAGGTCGTTGTTGTTGTTAGGTGCCGTCAAGTCGGTTCCAACTCATAGCGACCCTATGCACAACAGAACGAAACACTGCCCAGTGCTGTGTCATCCTTACAATCGTTGTTATGCTTGAACTCATTGTTGCAGCCTCTCTCTGTACTCTGCCAAGCATGATGTCCTTCTCCAGGGACTGATCCCTCCTGACATGTCCAAAGTATGTAAGACGCAGTCTCGCCATCCTTGCCTCTAAGAAGCATTCTGGTCGCACTTCTTCCAAGATAGATTTGTTCATTCTTTTGGCAGTCCACGGTATATTCAATATTCTTCACCAACACCACAATTCAAAGGCATCAACTCTTCTTCGGTCTTCCTTATTCATTGTACAGCTTTCACATGCATATGATGTGACTGAAAAAACCATGGCTTGTTTCAGGTGCACCTTAGTCTTCAGGGTGACATCTTTGCTCTTCAACACTTTGAAGAGGTCCTTTGCAGATAAAATCAGGTAAAGTAGGATAATTAGAATTCATGAATAAGAAGTGAAGTTAGGCATAACTTTTCCATCTCTTCGTGTTCACCTCAGTAATATTTTTCTCTTTGTGTTTTCACTCAAGAATCTTCTGTGCTACTGTTTATACACCTGGCAAGATGAAGGATAAACACCCAGCCTAACAGTATAAATGCATCTATCAAAACTGTTTAAATGAACTCAGTCATGAACTCCTTTACTTTGAATAAACTATGGCAGGAAGAGAAATAAACTGTAGAATATATCAATTTTACTCATATTAATAGAAATTGCAGTTGCTATTTTTTAATTGCTATTTTTTAGAAGCATACAGGTTTGTTTCTGCCAAGTGTATGTTTAGCTTCAATTCACTGTAAATTTCAGTAAAATATGAAAAATGCCCTTCAGAAAAAAACAAAAAACTAAACCCATTTCCGTCGAGTCCATTCCAACTCATAGCTATCCTATAGGACGGAGAAGAACTGCCCCGTAGGATTTCCAATGAGCAGCTGGTGTATTCAAACTGTCAACCTTTTGGTTGCAGCTGAATGCTTAATCACTGCATCACCAGGGCTCAAGGGACTGTCAAAATAAGGTGCCTTAAGATGCTCCAGGACTTTTAACTTAGTGTGTACTTCAACAACCTTTTTAGCTAAAGCTGTTTTCACCAGCGACTGATTTAGCATTACCCTTTTCAGACTATTTTTTTCCTCCTAGTCCCGTTCAGTGTTCATTATCCATTGATATGTGTATTGTCCTCAAATGCTTGCAATTTGGTTCTAGCAATACAACCCCTTTTAATGAGTTTATATATTTGAAAGTTAGTTATGTATGGTAAGCAATCACTTCGGCTGTCATGTAGAATTTTTAAATAAAGAATACAAATTTCTGTGCATTTAAATAACAACATGAATATATTTAGAAAGTTAAAAAAATTGAATTACATGTATGAAGGTGTTATTAAAACGTGATCAAATTTCTAACTGTTTTCTAGCAAGAAAATAAAATAATAATATTGTATTTTAAGAGACAGATGATGATTCATCAGAAATAGATATTTTATATATAGCTAAACCAAAAGAGAAACTCATACATGACTTTTAAATGAAAAAAAACAAAACATGTTTATATAAATTCAAAGGTACCCAAGAGAACAACAGAATTAAGGTACAGTCTTCTGTGAAATACTTTTCCATGTCTTTTCTCCATTTTCTAATTGGATATTTTTTTACTATTGAGTTTTGAGCGTTCTATTTATAGTCTGGAGCCCTGATGGCACAGTGGTTAAGAGCTTGGCTGCTAACCAAATGGTCACCAGCTGGAATCCATCAGCCACTCCTTGGAAACCCTGTGGGGCAGTTCTACTCTGTCCTACAGGGTCACCATAAGTCAGAATTCACTCGACAGCAACGGGTTTGGGTTTTCTTTTATATTGTTTTGTTTTTATTTATAGTCTATTTACAAAGGCTTTTGTTAGATGTGGTTTATAAATATTTTAGTATAGTTTATAGCTTCTTTTCACCCCCTTAACAGTGTCTTTTATAGCACAAAGTTTTTTAATTTATTTTACTTTTTTATTTCTTTTTTTTTTAGATCATGCCTTTGGTATCATGTATAAGAATTTTTCACCTACCCTAGCCAGAAGAATTTTTTCTTGTATATATTTTTCTAATGCTTAACATTTTAAACAATTGCCTATCCTAATCAATGTTTTCCTGACAAGCTACAAAAGTTTTTGCAGCAAAATGTTGGATGTGCTCAGTTTAGTCCCCAATTGAGATGTACAAAAAATGTCCTGAAAGATCATATCATGTAATATGAAAGTCACGTGATCTCATTTAGTGTCATTCTATTTCAAAATACAGGTGTTGGGAGAAAGATTGCCAAGAAAAATGTGTAAACAGGAAGAATATTACTAAGTGAAACACAACCAAAAACTTGACCAAAACTTTCTTACAGCTACTTGTATATGAAAATTTAATTAACTAATTATTTAATTGCTCCTATCCATTTTCAAAACACACACATTAATAGTCCCATAATATTCCCATTCATTAAATCATTGTCCTCTAACAACTGTCACATTTTAAAAAATGAGGCTAGGCACTAGTGTTAATATCACTGAATTGCACAAGTGAAGATTGTTGAAATTACAAATGCTTTCATATATATATGTATATATATATACACACATATATATATACAAAAAAAAAAAAAAAAAACCACTGCCGTCGAGTCGATTCCGACTCATAGCGCCAGCGGATTGCAACTGCTGACCTTTTGCCTAGCAGCCGTAGCACTTAACCACTACGCCACCAGGGTTACCATATATATATAAAACCATATACATACCACAATTAAAAAAAAATGTATCTGTGTATAGGTTAAGCATAATATTTGCTATTAAGCACGAAAGTCAATGTTGTATTTCCTAGAGTTACAAGCATAAATGAAAGCATAATGTGTTACACAATTTTCGTTATTTATTCGTAAAAAGTATACCAGCTGATTAGGAGAAATTACATAGATTTTGCATGACCGCGATCAAATGAAAAAAGAACAATGTTTCCAAATGTAATTCTACCAATAAGCAGAAAGGTAATAAGTCATATCGAACCTTTCTAAAATCAGTTCTATAAAAAGGTAAAGACATATTTTTTAGGTATATAACTTTCTGCTGTTGTAATTTCATATACTCAAAGAAATGGGGTCAAACTAAACGAGTGGTAACTGTTCCTTTGTCAATTCTGCTTACGTTTTCTAATTAATTCAGTCATGTTTTTGAGGGAAACGAGATCAGATTACTAAAGTTTGGGGTCTCAGGAAAGGGGATGAAGGAGTTAACATTCATTAAGAAACTACTATGTGATCATTTATGTGCCAAGAAAATGATGTCGAGAAAGAAATTTTAAGAAAAATGGTTGTAGTTTATTAATTTTATCCATTTAATGTTTTCCAAGATATGCAAGGAAGTTTAGAAATGCTTTTAAGGTACCTGTTTTTTATTTTGGGTGTGTTTCTTTGAGTGTGACATCGTGTTTATATTAAGATTTTATTCCGATTATATTTTAGAGACATTTTAAGAAATGTTTGCCAAACGGTCAGTGTCCAGTTGCACTTGCTGTTAAAAATACTACCCTGAGCCAAAATTTTATTTTCATTATGCCTGTTGTTTTGAGGCATTGAGTCAGGTCCAACTCACAGTGACCCTATAGGACAGAGCAGAACTGCCCTGTAGAGTTTCCAAGGCTGTCATCTTTACAGGAAAATAGTGCCACATCTTTCTTCCATGGCACCGCTGGTGAATTCGAACCACTGATCTTCCAGTTAGTAGCCAAGCTCTTAACCACAGCACCACCAGGGCTCGTTTCATTATAACGACTCAAACTTTATACTTAATACGTAATGTGGTTATGGTTCTAAATATACATAAGAAAATCAAGCAGTTCAATGACAATATCAATGTGATAGGAACAGTAATTTTGGAAGAGACGCTTTCTTTAGGACTGAATGACTCAGGCACAGATTTATGTGGCATACTGTGAGTTCTTTAAACTGAATAAATCTAAATATCTTCCTTATGAAACTATGAATTGGAAATTAAATTTTAACCGAACTTCTGAGAACATTGAGTTCCTTAAGCTATTGAGTCTCTCTTTTTTTTTTTTTTTTTGAATCAGTAGATAAAACTAATGTAAAACCTGCCTAGATTAGTCCATGAATTTCAAGTGGATCCATGGACCATGAATAGGTATCCTGGAGATATGCAGATTGTTGTTTGACTCTCGACCAATTATCCCTTAGAACTATAATAGGAGCTAATTCATCTCCACTGTACTGGTATTGTAGACTCCTTGGATGGTGCTAACATGCTCAGCTGCCAACCAAAGTTTGCAGATTCAAGTCCACCCAAAGAAAACTCAGAAGAAAAGCCTGCTGTTCTATTGCTGAAAAATCAGCCATTGGAAGCCCTATGGAGCATAGTTCCACTCTGACACACTCTGGGATCCCCACAAGTTGACATTCACTCCATGGCAACTGTTTTTTTTTTTTATTATTATTATTTTAATGATATCGCACCAGTAACTGGAGGAAAAGAGTTCTGAGCTGTTGTTTAGAGCAAGTCACCAAAAAGCCATAGTGATTGTCTTAGTTATCTAGTGCTTGTATAACAGAAATACCACAAGTGCATGACTTCAACAAACGGAAACTTATTTTCTCACAGGCTGTTGTTGTTAGGTGCTGTGAAGTCAGTTCTGACTCATAGTGACTTTGTGCACAACGGAAGAAACACTACCTGGGTCTGGTCCTGTGCCATCCTCATAATTGTTATGCTTGAGCCCATTGTTGTAGCCACTGTGTCAATCCATCTCGCTGAGGGTCTTCCTCTCTTTTGTGACTCTACCAACCATAATGTCCTTCTCAAGGGACTGGTAACTCCTGATAAAAAAAAAAAAAAAAAAACCTGATAGCATGTCCAAATTATGTGAAATGAAGTCTCACCATTCTCAATTCTAATGAGTATTCTGGCTGAACTTCTTCCAAGATGGATTTGTTTGTTCTTTGGGCAGCTTATGGTAGATTCAGTATCCTTCACCAATACCATAATTCAAAGGCATCAATTCTTCAGTCTTCCTTATTCATTGTCCAGCTTTCACATGCATATGAGGCAACTGAAAACACCATGGCTTTGATCAGGGACATTTTAGTCCTCAAAGTGACGTCTTTGCTTTTCAACACATTAAAGAGGTCTTTTGCAGCAGATTTGAGCAATGTAACGCATCATCTGATTTCTTGACCGCTGCTTCCGTGAGTGTTGATTGTGTATCCGTGTAAAATGAAATACTTGACAATTTCAATTTTTTCCCCATTTATCATGATGTTGCTTATTGGTCCAGTTGTGAGTATTTCTGTTTCCTTTATATTGAGATGTAATCCATACTGAAACCTGTAGTCTTTTATCTTCATTAGTAAATGTTTCAAGTTCTCTTCACTTTCAGCAAGCCAGGTTATGTTATCTGTATATCGCGGGTTGTTAGTGAGTTTTCCTCTAATTCCGATGCCCCATTCTTCTTCATATAGTCCATTTTCTCCAATTATTTGGTCAACATACAGATTGAAAAAGTATAGTGAAAGGATACAACCCTGATACACAACTTTCCTGACTTTAAAACATGCATCATCCCCTTGTTTTGTTGGAATGACTGCCTCTTGGTCTAAGTACAGGTTCCTCCTGAGCACATTCAAATGTTCCCACAGTTTAAGAGGCTAGAACTCCAAATTCAGGACGCCGGCTCTAGTGAGAGACTTTCTGTCTTTCTTGGCCCTAGAGAAGGTTCTTATCTATTTTCAGCTTCTTGGAGATCTCCACGTGGCTTGGAATCTATCTTCCTTCATCCCTTCTTGCTTCTCTGTGCCTAATCTGCCCTTTTATAAGTCAAAAAAGATTGATTTAAAATGCAGCCTATATAAATACTCTTTAATTATCATAACAAGGAAAACCCATTGCAACAGGGGTTAGGATTTACAACACATTTTTTCTTCTTTTTTTATTTGTGCTTTAATGGAAAGTTTGCAATTCAAGTAAATTTCTCATATAAAAACTTATACACACATTGTTATGTGACCCTAGTTGCTCTTCCTACAATGTGACACCACACTCCTCCTCTCCACACTGTATTTCCCATGTCCATTCAACCAGCTCCTGTCCCTCTCTGCCTTCTCATCTCACCTCCAGACAGGAGTTGCCCACTTAGTCTCATGTGTCTAATTGAATTAAGAAGCACACTTCTCATCCGTATCATTTTATGTCTTATAGACCAGTCTAATCTTTGTCTGAAGAGTTGGCTTCAGGAATGGTTTTAGTTTTGGGTGGTCAGGGAGTCCAGGGGCCATGTCCTCTGGGGTTCCTCCAGTCTCAGTCAGACCATGAAGCCTGGTCTTTTTATGAGAATTTGAGTTCTGCACCCCATTTTTCCTCTGCTCCATCAGGGACTCTCTGTCGTATTCCCTGTCAGGGTGGTCATTGGTGGTAGCCAGGCACCATCAGTGGTAGCCAGAAATTCTCAAGAATTTCTTCCAGTCTCAGGCTAATGGAGTCTCTGGTTTATGTGGCTGCTTCTGTCTCTTGGGCTCATATTTTCTTTGTGTCTCTGGTGTTCTTCATTCTCCTTTGCTCCAGGTGGGTTGGGACCAACTGATGCATCTTAGATAGCTGCATGCTAGCTTTTAAGATCCTAGATGCCACTCACCAAAGTAGAATGCAGAACATTTTCTTAATAAACTTTGTTATGCCAATTGACCTAGATGTCCCCTAAAACCATGGTCCCCAGACCTCCACCCCTGCTACTCTGTCCCTCAAAGTCTTTCGTTGTATTCTTACCTTTTGGTTTAGTCCAGTGGTGCTGACTTCCCCTGTATTGTTTTACAACACAATTTTTTTTTTTTTTTTGGTGGGGGGGTGGTCACAATTCAGACCTTAACAGTTATGAACATCTTTGGAGGAAAAGACCTGCCAGGACCTAAATAGGAGTAGTCACGGCCCAGAAATTAACAATGTTTCTGTCCTCAGGCAATAAGAACTTCCATTTATTTGAAGTATTGTCTTCCCTAGAACAATGATACGACAGTAAAGCAGTGGAATTGAAACCCAAATTCAAATATGCAATGTTTCACACAGAGGAGAAAAGATCTGACTTTACATTCAAAGCAGGAAGCCATCTTTTGGGAGGTGGAACAAGGCTTACAGACTCAGAAGCACCAAAATCAAGTTTACATAGGATAATTTAAAGCCAACTTTTAGTAAATAATTCTGAATTTTTTGCAAACCTAAGCAACCTTCCCCCCACAATACACCTACCCACATTCTCATGTTGGTGTGGCTAAATCAGGGCTAAGGAATAAAAAGCTCAGTTATTGCTATTGTATTGAAATGTAACCAAATATAACATTGAGACTAAGTCCACTTAACCACTGCTATTGTACGAATTCCAACTCAGAGCAATCCTATAGGACAGAGTAGAACTGCCCCATAGTGTTTCCAAGGAGCAACTAGTGAATCCAAAGTGCTGACCTTTTGGTTATCAGCTGTAGCTCATAACCACTGAGCCAAAAGGGCTCCTTAGTGAACCAAAAATGATGGTGGTATGATTCAGTCTTTTTAAGCTAGGATCTTAGAAGTTTGCACTATATAAGTTTGGTGATCCTGATGACAGAATTCCCAGGTACAGCCCAGAAATTATTTTGTATACCATGCTAATTTTCTTCTAATATAGTAAAGAAACGCATAAACGGAATCGATGTGACTTCTTGGACCTTTTATTCATGGACATTTATCTTCCCCATTAGAGCCTGGAAAACTCGTAATTATCCTTGTATTGCCTAGACTTTTTGGCAACAGAGATAATTGTGGTTAGCATTAACATTTTAGTTAAGATGGTGAGAAGGGTTCAGAATATATGCTGTAGTAATGCCTAGAATAAAAACAAAAAATTAAAATTTATACAAATAACTAGCTGCCATTGAGTCAACTCTGACTCAACTACTAAGAAACACAATAGATTAAAACAAAATAATAATCCAAAAGAAGACAAGAAAATAGAAACAGAGAAGTGAAAAACATAAGAATAAACTTGAGCAAGACCAACAAAAAAGAAATGAGTGAAGACACAAATTACTAATATCAGGAATGAAAGATGAGATATTGCTATAGACACCAGAGACATTAAATGGATAATGGAGAATGCTACAAAAACTCTATGTACATAGTTTGACAACTTAGATAAAATTAACAAATTCTTCAGAAACTACAAACTATCAAATTTCACTGAAAATGATATAACTAACTTAAAGAATTTTGTAAGTGTTAAATAGTTGAATTTATCTTAAACTCGTACCAAAAAAACCTGTGCCCCTTTAGTTGATTCCAACCCATGATCCTATTGGATAGAGTAGAACTGCCCCATAGAGTTTTCAAGGCTGTAATCTTTCTGTAAGCAGAGTGCCACATCTTTCTCCTGCACAGCGGCCGGTAGGTTCAAACTGCTGACCTTTTGGTTAGTACCCAAGCACTTAACTGCTGTACCATTGGACTTCCTTTATCTTTAAACACCTGAGGGAAAAAAAATTCTTGGCCCAGATGGTTTCACGGATAACTTCTATCGCATATTTGAAAAAGAAATAAAGCCAATTTTGCAGTCTCTGAAATCTCTTCTAGAAACAGAAAAGGAGGAAACACATCCTAAACCATTTCTTGAGGCCAGCACTAAACCAATATCAAAACCACCAAAATACAGCACAAAAAAAGGAAATGAAATTATTGACCAGTAATTGATGGCAATGGGGTTATGGTTCTCATGAACATAGACGCAAAAGCCTCAAGAAAATATTAGCAAATTAAGTCCTGCAATGGGGTTTCTTTCGGGAATGCAAGGCTGGTTCAATATTTGAAAATCAGTTAGTGTAATCCAACATATAATATAGGACAAAACCTTTATCATCCAGAGTTAGACAAAAAATGCTTAAATATGACACCAAAATCATGATTTATAAAAGAACAAAATTGATAAAGCATCCTTCCCCAAGGGGGGACACAAACAAACAAAACAACCATTCCAATTAAACTATACCCCATTATGTTTAGTGCCATGCCTTATATAGTAAGCACACAGAAAATAAATGTGAAACAGATGAATAAATAACATAAATTTAAAGACCTTATCAATGAATTTTAAAATTCCAAACTAAAATAACAAACATAATGAAATTTGTCTGCAAGATGCTTATATACGTACTGTTCAAAATCATATTTTTCCAAAGGTATTAGACCTACAAGTCCAATGAGATTTTGAGAGCTGAATAAATGAATTGTTATGAAAAAATAAATGGTATGATATAGGTGCTTACATCCTGAATTTACATATATATCTATATTTCAATCTATAGCAATAGATTGAGAGACAGAGAGATGATATGAGCTACATGTGATTTACTAGTGAGCAAAAATCATCTTTGAACAAGAGAAATAATCTTGTGATAAAGCAAAGTTCTTTTTTCTGTTGTAAATTGTGGTCAAAGATGTAAGAAAATTTAACCAACATTTATGTATACGTGTGTTTAGTAATTTACTAATATTCTAAAATGGTACTCTGCCTTTGGTTGTTTTCTCAAGAATTTATAGTTTCGCTATCTTGTTTTTTTTAAAAAAAATAATTTTTATTGTGCTTTAAGTGAAAGTTTACAAATCAAGTCAGTCTCTCACGTATAAACTTATATATACCTTACTACATACTCCCGCTTACTCTCCACCTAATGAGTCAACCTGTTCCCTACTTCCAGTCTCTCCTTTCATGACCATTTTTGCCAGTTTCTAACCCACTCTACCTCACCATCTCCCCTCTAGACAGGAGACGCCAACATAGTCTCAAATGTCCACCTGATACAAGTAGCTCACTCCTTATCAGCATCTCTCTCCAACCCATTGTTGAGTCCAATCCATGTCTGATGAGTTGTCTTCGGGAATGGTTCCTGTCCTGGGCCAACAGAAGGTTTGGGGACCATGACCGCCGGGATTCTTCCAGTCTCAGTCAGACCATTAAGTCTGGTCTTTTTATGAGAATTTGGGGTCTGCATCCCACTGTTCTTCTGCTCCCTCAGGGGTTCTCTGTTGTGCTCCCTGTCAGGGCAGCCATCAGTTGTGGCTGGGCACCATCTAGTTCTTCTGGTCTCAGGATGATGTAAGTCTTCACTTCATGTGGCCCTTCTGTCTCTTGGGCTTATAATTACCTTGTGACCTTGGTGTTCTTCATTCTCCTTTGATTCAGGTGGGTTGAGACCAATTGATGCATCTTAGATGGCCACTTGTTAGCATTTAAGACCCCAGATGCCACTCTTCAAAGTGGGATGCAGAATGTTTTCTTAATAGAATTTATTTTGCTGATTGACTTAGATATCCCCAGAAGCCATAGTCTCCAAACCCCCACCCTTACTCCGCTGACCTTCAAAACATTCAGTTTATTCAGGAAACTTCTTGTTTTTGGTGCAGTCCAGTTGAGCTGACCTTCCCTGTATTGAGTGTTGTCCTTCCCTTCACCTAAAGTAGTTCTTATCTACTATCTAGTCAGTAAATAACCCTCTCCCACCCTCCCTCCCTCCCCTCGTCATAACCACAAAAGAATGTGTTCTTCTCAGTTTAAACTATTTCTCAAGATTTTATAATAGTGGTCTTTTATACAATATTTGTCCTTTTGCATCTGACTAATTTCACTCAGCATAATGCCTTCCAGGTTCCTCCATGTTATGAAATGTTTCACAGATTCATCACTGTTCTTTATCGATGCGTAGTATTCCATTGTGTGAATATACCATAATTTATCCATTCATCCATTGATGGACACCTTCTTGTTGTTCTTTTAAAGCTCACAGGTTAACGCCATCCTGGCATCTACCATTCTTTTAAGTTAACAAAATACTTTAACTATAGCTGTGACTTATCCCTTGTAGTTTTAATATCGTTGAGCAGAAATTTAAAATGGGAACAAGAGGCCAATATCTGAAATTCTTGTTTCACAACTAGAATAAAAATTAGTATATTTCTTGTTTCACAACTAGAATAAAAATTAGTATATTTCTTGTTTCACAACTAGAATAAAAATTAGTTGTAAAAGGATGCAAAGAAAGCTAATTTTATTCAACTTTTTTTCAAAATAAAAAAAGATCTAATTGGTCCTACTATAATTGGGAATCAGAACATTTGTAAATTAATAATATGTTAATTTGTGATAACTCTATAGCAAGAGAAGTATATGGTTATCATATCCACATACGCCTTTTAAATGTAATCACATAATTTTGTGCCTGATGTCTGGTGTATCAGAGTGTTCTATTATATAACCCAGAGGTTTTGAAGAGTCTATGGTTACAATGCACAATTGGTTGAGAATTACTGTCTATGAATTCCTAACCAGTTTATTCTAGAATTTCAGTTTATCCTCAGTGAAAGGAATTTCCTCAAAAAAATAGCTATGAATGTACTGCAAGGATTAGAATTTTTCTTGTTGTTTCCAACAGGTAACAGTCAATAGCATGCTGTTCAAAATAATTTTTTCTTGGATGTGAAAGAATCGTGTTATCAAAAAACTATACAAAGAACAGGAATATGCTAATTTCTCTTTTACTTAATTTACTCCGTCAATGAGAACTACCAACAAACCTGAAAGTAAGCAAAATATTTTAAAGAGATAATTAAAAGGAGATTTCTGAGTAATATAGTGAATTGGAGATCCCCAAATCATTTGCCTATACGATCAAAACATATAAAATTTTCAATTAATGAAAGGAACTGCAAAAAAAGTAGGAAAATCACTTCAGACCAACAAAAAGAAAAGACACCAAGTGAGGCGGAGCCAAGATGCCGGAATAGACAGATGGTTCCTGCGAGCCCTCTTTACAACAAAGACCTGAAGAAAACAAGTGAAATGAGTATGTTTGTGACAAGCTGGGAACCCTGAGCATCATGGGCAAGCTTAGTCAATGAACTGAGGGGCAGGGGAGGAAGAGACCCTTCCAAAGTGGAGAGGAGTTACCGGACCTGAATCGCCGGGAGCCCTCAGGCAGCATTCCTGGAGTGGCATCAGCAGCGGCAGCGGCGGCGGGCTGGTCCTAGCGTTTGGCCGCAGTTTCCTCAGGGAGAAGCAGCCAGCCACACGGTCTACTCACACCTCTGGAACCTGAGGAGAACAGCGTTCTTGCTCTCAGTAAAAGCTAAGTACTTGCAAATCTTTTACCGCGCCCACCCCACCCCGAAACTGGCTTCAGCAGCTGAATCCCTGGGCCAGAAATAGACCCTGCTGAGCACCTAGAGCCATCCTCCCAGTCTTGGGGAAGGAAAAAATTTGCAACTGGGGGGAAAAGATAATTTGCTAGCTCAGGAAGTGGCTCCTATGCAGGCATAAACTATCTGTGGACCTTGAACACCTTTCCCTTCTGCATGCACCTGTGTGGGCCTATTTCGGGAGATTAGGCCTTTGTTGGCAAACTCCAACCATTTCAGCTGTGCGGTGGAGAGGTGGGTGTTTGATGTTTAGGATTGTTTTGCTCATTAAACGAGGTCCTCACCTACCCACATCAGGGATCTAAGGACTGGAAGCTCCACTCAGGTCACCCTGCCACCCGCACCAGGGGTCCAAAGATAACTGGTGCCCCCCAGTCCCTACAACCAAAAAGCTTGGATGCTCATGGTCCCTCTGCAGAACCCACCCACCAGCACACTCTAGGGAACAGAGACGCGTTTTCCTCAGAGACACTTGGAGCTCGGTTCTCAGCCCCCTGCCTTGTTCAGAGCATGACCCCCTGCTGCAATCAGATACCGGCATATACACCAATCACCCCTGCCCCTCTAAGACTGTAGGACAGAGCCTGTACCACACACTTGATGATCAGCTACTGGAAACCTGAGCTGAATTCATACAAGAAAACTGAGTGAACACATAGACTGATATATCTGATAACAGCTCTAGCCAGCTGGGGACAAGACACCAGAGCTCCAAAGGTGAAAATAATCAAGCTAGCTCACTCAAGCAACCCACAGGGGTATACCATAACAAAACAAAGCAAGCAGCTACGACACAGTAAGTAAGCATAAACTAATACAATAACTTATAGATGGCTCAGAGACAACAGTCAATATCAAGTCACATAAAGAAACAGACCATGATCACCTCAACAGGCTCTCAAAACAAAGAATCCAGGAATCTTCTAGACGAAAGTGCATTCCTGGAATTACCAGATGCAGAATACAAAAGTTTAATATACAGAACCCTGCAAGACACCAGGAAGGAAATGAGGCAATACACTGAACAAGCTAAGGAACACACAGATAAAGCAACTGAAGAAATTAGAAAGATTATTCAGGAATGTAATGAAAAGTTTAATAAGCTGGAAAAATCCATAGACAGACAGCAATCAGAAATTCAGATGATTAACAATAAAATTACAGAATTAGACAACTCAGTAAAAAGTCAGAGGAGCAGAATTGAGCAAGTAGAAGCTAGAATTTCATGTACTCCAAGATAAATCACTTGGCACTAGTATATTTGAAGAAAAATCAGATAAAAGAATTAAAAAAAAATGAAGAAACCTTAAGAATCACGTGGGACTCTATCAAGAGAAATAACCTATGAGTGATTGGAGTACCAGAACAGGGAGGGATAACAGTAAATACAGAGAAAATTGTTGAAGATTTGTCAAGAGAAAACATCCCTGATATTGTGAACGATGAGAAGATATCTATCCAAGATGCTCATCGAACTCCACATAAGGTAGATGTTAAAAGAAAGTCACCAAGACATATTATAATCAAACTTACCAAAACCAAAGAGAAAGAGAGAATTATAAGAGCAGTGAGGGATAAATGAAAAGTCACCTACAAAGGTACAGCCAATAAGAATCAGCTCGGACGACTCAGCAGAAACCATGCAGGCAGGAAGGCAATGGGATGACATATTTAAAAAATTGAAGGAAAAAAATTGCCTGCCAAGAATCATATATCCATCAAATCTACCTCTTAAATATGAAGGTGAAATTAAAACATTTCCAGATAAACACAAGTTGAGGGAATTTGTAAAAACCAAATCAAAACTACAAGAAATACTAAAGGGAGTTCTTTGGTTAGAAAATCAATAATATCAGGTATCAAGCCAAGACTAGAACACTGGACAGAGCAACCAGAAGTCAACCCCGACGGGGAAATCCAAAAAAAAAAAAAAACACAGCAAGATTATTAAAAAAAAAAAAAAAAGCCCAAAACAGGGTAACAGAGATGTTACTATATAAAAGAAGACAACATAAAAATAATAAAGAGGGGCTAAGAAATGTAATCATAACTTTCCATATGGAGAGGGAGATATGGTGATACAAAGAAATAAAAGTTAGTTTTAAATTTAGAAAAATAGGGGTAAATAATAAAGTAACCACAAAGGAGACAAACTATCCCACTCATCAAAATAAAATACAAGGGATAAATACAGACTCAGCAGAAACAAAATCAACAACAACAAATATGAGGAAAGGACAATATATAAAGAAAATCTACTCAGCACATAAAATCAAGTGGGAAAAAGAAACTGTCAACAACACACAAAAAAAGACATCAAAATGACAGTACTAAATTCATACCTATTCATAGTTACCCTGAGTGTAAATGGACTAAATGCACCAATAGACAGAGAGTGGCAGAATGGATTAAAAAACAAGATCTGTCTATATGCTGCCTACAAGAGACACACCTTAGACTTAGAGACATTAAACAAACCAAAACTCAAAGGATGGAGAAAAATATATCAAGCAAACAACAATCAGAAAAGAGCAGGAGTGGCAATATTAATTTCTGACAAAATAGACTTGAAAGTTAAATCCATCAGAAAGGATGAGGAAGGACACTATATAATGATTAAAGGGACAATACACCAAAAAGGTATAACAATATTAAATATTTATGCACACATTGACAGGTCTGTAAGATACATAAAACAAACTCTATCAGGATTGAAAAGTGAGATGGACAGCTCCACAATAATAGTAGGAGACATCAACACACCATTTTCGGTGAAGGACAGGACATCCAGAAAGAAGCTCAATAAAGACATGGAAGATCTAAATGGCACAATCAACCAACTGGACCTCGTAGACATATACAGAACACTCCACCCAACATCAACCAAGTATACTTTCTTTTCTAGTGCACATGGAACATTCTCTAGAATAGACCACATATTAGGTCATAAAGCAAGCCTTAGCAGAATCCAAAACATTGAAATATTACAAAGCATCTTCTCTGACCATAAGGCTGTAAAAGTAGAAATCAATAACAGCAAAAGCAAAGAAAAGAAATCAAACCCTTGGAAACTGAACAATACCCTGCTAAAAAAAAGACTGGAGTATACAAGACATTAAAGATGGAATAAAGAAATTCAGGGAATCCAATGAGAATGAAAACACTTCCTATCAGAACCTTTGGGACACAGCAAAAGCGGTGCTCAAAGGCCAATTTGTATCCATAAATGCACACATCCAAAAAGAAGAAAGGGCCAAAATCAAAGAATTATCCCTACAACTTGAAGAAATAGAAGGAGAGCAACAAAAGAAACCCACAGGCACCAGAAGAAAACAAATAATAAAAATTAGAGCTGAACTAAATGAAATAGAAAACAGAAAAACAATTGAAAGAATTAACAAGAGCAAAAAACGGTTTTTTGAAAAAATCAACAAAATTGATAAACCATTGGCCAAACTGACAAAAGAAAAACAGGAAAAGAAGCAAATAACCTGAATAAGAAATGAGATGGGTGATATTACAACAAACCCAATTGAAATTAAAAGAATCATATCAGATTACTATGAAAAACTATAATCAAACAAATTTGAAAACCTAGAAGAAATGGATGAATTCCCAGAAACACACTACCTACCTAAACTAACACAAACAGAGGTAGAACAACTAAATAGACCCATAAAAAAAAGAAGAGATCGAAAAGGTAATCAAAAAACTCCTAACAAAAAAAAAAGCTCTGGGGCTTCACTGCAGAGTTCTACCAAACTTTCAGAGAAGAGTTAAGGCTGCTACTACTAAAAGTATTTCAGAGCATAGAAAAGGACGGAATACTACCAAACTCATTCTATGAAGCCACCATATCCCTGATACCAAACCAGGTAAAGACACCACAAGAAAGAAAATTATACACCTATATCCCTCATGAATGTAGATGCAAAAATCCTCACCAAAATTCTAGCCAAATCTATTAAAAACAAAAAAAATCAATAGAATTCAACAACATATCAAAAAAATAATTCACCATGACCAAGTGGGATTCATGCCAGGTATGCAGGGATGGTTCAACATTAGAAAAACAATTAATGTCATCCACCACATAAATAAAAGAAAAGACAACAATCACATGATTTTATCAATTGATCCAGAAACGGCATTTGACAAAGTTCAACACTCATTCGTGATAAAAACTCTCAGCAAAATAGGAATAGAAGGAAAATTCCTCAACATAATAAAGGGCATTCATGCAAAGCCAACAGCCAACATCACCCTAAATGGAGAGAGCCTGAAAGCATTCCCACAGAGATCCAGAACCAGACAAGGGTGCCCTTTTTCACCGCTCTTAATCAACATTGTGTTAGAAGTCCTAGCCAGAGCAATTAGGCTAGATAAAGAAATAAAGGGCATCCAGATTGGCAAGGAAGAAGTAAAAATATCTCTATTTGCAGTTGACATGATCTTATACACAGAAAAACCCAAGGAATCCTCCAGAAAACTACTGAAACTAATAGAAGAGTTCAGCAGAGTATCGGGGTACAAGATAAAGATACAAAAATCAGTTGGATTCCTCTACACCCATAAAAAGAACATAGAACTGAAAATCACCAAATCAATGCCATTTACAGTAGCACCTAAGAAGATAAAATACTTAGGGATAAATCTTACCAGAGATGTAAAAGATTTATACAAAGAAAACTACAGTACACTTCTGCAAGAAACCAAAAGAGACTTAGAAACTGGAAGAACATACCTTGCTCATGGATAGGAAGACTTAACATTATAAAAATGTCTATTCTACCAAAAGCGATCTATACATTTAATGCAATTCCGATCCAAATCCCAATGACATTCTTTAATGAGATGGAGAAAAAAATCACCAACTTCATATCGAAGGGAAAGAGGCCCCGGATAAATAAGGCATTACTGAAAAAGAAGAACAAAGTGGGAGGCCTTACTTCACCTGATTTTAGAAACTATTATACCGCGACAGTAGTCAAATCAGCCTGGTACTGGTACAACAGATACATGGACCAATGGAACAGAATTGAGAATCCAGACATAAATCCATCCACATATGAGCAGTTAATACTTGACAAAGGCCCCAAAACACTTAAATGGGGAAAAGACAGTCTTTTTAACAAATGGTGCTGGCATAACTGGATATGCACCTGCAAAAAAAAAATGAAACAACACCCATGCCTTACTCCATGCACAAAAACTAACTCAAAATGGATCAAAGACCTAAATATAAAATCCAGAATGATAAAGATCATGGAAGAAAAAGTAGGGACAACGTTAGGAGCCCTAATACATGGCATAAACAGTATACAAAACATTATAAAGAATGTAGAAGAAAAACTAGATAACTGGGAGCTCCTAAAAACGAAACACATATGCTCATCCAAAGACTTCACCAAAAGAGTAATAAGACTACCTACAGACTGGGAAAAAGTTCTTAGCTATGACATTTCTGATCAGCGCCTGATCTCTAAAATCTACATGATACTGCAAAAACTCAATTGCAAAAGGACAAATAACCCAATTAAAAAATGGGCAAAAGATATGAATAGATGCTTCACTAAAGAAGGCATTCAGGTAGCTAACAGATACATGAGGAAATATTCACGATCATTAGCCATTAGAGAAATGCAGATCAAAACTACAATGAGATTTCATCTCACTCCAGCAAGGCTGGCATTAATCCAAAAAACACAAAATAATAAATGTTGGAGAGGCTGTGGAGAGATTGGAACACTTCTACACTGCTGGTGGGAATGTCAAATGGTACAACCACTTTGGAAATCGATTTGGCGCTTCCTTAAAAAGCTAGAAATAGAACTATCATACGACCCAGAAATCCCACTCCTTGGAATAAATCCTAGAGAAATAAGAGCCTTTGCATGAACAGATATATGCACACCCATGTTTATTGCAGCACTGTTTACAATAGCAAAAAGATGGAAGCAACCAAGGTGCCCATCGATGGATGAATGGATAAATAAATATGGTATATTCACACAATGGAATACTACACATCAATAAAGAACAGTGAGGAATCTGTGAAACATTCCATAACATGGAGGAACCTGGAAGGCATTATGCTGAGTGAAATTAAACAGTTGCAAAAGGGCAAATATTGTATAAAACCACTATTATAAGAACTTGAGAAATAGTTTAAACTGAAAAGAAAACATTCTTTTGTTGTTACTAGAGGGGGGAGAAGGGGGGGTGGGAGAGAGGCATTCACTAATTAGATAGTAGGTAAGAACTACTTTAGGTGAAGGGAAAGACAGCACACAATACAGGGGAGGTCAGCACAATTGGACTAAACCAAAAGCAAAGAAGTTTCTTGAATAAACTGAATGCTTCGAAGGCCAGTGTAGCAGGGGCAGGGGTTTGGGGACCATGGTTTCAGGGGACATCTAAGTCAATTGGCATAATAAAATCTATTAAGAAAACATTCTGCATCCCATGTTGAAGAGTGGCATCTGGGTCTTAAACGCTAGCAAGCAGCTATCTAAGATGCGTCAATTGGTCTCAACCCACCTGGATCAAAGGAGAATGAAGAACACCAAGGATACAAGGTGATTATGAGCCCAAGAGACAGAAAGGGCCACATGAACAAGAGACTACATCATCCTGGGACCAGAAAAACTAGATGGTGCCCAGCTACAACAGATGACTGCCCTGACAGGGAACACAACAGAGAACGCCTGAGGGAGCAGGAAAGCAGTGGGATGCAGACCTCAAGTTCTTATAAAAGCATACTTAGTGGTCTGACTGAGACTAGAAGGACCCCGGTGGTCATGGCCCCCAGACCTTCTGTTGGCCCAGGACAGGAACCATTCCTGAAGCCAAATCTTCAGACATGGATTAGACTGGATAATGGGTTGGAGAGGGATGCTGGTAGGAGTGAGCTTCTTGGATCAGGTGGACACTTGAGACTATGTTGACCTCTCCTCCCTCGAGGGGAGATGAGAGGGTGGAGGGGGCTAGAAGCTTGTGAAATGGACGCGAAAGGAGAGAGTGGAGGGAGAGTGTGGGCTGTCTCATTAAGGGGAGAGTAATTGGGAGTGTGTAGCAAGGTGTATATGGGTTTTTGTGTGAGAGACTGACTTGATTTGTAACTTTCACTTAAAGCACAATAAAAATTATAAAAAACAAAAGAAAAAGAAAGAAAGGACACCAGCCCAGGAATGTATGTGAATGGGAGAGTGGTTAAGTACCCTGAGGCACCAAACCCTGGTGCTTACAGTTTCCATTCATAGAAATTTTGCATAAACCAAGGAGAAAAAAAGAAAACAAAACAAAACAAAAAAAAACACTGACAGTTGTTTCTGTCTGCTCTATAGCGTTTCAAAACCTGTAAATCTTTACAGAAACAGACCACCACATCTTTCTCCCATGGAGTAGCTGGTGGGTTAGAGCTGCTGACCTTTCAGTTAGCACCCCATCACTTAACCACTGTGCTACCAGGGCTTCTTAGAGACTTCACATAGTAGGGTAGAAAGTAGGAACTGTGAGTTAAGTGTTGGGCTTGTAATATGTGAGGAGCCAGGAGAGAAACCATTCTTCACAACTACTTTCATATATTTGGGATTTATGAAAAATTACATCTTGAGGAAAATTGTGAACTAAAAGAATAGACCTGACTTTTTGTGGGATCACGATAGCGGATAGAAAACAAAAACAAAACTCCTTCGTCTTATTTAAAAGGTATTAACCACGCTCATGCACTTTAGGGCCAAAATATGTACTATTTAAACCAATTACCGTCAAGGTGATTCCAACTCCTGGCTACCACATGGTGTGTGAGAGTATAACTGTACTGCCTAAGGTTTTAAATGGCTGATTTGGCAGAAGTAGACCTTCGGGCTTTTCCTGTGATGTGCCTCTGGGTGGACTTGAAGCAGCAACCTTTTGGTTAGCAGCCTAGCACTTTAATCTTTACCCCACTCAGAGAGTCCATATACTATTTAGGTAGTCCTAAGCCATCAAGTTGAATCCACCAAGCTCTCCTTGGAAACCCTTCGGGGCAGTTCTATTCTGTCCTACAGGGTCGCTAAGAGTAGAAATACACTTGATGGCAATGTTTTTTTTTTTTTTTAGTTTGGTAGATTGAATAAGTATGGTGAAATTCGGAATAAGTATGGCCTAAGATGGGGTGGTGGATAAATGCAGCAATGTTCACATAAAACTGGCCAATATATCTAGAAATTAAAGAGTGGTAATAAAGACACCCAAATAAAATCTAGCCTGAATTGTTAAAGAGATTGTTTAGAAATGCTGGAAATAAAAGGAGTCGGTAATAGCAACCCCAATTGGGAAAGACTACAGAAAAAGAAAAAAAAAAAAAAAATCCAAATTGTGAGATAATGAGATTGATTATATATATATATATATATATTCTTCACCGTCCTTGTAGACATGGTAGAGAGATCTTAGTTGTACATACTTTGATAGATATATTCCCATATTGCGGGTGGGAAAATGGTATCCAAATAAAGTTGATTATGAATCTATCCCATATGGACTGAAATCTCTTGCAGTATGCCATAGAACTCTATTTTAGATACTTGTGTGTGTTTGTATAAACATATAACTCTACCACCCAGTCTGTTAGTTTGTCATACTGTGGTAGCCTGCATATTGCTATGATTGTTGCTGGTTACGCCAGTGGTATTTCAAACACCAGCAGGATCACCATAGTCAACAGGCTTCAGGGCAGCTTTCCGACTAAGACAGGCTAGGAAGAGAGGCCTAGAGATCTACTTCCAAAAATTAGCCAATGAAAACCCTACGGAAAACAGCAGATTATTTTCTAATATAGTGCTGAAAGATGAGCACCCTAGGTTGGAAGGCATATAAAATACACAGTGGCTGCAACAATGAATGCAAGCATACCAATGATTGTGAAAATAGTGCAGGACCAGGTAACATTACATTCTGTTGCACATAGGATGGTCACGAGTTGGAGGCAACTTGACAGAAATTAACTAACCATGTATATATGGACGTGTGTGTGTGTGTGTATGTATGTATATGTGTAAGGAGCTCTGGAGCCCTGGTGATGCAAAAGTTAAGTGCTGAACTACTAAGTGAAAGGTCCGGTGGTTTGAAGCCACCAGCTTGTCCATGGGAGTAAAGACCTGGAAGTCTGCCTCCATAAAGATTTCAGCCCAGAAAACCCTATGGGGCAGTTCTACTCTGTCTCATAGGGTCCCTGTGAGTCAGAATTGATGACAGCACATGACAACAGAAGCAATAAGATACATCTTATTGGTTCTGTTCTTCTGGAGAACCCTAAGATAGTGAGGGAAATCAAGAGCTCTGTCTGAGAAACATTACATTTGCGATGTCTATTGGATATTCGTGTTGAGCAGGAAATTTGATCTTCAAATTTGCAACCAAGGAGACAGTTCTGAATTGAAGGACTTTGGTTGTCATCAGAATAAATGGTATTTAAAGACATAGGAATTTATGATGTTACCTAGGGTGTGTAACAAAGGAAAGAATTCAGAGGACTGAGACCAAGGCTGTCCAAAGTAGAGAAGTCAGGAAGAGGAGAAAGAAATGTAACCAAACTTGGGTTCTTCTCCTGTCCTACTAGCTGATTGAAATAACATGGACATACACCACCAACTACAAGGGAAACAGAAAGTGGGAATTTATTATTTGCACAAACAAGGAGCAACGTGCGGCCTAATAGCAGGACGACCACGACCTCCCCACCCCAAGGGAGCTCAAGTCCCCAGAGGGCAGAGATTGGTGCCCAAAATCTGAAATCCTGGGCCCTCCCATGCCCATATTTGGAGATCCGGATGCTGATTCATGTTACAAAGGAAGGGACTTTTCACTTTGCAAATGGGCTTGGGCACTATGGTGTACTGAAAAATATCTTCCTCTCCAGTGATGCTCAGGTCCAGGCTCAGACTGAGGACACAGCTCTTCAGGTCCTTCCCATGGGCCAAAATACTGGTTTGCACATGCGCAGAATTCTGGCCCCAAATTCAAACTGAGGTTAGGGCCACAGCCTGGTCTGGCCAAACTGCAGTTAGAAGCCAGGGCTTGGAGGGCTTTGAAGGGGGTGAAAACCGCAGTGGAGTGGGGGAAGCCTCCGTGGAGTCTTCAGAATGAGCAAGGGTGTGAGAGGAGGAGCATTCAATTTGGTGGAAGGAGAACAAAGGCAGAGTGATGACTCAGAAAGAAGTAAACCATAGTGTTTCAAGGGAAACTTAGGTGGCTGGGTGTTGAAAGCCATTTAGCACTAGACTAGTAACCAAAAGTTTGGCTTTTTGAACCCAGCAAGAGATGCCTTGGAGGTCAGGCCTGGTGATCTGCTTCCAAAAGTTCACATCCTTGAAAACCCTAAGGAGTGCAGTTCTACTCTGCACCAAGAGTCAGAATCAACTTAGCAGCAACTAACAACAAATAACAACCACAAAGGGAAGATAGGATCAAATTTGTCAATTACTTCGGATCTCTTGAGTAAGATATTACCTAAGAACTCAAAATTGTGCTTAATGCCTGGAGGTTGTTACCTTGACAATAACTGTTTTGGTGGAATATTTGGGAAAAAGCCTAATTAGAGTGAATTCAAGAGTTAATGGGTGGAAATGAGGCACATTCATTGAGGATTTTTACCATCAATGGTAGCAGAGACATGGGACTGTAGCTATAAGAGAATGTGAGGTCCATTTTTGTTTAAGATACAAAATTCTATAGTACATTTGATCTTGGAATGATTTTGATGACAGCTAAAGTTCTTCAATCCAGAACTCTCTCTTTAATCCCAGATATGAAGATCAAATTTCCTACTCAACATTAATGTCCAATTAAAAAAAAAAAAAAAACAAAACATTGCTGTCGAGTTGATTCCAACTCATAGTGACCCTATAGGACAGAGTAGTACTGTCCCATGGGGTTTCCAAGGAGAGGTAGCAGCTGAACACTTAACCACTGTGCCACCCGGGCTCCTTAATGCCCCAAAACCAAACACCAAACCCGTTGCCATCGAGTCAATTCCAACTCATAGCGATCCTATAAGACAGAGAACTGCCCCATAAAGTTTCCAAGGAGTGCCTGGTGGATTCGAACTGTCAGACTTTTAGTTAGCAGCTGTAGCAGTTAGCCACTACACTACTAGGGTTTCCCTTATGTCCAAAAGACATCTCAAATGTAATATGTCTCAAACTAGAAAAATTGATGATACAATTACAGGCATGCCATCCTTAAGTGAAGAGTGGTATCTTCAATTTGTGAACGGAAGGACTGCCTTTAGCTGACGTTCATCGATGGTTCATGGAAGACAGATTATATGGGAAAAGATATCGATTTGAAATATATGCTATGTACACCAAAATTACTATGTTCATTCATGCATTCATCCATCCGCTTAACTATTTGCCAAGCATTTTTGACATCATCATATAGGCCAATAGTAAGGATACCTATACAAAAATTAAAGTGATTAAAATATTGATTTCAAACCACTGATTCTGAATTTCCCAGAAAAGAGTTAAAAATAATAAATCTGTAGTCAGTATAAAAGCACCTAAAACCTGGGTCCCCCGATGGCATAAGAAGTTTAGCCATCAGCAACTAACAGAAGGATAGGTGTTTGGAATACACCCAGACATGACTGGGAAGAAAGGTCTGGTGATCTGCTTCTGAAAGATCACAGCCATAAAAAATAGATAAAACAGAAGACAATACTTATATGAGTGGGTTTGGTTGTGTCACCAACAGCACCTAAAACTCATATACAAAATTTCAATTTTTTTATACATTTCTTGCAGAAGAGGCATATGTATGCCATTTCTTCTTCTGCAGAGATATTCATGTTCAATTTTTTTTTCACTTATATGATAAACTGAGGCCTTTCTTCCTTTTTTTTTTTTTTTTTCTGTTATGGGAAATGGTGTTTATTGAGCCCACATCTTTTTTTTTTTCCAAATTTTTATTAGAGTAGAAAAAACAAAACACTCCTTAGGGTTAAAATTTGTCAATTCAAAAATACTTTTAAGAAGGATTTTATTCTTTCTACTTTTATTTTTCCTTGTCATGTTTAATAGAAAACATTCTAATATCTAGTAAAATTCAAATTTTCTTTGGTTTAGGTAGAAGATATGCATTCCAACACCTGTAATACCGTATAACCCAAAAACCTTTTGCCATCATCCACTCAGATCCAACTCATATCAGCCCTATAGGACAGAGCAGAACTGTCCTATAGGGTTTCCAAGCCTGTAATCTTAATCTTAGGCTTGCAAAATTTGTTCTACTATCGGACAGAGTGCAAGTGTAAAACAAAAACCAAGGAGAGTGCATGGAGAGACAGACAAGCAACAAGCAAGAAAAGAAAGATCAGGCCCACACCAAAGACACATTTTTTTCCTTCTTATTGTCCCTATTATTATTTTTTTGTCCACATGCTTGTTTTTTCATTTCTTCTTCTTGTGATTTTTATGTTGAATGTTAGCAAGACAGCTGCATGGTCAGTCCCAGCCCATCATGTGCATTTTAATGACTTGGGCTGGAAATACCTGGCATTTATTTTTGGTGGTAATTGGCAGATTACATAACCTACTAACAATGTAAATGGCAACATTATATAGCTCAGGATGTTTTGCAGCTGATGTTAAAAGGTAATAGAAATGTAAATAGAGTAGCAAGTGTGGTAGGTAACAATGAGTTCTAATATTTTTCTATAAGGAAAAAGGAAATGAAAATATAGTTAAAAACAATTTAGAGTTAAACCTGTATCTTTTCTCATTGGACATTGACTAGCTGCTGCATTTAATCCAATAAGGATGGTGTTTTTTTTTTTTGTTTTTCTTCCTCCTTATTATACAGTAATATCTACTTTTAGCTAATTGGTGAAAATTTCCAGAAAAAAAAAAAGTCTCCATTATTTAAAAAAATATTAAGATTTTTATGTTTGCGATATTTTTATGTCTTGGTAGTGTAATATCGTTCCGCTTCATTAAAGGCAGGAGAGGAACATGTGTACCATTTCTTCTTATGCAGAGGTAGTCATGTTCAATTTTTTTTCACTTATATGAGAAACTGAGGCTTTCTTTCTTTCTTTTTTCTTTTGTGGGAAGTAGTATTCATTAAGCACACATCTTTTTTTTTTTTCGAAATTTAAGAGCTGCCCCCTAATTCTGATGTCCTGATTCTTCGGTGAATATCTACATTCTCTTTATCTGCCCAAGAAAAAGGGTGGTACTAAGCAATAGGACCCCTTCCTATAAAACCCTGACTCTTTCCTTAGGAATCGTCTTTTCCTAACCTAGAGAAGCCACAGATAACCAATTCTGTCCTTTGATTTGGTAAGTGGACATGGCTCTCTGCTTCTATATTGATAACAACACTTATGCTTTGTCCTGACAGAAAAGGGCTGTTTCCTTTCAAGGGAAAGATAGTCACGGAGCCAGGTAACCTGGTTCAAATCCCACATGTGTCCCTTAGTTTTGGGATTTGGGAACAAGTTGCTTAACCTTTCTAAATTTTCTCAGTTCCGAGGATTTTCTTTTGGTAAAAGAAAGTTTACCTTCTCTTTCAAAAGAATGTTTGCAAGCTTTCTGAAGCATTGCCTCCATTTATTGCCTTATATTCTCTGCAAATGTTCCTGGTAATACCAAAAATAAATATATAAATAAGGAAGAATCAGTAGCAGGAGAATTTTGCTTTACAGACTGAGCTCAGCATTAAGCTGGCACTATCACCTCTTTGGGCCATCACTTTTTTGTAGTGATTGGCATATCTGATCTGACTTTTTTCAGTCTGCCTTTCGATTGGCTGGATTTCTTTATTAGCCCTCCCAAAGGCACAGTCTCAGGCCCTGTGCTTTGTCCAACAGCTGTGTTTCTCAGGAGTAGCTAAGCCTTTTCAAAAGGAAAGGAAAGAGATGTTAGGGGAAAAAAAAAAATTCCAATCATCTCTAGTTATATTGCATTTCCTACTGCCCTGAAGATGAAGAGAGAATATCACTTAGGTGACTTCTGCATAAACGCTATTATGTTCATTTATGTCCGAACAAAATTGTATTATCTCGCCAACTCTAAGCAATTTAATTTGTGAAATCCCAGGTCTATTTCTCATAATTCAAAGTGTATATTAAATGACTAGATTACTAAAAATGAATATGTGTATGATAATGAAATAGACACTTTAGAATCTGATCACAAATAGTTCCGAAAATATTTTATGGATATACATATACTTTTATTACACTATTACCAAAGATAATGGTTTACTTTATAAATAGGATTTTGTATCTCCTATAAATGAAGCTTTATTATTAAAGCCCTAAAACAGTCTTTTCCCAGTCACGCACATAAGTCTTTCAAATGTTAACTTATATTAGAAATTAGTGTATAAAAGGGCTTGTCTCTCCATACATACATCGCCTAGAAATTTACTCTTAAAAAACAAAACAAAACACTGTTGCCGTAGACTCAATTCGGGCTCACAGCGACTCTACAGGACAGAGTAGAACAGCCCCAGAGGGTTTCCAAGGAGCATTTAGTGGATTCGAACTGCCAACTTTTTGGTAAGCAGCTAAGCTCTTAACCATTGTGGCACTAGGGCTCCAGAAATTTACTCTTGATGTTGAACAAATCAGATATACACAAATGAGTTAGAAATAGCTGCATATCTTCTTGAAATATTTTGTATAACTTTCTGTTAGTAATTTGAGATAAGAACTAAAACGTATTTTTACTTATACCATTGTTATTGTTGTTGTTAGGTGCCGCTGAGCCAGTTCCAACTCACAGTGACCCTATGTCCAACAGAATGAAACACTGCCTGGTCCTGAGCCACCCTCACAATCATTGTTATGTTGGAACCCATTGCTGCAGCCACTGTGTCAATCCATCTTGCTGAGGGTCTTTCTCTTTTTCACTGACCCTCTACTCTGCCAAGCATGATGTCTCTCCAGGGACTGGTCCTTCCTGATAACACATTCAAAGAATATAAGATGAGGTCTTGCCATCTTTATTTCTAATGAGCATCTTGGCTGCACTTCTTCCAAGACAGGCTTGTTCATTCTTCTGGCAGTCCGTGTTCAGTATTCTTCACCAGCACCATAATTCAAAGGTGCCAGTTCTTCTTCAGTCTTCCTTAGTCGTTGTCCATCTCTCACATACATATGAGGAGCTTGAAACACCATGGCTTGAGTCAATGTAAGGAACAGCAGAAATTTATTTAACACACAAAATTATAAAATCTATTAATATGCAACAGTTTGTATGTACAAACCCAAATACATATCTATACAAATAAACTTTTGTCAACATCTGCACCTGCCAATAAAAAAAAAAAATGCCTAAGAACTTCAGTATCCATAATGCAATCACAAATAGCATTGAAGTTATTAATTCCAATCACAAATAGCACTTAAATAATTAAACATATAACGTTATCTTTTATAAACTAAGTCTTTTTCAAATGTTTTCACATGATGACATTTCTTTTGTGTTCATAAGGATTTGAAAAAAAAAAAAAAGCCTGGTTGGAGAATATTAACTATAACACACTTATAACTTTGATAAAATAAATCATTTCACTAATGTTGGGGAAGGCGAGGTGGAAGAGCCTTGCTCACTTTGTCAGGGAGCTGATCTAAAATGCATCAGCTATCACCTGAGCAGTCCCCGTGTGGCAGTTCAATACTTCCTTATCTTCTGAGAATGGCATTGTAGAGCTCTGAGTAAACTGTGCCTGTATGCAAACTGTCAAAGAGAGCCTGACGCATCATTAGGACTGACCTCCATGATGACAATCACAACATGAAACCAAACAGCACAGATAATTTTCATTAGAGTTCAAATTAATCTCCAAATCTTTCCAACCAGCACTGTGCAAAGCAAGTCCCAGGAAAAAGGCATTTGATGAACTGTGTGATAGACTGACAAAATCCTAATGCTTAGAAATCCACATAAAAGTCTGTGTTCTAAAAGGCCCGGTATGATTCTTTTTATATCTCAGGCAAAATGCAGCCTTTGGGACCAACAGTGGAATTAAATGAGTTTGTGGTAACTCACAGCAAGGGTGACAAGTTGCCCAGTCCCAGCAGCGCTGCTGCCTTAATTCCCTTCCAGCTCAGATACTTCAGAGGAGCACCAGCTGCCACAAGAGGCACACAGGTATGGCACAGCTTGCCAAGCTCTCCGATGTTTTCTTTGCCCAGCTGCTCCCTGACCACACTTAGGCATGGAGCGCATGGGGGAATGTGCAACATGTGACCTACAGCATAAGAAAGGCAGCAAGTGAGTAGGACTAGCACGTGTCATTGTAACACTGTGCAAGTATGCAAATGAACCAATTTTCTGGATTTTGCTCTTCAAATTTCAAGAAGTCATAGAGCTAGGCCATTTGGGGGAAACAATCCTCTTTCTATCCCTTTGACTATCCAGTTCCAATGTACCTTTCCTCTTGCCGTGTGAGAATCAAACGAATGACCTCTGCTCCTGACAGAGCCTAGTTTATTAGAGCCACCAACACATACAGCACCAAATTGCCAGGTCATGTATACAGCATATGTGATTCCCTGAATATTGGTTTGACTCAATCTGTGGAAAAATATATTTTAAGGATTAAAGGATTGGTTTAAAATATTTAAATCACCTCTTTCTGTCTTTTAGTGGATGAATTGCTCTCTTGTAGAAACAGCCAAAATTTCCCTGCAGGTTCTATTGGGTACATCTGGTAGAGCATTAGATCTTTGAGGTAGCCACGGTCCCACCGAGCAAGTGACTGCTTCAGTGCCCCAAACGGTGGCCTGCTTAGTAGCTCTGGGTATGCAAAAGAGATCTATAATGCATGCTGGAAAGCAACTTCAAGCACTGAGGCATAACTGTGAGATACTGAAGGGTGAGAGCAGCCAACCCCCTCGGGAGTTTAGCGATCAGAAATGGAGTAGCTCATTTTGTGCAAAGGCTCTGGACAGCTGGCAAAGGAAAGTGGCAGAGCTACAAATGGTGACAGGCTCTGGAGACAGTGCCTACATTAGCAACAGTGATGTATATAGAATGACTCATTTTTTTCCCCTTTCAGCCAAGCTCACATAAATAGCAACAGCATCAGCTATAATAACTAGGCTGAGATATGAAACATCAATGATATATTTTTAATTTCCTCAACATGGGGACATTTGTCATAACTTAATGAAAGCTGTATGGCATAGGAGGAAAAAGCACAGGGCTTTGAAACCAGAGAAGCTATGGTTTAAATCCTGTTTTGGACTCTTACTGGTTTTATGACTTTGAAATTGTGACTTAAAATCTTTTAGTCTCAGTTCCTCCCTGGCAAAATAGTGATAATAACACCCAAATGACTTGACTGAGATATGGATTAGACATAATACATATGATAACAGAGGGACATTATCACTGGCTTATCAAGTGCTAATTATAGATTTGGGTTGGCAATGCTACCTCTCCTGAGAATATTACATTCAGCTAGAAGCTTGAACTTAAATTTAGATAAACTGCTAATCGTTTGATAAGGCTGTTTTGACTTTAATTTTATGACTTGAATGCTTAGGTTTCCACAAAGCAGAATCATCTACCCAGAAAAAAAAAACAAAACAGTGCCTTCGAGTCAATCTAAGTCAAAAATAATTCAAGTCCTTTATCCACTCAGTTTTAGTTTTCTCTTGAAATTAAAGGCAGATACCTACCACAAGGGGGAGCACAAGATTCCTTCATTGCCTTATTCTTTCTTTTGCCATTGTTAGGTGCCATCTAGTCATTTCCTATCATATTGACCCCATGTCACAGAGCAGAGCTGCCCCATAAGGTTTTCTTCTATGTAATTTTTGTGGAAGCAGATTGTCAGGCCTTTCTCCGCAAAGCTGCTGGGTAGGTTGGAACCGCTAACCTTTTGGTTAGCTGACAAGTGTTTAACCGTTCTGCCACTGGGGCGCCTATTCTTTCCCTTAAAATGGAATAAATCAAAGGACAGAATAGGGCCCTGAGAATTAATTTGCTTCTCTTTGTCTCTCTCCACACCTTAGGACTCCCATGTTCTCCCATTGATCCTCTCTTGGGATTCCTCATACTAGAACTCTAGTCTTGCAAAAGGAGATTCTATTAGAACACAAAGGGTTACAAGCCTGAGAAGGTCTAGAATGAGTAGATTCAACTAGTTCCGCTCTAAACATTCAGAGAAGGAAATACTATTTGCCTTTGCTTCATTTTCCTTAACCTTCTTTGTTCTGGGCTTTTCTTCTCACTGAAGTGGTAATTTTTTGAGGGGTTTTATTTGGAAATAAGCTTTGGGAAGATGAAGCCAAGTAGATTTCTCATCTTATTTAGGTGCACACTTGCCTCTGCCTAATTTCAGTAAGAGTAATATTTGAGGCTTCACCAAGTTCAGCCTGGTACACAAGATTTCATAAAGATTTAAACAAAGAATTTATACTAATACAGGAGGTACTTCTATTAGTATAAGCTAACTTGTAATCTAATCACTTGATGTTGAGTTGATTCTAATTGGAAACCCTGGTGGCTTACTGTTTAAGCACTACAGCTGCTAACCCAAGGGTTGTCAGTTCGAATCTTCCAGGTGCTCCTTGGAAACTCTATGGGGCAGTTCTACTCTGTCCTATAGGGCTGCTATGAGTCAGAATCGACTCGATGGCACTCGGTTTTTTTTTTTTTTTTTTTATGTGTATCAGAGTAGAACTGTGATCCATAGGGTTTTCAATAGTTAATTTTTTGGAAGTAGTTTGTCAGGCCTTTCTTCTGAGGCATGTCTGGGTGGCTTCAAACCTCCAACCTTTCAGTAAGCGTATTAACCATTTGCACATTTGCACAACCTGGGAGCAATAGTAGCTGTTATGGATTGAATTTTGTCCCCAAAAAATATGTGTCAGTTTGGTTAGGCCATGATTCCCAGTATTGTGTGATTATCCACCTTTTTGCCATCTGATGTAATTTTCCTACGTGTTGTAAATCCTGCCTCTATGAGGTTAATCAGGCAGGATTAGAGGCTGTTGTGTTAATAAGTGAGGACTCAATCTACAAGTTTATGTTGTGTCTTAAGTCAATCTCTTTTGAGATATAAAAGAGACAAGTGAGCAAAGAGACATAGAGATCTCATACCACCAAGAAACAAGGGTTGGGAGAATAGTGTGCCCTTTGGACCCAGGGTCCCTGTGCTGAGAAGCTCCTTGACTGGGGAAGATTGATGACAAGGACCTTCCCCCAGAACCTACAGAGAGAGAAAGCCTTCCCCTGGAGTTAGTGCCCTAAATTCGGACTTCTAGTATCCTGGACTGTGAGAGAATGGATTTCTCTTTGTTAATGCCAACCATTTATGATAATTCTGTTATAGCAACACTAGATACTAAAAGAGTAGTTCAGTGGTAGAATTTTCAATTTCCATGCTGGGGATCTGGGTTAGATTCCCAGCCAATGTACCTCGTGTGCAGCCAACACCTGTCTGTCAATGGAGGCTTGCATGTTGCTATGATGCTGAACAGGTTTCAGTGAACCTTCCAAACTACGCTAGACTAAGAAGAAAGGCCTGGTGATCTACTTCCAAAAATCAGCCAATGAAAGCTCTATGAATCATGATGGTCCAATCTAAAACTAATTATGGGGATGGCCCAGGACTGCATAGTGTTTCGTTCTGTTGCACATGGCATTACTATGAATCGGGGATTAATTCTACCACAGATAACAACAACTGCCAGGCACTATTCTAGATGCCAGAACACAATGCTGAACAATAATGACCTAGTTTGCACACATTATAGTGGGGGATATTAAAAATAAACAAATAAATACACATCCGTTAAAGTACTGTTCAGAAAAACAATAAAAGGTGAAGCGTTTTGTCAAGCAAGCCATCTCTGAAGTAATGACATGTAAAGGAACATGACATGTAAACATTTGGGGAAATTTTGTTCTAGGTTGAGGGAAAATAAAGTACAAAGGCCAGAGATAGTATGTATTGGATATATTTAAGGATCATTAGAAATACCAGTGTTGCTAAAATTATATGATCAAGAGGGAGAGTGATAACAGATGTGGTCAGAAAGGGACAAGGGACAGAAAACGTAGTGTCATTTTAGGCCATTGAATGAACTTTAGCTTTAATTCTAAGTATGGTGAGAAGGTATGCCCCCTCGAGCAGGAAGTGGCATCCTACGACTTCCATCTTGATCACTGGCATAGTCCCCTAGTATTGCTATGACAAAAAAAAGAAAGAAAAAAATACCACAAGTCAGTGGCTTTAAACAATAAGAATTTATTATCACAGTTCTGAATTCAGGGCCTAAGCTCTAGGGGAAGGCCCTCCTTTGTCTTTCAGCTTCTAGTAATGACCAGCAAGCCTTGGCATATGCACCAGATGTAGGTGCATCTGGTTCCATCTTCCCATGACGTCTTCCTCTGTGAGTGTCTTTGTCTATTCTGCTTTTTGGGTAAGAGACCACTCAAAAGAGATTAAGTTTAGGGCCCACCCTACTCCAGTATGGCATCATTAATATGAAAAATAAAAACTCTATTTCCAAACAGGGTTATATTTACAGTTACAGGGGTTATGTACCTCATTGCTTTGTGGGGGACCCCAATTCAATCCCTAACAACCACAATATGGATGAAGTGACTCAGAAAGGTCAAGAGTGGAGGCAAGAATATACTAGAAGGTACAGAAGTGGTCTGGCCAATGAAGATAACTTGGTAATGTAACAGGAAGAATAAGATTAGAACTACATTTGGAAGGTAGAGCTAATAGGCTTGTCTCATGGATGAATTACATGTAGCATGTGAAAGAAGTGTGAATCTGAGGTTTTTGTCTTGGAGTGAATGGCAGTGCTGGGAGGTAAAGAAGATTCATACATAAAGCATTAGTTTCATTTGAGGCACTTTCTTGATGTCAAAGTGGAGATTTTAATAATATTCTGGGAGGTAAGGCCACAATAGTGGAGTAGTCAGACATTTCCTGTGGTTCCTTTTACAACAAAGGCCTGAAAAAACAAGCGAATTGATTATATATAACAATCAGGAGCCATGAACATCAAAGGCAAAGTTGAAGGATCGGGCTGAGTGGCAGGGAAGGGAGAGATGGTTCAGAAGCAGAATGGAGTTGCCAGACCTGACTCGGTGGGAACCAGCACCCTGTAGGCTGGATTGGCTGGCACGAGCACAGTAAGGCAAGCAGTGGCTTTCCACATAGGGAGAGACTAAGTGGCAGAGAGTCTGCTCAACCCTCCAGAACCAGAGAGAAGCAGCAGTCAGTTGCCAAAAGATAAGTTCATATGTATAATGTACCTCACAGATCAAAAAACACTCACTTTGGGAAGAACCTCTTATCCCTTTACCTATCCCCTCCCTGCTCTGCACTGGGTCTGGGCTGGCTTCAGCAATTGTCACTGTCCCTTGGACTGAAAGTAGGACCCATTGTGCATCCTGAACCATTCTCCTGGCTTTGGAGAGGGAATGAATTAGCAAACAGGAAAAAATAATCTGCCAGCTCACCTGAACTGGGAATGTCAGGCAGGTAAAACTCCTTTGCCTAGGCATAGGCATAGGCATAAGGGTTCCACAGACTTTGAATGCCTTTCACCCCTGCATAGACCTGTGTGGGCCCATTTCAACAGTGTAGGCCCTCATTAGCACAGCACAACAAGGTATATACCTGAAGCCTAATATCAACTGTATCAGCTATAAGGTGGAGTGGCAGGTTCATGACATTTAACACTGCTCTGAGGACTGGTGGCTCCACACACATCACCTAGCCACTCGTGACAGGGGTCCAAGAATAAGTGGTGCTTCTCAGTCTTTATAGCCAAAAGCATTGGGTGCCCATAGTCTGGCTGCAAAACCCACCCACCTAAGCACTCTAGGAAACAGGGACACCCTTTTCTCCCAAGCACTAAGGGGCAGCCATCAACCCCATGCCTGGCTCAGTGCGTGATCCCCTACTGCAGCCAGATACCTGTGGCTATTCCAATCAACCCCGCCTGTCTAGGACTGTAGGCAAGAGCCTGCACCACACACTTGGTGACTGACTACCTCGACATCTGACCTGAATACGTATAAGAAAAGTAAACAGAATCCTGAGCTCACATACATCTCTAACCACCTGGTGACAGGATGTGAGAGCTTCAAAGGTGCCAGTAATCAAACTACCCCACACAAGCAGCCTATTTGGGCATATCAAAACAAAATAAAACAAGAAGCTATGACACAGTAAGCAAACATAAAATAAATAAATATAATAACTTATCGATGGCTCGGAAAGAACAGTCCTTATAAAGTCACATAATGAGGCAGATCGTGATGGTTTCAGCAAGCACTCAAAACAAAGAATCAAGAGACCTTCTGGAGGAAGACTATTTCTTGAAATCACTGGAGGTAGAATTTGAAAGATTAATATACAGAACTCTTCAAGAGATTAAGAAAGAGATCAGGCAAAATGCAGAACAAGCCAAGGAACACACAGACAAAGCAATAGAGAAACTTAAGAAAGTTATACAAGAGCATGATGACAAATTTTACAGGCTGCAAGAATCCACAGAGAGACAGCAAATAGAAATCCAAAAGATTAACAATAAAATTTCAAAATTAGATAACTCAGTCGAAAATCATAGGAGCAGAATCGAGGTAATGGAAGTCAGAATTAGTGTGTTTGAAAATAATGCACTTGACACCAACTTATTTGAGGAAAAATCAGATAAAAGAGTTAAAAAAAAAAATGAAGAAACCCTAAGAATTCTGTGGGACTCTAAAAAAAAAATTTTTTTTTTCTATAAAGAGGAATAATATACGAGTGATTGGATTACCAGAACAGGGCGGGGGAAGGGAGATAACAGAAAATACAGAGAGAATTGTTGAAGATTTTTTGGCAGAAAACTTCCATGATATTGTGAAACAGAAGAAGATAGCTATCCAAGAAACTCATCAAACCCACACAAGGTAGATCCCAAAAGAAAGTCATAAAGACATAATCAAACTTGCCAAAACCAAAGATGAAGAGAGAATTTTAAGAGCAACTAGGGATAAACAAAAAAGTCAACTACAAAGGATAGTCAGCAAGATTAAACTTGGACTACTCCAGAGAAACCATGCAGGCAAGAAGGCAATGGAAAGACATATAAAAAGCATTGAAGGGGAAAAAAAATGCCAACCAAGAATTATATATGCAGCAAAAATGTCTCTCAAATATGATGGCAAAATTAGAACATTTCCAGATAAACAGAAGCTTAGAGAATTTGGAAAAACCAAACCACAATTACAAGAAATACTAAAGGGAGTTCCCCAGTTAGAAAATCAATAACGTCAGATAACAACTCAAGACTAGAACACAGGACAGAACAACCAGATATCAAGCCAGATAGAGAAGTCACAAAAATGAATCAAAGCTAAAACAAACACTGGAAATACTAGGGAAACAGAGATGCCCATAAGCAAAAGATGAAAATATTAAATATTAAAACAAAAAAGAAGAATTAAATAACATTGTCATAGATCTTCCATATGGGGAGGAAGTCCAGGTGTAATAGAGAAACAAAAGATTTGTTCAAACTTAGAAAAATATAGCTAAGTATTAATGCAACCACAGAGGAAACTAACAATCCTACACATCAAAATAAAAAAAAAGAAAAACATAAACACTCAGAAATATAAAATCAATAAGGATGAAAAGAAAATACATAAAGAACATGTTGCCACAGACAGAAGCACCACGCCATCCTTCCACAGCAAAGACCCATAAAACTAAGCAAAACAGAGACAAACATCAATCCTGGAACCTTAAGTGTCAAATGAAGAGATAAAGAATTCAGCCAAGCACTGAATAGAGTAAGAAACTGACAGAGATCAGAGAGCGAGGAGAGATACCAGCAAAGTCCCCTATCAGCTAATGAAGCACATATCTTTCATCTTGGAATCCTGTTGGAGATTGGCGGACAGGGAACAGGGGAAAGCAGCTTCATGGAGCTCCCATCAGGAGACAGAGCACCCACTAACCAGTAGTACATGCTTTCCCACCTCCCACCCTTCTTCCTGCTCAGCCTCCACTGTTTCCTAGCTGGATGTAGTTGCTCAGCTGGCCAAGAGTTGTGGACTCCACCCTGCTGCCTGGATTCGCCCTACTCACATTGAAGGGTGGTGGACGAGGAGTACAGGAAAGCAGCTCCACGGAGCTCCCAACAGGAGACAGAGCACCCGGTAACCAGCGATAGACACTTTCTCATCCCCCCCGTTCTTCACCCCCCACTCAGCCTCCACCACTTCTTGCCAGCCAGTTTCTTGACTGGGAGGCACTAGCTTCAGCTCTGTGCTGCTTGGATTCACCTCACCTACACTGGCCCGCTCTCTCAGTGCCATTTCTTTGTTGCTGGTGTCACTTTTCTCCACTTCTTTTGGTTTCTCCCCTACCTCTCACCTCTTCCCCTCCTTTCTCTTGAACACCTGGCTTGTTGTGATATCTTTGCCTCTTCCTGAAAGGCTGTGGAGCACCACTTGGCTGAGGAATTGCTTTCCTGATCTGCACCACCACACTGGTGGGATCCCCAGGGCCTTTGTTTGTTTTGTTTGTTTGTATTGGATTTGTTTTGTTCTATTCTGTTTGTCTTGTTTTCTTTTGGCAGCTTGGGAGCCCCTTCTAGCCAGGCTGACTACACAGCTTGGGAGCCACTTCCTGTATCTGAGCAGCTGTACCAGTGGGATCCCTGGAGCTTTTTCTTTCCTTCCTTCCTTCCTTCCTTCCTTCCTTCCTTCCTTCCTTCCTTCCTTCCTTCCTTCCTTCCTTCCTTCCTTCCTTCCTTCCTTCCTTCCTTCCCTCCTTCCTTCCCTTCTTTCTTTCCCCCCCTTCTTTCCTTCCTTCCTTCCTTTCTTTTCTTTCCTTTCTTTCTCTCTCTCTCTTTCTTTCTTCCTTCCTTCCTTTCTCTCTCTGTCTCCTTTTCTCTCTCCCTCCCTCCCTCTATTTCTTTCTTTTTATTATTTTTTCTTTTCTCCTTTTTGTTTTACTCCATTTTTTGGTTTCTTGTGTCTCCACTCCAACAGCAAACTCCTGTATCACTTTTTTTTTTTTTTTTTTTGGCTCCTGTTACTTTCTTCTCTAAGTCTTCTTTCCTACACCCATCTTAGCTCCATACATCACAACATACCCCCTCCTTCCTACCTACCTGCACCATGAAGCACAGGCATGGCCTATCGGAACCTGCCGTACACTGACTCCCAGCCCACCCTGTCAGTACCAGCCACAAACAACCCATTCCAGCTCCTTGCCTTCAGCTGGACCTGCCCTGCTACACCATAGCTGAGTGACTGGCCCTCCCCGTTGACTAAGGAGGTAAAATATTGTGCCCACAGAGGAGCAAACAACAAAGAATGTGCAGCTTGCCTGCTCAGACACAACTAAATAAAACAAAAAAGCAGGATGAAACAAACAATTCTACAATCAATAAATGAAGAAAAAAACTGCTGAATGTCCTGAAGACAGCAGACAATATCAAAACATATTTAAAAAAAAACAGGATAGGATGGATTCAGTAGGCATCCAACATAAAACACAAGCTGACTTTCCAGTAGAAGATAAGGCACTAGAGCTACCTACTAGGGAACTCAAATCTCTAATATTCAGAATTATCCAAGAGTTGAAGCAAAAAGCAAACAAAAATGAGGAAAAAATAGACAAGTTCATGGAAAAGGCAGAAAAATTCATGGAAAATACAGGCTAAAAAATTGAATAGTTCAGGAAAGTAATACAGGAACAAAATGCCAAAATAAAGCCACAATTAGAAATCATACAAAAACACCAATTAGAAACCCAAAAGATAAACAACAAGATTTCAGAAATGGACAGTACCATAGAAGGACTGAGGAGCAGATTTGAAACAATGGAAGACAGGATCAATGAAATTGAAGACAAACACTTGGATACAATTTTGTTTGAGGACAAATTAGGGAAAAGAACTAATAAAAACCCTGAGAATTATGTGGGATACAATCAGAAGCAAAAAATTGTGAGTGAGTGGAATTCCAGAAAAGGGGGAGAAAATGGAAAACACAGAGAGGATCACTGAAGAATTGCTGAAGAAAACTTCCCTAATATCATGAAAAATGAAAAGCTGACCATCCAAGAGGCTCAACAAACTCAGTATAATGTAGAACCCAAAAGAAAATCACCAAGGCATATCATAATCACACTCACTGATACCAAAGACAATGAAAGGATCAAGTGAGAGCTGGAGAAAAACAAAAAGTCATGAATAGCGGAGAAACAATAAGACAAAGCTCTGAGTACTGGGCAGAAACAATGTAGGCAAGAAGGTAATGGGATGGCATACATAAAACCTTGAAAGAAAAAAATTGCCAACCAAGAATAACATATCCTGCAAAACTCTTGTCCAAATATGATGGTGAAATTAGGATATTTCCAGAAATTAAGGAAATATGTAAAAAGCAAACCAGACTTACAAGAATTATTAAAGGGAGTCCTTCAGTTTGAGAACAAACAACATCAGACCACAGCCTGAATCTAGGATGCAAGATTGTACCAGCCAGATACCAACCTAGGAAATGAACTCTCAAGGACTATACAAAACCAAAACAATTACAACAGGGAACCAGAGAGATTAATCTGCAGATGACAACAATGTCAGAACAAGAAAAGAGGGAATAAACTGTTTATACATAGAACTTTCTAATGGAGAGGAAGGCAAGGTGATACCAAGTAATAATAAAAAATAGACTGGTTCAAACCTAGGATGACAAGGGTAAATTCCAAGGTAACCACAAAGAAAGTTAACAAACCTAGTCATCAAAATAAAGAAGAAAAACATAAAGTCTGAGTAATAGCAAAATCTACAAAAAGAAAAGAAAATCCACACAACAGGAATTCAGCACAGGAGAGTAAGAGAAACCAAGAAAACTTCAGCACCAAAAAAAAAAAGCACTACAAAATGACAGCAATAAACTCACACCTATCAATAATCACACTGCATGTAAATGGCCTAAATGAACCCATAAAGAGAGGGTGACAGAGTGGATTAAAAAAAAAAAAAAAAAGGATCCATTAATATGCTGTCTACAAAAGACACACCTTAGGAACAAAGACTTAAATTTATCAAAAATGAAAGGATGGAAAAATATATATCAAGCAAACAGCTACCAGAAAAGAAAGGAGTGGCAATGCTAATCTCAGATAAAATAGACTTTAAAACAAAAACCATCATAAAAGACAAAGAAGAGCACTATATAATGATTAAAGGGATGATCTGTCATGAAGACATCACCATAATAAACATCTGTACACCTAATGACAGGGCTCCAAAATAAAATAAACTCTAACAGCATTGAAAAGAGAAATTAACAGTTCCATGATAATAGTAGGAAACTTCAACACGCCACTCTCGGTAAAGGACAGAACACCTAGAAAGTAATTCAACAAATATACAGAAGAGCTAAAGGGCATAATCAGCCAACTTGACCTCAAAGATATATAGAACACTTGATCCAACAGCTACAAAGTACACATTCTTTTCCAACGCACATGGAAATTTCTCCAGAATAGACCAAATCTTAGGCCACAGAGCAACCCTCAACAAAATTCAAAACGTTGAGGTAATACAAACTCTCTCCTCTGGCCACAATGCCAAAAAAGTAGAAATTAACAACAGGAAGAGCAAGGAAAAAAAAATCAATTACATGGAAACTAATAACACCCTGATTAAAAACCACTGGGTAATAGAAGAAATCAGAGATGGAATCAAAAAATTTCTAGAATTAACCAAAATGAAAACACATCATACTAAAACCTTTGGGACACAGCAAAGGCAGTCATCAGAGGTCAATTTATAGTAATAGATGCACACATCAAAAAAAGAAAGAAAAGGACAAAAACTCCCAACAACAACAAAAAAGCCCTGGCCCAGATGGCTTCATTGAAGAACTCTACAAAACTTTCATAGAAGAGCTTACATCAGCACCACTCAAACTATTTCAGAATATAGAAAAGGAAGCAATACTTCAATTCATTCTATGAAGCCAGCCTAACTCTGATACCAACACCAGGCAAAGACACCACAAAAAATAAAATTACAGTCCTATATCTTTCATGAATATAGGTGCAAAACTTCTCAAGAAAATTCTAGTTAATAGAATTCAGCTTCATATTAAAAAAATAATACATCACAACCAAGTAGAATTCATACCAGGTATACAAGGATTGTTCAATAGTAGAAAATCAATCTATGTATTCTATCACATAAATAAAAAGAAAAAAAAAATCACATGATCATCCCAATCAATGCAGAAAAGGCATTTGACAAAGTCCAACGCCCTTTCATGATGAAAACTCTCAGCAAAATAGGAATAGAAGGGAAATTCCTCAACATAATAAAGAGCATTTATACAAAACCAACAGCCATGCTAAATGGAAAGAAGCTGCAAACATTTCCCTTCAGAACAGGAACCAGACAAGGATGCCTTTTATCACCACTTTTATTCAGCATTGTGCTGGAGGTCCTACTGAGAAGAATTAGGCTAGAAAAAGAAATAAAGGGCATCTAAATTGGTAAGGAAGAAGTAAAAGTATCTCTATTTGCAGATGACATGATCTTATATACAGAAAACCCTAAAGAAAACTACTGGAACTAATAGAAAAGTTCAGCAAAGTATCAGGATACAAGATAAACATACAAAAACCAGTTGGATTCCTCTACACCAACAAAGAGAACTTCAAAGAGGAAATCACCAAACCAACAGCATATACAATAGCCCCCAAGAAGGTAAAATAATTAGGAATAAATCTAATCAGAGACATAATAGACTTATACAAAGAAAACTATGTTGCAAGAAACCAAAAGAGACCTACATAAGTGGAAAAACATACCTTGCTCATGGGTAGGAAGAATCAGCATTATGAAAATGTCTATTCTACCCAAAGCAATCTACAGATACAGTGCAATCCCGATCAAAATTCCAATGGCATTTTTCAATGAGGTGGAGAAACAAATCACCAATTTTATATGGAAAGGGAAGAGGCCTTGAATAAGTAAAGCATTAAAAAAATAATAATAAAGTGGGAGGTCTCACACCATCTGATTTTAGAATCTACTATACCATCACAGTAGTCAAAATGGCCTGGTACTGGTACAACAACAGAGGCATAGACAATGGAACAGAATTGAGAATCCAGGCATAAATTCACTCATCTATGAGCACCTGATATTTGACAAAGGCCCAAAAGGATATCCAGTCATGCCAGCACCATTTTTTAAAGACAATCTCTTTTAAAAAATGGTGCTGGCATAACTGGATAGCCATCTACAAAAAAATGCAACAAAATCCATACTTCACACCATGTACGAAAACTAGCTCAAAATGGATCAAAGACCTAAATATAAAATCTAAAATGATAAAGGTCATTGAAGAAAAAATAGAGGCAATGCTAGGAGCCCTAATACGTGGCATAAACAGAATACAAAACATTACCAACAATGCACAAAACAACAGAAGAGAAACTAGATAACTGAAAAAAAAGATAACTGAGAGCTCCTAAAAATCAAACACTTATGCTCATCAAAAGACTTCACCAAAAGGGTAAAAAGACAAGTTACAGACTGGAAAACAGTTTTTGGCTATTACAAATCTGATCAGCATCTAATGTATAAAATCTACAAGATACTGCAACACCTCAACAACAAAAAGACAAATAACCCAGTTAAAAAATGGGCAAAGAATATGAAAAGACGCTTCACCAAATAAGACATGCAGGCAGCTAACAGAAAAATGAGGAAACACTCACCATCATTAGCCATTAAAAAAAAATTAGCGAAATGCAAATCAAAACTACAATAACGTACCATCTCACCCCAACAAGGCTGGCATTAATCCAAAAAACAAACAATAATAAATCTTCTAGAGGTTGTGGAGAGACTGGAACACTTATACACTGCTAGTGGGAATGTAAAATGGTATGACCACTTTGGAAATTGATTTGGTGCTTCCTTAAAAAGCTAGAAAAAGAAGTACCACACGATCCAGCAATCCCACACGTGGAATATATCCTAGAGAAATAAGAGCGCCCACACAAATACATATATGGACACCCATGTTCATTGCAGCACTGTTCATAAAAGCAGAAAGATGGAAACAATCTAGGTGCCTATCAACAGACAAATGGATAAACAAATTATGGTATATTCACAGGATGGAATACTAGGCAATGATAAAGAACAGCGATGAATCCTTGAAACAATAACATGGATGAATCTGGAAGGCATTATGCTGAGTGAAATTAGTCAGTTGCAAAAGGACAAATATTGTATGAGACCACTATTATAAGAACTCAAAAAATGGTTTAAACACAGAAGAAAACATTTTTCAATGGTTAAGCAGGGTGGGGAGGGAGCTAGGGGGTATTCACTAACTAGATAGTAGACAATTATCTGAGCTGAAGGGACGGACAACACACAATATAGGCATTGTCAGCACAGCTGGACTACACCAAAAGCTAAGAGGTTTCCTGAATACAACTAAACTCTTCAAAGGACAGAGTAGCAGGGGCAGGGGTCTAGGAACCATGGTTTCAGGGGACATCTAGGTCAACTGGCATAACAATGTTTATTAAGATGATATCCTCATTCCACTTTGGCGAGTGGCATCTGGGGTCTTAAAAGCTAGGAAGCATCCATCTAAGATGCATCAATTTGTCCCAACACACCTGGAGCAAAGGAGAATGAAGAACACCAAAGACATAAGGAAAATATGAGCCCAAGAGACAGAAGCAGCCACATAAACCAGAGACTCCATCAGCCTGAGACAAGAAGTACTAGATGGTGCCCAGCTACCATCAATGACTGCCCTGAAGGGGAACACAACAGAGAGTCCCTGAAGGAGAAGAGAAAAGTTGGGTGCAGAACTCAAACTCCAGTAAAAGGACCAGACTTAATGGTCTGACTGAGACAAGAGGGAACCTGGAAGACACAGCCCCAGGCTCTCTGTTAACCCAGAACAAAAACCATTTCTGAAACCAACTCTTCAGACAAAGATTACACTGGACATAAGACATAAAATGATACTCATGAAGAGTGTGCTTCTTACCTCAAGTAGATAAATGAGACTAAATGGGCAGCGCCTGTCCAGAGCCACGATGAGAAGGCAGAAAGGGACAGGAGCTGGTTGAATGGACACAGGAGATTCGGGGTGAAAAGGAGTGTGCTGCCACATTATAGGGAAAGCAACTAAGGTCACATAACAATGTGTGTATAAATTTTTATATGAGAAACTAACTTGAACTATAAATTTTCACTAAAAGCACAATAGAAAAAGAAAAAAAAGGATATTCTGAAAATAAGTAAAGTCATGGAATTATGTTTCACACATTGTAAGAACTCAAAGAATCATTGCTGTTATTTGCGTTACGACTTCTGCCTTATCATCTGACATAATATTGACAAAGAAGGGAATATGTACATAGAAGATCAAGGGTAGCAGTGCTGCCTGGGGGCAGCCGGGCCACAGTACTGAGAGCTGAAATAATTCTGAACAAAATCCTTTATGCAAGCAGCAGCATCTGGCATTTGCAGGATTAGCATTTATTAAGAGGGTTGGATGGATGGAATTCAAGAATTCAAGGATTCCCTAGTCCATTCTTTACAGGTCTTCTCACTAGAAAAAAAAATTAAATTAATTTTTTTTTTATCTTTATTTTTGGAGCCATAGTGGGGTAGTCGTTAACAGCTATGGCTGCTAACCAAAGAGTGGGCAGTTCGAATCCACCAGCTGCTCCTTGGAAACCCTGTGTGGCAGTTCTACTCTATCCTATAGTGTCACTGTAAGTTGGAATCAACTCGACCAAAACGGATTTTTTTTGTTGTTGTTGGTTTAGCTTTCTTTTTAAGTAACTATTCATAGCTATACACACTATACACACCTTGACAAAATTTCTACTTTAGAGACCATCTACTCTTTGCTTGTTTTATTTTGATCTGGTTTTCTCCCGTGTAATCAAAACTATTTCTATCATTAGATCTAAACAATATACTTTTCTAACTCACCTGGAATCCTTCTAATCTTGTCCATGGTGCTTAGAAGTGTGAACAACTTGGGTCAAAAACCATTGCAGAAGGTCTCAATTAACCTCTTAAATTACCTTTAGCAAGAGAAGCAAAGAGACTTTTAACATAAGTAGGAGAATGGACATTAACATCTATTTCAAATTTATATTAGGATGTACTTCTAATACAGAGAAAGTCCTAGATAATATAATAATAAACACCTACCACCCAGCTTAATAATTATTAGAATCTTTCCATAATTGCGTCAGAATTTTTAAGGGGTAAAACACTAGAGGTGAGTTGAAATTCTTTATGTTCCCCTCCCAGATATCATTCTCTCTCTTCTTTCCTTCCCAAAGAGAAGAACTGCTTTGATTTGGGTGTTTATTTTTCCTATATAGGCTTTTAACTTTTATTACACAGATATGTACCCACACACAATTTTTGTTAACCATTTACAAGTTTTTAACTTTATCAAGTCAAATTAATAATTTCACTCAAATCTACTTTTGTAATATTTATAAAAGTGATCCATGTTGATACATGCACCTTTTGACTATTCCTACTTGGAAATGTGCTGTAAGGTATTATTTCATTCTCCATTGACAGACTTTTTAAGTTATTCTTATTTTTCAAATTGCAATAGCAGGCTTCAAAGAGCTTTTTCATACAGAGTCTTATTGTGTACAAATTCAATATTTGCTCTTGGGCAGAGAGGATTCCCAGTGTGACACAAACGAATTCCAGGTGTACCAGTATGCTGATGCAGCTGGTGGCAAAAAGGGGCCAAGGCCTATTGCTGCCTAGAAGAGCCCAATTCATTCACTCCAGCGGGTTTTCAAATATTATTATATTCTACTGTTTTCATCATGAAGAAATATGTGGGAAACATCCATTTAGCTTATGTAGCTGGAAGAATTTCTAGTAATCAGCCGTAAAGAAGAGATATCACAGGAAACCTGACTACTATCCTCCGGAAGGCCTGCTAATAAATTGGCCCTTAACTGACATCTGAGAGCTCAGATTTCAGAAAGTTTCTCAACATTCCCAAGACTGAGTGGAATGGCTTGCTATGCCTAAACTGTACAAACAACATGGCTTATGGTGAACACTTCTTTCCTTCTGAGAGTCTAGAATTTTGATACATGCCAGGAAGAGAGTGCTTATATGACCAACCCTATGTTAAAACCCTGGACACCGAGTCTCTAATGAGCTTCCCTGGTGGACAACAACATGTGGCTCAGAATGTTTCATAGAGAGCAAAATCTCAAGCTTGCCTAATTTTTTTTTTTTAAAAGCTGGAAAGTAATGAATATATTCAAAAATTATGCTTCTGTTTACTTTTTTATTCCTAAAGTTATTTCTTCATCTGTTTCAAATTACTGCTGATTACTTAATTAACAGGCTACTCTCTAATTGGAGCTATTAATAAATCCACCTGTTTGGATTTCACTGTTGCTTTTCATTCCAAGAAATCATGTTTTACCAACATTTTGCTATTAAAAAAAAAAAACTCTAATCAAAATAGTTTTCCTTATTTACCTCATTATTTAAGGTAATGTATTATCATTATCCGAGATTAAATTCAGCACCTTTGTTAGCTTCTTTAGTCCTTTCATGTATCAGAATACATCTAATGAGTAATCAAACCCTTTGCCATCCAGTTGATTCCGACTCATAGCGACCCTGCAGGCCAGAATAGAACTGCCCCATAGAGTTTCCAAGGAGCACCTGATGGATTTGAACTGTCAACCTTTTGGTTGGCAGCTGTAGCTCTTAACCACTATGCCACCGATGTTTCCTAGCAAGTAACAGCCCATGATAAGTCTTATTTTTCCAAGTAGGTTGTAAATTCTTGGAAGATAAGGGGACATGATATAAGGGGCTAAGATAAAGTGTCTTATGGATGCCTGGTATAGCGATAGGTACACAGTAGTGATGCATACACACATAAAACTTTGCTAAATATATCACTGGGAGAATCGCTGTTGACAAAAGAGTAGAAGGTATATGTTTTATTTTTTTCAAAGGTCACAGATCTGTAACCAAGGGCAAACAATTTTATCATGATTTTTTTTCCTAAATTTTAGATATAATCCCTTGCCAATGCTTGATTTGAGATCACTAGAAATGGGGAAATCCAGAAGGCAGCTATGGCTTCCAGACGTATAAAAACAATGATTTCTCACTTGTAGAAGTGATTTTTCAAAGTGCTCTGATCCTATTTCATTTTCGGGCCTTGCTTGGTATGGTCCATCCCTCTTCTATTTACTGCACAGCACCCACTGAGATGCCCTGCAGTAATTGTGAATGTAACTGCTGTTGCAAGAATCATGTTGCCCAGGGACAGAGCACATGTTGCCTGTATTAGAACTCACTTAAAAGTCAAGTGTTGGGATGTGAAAACCAGTACAAACCTCAGGGAACTGACACTTAGACATCAATTCATGCCATTACAAAAAAAAAGCTTCAAGCAGAGTCAAAGAGAATTCCAGAGAGTCCCACAAAAGAAAATATTACCTAGAGAAATTAATAAATAGGTAGAACTGTTACTGTGATACTTCACTGGATATAGGTGAAAAGGAACTGAAAATTCTGATGCATATTTTCAAAATAGGATGAAATCAAGAATAAAAATAGATTTGTTTTAGTGATGTCAAGGGTGAATTCAACTCATAAATTTGGCTGAAACCATCAGTTTACTGAGTGTCAACGAATCCTATAATTTCAGACAAAAAAAAAAAAAAAACTACAGTGAATACCTAGTTTGGAAGTCTCTGAATTCATTGATCATGCAGTCTTCTTTTTTTTTCTTCCTTAATATAAGACAAATTTATTTTTAGTTTTTATTGATATAGAAGATACACAAGGATAGAAAAATAATCCACTGCTGTTGATTCAATTCCAACTCATAAATTCAATTAAAAAAAAATTCAATAGTGTCATTAAATTAATACACATGTGTTCAAGATACTTGATCTGTTCAATATACAGTCAGCTCTTGCAGGCACATAAAGACTCACCAATCTTACTAAATAACAACCTTCCCCCCCCTTCCTCAACCCTGCACATTTCCTGGTCAGTAAGTTGGGACCTATGATCTAGAAGAAGAAAAGTAGGAAATCTGTGATGTACATATGAACACTACTCCACGTCACCCAACATCCACAGATGCTCTTAGTGGCAAAGCCAGGACTCAATACCAGGTCTCTTGATTTCCAAGATGGTACTTCCAAGTAGCCTCCTACTACTGCTTCTTCTGTCACTAATGTTCATTTCTGTATGATCAGGAAGACAAAGATAAACACTAGACTGACTGGCATTTCAACACAAGAAAAATGCTATTACTAAAATCAGAGTCGACTTGATCTGATCTTTCATTTTCTAGTCCAGGTAATGAGGTCCTTTCCAGAATGGTGAGAAATGGCTGCATAAAGGGCAGGGGTAGAACACAGGAAAATGCCTCTGGTTCTCTCCTGTTACTCTGTTTTTATCACATCTGCTCTGGCTCACTCCCTTCCATTCAGTACTGGTCCTGAGCACAGTAGTTTAGAAGGAAGGGCAACAGAAGGACTCTACCCGAAAATAGTAAGATCCTGGGTGGTACAAACGGCTTGCGCTTGGTGGTGCAGTGGTTAAGTGTTTGGCTGCGATGCAAAAGGTTGCTGGTTTGAATCCACCAGCCGCTCCTTAGAAACCCTATGGGGCAGTTCTCTGTCCTATAGGGTTGCTATGAGTCATAATCGATTCAATGGCAACAGGTTTGGTTTTTTGGTACTAACGGAAAGATTAGCAATTCAAATCCACCCAGCAGCACTGCCAAAGAAAGATCTGGGAATTTACTTCTGTAAGATTACAGCCATTGAAAATTCTATGAAGTGAAGTTCTATTCTTTAACACTTGGGGTCTCCATGAGTCAGAATCACCCTGAGGGCAACAGTGTGTGTACATAATAGAATAAATAAGCCAGTATGATGGTGAGAAGAGAGAAAGTGAAATGGAGAAGCTGCAACAGAGAAATGTGTCTTTTTGGGGAGGGCTAGTGTTTTGGTGTCACAGTGGTTAAGAACTTGGCTGCTCATCAAAAGGTTGGCAGTTCTAATCCACCAGCCGCTCCTTGGAAACCTTATGGGGCAGTTCTACTCTTTTCCATAGGGTCGCTATGAGTCAAAATCAACTCGATGGCAATAGGTTTCTTTTAGTTTTTTGGTGTTTTGAGAGACTAGTATGTGTGTATGTATGAAAGAGAAAGAGGAATATCAGAGGTTCATTAAGGTCAAGAACAGATTAAAAAAAAAAAAAAACAGTGTAGATCAATTAGAGCAGAGAGAGGTAACTGACGAGAGAGAAGATAACCAACTATATCTGCCCATATACCTTAGCCACTGGGCTAGGCAACACCCCAGGCTCTCATATGCTTAATGGAGGAATATTTTATTCTAAATCCAATTATAAAGTTCTTGAATTCCTATGTGAATTTTTTTTTTTTGTGGGATATGTTCAATAAAAGTATGAAATTCTGACTGTGAAAGAAGAAATTATACATGATTATTAAGAGTTGGGGTCAACTTGACAGCAATGGTTTTTTTTTATGATTATTAATAGAGATTTGAATAAACTGATTAACTACAACCTTCAATTTCACTCTAATAAAGCAGAATATTTTCTTTAAAGAAGTTAAATGAACTTTAGGGAAAAAAACTCATTAGTATTAGCTAAAACTCAAAGGAAAATAAAAAGTAAAAGAAAGGAACAAAGGAAAAGAAGCCTTTCTCTCATTAGCTCTAAGGATCAAACATTTTGCCAGCTAGTGAAAAACTGTGTAACAATTGGTCACCGCAATCCTTCCCTCTGAGTTCTCTTTACCCACCGAGAACCGACTTGCTTATTAGGTCAGGCAACAGTTTGCAGAAATGTCACTTACTAAGGGTCTTTCTGCAACGCTGTTACTATCACATCCTTAACAGCCAGTGGCAAGTTTTTGAAGTAAGGCCTGCAATTATATGCTGAGAGTTTCTATTCCGAACTCAGTTAGGAAAACATCAGACTAGAAAGCAGGTGATACACCATTTTATTCAGTTTTCTGACTAAGGACAGAGGAATTGATTTATGACAAAAGATTAAAGCAAGCCATGATAGGTGTGGCTTAACTAAATGAAAACTATAAATGATAGTGATTCACTAATATCTAAAGGCAGAACAGCCCAGGGACAGAGAGTAATTTTAGCCAGGTTGAAATAATTATGAGGGGGAAAAAATATATTAAATTGGAAAAAAAAAGAAAAGAAAGCAGCATGAAGAAAAGGTATTTTTTGTTTCTGTTTTTTACTTTATCAGGATATGTATTACCAAATATCGAAGCCCACGGTTTATACATGCACATTATATCAAGTTTACAAATTTTATTGTTCAAATCTTCTTTATTCTTACCCATTTTTGTCTGCTTGATTCATTGTTTTTTAGGAAAGATCTGTTAAAATCTCCTATGCTCTGACTTTTGGCTTCTGCTTGGAATACAGCAAACTGGAAGGGATAGTGTTCTCACTGTTCTGAAAACCAAAAATAAAATCAAGCAAACAAAGAAACAAAAACAATGTTTTGCAAAATCATACCTTTTTTTGAAAAATCAGAGAGCAGGTGTCACAGGACATTCCTAACTGTAAGACAAGACAGGTACATGCCAAGAGAGTTAGTACACAAGTGTTTGGTTATCTGGGGAAGATGCCACTGGGTTTTTCTAATAACAATGCTGCTACAAAATTTAACACGTTATTAAAAGTCAAGTGTGGGCTAGAGAGAGAACATACGACTCCTGGAGACCTGAGACAGAAGGGGAACCCAAATCCACTTATAATATCTTCTCCATAACCTACCTAAATTTTTTACAAAAAAGAAAAAAAAAAACCTATTAATAGTCTTGAGAAAGCATCTCTCTTGGATCAAGCCTGGAAGAGGGGTACAGAATGCACTGCAGGAAAGCAAAGACACCCCACCCGGATCCTTCTGTCTTATCTTCCCTAAGAACAAAAGTCTTAAACTGCTACGGAAAGGGTAACAAACACAGACACTTCTTGGGAATGGGTGAAACCCACTTCAGCTTCAGATAAAAACCCTCTTCCCATGGAAGAAGGGTAGATCCCAGAACAATAGCTGGAAGAGAAGCAGAAAAAAAAAGCAAACCCGTTGCCCTCCAGTTGATTCCGGCTCATAGCAACCCTGTAGGACAGAGTAGAACTGGTGGATGTGCCTTGTGGATTTGAACTGACAACCTTTTGGTTAGCAGCCATAGCTCTTAACCACTACAGCACCAGGGTTTCCAGGAGAAGGAAGAGAGGCACTGAGAAACTTAGACCCCCAAACCGAGGGGCACAATACCCAACTGAGAATGATGCTTTATCAGAACAATACTTCCCTGCTCACTGCCAATAGGCTACCAAGTGTTAAGTTACAAATAACAATAGTATACTGCTGGGATAAGGACCAGAACATGAGGAGGAATTCTTTATGAGACACGGTACACACACACAGACCTAAAGCTGAATGTGTACAAAATGCTGAGAAAAAATCCTCTGATATACCAGCTCTCACTCTAAACTCATGATAAATGTAGAGGAATTTGAAGGCTAAGGATTACTGGTGGTACAGTAGTTAAGCAATTGGCTGTAACCGAGAGGTTTGTGGTTCAAAACCACCATCTGCTCTGTGAAAGATGTGGCAGTCTGCTTCTGTAAAGCTTTACAGCAGGAGGCAGTTCTACTCTGTCCTACAGGATAGCAATGAGTCAGAATCAACTCAATGGCAATGGGTTTGTTTTTGAGTTTTGGTGCATGTTGTTATTGTTAGGTGCCATGGAGTCAGTTCTGACTCATAGCGATCCCACGCAGAACAGAGCAAAACTCTGCTGGGTCCTGTGCCATCTTTACAATCATTATTATGCTTGAGCTCATTGTTGCAACCACTGTGTCAATCCACCTCACTGAGGGTCTTCCTCTTTTCTGCTGACCCTGTACTCTGTAGAGAATGATGTCCTTCTCCAGGGACTGATGCCTCCTGACAACATGTTCAAAGTATGTAAGATGCAATCTTGCCATCCTTGCTTCTAAGGAGAATTCTGGTGGTACTTCCTCCAAGACAGATCTGTTCGTTGTTTTGGCAGTCCATGGTATATTCAATATTCTTCGCCAAAACCACAATTCAAAGGCATCAATTCTTCTTCTGTCTTCCTTATTCATTGTCCAGGTTTCACATGCATATGACACGATTGAAAATATCATGGCTTGGGTCAGGCGCACCTTAGTCTTCAAGGTGACATCTTTGCTTTTCAACACTTTATAGAGGTCCTTTGTGGCAGATTTACCCAATGCAATGCGTCTTTTGATTTCTTGACTGCTGGGTGTTTACTGTGGAACCAAGTAAAATGAAATCCTTGACAACTTCAGTCTTCTCCGTTTATCATGATGTTGCTCATCCGTCCGGGTATGAGGATTTTTATCCTCTTTATGTTGACGTGCACTCCATACTGAAGGCTGTGGTCTTTGGTCTTCATTAGTAAGTGCTTCAAGTCCTTTAAACTTTCAGCAAGCAAGGTTGTATCATCTGCACAGCACAGGTTGTTAGTGAGTCTTCCTCCAATCCTGATGCCCCATTCTTCTTTGTATAGTCCAGCTCCTTGGATTATTTGCACAGGGGTTGGGTAGAGGTAAAAATAGCAATAACAACTTAACATAACAACAAAACTACCTAAAGCAATCAACTTAAATCCCCAAACAAAAGATGTAGCAGAAAAGTGTGCCAGGCATAAAAAATATTTACCTGAGTCTTTAGTGTCCTACACAAGCTGTTCAGCTTTCAAACAGAAAAAAAAAAAAAAAATTGAGACATACAAAAAATAAATAACAACAAACTGTCAAGAGACAAAGCAATCAACAAAACAAGACTGATATAAAAACAGATGTTCCTATCAAATTTAAAATAACTGTGACTTAAATATTAGGAGTTTTAACCATATTTCTATTCCAAAGTGGGCGGGGGGAGGGCATGATCATCTCAACAGATGCAAGGGAAGACACATTTGATAAAATTCCACAACCATTTATGATAAAACTTTCATCATCTAGGACTAGAACTCTAGTCGTTTAGCCCGAGTCAGGTTATCAACAAAAAACCTGCAGAAAACTTCATGATTGATGGTGAAAAACTAAAACATTTTTCCCCAAATCAGGAACAAGACAAGGATGTTCTTTCACACCACACATATTAAGTGTTGTAGTAGAAGTCCTGGCAAGTTCATTAAAAAAAAAAAAAATTAGGGAAATAAAAATAAACAAAAAGTATACAGATTAGAAAGGAAAAAAAATAAATTTATCTCTATTTGCAGTTGACATGATTATCTATATATGAAATCCCAAAGAATCTACAAGAAAGCTCCCAGATCTAAAAAGTTAGTCTAGCAAGGACAAAGAATACAAGGTCATTATTCCAAAACTAATCATGTTTTTTATACTATCAATGAACAATTAGAATTAGAATTTTTTTTAATATCATTTTTAAGGACACAAAAAATTATAAATCTAATAAAATATGAGAATATCTATGCTGATAATTACAAAACTCTGATGAAAAACACCAGGATGACCTAAATAAATATATTTATCATGTTCATGGACTGAAAGGTTCAAATTTTAAGATATATCTTCTCAAATAGATTTATAGATTTAATTTAATCTCAATCAAAATCCTAGCTGGATTTTTTTTTTTTTGTAGAATTGAAAAACTGATTATAAAATTTATATGAAAGGGCAAAGAATCTAGAAGAGTCAAGCAATTTTGAAAAAGAAGAACAAAGTTAGAGAAGTCACAAAACCTGATTGAAAGACCTATTATAAAATTATAGAAATCAATTTAGGTAGTACTGGTTAAAGAATAGACACATGGACTAATGGAACAGAAAGAGAGTCCACAAGTAGATCCACAAAGATATAATCAATTGATTTTTGGCAAAGATGTAAAGGGAATTCGATATGGAAGAATAGTCCTTTTATTAAATGGTGGTGAAACAAATGAACATCCATGTGCCAATGACTCGTACTTAATATAAATTAACTTAAAATTTATCTTTAACCTAAGTATAAAATGTAAAATTACTAGAAGAATAAACAAACCAAAAAAGCAAATCCATCGCCTTCAAGTCTATTTCAACTCATAGTGACCCTATAGGGCAGAGTAGAGCTGCCCTATAGAGTTTCCAAGAAGCAGCTTGTGGATTCAAACCATCAACCTTTTGGTTAGCAGCTGAGCTCTTAACCACTGTGTCATCTGGGCTCCACTAGAGGAATACATAGAAGACAATCTTTGAGATCTTGAGTTACGTGAAGAGTTACTAGATATGATACCAAAAACGCAATCGATAAAAGAAAAAAAAATGATAAATCAGATTCTCAAATTAAAATTTTTAGTCTGTGATACTATTAAAAGAAAGACAAGACAAGCCACAAACCGTAAGAAAATATTAGCATTCACACCCAGAATTTTAAAGAGCACTTAAAAGTCAATAATAAGAAAACAAACTTATTAAAAATGGGAGATTTTAAGAGAATTTTCACCAAAGAAGATAACCAGTACCATGGCCAGACCTTTCTTCTTATAAATTTTTATAATTTAAATCCTCTTTTTCTCCTCTATTTTTTTATCTGCTTGATGTATTAATTTCTTATTATGGTTTATCTCACTATGGCTGAAATTCTATCCATTTCTTTTATACCCTTAAATATTATTGATTTTTATATGTTCATTGGATATAATTAATCATTTCACCATTTTGTTGAATTCCTGCTGTTATTAGTATGTGATATCATTTTTTATTCCTATAATTTTGTTTTAAATTTTGTTTTATCCGATGTTAACATAGCCAAGCCAAACTTCTTCTGTTTAGATTTTGTCTAGTTTGTCTATTTTATTTTTGTTAGGTCTTTATTTTCAACATTCTTTTGCTTATTTTTAGTATGGCTCCTATAGTTTTTTTTTTTAACCTGGATATGGATTTTTTTAAACCAGTATCATAGCATCTGACTTATAGTAAATGACTTGTATATTTATGTTTTTTTTTTATTAGTATTATTATAATGACTTTTATTTCTAAGATTTTTGATTAGGACTTTTTCATATTCATCTGTTCTTGTTTAATTCTCTTAGGTTATATAGTAATCATTATATATACATTTTTATGTATGTTATTCCTTCATTTTTCCTTCTGGAGACTAATTTGATTTTTAAGTGTTTGTTTCAGAGTGTTATATTAATTTTTCTCATAAATGAATCCATATAAACATCACTTTGTGTTAATATTTTATTACCTTCTCTTTTTTGATATATCCTTATGTGATTTGGAATTTTTGTTTGTACAATAATTTTTAGGGAATTGCTTGCACTCACATACCCTCTCTCTCATTCTCCCTTTCTCTCTGTATTCACCCTCACAGTTCCTCAGGTTCAGAATTTCAGCTACATGAATCCTTGAAGCCCCAAACTTAAAAAGGAGACCTTATATGAAAAGATCAAGGTTCTCGGTCTGTGGAGTTGTTATAGAGGCTAACATAGAGACAGACTCGGTCAGTGGGCAGTTTGACTCATTTTCAGTTCTGGAGAATGTGTATATCTTCCCAGGTAATCAGCTTTCACAGAAGTCATAACCCCAATCAATCAATGGTTATGAACAACTTTTACAAATACTTTCCATGATTGGGGAGTTCTATCCCAGCCCTTAGTCTATAGCTATAAAGCTAACTTTGATCACACGTGCTGCATGCGACACTTTTAATCTTTTTTTTTACCCCACTAGTACAACTCTTAGTTGCTTCTACCAACTTCTGGACCTGGAGCCTAGGGGGCTTTCAACTCTCCAGCCCCACCTGGTATTTTATATTTCTTCTCCCCTCCCCCATTTCTGACTCAAAGGGAATCCAATAATGATTTTGAGTTGGCTATGTATTTTTTAAATGTTCTGTTTTACAAGTTTATCTACCATTTCCATGTATTTGGAGCTGAAGCAGTTCACCAAAATATAAATTTATAACACCATTTGATCAGGAGTTGATTTCATTATTTGTGAAGTGAGCCGATGTGGTAAACAGAATAGCACCTTCCTCGTCCCCAAATAGATCCATATCCTAACCCTTGGAACCTGTGAATATGTTACGTTACATGACAAATAGGATTTGAAGAAGAAACAATCTCCCTTGACAAAGGGAGATTATCCTGGATTATCTGGGTGGGCCCAACGTAATTACATGTAAAAGTAGAAAAGGAAGGCAAAAGACTTAGTCAGACAGATATAGCAGAAGAAGAAGCAGGGAAGATTTAAAGGTGTTGGGGACTTTACCCTCCATTGCTGGCTCTGAGGATGCATGAAGGAAGCCACAAGTCAAGGAATGCAGGCAGCATCTAAAAACTGGGAGCAGACCTCAACTGATAGCCAGCAAGGAAATAGAGATCTAAGAAGTCTTATAATCACAAGGAAATCAATATTGTCTATCATCTAAATCAGCAAAGTTGTAGTTTCTTCTCTAGATTCACCAGAAAAGAACACAGTGCTGTCATTGCCTTTTTTAGCTTGATGAGACCTGTGTCAGACTTCTGAACTACAAAACCGTGAGATAATAAATTTGTGTTATTTTAGGCCACTCAATTTGTGGTACTTGGTTTGGGAAGCGACTGGAAACTAATACAGTACATGTGTCATAGTTCTCATAGTTACAAGCAATAGAAGACAATTTTGGCTAATATTGCATCAATGGAGCTTATTAAAATGATATATGGCAATTCACAGAATGTATGGGAAGACTCGTAAACCAATTTTAAGGCTAATCTTCCTTGAACAAAGCCCCAAGCTAGGTCATAGATATGGACCGATGATAATTCCGTTGCTCTGTGCCCACTGATACAGACATGCACTAGGAAATTTATTTTGCAACCACTCACTAGTAAAGTGCTACCTTGGCCACTGTCACTGCAGTTACCTGAAGTCCAACACTTCTGCCACCGCACATGGGAATGAAAATGGAAGCTCAATATAGAGTGCTTTTTGAGACTGCAGACTTCTAAATTGAAGTCTTCCTTCTTTAACCCCCCCGGGCAGATCCTAAATGATATTCTTTATCTTAGTTTCAGGGCTTGCCTAGAAGTTGAGTTTCTACTCCTACATTAGGGAAATAGGATTCATTACGTGGGCCTATCCACAAATATATGCATGATTTGAAATATACTGCATAGAATACTGGTAAAAGAAGAATGTGCTAAACTAATGGATTTGCTCTGATATGTCTGAGACATAAGAACATGTGAATATACAGGTGAGGTATGTGAGTATGCAGATAAACACAGGCGAGTTTATATACAACAGGTCTATAATAAGATGGGTGCCAAGATTAAACTGGGCAGACAATAATCCCAGGTACTCTGGCAATAGAATTCTATCCTTATTAATAATTTAAAATTATTATAACAAATTACAATTTAAAACAAGTTAATTAAATAGTGATCTTGTGCCATTCAAGAAAAAGAATCTCACAAATTTCACTTTGGGACACACATTAAGGAGGATGTCAGAGATACTTTGAACAGAGAATAAAGAGGGAGATCACATAGCGAGAAGTTGAATGGAAATATATGGAACATATTGATCTTGCATGCTAGGGTGTATCTGCTGGTCATTTCTCCCACTGGCATTGTTTCTACTATACAAACTTCTAAATATTTATTGTATCAATTTCCATAAGCACACATCATCTCGCCTATGTTTGTTAACCCTGTTGTTCTTGTTAATATCTGAAAAGAAGCCCTAGATATAGCCTGGTGTGGAGCTCGATGTAATACGTAACAAAATTAAAAACAAACTAAATGCCCAACGATAGGCAATTGGAACAATGATATATGTACTATTATTAAAATTAGTATCCTATGCAGACATTAAAAATGGTATGAATCTAATCAGTTTTATTGACATAAAAAAAAAAAAAAAACTGTTGCCTTTGAGTTGATTCTGACTTACAGTAACTCTACAGGACAGAATAGAACTGCCCATGGGGTTTCCAAGGAGCAGCTGGGGGATTCAAATGGTTGACTTTCTGAGCAGCTGAGTTATTAACCACTGTGCCACCAGGGCTCTTTTATTGACATGGAAATGCTAAAATATATTTCAAATAATAAATTTAGAATACCATCCAGTGTGATCCATCTTAATAACATTCTAATTTTACATGAAATATATTTTTATATGAGGAGAGTTGGGAGATTTTCACCAAAATTTCAGTCATCACTCTTCAGTGGTGAATTCTGAGATATTTTACTTTTTAATTACTTAATTTCCATTTAATTATCTTGATTTTCTATTTTCCTAAAATGATTAATTTTTACTCATACATTTAAAATACAGAAAAAACAAAAAACCCAAACCTACTGCCATCGAGTTGATTCCAACTCGTAGCAACCCTATGAGTTAAAATACATATGAAATATAAAATATCTAGAGGACTAATATTAATTCAGTTATCAGTCATTATATTAATACGCATAACAATTAATTTGTCTATATGCATAACTGTTTGATCCCCCCTTCCTTCACTATTTAATTTCTTGTCATTTTAAATACAAATTCCTGGACCTCCAGTCACATCGCAGTACTAGCAATGAATAATGCGAAGGAACTGAACTGAATCCATGCTGAAGTGTATATGGCCATTGATATAAACAAAAATTTGAAAGCTGGGTTTAGAGACCAAGTTAGGTACATCATATGCGTGATCTTATTTAAGCTTTAAAGTAACCCTGTGAAATAGGTAAACATTATTCACATTTTATCGATGTGAAACTCTGAAACTTAGTGAGTTTACGTGATTTGTCCAGAAATATACAGCTAGTGAAGAGTGGGACAGAGATTTCTGTCAGGGAGACTTATGTCAGAGCCCATGCACAAACCACAGTGCTATTTTCTACCTTTTAATAAGATTTTCTGTTCTCCAATTCACTGTCATAGTTGACAAAAACTTATAAATTGGAACTATGTATTTGTAAAATGGACAAGTTTTCCATCTGATATGAATTCAGTTGAGGTGGGGGCAGATGAGGATTAGGTTGAGTGGATGAGCTGAACAGCTAGAGAAGAGAAATTCTCTTGGATGTCTTGAAACTTTCTAGCATGTCTACTAGTTAAAATCTGCTTTCGATCTACCAACTCAGGGAGATATATCAATGGACATTTTACATTTTTTGCTCATAAACTCATCTGATTAACGACGTTAGCTGAGGAACGTCAATTACTGAAAGCACATTTTATGCTAGGAAATCCCAAGATCCAGTCACAAAGGGATATTTATGGGAGAGCACAAGAGATTTATGCTGTTTATGTAAAGCACTATATGTCTTAGATGATAGTTTGTTTATCATTACTTCAGAATAGAGATTCCAAAAATACACAAGCTGTGAAACACACCATAACAGCAAGAGAGCCGCAATGTGATAAATGATAGCCCCGCCTTAAGAACAAACTACTATCAAATAAACTGCTGTCTTTAAAAATTTATGGAAGCAGAGTGCCCAGTCACAGACACCTATCGTTGTCTGAAAAAAAAAAACAAAAAAAAGATGACATCTACAGTAAAGTATGTGCTTTCTAACTTTATTTTCCAGAATACATATTGGAGCATATAGTTTGAAAATTGCATGTTTGACCTTCCATATAATTCTGAGTCAGAAGTGAGGAATAATGTTGTCCACATTCAACGAGTGTTTATTCTGTGTTGCTAAGAGCACAGTAAATTGTGTGAAAAAGGAAATAGTTACCAAAAACCCTGCTATAATCCAGGATATATTTTTAATACAAATTATTGTTTCTATCATTTACCATGTACGAGGCATGTGTAATTTTATTCCTTTCCAAAGTAACTGTATCAGATATCTGGTTTTATTCAATATTAGCAATTTAGGAAACAGAGTCTAGGTGCCTAAATCAACGACTAGCTTTAAATACCTCTGGTAAATAAATCTTAGAATTAAAAAAAAAAAAAGGCAAGTTTTCTCAAACCTCCACACCAAACTTAGAGCGTATTATTACTGAAATTCAGTGACACTAAAATCTTTACATAAAATTTCCTATATCAAAACCTAAGTTTTGGAATTTCGATTTCCCTTACACTTTAGCTATTACTATTAATGCTAACAGTAATAGCTAATCATAATAATAATAACTAATAATAATTTGTTAATAAATAATAGTGAAATTAGTAACAAAGTAGAGGAGCAGACAGCAGTAGAAATGGAAGAGGCTATGAGAAGGCTGAGAAGAAAATTTAAAATAGAATATATATAATTTTTTAACCAACAGAAATAATCTCAATGGAAAGCAGAAAAGGAGAAATACAGAAGAAAAAAATAACTATATAATGGAAGATATAAATAAGATGACAGAAGTTATTCCTAATATCACAGAATAATTAAAATACCACTAAATAAATTAAATTTAAAAATTGAAAATTACAGATTCTCAGATGGCAACAAAAAAATAGAATAAAATCTAAATATACGTGGTCCACAAGAGAGATAGAGATAGAATGAAAATAAAAATATGGGTAAACGGACATCAGGCAAATACTAATAGAAAGCTAGAATATATATTTTAATATATGTCTATTTGTGCCTTCACAAGAAAACAGAAGCCTATCCGAGATTTTCAAGCTGAGGAAATTTAAGACTAAGAATTATTCAGAAAAATGTTGGAAGGTCAGAGGAACAAAAATGAAAAGGCTGGAGTAACTTTAGAAAAGGGTTATGATTCTTTGACCAGGAGAGCGTAAAGTAAAAATGGTGTTACCCAGAGTGCACAATCACCCTTTGCTGGTGTTGATGGAAACACAACCATCCCTGCTTTATAGGGAGCCAGGAACTTGTACGTGTGCTTTTGATGTAGAAACCTATAAGCCTGCATTTGTTCACCACTGCTGCTGCTGCGGCCGCTACAGTCCCTGATACTGGAGATGGAGTTCACGAATGCTCTGCTGTTGAGACTCATTGCATCAACGTTACTAGAATCTTGCTGCTTGAGCAGAAACCCAGAACTCTGCACTTGCTTGCCACTTTTTTTTTATTCTTACCAACAAGAAGCCTTGGTGACACAATGGTTAAGGGCTCGGCTGCTAACTGTATCGTTGGTAGTTCAAATCCATCCAGAGGCTACATGGGACAAAGACTTGGTGATTGACTCCTGTAAAAATTACAGGGTAGAAAACTCTGTGGAGCAAGTCTACTTGATCACACGGGGTCACTTATGAGTTAAAAACTGACTTGATGGCACCAAACAACAATGCCATTTAGGAACAAAAGCGCAGCTTGAAGAAAAACAAATGGAAGTGGAAAAACATGTTTTCTCTCCTCAGCTTCCAGTTATATATCCTGTCTCTCTCACTGGCAGAACTTAATGGAAATTCCTTTAGCAAAAGTTTTGTAAATGTAAACCTGCTTGTTTCCAGACCCTAGTAATAATACAGGGAGGGAGATAATGGGTAGAAATGGAAGTTAGAGTAAACAAATGGCCACCATAGCCCATTATTTTGGGTAATCAGTATTCCATTCTCACCAACAACTTCTGGAAGTTCTCTGTTGATGTACGGCTGCTGTAAGTTTTGAATGGTCTTCAACAAATTTTTAATATCATATGATATTAATAAAAAAATAATTAATTAATAAAAAAATAATATCATATGATATTAATAGAATGGCTATAATCAGAAGAATGGAAAATAAGTGTTGGTGAGTGTATCCGACAGGATTAAACTGTTCCCCCTCCTGAGATGTAACCAACAGGGTTAAATTGTTCCACCTCCTCCCACCACCTCCACCCCAGACTTGTGAGTTCCTGATAAGAGGTTCTGTGTAACGACACAAGGTCGTCTTACCGCTTCTCTGTTTAAGGTCACTTCATTCCTCACAAACAGACACTGACCCCTCCATTCAGACATGAGCAACAAGCCGCAAAGCTGGCTTTAGATAAACTTCATGTGTCATACCCCCCTAGCGGTCATATTGCACCCCCAGTACACCCCATACAGGTTCATTAGTTCCTGAAATTGCCGGCTTATTCCCAGAAACTTCATGAATTGTACATAAGTTCTCTATCTTGAACCCTACAACTGCCTGAGAACTCCCAACCTTGGGGAGCTTGATTTGAGACTTAGCTTCCAAGTTCCTTGCTTGACCCACTTGCAATAAAGTCCACTTTCTCTTTCTCAAAGGCCTGGTGTCTCTTAATTGACTCGAGGGGTTGCACCAGGCAAGACCCATTCCCATTGGGTTATATAGTTGAAGCTGTAAAGAAATAGGGACCCTCATCCAGTACTGGTGGGAATGTAACCTGGTTCAGCTGCTGTTTTAGTCTCCTAGGGCCGTCATAACAAAATATCACAAAATGGGTAGATTTAAAGAATAGTCATTAATTTTATTATGGTCCTAGAGGCCAGAATTTCAAATCATTGTGTTAGCTATGTCAGTTCCTTCTGAGGGCTCTGAGAAAGGAAACTGTTCCATGTCTCTGTCCTAGTTTCTGGTAGCTGCTGGCAGTCCTTGGTGTTTCTTTGCATCTGCCTCTGTCATCACATGGCACCTGTCTTCCCCCATGTGACTCTGTTTCTGTGTCTGGTCTTCCCTTTTATAGACCATCACTCAGAGGGATTAGGATTAGGACCCACCCTATTTAGGTATGACCTTGTTTAATTTAACTGATTACAAAAGAAAAACTATTTATAATCAAGGTCACAGTCACAGGTACGGGGGCTATAACTTCAATATATCTTTTTGGGGATACAATTCAATCTGTAACAGTCACTGTGGAAAAAAAATCTGGCAGTTATACAAAAAGTTAAACATAGGATTACCATATAACCCAGCAATTCCACTACTAGGTATATAAAAAAAAAAAAAAAAAAATCCCCCCAAAATGAAAACATGACAAAAAACAAAACAAAAAAAACCCATGTTCATAGTAGCTCTAGTCACAATAGCCAAAAGGTGAAAAACACCCAAATATCCATTAATGGATGAGTGGGTAAACACACTGTGGCATATACATACATATCATATTGTGGATGAACCCCAAAAACTTTATGCTAAGTGAAATAATCCAGCCACTAAAGGTCACACATAGGATAATTACATGTATGTGATACATGTAGAATATGTAAATTTATAGAAAGAGAAAGCAGGTTGGTAGTTGGAGGGGGAATAGGAAATAACTGCTTAATGGGTATGTGGTTTTCTTCTGGAATGAAGAAAATGTTTTGGAAACTAGGTAAAGAGTGATGGTTGCACAACATTTGAATGCACTTAATGCCTCTGAACTGTTCACTTTAAAATGTAACTTATATGACATATATTTCATCTCAGTAAAAAAAAAAAAAAAAGAATTGAAATCAAGTGAATTCAGTATTTTTAGATATACATATCATCTAGCTCTGTCCACTGACATGATCTAAAATCAGTGTCAACTCATGAGTATAAGCACCCCTAGAATCTATATTTTTATCTCATATATGATTTCTCCATGAAAGGACTCAAGATTCTTTGGAGAAGTGATTGATTCCAGATATGAGTCAGGAAAGATGCTAGGTAAACTTGTGATAGATTTTTGTACTAGAAAGCAAAGAAGTTTATAAAAAATGTTAGGAATCACACCAAAAGGATCAGGAGCCACCCTGCAGGGTTCCCCACTGGCAAAAATCGAGCCAATTTGAGTATATAAAAGAAATATGTGTTAGTGATATTAAGCACAATGAATGAATTAAAATTCATCAGTATATTATAATACTTAAAGAAAGAGAAACCTAAAAAAAAATCTTTTCACCATTTGATGTCATTAGTAAACCACCTCTTTTCTGTAAAATATAACTAAAGAAAAATAAGTGCATGTTTATCTTTCATTGACATTAAGTACTTTAGAGTAGCTAAGCAAGGACACAATTCAATCGGGGAAAGCTCTACTTTCAAGGGAATGTCATTATCATTATACAACCCTTCATGAAGTTATTGACTCGTGCTAGAAATATCAATTGGAGTGAAAACAATTACATGTATAGTCGCAAGATAATGCCACACAGACTACCCTCCAGTTTCCAGAGAGAAAAAGTAAATCATTATGTAGAGATCCTTCATCATCACCCTAAGCCTGTGCTCAATTATCTTATGACAGTGATCAACCTTAACATCATTCATGATCAGTCAATTAGATGTTATGAGTATCCTGAAGTGATGTATAACATTATTTATGACATATTCTACCCAAATATGTTTAACTTGTCTATATCAAGCCTTTAGATCTAAATACAGAGGATAGATAAACAAACTAAATGATACCACAAAAAAGCAACCAGATAAATCCAGAAAATGGGATGTTTTGTAGGAAAATGGGCATGATCTGTTCAATAAGTTAGAAACATGAAAAATAAAAAGAATCTACGTTAGAAACAAAATGACTTTATAGGATATTATGATGACATAAAATATGTTTCTATAGGTGAATCTAACAGAACTCTGATGAAGGATTTTGGGGGATAATTAAGGAAATGTATTCATGGATTTGGGCCTTAAATGAGATAAAAATGTATTTACTTGGAAACCTACATTTTTTTAGCTGAAAATAGAAGTTTATAATTTTCGTATTTAGCTTGACTACATTTTGTTAAAAATGCATTTAAGAATAAATTATAATATCTTAAAATATATGAAATCTTAACCATGCTATTCTCTGGAAGGAAATAATATGACGTTTTAATTCTTGTTTTTGCTTTTCAATATATTTTCTGTCACAGCATATATACTCGTTTTTGTGTAATAAAAGGTTATTTAATATTAAAAATTAATATGTACAATATGTTAGAAGTTAGGTCATATACATCCATGATACATACAGAAATTAATATTTTTTTCAGGAGCAGACATTTATATCTAAAATCTTTGAGGGAACTGACCAAAAATTTTTAAGGTGACTGACTTAGAATTTATAAGGCACTTCTTAAAATCAACTAGAAAATGTTGGGAACCCAGTGGAAGAGAGGATATGAACAGAAAGAGTAGACAGAAAAGGAAAGCCAAAATGCTGTAATACATAGAAAGGATGTTCATATTCTATGATACACTGAGAACTAGAGATAGAAATTATAGAGAAATATCACTTTATACCTATTAAATTGGCACAATTTAGCTAAAGCAGCCATGTGTTGGCAAGGATGTAGGTATACACGACCTTCCAGGTTCAGTAGCTGTCAAGTCAATGCTGACTCATGATGACTCCATGTGTGCAGAGTAGAACTGCTACATAGGGTTTTCAAGGTTATGACCTTTTGGAAGCAGATCACCAGGCCTGTCTTCTGAGGTGCCTCTGAGTGGATTAAAGCCTCAAATCCTTCTATTAGTAGTCGTGTTTAACTGTGTTACCCAGGGACTATTGGAGAGAATATAATTTAGCACACCCATTCTTAAAGGCAATCTAAAGGTTCTACTGGCTCTCGTAGAGTCTTGTTTATTCATTTGTTTGCCAATATGTCGATTATGAGCTCAAATATTTTTACACCTCTCTGTGATTATTCTGCAGTGCCAGGTTGATGGTGTCCTAAAAAATGGTTTAATATCTTCTTTTAACAGACGCTTCAGTGACCTACCAACCCAGATCTAAATTAGTTTAATTTTGTTTTCCTGGTCCAGACATGTAGTTAGAATTTAAAACCCAAAACTACATTAGAGCAGGGCTAGGGATAAACATTTTCAAGGAAAATACTTTTTTTTTTCCCATAGTCTGGGAAACACTGGTGGCCTAGTGGATAAGAGCTATGGCAACTAACCAAAAGGTCAGCAGTTCACATCCACCAGGCGCTCCTTGGAAACTCTATCGGGCAGTTCTCCTTGGTCCTAGAGGGTCACGATGAGTCGGAATCAACTTGACGGCAACGGGTATACCCAGACAGTGGTTAACCGTTTGGCTGCTAACCAAAAGGTAGAAAGTTTGAAACCACCAGCCACTCCTTTTAAACCCTATGGAGAAGTTCTACTCTGTTCTAGAGGGTCACTATGAGTTGGAATTGACTCGATGGCAACAGGTTTTTGGTTTATACCCAGACCACAGCACTTATATCCTGTCAGCATACTTTGCTGTTGTGCCAATTTATTTCCAGTCCACCCTTCCATTGTTTTTTTTTTTTAATACCTTTTATTAAGCTTCAAGTGAATGTTTACAAATCCAATCAGTCTGTCACATATAAGTTTACATACATCTCACTCCCTACTCCCACTTGCTCTCCCCCTCTTGAGTCAGCCCTTTCAGTCTCTCCTTTCTTGACAATTTTGCCGGCTTCCCTCTCTCTCTATCCTCCCATCCCCCCTCCAGACAAGAGTTGCCAACACAATCTCAAGTGTCCACCTGATATAATTAGCTCACTCTTCATCAGCGTCTCTCTCCCACCCGCTGACCAGTCCCTTTCATTTCTGATGAGTTGTCTTCGGGGATGGTTCCTGTCCTGTGTCAACTGAAGGTCTGGGGAGCATGGCCGCCGGGATTCCTCCAGTCTCAGTCAGACCATTAAGTTTGGTCTTTTTATGAGAATTTGGGGTCTGTATCCCACTGATCTCCTGCTCCCTCAGGGGTCCTCTGCTGTGCTCCCTGTCAGGGCAGTCATCGACTGTGGCCGGGCACCAACTAGTTCTTCTGGTCTCAGGATGATGTAGGTCTCTGGTTCACGTGGCCCTTTCTGTCTCTTGGGCTCTTAGTTGTCGTGTGACCTTGGTGTTCTTCATTTTCCTTTGCTCCAGGTGGGTTGAGACCAATTGCTGCATCTTAGATGGCCGCTTGTTAGCATTTAAGACCCCAGATGCCACATTTCAAAGTGGGATGCAGAATGATTTCATAATAGAATTATTTTGCCAATTGACTTAGAAGTCCCCGCAAACCATGTTCCCCAGACCCCCGTGCTTGCTCCGCTGACCTTTGAAGCATTCATTTTATCCCGGAAACGTCTTTGATTTTGGTCCAGTCCAATTGAGCTGACCTTCCATGTATTGAGTGTTGTCTTTCCCTTCACCTAAAGCAGTTCTTATCTACTGATTAATCAATAAAAAACCCTCTCCCACCCTCCCTCCCTCCCCCCCTCGTAACCACAAAAGTATGTGTTCTTCTCAGGTTTACTATTTCTCAAGATCTTATAATAGTGGTCTTATACAATATTTGTCCTTTTGCCTCTGACTCATTTCGCTCAGCATAATGCCTTCCAGGTTCCTCCATGTTATGAAATGTTTCAGAGATTCGTCACTGTTCTTTATCGATGCGTAGTATTCCATTGTGTGAATATACCACAATTTATTTACCCATTCATCCGTTGATGGACACCGTGGTTGCTTCCAACTTTTTGCTATTGTAAACAGAGCTGCAATAAACATGGGTGTGCATGTATTTGTTTGTATGAAGGCTCTTGTATCTCTAGGGTATATTCCTAGGAGTGGGATTTCTGGGTTGTATGGTAGTTCTATTTCTAACTGTTTAAGATAACGCCAGATAGATTTCCAAAGTGGTTGTACCATTTTACATTCCCACCAGCAGTGTATGAGAGTTCCAATCTCTCCGCAGCCTCTCCAACATTTATTATTTTGTGTTTTTTGGATTAATGCCAGCCTTGCTGGTGTGAGATGGAATCTCATCGTAGTTTTAATTTGCATTTCTCTAATGGCTAATGATCGAGAGCATTTTCTCATGTATCTGTTGGCTGCCTGAATATCTTCCTTAGTGAAATGTGTGTTCATATCCTTTGCCCACTTCTTGATTGGGTTGTTTGTCTTTTTGTGGTTGAGTTTTGACAGAATCATGTAGATTTTAGAGATCAGGCGCTGGTCTGAGATGTCATAGCTGAAAATTCTTTCCCAGTCTGTAGGTGGTCTTTTTACTCTTTTGGAGAAGTCTTTAGATGAGCATAGGTATTTGATTTTTAGGAGCTCCCAGTTATCGGGTTTCTCTTCATCATTTTTGGTAATGTTTTGTATTCCGTTTATACCTTGTATTAGGGCTCCTAGGGTTGTCCCAATTTTTTCTTCCATGATCTTTATCGTTTTAGTCTTTATGTTTAGGTCTTTGATCCACTCGGAGTTAGTTTTTGTGCATGGTGTGAGGTATGGGTCCTGTTTCATTTTTTTGCAAAGGGATATCCAGTTATGCCAGCACCATTTGTTAAAAAGGCTATCTTTTCCCCAGTTAATTGACACTGGTCCTTTGTCAAATATCAGCTGCTCATACGTGAATGGATCTATGTCTGGGTTCTCAATTCTGTTCCATTGGTCTATGTGTCTGTTGTTGTACCAATACCAGGCTGTTTTGACTACTGTGGCTGTATAATAGGTTCTGAAGTCAGGTAAGGTGAGGCCTCCCACTTTCTTCTTCTTTTTCAGTAGTGCTTTGCTTATCCGGGGCTTCTTTCCCTTCCATATGAAATTGGTGATTTGTTTCTCTATCCCCTTAAAATATGACATTGGAATTTGGATCGGAAGTGCGTTAAATGTATAGATGGCTTTTGGTAGAATAGACATTTTTACTATGTTAAGTCTTCCTATCCATGAGCAGGGTATGTTTTTCCACTTAAGTATGTCCTTTTGAATTTCTTGTAGTAGAGCTTTGTAGTTTTCTTTGTATAGGTCTTTTACATCCTTGGTAAGATTTATTCCTAAGTATCTTATCTTCTTGGGGGCTACTGTGAATGGTATTGATTTGGTTATTTCCTCTTCGGTGTTCTTTTTGTTGATGTAGAGGAATCCAAGTGATTTTTGTATGTTTATTTTATAACCTGAGACTCTGCCCAACTCTTCTATTAGTTTCAGTAGTTTTCTGGAGGATTCCTTAGAGTTTTCTGTGTATATAATCATGTCATCTGCAAATAGTGATAACTTTACTTCTTCCTTGCCAATCCAGATACCTTTTATTTCTTTGTCTAGCCTGATTGCCCTGGCTAAGACTTCCAACATGATGTTGAATAAGAGTGGTGATAAAGGGCATCCTTGTCTGGTTCCCGTTCTCAAGGGAAATGCTTTCAGGTTCTCTCCATTTAGAGTGATATTGGCTGTTGGCTTTGCATAGATGCCCTTTATTATGTTGAGGAATTTTCCTTCAATTCCTATTTTGGTAAGAGTTTTTATCATGAATGGGTGTTGGACTTTGTCAAATGCCTTTTCTGCATCTATTGATAAGATCATGTGGTTTTTGTCTTTTGTTTTATTTATGTCATGGATTACATTAATGGTTTTTCTGATATTAAACCAGCCTTGCATACCTGGTATAAATCCCACTTGATCAGGGTGAATTAGTTTTTTGATGTGTTGTTGGATTCTGTTGGCTAGAATTTTGTTGAGGATTTTTGCATCTATGTTCATGAGGGATATAGGTCTATAATTTTCTTTTTTTGTAATGTCTTTACCTGGTTTTGGTATCAGGGAGATGGTGGCTTCATAGAATGAGGTGGGTAGTATTCCGTCATCTTCTATGCTTTGGAATACCTTTAGTAGTAGTGGTGTTAACTCTTCTCTGAAAGTTTGGTAGAACTCTGCAGTGAAGCCGTCTGGGCCAGGGCTTTTTTTTGTTGGGAGTTTTTTGATTACCGTTTCAATCTCTTTTTTTGTTATGGGTCTATTTAGTTGTTCTACTTCTGAATGTGTTAGTTTAGGTAGGTAGTGTTTTTCCAGGAATTCATCCATTTCTTCTAGGTTTTCAAATTTGTTAGAGTACAATTTTTCATAATAATCTGAAATGATTCTTTTAATTTCATTTGGTTCTGTTGTGATGTGGTCCTTCTCATTTCTTATTGGGGTTATTTGTTTCCTTTCCTGTATTTCTTTAGTCAGTCTAGCCAATGGTTTATCAATTTTGTTATTTTTTTCAAAGAACCAGCTTTTGGCTTTGTTAATTCTTTCAATTGTTTTTCTGTTCTTTAATTCATTTAGTTCAGCTCTAATTTTTATTATTTGTTTTCTTCTGGTGCCTGATGGATTCTTTTGTTGCTCAGTTTCTATTTGTTCAAGTTGTAGGGACAGTTCTCTGCTTTTGGCTCTTTCTTCTTTTTGTATGTGTGCGTTTATTGATATAAATTGGCCTCTGAGCACTGCTTTTGCTGTGTCCCAGAGGTTTTGATAGGAAGTATTTTCATTCTCGTTGCTTTCTATGAATTTCCTTATTCCCTCCTTAATGTCTTCTATAACCCAGTCTTTTTTCAGAAGGGTGTTGTTCATTTTCCAATTATTTGATTTCTTTTCACTAGTTTTTCTGTTATTGATCTCTAGTTTTATTGCCTTGTGGTCTGAGAAGATGCTTTGTAATATTTCGATGTTTTGGACTCTGCAAAGGTTTGTTTTATGACCTAATATGTGGTCTATTCTAGAGAATGTTCCATGTGCGCTAGAAAAAAAAGTATACTTTGCAGCAGTTGGGTGGAGAGTTCTGTATAAGTCAATGAGGTCAAGTTGGTTGATTGTTGTAATTACATCTTCCGTGTCTCTTTTGAGCTTCTTACTGGATGTCCTGTCCTTCTCCGAAAGTGGTGTGTTGAAGTCTCCTACTATAATTGTGGAGATATCTATCTCGCTTTTCAATTCTGTTAAAATTTGATTTATGTATCTTGCAGCCTTGTCATTGGGTGCATAAATATTTAATATGGTTATGTCTTCCTGATCAATTGTCCCTTTTATCATTATATAGTGTCCTTCTTTATCCTTTGTGGTGGATTTAAGTCTAAAGTCTATTTTGTCAGAAATTAATATTGCTACTCCTCTTCTTTTTTGCTTATTGTTCGCTTGATATACTTTTTTCCATCCTTTGAGTTTTAGTTTGTTTGTGTCTCTAAGTCTAAGGTGTGTCTCTTGTAGGCAGCATATAGATGGATCGTGTTTCTTTATCCAGTCTGTGACTCTCTGTCTCTTTATTGGTGCATTTAGTCCATTTACATTCAGGGTAATTATAGATAAATAAGTTTTTAGTGCTGTCATTTTGATGCCTTTTTATGTGTGTTGTTGACAAAAAATTCATTTTTCCACATACTTTTTTGTGCTGAGGCGTTTTTTTTAGTAAATTGTGAGATCCTCATTTTCATAGTGCTTGACTTTATGTTAGTTGAGTCGTTACGTTTTTCTTGGTTTTTATCTTGAGTTATAGAGTTGTTATACCTTTTTGTGGTTTCCTTATTATTTACCCCTATTTTTCTAAGTAAAAACCTAACTTGTATTGTTCTATATCGCCTTGTATCACTCTCCATATGGCAGTTCAATGCCTCCTGTATTTAGTCCCTCTTTTTGATTATTGTGATCTTTTACCTATTGACTTCCATGATTCCCTGTTATGTGTATTTTTTTTTTTTTAATTAATCTTAATTTGTTTTTGTGATTTCCCTATTTGAGTTGATATCAGGACGTTCTGTTTTGTGACCTTGTGTTGTGCTGGTATCTGATATTATTGGTTCTCTGACCAAACAATATCCTTTAGTATTTCTTGTAGCTTTGGTTTGGTTTTTGCAAATTCTCTAAACTTGTGTTTGTCTGTAAATATCTTAATTTCGCCTTCATATTTCAGAGAGAGTTTTGCTGGATATATGATCCTTGGCTGGCAGTTTTTCTCCTTCAGTGTTTTGTATATGTCGTCCCATTCCCTTCTTGCCTGCATGGTTTCTGCTGAGTAGTCAGAACATATTCTTACTGATTCTCCCTTGAAGGAAACCTTTCTTTTCTCCCTGGCTGCTTTTAAAATTTTCTGTTTATCTTTGGTTTTGGTGAGTTTGATGATAATATGTCTTGGTGTTTTTCTTTTTGTATCAATCTTAAATGGGGTTCGCTGAGCATCTTGGATAGATATCCTTTCGTCTTTCATGATGTCCGGGAAGTTTTCTGTCAGGAGTTCTTCAACTATTTTCTCTGTGTTTTCTGTCCCCCCTCCCTGTTCTGGGACTCCAATCACCCGCAGGTTATCCTTCTTGATAGAGTCCCACATGATTCTTAGGGTTTCTTCATTTTTTTAAATTCTTTTATCTGATTTTTGTTCAGCTATGTTGGTGTCGATTCCCTGGTTCTCCAGATGTCCCAGTCTGCATTCTAATTGCTCGAGTCTGCTCCTTTGACTTCCTAGTGCGTTGTTTAATTCTGTTATTTTATTGTTAATCTTTTGGATTTCTACATGTTGTCTCTCTATGGATTCTTGCAACTTATTAATTTTTCCAGTATGTTCTTGAATAATCTTTTTGAGTTCTTCAACAGTTTTATCTGTGTGTTCCTTGGCTTTTTCTGCAGTTATCCTAATTTCATTTGTGATATCATTAAGCATTCTGTAAATTAGTTTTTTATATTCTGTATCTGATAATTCCAAGATTGTATCTTCATTTGGGAAAGATTTTGATTCTTTTGTTTGGGGGGTTGGAGAAGCTGTCATGGTCTGCTTCTTTAAGTGGTTTGATATGGATTGTTGTCTCCGAGCCATCACTGGGAAACTAGTTTTTCCAGAAAATCCGCTAAAAAAAAAATGCAGTCAGATCCCTATCAGAGTTCTCCCTCTGGCTCAGGCTATTCAGATGTTAATGAAGCCGCCTGGGGAGGGTGGGGGAGGGAACAGAGAGATAGGAGAGTAGCACCTCAGAATATAGCCAGAGTTGCTTGTCTTGCTTGGAACGACTATTATATCTGAGACTCCCGCGGGGCGTGTCGCCTATGTGTGCTGGCTGTGTGGAGATTGCCCCCGGGGGGTCTGGCCCGCTGGAGTCACGGTCAGATCCTCCGCTTCCAGCCCCACGCCCAGCGTCAAGGCTCCCCTACTGGGACGGTGCACTCTCGACTCCGAAATCAGTCGCTGCCACCCGGGGACTTCTCGTCCTTTCAGCCGCGTGGCCGTGCCGCCTCCGAGAACCAGTTGGGCATCCTCCCGGGGTTAGTTCAGATGGGTGGAGCAGGTCCCCGTGCTTGTGCTGTGACCGAGTGTCCCGGCTGGGACGCTGTTCTCCCCGCTCCAATACCAGTTGCTGTCTCCCAGGGACTTCTCCTACCGGCTGCGTCCCACGCCGCCCGTGCGACCCGGCTGGTCCCTTTCCCGGGGTTAGTTCAGGGGGGTGGAGCAACTCTCCGTGTTTATGCTGTACCTGCGTCCAGTCCAAATCCCTGCGGGACGGTTCCCTGGCTCGGAAGCTGCTCTTTCTGCTCCAAGACCAGTCACTGCCTCCCGGGGACTTCTCCTACCGGCTGCGTCCCACGCCGCCCATGGAACCAGCTGGTCCCCCTCCCGGGGTTAGTTCAGGGGGGTGGAGCCGCTCTCTGTGCTTGTGCCGTACCTGACTGGTACGCTGGCTCCAGGCTCTGGAAACAATCGTTGCTTCCCCGTATTAGTTCGTTCTCCATCTCTAAATCTGTGTTTGTTGTTCAGGGTTCATAGATTGTTATGTATGTGATCAATTCACTTGTTTTTCCGTGTCTTTGTTGTAAGAGGGATTCGAGGTAGCGTCTGCCTAGTCCGCCATCTTGGGTCCGCCCCTTCCATTGTTTTTTATTCATTTATTCACTCATTTATTTATATTTTATATAAGAAAGAACTAGGTGAAAAAAATTTTCAGAAAATGATAATTAAAATTGCAAATGACTGAAGAGCTGGAAGATGAAACAAGGAACCAAGAGAGGCATAAAGAACTGTGATCAGGAATCAGGAAGCAGAAGCAAGTTTTGTTATTCTGAAGATATACACATTTCACCCTGAATGAATCAAAGAAAGAGGGGAAGAAGAAATATAAAACAACTTTTCTAGATTGAAAATGAATTGTGTAAGTTCTTGGAGTTTTGCTGCTTCTCAATATTAAACAACTCAAAATTGTCTTCTATTTGAGACCTTGGGCAGTAGAGTTTATGTTTGACTATATGTAGGAATCACCTGGTGAGCTTTGAAAATAACTGATACGTACTTCTTATTCTCAGAATTCCAAATTTAATTGATCTGTGTTGTGTCCTGGGCATCAGACTTTTTTTTTTTTTTTTTTTTTTTAAAGCTTCCTAGGTTATTCTAAGGCACTATTAAGATTGAGGATGATTGGCATAAGAAGTTAAAAAAGATTTGAAAAAGTTTTTATACTAGAGTTGGAGCCCTGGTGGCACAATGGTTAAGAGCTGCCTGCTAACCAAAAGGCAGCAGTTCTAATCCACTAGCTGCTTCTTGGAAACCCTATGGGGCAGTTCTACTCTGTATATAGGGTCTCTTTGAGTTGGCCTTGACTTGATGGCAATAGGTTTGGTTTTTTGTTTTTTGGTCTTTTTAATACTAAAAGTGACAGAAGTCCATGTGACACAAAGATTGCTAAACACAGTGAAGGCCTAATTGATATTGGATGTATGTGGAATCTGTAACACTCCTAACCAGCATAATGATAAAGCTTTTTTTATATGATGCTGAGGCACATAGTAATATGAGATTCCCTGGGTGATGCAAATGTTAATGTGCTTAGTTAATAACTGAAAGGCTTGCGGTTCAAATAGACACAGAGGCACCTTGGAAGAAAGGCCTGGCAGTCTACTGCCAAGAAATCAGCCACTGAAAACCCTGTGGAGCACAGTTCTACTCTGACACATGTGGGGTCATTATGAGTTAGAATCAATTCAACATGAACATTGTAACATGAATAAAGAAAGAAAACTATTAGATTAAAATATTTCTTTTAACCTGGAAACAAATTACGATGTACATGTTCCAAACATCCGTACAGCCGAGGTAAAATTATTCAGTTTTCCACCTAAATTACCCAATAATATCTCTTTGATGATACGGATCCATCTATTTTACCTAGCGCAAAAAAAAAAAAAAAAAATTTTTTTTTTTTTTTTTTATGTATATTCTATAACAAAGTCTTCATGTGAACTGAAACCTTTATCCATGCTTTGGACACTTCGCTATAAAATTAATGTATGTGGTCAAACTGAACTTAATGTAAACATTCTAGATCTAAAGGAACAATTTAGCCCACATTTGGATGGGTTTGATTCCATGATGAAGTAGGATCCATGGTGGCACAGTGGTTAAGAACTCAGCTGCTAACCAAAAATTTGGCAGTTTAAATCCACCAGCTGTTTCTGGGAAACTTAATGGGGCAGTTCTACCCTGTCCTATAGGGTCGCTATGAGTCAAAGTCGACTTGACGACAACTGGTTTGTTTTTTTTCTTGTTTTGGAATGAAGTAGTATTTTTCTTCCTAGTTTGAAGGTAAAAATAAAAATAAGGTTTTACAGTAATTACAAAGCTATTGATCTGATTGCTTTTTTGTGTGTGAGGGTCTTTTTTTAAATTAATCAACAATACAAGCAAACTATTTGATGTAGTATAATATGTGTATGCTAGCAACTGTTATGTCTTTAACCACACTTCTCATAGACCCATAACTACATGGTTAAATCTGAATCATGTCATTAAAACCCTCATGTTCCCTGAATACCAGTGTTTCTCAAATTTAAACTGTTAGCAATGGAAAAAGAATTATGAATCCTCCTGTGACTTAAATTACTTTCTTTATAAAAGTTTAAAAACGCAAATTTGGTTATATGTTCCTTATGATAATAGCTCATTTATGCTTTTTGAACCAAACCAATTTGACAAATTAAACACAAACCTAAACACAAGCTAAGAATAAAATCTCAAATTAAAAACGTTAGAGATAAAATGATGGATGATGTTGTTTTACTGACAACAAATGCCATTCAAGAGAGGAAGATTGTTATTATTATTAGATAGGCCATGAAGCCATACTATAGTATACAGTTGTATGGCAACCATTCAGATATTGCAGAATATAATAATATCAATCTCTTAGGTTATAATTAAAAAGAAAAACATGATTTTTAGAGTGAAATCACAAAATTCCATGCATTCATCCTTTGACTCCCATTATAGAAGCAACGATATAATTAACACAAGAAAAAGGTGTTAAAAGGGTTATTGTCTCAAAAATCTTGAAGCTCAAAGGCAGCAGTATTTTATCTGTACAGGTTACGCATGTAAACCTTGAACAGTTGGCTATTTCTACTTCTCAATTTCCTCTAAAACAAAATCAAAATAATGTTATTACCAATCATGTTTTCCTGCTAAGGGTCAACAGATGTGTCATAAACACACCAATGGATTCTTTCATACACTTTTATTATAAGAACAGAATTGAGTTTTGACCTTATGAAGATCTGTACCACTGCTAACTTTTGAAAAGTTGAAAAATATGTTTTTAAGTGTAATAAGTGTCAGAAATTCACACAATTTTTAGACAAAAGGAAGCTTAGAAGAGCATCCCAGTGTGAAAAGATAATTACACAGTAGCTAACTGAAATGTTAAATGCTGTAACTAAAAATGAGTTTAATAAAAGACCATTATTATTGTTTTATTCTTAATTTGGCTACAAATTTAATGCTAAAATTGCTAAAGTGAGGGGTGGTTATATTAGCTACTTCTATCTACACTATTTTCACTTTAGACTTTTTGTAGATCTCAACACTTAACAGAAACTTCACTCAACTCTTTTAATTAAAAATGGTTTATATATCCAAAGTTAATTTAAAAGACATAAAATGTTTAATATTTTCTAAAAATTAAAAAAAAATTGTAGTGGGCATAGGTGGGCTTGCACTATTGTTTAACAATGGCTATTGTCTAAACTTCACTGAAAGTATCTGCCTACCTGAGTAAGTACAATATGGTAGGTAGTTTTACAAAATGTTCAGTAATATCCTTGAATGTTTCCACCTAATAAAATCTGAAATCACCCTTGTGAAGTTAAAGCTACAAGCTGCTCATTTTATACCAAGTTATCCACTAAGGAAAGAAATGACAACACACGAGTCAAGAAAATTAAATTTATTGAAAATCATATATAACATTTACTGCCTCCTAACATAGAAATGAATAGGATTAAGCTAGCAAGCAGAATACCTGAGACGGGTGTCACAATTCTCTTTGAAATTTCACTTGCCTTAAATAGCACTTCATCTCTTTTAATATGAGCTTTTAAATTTGTAGTTACTGGATCATTGTAATGTGAACTACAATGCCAAGCGTGGCTATCAGGAGGAAATGAGAATTCTTCTGAAACATGTTTACCTATCATTGGCTTTAAATGAGCTTAATTATCTATGAAAACCCACAGGCACATCATTAAAAGAAATCACCATGAGTATTCACTCTCCATCTCCACATTTGTTCCACATTACCTTTTTTTGTTCTGTTTTGTATCCCTTTTTCATTATTTTAAATTTTCAGGGATTTTTGTCTCCTATATTATATATTATATGGCTTGCTGAAAGTGAAGAAGCCTTGAAGCACTTACTGATGAATTTCAAAGACTACAGCCTTAAGTATGGACTACACTTCAATATAAAAAAAAAAAAAAAAATCCTCACAAGTGGACCAATAAGCAACATCGTGATAAACAGAGAAAAGATTGAAGTTGTAAAGGATTTTATTTTACTTGGATCCACAATCAACACCCATGGAAGCAGCAGTCAAGAAATCAAACAATGTATTACACTGGGAAAATCTGCTGCAAAAGATCTCTTTAAAGTGTTGAAAAACAAAGCAGTCACTTTGAGGACTAAGGTACACCTGACCCAAGCCATGGCATTTTCAAGCACCTCGAATGCATGCAAAAGCTGGACAATGAACAAGGAATACTGAAGAAGAATTGATGCCTTTGAATTAGGGTGCTGGCAAACAATATTGAATATACCATGGACTGCCAGAAGAATGAACAAATCTGTCTTGAAAGAAGTACATCCAGAATGCTCCTTAGAAGCAAAGATGGTGAGACTTTGCTCACATAGTTTGGACATGTTATCAGGAGGGACCATTCCCTGGAGAAGGACATTATGCTTGGCAAAATAGAGGGTCAGCGAAAAAGAGGAAGACCCTAAATAAATAACACAGTAGTTGCAACAATGGGCTCATACATAACAATGTTTGTGAGGATGGATCAGGCAGTGTTTCCTTCTGTTGTACAGAGGGTCACTATGAGTCAGAAGCAACTCCATGGCACCTAGCAACAATGATATACCTTGTCACTCCAATAACTTTGTATTTACCCTCAGAATAATCCACTTAGATTGCAGAACCTTCTCATCTTTATCATTTAGCACATTTTCAGGACATGATTTTAATTTTTCTCCCTTTTATTTTATGCACCATGACTGTATATAAGTGGAAATATTACTCAACACCTCCATCAAATTCCTCTGGAACATGTTTCATGAATTGTTGCCAGTTGTCTATCTTCTATCAGATAGGGAACAAGGATTTAAGATTAATGTTATATATAAGATAACTGAAAAGTAAAAATTAAGGATACATTTCTTACATTACTCCTCTAAAAAGAGGAATTCTTTGGCATCTATAAGAGTGTCAGTAGTTGGTAGAGTGAAAAAGTTTAAAAGTACAGCTGTGGAGTTAGAAAATTCTCAGTTTGAATTCCTAATGCCACTTACTATTTGTAAAATTTTTTTTAATAATTTTTATTGTGCTTTAAGTGAAAGTTTACAAATCAAGTAAGTCTCTCACAGAAAAACTCATATACACCTTACTACAAACTCCCATTTACTCTCCCCCTAATGAATCAGCCCGCTCCCTCCTTCCAGTCTCTCCTTTTGTGACCGTTTTGCCAGTTTCTAACCCTCTCTACCCTCCCATCTCCCCTCCAGACAGGATATGCCAACACAGTCTAAAGTGTCCACCTGATACATCAGCATCTCTCTCCAACCCATTGTTCAGTCCATTCCATGTCTGATGAGTTGTCTTCGGGAATGGTTCCCATTCTGGGCCAACAGAAGGTTTGGGGACCATGACCGCCGGGATTCTTCTAGTCTCAGTCAGACCATTAAGTCTGGTCTTTTTATGAGAATTTGGGGTCTACATCCCACAGTTCTTCTCCTCCCTCAGGGGTTCTCTGTTGTGACCGCTGTCAGGGCAGTCATCTTTGTGGCCGGGCACCATCTAGTTCTTCCAGTCTCAGGATGATGTCTTTACTTCATGTGGCCCTTCTGTCCCTTGGGCCCATAATTATCTGGTGGCCTTGGTGTTCTTCATTCTCCTTTGATCCAGGTGGGTTGAGACCAATTGATGCACCTTAGATGGCCGCTTGTTAGCATCTAAGACCCCAGACACCACACTTCAAAGTGGGATGCAGAATGTTTTCATAATAGAATTTATTTTGCCAATTGACTTAGATGTCCCCTGAAGCCATAGTCCCCAAACCCCCGCCCTTGCTCCGCTGACCTTTGAAGCATCCAGTTTACCCAGGAAACTTCTTTGCTTTTGGTCCAGTCCAGTTGAGCTGACCTTCCCTGTATTGAATATTGTCCTTCCCTTCACCTAAAGCAGTTCGTATCTACTATCTAATCAGTAAATAACCCTCTCCTACCCTCCCTCCCTCCCCCCTCTAGTAACCCCAAAAGAATGTATTCTTCTCAGTTTAACCTATTTCTCAAGATCTTATAATAGTGGTCTTATACAATATTTCTCCTTTTACATCTGACTAATTTCACTCAGCATAATGCCTCCCAGGTTCCTCCATGTTATGAAATGTTTCACAGATTCATCACTGGTTCTTTATCGATGTGTAGTATTTCATTGTGTGAATATACCATAATTCATTTATCCATTCATCCATTGATGGACATCTTGGTTGCTTCCAGCTTTTTGCTATTGTAAACAGTGCTGCAATAAACATGGGTGTGCATGTATCTGTTCGTGTAAAGGCTCTTATTTCTCTAGGATATATTCCAAGGAGTGGGATTTCTGGGTTGTATGGTAGTTCTATTTCTAACTTTTTAGAAAATGCCAGATAGATTTCCAAAGTGGTTGTATCATTTTACATTCCCACCAGCAGTGTATAAGGGTTCCAGTCTCTCTGCAGCCCCTCCAACATTTATTATTTTGTGTTTTTTGGATTAATGCCAGCCTTGTCGGAGTGAAATGGAATCTCATCGTAGTTTTAATTTGCATTTCTCTAATGGCTGATGATCGAGAGCATTTTCTCATGTATCTGTTAGCTGCCTGAATGTCTTCTTTAGTGAAGTGCGTGTTCATATCCTTTGCACAATTTTTAACTGGTTTGTTTGTCTTTTTGTGGTTGAGTTTTAACAGAATCATATAGATTTTAGAGATCAGGTGCCGGTCAGAGATGTCATAGCTGAAAATTCTTTCCCAATCTGTAGGTGGTCTTTTTACTTTTGGTGAAGCCTTTAGATGAGCACAGGTGTTTGATTTTTAGGAGCTCCCAGTTATCTGGTTTCTCTTTGTCATTTTTAGTAATGTTTTCTCCTCTGTTTATTCTTTGTATTAGGGCTCCTAATGTTGTCCCTATTTTTTCTTCCATGATCTTTATCGTTTAATCTTTATGTTTAGGTCTTTGATCCACTTGGAGTTAGTTTTTGTGCATGGTGTGAGGTATGGGTCCTGTTTCATTTTTTTGCAAATGGATATCCAGTTATGCCAGCACCATTTGTTAAAAAGGCTATCTTTTCCCCCGTTAACTGACACTGGGCCTTTGTCAAATATCAGCTGCTCATATGTGGATGGATTTATATCTGGGTTCTCAATTCTGTTCCATTGGTCTATGTGCCTGTTGTTGTACTAGTACAAGGCTGTTTTGACTACTGTGGCTGTATAATGTGTTCTAAAATCAGGTAGAGTGAGGTCTCCCAGTTTCTCCTTCTTTTTCAATAATGCTTTACTTATCCGGGGCTTCTTTCCCTTCCATATGAAGTTGGTGATTTGTTTCTCCATCACATTAAAAAATGTCATTGGAATTCAGATCTGAAGTGCATTGTATGTATAGATGGCTTTTGGTAGAATAGACATTTTTACTATGTTAAGTCTTCCTATCCATGAACAAGGTATGTTTTTCAACTTATGTAGTTCCCTTTTAGTTTCCTGCAGTAGTACTTTGTAGTTTTCTTTGTACAGGTCTTTTACATCTTTGGTAAGATTTATTCCTAAGTATTTTACCTTCTTGGGGGCTACTGTGAGTGGTATTGATTTGGTGATTTCCTCTTCGATGTTCTTTTTGTTGTTGTAGAGGAATCCAAGTGATTTCTGTGTGTTTATCTTGTAACCTGAAACTCTGCCGAACTCTTCTATTAGTTTCAGTAGTTTTCTTCAGGATTCCTTAGGGTTTTCTGTGTATACGATCATGTCATCTGCAAATAGAGATAATTTTACTTCTTCCTTGCCAATCCGGATGCCCTTTATTTCTTTGTCTCGCCTAATTGCTCTGGCTAGGACCTCTAGCACAATGTTGAATAAGAGCGGTGATAAAGGGCATCCTTGTCTGGTTCCGGTTCTCAAGGGAAATGCTTTCAGGCTCTCTCCACTTAGAGTGATGTTGGCTGTTGGCTTATAGATGACCTTTATTATGTTGTGGAATTTTCCTTCAATTCCTATCTTGCTGAAAGTTTTTATCATGAATGGGTGTTGGACTTTGTCAAATGCCTTTTCTGCATCAATTGATAAGATCATGTGGTTTTTGTCTTTTGTTTTATTTATATGGTGGATTACATTAATGGTTTTTCTAATATTGAACCAACCTTGCATACCTGGTATAAATCCCACTTGGTCATGGTGGATTATTTTTTTGATTTGTTGTTGAGTTCTATTGGCTAGAATTTTGTTGAGGATTTTTGCATCAATGTTCATGAGGGATATAAGTCTGTAATTTTCTTTTTTTTGTTGTCTTTGCCTGGTTTTGGTATCAGGGATACAGTGGTTTCATAGAATCAGTAAGGTAGTATTCCATCTTTTTCCATGCTTTGAAGTACCTTTAGTAGTAGTGGTATTAACTCTTCTCTGAAAGTTTGGTAGAACTCTGCAGTGGAGCCATCCAGGCCAGGGCTTTTTTTTGTTGGGAGTTTTTTAATTACCTTTTTCAATCTCTTTTTTTGTTATCGGTCTATTTAGTTGTTCTACTTCTGATTGTGTTAGTTTAGGTAGGTAGTGTTTTTTTAGGAATTCATCCATTTTTTTCTAGGTTTGCAAACTTGTTAGAGTACAATTTTTCGTAATAATCTGACATGATTCTTTTAATTTCAGTTGGGTCTGTTGTGATATGGCCCATCTCATTTCTTATTCAGGTTATTTGTTTCCTTTCCTGTATTTCTTTAGTCAGTCTAGCCAAAGGTTTATCAATTTTGTTAATTTTTTCAAAGAACCAGCTTTTGGCTTTGGTAATTCTTTCAATTTTTTTTCTGTTCTCTAATTCATTTAGTTCAGCTCTAATTTTTATTACTTGTTTTCTTCTGGTGCCTGATGGATTCTTTTGTTGCTCACATTCTATTTGTTCAAGTCGTAGGGACAGTTCCCTGATTTTGGCTCTTTCTTCTTTATGTATGTGTGCATTTATCGATATAAATTGACCTCTGAGCACTGCTTTTGCTGTGTCCCAGAGGTTTTGATAGGAAGTGTTTTCATTCTCGTTGCATTCTATAAATTTCTTTATTCCCTCCTTAATGTCTTCTATAACCCAGTCTTTTGTGAGCAAGGTATTGTTCAGTTTCCAAGTATTTGATTTCTTTTCCCTGATTTTTCTGTTATTGATTTCTACTTTTATGGCCTTGTGGCCTGAGAAGGTGCTTTGTAATATTTCGATGTTTTGGATTCTTCAAAGGTTTTTTTATGACCTAATATGTGATCTATTCAAGAGAATGTTCCATGTGCGCTAGAAAAAAAGTATACTTTGCAGCAGTTGGGTGGAGTGTTCCATATAAGTCTATGAGGTCAAGTTGGTTGATTGTAGCAATTAGGTCTTCTGTGTCTCTATTGAGCTTCTTACTGAAGTCCTAACCTTCTCCGAAAGTGGTGTGTTGAAGTCTCCTACTATAATTGTGGAGGTGTCTATCTCACTTTTCAATTCTGATAAAGTTTGTTTTATGTATCTTGCAGCCTGTCATGGGGTGCATAAATATTTAACATGGTTATATCTTCCTGGTAAATTATCCCTTTAATCATTATATAGTGTCCTTCTTTATCCTTTGCGGTGGACTTAACTTTAAAGTCTATTTTGTCAGCAATTAACATTGCCACTCATGCTCTTTTTTGATTGTTTTTTGCTTGATATATTGGTTTCCATCCTTTGAGTTTTAGTTTGTTTGTGTCTCTAAGTCTAAGGTGTGTCTCTTGTAGGCAGCATATAGATGGATCATGTTTCTTTATCCAGTCTGAGACTCTCTGTCTCTTTATTGGTGCATTTAGTCCATTTACATTCAGCATAATTGTAGATAAGTATGAGTTTAGTGCTGTCATTTTGATGCCTTTTCATGTGTGTTGTTGACAATTTCTCCATTTTTTTTTGTGCTGAAACATTTTTCTTTGTAAATTGTGTGTTCCTCATTTTCATAGTAGTTGAATTTATGTTTGCTGAGTCATTATGTTTTTCTTGGTTTTTATTTTGAATTATGGAATTGTTATACCTATTTGTGGTTACCTTAATATTTACCCCTATTTTTCTAAGTAAAAACCTAACTTGTATTGTTCTAGATAGCCTTGTTTTCCTCTCCATATGGAATATCTATGCCTCCTGTATTTAGTCCCTCTCTTTGACTATTGTGATCTTTTATATAATGAGTTCAATGATTCCCTGTTTTGAGCATTTTTTTCTTTTTAAAATTGATCTTAATTTGTTTTTGTGATTTCCCTATTTGAGTTGATATCAGGATGCTCTGTTCTGTGACCTTGTGTTGTGTTGTTATTTGATATTATTGATTTTCTGACCAAAGAATTTCCTTTAGTAATTCTTGTAGCTTTGGTTCAGTTTTTGCAAATTCTCTAAGCTTGTGTTTATCTGTAAACGTTTTAATTTCACTTTCGTATTTGAGAGAGAGTTTTGCCGGATATATGATCCTTGGCTGGAAGTTTTTCTCCTTCATTGCTCTATATATGTCATCCCATTGCCTTCTTGCCTGCATGGTTTCTGCTGAGTAGTCTGAACTTATTCTTATTGATTCTCCTTTGTAGGAGACTTTTCTTTTATCCCTGGCTGCTTTTAAAATTTTCTCTTTATCTTTGGTTTTGGCAAGTTTGATGATAATATACCTTGGTGATTTTCTTTTTGGATCAATCTTATATGGGGTTCAATGAACATCTTGGATAGATATCCTTTCATCTTTCATAATGCCAGGGAAGTTTTCTGCCAACAGATCTTCAACTATTTTCTGTTATCCCTCCCTGTTCTGGAACTCCAATCACACGCAAGTTATTCTTCTTGATAGAGTCCCACGTGATTCTTAGGGTTTCTTCATTTTTTTAAATTCTTTTAGTTGATTTTTCTTCAACTATATATTTTTTTTTATATTGGTGTCAATTGCCTTATCCTCTACCTCCCCCACTCTGCATTCCAATTGCTCAATTCTGCTCCTCTGACTTGCTATTGAGTTGTCTAATTCTGTAATTTTACTGTTAATCTTTTGGATTTCTGAATGCTGTCTCTCTATGGATTCTTGCAGCTTATTAATTTTTCCACTGTTCTTGAATAGTCTTTTTGACTTCTTCAACTGCTTTACCAGTGTGTTCCTTGGCTTTTTCTGTAGATGGCCTTATTTCATTTCTGATGTCATCCCTGATGTCTTGAAGCATTCTGTAAATTAGGTTTTTATATTCTGCATCTGGCAATTCCAGGATTGTGTCTTCATTTGGGAAAGATCTTGATTCTTTAATTTGGGGAGTTGTAGAAGCAGTCATGGTCTGCTTCTTTATGTGGTTTGATATCGATTTCTGTCTCCGAGTCATTTATAAGATATTGTAATGATCTATTTTATATTTGCTCACTGAGTCTTATCTTGTTTTGTTTTCTTTCAGTATACGCAGCTGGGCTACTAGATTGCGCTGTCTTGATTGTTGTAGCCTTTGAATCACTTATGTCCTATTACCAGCTGGTTTGGGCTGTTACCAGATATATAAACCTAAGAGTCCACTCACTATTCTTGAATAGAATCAGCTTAGGTGTTCTGATTTTGGGTCACCAAGTGTGTGGTGTAGACTGTCACCTATTAACGTAGAGGAGTAGTGGTGATAGTTGTGTGCACCAGATTCTAGTAGCAGCAGGGGGTCACACTCCAGGGGGGCAGGATGCTGACAGCCTTCCCCCACATGCCAGTGAGGTAGGTATGCCTCTATTCCTAAAGCACTTTGGTGGGTGTACTCTGCAGCTGTACCTTAGGCACCCAATGCCTGTACCTCTAAGGATTGGTAGGTGTCAGTATCCTCACACCCCTTTGGCAGGTGTCTAGGTGGTTTGGGTGGAGCTTCAGCCCTCAGTTCCCCATTGTGGATCAGCGAGGGCTCTGTTTAATAGGTAGAGATATCAGACCTGGAAAACTTGTCTTTCCAGTAATCCCCTAAAACAATTACAGTCAGATCTCTATCAGACTTGCCTTTGCATTATAATAGCCACCTTGTTCCCTGTAGGGATGATAGCCAAAGACTGTGGATCTCATATGCTTGGCTGGAGCTGGTTCTGTATTTTTATTCCAATTTAGGGAAGTCAGGGAAGGCTTTTTCATCCCCGGGTTTTTAGTAGCTGCTTCTCTCAGGCCAGGAGAATGGGTTAGGAAAAGAAAGAAAGAAAAAAAAAAAAAAACCACAGAGCACTTCACTCCCTGGCCCAGGAAATTCCAGTATTAAGGAAGCCACCTGGGGCAGAAAGGGGAGGGATCAGATAGATAGGAGAGAGTAGCACCCAGCAATATAGACAAAGTTACTTTTCTTGCTTGGTGATGACCGTTTTATCTGAGATTACTGAGGAGTGTGTAGCCTGTGTGTGCTGGCTGGGTCAAGATTGCCCACGAGGGTCAGGCCTATATCCCATGCTTGTGCTGTCTCAGAAGCCGTGGTCAGCTCCTCTGCTCCCAGTCCAAAGCCCAGTGCCGAGGTTCCCCAGCTGGGACACCACACTCCAGGCTCCAAAACCAGTCACTGCCTCCCGGTGACTTCTCCTCCTGTCAGCCCCGTCCTTGTGCTGCCTGCATGTGCTGGCTGGGCTTCCCCCAAGGTCACTTCAGGGGCTAGGGCTGCATCCCATGTTTGCACCATCTCAGGAAGCCATGCTCAGCTCACCTGTGCCCAGTCCATAGCCCAGCGCCAAGGTTTTCTGACTGGGACGCTGGCTCCAGGCTCTGAAAACAGTCGCTCCTTCCCCGTGGTTGCTCGTTCTTTCGTTAGCTGCATTAGTGTGCAGACTGCTTGTGCTGGCTGAGTCTCTACCGAGGTTACCCCAGGGGGCTAGGGATTGGGGATGTGTTCCGTTCCTGCCACACCTCAACAAGCCGCAATCAATTCCACCACTTGGCACCAGGGTACCACGAGGGCTCAAGACTGTGGACCAGGATGCTGGTTCCAGAGGCGGTCACTGTTTCAGGGTGCAGCTTTTCACTCCTGTATCACTCAGGTCAACTCTTTAGATCTGAGTTTGATGATTAGGGTTCGTAGATTGTCATGTATGTGATCGATTCACTTGTTTTTCCGAGTCTTTGTTGCAAGAGGGATCTGAGGTAACTTCTACCTAGTCAGCCATCTTGGCCCTGCCTCTATTTGTAAATTCTTGAAAAAGACATTGAACATCTCTGAGCCTCATTTCCTTCTATGTAATATAGGACTATAAGAATGCTAATTCCATGAGTCAGTATAAGTATCCAAAGCTCTGAGTGGAATGATGGTAAGTTTTTTATACCCAGCCATCAAAAAGCTTAAGTTATAAAGGTACACATGCATATAGACACACACACTCTCTCTCTCTCTCTCCCTAGTTATATTAATCAAACAAACATTGTAAGCATTACATACCCAAAGAGCTACCCTGGAACAACTGAAAACTCCACAAAACCACAAAGATTGAAATAGAAAATAAATAATGTATTTTCAGTTCCAATATGTAGACAATGTGGAAATTGACACTGTCATTAGAAGAAGTAAAAGCTGAGCAAATTAAAAATGAACATCTTTCTTGGGTCCATCATAGAACTGAGGTTAACTATGTGGATGGACAGAAAGATATAGCGTGAATGTGCTTACCTGGATCAGAAGCAGCAAAACACTACATGTGGCAAAACCACTCATTAATTAGTAAAGTTGATGAGTTTTTGGAGGGTGAGTGTAGGCTAAAGACTAGTATGAAAGTTTGAAACTCCTAGGAGCCTCAGTCATAAAATTTCAATACAATTTCTCAGGTTTTCCTTTCAGGAACCCCAACAGGCTCTAATGATGAGAATCTGAAAAATATCCCCTGGTGGCCTTGGCAGGGAGAAAGGAAGATACAGCACAGCTAAACCCTGAAAGATCCTTCTTCAAAACAAATGCCTACAACTTTTTCAGAGAATAATAATAAAAAAAAAAATATTGAAGCTTTATTCAACCCAGGAAGCTACGAGAAGTAATATCCACCCCACCCAACCCTCTCCAGATCTACCTTTCTCAAATAAAGGGGCAGAGAAGGAAAAAAAAAAAGATATATTATTAGCGGAAGTTCTGAAATACTTGTGAAAGCCACACCCTGAGACAACATAGGCCCACTAATAGACTGAGACTTATTCAGAATATTATAGAACACTTTACTCTCCAAACCATACCATGGCACCATCAAGTTGCAGTGGATTTAAAATGAAAGAACTGCAAGACACAGATTTTATCTGAGTGACAGTATAAACAGAAGCCACAAAGACAAAAAGGGTGGAGGAAAACCAGGACACAAGAGGAATTTGAAGCTTCTGGTACGTAAACCCTGGTGACATAGTGGTTAAGTGCTAAGGCTGCTAACCAAACGGTCGGCAGTTCAAATCTGCCAGGTGCTCCTTGGAAACTCTGTAGGGCAGTTCTCTGTCATATAGGGTCGCTATGAGTCAGAATCGACTCGACATCACTGGCTTTGGGTGCGTATAGCTACAATAAACATTAAACACAGCTGAACTCCTAGCAAGATCAACATAAATTCTTGATTAAAGTCTTATTTATCTCAACATTCATTACCCATATATGTCAGGCTTTCAACAAATTTGTAAGGCATGCCAAAATGCAAGAAAACACACAGTTTGAAGAGACAAATTTGTTGTTAGAACCAGACTCAGATTTGACACAAATGTTGAAATCGTTAGATAATGTATATATTGGCACATTGACTTGAAAATTTATATGGAAAGCCAAAGGATATAGAATAGTCTATACAGTATTGAAAAAGAATAAAGTTGGAGGACTCCCCTACTAACTTTGAAGGCTTACTATTAAGCTACAGAAATCAAGACAGTATTTTTTTTTTTAAATAATAGACATATAGATCAGTGAAACAGAGAGGCTAGAACTAGACCCACACAAATATAGTCAACTGGTTTTTGACAAAGGCACAAGTAAATTCAATGAGCAGAGGCTAATCTTTTTTTTAACAAACCGTGCTAGAACAATTGAATGATCACATGCGAAAAAATTTAAACTAGACACAGACCTCACAACTTACACAAAAATTAACAAAAAATGGATCATAGACCTAAAAATATACCAGTACAAAACATAGGAGAAAATTTGACTGACTTTGGGATTCATGATCAATTTTTAGATGGTTATTTTTATTGTTATTGTCAGGTGCCGTCGACTTGGTTCTGTTCTGACTTACAGTGACCCTATTACACAACAGAACAAAACAGTGTCCAGTAATGCACCATCTTCACAATCATTGCTATGCTTGAGCCCATCATTGTGCCACTGAGTCAATCCATCTCTTTGAGGGTCTTCCTTCTCTTTCACTGACCCTCTATATTATGAAGCATGATGTCCTTCTCCAGGGATTGGTCCCTCCTGATAACTTGTCTAAGGTATATGAGACGAATTCTTGCCATTCTCACTTCTAAGAACCATTCTGGCTGTACTTCTTAAAAGACAGATTTGTTCGCTTTTCTGATAGCAATTTTTTTTTTTTTTATGGTATATTTAACATTCTTCGCCAACACCACAATTCAACGTTTTTAAGTACAACACTATAAGTACAATTCATGAGAGAGAAAATTGAGAGGTCGGATTTATTATAAATTGTGCTCTATAAAAGATACTTGGAAAAATATTTACAAATCATATACATATGGTAAAGGACTTGCAATACATTGTTAAAATTCAACAAGTAAAGGAAAAACTCAATTAAAAAATGGGCAAAAGTCCCCTACAAACACTTCACCACAGAAGATATATAAAAAAAATACAGATGCTAAATAAGCGTATGAAAAGATGGTCAACATCTTATGTCATTTAAAAAAAAAAAAGTCTTTCTCTAATTGATTCTGACTCAAGGTAGCTTCACATGTATTCGAGTAGAACTGCACTCCACAAGGTTTTCAGTGACCAATTATTTTTGGGGTTGCTGGAGGGGTAAGTAGATCACTAGGCCTTTATCCTGGGTAGACTTACACTGTCAAACTTTCCGGTAGCAGTCAATACTATTAGCTGTTTGCACTCTCCAGGGAAATGCAAATTAAAAAAAAAAAAAAAAGAAAAAACAATGAGATACCACCACTCACTTATAAGGATGACTAAAACTAATAAATGTGACAATACCAATATCAGATCAGTATATGATTCATCAGGAACTCTCAGTCATTGCTTTGGAAGACAGTATGACAGCATTTTATAAAACTAAACATAGTCTTCATCTTCAGTCCAACAAGCATACTCCCAGGTATTTACCCAATTCCTTTGAAAAATTATATCTTTACAAAAATATACACACACAAGTCTATAATAGCTTTACTCATCACCCAAAACAGGTAGCAACAGAGGTGTCCGTGAGTAAGTGAATGGATAAACAAATTGTGTTACATATATACAATGGACTACTTTCAGAGATAAAAAAAGAATGAACCATCAATCTACACAACAACAAGGGTGAATCTTACTTAGCATACTGCCGAGTGAAAGGAGCAACTGTGTGAAAATGCTACATATGACATGATTCTATTTATATGACATTGCAAAAAAAAAGAAGCAAGACTATGTAAAAGGGAAAAGATTCAAACTGCCAACCTTTTGGTTAGTAGCTGTAGCTCTTAACCCCTACGCCACCAGGGTTGCTGTTGGAGTGAAAGGTTAAAGCTAAGTGAAGGATGAAGGCCTTTGAATGAACCATGTGACACTGGGTTACAGTTGGAGAGGTTAGTATGAATTTATGTTTAGCTTAACATAGATATTGTTCAGTATAGAAATACTTATATAAATTGTGTCTCCCAAAAATATATTGAAGCCCTAACAGCTGTATCTGTGAATGTTACCCTATTTGGAAAAAGGCTTTTTTGTTATGTTAAGGAAGCCATACTGGAGCAGTGTGAGTCTTAGACCTAAATCCTTCTGAGCTGTGTCTTTTATGAAAAGAACAGAATAGACAGACACACAAGAGGAAGACAAATGCCATGGGAGGATCCATTTATAGGTTTTATGTAAGTACTTGGCTGCTAAACAAAAGGTCGGCGGTTCAAACCTTCCAGCAGCTCCAGAAGAAGGATGTGGCAGTCTGGTGCCATAAAGATTTTATGTATATTTCAGCCTTGGGAACCCTACGTGACGGTTTTACCCTCTCCTACAGTGTCACTGAGTTGGACTCGACTTGATGGCAATGGGTTTGGTTTTGGTTTATGGACCACTCTTGAATGCCTGGAACTATCAACAAGGGAGTATTCTCACTAAGAGCAGATGACTTTATTTGGACTTTAGCTTCCAAAACTGTGAGACAATAAATTCCTGTTCTTTAAAACCACCCACTTGTTGACTTTTATTGTTGCCGCTGTTGTTGTTGTGGCAGCACAGAAAACTAAGACATGAGTGTATACATGGGATAGTATACACATATGTAAGTCCAAGCTTTGTTGCTAAGGGGGCCTCAAAGCAATGACACCCAAGTAGCAAGGAACTACTAGCATTACTCTTTTTTTTTAAGTTTATATAAATAAAGAAACCAACACCAAACAAGCAATGTCACATCTGAAAAAAACCAATTGGGTTCATGTCTGTCCCAAAAGCATGTGGATAGAAACAATGCACCAGCCCTTGATCCCACATTCCCTCTCTAAAATTAACTTATAATTAGTCATGGTAATTACAAAGGCATCATTTTACAATTTTTCCATTGGATTCTTTGTTGTAATAAAGGCTGGGAAGCAAATAAGCTCCCTTACTCAATAATAAATACAGGGAGTTTCTGGAACTTTTCTCTCTTCAGAATAGAAGCATCATTACCACTGCAAGTTGATAACAGGTTCCCATTTTTCCCTTTCCTTCATTTCCCAAGGATTTATTCGCAGTGAGACTATTGTTACATTCTCTTCTTTAGGCATACCGAGGAGCCATTTCTATTGCAGTATATCAAGTGTGCAACTCAATGCTCAATAAATTTTTTCAAGTATAGCTTGTAACAAATGGAAAGTAGAATGAATTTTATTAACCATTAGATAGGTATTTTTTCTATGATATCTGAAGTAGGGAGCCAATTTGGAAGGCAAACATAAATCTTATAAATGTATTGGTAGAGAAGCAGTGAGCAAGGCTACCAAATACAGCATTTTTAATAATCTGATGATCTTTAAGTAGACAGATGTGCAGAGTGCTTGGCATGAGATCCTGAATATTATCCGCATTGTTTTTATTACCTTTTTAGGGCCATTCACCTATCAGGACATCAATGCATTATTATTATTATTATTACTATGGATTTAATGTTAAAGACAGGTCAATTTAATGCACAATTTTCTTCAGCATTTCAACATCGGTTAAACTCTACATATTTTAGTCAAATATAAAACCAGTTTTTTGGTATAATCAAAAATATTTTAGTTAAGTATTAGAGATCAATAGACCCAGATTGGCTTGATGAAGAATAATTATTAATAAAAAATAAAACAATGTAATCAAGGATTAATGTTTCTTGGTATAGTAAGTAGATATTAAGTATGTGAGAAACACCTTAAATAAAAACTTCTACTGATAAGCACCAGAAAAAAATATTAAAAATAAACAAATGTTATAAGTGAAGTGCAGAAAATGTTCAAGCATGAATAATTACCTACGTGCCTTTTTAGTTAAGGATCCATCATGTTAGGATCCACCATGTTTTTTAAATAATCTTAAATATATTTAAAACAAAATTGAATGCAACAAATATTTTTGAGCACCAGAATCCTATACATGTTTACTGTACTTGTTGCTGGGTTGAGCATGTTTTAGGAACCATACATGTATAGCGTGTTTTTGTATGTATATATAGATATACACACAGATATTATGTATATACATATATATCACAATCTAGAATGAAATTTATCCTAAATCCAAATACAAACAAAGATAACTCTGTTGATCTCTTCAGATTTAGACTATAGATGCGTAAAGGTAGAAGCAGAGAGACCAGATAAGAAGCTAAACTGCAGAAATCAAGGCAATAATGGCTCAGAAGGGTGGTAGGAATGATGATGACTGATGTGATCAGATTCTGAATGCATCTAAAAGGTGGAGACAGCAGCATTTACTGATTTATTTTATTAGGGCATAAGAAAAAAGAGGAATCAAAAATGACTGCAAGATTTTTTGCTTGGGCTACAGAAAGAATGGAGATGCCAGTATATAAGTTGAAAAGTTTAGGGGAAGAATCAGAATTTTAGTTTCATGCATGTTGAGTATGAGATGTCTATTAAACTTTCAAGTGGAAAAATTGAGTAAACAATTCACTACAGAAATCTGTAGTTTAGGAGACAGGTCTGTGAGTGAAATATACATTTAGGAGCCAATGGCATGTAGATAGCATTTAACATCATCAGAGTGAAGATGACCAAGGGAGTAAGAGTTGGTACAGAAGAAAATGCAGGCTGGTTTCTGGGACAATCCAACATGAAATATTCAGAGTAAAGACAAGGAGCAGTCAATGGACCTGAGAAATGTCCAGTGAATTAAAACGAAGACCAAGAGCCCTGGTATCTTTAAAGCCAACAGAATACAGTGTAAGAGGATGACAGGGACAGTTGTTATTATGTGGCTAGTAAAACAAGTAAAATAAGGACTGAGGATTGGTCATTAGACGTAGCAAGGTGAAGGTTATGGCTGTTCTTACTGGAGGGAAGTTTTGATGAAGCAACGCAGGTGAAAGCCTATTTGGAGTGGGATTAAAAGAGAATGAGAATGAGAAGAAAGACAGTGAGAATAAATAATTTGTTCAAGGAATTTTGCTGCAAATGGGAGAAAAGTAATTGGGAGGTAGGTGATGAGAAATTAGGGTCAAGATTTTCAGAAGATGGGAGAAATACTAGCATTCTGGTGGAGTGAAAAAGTATAACATAGGAGATTGAGGAGAGAATTGCTGGAGTGATGGTGGCCAGGGGAGATATTCATACATTTGAAAGCTTTCATGGCTTACCACGATAAATTTTTATTTGATGCCCACACAAAAATCTGATGAGAATGTAGCTGTTAGAGCAGCCAGTGTTAATTAATATATGCATATGAACATTCTTGTACGTATTATTTTACTCACATACTCTGTGCCCTGATGTGCCCACTCTGGAGCTAGTCTATCTACAGGTAGGCCTCCTTTTAAGCAGATTCTAAGCATGGATTACAACGCTATAGGAATGCATATATTACACTCTCATAGACACTGACAAACAGTTTTCCCAACTGTTGTAACAAATTGCTCCCCCAAAAGCAGAGTGAAAGTTTCAGTTGGTCCATATTCTCACAAGAGTTGATTTGGTCTTTTAATTCTTTCGTATGGTTGGCTTCCTAAAGTTTAGCTATGCTGGTGGGTGTCTGATAGCAATTGTTACTACCAGCATTGTGAATCACCTTGTCCTTTGTCTTCTGTATGAGTTTCTGTACTGATATTCTAGTTATCATTCAGGTTATGCTGCTGTGCTCTCACTTAGGCCAGCCTACCACTGACTAGGAAATTGACTTCTGTGGCAAGATATGAGCAGGCTGTCCTTTAAAATATCAGCATGCACTATAATTGTAAGGAACAAGAAAAGATGCTTATTTAACAAATTAGACTCTTACTTTTCACCCCTCATCATTTTTTCCAGAGGCGCTCAGGAGCTCTGCAGTTCACCCATACTTTCAACTCCTACGCAGAGTGTAAGCACAGCTGTTATGCACAGACATTACCTGCAATTTTAGCTCATCTTAACATCAACTTGTCAGAATTCCAGTGGTAAATGAAATAAAAATTTTTGCCACTACATTATTTGAACATTTTTCCTCTTGCAACAATCAATTCCAAATAGAAAAGTTCTAAAAACAATAAACGCTAAAAGAATGCAAATTTTAATTCTCAGTTCATTGCTATTAGGAACAGTATAATATACACACACACTCACTCAAGCTATTCCTTATAAGAAAGATATCTTATTTTCCATGTTTTAAAAATAATCTTTCTCCTGGATTGTTCTTTTTTACCTCATGATCATGGAGGGCAAATCTAACATAAATCATGAGAAAAAAATTATAGAATTGTAGACTTGCCCTGATGTGCTCATGCCGGAGCTAGTCTATATAGAGGTGTGCCTTCTTTTAAGCAGATCTCCCTCACATTCTGTCAGTTTGTTGTACTGTGGGGGCTTGCCTGTTGCTGTGATGCTGAAAGCTATGTCACTGGTATTCAGATATCAGCAGGGTCACCCATGGTGGACAGGTTTCAGCAGAGTTTCCAGGCTAAGACAGACTAGGAAGAAGGACATAGAAGTCTACTTCTGAAAAGAATTAGCCAGTGAAAACCTTACGAATAGCAGAGTAACATTGTCTGATATAGTCCTGGAAGATGAGCCCCCAGCTTGGAAGGCACTGAAAAGATGACTGGGAAGAGCTACCTCCTCAAAGTACAGTCGAACTTAATGACTTGGATGGAGTCAAGCTTTTGGGACCTTTACTTGCTGATGCGGCACAACTCCAAACGAGAAGAAACAGCTACAAAACATCCATTAATAATCGGAAACTGGAATGTACAAAGTATGAATCTAGGAGAATTGGAAATCATCAAAAATGAAATAGAATGCATAAACATTGATATCTTAGGCATTAGTGAGCTGAAATGGACTGGCACTGGCCTTTTTGAATCAGAAAATCGTATGGTCTTCTATGCCCAGAATGACAACTTGAAGAGGAATGGTGATACATTCATCATCAAAAAGAACATTTCAAGATCTATCCTGAAGTGTAATGGCTGTCAGTGATAGGATAATATCTATCCTATACATCTACAAGGAAGACCAGTTAATATGAATATTATTCAAATTTATGCACCAACCACTAAGACCACAGATGAAGAAACTGAATATTTTTACCAGCTTTTGCACTCTGAAATTGAGCAAACATGCAATCAGGATGCATTGATAATTTTTGGTGATTGGAATGCAAAAGCTGGAAACTAAGAAGAAGGATCGGTAGTTGGAAAATATGGCCTTGGTGATACAAACGATGCTAGAGATCACATGATAGAATTTTGCAAGACCAATGACTTCTTCACTGCAAATACATTTTTCACCAACATAAATGGCAAGTATACACATGGACCTCACCAGATGGAACACACAGAAATCAAATCGACCACATCTGTGGAAAGAGACAATGGAAAAGCTAAATATCATCAGTCAGAACAAGGCCAGGGACCAACTGTGGGACAGATCATCAATTGCTCCTATGCAAGTTCAAATTGAAACTGAAGAAAATTAGAATGAGTCCATGAGAGCCAAAGTACGAACTTGAGTATATCCCAGCTGAATTTAGAGACCACCTCAAGAATAGATTTGACACATTGAACACTAATGACTGAAGACCAGATGAGTTGTGGAATGACATCAAGGACCCCATACATGAAGAAAGCAAGAGGTCATTAAAAAGACAGGAGAGAAAGAAAAGACCATAATGGATGTCAGAAGAGACTCTGAAATTTGCTCTTGAACGCGGAGCAGCTAATGCAAAAGGAACAAATGATGAAGTAAAAGACGTGAACAGAAGATTTCAAAGGGCCTCGAGAAGACAAAGTAAAGGATTATAATGACATGTGCAAAGAGCTGGAGATAGAAAACCAAAAGGGAAGAACATGCTAGGCATTTCTAAAGCTAAAAGAACTGAAGAAAAAATTCAAGCCTCGAGTTGCAATACTGAAGGATTCTATGGGGAAAATATTAAATGACAAAGAAAGCATCAAAACGAGATGGAAGGAATACACAGAGTCATTATACCAAAAAAGAACTGGTCGACATTCAACCATTTCAAGAGGTAGCGTGTGATCAGGAACTGATGGTGCTTAAGGAAGAAGTCCAAACTGTGCTAAAGGCATTGGCGAAAAGCAAGCCTCCAGGAATTCATGCAATATCAATTGAGATGTTTCAACAAACGGATGCAACACTGGAAGTGCTCACTTGTCTATGCCACGAAATTTGGAAGACAGATACCTGGCCAAACAAGTGTAAGAGATTCATATTATGCCTATTCTCAAGAAAGGTGAGCCAACTGACTATGGAGATTATCCAACAATATCATTAATATCATATGCAAGCAAAATTTTGCTAAAGATCATTGAAAAGTGGCTGCAGCAGTATATCGACAGGGAAATGCCAGAAATTCAGGCTGGATTCAGAAGAGGATGTGGAACCAGGGATATCATTGCTGATGTCAGATGGATCCTGGCTGAAAGAATACCAGAAGGAGGTATACCTGTGTTTTATTGACTATGCAAAGGCATTTGACTATGTAGATCATAACAAATTATGGATAACATTGCGAAGAATGGAAATTCAAGAACACTTAATTGTGCTCATGAGGAACTTGTACTTGGATCAAGAGGCAGTTGTTCAGATAGAACAAGGGGATACTGCGTAGTTTAAAGTCAGGAAAGGTGTGTGTCAGGGTTGTATCTTTCCACCATACCTATTCAATCTGTATGGTGAGCAAATAATCTGAGAAGCTGGACTATATGAAGAAGAACAGGGCATCAGGATTGGAGGAAGACTCATTAACAACCTGCATTATGCAGATGACACAACCTTGCTTGCTGAAAGTGAAGAGGACTTGAAGCACTTACTAATCAAGATCAAAGACCACAGCCTTCAGTACGGATTACACCTCGACATAAAGAAAACAAAAATCCTCACAACTGGACCAGTAAGCAACGTCATGACAAACAGAAAAGATTGAAGTTGCCAAGGATTATATTTTGCTTGGATCCACAGTCAATGCCCATGGAGGCAGCAGTCAAGAAATTAAAAAAAAAAATACATTGCTTTTGGCAAATCTGCTGTAAAGGACCTCTTCAAAGTGTTGAAAAGCAAAGATGTCACCTTGAAGACTAGGGTGCACCTGAACCAAGCCATGGTACTTTCAATTGCATCATATGCATGGGAAAGCTGGATAATGAATAAGAAAGAGGGAAGAAGAATTGAATTGTGGTGTTGGCAAAGAATACTGAACATACCATGGACTGCCAAAAGAACGAACAAATCTGTCTTGGAAGAAACAAAACCAGAATGCTCCTTCAAAGCAAGGATGGTGAGACTGCGTCTTACGTACTTTGGGCATGTTGTCAGGAGGGATCAGTCCCTGGAGGACACCATGCTTGGTAAAGTACAGGGTCAGTGGAAAAGAGAAAGACCCTCAAAGAGATGGATTGACAACAGTGGCTGCCACAATGGGCTCAAGCATAACAAAGATTGTGAGCATGGCACAGGACATGGCAGTGTTTCGTTCTGTGGTATATAGGGCCACTATGAGTTGAAACCAACTTGACGGCACCTAACAATAACAACAACAAGCAGGTTCCAAGTATGCTTAAATGCTACAAGTTAAAACAAACAAATTACTCTTGGATTCCTCTTCCAAAACTAGTTTGGAGTTTTAAAAATAATTCCATTTATACATTACTAATTTACATATTTTTCAGGTACATAAGTAGAGCAAAAAAAGACACATGTGTGCCATGTACATTTACAAACAAATTTCCATAAAGCTTTTCAAGCCTATAAAATAGTATAGAAATGGTATAATAAATATCAGTGAATGTATTACTTTTTTCCCAATCTTAACAATTTGCCATTTTTGATTCAGAAATGTCTATTCAATAAATATTTAATATTTCCATTTACATTTCTCCAGTGTCATTTGTTCCCACTCCCCACGTGGAGAGAAAACTTCTAGCCTGAATTGGTTATTCATCGTCCATGGACAGATTTTTTGTTTGTTCATATTCTTTTTTCAATCCTAGATGCAGCTTCAAAGTTATCTATTTCTTTTCAATTCCTTCAGATAATAATAATAATAATAATAAATTAAGGTCAGGAAAAAGCATAAATTTACCTCTAGCCATCCCTGGGCATTGGTAATTCACATGAATGGAAGCACATCAGGGAAAAGTCCAAGAAACAGAAGACCAGAGTCTTGACCCAGCTGTGTCACAAAACAACTAATAGTATGAAAAGGCAGAAAAAAAAAAAAGGCAGCCTGATCTTGAAATTCAGCCTTCCTAAATGTTTTCCTTGGCTACAGTATTTTAAGAGTTAAAATGTAAATGCCTTTGAATGGAATATTTCTTTCAGTTTACTACGGACCTCATGACATCCTTTAGCTTATACCCAGTAAAGCCCTTTTACTTAATTAAGTTTGACAAAATTATTTAAACCCTCTATGTCTGAATGAGTGGTTTGAACCTGAATGAGTTGAACTTGATGACTTCTTTGGTCATGATTTTTAAAAAACTATGTAAAGAGGGTCTAGCAAGTCTTAAAGTTAGATAGAAATTTCTCCAACTTATTTTTTCTTTTAAAACTGTATTAACCATTCTAGTTTGTTTGCTTTACTACATAAACTTTGGAATAAGATTGTCTAGAGTAACAAAAATTGTGCTGAGATTTTGATGGGACTCACAATAAAATTGATTATAAATCAATCATAGGTCATTTTGGGAAGAACTGACATCTTTATGAGTCTTCTAACACATTGACACATTGTGTTTATTTATTAAGATCTTTTTTGTTATTTCTTTCAATGTCATTTTGTAATTTTTAGCATATAGATTCTGCACATGTTTTGTCAAGCTTATACCTAAGTTTTCCATTTAGGGATGATGGTAAATGTGCTTTTTAGTTATCACATGTTCATTACCAGTATATAGGAATACAATTGATTTTTGTTTGTTTTTTTATCTTGTGTACTGTAACCTTGCTGAACTCATGTGTACTAGGGTTTTTTTTTTTTTTTTTTTGGTACCCAGGATTCCTCAATAGTCTATGGAGACATTCATGCTGTCGGCAAATGAGGAGGTTTTAATTTCTTCCTATCTTTCTAATCTGTATGCTATTTATTTCCTTTTCTCTTATTTCTCTTTTCTTGCCTTATTGCACTGGCTAGGCCTTCTAATATTGTATTAAATAGAAAGGTGAGAGAAAACTTCCTTGCCTTTTTCTCTATCTTAAGGGGAAAATATTTACCATTAAGTATGCTGTTAGTTGTAGGTTTTTGTAAATGCCCTTTATAAGTTGAGGAAGTTCCCTTCTATTCCTAGTTTGCTGAAGGAAATAGAATTTTGATTTAAAATTATTGTCAGACTGTAGAGAGTCTTAGCAGCAAATTTATGGAATTTGAACATAATTAAAAAGAAAACTAAAGTCAAATACTGTTAAATAAGAAACTATGGACAAAGCATATTGGAGTGTGAAAAAACTAAAAGTCAGAAGGTCATTTTGGCAAACTATTATAATAGTCCACTTACGAGCCTTAAAGATTCTGAACTAGATTAATGTCTATGGAAATAAAACATAAGATGTGAGAGAGTAAAAACAAAACAAAACAAAACAATGAGGCTATGAGTAGAAAGTTAGAGGTTGGTGTAAGTATGACTGATATTTCAAGCCTGGATCACAGATACTGTTAATAGAAGCAGTGAAGGTATAAAAATTAGAGGAAAAGATGATCACATTGTACAGGGGACAAGGAAATTTGGATGGAAATCTTGACCTGTTAATGGAAACATGGCTTTGTAATTCTTTGTGATTTAAGGGTTCTTTTTTTTAGTGGGTAGCTCTAACAAGGTTTGCTGATATTAGTTTTGGCCCCTATATCCATATATATCATTAAATAATTTGTTTATAATTATTTTATGGATTTCAGGAATACATTAGGTTGAACTACATGGCTAAACTATATGAAATTGCCAAGATCTACTTTCTGATCTACAAAAAAAAAAAAAAAATGGCTTTTCTGTGGTTCGACCTAATTTTTACAGGTTCATAATTCCTTATCTGCAAGCTTTAGGGTCAAATACATTTTAGAATTCTTATATATGTATATGTATACACAGACATACACACACACACATATATATACATATCTGTATATCTGTCTAGGAAGACGTATAGCCAGAATGTTCCTTAGGAGTTAGGATGGTGAGACTGCGTCTTGCTTACTTTGTATATGTTATCAGGAGGGACCAATCCCAGAGAAGAGACATCGTGGTTGGTAATGTAGAAGGTCAGCATAAAAGAAGAAGCCCCTCAGTGAGATGGATTAGCACAGTGGCTGCAACAATGGACTCAAATGTTAACAATGACAGTAAGGACGGTGCAGGACTGGGCAGCATTTCATTCTGTTAAACCTAGGGTCATTGTGAGTTGGAATCATCTAAAAGGCACCTAACAACAAACAACAACATATTGATATATGCTTTATTAGTAAAGCAATAATGTATATATACTGAATAATAATAACCACCCACAACCCCCAAGATCAAATACTTTTTTTAAACATATGCTTGATAATATTCATATTGATGTAATAAATAAATACTGTAAAGATCTTCACTACAGTTCAGAACAGGTTTTCCTACCGAATGGGTTATTTAAAAAATGTGTCTGGAGAGGTTTTTGGATTTCACAACTGCAGACAATGGATTATGGGCGTCAAGTGACATAAATATTTAGTTTATTTTGAGACACATGCAGTGAGCTGCATGTTTCAATATTTAAATAATTTCTATTTTATTTTTTATAATGGACTAAGATTTTAATGGATGTCATAAAACTAGATTGTTTTCTTTCATTGTAATGGGGTAATCAAATATTATTGCTTGGTTAAACAACTCAAAATCAGAAATCATGGCCTACCATATCTTTGGGGAGAGACCTATTGTAGAAGTGAGCAGTGCTGCTGTGCACACTTATAATTCAAAGGCACTGAGGCAAAAACTGTCAAAACATTACTAAAATTGACAAGAATATATGGTTCATTAGCCTAGGAACCGATGCATTATAGACCAGTTGGTGATCAGCCTAATAATTTGAATAAAGTTTCAAGTTTATGAAAACCTGTAATAGCTGTTATAATTAAAATTCAAATCATTCCTGGAACAAAGGTACTTTCAATTGTGGGCATTTATCACAAGGTGTAACCTAGCACCTATTGGAGCAAATTAATCAAAAATAAAATTTAAAATATCACTGTTTTGATTGAAATTTTCTTACTATTTCCTCAGTATTGACTTTTAAGACTGAACAGTGTCAATGAGCCAATACTCTGTTCATTAACATAGAGTTAGCTTATAAAAGAGTCAACATTCAGAAATAGTTAAATAAGAGAATTTTTTTTTTTTTTACCTGAGCTTAGAAATATATTGCATTTCCTGGAGTTATTTTTCTTGACTTCTGAAATCTGTTCATGCATGCAAAATACTTTTATTATTTACACTTGACATTGTTATTCTAACAAGAGGGTTATTTTAAAGTTCCTTACTCAGTAAAGATTCTGTATAAGCATCACTTATAGTCTTTTTCTTCATTTTATTTTTAACATTATAATTATATGGTTGTGTAGTAAGGGATGTACATGTGTGAATAATATGTTGTAACTTACTAGTAGAGAAAACTGTATCTGGAAGTAGGTGCTAAAATAATATAAGCCTAAAATCTGTGGAATTGCGTCAGAGGTTGGGCGTCTGGAGGTAAGGAAACATATATTGAGGCAGAGAAAACTGATAAGACTTGCAAAAAAATTTTGGTAAAACTATTGTTCATATTAATACAGAAGGAGTCCCTGAGTGGCACAAATTAAGTATTTATCTTCTGAACTAAAGTTGGCAGTTAGAACCCACTCGGAGGTGCCTCAGAAGAAAGGCCTGGCAATCTGCTTCCAAAAGGTCAGAGCCTTGAAAATCCTATGGAACAGTTCTGCTCTGCATATATGGGGTCACCATGAGTCAGAATCAACAGGATGGCAACTTCATTTTTTTTTTTTTTGGTATATTAATACAGAAGGTCAACTTTGTTCCCATCAAGCCTATTAGTCTATGAAAACATATTAATAAAAGGTATGGTATATGATTATTTCTTTTAGTAAAGTTCTACATGAGAAATTGAAGTGAGACAAGAAGTATATAATTTGTAGACAAAGGGGAAACATTCCAGTTAAAAGAAGCTTTCCTTGCTTGCAGCCATTTATTATTATTATTTTTAATGTTGCCACAAATATTCACCACTAAATTGAAAAAGAAAGATGTGCATGGCATGTTGTTGTTGTTGTTAGCTGCCATTGAGTCAATTCTGACTCCTGGCGACCCAGTGTGTGCAGAGTAGAACTACTCCATAGGGTTTTAAAGGCTGTGACCTTTCAAAAGCAGATCACCAGGCTTGCCTTCCAAGGTGCCTCTGGATGAGTTCGTACTGCCAGACTTTCGGCTAGTAGATCAATAAATATTGTTCTCCAAAATCCTTAAGAACTATGATAAGATGAGAAAATTAGCTGTGGTTCTTTGCGGAAGAGATTTGAAGGAAAACAAAACATAATTCTACTAAGTTTTTATTGGGTTTTATTGTCAAACAAACAAAAAAGCACTGCCTGGATAAGGCCTTTGCTTGTTTAATTCCTAAACAATTCCAGCCTCCAAAACTGCACTAGGAGAGTGGAAACTTTAAAAGCTATGGTTCTGATGAGCCACTCTCAATCACAAAGACTAGAATAACATTCTAGTAGATGTAGCAACAAAAAGATAAAAGAGCTCAGGCATGTGGATGTGCACATGGAGCAGTACAGTCACTTTAGACCAGGACATTATATCTAGACTGTCCCATGGGAGAAAAATAAACTCTTCTCTGAGCTAGTTTTTTTTAGAGGTGTTTATGTCTTTTTTTCCTAACAGCTTCATAGCATATACCCAAAAATGCAAAATCAAACTGGCAGATTATATTAAGAAATCTGTTTAAGATGGCATATGTATCAAAAAGTAGATATACTATTGAAAGAAAAGGAAAGAACATTATAAACAGAAAAAGGGAATGTCTGTTCCTAACTAAAATGGAATACATCTTGGCAAAGCAGTTCAGTCCATATAAAATAAAATTAATAAATATATAACTATGTGAACAAAACCAAAAACCATACCTATTGCTGTCAAGTCGATTCCAACTCATAACAACCTCATAGGACAGAGTAGAATTGCCCAGAGTATTTCCAAGGCTGTAACCTTTATGGAAGCAGACTGCCACATCTTTCTCCTGCAAAGCCACTGGTGGATTCGAACTTTCAGTTAGAAGCCAAACACTTTAACCACTGCGCCACTAGGGTTCCTTAACAAATAAATAAGGTATTTAATAACAGCAGAAGAAGATCTACTTAAAGGCACAAATAGCAGAATAGAGAAAATCTTTTATTTGGGGTATTTGCTGTCTGGGTACCAGGCAAGAGGCTAAAAATTGGAGTCACCGATGGGGGTGGTCAGTATCTGATTTAGAAAAACCAGCAGAGGTTTTGGAAATTTTGTTGGTACAGGGCCACAAAAAGTAGAGGTTTGCAAGGCCAAGAAATGACTGAGAATAAAAAACTCATTTGTCAGTTAAGTTGATTTTGACTCATGGCAACCCAATGTGTATGGAGCAAAACTGTGCTTCATAGGGTTTACTTTTTGTTTTGTTTTTCTGACAGTACCTTTATTTTAGTTTACTTTGGTGAAGAGATACACAGTAAAACCACTCCCGTTCTGCAGTTTCTAGCCATAATGATCAGTGATATCGGTTACATTCTTCATATTATGTCAACATTCTCCTTATTTCTGCTGTAGTGGTTTCAGTTCCACAGGGTTTTCAATGTCTGATTTTTCAGAAGTAGATTGCGAGGCCCTGCTTCTGATGTGCCTATTGGTAGACTCAAACTGCCAAACTTTGGGTTAGCAACTCAGTGCTTAACCATTTGAGCAACCAAAAAACACACTCTACCCCTCACACCAGAGTAGAAACCCCACAAAAAAATTGAAAAAAAAACTCATTGCCATCAAGTTGATTCTGACTCATGGCAACCCCAGAAATTTCAGAGTGGAAGTGTTCTCCATAGGGTTTTCAAGGTGGTGACCTTTTAGAAGCAGATCGCCAGACCTTTCTCCTGAGGTGCCTCTGGTTGAGTTCAAACCACCAGCCTGTCGAGCACCTAACCGTTTGCACCACCTAGGCACTCCCCCAGGCTAGTAACCATGAGTAAAAATCAATACCAGTGTATTGCTAGGAGAGGGTAAGAGTGTGAGAGCAATCTAATTTTACACCTTAACAAACTAGAAAAAGAAGAGTAAACTAAACCCAACGTAATCAGAAGAAAGGAAATGATAAAAAAAAAAAATCAATGAAATTAAGAGCAGAAAAAAAATTAAAGATCAATGAATTTAAAAGCTCACTTTTAAAAGATCATTAAAATTAATAAAAATCTCATCAGAATGATCGATAAAAAATGAAGGCATAATTACTAATATCCTTAAAAAACTGAGACCATCAAGACAAGTCATACAAGTACCAAAAGGTTAATAATGGAATATTATGAATAACTTTATGTCTATAAATTCAATAATTGAGATGAAATGAACACATTTTCTACAGAACACAAACCATTAAAGGTTACTTAAAAAGAAATGGAAAACTTGAATATTTCTGTATCTATTAAGGAAATGCAGTGTATAGTCAGAAATATTCTAACAAAGAAAAATTTCAGTCTTGGATGACTTCATTGCAAAATTTTTCCTAAAATTTAAGGAAGAAATCATACTACTTTTAAATATATTCAATTAGAAAAATGAAGAGAATGGAAAATTTCTCAACTCATTTTATGATATCATCATCTCAGCAACAAAACCACCCCGATATATTACAAGAAAATAAAATCACAAATTTGTATCCCTCATAATCATAGATATAAAAACCACCAACAAAATACATAATTATACATATAAAAACCATCAACAAAATATTAGCAGATCAAGATTAGCAATATTATACAATGAATAATATATTTTGACCAATTGGAATGATCCAGAAACACAACCTTGATTCAATATTTGAAAGTCTATCAACATAATTCACAGTATCAAAAAGCTAAAGAAGAAAATCTATTTGATCAATCTAATAGATTCAGGAAATGCACTGGACAAAACTCAAAATCTGTTCCTGGTAAACACTTTCAATCAACAAAGAATAGAAAGGACATCTAAAAATAACACACTTCTAGCCTTGTACTTAACTTGAAACTCAGAGTACTTTCTTTCTAAGGCTGGGTATAAAGAAACGACTTTTGCCTCCACCATTTCTACTAAACAACCCGATGCCAGCATAATAAGGTGTTTAAAAGGAATAAAGTTTATACAGAATAGAAAAGAAGAAATAGACTGTATCTACTTTCCAATGAATTTATATTCTGTGTAAAAAATCTCCAATAATCTATAAAATGTTGCCAGAACTAGTCAGTGAGTTTAATTAAGATGATAGGATGCAAGGTCACTATGCTAGCAATAAACAAGTGGAAACTGAAACTGAAAACCAGTAGCGTTTACAATAGCAGCAAAAACGTGAAATACATAATTTTTTTTTATAAAATATGGGCAAGATTAATATGGCAAAATTACAAATACTGTTGAAAGAAGTGAGAGAAAATATAAATTAATAGAAACACTATATTTTAGGATTACAAAACTCAATATTAAGATAATTGTTCCAAAGATCTATATAGATTATATACAATCTCAGTCAAAATATTGGCAGGATTTTTGTAGCATTCTACAAATGACATTTATATGGAAATAAAAGGAACTACAAAAGCCCAAACCATTTGAAAAAAAGGAGAAAGTTGGAGGACTCACACTTCTTGATTACAAGACTTCTTATAAAGCCAAGGTAATCAAGAGAGTACAATTTAGCATAAAGATCAACAGAGAGATCAGTGGAACGGAATAAAGATCCCAGAAATAGATCCAAACTTACATAGGCATTTGATTTTTGAAAAAGACCAAAAACAATCCACTGAGGAAAAGAGATACTTGTCAACAAACGGTGCTGGAATAAATAGATATCCCTAAGGGGTAACTCCCACCTTACACCACATACAAATATTTTTTGAGATGAATCATAGACCAAAACATAAATACAAAAATTGTAATGCTTCTAGAAGAAAACATATGAGAGTATTTTCACGGCTTAGGAAAGGCAAACTTTTCTTAGATGGGATACATAAGACAATGCATAGAAAAAAAATGATAAAATACACTTTATCACTTAAAAATGTCTGGTCATCGAAAAAACAAATAGGTGTAGCTATTCAGTTCATAAATAAAATATTATTTAACTTATAAAATAAATCTTCAACTGCACAATGATTAGATCAATTTCATTCATTTTGACTTTTAATCTGGTAGACTTAACTCAGTGTTTTTCAGCTACATGACCCAATTTCCTGGGCCCGAGAGGGTGCTGGTAAAACAATCTCTCATGGTGCGGCCTAAAAATCTGCACTCGGGTTAAGATCCCAGGTGATTCCTCCTACACATTAGTCTGAAACTAGTTTAGATAGCATCCGTATTATGAGGGCCAGTAGAGTAATTTCATCTGATCGTCTCTGCAAACCAGAATCACCTTAAAATACAACTGAATCTTTCCTCTTCCAATTTTTTTTTTTTTACCTTTTTTTCCTTTTTCTTTCTTTTCATGGAGTATGGCACCCTACCTTATAACTCTATTGCCTATAAATCAGTTGCTGTCAAGTCGACTTCAACTCATGACAACCCTAGACCCTATGTGTGTCAGAGTAGAGCTGTGCTCCACAGGGTTTTCAATGGCTGATTTTCCAAAAGTAGATTAGCAGGCCTTTCTCCTGAGGTGCCTGTGAGTGAACTCGAACTTCACTTTTTGGCTAGCACCCAGTGAGTTAACTATTTGTACCCCAGGGACTCCCCTACAGCCTATACCTAGCCCTACATGTCTATCTTCTTCAATTAATCTTTTTTTTTTGGTAAGTGTTCATCAGGATTATACCATAAATAAAATAATAAATATTAATAATATCATTGGCATTAATAATAGCTCCAAACTTTCATTGTTATGTATTCTGCAAAAACAAAAAAATTCAACTTACTGCTTTCCCTGGATAGCTCCTCAGAATGCCAGGAGTACAGCACTATCCGGAACATTCCCTCCTCACATTCTACTCACACCTAGGCCTGAATCATAATTCATGCTCAATAACAAGTGTGTCAAATGAACAAAAGAATGAATGTGGGAATAATGATAGCAAACTCATACAACTCTGACCATTTATGAAATGATTACAGATATTTATCTCATTTTCCTCTCCATGAACCATGGGTTTTTATGAAGTCATCATTTGCAGATGAAGAAGCTGAGTCATGGAGAAATTAAGAAATAGAAAGGATAGAACACCTTATATTAAGACTCATTTCTGCCACCTACTATTTGAGTGGTGTCACTAGTCTAGTAGGCTAGGTGATAGAAGTACGGCTAAATATTCTGTGCCCAGTCCCTTTCAATACACTGCTTTTTGGGGTTTTATGATAAATTCTCCCCTGATGTAACAGAATATCACAACTGGGTGGCTTTAAAGGACAGAAATTTCTTTTCTCACAATTCTGAAGGCTGGAAGTCTTAATCAGGGTCTTGGCTATGTTGATTCCTTCTGTGAGCCTCTCCCCTGGTTCTGGTGTCTGTTGGTAATCCTTCCGTTCCCTTGCTTGTAGATGACCTTTGCATGTCCTCCCTGTGTATATACGTGTGTGTGTGTGTGTGTGTGCATCTTTGTGTCTATTCTGCTCTTTATATAAATCAGAAGTAAATAGGTTTAGAACCCACCCTACTGAGTCATGATCTAATTAACATAAAAATGAAAACTCAATTTCTAAATAGGATTGCAACCACAAGGATAGAGGTTAGAGTTCCAACACAAATTTTGAGGGGCAAATTTTAATCCACAACATATAGTTGACTCAGTTTCCAATTTATCCAGCCATGATGTTAATGCCGAATATGGCCATCAGTGTCTTTCTCTAAGGAGCCCAGGCTGTGCAGTGGTTAAGTGCTCAGCTGCAAACTGTTCTGTAGGGTCACTACGGGTCGGAATCGGCTTGACAGCAACAAATCTGGTTTTGGCTTTTGGATCTTCAGAAACTTCGATGTGGTAATAACAAAAGAAATCCACTGCAAGAAAACAGTCACCACCTGGAACTCAACTGCACAGCACAAGCATGTCCTTGTTTGTAACTGCTGTCACAAAGCCATCTCAGGACAGCATATAGATCCTATCTATTCGTCCTCAAAATGCAACAGGTTATAAAGCATTTGATAGGCTCAGCGTAAATGTGGAATTTTATTTTAAATCTCATCACACCTTGTAGTTATGGAATTTTGTTTTGAAGTTAATTTCAAATCTGGAATCATTATTTGTTGCTCTTGGACAAAGGACAGCAGCTTCAAGCCTTAGAGAAAGTGAACTAACTGCCTGACATAAAAGGACAGGTGTTTCCACTTTCCTGTTAATGGCTCTCTAAGTGTGGGTGATGACGATCCGTATCAGTCATTACTAAATTTACTTCACAGAGATTAAGAATCAAATTACAGTTTCAAGGCTCGTTAGGTCTTGTTAAATTTGTTGAATGGCCCACATGTGTATCTCTTGTCCTCCATGGGGTATCTGTAAAGCAGGTGTTTCAATTCATTGGAACTTTGTTGCTTTCTATTCTACCCAAAGATCATTACACAATTGTGCTTAAAATTCCAGGTTGGGTTCTTACATTTGAAGTTCAGACTTCAAATCGTCATATTTGACTATTCAAGTTGAGCATAAAGAGGAATCATATGGAAATGGTCTCTTATGGGAGCTTTTCAAAAGGCATATTGAATGTGAAATTCAAGAGCAGGGTAGGGACCATATTCCAAGCTTAATGCCTTTCTCGCTTGTCTCAATCTTCTGATGCCAAACAGTTCCAGATACAAGTGAAGGTGGAAAGATCTTTTACATTTTTATCCATTCCTATGGGGATGTGTCTTCTAAGGCACTCAAAGTACAACTCATTTCTCTTGGTCTGAATGCAGGGGATATTAAACTAGATAAAAATTACTGCTGCTGTGTACATCCTCCCTGCCCCTATTGTCCACATATTCTTTCCTCAGCAACAGGAAAATGTTCCAGGCAATGTCACCTTCAATTTAATGCTCTCATTTGAAAACTAAAACCAAATCAAACAAACTGTATATTTTGGGGTATAAAAAAATAACTAGATTCAGAATTAGATCAAATAACTCTCTGGGTTTTAAAACAAATGCTTCTATTTGTAAATCAGCCATTTCCAATGTGATTGTAGAGTCATATAGCATTTTGAAGGTCAATTAGTATACAGGGTCTGTTATTTCATAATATCATGAGATGCTCTAGCTCGTGCTATATTTACATTGGAATTTTAGAAACAGGCTGAGTTCTCACACTAAATGTCTTATAGATGTATTCTGAGGTAATACAAGGTCACAAAAAAGAGAGAAGAAATTGAGAGGGGATTTTAGTTTCTTTAATCCCAGTCTAGTTTTCTCTCCACTAGGTAATAAACAGCATGTGCATTTCAGAATGAGAAGAAATATCTTACTTGATATTAAGAAGAATAAAAACATGCAGTAAAAGGCATTTATAAAATTACTCAAGAACTGTCTCTTTATCCCAGTGGACCGACTGTCAGTACTTTTTCCTTGATCTATGAAACCAAAAATAGAGAAGTTTGTGAAATAAATGTGGGTTGCATAATGGTCAAAACGCTGAGTCTGTAGAGAATGTACTTAAGAAGCTAGCATCTCTCAACCCACCTTTAATACCTGGGAGATGAGAACTGCAGTAGCTCCTGTCACCCAGCTTCCTACCATCACTTTCTCTCAAGGCAAATCAGTATTCAAATCCTTGAAGAGTTTCCAAAAAAAAAGAACGATTTACAGTTGCATTACTGAAACAAAGACAACTGAGTTTCCTAAATTATGTATAACTTTCCAGATAGAGAATGACTGAAAAAGGCATAAGAATGTCAATTCTAGATAACTTTTTGATACAATCCTAAAAGACCAACTAGAGGAGGATAAATATGGACCAATAGTTTATGAAATACTAAATATTCATAATTCAGAATATGGATTTTTAACCCAAATAGACATTTGAATTGCAGAGGTACCACTTTTCTCAGTATTTTGAAACTGAACACTTCAAAAAACAAGTGCAAGTCAAAACCAAACCAAACCAAACCCACTGCTGTCGAGTCAATTCCATCTCATAGTGACTTCATAGGACAGAGTAGAACTGCCCCATAGGGTTTCCGAGGCTGTAAATCTTTATGGAAGGAGACTACCACTCCCTTCTCTTGCAGAGCAAGCCAAAACAGCTTTTAATTTTGTGTGACTGTGGGCAAACTCCTACTTAAGTGTTAAACAAGGAGGATAATATAGTAGAAAATAGCTCGGGAGTCTGTTATGATTGAAAAATGGGATCATGATTGTCACCTGCTATATACAGGGCATAGTATAGATTAAGTCCTCAGTAAGTATAAACTGTTATTACTATAGGTCCCTGGGTGCCACAAATAATTTGTGCTCAACTACTAACCAAAAGGTTGGCAGTTTGAACACACCCAGTGGTACCATGGAAGAAAGGCCTGGCAATCTGTTTCCATAAAGATTACAATGAAGAAATCCCCATGGAGAAGTTCTACTCTGGACCACACGGGTCACCATCAGTTGGAATTGACTGGGAGGTAATAGATTTTTTTTTGTTTATTATCATTATTATGGTTATTGATCATGTTATTGTTAAGAATTACTCCGTTTACCATCTTTTCTAAGAGGTATGGTCCATGTGTCACTTGTTTTGCAAACTTTGTCTTAAAATAATTAGTGCTACATAAATGGAATTTCAACACCATTGAAGCCTAAAATACAATTACAGCCAAACATACAAAGACAACATCTATCAGTAGACTGCACTCTTTACTCTTTAATAGGCAAAAAAATAACTTAAAAAAAATTAGAACTTATTATAAGCTATTGCCTAGATTCCTCCAAGTTTTAAGATGCTCTAACACACTCAGAAAGTTCTCTCAAGATCCTCTGATATTTTTTAGTCTCATATCAGATGCAAACTCTTTTTTAATGGCAATAATTCACAGCATAATTTCCCAAATGGCAAAAAAAAAAAAAAATTCACTTCAGACTTTGACTAAAAAAGGACTGATGCAGAGTAAATGCCAGACATCTCCAAAGACCAAAATATTTTAAAATGCTGATGTTTCGTTGTTTTAATCCAATGGATGCGTTTGCTCTGCAGTGTATTATACCCTCTATTATTTCCTCTAAGTAAGGCAAAAAAAAAAAAAACCCAAAATAGAAATCTTACAAGATTAATAATTAAATATTGCCTTAAGAGACAAATAATTTTGCTGATGAAATAGTTTTTACCTTGAGGTCTGTTGAAATTCAAAACCCATAATGAATTTGGATTAAAGTACCTAATAAAAAATAGTCAAGTTAAAAAAAAATACATTGAAATTCAGCACATAACCCTTCTTAAAAAAATTACCCAAGTGCACATCGCTTATAAAATATCATTGTATTTTTCTATACATACAAATACATTTTAAATTTAAATTTTTCTGTGGCTTTCCTTTTTCCAAGTATTGTCTAAATCTCAATGTAAAGATACAGAAAATAACAACATGAAGGAGTTAAGATTATTATAAATCACACTAGCAAGCCTCTCAATAATTTAACACAACCACATAGTGATTGGTGATGGATTTTTATTCATAATTTAAATATAAAAAACCCAGAAAATATAGGTAATTCAAATAGAAACATAAATTTATAAGTAGCATAATTAACGGAAGAACATAAAACTATATTTTAATATCCTCCCGTTGTTATCTTTATAAACAATTTATTTCTCCCATTAGTTTTATAAAAAACATTAAGGTGCTTTTCATACCTAAATACACAGTTTACCTCCCATTTTAAAAAAAAAAAAAAATCCCATTTTACAAACAAAAAAAAAAAAGACAATAATGCTCCTATAAAAAAAAAAAAATAAACTTAATAATTAAATCATGCTTAGAATGGCATGGTTTTTCTGCACTGTTTCCAACAGGTTTGAACCAGTTCAGTCATGGCCAACAATGCAAAATCTGAACAGATCAGAATTTTTACAATTTGAGCCAAGCAGAATGATAAGCAGACCAGGAAAAATTATGGGTCAAAGCCCTGAAATGGAAAACTCAGAAGAGGCATGGTGAGCCCCTTCAGAGCCTGATGCTGGAGACTGGATTATTGCTGGGGCTGTGAGTGTCAGCATTGGGAGCAGCATGAACGGCTGCCATCTTTGAGCAGGGCACCACTGTTTCCTACTCGGCAGTTGAAAGGATTTGGTTACTGTGCAATGCACATGCTGTCCTTGTTTTCTAAAAGGGAGATTGAGTTTCTAGCAGGGCTTCATCTCCTAATTTTTACTATTCCACTTATCCCTCCACTTCATTCACATTTTAAAAATTGGGATCCATTTGGGTTTTGCTTTATTGGCCATGACCCAAGGCGGCAGAATTGATTTGAAGCCCTGTTTTTCTGATAATTTAAGTATGTTCAATATATAGCTTCCATGAATATTTGTGTGTTTGAATAAATACATCAATTTAAATCAGACCTGCCTGTTGTATGTTTTATAAAAAAATAGATTTACCTCACCTTCATTTTCTCCACAGGCAATAGATTCATACTCTAAATAAGAAAAATACAGGTTACAACGTAATAACAAAGGTCTCCTCTAAACTTCCTAATTTGCCTTAAAAAAACCCTGAATATATAAATGTTTTGGTCATGTTTTTAGACGATTTTTCAGATAAAATTTCCCAGTCATACAACTTTATTTCATAGATTTTAATTTTTCTTTATGATTTTAATATCTCTCTCTTTTTGAAAAAAAAAATCTCAAACTATCTCTATTATTTTGTGTGCTTTCTTTAAGGATTTCAAAGTATATCACAATTTTCCTTTACTTTTTTCCAGATTAATTGTACTGCAACTTTCAACTCTGTAAGTGCCCCTTGAAAACCATTCTAATGTGCCTGTGAATCCAGTGGGAGCTGTTCTGTCACTTAGGTTTAGTCGATGGCACCTGATGGGATAAACAAACCTGTATATGGTTTCAAGGGCTTGGTTGAAAATAAAAATCCCTTTGTACTTTAAGTTCTCACCATCTTAGAGAATGCTTCCTAAAATTCTAGTGCCAAAAACATAGCAATCTCTGAGTCATTTTTGCCCAGTGTTCTAAGATTGAATCTAGAGAGGTCATATGTGGAATGCAACTTTGCCCCAACAAAGACAATTTTCTTGATTTTAGAGAATGGATCCATTAACTCTCATAAATTTCACTTATTGAGAGTGGTGTTTAGAAATGTGATTGGATAGCCTTCCTGTCGTCTCCACCACAAGAGAGAGAAAAACAATCAAATGAAAATCGCAGTATGATCTTTTGTTCTTGCAGAATATATGAAAATGAACATATGTGGAATTATTGTTAATATATATTTTTAACACAGCAATAAATAATAATAATATGGAATACCCTAATTAAGAGAAACTTTAGGGAATTTTCTTCATCCCTTCTCTGCTCTCTACTCAACTAGACTTATATTTTTAGTTTATGTTGACTCTCCCCAGTAGTTTCCTATTCTATTCAAGTGATGTGTTTGGTAGCCAATATAACCTGTTAACACAATGAATTTCCTAGCAGCAATTCAGTAGCTGTCACAGCAATCAGCATGGGAACACCTAAATGCTATAGATGGCTTCCTATTGATTGCTATAAAAACGCACAAATAAAATGTGAACTCTAAAAATCTATTTACAGCCATAGATGTAATCCTTAAATACAGCTTGCTGATTTTCGGCTGGCTTTGCTTGAGCAACTCCTTTCTTTCAAGAACATCCATTACACAACATCATTTACAGTGGCACCCACAATTATAGAGTATTTGGGAAGCGTCTACCCTTTAATAAAAAGATTCTAGCAATCACTTTCTTAGCAATTAATATAATAAACTCACTTGACCCATGTCATACTATATCCCATAGTCAATGTTTGCATAACAAACCATTATTTTGGGGACACAGTGGCAAATCAGAAAAAAAACAAAGGGAAAAAAAAACAAAACCTGGAGCCATATGACTTAAATTGAATTACTCCCCTGATACTTCCTGGCCATTTGTCCTTAAGCTATCCCAACTTCTTGAAGCTCGGTTTTCTTGCATGTAACATGGACATAATGATTCTTGCCATGCCTAAAATAACAGAGAATGCCAGAATTCCATGACAGCTTAAAGGTCATACACTCTAATATCTTCACTTACAAATTTAGAAACTGAAACCCAGTACCTGGGCTCAACTGTAGTCTTGTATCTTGTCTGAGTGTTATTCCTGAGAGGGAAAGAAAAGAGGTCATTTTCACAAATCTAATAACTAGTAAGCCCGGGTCACCTATCCAACAGAATAAATAATGGACTGATCAGAATATTTGCTAGCTACAACCGATTATGTCTCTGCTAGAGTATACTGAAAGGAGCCCTCATGGTGCAGTGGTTAAGTGCATGGCTGCTAAACGAAAGGTCAGCATTTGAAGCCACCAGCCACACCGTGAGAGAGAGATGTGGCAGTCTGCTTCCATAGAGATTATAGCCTTGAAAATACTATGGGGCAGTTATATTCTATTCTACAGTGTCTCTATGAGCCAGAATTGGCTCTACAGCATGAAAAGGCAACAACAACGGTGTGTACTGGTTGGGTATCTGCCTGAACAGTGCAGTATGCAAGGATGGTACAGCATGAAATATCATGACAATATTTGGTAAACTTTAAACACTCCCTGAAATATTCAGTAATCTCTCTCTCATACTGCCATTGATTTTACAATAAGTCTTTTTTTCCCCCATTGAAGAGTATACAGAAAAATGTCACCTGCAAATAAATTGCTATGTATTTTCGACCTATTTGTAATAACAATAAAATTGGAACCTTTATGATTAAAACTTAGAAAATCTATTAGATGCTGGGGAAAAAAATGGTTTTAGTGGCATCTAGTGTGTTACATCCTGCCACATCAGCCCTTATTCCTTAATGTTAGCACTCAATAAAATGAACGTATTAAACTAGGATAGCGTTCATCACCAACAGTTTGGGCTGGACTTAGCAACAACTAAAAAGTTTTTGAGGCTTAACAATAGCAATTCAGAAAATAACAATAATAATAATAATAATGCCTAAAGATAACGCAGCAAAGTCTCAGGGTGCCATCTGTCATGGATTGAATTGTGTCCCTCAGAAGTATGTGTATCCATCTGGCTAGGCTATGATTCCCACTATTGTGTGATCATCCACTGTTTTGCCACCTGATGTGATTTTTCTGTGTGTTGTAAATACTATCTCTATGATGTTAATGAGATGGGATTAGTGGTGATTATGTTAATCAGGCAGGACTCAATCTAGAAGATTAGATTGTGTCTTAAACCAATCTCTTTTGAAATATAAAAGAAAGAAGCAAGCAGAGAGACATGGGGACTTCATACCACCAAGAAACAAGAGCTAGGAGAATAGCATGTCCCTTGGACCTGGGGTCCCTGCACTGAGAAGCTCCTCAGCTGGGGTAGATTGATGACAAGCATCTTCCTCCAGAGCCAACAGGGAGAAAAAGGCTTCCCCTGGAGGTGGCAGCCTGAATTTGGACTTGTAGCCTACTAGACTGTGAGAGAATAAATTTATCTTTGTTAAAGCCATCCACTTGTGATATTTCTTTAATAGCAGCCCTAGATGACCAAAAAAAAAAAAAAAAAAAAGATGACCAAGACACCATCAAATAACAAACTATATGTATACATACATGTGCACACACACATTTACTTGAACACTTTGAGAAGTAAGACTTGAACCCTGAATTCTTACTGCAAAAGGGAACATTGATGCCATTTCATAAAAACGGGCTTGCCAGCTCAATTCAGACATCCAAATAAGGCATTAAAAGCAAACTCAGAGGTCTTAATGCCAGTGCTGAGGTTCCCACTGTACAAAGGTGAGATTTATTTTATTTCCTTGAGCTTTATGAGGGTAATGTTATAAATGTGTAGTCAAGTAATAGATAAGCCTTCTACTTTAAGACTGTAGCTGTAGACATTTACTTGAGAGCAAAAGTGCTTGGGGCACAATATTATTGAGGGCCTGTATTTCATCACAATATCCTTCCACTCTAGCTTATAAGAGTAAATACAGTGTAGCTCATTTAAAAATCTCCTCAAGTACTGTCTGTAGAGAGAAAATTCTGGCATACCAAGAGTACCAATAGCTATATTGTTGTTTAACACCTCCTGCATTGACTGAATAGTGAAAATACAGGATCATTAACACTTTGAAGTAATATTAACAGCTACTAAAAAAAAAAAAACTTTTTTAGTATAGGCCAGTGGGAAACCCTGGTGGTATAGTGATTAAGTGCTATAGCGCTAACCAAAAGGTCAGCAGTTTGAATTCACCAGGCACTCCTTGGAAACTCTATAGGGCAGTTCTACTCTGTCCTGTAGGGTCTCTATGGGTTGGAATTGACTTGATGAAAATGGGATACAGTAGAACAGTGAGGTATCCAAGGGTGTCACTGCAAACTACAAAGGCCTTGTTGAATTCTTTTTACCTCCATTATATATCATATTTTATGAAGATATGGTCATCTTCCATATCATTTATATTGTTAAATAACCATTTTGTTTAACTTTCTTTTCTTTTTGGTATCTTTCTTTTATAACATACTTTAATAACTTGTGAAGTCTTTTGTTCTGAGTTCATGAAACAAAACTCTTCTGGACTCCATCGAAACTTAACAGAATACAAAAAGACAAGGAATTGGTAACCTAGAAAAGCAATGAAGAAATGATCCAAGCTGTGTATGGATTCAGTTAAGGGAAATTGCAGCTGTATGTGGATTTACTCTACTGTAGCATTTGCCTCAAAACAGACTATCAGGAACAGTAAAGGCCACACTGGTATATCACAGAATACTTGAAAGGGGTGGGGGGAGAAGACTCGGCATCAATTAGAAATACTACTACTATTACTAACAAATAATAATATTGTAGCTAACATGTATTTGATATCTATAATGTTTTAGACATTGTGCTAAGTACTTTCCACACATCATCTAGTAGCATTCACACAATCCTACAAAACAGGTGTCCTCAGTTTACGATATATCCAAGTTACAATGAACCGCACTTACAACCATCTGGTTTTTTTTGTACATATTATTGTCAGTAATATGTACTGCATACCATGTTGTACCACATAATTTTCTGTTGTTATCATTCTCACATGTTCACTTGCAGGTGTTAAAAGATCAGATTTATAAAGATGCTGATAATAAAGGGCCATGATAATGAAAACTAAAAAAAAAAGTGAAGTATTTGACTTAGGCCAGAGCAGACTTGTGATGGAGTCATCAGGACATAACCCCATTGTAAGTCGAGGACTACCTATATTTCTTTGACTGATTGCTTTCTCTAGTAAGTCTTCCTATCTCTCTCCCTCTTTTTTTTTTTTTTTTTTACTGCCAAAATATGACATTCTTTGTCTGTTAATCATTATTCGTCATTATCTGGTTTCTTCTAAAATTCTCAGCAAAGTCAAAATACAATTGATGAGAAATATTAAAATGAAAGAATAATTTTAGAATTTATAATTTAAAAAAATAAGAGAAGTGTCACAAATACCATTGTATGAAGTATAAATGTAAGAAAATAGATAATTTGACCCAAGAAAAAAATTTTTAAATTGCTAGGTTCTAAATAATTGTTATGTAGCAATTACAAAATTTTTTTTTTTGGTAGGTACTAAAAATTCTCCCTCCTGGTACAACAATTAAGCACTTGGCAGTAACCTAAAGGGTGAAGTTCAAAACCACTCAGATGCTCTGAGGAAGAAAGACCTGGCAATCTGCTCCCATAAAGATTACAGCCAAGGAAACTCTATGGGGCAGTTCTACTCTGACACGTGGGGTTGGTAGGAGCTGGAATTGAATCCAGGGCACCCAACAAGAATACTAACAACAAATTTTTAATTTCATAAAAACCTCAATAAATATGGGAAGGAATAATATGTCAAAGTTCAGTATGTCAAAGATGATAAACAATTCATCAAGGAAATGACATATTCCTTCATCGAGGTACATGTCAAAGATGATAAACACTTCATCAAAAAAACTAAACCCACTGCTGTCCAGTCAATTTCAACTCATAACAACCCTATAGGACAGAGTAGAACTGCCCCATAGAGTTTCCGAGGACCGCCTAGTGGATTCGAACTGCCGACATTTTGGCTAGCAGCCGTAACTCTTAACCACGACACCACCAGGGTTTCCACAGTACACAGTAGTAGCTAAAAAAAAAAATCTCTAGAGTTATGGAGTTGTGGTTTTAATCTCTAGCTCCATCTTATATTAACTATATGATTTTGTCCAATATTTTAAAAACTTTAATTCACTTACCTGTATAATAAGCATAATAATGATCATTATTATTATTTAGAATGATTACGTAAGATAAAACATTTAACACAGAACTGGATATGGTGAAAGGAAATATTCTACAAATGTTAATTATTATCAGTCAAGTAGAATTATAGATTCAGGAAGACAGTATGAAATTTTTAGATTCTTACAGTCCTAAACTCAGAGGCTAAGTAGTCATGCAATAACAGAAAATAAAATCAAATTAAAAAAGAAGAAAGTTTATTTCTCATGCGTTGTATACGTTCAAACAATCTGTCTTGGACGAAGTACAGCCAGACTGATGCTTAGAAGTAAGGAAGGCAAGACTACCTCTCACATACTTTGGACATGTTATCGGGAGGGATTAGTCCCTGGAGAAGGACATCATGCTTGGCAAAGTACAGGGTCAGCAAAAAAGAGGAAGACTCTCAAGATAGATTGACTCAGGGACTGCAACAACGGGCTCAAGTATAACAATGACTGTGAGGATGGCGCAGGACCTGGCAGTGTTCCGTTCTGTTGTACAAACAGAACTATGGGTCACTATGAGTCAGAACTTACTCAACAGCATCTAACAACAACAACAATTTGTGGGTGGGCTCTGATTCTGTTGCATGTCATCATGATTTTGGAATTCGAGTAATCAGAGCAAACACCTCTGGCTGAAATGTTGCTTGTTTTTGTGGCAGAAGGCAAAATTGCATAGCAAATCACCTGCTGGCTCTTAAAGCTTTTACCTGAAAGGGGAACACATCACTTTCCCCCACATTCCATTAACCAAAGCAATCCCGTTGTCCCTTCTCTGTTCAGCAGGGCCATAGGGAAGGCAACCCAGAGAGGGAAAGAAGAATATCTGTGGGAAAGTTTAGTTCATTTATTCAATTATTTCTTAAAGTTCCTATGTCCTCTGGTGTTATAGCCCTAAATAAGACATCATATTTGTTATTCTTTCAAAATTTTAAATCCAGTGAGGGAGACAGATAAATTAAGGAAAAGATGGGTGGGTAGATAAACGCTGCTTCCTGTTTTAGTCTCTATTCTTACTTTGCAGCTCACCCAAAACCCCCAAAATATTCAGCAGTCATCCCTTCAACAAGTGTATTAAGTACTTAAAACTATATTCTCAAACCCAAACCTGCTGCTGTCAAGTCAGTTCCACTCAGAGCGACCCCATAGGGTTTCCAAGGCTGTAAATCTCTAGGGAAGCAGACTGCCACATCTTGCTGCCATGGAGCCCCTGGTGGTTTTGAAACACCGAGCTTTCAGTTAGCAGTCGATTGCTTTAACCACTGCCCCGCCAGGGTTCCTATAAATATATGTATTTTTTTTTTCAGATAATGGCAAGTGCTATGAAGAACATAAAAGAGAATCAAGAGACAAATAGGGTATTATTAGGATATAGTCAGGAAAAGACAATCTGAGGCAATGGTATTTGAATGAATAGTAAGAAGGAAAAATCCATGTGAAGTTCTGGGGAAAAAGGATTCCAGGGAGAAAAAAAGCAAATAACCGCAAATGCCCAAGAAACAGAAAAAAATACCAGAGCGGCAGAGCTAGTGGGCACTAGCAGAGTGTCAAGTCTGATTCCAATGGCCCCATCGTTACAGGTCAATTTAGTAACCACATAAAAAATACGGCTTCAATTTTTTTCTCTTCTTCGAAAATAGCCCTCTATGTTTCTGGCTATTTTGAGTATTGAAGTTGTAGATGTCACAAGAACAGCTAAATGAAGTAAAGTTACTTATCAGATAAACAGAGGTTAACTTTATGTCTAATTTCAAAATTTTTTAAAAAATGACCTTGGAAATTGAAATAATTTGTATATGTGTGTGTATATAATTATATATATTCATATATACATACATATATGAATATATATATTAAAAAAACAAACCCATTGTCATCCAATTTCAACTCAAAATGACCCGATAGGACAGAGTAGAATGCAAAAACTGCCCTCTTAACCACTGTACCACCTATTGGCACAGTATGTATATATGTTGCTGTTAGGTGCCATCGAGCTGGTTTTGACTCATAGCAACGAAATATTACCCAGACCTGTGCCATCCCTATAGTCATTGTTATGCTTGAGCCCATTGTTGCAGCCACTGTGTCAATGCATCTTGTTGAGGGTCTTCCTCTTTTCCACTGACCCTGTACTTTACCAAGAATGATGTCTTTCTCCAGGGACTGATCCCACCTGACAACATGTCCAAAGTATGTAAGACGCAGTCTCACCATCCTTGCTTCTAAGGAACATTCTGATTGTACTTTTTCCAAGACCGATATGTGAAGATATATATATCTTTACCATAAAATATGTAAGTGCATAATATTTATACTTACATGTACGTTCTTAAAAATAAATTCCAAAAGCTATATTATTTTGTTGTAAGAGTCTTCTGAATTATTTAGAAATTTTGTTATTTTAACATCTCCTAGTGGTTCTTTGATAAAATTGGGACTTGCCTATAAATTTAAAATGTCATTTTAAAGAAACCTATTTTCTTCTTAGAATAAATTGTTTATCCCATTTACTACAAGCACAAAGAAAACCCAAGATAAAAGACAATGGGACAAAAAGAGTGTTTATCCATATGACATAAGATACTAAAGTTTTAGAAGAAATAAAGCAACTTTTCTTTGAACTGTACAATATCTAAAACTTATTTTAAAATGAGAAAGTATAAGTTTCTGTCTAAATATCATTCATTATGGGTTTTCCTCTGATACCAAACTAGAAACAACAATCTAACAGACTAGTTTTTTTCTCTTATAAAAAAGCCCTGTTGCTATCAGAGTAGCGTAAGAGTAGGGAAAAAGGTTTAAAATTCCACAGTAACAGAGATGTGATAGCTTTTCATTAGTAGACTATACATTTTTCCTCCAAATAACTGTATAAGATGGATAAGAGATAAATTACTTATCAACTTTTCCAGTTTCATATGGAAGACCTGTGGCAGAGTCAGTCACCGAGAAAGTCTGGGACCAAGTCAAGGCTCCCAAGCTTCCTGTTCACTAACCTCTCATTCCACTGCTATTCATAAGGCTTTTTACCGGCTAACGCTTTTCAGAAGTAGACTGCCAGGTCCTTCTTCCTTTACTTGGGTCTGCAATCAACAACCACAGAAGCAGCAGTCAAGAAATCAAAAGATGTATTGCACTGGGTAAATCTGCTGCAAAGGACCTCTTTAAAGTGTTGAAGAACAAAGATGTCACCTTGAGGACTAAGGTCCGCCTGACCCAAGCCATGGTATTTTTTAGTCGCATCATATGCATGTGAAAGCTGGACAGTGAATAAGGAAGACCGAAGAACAATTGACGCCTTTGAATTGTGGTGTTGGTGAAGAATACTGAATATACCAAGGACTGACAAAAGAGTGAACAAATCTGTCTTAGAAGAAGTACAACCAGAATGCTCCTTAGAAGCAAGGATGGAGAGACTGCCTCTTACATACTTTGGACATGTTTTCAGGAAGGATCTGTCTCTGGAGAAGGACATCATGCTTGGCAAAGTACAGGGTCAGTGGAAAAGAGCAAGACCCTTAATGAGGTGGATTGACACAGTGGCTGCAACAATGAGCTCAAGCATAACAACTGTAAGGATGGCAGTGTTTCATTCTGTTGTGCATAGGGTCGTTATGAGCCGGAACCAACTCGATTGCACCTAACAACAACAACAACCTCCCATTATTTAGTTTAAAAACATTCTTCCTAATCCTTTTCCATCTGAACAGTTATGTCTTTCAGAATCTTATGCCTTTCAGAATCACCAATAATTGACCTACTATTTATAAATAGATAGGGGTTTATGATTGTGAGGATGGCACAGGGCATAGGGCCAATATGAGTGGGAACTGACGCGACAGCACCTAACAACAAATGGGTATATGTACCTTCCTTTCTTGTCGGGGTGGACTATCCAATAGGCAAGGTAAGCACCGTATTTACCTTGTTTACCAAATCATCTGTAGTGAGCAATTTCACATTTTTTTTTTACCATATCAAAGATTCTGCTTCTGGGTATGGCTGGCATGTGTCTTTATCCCAATCCCACAGCAACTTCCTACAGAATCAAAGCCTCTTTTCAAATTTACAATCCCTTTCAGGGGCAATAGGCCCAGTCGAAAGGTAAGCATGGATTTACTAATCTGTAGTGAACAATTTCACATGGGTTGTAAGTTTGAAAAGAAGCTTTGATTCTGTGAGAAGGTGCTCTGGGGTTGAAGAAAGACAGATGCCAGCTATACCTAAAAGCGGAATTTTTAATGTAGCAAAAAAAAAAAAAAAAGTGAAAATGTTCACTACAGATGATCTGGTAAGCAAGGTAAGCACTGTCCTTACCTTGCCGCTTCTGTTTTCTTGTGGTGCCTGAAGATGTGAAGATATGCAGGGTAAGACTTGTTCTCTTCTTCTGATATGCCAGTGAGGGGGTCACTCTGCAATCTCCAGCCTTACTAAAAAAGAGAACAAAGGAAAAAAAGGCTTGATTTTAGTCCTACAAGAGCTATGGCTGCTAACCAAAAGCTCAGCAGTTCAAATCCACCAGCCGCTCCTTGGGATCATTTGAGCAATTCTACCCTGTCCTTTGAGGTCAGTAGGATTTGGAATTGACTGGATAGCAACAGGTTTTTTCATCGTCCCTCATACAAGCCACCGAGGTACGACAAACTGGCAGATGGGTGGTGAATATACATAACTAGTTGTCGTTAGCTGCTGTCCAGTCAACTCTGACTCATGGTGACCTTGTATACAAAAGAATAAAACACTGACTGCCCCTGCAGCATCTTCACGGTCTTTGACATGTTAGAGCCCATTTTGTGGCTATTAAGCCCATCCATCTCACTGAGGGTTTTCCTTGTTTTTGGAAATCTTCTACTTTTCCAAACACGATGTCCTTTTCTAGGGATTGGTGTTTCCCAATGAGGTGTCCAAAGTAAGCAAGATAGAGTTTTGCCATCCTCACTTCTAAGTAGCATTTCAGTTTCATTTTTCCCCAAGACTATACATATTTAATCCCAAGCATTTGTATTTCCTCTGCACATTCAAAAGATATGTAGCCATTTGCCTGCACGGTCAACTATCAGGTCTCATCCTATAGTCAGTAAGATATAAATAGATGGTTTTTAAAAAGGCTTTTGAGCAAACCTAAACAACCAACTGCAATCTCGAATAACTAGATTATAGATGATGCTAAAAATACTGATGGCATGATTTACAATATATCCCCTGTTCTGTTAGGGAGATTGAGATGAAAAAGTTGTATGTTCAGAGCTTCTGTAATATAGGTAAGTATTCAGCTGGGGGAAAAAAAAAAACTAATTGCTTTCACCCTGAGTGGTGGAAAGGGTGAGTACTTCATTCAGCTGGTTCAGTTTTATGTACTCCTATGCTCAGATCGAAAATACAAATGTACAATAATAAAGTAATGATAACAGCCATGTTCTACTTTCCTTTTCTGTCTTAATAGCTCCAGGTAAGTAATTTTACTGTGTATATAAATCATTAGTCTTCAGCAACCACTCATTTCTCCAGTTATTCTTAGCCTCCAAAGCAGTTTTATTTTGCCAAGAGCCATTCCCAATTGCCTCTGGAGTGATGGCAGGGATGAGGGAGGATTCAAATTAGCTTCAAGGTACATTTACTTCTATTACTCAGGAAATAACACCCTCATGACATCTAGAACATTCCCTAGTCAAATACTAATTTACAATCTTCCTGTATCAATATAACCAGTAAGTACTGCTAAGTCTTTTCTGACTGGATTTGATTCAATAATAGAAACTGAGTATTTTAGATGACTCCAAGTTTATTAATGAACCACGATAACAAAAACAACGACATCTTGTCCCCCACAATTTACAAAGATAACCAAGGAAAGGTTTTAGGAAGGAGCCCAGAAAGAATGTCTACATAATAAATTGTTGTCGTTGTTGTTGGGTGCAGCCAAATCCATTCCTATTCACAGTGGCCCCACGTGAGAGACCCTTTACAGTTTTCTTGGCTCTAATCTTTATGACAGTAGATTGCCAGGTCTTTCTCCCATGGAGCTGCTGGGTGGGTTTCAGCCACCAACCTTTTGATTAGCAGCAGAGCGCTTAAATGTGCGAGCAGGGCTTCTATATAATAATTAAACAAAAAAACCCAACCCATTGCTGTTGAGTCAATTTCAATTCATAGCCACACTGTAGGACAGAGTAGAGCTGCCCCACAGAGTTTCCAAGGCTGTATAACTTCACGGAAGAAGACTGCCCTATCTTTCTCCTGTGGAGTGGCTGGTGGGTTTGAAATGCTGACCTTTCGGTTAGCAGCCAAACACTTTAACCACTGCATCACCATGGATCCTTATATAATAAGTAGTGTTCCCTAAATGGAGCCAAATGATATGCTGAATGAATTTCAAGGGTTTAATTGATTTACTAAGCCACTTCAGTCAGTAATATTATGAAAAGGAAATTAATTGTAATCAATAGACCTTGGACAAGCTATTTAAAGATTCTGGATCTTAATTCATGTTAGAAATTCTTGACTTACTAAGGTTAAATGTTTGGATTTCCATAACTTTTGTGCCCCTACAATTGTATATTGCAAATATTTAGGACACAATTAAGTTCAGAGTAGATTTTGCAGGAATAGTGTTATTCTTTTCAAAGCTTTTTTCAACTATACCTACGTTTTTGCTATATAACCAAAACCTATTGCCATTGAGTCAGTTCCGACTCATAGTGACTCTATTTTTATGTTAATCTTTGTCTGAAGAGTGGGCTTCAGGAATGGTTTCAGCTCTGAGTTAACAGTGTCCAGGGGCCATGGCTTCAAGGGTTTCTCCAGCCTCAGTCAGGCCATTAAGTCTGGTCTTTTTTACATGAATTTGAGTTCTGCACCCCACTTTTCTCCTGTTCCATCAGGGGCTCTGTTGTGTTCCGTGTCAGGGAGGCCATTGGTAGTAGCTGGGCACCATCTAGTTCTTCCGGTCTCAGACTGATGGAGTCTTTGGTTTATGTGGCCCTTTTGCCTCTTGGGCTAATATTTTTCTTGTGTCTTTGGTGTTCTTCATTCTCCTTTGTTCCAAGTGAGTTGGAACAAATTGATGCATCTTAGATGGCTGCTCACAAACTTTTAAGACCCCAGATGCCATTCACAAAAGTGGGATGCAGAACATATTCTTAATAAACTTTGTTATGACAATTGACCTAGATGTCCCCAAAAAACATGGTGTCCAGAACCCAGCCCCTACTACTCTGTCCCTCGAAGTGTTTGGTTGTATTCAGGAAACGCTTAGCTCTTGGTTTAGTCAGGTTGTGCTGACTTCCCCTGCGTTGTGTGTTGTCATTCCCTTCGCCTAAGATGATTCTTGTCTACTATCGAGTGCATGAATTCCTCTCGCTGTCCTTACCCACCCTCCAAACAATGAAAAAAATGTTTTCTTCTGTGTTTAAGGCTTTTCTTGAGTTCTTATAATATCAATCTCATACAATATTTGTCCTTTTGTGACTGACTGATTTCACTCAGCATAATGCCTTCCAGATTTATCCATGTTGTGAGATGTTTTACTGATTCTTTATTTTTCTTTATCATTGCATAGTATGTACTATAGTTTATCCATTCATCTGTTGATGGGAACCTAGGTTGTTTCCATCTTTAGCTATTGTGAACAGTGCTGCAATAAATATAGGTGTGCATATATCTATTTGTGTGATAGCTCTTATACCTTTAGGATATATTCTGAGAAGTGGAATTGCTGGGTCATATGGTACTTCTGTTTCTAGCTTTCTAATGACCCGCCAAATCGATTTCCAAAGTGGTCACACCACTTTACATTCCCACCAGCAGTGTATTAGTGTTCTGGTCTCTCCACAACCTTTCCAACATTAATTATTTTGTGTTTTTTTAATTAGGTCCGGTAGTGTCAGGGTGAGATGGTATCTCATTGTAGTTTTGATTTGCATTTCTCTAATGACTAATGATCCTGAGCATTTCCTCATGTATCTGTTAGCTACCTGAATGTCTTCTTTGGTGAAGTGTATCTTCATATCCTCTGCCCATTTATTAATTGGGTTAGTCTTTTTGTTGTTGAGGTTTTGCAGTATCTTGTAGATTTTAGAGATTAGACCTTGATAAGATATGTAGCAACCAAAGTTTTTTTCTCAGTCTGTAGGCTGTCTTTTTATTCTTTTGGTGAAGTCTTTTGCTGAGCATAAGTGTTTGATTTTTAGGAGCACCCAGTTATCTAGTTTCTCTTCTGGTGTTTGTGCATTGTTAGTTATGATTTGTATTCTATTTATGCCATGTATTAGGGCTCTTAGCATTGTCTCTCTGTTTTCCTCCATAATCCTTATCATTTTAGATTTCATATTTAGGTTTTTGTTCCATTTTGAGATGCTTTTTTACATGGTATATGCTATGGGCCTTGTTTCATTTTTTGCAGATGGGTATCGAGTTATGCCAACACCATTTATTAACTGTCTTTTCCCTCATTTAATGGATTTAAGGCCTTTGTCAAATATCAGCTGCTCATGTTGTTGTTGTTGTTGTTAGGTGCTGTCGAGTCAGTTCTGACTCAGAGTAATCCTATGTACAACAGAACGAAACACTGCCCAGTCCTGTGCATTCCTCACAATTGTTGCTGTATTTGAACCCACTTTTGCAGCCACTATGTCAATCCATCTTGTTGAGGGTCTTCCTCTTTTTTGCTGACCTTCTACTTTACCAAACATGATGTCTTTCTCCAGGGACTGATCCCTCTTGATAACATGTCCTAAGTGTGCGAGACATAGTCTTGCTATCCTTGTTTCTGAGGAGCATTCTGGTTATACTTCTTTTAAGAGAGATTTGTTCATTCTTTTGGCTGTGCATGGTATATTCAATATTCTTCTCCAACACCACAGATCAAAGGTGTCAATTCTTCTTTGGTCTTCCTTATTCACTGTCTAGCTTTCACATGTGTATGAGGCAATTGAATACACCATGGCTTGAGTATGGCACACCTTAGTCCTTAAGGTGATATACTTGCTTCTCAACACTTTACAAGGATCTTTTGTAGCCGATTTCCCCAAAGCAATGTGTCTTTTGATTTCTCAACTGCTGCTTCCATGGGTGTTGATTGTGGATCCAAGTAAAGTGAAACCCTTGAAAACCTCAATCTCCTCTCCATTTATCATGATGTTGCTTATTGGCCCAGTTGTGAGGATTTTTGTTTTCTTTAGGTTGACGTGTAATCCATACTGAAGGCTGTGGTCTTTGACCTTCATCAGTCCTCTTCACTTTCAGCAAGCAAGGTTGTGTCAACTGCATATTGCACGTTGTTAATGAATCTTCCTCCAGTCTTGAGGTCCTGTTCTTATTCATACAGTCCAGCTTCTTGGATTGTTTGCTCATCATACAGATTGAATAGGTATGGTGAAAGGACACAACCTTGACACACACCTTTCCTAACTTTAAACCAGGCAGTATCCTCTTTTTCTGTTCGAAGGACTGCCTCTTCATCCACGTACAGATTCCTTACGGGCACAATTAAGTGTTCGGGAATTCCCATTCTCTGTAATGTTACCAGTAATTTGTTCTGATCCACACAGTTGAATGCCTTAGCATAGTCAATACGACACAGATAAACATCTTTTTAGTATTCCGTGCTTTCAGCTATGATTCATCTGACATCGGCAATGCTATCCCTGGTTCAACGTCCTTTTCCAAATCCGTCTTGAATTTCTGGCAGCTTCCTGTCGATATACTGCTTCAGCCACTTTTTGAGTGATCTTCAGCAAAATTTTGCTTGTGTATGATATTGTTTGATAATTTCCACATTTGGTTGGATAACCTTTTTTGGGAACAGGCATAAATACGGACCTCTTCCATTCGGTTGGCCAGGTACCTGTCTTCCAAATTCCTTGGCACAGACAAGTGAGCACTTCCAGGGCTGCATTTATTTGCTGAAGCATCTCCATTGGTATTCCGTCAATTCCTGGAGCCTTGTTTTTGCCAGGCCTTCAGCTCTGTTTGGGCTTTTCCCTTCAGTGTCATAGGTTTCTGATTATACGCCACCTCCCGAAATGGTTCAGCATCGACCAATTCTTTCTGGTATAGTGATTCTGTGTATTCCTTCCATCTTCTTTTGATGTTCCCTGCATCGTTTCATGTTTTCCCCTAGAATCCTTCAGTATTGCAACTCGAGGCTTGAATTTTTTCTTCAGTTCTTTCAGCTTGAGAAATGCTGATGAAGTTCTTCCCTTTTGGTTTTCTATTTCCAGGTCTCTGCACATGTCATCATAATGCTTTGTCTTCTTGAGCAGTCCTTTAAAATCTTGTGTTCAGCTCTTTTACTGCATCATTCTTTCCTTTTACTTTAGCTACTCAACATTCAAGAGCAAATTTCAGAGTCCCTTCTGACATTCATTTTTTTCTGACATTCATTTAGATCTTTTCTTTCTCTCCTATCTTTAGTGACCTCTTGCTTTCTTCATGTATGATGTCCTTGATGTCATTCCACAACTCCTCTGGTTTTCAGTCACTAGTATTCGACGCATCAAATTGATTCTTTTTTTTTTTTTAATTAATTTTTATTAAGCTTCAAGTGAACATTTACCATTCCAATCAGTCTGTCACATGTAGGTTTACATACATCTTACTCCCTTCTCCCACTTGCTCTCCCCCTATTGAGTCAGCCCTTTCAGTCTCTCGTTTCGTGACAATTTTGCCAGCTTCCCTCTCTTTCTCTATCTTCCCATCCCCCCTCCAGTCAAGAGTTGCCAACAGACTCTCCAGTGTACACCTAATTTAATTGGCTCACTCCTCATCAGCATCTCTCTCCCCCCCGCTGACCAGTCCTTTTCATGCCTGATGAGTTGTCTTCGGGGATGGTTCCTGTCCTGTGCCATCAGAAGTTCGGGGGAGCATTGTCTCTGGGATTCCTCTAGTCGCATTCATATCATTAGGTATGGTCTTTTTATGAGAGTTTGGGGTCTGTATCCCATTGGCCTCCTGCTCTCTCAGGAGTTGTCTGTTGTGCTCCCTAGCAGGGCAGACATCGATTGTGGCCGGGCACCAACTAGTTCTTCTGGTCTCAGGATAGTGTAGGTCTCTGGTTCATGTGGCCCTTTCTGTCTCTTGGGTTCTTAGTTGTCGTGTGGCCTTGGTGTTCTTCCTTTGCCTTTACTCCAGGTGGGTTGAGACCAAATGCTGTATTTTAGATGGCCGCTTGTTGGCATTTAGGACCCCAGGCACCACAATTCAAAGTGGGATGCAGAATGTTTTCATAATAGAATTATTTTGCCCGTTGACTTAGAAGTCTCCTCAAACCATGTTCCCCAGATCCCAGCCCCTGCTCCGCTGACCTTTGAAGCTTTCATTTTATCCCGGAAACCTCTTTGCTTTTAGTCCAGTCCAATTAGGCTGACCTTCCTTGTATTGAGTGTTGTCTTTCCTTTCACCCAAAGCAGTTCTTATCTACTGTTTGATCAATAAAAAACCCTCTCCCTCCCTCCTTTCCTCCCTCCCCCCTTTGTAACCACAAAAGTATGTGTTCTCTGTTTTTTCTATTTCTCAAGATCTTATAATAGTGGTCTTATACAATATTTGTCCTTTTGCCTCTGACTCATTTCGCTCAGCATAATGCCTTCCAGATTCCTCCATGTTATGAAATGTTTCAGAGATTCGTCACTGTTCTTTATCGATGCGTAGTATTCCATTGTGTGAATATACCACAATTTATTTACCCATTCATCCGTTGACGGACATCTTGGTTGCTTCCAGCTTTTTGCTATTGTAAACAGAGCTGCAATAAACATGGGTGTGCATATATCTGTTTGTGTGAAGGCTCTTGTATCTCTAGGGTATATTCCGAGGAGTGGGATTTATGGGTTGTATGGTAGTTCTATTTCTAACTGTTTAAGATAACGCCAGATGGATTTCCAAAGTGGTTGTACCATTTTACAATCCCACCAACAGTGTATAAGAGTTCCAATCTCTCCACAGCCTCTCCAACATTTATTCTTTTGTGTTTTTTGGATTAATGCCAGTCTAGTTGGTGTGAGATGGAATCTCATCGTAGTTTTAATTTGCATTTCTCTAATGGCTAATGATCGGGAGCATTTTCTCATGTATCTGTTGGCTGCCTGAATATCTTCTTTAGTGAAATGTGTGTTCATATCCTTTGCCCACTTCTTGATTGGGTTGCTTGTCTTTTTGTAGTTGAATTTTGACAGAATCATGTAGGTTTTAGAGATCAGGCGCTGGTCTGAGATGTCATAGCTGAATATTCTTTCCCAGTCTATAGGTGGTCTTTTTACTCTTTTGGTGAAGTCTTTAGATGAGCATAGGTGTTTGATTTTTAGGAGCTCCCAGTTATCTGGTTTCTCTTCATCATTTTTGGTAATGTTTTGTATTCTGTTTATGCCCTGTATTAGGGCTCCTAGGGTTGTCCCTATTTTTTCTTCCATGATCTTTATCGTTTTAGTCTTTCCGTTTAGGTCTTTGATCCACTTGGAGTTAGTTTTTGTGCATGGTGTGAGGTATGGGTCCTGTTTCATTCTTTTGCAAATGGATATCCAGTTATGCCAGCACCATTTGCTAAAAAGACTATCATTTCCCCAATTGACTGACACTGGGCCTTTGTCAAATATCAGCTGCTCATACATGGATGGATTTATATCTGGGTTCTCAATTCTGTTCCATTGGTCTATGTGCCTGTTGTTGTACCAGTACCAGGCTGTTTTGACTACTGTGGCTGTATAATAGGTTCTGAAATCAGGTAGAGTGAGGCCTCCCACTTTCTTCTTCTTTTTCAGTAATGCTTTTCTTATCCGGGGGTTCTTTCCCTTCCATATGAAATTAGTGATTTGTTTCTCTATCCCCTTAAAATATGACATTGGCATTTGGATTGGAAGTGCGTTATATGTATAGATGGCTTTTGGTAGAATAAACATTTTTACTATGTTAAGTCTTCCTATCCATGAGCAGGGTATGTTTTTCCACTTAAGTATGTCCTTTTGAATTTCTTGTAGCAGAGTTTTATAGTTTTCTTTGTATAGGTCTTTTACATCCTTGGTAAGATTTATTCCTAAGTATTTTATCTTCTTGGGGGCTACTGTGAATGGTATTGATTTGGTTATTTCCTCTTCGGTGTTCTTTTTGTTGATGTAGAGGAATCCCAGTGATTTTTGTATGTTTATTTTATAACCTGAGACTCTGCCAAACTCTTCTATTAGTTTCAGTAGTTTTCTGGAGGATTCCTTAGGGTTTTCCATGTATACGATCATGTCATCTGCAAATAATGATAGCTTTACTTCCTCCTTACCAATCTGGATACCCTTTATTTCTTTGTCTAGCCTAATTGCCCTGGCTAGGACTTCAAGTACGATGTTGAATAAGAGTGGTGATAAAGGGCATCCTTGTCTGGTTCCCGTTCTCAAGGGAAATGCTTTCAGGTTCTCTCCATTTCGAGTGATATTGGCTGTTGGCTTTGCATAGATGCCCTTTATTATGTTGAGGAATTTTCCTTCAATTCCTATTTTGGTAAGAGTTTTTATCATAAATGGGTGTTGAACTTTGTCAAATGCCTTTTCTGCATCTATTGATAAGATCATGTGGTTTTTATCTTTTGTTTTATTTATGTGATGGATTACATTAATGGTTTTTCTGATATTAAACCAGCCTTGCATACCTGGTATAAATCCTACTTGATCAGGGTGAATTAGTTTTTTGATGTGTTGTTGGATTCTATTGGCTAGAATTTTGTTGAGGATTTTTGCATCTATGTTCATGAGGGATATAGGTCTAAAATTTTCTTTTTTTGTAATGTCTTTACCTGGTTTTGGTATCAGGGAGATGGTAGCTTCATAGAATGAGTTGGGTAGTATTCCGTCTTGTTCTATGCTTTGAAATACCTTCAGTAGTAATGGTGTTAAGTCTTCTCTGAAGGTTTGGTAGAACTCTGCAGTGAAGCCGTCTGGGCCAGGGCTTTTTTTTGTTGGAACTGTTTTGATTACCGTTTCAATCTCTTTTTTTGTTATGGGTCTATTTAGTTGTTCTACTTCTGAATGTGTTAGTTTAGGTAGGTAGTATTTTTCCAAGAATTTATCCATTTCTTCTAGGTTTTCAAATTTGTTAGAGTACAATTTTATGTACTAATCTGAAATGATTCTTTTAATTTCATTTGGCTCTGTTGTGATGTGGTCCATCTCGTTTCTTATTCGGGTAATTTGTTTCCTTTCCTGTTTTTCTTTAGTCAGTCTGGCCAATGGTTTATCAATTTTGTTAATTTTTTCAAAGAACCAGCTTTTGGCTTTGTTAATTTTTTCAATTGTTTTTCTGTTCTCTAATTCATTTAGTTCAGTTCTAATTTTTATTATTTGTTTTCTTCTGGTGCCTGATGGGTTCTTTTGTTGCTAACTTTCTATTTGTTCAAGTTGTCGGGACAGTTCTCTGATTTTGTCTCTTTCTTTTTTTTGTATGTGTGCATTTATCGATATAAATTGGCCTCTGAGCACTGCTTTTGCTGTGTCCCAGAGGTTTTGATAGGAAGTATTTTCATTCTCGTTGCTTTCTAAGAATTTCCTTATTCCCTCCTTGATGTCTTCTATAACCCAGTCTTTTTTCAGGAGGGTATTGTTCATTTTCCAAGTATTTGATTTCTTTTCCCTAGTTTTTCTGTTATTGATTTCTAGCTTCATTGCCTTGTGGTCTGAGAAGATGCTTTGTAATATTTCGATGTTTTGGATTCTGGAAAGATTTGTTTTATGCCCTAATATGTGGTCTATTCTAGAGAATGTTCCATGTGCGCTAGAAAAAAAAGTATATTTTGCAGCAGTTGGGTGGAGAGTTCTGTATAAGTCAATGAGGTCAAGTTGGTTGATTGTTGTAAGTAGGTCTTCCGTGTCTCTATTGAGCTCCTTACTGGATGTCCTGTCCTTCTCCGAAAGTGGTGTGTTGAAGTCTCCTACTATAAATGTGGAGGTGTCTATCTCACTTTTCAATTCTGTTAAAATTTGATTTATGTATCTTGCAGCCCTGTCATTGGGTGCGTAAATATTTAATATGGCTATGTCTTCCTGATCAATTGTCCCTTTTATCATTATATAGTGTCCTTCTTTATCCTTTGTGGTGGATTTAAGTCTAAAGTCTATTTTGTCAGAAATTAATATTGCTACTCCTCTTCTTTTTTGCTTATTATTTGCTTGATATATTTTTTTCCATCCTTTGAGTTTTAGTTTGTTTGTGTCTCTAAGTCTAAGGTGTGTCTCTTGTAGGCAGCATATAGATGGATCGTGTTTCTTTATCCAGTCCGTGACTCTCTGTCTCTTTATTGGTGCATTTAGTCCATTTACATTCAGCGTAATTATAGATAAGTAAGTTTTTAGTGCTGTCATTTTGATGCCTTTTCATGTGTGTTGTTGGCCATTTCATTTTTCCACATGCTTTTTTGTGCTGAGACGTTTTTCTTAGTAGCTTGTGAGATCCTCATTTTCATAATGGTTAACTTTATGTTTGTTGAGTCGTTATGTTTTTCTTGGCTTTTTTCTTGAGTTATGGAATTGATATTCCTTTTTGTGGTTACCTTATTATTTACCCCCATTTTTCTAAGTAAAAACCTAACTTGTATCCTTCTATATCGCCTTGTATCACTCTCCATCTGGCAGTTCAATGCCTCCTATATTTAGTCCCTCTTTTCGATTATTGTGATCGTTTATCTATTGATTTACATGATTTCCTGTTATGTGTATTATTTTGTTTATTTATTTATTTTTTTGAATTAATCTTACTTTGTTTGTTTTTGTGCTTTCCCTATTTGAGTTGCGTTGATATCAGGACGTTCTGTTTTGTGACCTTGTATTGTGCTGGTACCTGATATTACTGGTCATCAGGCCAAACAATCTCCTTAAGCATTTCTTGCAGTCTTGGTTTAGTTTTTGCAAATTCTCTAAACTTGTGTTTATCTGTAAATATCTTAATTTCTCCTTCATATTTCAGAGAGAGTTTTGCTGGATATATGATCCTTGGTTGGCAGTTTTTCTCCTTCAGTGCTCTGTATACGTCGTCCCATTCCCTTCTTGCTTGCATGGTTTCTGCTGAGTAGTCTGAACTTATTCTTATTGATTCTCCCTTGAAGGAAACCTTTCTTTTCTCCCTGGCTGCTTTTAAAATTTTCTGTTTGTCTTTGGTTTTGGCAAGTTTGATGATAATATGTCTTGGTGTTTTTCTTTTTGGATCAATCTTAAATGGGGTTCGATGAGCATCTTGGATAGATATCCTTTTGTCTTTCATGATGTCAGGGAAGTTTTGTGTCAGGAGTTCTTCAACTATTTTCTCTGTGTTTTCTGTCCCCCCTCCCTGTTCTGGGACTCCAATCACTCGCAAGTTATCCTTCTTGATAGAGTCCCACATGATTCTTAGGGTTTCTTCATTTTTTTTAATTCTTTTATCTGATTTTTTTTCAGCTATGTTGGAGTTGATTCCCTGGTCCTCCAGAAGTCCCAGTCTACATTCTAATTGCTCGAATCTGCTCCTCTGACTTTCTATTGCGTTGTCTAACTCTGTAATTTTATTGTTAATCTTTTGGATTTCTACATGCTGTCTCTCTATGGATTCTTGCAACTTATTAATTTTTCCACTATGTTCTTGAATAACCTTTTTGAGTTCTTCAACAGTTTCATCAGTGTGTTCCTTGGCTTTTTCTGCAGTTATCCTAATTTCATTTGTGATATCTTTAAGCATTCTGTAAATTAGTTTTTTATATTCTGTATCTGATAATTCCAGGATTGTATCTTCATTTGGGAAAGATTTTGATTCTTTTGTTTGGGGGGTTGGAGAAGCTGTCATGGTCTGTTTCTTTATGTGGTTTGATATGGACTGCTGTCTCCGAGCCATCACTGGGAAACTAGATTTTCCAGGTAATCAGCTGGTACGCTGGCTCTTAGTTCTGAAAACGATCGCTGTCTGCCCGTATTTGTTTGTTCTCCGTCTCTAAGTCTGTGTTTGTTGTTCAGAGTTCGTAAATTGTTATATATGTGATCGATTCACTTGTTTTTCCGAGTCTTTGTTGCAAGAGGGATCCGCAGTAGCGTCCACCTAGTCCGCCATCTTGGCCCCGCCTCTCAAATTGATTCTTGAGACGATCTCTAAATTCAGGTGAAAGATTCTCAAGGTCATATTTTGGCTGTCATGAACTTGTCTAATTTTCTTCAGTTTCAACTTGAACTTGCATATGAGTAATTGATGATCTGATCCACAGTCTGCCCCTGGCCTTGTTCTGACTGATGACATTGAGCTTTTACATTATCTCTTTCCACAGATACAATCAATTTGATTCCTGTATATTCCATTTGGCAAGGTCCATGTGTATAGTCACTGTTTATGTTGGTGAAAAAAGGTGTTTGCAATGAACAAGTCATTGGTCTTGCAATATCACTCATATGATCTCTGGAATCATTTCTATCACCACGGCCATATTTTCCAACTAACGATCCTTCTTCGTTTCCATCTTTCACATTTCAATCACCAGTAATTATGAGTGTATCCTGATTGGATGCTTGATCTATTTTAGACTGTAGAAGCTGGTAAAAATCTTTAATTCCTTCATCTTTGGCCTTAGTGGTCATTTCATAAATTTGAATAATAGTCATATTAACTGGTCTTCCTTGTAGGGGTATGGATATTATCCTGTCACTGACAGCACTGTACTTCAGGATAGATCTTGAAATGTTCTTTTTGACAATGAGTGTAACGACATTCCTCTTCAAGTTGTCATTCCTGGCATAGTAGGTCACATGATTGTCCAATTCAAAATGGCCAATACCAGTCCATTTCAGCTCGCTAATGCCTAGGGTATCGATCTTCATGCGTTCCATTTCATTTTTGAGGATTTCCAATTTCCCTAGGTTCATACTTTGTACACTCCAGGTTTTGATTATTAATTGATGTTTGCAACTGTTTCTTCTCATTTTGAGTCCCACCATATCAGCAAATGAAGTCTCTGAAAGCTTGACTCCATCCATGCCACTAGGTTGACTCTACTTTGAGGAGGCAGCTCTTCCCCAGTGGTATTTTGAGTCCTTTCCAACCTGAGGGGCTCCTATTCTGAAACTATATCAGACAATGTTACACTGCTATGCATAAGGTTTTCACTGAAGCAGGCCACTGAATCCTTCTTCCTAGTCTGTGTTAGCTTAGAATCTCAGCTGAAACCTGTCCAACGTGGGTGATTTGGCTAGTATTTGAATACTGGTGACATAGCTCCCAGCATCACAGCAACACTCAAGCCTCCACAGTACGAGAAACTGACAGACGTGTAGGGGCAGCTGCTCATAGGTGGATGAATTTTTGTCTGGATTCTCAAATCTGTGCCATTGATCTATGTATCTGTTGTTTTACCAGTACCAGGCTGTTATGGCTACTGTGGCAGTACAGTAGTTTCTAAAATCAGGTAGTGTGAGGACTCCCACTTTGTTCTCCTTCTTCAGTAATGCTTTACTTATCCAGGGCCTCTTCCCTTTCCATGTGAAGCTGGTGATTTGTTTCTCTATCTCATTCAAAATGCCATTGGAATTTGGATTGGGATTGCACTGTATCTGTACATAGCTTTAGGTGGAACTGACGTTTTTACAATGTTGAGTCTTCCTATCCCTGTTTTTCCATTTTTGTAGGTTTCTTTTGGTTACTTGCAGCAATGCCTTGTAGTTTTTTTTTGTATAGGTCTTTTACACCTCTAGTTGGATTTATTCTTAAGTATTTTATCTTCTTGGAGCTATTATAAACGGTATTGATTTGGTGATTGCCACTTTTAAGTTCTCTTTGTTGGTGTAGAGGAATCCAACTGATTTTTGTATGTTTATCTTGTATCCTGATAATTTGCTGAAATCTTCTACTAGTTCCAGTAATTTTCTTGTGGATTCTTTAGGGTTTTGTCTGTATAAGATAATATCATCTGCAAATCCTTACCAATTTGGATGTCCTTTATCCAGTATTTGAATACTTTGGGATCTCTTCCATTTAAAGATTACAACAGGAGAATTACCTTAAAATGTCACCTGAATCAATTCTTAAACATTTTTCTGCTCTTACACGATACCTGGGAAGCTGATTTAGGTAAAAATAGATGTTCACCAATAAGTTTGCTTGGTACTGTTTAAAAAGACATTTATCAGCAGCCACAAAGGCAGTATCATCAAATCATGAGACTTAATCAGCTATTTCAGGCCACTATGATGCAGACTCACATTTTAAGACATGCTAATGGCAAAATAACCCCTTTGGAGCTAATTCAGGTTTTCTTTTCTGTAGCTATTTCTTGGGAGGACTTGATTATTCATCAATTTTTGAGTTAAAATATTTGTGAAGTCTCTCCTTTGGCTTGGGCCTTTTTAAATTAAAGTTTGGATTTTAAATAAACAAACAATAAAAAAAAAAGGCATTGATGTTTTTTATGCAACACTTACCCAAGGAGTCTGTAGCTATTTTCATGAATATATTTCTGCTACAAAGATGAGAACAATCTAATGTGAGGAAGGCACTAAAATGGTTCTAAATAACTAGAAGTGAAGTGTGCCCTCTTCTGTTGCCTTGAACATACCCAGCCCTAAAGCAGATAAAAGCTGGGCATGCCATAATTGCTCCTACTGATGAGATAACTGCTCCTGATCTGTAGCCACGTATCTGAATAATCCCTTAAAGGAAGCTAAAAAGACATGCCATTAATTGCATACCATATGACTAAGAAAAAAGGAATTATAAAACCTTATCACTTTTTAAAGATGTGAAAAGGCCTTTGCTGGTTACAATTTTTCCAAAGACTCAATCTAATAAGAAGGAATGGCGTAGAATTGATTGAATTAGAGCAATTCACTTTTTAATTCTATTTGAAAAGTAATGCACTTAATTAAATCATCAGTACCTTCTCAGCCTACATTGCCACAAAAAGCAGGGAAGAGTCTCACTATGAATAAACTGTCTCAAGTGACAGAATGTGTAATGCTGGTGTCATAAGCAGAGAGTTCTAAAAGTTTGGGAAGCAGATTGGATTTGAAGAAAGGAGTGTTTATTAAATTGTAAATAATAATTATATTTATTTTCTACTTGCTTTGAACATCCTTAAAATTATGTAAGTATATTCAATAGCCCCTAAAATATGTGTATATAATGCTTGACCTCACAAAGCAAAGAACCAACAAGCAGCTTGTTACAACTGTATTGTCAAGATAAGGAATATCTAAAAACTGACCGTTTAGATAGTTTGCTAAAGGTCACACAGCCAGCAAGTCTAAGAGGGAACTGATTATTCCTCACCTATAAAGCACCCATGGAAGGATAATAAATGACAGGACTTACATTATAGCAGCACTAGAATGGCTGCTAAGCAAAAAGTTAGAGATTTGAAGCCACCAGCTCTTCCATGGGAAGAATAGGCAGCAGTCTACTTCCATAAAGATTTACAGCCATATAAACCCTATTGGGCAGTGCTACTCTGCCCTGTAGGCTCATTATGAGTCAGAATTAACTGGAAGACAGTGGGTTTGTTTTTTTTTTTGTTGTTGTTGTTTTTGTTTTGTTTAGAATGACTATATATATAAAATATATATATATGTATGCACATTTTTTATGCATATATATAAAAATTATATACACACATGTGTATATATACATGCATGTATATATGTATATATACAGGGTCAGTGAAAAAGAGGAAGACCCTCATTGAGATGAATTGACACAATGGTTGCAACAATGGGGTCAAGCATAACAACAATTGTAGGCATGGCACAGGACCAGGCAGCTTCATTCTGTTGTACATACGGTTGCTATTAGAACTGACTAGATGGCACCTAACAACAACAATGTATATACAGTTTCTTTTAATGTTTTATATTCTAAAGTTAGTTAAGACACTTAGGTGATCTAGTGCCTTTTATGATAACCATCACAACTTCCAATCAACTTGTTAATACTTAGAGATTAAAGTCTATAGATTTTATGGCAACAGAAAACATTACCGTATGACTACAGTGAAAGGTGGACATTTTCTACCTGAGATTTAAAATACACCAAAGGATGCTTCTGTTAAAATAGAATGAAGACTGCCCACTTCAGAGGCTAAAGGATGTGTGAGCATTAAAGAAAAAAAGACAGAAGAGAAGAAAGAATTACTTGTTCATACGAAAATAAGATCTTTTCCTCTCCATTACTCCATGCTAAAGAGCCCTGCTGGTGCAATGGTTAAGCACTCTTGGCTGCTAACTAAAAGGTCTAAGCCGCAAACTTATAAGCCTGGTGATCTCTTCCTGGTGATCACAGCTCTGGAAGCCCTATGGGGGGGCATTTCTACTCTGCTCATACAGGGTCACTATGAGTCAGAATAGACTCAAAGGCACCTAAGAGCAGTCCATGCTAGCAATCTCCTTATTCAGTCTCCCCCTAAACCTTTCCTTTTATAATGCTTCCCCCACAAAGTGTTAACCTCCGGATGAATTTAATGGTGATACAAGGAATTGCCAAATCAATAGAAGCTAAAAGTGGCAATTACTAAGGTTTTTAAGGTTTAAAGATGAAGCAGAGTATATGAAAACCACATTTTTTGTGCACGTAATAAAAAGTAAGAAGAGCCCTGAGTGGGAGAAAAAGTTCAATGCCACATGCTTATGCATGTGTAACTTAAAGATAGGGACTGGTGTTCATTGGAGTAGAGGATGAACGTAAGGGTGGAACACAGGAAGAAAATCAGAAAACATCATTTGGTTTATTTTCCTGAGGGAATTCCTCTATTGCTGAGATTTTGTGTCTCCTCAAAACCTTAGGATTGGAAGCCGGGCCAAGATGGCTAACTAGTCTGAAGCTTCTGCTGAACCCTCTTGCAACAAAGACCCCCCAAAACAAGTGAATCAATTACATATGTGACAATCTATGAACCCTGAGCATCAAACACAGAACTAAGGAATCAACCTGAGTGACAGGGGAGCAAGAGACCGTGCAGAAGCAGCGACGAGCTGCCTAGCCTGCACAGCACCTTAGCTCTGATTCCTTGGTGCCATTCTTAGGCACAAATGCAGCAGGGCTGTTGGTAACTTCCTGAGTCATGGCAGATTCACCGAAAGAAGGCAAGCAAATTGGCGCACCCCTGACCCTGTGGCATGCATTCAGTGGGGCTGGCTGCAGAGTTTAGGGAGCGGCTGCTTCAGTAAAAAAGACAAACTGCCAGCACCTCAACCCCCTGGTGTGACGGACATGGGTCTGGCTGTGTGGTTTAGGACATAGCTGGTTCACCAAAAGAAGGCAAGAGTGGGACGCAGCCCTAACCCCCTGGGGCAATCTAGGCGGAGACCCAGGCAGCCCACACAGGCTACACACACCTCTAGAATCTGAGATAAAACAGTGCTGTCAACACAAGATAAGTAATTTTTTCTAATCTATTTATGGATGTAAGAGCTCCTCCTGAAATTACCCTTTCCTATCTATCTGATCTCTCCCCACTCTGCCCCAGCTGGGTTCATGAACAGTTGAATTCCCTAGGCCTGAGATAGAACATCCAGTGCTTTCTCTGACCTATTCTCCTGGCCTGGGAGAAGGGCCAAATTAACAAATGGGGTAAAAAAAACTTTCCCAACTCCCCTAAACTGGAAGCTCAGAGCTGAAGTGGCTCCAGTCCAGGCATAAGCAAACCACAGACTTTGACTTTCACCTCTACATGGAACCAGGTAGCTATTATAATGCAAGGGCATATCTGTTAAAGCTGTGCACTGAAGAGGCAGGCTCTGGAGGTCTGATACCGCTCTGCCTATTAAACAGAGCCCTCACCTACCCACAACAGGGACCTGAGGGCTGAGGCTCCATCTCACCATCTAGCCGCCCGCGAAAGCGTTCTGAGGATAGCAGTGCTTACCAGTCCTTACAGGTATAAGCATTGGGTGCCTAAGGTACAGCTGCATAGCCCACCCACCACAGCGCTCTAGAGAACAGAGACTTTCCTTACTCACTGAAACTTGGGGGGAGGCTGTCAGCATCCTTACCCTCCTCAGAGTGTGACCCCCTATCATTACCAGAAACCAGTACACACAACCATCACCGCTACTCCTCTATGATAGTAAGTGAGAGCCTACACCACACACTAGGTGAAAAAATATCAGGACACCTGAGCTGAATCTATAGAAGAATAGTGAATAGACTCACAGGCTCATATACCTGGTAACAGCTCTAAAAATCTGGTAATAGGACATTAGTACTTCAAAGTCTCCAATAATCAAGTTAGCTCACTCTAGTAGTCTATCTGAGTATATTGAAACAAAACAAAGGAAGAAGATAGGACACAGTCAGCAAACATAAAATTAATTATTACAATAACTTATAGATGGTTCAGAGACAGCAATCGATATAAAATCACATAAAGAAGCAGACCATGATTGCTTCAACAAACTCACAAAACAGGAAATCAAGGACTCTCCTGGATGAAGATGTATTCCTGGAATTCCCAGATGTAGAATACAAAAGATTAATATACAGAATGCTTCAAGACATCAGGAATGACACCATGAATGAGATCAGGCAATATACAGAAAAAGGCAAGGAACACACAGATAGATTATTCAAGGACATAATGAAAAATTTAACACCCTGCAAGAATCCATAGAGAGACAGCATTCAGAAATTCAAAAGATTAACAAGAAAATTACAGAATTAGACAACTCAATAGGAAGTCAGAAGAGCAGAATTGAGGAACTGGAATGCAGAATTGGGAAGATGGAGGATAAAGTACTTGACAACAGTATATTTGAAGAAAAATCAGATAAAAGAATTAAAAAAAAATGAAGAAACCCTAAGAATCATGTGGGACTCTATCAAGAAGAAGAAATTTCAAATGATTGGAATACTGGAACAGGGAGGGAAAACAGAAAATACACAGAGAATTGTTGAAGATTTTTTGGCAGAAAACTTCCCTGACTGCGTGAGAGATGAAAGGATATCTACCCAAGATGCTCATCAAACCCCATACAAAGTACATCTCAAAAGAAAGTCACCAAGACATATTATCATCAAACTTGCCAAAACCAAAGATAAAGAGAAAATTTAAAGAGCAGCCAGGGATAAACAAAAAGTTACTGACAAAGGAGAAACACTAAGAATAAGTTCACACTACTCGGCAGAAACCATGCAGGCAAGAAAGCAATGGGATGCCATATATAGAGCATTGAAAGAGAAAAATTGCCAGCCAAGAATCATATATCCAGCAAAACTGTCTCTGAAATATGAAGGTGAAATTAAGTCACTTACAGATAAACAGAAGCTTAGGGAATTTTCAAAAACCAAACCAAAACGACAAGAAATACTAAAGGGAATTCTCTGGTTAGAAAATCAAAAATATTAGATATCAACATAACACTAGGACACAGAACAGAGCATCCAGATATCAACTCAGATAGGCAAATCACAACAATAAAATAGGAATAAAAAAAAAAAAACACTCAAAACAGGGAATCACTTATCTCATTATGTAAAAGGTGTCAATAATTAATAAAGAGGGACTAAATAAAGTCAGCATAGGCCTTCCATGTGGAGAGGAAATCAAGTCGATATATGGAGATACACATTAGGTTTTTACTTACAAAAATAGCGGAAAGTATTAAGGTAACCACAAGGAAGACTAACAATCCTACCCTCCAAAATAAAAACAAAGATAAATATAACGACTCAGCAAAAACAAATTTAACTACAATGAAAAAGAGGAACACACAATTTACAAAGAAAAACTTCTCAGCACAAAAAAGTGGAAAAATGAAATGGTCAACAACACACAAAAAAAGGCTCAAAATGAAACCGCTAAACTCATACCTATCTGTAATTGTACTGAATGTAAATGGACTAAATCCACCAATAAAGAGACAGAGAGTTGCAGATTGGATGAAAAAAAAACATAATCCAGCTATATGTGGCATACAAGAGGCACACCTTATACTTAGAGACTTAAACAAACTAAAACTCAAAGGATAGAAAAAATATATCAAGCAAACAACAATCAAAAACGAGCAGGAGTGTCAATACTAATTTCTGAAAAAATAGACTTTAAAGTTACATCCTCCAAAAAGGATAAGGAAGGACACTATATAATGACAAAAGGGATAATATATCAAGAATGTATAACCATATTAAATATTTATGCACCCAATGACAGGGCTGCAAGATACATAACTAAACTCTAACAGCGTTGAAAACTGAGATAGACGCTCCACAATAATAGTAGGAGACCTCAACACACCACTTTCAGTGAAGGACAGGATATCCAGTGAGAAGCTCAATAATGACATGGAAGATCTAAACGCCACAGTCAACCAAATGGACCTCATTGACATATATAGAACACTCCACCCAACAGCCACCATGTATACTTTCTTTTCTAGTGCACATGGAACATTCTCTATAATAGACCACGTATTGGGTCATAAAGAAAGCCTTTGCAGAATCCAAAATGTCGAAATATTACCAAGTGTCTTCTCAGGCCATAAGGCCATAAAAGTAGAAGTCAATAACAGAAAAAGCAGGGAAAAAAAATGAAATACATGGAAAATGAAAAATATCCTGCTTAAAAGAGACTGGATTATAGAAGACATTAAGGATGGAATAAACAAATTCATAGAATCCAATGAGAATGAAAACACTTCCTATCAGAACGTTTGGGTCACAGCAAAAGCAGTGCTCAGAGGTCAATTTATATCAATAAATGCACACACACAAAAAGAAGAACGGGCCAAAATCAAAAAACTACCCTACAACTTGAACGAATAGAAGACCAACAAAAGAATCCTTCAGTCTCCAGAAGAAAGCAAATGATAAAAATTACAGCAGAATTAAATGAATTAGAGAACAGAAAAATAATTGAAAGAGTTAACAAGAACAAAAGCTGGGTCACTGAAAAAATTAACAAAATTAATACACCACAGGCCAGGCTGAGAAAAGAAAAATAGGAAAGGAAGCAACCCAAATAAGAAATGAGATGGGTGATATCACAACATACCCAACCGAAATTAAAAGAATCATATCAGATTACTATGAAAAATTGTGCTGTAACAAATTTGAAAACCTAGAAGAAATGAATGAATTCCTAGAAACACACTACCTACCTAAACTAACATAGAGGGAGAACAGCTAAACAGACCCATAACAAAAGAAGAGGTTGAAAAGGTAATTAAAAAAAAAAAAAAACTCCCAATAAAAAAAAAGCCCTGGCCTGGATGGCTTCACCACAGAGTTCTACCAAACTTTCAGAGAAGAGTTAACACCACTACTACTAAAGGTATTTCAGAGCATAGAAAAGGATGGAATACTCCTTTGCGGTGTAAAGACATCACTAAAAAGAAAATTACAGACCGAAATCCCTCATGAACTTAGATGCAAAAATCCTCAACAAAATTCTAGCCAATAGAATTCAACAACATATCAAAAAATAATTCACCACGATCAAGTGAAATTCATACTAGGTATGCAGAGGTGGCTCAACATTAGAAAAACAATGTATTCCATCATATAAATAAGACAAAAGACAAGAATCACATGATTCTATCAATTGATGCAGAAAAGACATTTGACAAAGTTCAACACCCATTTATGATAAAAACTCTCAGCTAAATAGGAATAGAAGGAAAATTTCTCAACATAATAAAGGGCATTTACACAAAGCCAACAGCCAAAATCATCCTAAATAGAGAGATTCTGCAAACATTCCCGTTGAGAATGGGAATCAGACAAGGATGCCCTTTATCACCACTCTTATTCAACATTGTGCTAGAGTTCCTAGACAGAGCAATTAGGCTTGATAAAGAAATAAAGGGAATCCAGATTGGTAAGGAAGAAGTAAAATTATCTCTATTTGCAGGTGACATGATCTTATACACAGAAAACCCTAAAGATTCCTCAAAGAAGTTACTGAAACTAATAGAAGAGTTCAGCAGAGTATCAGGATACAAGACAGACATACAAAACTAAGTTGGATTTCTCTAAACCAACAAAAAGAACATCAAAGAGGAAATCACCAGGTCAATACTATTAACAGTAGCTCCCAAGAAGACAAAATACTTAGAAATAAATCTTACCAGAGATGTATACAAAGAAAATTATAAGACATTACTGCAAGAAACCAAAAAAGACCTATATAAGTGGAAAAACATACCTTGCTCATAGATAGGAAGACTTAACACTGTAAAAATGTCTGTTCTACCAAAAGCCATCTATAGATACAATGCAATTCTGATCCAAATTCCAATGACATTTTTTAATGAGATGGAGAAACAAATCACCAACTTCATATGGAAGGGCAAGAGACCCTGGATAAGTAAAGCATTACTGAAAAAGAAGAACAAAGTGGGAGGCCTCACTCTACCTGATTTTAGAATGTATTATACCACCACAGTATTTAAAACAGCCTGATACTGGTACAACAACAGATACATAGACCAATGGAACAGAATTGAGAATCCAGACATAAATCCATCCATATATGAGCAGCTGATATTTGACAAAGGTCCAAATTCAGTTAATTGGGGAAAACACAACCTTTTTAACAAATTGAGCTGACATAACTGGATATGCATCTGCAAAAAAATGAAACAAGACCCATACCTCACACCATGCACAAAAATGAACTCAAAATGGATCAAAGACCTAAATATAAAATCTAAAATGATGAAGATCATAGGAGAAAAATTAGGGACAACATTAGGAGCCCTAATACATGGCATGAACAGTATACAAAACATTAGCAAAAATGTAGAAGAGAAACTAGATAACTAGGAGCTCCTGAAAATCAAACACCTACGCTCATCCAACAACTTCAGCAAAAGAGTAAAAAGATTACCTACAGATAGGGAAAAATTTTTTAGCTACGATATTTCCGATCAGTGCCTGATCTCTAAAATCTACATGATACTGCAAAAACTACATGATATCTACATGATACTGCAAAAGCTCAAATACAAAAAGACAAATAACCCAATTAAAAAATGGGTGAAGGATATGAACAGGCACTTCGCTAAAGAAGACATTCAGGCTGCTAACAGATACGTGAGGAAATGCTCACCATCATTAGCCATTAAGAGAAATACAAATCAAAACTACAATGAGATTCCATCTCACTACAAGGCTGACATTATCCAAAAAACACAAAATAATAAATGTTGTATAGGATGTGGAGAGACTGGAAAACTTATACACTGCTGGTGGGAAAGTAAAATGGTACAACCACTTTGGAAAACAATTTTGTGCTTCCTTAAAAAACTCGAAATAGAACTACCATATTGTGTTGTTGTTAGGTGCCATCAAGCGGGTTCCAACTGATAGCAACCCCGTGACAGCAGAAAGAAACACTGCCCGGTCCTGAGCCATCCTTACAATCGTTGTTATGATTGAGCTTATTGTTGCAGCCACTGTGTTGATCCACCTCGTTGACGGTCTTCCTCTTTTCTGCTGACCCTGTACTCTGCCAAGCATGATGTCCTTCTCCAGGGACTCATCCCTCCTGACAACATGTCCAAAGTACGTAAGACACAGTTTCACCATCCTTGCCTCTAAGGAGCATTCTGGCTGTACTTCTAAGACAGATTTGTTCGTTCTTTTGGCAGTCCATGGTATATTCAATATTCTTCGCCAACACCACAATTCCAAGGCAGCAATTCTTCGGTCTCCCTTATTCATTGTCCAACTTTCACGTGCATATGATGCGATTGAAAATACCATGACTTGGGTCAGGCACACCTTAGTCCTCAAAGTGACATCTTTGCTCTTCAACACTTTAAAGAGGTCCTTTGCAGCAGATTTACCAAGTGCAATGCGTCTTTTGATTTCTTGACTGCTGCTTCCATGGCTGTTGATTGTGGATCCAAGTAAAATGAAATCCTTGACAACTTCAATCTTTTCTCCGTTTATCATGATGTTGCTCTTTGGTCCAGTTTTGAGGATTTTTGTTGTCTTTATGTTGAGGTGTAATCCATACTGAAGGCTATGGTCTTTGATCTTCATTAGTAAGTACTTCAAGCCCTCTTCACTTTCAGCAAGCAAGGTTGTGTCATCTGCATAATGCAGGTTGTTAATGAGTCTTCCTCCAATCCTGATGCCCCATTCTTCTTCATATAGTCCAGCTTCTCATATTATTTGCTCAGCATACAGATTGAATAGGTATGGTGAAAGAATACAACCCTGACGCACACCTTTCCTGTCTTTAAAACAATCAGTATCCCCTTGTTCTGTCCGAACAAGCACCTCTTGATCTATGTAAAGGTTCCTCATGAGCACAATTAAGTATTCTGGAATTCCCATTCTTCACAATGTTATCCGTAGTTTGTTATGATCCACACAGGCGAATGCCTTTGCGTAGTCAAAAAAACACAGGTAAACACCCTTCTGGTATTCTCTGCTTTCAGCCAGAATCCTTCTGACATCAGCAATGATATCCCTGGTTCCACGTCCTCTTCTGAAACCAGCCTGAATTTCTGGCAGTTCCCTGTCAATACACTGCTGCAGCCGTTTTTGCATGATCTTCAGCTAAATTTTGCTTGTGTGTGATATTAATGATATTGTTCTATGATTTCCACATTTGGCTGGATCACCTTTCTTGGGAATAGGCATAAATATGGATCTCTTCCAGTCAGTTGACCAGGAAGCTGTCTTCCATACTTCTTGGCATAGATAAGTAAGCACCTCCGGAACTGCATCTGTTTGTAGAAATATCTCAATTGATATTCCATCAATTCCTGGAACCTTGTTTTTCGCCAATGTCTTCAGAGCAGCTTGGTCTTCTTCCTTCAGTACCATCGGTTCCTGATCATGTGCCACCTCTTGAAATGGTTGAACATCAACTAATTCTTTTTGGTAAAATGACTCTGTGTATTCCTTCCATCCTCTTTTGATGCTTCCTGCGTTGTTTAATATTTTCCCCATGGAATCCTTCACTATTGCAACTCGAGGCTTGAATTTTTTCTTCAGTTCTTTCAGCTTGAGAAATGCCGAGTGTGTTCTTCCCTTTTGGTTTTCCATGTCCAGCTCTTTGCACATGTCATTATAACACTTTATTTTGTCTTCTCGAGACGCTCTTTGAAATCTTCTGTTCAGTTCTTTTACTTCATCAATTCTTCCTTTCGCTTTAGCTGTTTGACGTTCGAGAGCAAGTTTCAGAGTCTCCTGTGACATCCATCTTGGTCTTTTCTTCCTTTCCTGTCTTTTTAATGACCTCTTGCTTTCTTCATGTATGATGCCCTTGATTTCATTCCACAACTCGAGTAGTCTTTGGTCACTAGTGTTCAATGTGTCAAATCTATTCTTTAGATGGTCTATAAATTCAGGTGGGACATACTCAAAGTCATATTTTGGCTCTCCTGAACTTGCCCTGGTTTTCTTCAGTTTCATCTTGAACTTGCATATGAGCAATTGATGGTCTGTTCCACAGTCAGCCCCCAGCCTTGTTCTGACTGATGATATTGAGCTTTTCCGTTGTCTCTTTCCACAGACGTAGTCATTTTGAATTCTGTGTGTTCCACCTGGCGAGGTCCGTGTGTATAGTTGGCGTTTATGTTGGTGAAAGAAGGTATTTGCAATGAAGAAGTCGTTGCTGTTGCAAAATTCTATCATTTGATCTCTGGCATTTTTTCTATCACCAAGGCCATATTTTCCAACTACTGATCCTTCTTCTTTGTTTCCAACTTTCACATTCCAATTCCCAGTAATTATCAATGTACCTTGATTGCATGTTCGATCAATTTCAGACTGCAGCAGCTGATAAAAGTCTTCTATTTCTTCATCTTGGCTCTAGTGGTTAGTGTATAAATTTTAATAATAGTCATATTAACTGGTCTTCCTTGTAGGCACATGGATATTAGCCTATCACTAACAGCATTGTACTTCAGGATAGATCTTGAAATGCTTTTTTTGATGATGAATGCAAAACCATTCCTCTTCAAGTTGTCATTCCCAGCATAGTAGATTATGATTGTCCAATTCAAAATGGCCAATACCAGTCCATTTCAGCTCACTAATGCCTAGGGTATTGATGTTTATGTGTTCTATTTCATTTTTGATGACTTCCAAATTTCTTAGATTCATACTTCGTACATTCCAGGTTCCAATTATTAATGGATGTTTGCAGCTGTTTCTTCTCATTTTGAGTCATGCCACATCAGCAAATGAAGGTCCCAAAAGCTTTACTCCATCCATGTCATTAAGGTCGACTCTACTTTGGGGAGGCAGCTCTTCCCCAGTCATCTCTTGAGTGCCTTCCAACCTGGGGGGCTCATCTTCCAGCACTATATCAGACAATGTCCTGTTGATATTCATAAGGTTTTCACTGGCTAATGCTTTTCAGAAGTAGACTGCCGGGTCCTTCTTCCTAGTCTGTTCTAGTCTGGAATTTCAGCTGAAACCTGTCCTCCACGGGTGACCCCACTGGTAACTGAATACCGGTGGCATAGCTTCCAGCATCACAGCAACACACAAGCCCCCACAGTATGATAGACTGACAGACACGTGGGGGAGAACTACCATATGATACGGGAATTCCACTCCTTGCAATATATCCTAGAGAAATAAGAGCCTTTACATGAATAGATATATGTGTGCCCATGCTCATTGCAACACTGTTTACAATAGCAAAATGTTGGAAGCAACCAAGGTGCTCATCAACAGATGAATGGATAAATAAATTATGGTATATTCACACAATGGAATACTATGCATCAATAAAGAACAATGAATCCATGAAACATTTCATAACATGGAGAAATCTGGAAGACATTATGCTGAGTGAAATTAGTCAGTTGCAAAAGGTCAAATATTGTATAAGACCACTACTATAAGAACTGGAGGAAGAGTTTAAACAGAGAAGAAAATATTCTTTGATGGTTATGAGAGGGAGAACAAAGGGAGGGAGGGAGAGCGTTTTTCACTAATTAGATATTCCATTAGATAAGTTTTATTTTAGGTGAAAGGAGAGACAACACACAATACAGGAGAGGTCAACACAACTGGACTAAACCAAAAGCAAAGAAGTTTCCTGAATAAACTGAACACTTTGAAGGCCAGTGTAGCAGCAGCAGGGGTTTGGGGACCATGGTTTCAGGGGACATCTAAGTCATTTGACATAATAAAATCTATTAAGAAACCATTCTGCATCCCACTTTGGAGAGTGGGGTCTGGGGTCTTAAACGCTAGCAAGTGGCCGCCTAAGATGCATCAGTTGGTCTCGACCCACCTGGGGTAAAGAAGAATGAAGAACACCGAAGACACAAGGTTATTATGAGTCTAAGAGACAGAAAGGACCACATAAACAAGATAATACATCAGCCTGAGACCGGAAGAACTAGATGGTGCCCGGCCACAACTGATGACTGCCCTGACAGAGAACACGACAGAGAACCCCTGAGGGAGCAGGAGAGTAGTGGGATCCAGACCCCAAATTCTCATAGAAAGACCACACTTAATGATCAGACTTAGACTAGAAAGACCCCGGAGGAGGTCATGGTCTGCAGATCTGTTAGCCCAAGACAGGAACCATTCCCAAAGCCAACTCTTCAGACAGGGATCGGGCTGGAATATGGGACGGAAAATAATAAGGGTGAAAACGAGCTTCTTGGAGCAAGTAGACACGTAAGACTATGTTGGCATCTCCTGTCTGGAGGGGAGATGAGAGGGCAGAGGGGGCCAGAAGCTGCCTGAATGGACACGAGAAGACAGAGTGGAGGGAATGACTGTGCTGTCTCATTAGGGGGAGAGCAATTAGGAGTATATAGCATGGTGTATAAAATTTTTTTGTATGAGAGACTGACTTGATTTATAGACTTTCACGTAAAGCACAATAAAAATTAATTAAAAAAAAAACCTTAAGATTGGCTCAGCCTCTTTTGTCAGGATAAGATGAAGGTTGGGAACATTGTAAGAGTTAGGAAGAGACGCAATCTCTCAGAGTAGTGCTTACCAAATGTTAAGATACTTACAAATGGCCTGGGACCTTGTCAAAATGCAGCTTCTGGTCCTGTAGGTCTGGGTTGGGCCCTGGGATTCTGCATTTCTAACAAGCTGCTGGGGAGACTACTATCAAGATAGTTGATTAGGATATTCTTAGAGCATAACCAGCCATTATAAGACAGGCAGCCAAAATGTATGTCTCCTGCAACTTTAGTATGGAGGGCAAGGGCAGATTAAACCAGTAAACATGGTTCACAACAGTTAACGTTACACAAGGTACACAGGGTTTACCTGGGTCTACTTAATAATCTGTGTGAACAATTTCACATGGGCTTCACCATGTCTTTGCCATGGTGAAAAACAGGTGAAATTGTTCACTACAGATCAGTAAGAACACACAAGTAAATCCATATCTTTCTTGGTTATTAAGTAATCTCACACTGAGAGGGAGAAGCATTACAATGATTTCTGGCTGAGAAGAAAGAGGGCTGGTTATAGGTTTAAAAAAAAAAAAAAAAAAACCCGTTGTCATGGACTGATTCTATAGGACAGAGTAGAACTGCCCCATAATGTTTCCAAGGAGCAACTGGTGAATTCTAACTGCCAATATTTTGGTTAGGAGCCAAGCTCTAAACAACTGCACTACCAGGGCTCTATGATTATAGGCTTAAAAAAAAGAATAGTTGTACCCCATGTCATTTTTCCCTAAATTTTTGCTAAGTAACGTTATTTTTAAAATAGTAACCCTTCCTATATAAATTGATTTGTAAAAAATTTAAGTAACAAGGATATAAATTGACATAAATACATTCCCTCTCATTTCAATGAAACCAATTATCAACATACAATTGCTCAATTTTTTTTTCATATTTATGGGTTTTCCAAGACCAGTCACTTATCCCATACTGGCTTTCTTTAAAGAGTACAGTCTTGAGCTGCATTCTGCTATTCTGCCAGTGTGTGCACACAAAAAAATACAGATACAATTCTAATATAAGCTTAATTAAGAGGGAAAGTTTGCTGAAAGATAAATACATTTCAAAGGCCTTATATATTATATATATTATGTACATTACATAATGACGCTTTGGTGGCACAATGGTTAAGGGCTCCGCTACTAACTGAAAGGTCTACGGTTTGGTCCCACAAGCAGCTTCATTTTAATGTTTTATTGAAGCTCCTTTACATAATCCATAGTAGAAATTTCAGAAAAATTAAAACAGCTTTAATAGATGACCAGCTAAGCTGGGACTCGAGACACCTCTGGTTCAGGGTTCCCTCCGACAGCCAATTGTATAAGTCTGGGCAAACGTTGTACATCTCTGTTGTTGTTGTGTGCCATCAAGTCAATTCCTACTCACAGCGACCATATAACCCAAAACCAAACCCAGTGCTGCTGAGTCCATTCTGACTCATAGTGATCGTATAGTACAGAGTAGAACTGCCCCATAGAGTTTCCAACGAGCCTACCCTTTGGTTAGCAGCCCTAGCACTTAACCACTACGCCACCAGGGTTCCCAGTGACCCTATAGGACAGAGTAAAACTGCTCCATAGGGTTTCCAAGGATTCAAACTGCCCACCTTTTGGTTAGCAGCTTGAGCTTTTCACCACTTCACCACCAGCTTTCTAGGCCTTACATTCTTCATCCGTGAAATGAAGAATCTGAGATACATGGTTTTTAAATTTCCTTCTAGTGCTATATTTCTATGAGTAAAAAATAAGTGAATGTCCTTTTAGAGGCTTCTCTTTTGAGGTTGCTTCTCCTCTAAGGAGATAAATATTGTTTTATTTTCTGCTATCACTGGGAGTCTTGTCCTACTAGCTCCTCAGTAGCAGAATGTCTCAAAAAAAAAAAAAAAATGCTGACAGTGACTTTGAGGCCTGATTTAGTTTGCATTTTCAAGATAAAAATGCTCCTCATCAGTCTTTCTAATTGAAAATAAATTGGTATTAAAAAAGTGATTACTGCAGGGGAAAGAGAAGGGCAGTGTTGCTTCCGGCCTTCCCCCACAATAGCCTTTCCTTAAAGGGCTTATTCAAGAGAGAGATGTCTCGTGGGCAGGAAACAAGCAGAACTAAGATATCAGTTTCTATTGTTAAGTGATTCCCTTGCTGCCTCATTTACCCAAATAATAAAGTGGAAAATTATTTCAAATCCCTTTAAGAAAAATACCACTACCACAAGCAACTCTATACCCTCCCCAAACATTACCAAGTTATCTGCCAAGAGTACCTTTCATTCTTATAGTCAATGAAAACTCACTAAGCATATGTGAGCCACTAAGCTAAATGCTTTAGAATGTAAGTAGCATTTCATGTCTTGCTGGAATTCATTTATAAGGTGCTGACATAGACAGGGAAAAGAAGGAAAAATGACCTGTATTTGTGTTTGCTATTTGCCCGGTGCCATACCACAGCAAGTACATAGATTATTAAATCTCTGCTGCTACGACCAGTGGGGTGGGTATATGCACTCTTCTTCTCAGCGAGAAACTTGAGTCCCAGGGTGATTAAGTAGCATACCCGAGTAATAGGCAGTGCAGCTGGGATTTGCGTTCAGGTGTTCTGACTGTAGAGCTCACGCTTGTGCAGTACAGTGTCCCTCAGACAAACAATACACTGTGATACAAAGGGCAACGGAGGCAAGAAAGAGATGCAACTACTGCTTTGAGGAAGCAGGAAGATTTGGCATAGTAGGAAACACACAAGCTGTGCCTGGAAGAATGAGGATTTTGCCTGGAGAAAAGGGTGTTCTAGGCGACATGGGCAGTATCATTTATTCAGCTTCCCGCTGATGACGAAAGGATTGAACTATGCAAGAGGAAGATCTGACAAAAATGTACTGCATTTTACAAAACTTTTCTTCTTTTTTAGAATAACACTTTTTAAATAGTAAATGAGAATGTATTTAACAAAATGCAGATTTAGAAGATCAGCGTCATTTTGAAAGATGGACCATAAGAACCAATTTTACAAAATCTATTCATTCATTAAATACTTATTTTGTTCAAGTATTCTGTGACAGTTTAATGAAAACTTGGATTTGTGTAAGGGTTTGTCATTTCAAAATACTTCTTTACGGTAAGCAGAACCAACCAGAAGATCATTTCAGATATCATAACTCCTCCAACCTCACGTTCTTACCAATGTAGTAACAAGTAAATGGGGAACCATATATAATAGAACAAAGAAAATGTTTTTGAAATTCGAGTTAGTAAGAATCTAATTTTGACCAATTTCCCATTACATACTAGTAGAAATATTGAAAGTTTTCTGTGCAAAACTTTGAAATCACAGATATAAAAGTTTAGTATAAAAATGATAATATGAGTTGTCCTTAGACAATATGATAAAAAAAATAGAAAGGATCAAATGGGTTGATGACAATAAATTCGGTTTTACAATACAGGTAGTCTCCATCTTATGATGGGTCCTCAGTCCAATGGAGTGTATTCTGACCATTATTCTGTCATAAGTCAGTCCTGACATAAGTCTAATACCTCATTTTTTTGTTTTCATTATTATCTTTTATTGTAAGTACCTCTATAAATCCGATCTGTATTTGTCTTTGGGGATTGGAAACATTACATCTGAGAATAACATCAGCAAATTACATGCTGCAACATTGCATGTAGTACATATTAACCCACCCACTGCTATCCAGTCGATTTGGACTCATAGCGGCGACCCTATAGGACAGGGTAGAACTGCCTCATAGAGTTTCCAAAGAGCGCCTGGGGGATTTGAACTGCCAGCCTCTTGGTTAGTAGCCATTGCACTTAACCACTACACCACCAGGGTTCCAGTAGTACATACTAAAAAAAAAAAAAAAAACTCCACTGCCGTCGAGTCTATTCCAACTCATAGCAACCCTATAGGACAGAGTAGAACTGCCCCATAGAGTTTCCAAGGAGCGCCTGGCGGATTTGAACTACTGACCCCTTGGTTAGCAGCTGTAGCACTTAACCACTAAGCCACCAGGGTTTCCGTAGTACATATTACTAACACTAAAATGTAAAAAAAAAAAAAAGAACTGACAGTGCTTAAGTCCAGTTTGTCATAATTCACATATGTCCAGGACTACCTGTATGAGGTTTTTTTTTTTTTTACCAACATTTTTAAAATTGCCAATCAAGGTTTAAGAGAAAAAAATCAGTACAACTGCTCCTTCGTATTGACCTAGCTCTCTAAATAATAACTAGCTAGCATGGAAATCTTAACTTTAAAATTTTTTCAGTGAATTTAGGAATAAACTTTTCACACACCACATGATAATCTCATCTGGTAAACTGAATAGCAGTTTATATAACATAATTCACAAAATCGGATACATTGCTGCCAGTGGGTTCCAACTCATAGTGACCCTACAGGACACAGTAGAACTGCCCCGTGGAGATTCCTACACTGTAATCTTTACGGGAGCAGATAGCTAAGTCTTTTCTCCTGCAGAAGCACTAGTGGGTTCAAACCACTGACCTTTCAGTTAGCAGCCAAGCACTTTGACCATTGTGCACCAGGGCTCGTCTTCTTATAATACATTTGCCTTAAATAGCACATGGCTTGTTTCATAATATTTGTTGTTGTTGTTAGGTGCTGTCCAGCCGTGTTTGACTCATAGCAACTCCAGGCACAACAGAAAAATGGTTGCTATGTTTGAGTGAATTGTTTCAGGCACTGTGTCAATCCATCTCGTTGAGGGTTCTATTCTTTGTCTCTGACCCTCTACTTTATCAAGCATAACGTCCTTCTCCAGTGACTGACCTCTGCTAATAACATGTCCGAAGTAAGTGAGACGAAGTTCCACTATCCTCATTTCTAAGGAGCATTCTGGCTGTACTTCTTCCACAGTTATAGCCGGGGTGGGGGGAGGGGGACATTTGGCCCCTGGCACAAGTCCAAGGGGTCTCCAAAGGCGGCAAGAATGATGTTGCAAGGTGCCACAAATATGAAAGATGAGGCAGCCGAACAAGAAGGAGGAAGGTGTTTGTATTGACATGTTGCTGCTATCAACGTCTATTCATCTTGATATTGGCGGGGGAAGCGGGGCAGAATTTAGAGGTCACCTCTGGGCACATATTACCTTCTATTCAGCCCTAACTTCTTCCAAGACAGATTTGTTCCTTCTTATGACAGTCCATGGTTCATGCAATATACTTCACCAACACCATAATTCAAATGTGCCAATTCTTCTTTGGTCTTTCTTATCCATTGCCCAGATTTTGCATGCATATGAGGCAATTGAAAACACCATGGCTTGGGTCAGGTAGATCTCAGTCCTCAAGGTGACATCTTTGTTTTTTTAACACTTTAAAGAGGTCTTTTGCAGCAGATTTGGCCAGTTCAATACATCATTTAATTTTTTGTCTGCCACTTCCATGGGTGTTGATTGTGAATCCCAGAAAAATGAAAACCTCGACAACTTTAATCTTTTCTCCATTTATCATGATGTTGCTTATTTTGTTTTCTTCATGCTGAGGTGTAATTCCTACTGAAAGCTGTCATCTTTGATCTTCATCAATAAGTGCTTCACTTTCAGCAATTGAGATTCTGTCATCCACATATAGAAAATTGTTAATGAATCTTCCTCCAATCCCGATTCCATGTTCTTCTTCGTATAGTCCAGCTTCTCAGATTATTTGCTCAGCATATAGATTGAATAAGTATGACGAAAGGCTATAACTCTGACACACACCTTCCTGATTTTAAACCTTGAAGTATCCCATTGTTCTGTTGAATGACTGCCTCTTTGTCTATGTACAGATTCCACATGAGCACAGATTAAGTGTTCTAGAATCCTCATTCTTCCCAACGTTATCTATAATTTGTTATGATTCACACAGTCCAATGCCTTTGCACTGTCCATAAAACACAGGGAAACATTCTTTGCTTTCAACCAAGATCCACTTGATGTCAGCAATGATATCCCTCATTCCACAGCCTCTTTTGAATTGGGCTTGAATTTCTGGCAGTTCCCTGTTGATGTACTGGTGCAACTATTTTTAAATTATCTGCAGCATAATTTTACTTGCATGTGATATTAATAATACTGCTCGATAATTTCTGCATTCTGTTGGATCACCTTACTTTGGGATAGGCACATATATGGATCCCTTCCATCAGTTGGTCAGGTACCTGTCTTCCAAATTTCTTAGCATAGACAAGTGAGCACTTCCAGTGCTCCATATGTTTGTTGAAACATCTCAATTGGTTCCCACTAATTCCTCGAGCTTGTTTTTTGCCAATACTTTCAGTACACCTTGGACTTCTTCCCTCAGTTCTTTGGTTCTTGATCAAATGCTACCTCCTGAATTGGTTGAATGTCAACCAATTCTTTTTGGTACAATTACTTTCATGTATTCCTTCCATCTTCTTTTGATGCTTCCTGTTTCATTCAATTTTATTGCAACTCAAGGCATGAATTTTTTCTTCAGTTCCTTCAACTTGAGAAATGCTAAGTATGTTCTTCCCTTCTGGTTTTCTAACTCCAGGTGTTTGCACATTTCGTTATAATACTTTAGTTTGTCTTCTCAAGCCACTCTTGAAAACTTCTGTTCAGCTCTTCTACTTCATAACATCGACAAAGTTATATATTATAAATAATGCACTTATCATTCATCTGAACTTTCTAACATATGTGTGGTCAAAATCTTTTCTTTTATTACCAGTTGTCTTCGAGCCAATCCCAACTCATGGCAACCTTGACTTTTGATGACCCCATGTGTGTTAGTGTAGAAATGTGCTCCACAGGATTTTCAGATGCTGAATTTTTTTTTTTTTTGGAAGTAGATCACTAGGCCTTTCTTCTGAGACATCAGTGGGTGAATTTGAACCACCAACTTTTGCCTGGCAGCCGAGATCTTTAACCATTTGTATCACCCAGGAATTCCTTTCTTTTATTAGTAAATACTATTTCCTTATCATTCTCCACCTTGTTTCCATCATTTTCATCAAGTCTATACTGTTCCATGCTCATGGAGTTGCTAACTCAAGGCCAAAATTTTTTTTTTTTTTTTTTTTTATGGTTGTCTATGTAAGGTTTTTTCTATGCTGTTTTCTAATATTTTCCCTATTTTGGCCTTGAGTTAGCAACTCCATGAGCACTGCACAAATTATACATGATGTGTAATTAGCTTTCAAGAGGCCATTATATTGTAGAGGCAGAAGTGGCAGAGTAATAATAAGCATGGACCAAATGTACCTAGATTCAAATCTTGCCTCTACCACTTACTAACTCTAAGGCTAAGTTCTAGGCATTCAACCTCTTGGGAGCAGATGATAAGGTTCCACGTTTGCTCTTCTGTGAAGTGTTTTCTGATCCTACATCCTTTTCTACGACATGCTTCACCATACTGACGTGCTCACAGAGAACTGTATTTACATTTCTGTTTCATATTCACCTATTATTCTTTCATATCCTTTATATGCCAAGGTATATGACTTCTTTGAGGGCAGGGACCATTTATCATTTTAACACAAGTACTTAGCATAGGTTTACAATATATATTGAAAAGTCAAAAGAGCAGTGGCATCACTAAGGTTAGTGTCGCCCAATGCAGTAACTCATGCTGTCCTCCCTCCTGTGCACTTCCTCTGGTACCAGACCATTTGTAATCCTTAATAATGTTTTTTGTACTAATTTTACCCATAAATTGTAATTCCTGTATATCGCTCTTTTTCCTTTAATTACTATTTCATTCTCCAAAAAAAGTTAGCAATATAGGTTCACAAGTACTAATTACCACAATAGTGTAGCTAAAACACCAGAAAACTGGACAAAATCAGTCACTATAAAAACGCCAGCAGCAATGAAAACAAGAGCACGTGCTTGTAGCCTGTGCTTGTAGTACATGTGTGTAGAAGAAACCACATGATTCAAAACCTCACTGTAATTGGGTAATAATGACAACTCTGACTGGAACCCATTAGAAAGTTCAAAAAGTAAAGGAGCAGAGTTTTAGCCTTGTTGGTATATTGATACACGTAAGCAGGGTTATGAAAAATATTTTTGTTGTTATAACTAACTACAGGGATATTTTTATAGGCAATTATGTTGGTGTTACTCCCTCTGACAGTGTCACCCAGTGCAGTATGCACCCCTTGTGTCCGCTAGAGACACCACTGCAAGAGTCCATTGAGTCAATGAAAATTGGACACAGTATGATTTTAAAATGTCCTTAGAATAAACATTTCAACAGAAGTTCTTGTATTAGAAAAAGATTATCTTATAAGCCCTAGGAAGTTCACATGGATGCAGTATTTCAATATATTTAATTATCTACTAATATTCCATCCACAAGTTTCTACTATACAAACGTATACGCGTAGAAGACATAATTTTCTGTGAATAAACAAGGTTACTTTTCCTTTCTTGTCAGAAATAAATCAAAATTTATCAATGGACTTGTGTCAATTCTTATAAAATAAATCTTAAAATTTAGAAAATTGAGCAAACACATCAGGGAATAAGAGCCTAGTTTTAAGTATACAAATTCATGACTTCCTTCACTTTCACATATGTGCGTGCATTATTATTTAATCCACAACTTCTTTCTGGAGCACCAGCAATGTGGAGGGCACTGTATGATGCACTAATAAATAAATAAATAAATAAAAACATTGCCATTAAGTTGATTCTGACTCATAGCGACCCTGTAGGACAAAGTAGAACTGTCCTATAGGGTTTCCAAGAAGCAGCTGATAGATTTGAACTACAGGCTTTTTGGTTAGCAGCCAACTTCTTAACCACTGCCCCACCAGGGCTCCATATGAGGCACTGGTGGGAGTTAAAAAGAGAATATGATCCAATTCCAGCCTTTTTGAAGCTCTTAGCCTAATCAGGGAAACAAACATGCAAATTAACAGTCAAACCACAACCTGGGCAAGTGTTATAATAGAGCTGGGTACATAATATGATGAGCAGAAATGCTGGAGTAACTGGAAATTGTCCTCTTTTTTTTTTGAATCTGAAAAATATTTGTGAGTTACACTAATAATAAAATCTAGGCCCTTGCTACTATAGCTGCCTTCCCTTTTAAATCCCTTTACTTTAATGGCTTTGTGAAATAAAGACTGTGACTATTGTAGATAAGCTCTGAAAAGCAAACACTGACTTTAAAAAGGAAATGCATCACAGGGACACCAGCTACGCTACTGTATTCAAACTAATTTAAGTAAATATTGAAACTTTATCTGACACCAGAATGATCTAAACAAAATTATAATAAAATTACCTGTAATTAGACAGCAAAATTTCCCATGGAAAACATTTATTTGGGGCCTCTGGAAACAATAGAGCTTTCATTTCTGCTTGGTCGACTTATGATCTTTGTTTGGATAAATAACACATGGCATTTAAATTAGATCCACTTTCCAGAAACAGCCAGTGGGGATTTTGGGAAAAAACAATTAGGCTGGCACGGACTAATTAAGGTTTAGTCTGCTTATGTTTCATCATAGACAGCCCCTAAATCTCTGTCTAGGACAGCATATAGTGAGAAGTTACAAAAATACGTGTTTTTGACTCCCAAATCTCAGTTTCCACCATTGTCCCAACAAAGTAAAGTATACTGTATATTGAAATGGGAGCAGATCAACTATGATTCCTTCAAGGGAGTCATTCTCTGAGCCTCAGTTTCCTTATAGGTAGGGTGGGGTAATAAAGTTAAATACAATCTCTTCTGAGAAGTCTTTCTTGAGAAGCATATTCCCTTTTCCCTTCCCATGCTCCCAAAGGACATAAACATAAGGTGTTGATACAATGAATAGTTGTTCTCTAGCCTGGGAACAAGGAGGAGAAGGAAAGAAAAGAATGACCATGAATTACACACTGGTCTAAATTCTCTGGAATCCTGTGGGTCAGTGGTTCAGAGCAATGGCTGCTAACCAAAGGTTGGCAGTTCAAAAATCCACCAGTGGCTTCTTAGAAATCCAATGGGGCTGTTGCATACTGTCCTATAGGGTCACTATGAGTTGGAATTGACGGCAACAGATTTTTGGTTTGTTTATTTTCTGAGTCACTTAGGTGGAATCCGGTACTCTACTGCCATTCCCTTTCCAAGTCAAATCTCAAGAAGGATGATTAATAATAGAATTCCAAGTGATATTTGGGGTATCTGATGCAAAGGATGACCTGTGCACCCACTCTTGCAGTTAAACTCTGGGAAACTGTTAGGAACTTCCATGAGAGCAGAAGAAAGAGCTGAGGGGATCTGTAAGCAATGGATTTGAGACGATCCCACATTGTTGTGTGCACTCCAGAGCAGCAATAGCATATTCTGGCTGCATCTCATGGTGGCATAGGTGTGACACCAGGAACTGTGGACCTCTGGAGGTCTGGCCATCTGTACCCAGAGGACACAGCATTGACCAGCCTCCTCCTTCCTCGTCATGGTGCAGCTCAATGACTTCTCCTTCAGTGAGGGTTCCCCAGTCCCCAGCCTGAAAGTAGGCAGTTCCTCTTTGAAATACTCACAGCACTTTACCATACTTCACTCTGAAAGCTAGTTTACCTTTCTCCCTGAGTAGATCATGTGTTCCTTAAGAGTAAAATTAATTTTTATTTTGTATCCTTGGTGCCTAGCAATAGTGCAGACACATCATGAGTACTCAATAAATATTTGTTGGTGCAGTGATTGAATAAATCTATGTTAATCATAAATTTAAAAATAATTCAATGTTGTTATTGTTAGGTACCATCGAGCTGGTTCCGACTCATACTGACACTGTGTACAACAGAATGAAACACTGCCCCGTCCTGCGCCATCCTCGCAATTGTTGCTATGCTTGAATCCATTGTTGCAGCCACTGTGTCCATCCATCTCATTGAGGGTCTTCCTCTTTTTTGCTGACCCTGTACTTTACCAAGCATGATGTCCTTCTCCAGGGACTGAGCCCTCCTGATAACAAATCCAAAGTATGTGAGACTTAGTCTCACTATGTTTGCTTCTAAGGAGCATTCTGGTTGTACTTTTTCCAAGACACATTAATTTGTTCATTTGGCAGTCCACGATATATTCAATATTCTTCTCCAACACCACAATTCACAGGCATCAATTCTTCTTTGGTCTTCCTTATTCATCATCAAACTTTCCCATGCATATGAGGTGAGTGAAAACACCATGGATTGGGTCAGGCATATCTTAGTCTTCAAGATGACATCCTTACTTTTCATCACTTTAAAGAGGTCTTTTGCAGGAGATTTGCCCAATGCAATGCGTCTTTTGATTTCTTGACTGCTGCTTCCATGGTTATTGTTTGTGGATCCAAGTAAAATGAAATCCTTGACAACTTCAATCTTTTCTCCATTTATCATGATGTTGCTTGTTTTTTTTTTTTTTTCTGCTTGTTGGTCCAGTTTGAGAATTTTGTTCTTCTTTAGGTTGAGGTGTAATCCATACTGAAGGCTGTGGTCTTTGATCTTCATCAGAAAGTGTTTCAAGTCCTCTTCACTTTCAGCAAGCAAGGTTGTATTATCTGCATAACACAGGTCACTAACAAGTCTTCCTCCAATCTTGATGCCCCATTCTTCATATAGCCCAGCAACTCAGATTATTTGCTCAGCATACAGATTGAATTGGTATGGTGAAAGAATACAACCCTGACGCACACCTTTCCTGACTTTAAACCAATCAGTATCCCCTTGCTCTGTCTGAACAACTGCCTCTTGATCCAAGTACAGTTTCCTCATGAGCACGATTAAGTGTTCTGGAATTCCCATTCTTAGCAATGTTATCCATAATTTGTCATGATCCACACAGTCGAATGCATTTGCATAGTGAATAAAACATAGGCAAACATCCTTCTGGTAGTCTCTGCTTTCAGCCAGGATCCATCTGACATCAGCAATGATATCCCTGGTTACACATCTTCTTCTCAAATAAGAAATACAAAAATAAAGTGACTAAAACCATGTTGTACTTAGGGCCGCTGTGAGTAGGAATCAGCTCGACAGCACCTAACAACAGCAGCAAAACCACATGAAATGGAAAAGGAACGTTTGAATGATGAAAATGTAAAAATCAAATGAAAGGAAAAGAAATCAGCTTCCTGTGGTCCATGAATATAACCATAGCAAATAATGTTTCCTTTCTTTCATACCTAAAGAACCCACCCCCCCAAAAAAAAATTTCAGTATTATTAGGCCAAGTAAAATTTCTCCCTGACAACACCTCCCTGATGGCCATGAGAGATAACTAATGGTCTTGTCATGGTCTTTGGACAACCCAAAATGACAACATAAATTAGCTCCACTTTACCTGCATGCCAGCTTTTATCTGCAAATCATTCATAAGTTGGTTTCTCAAACTTGTGCCCAAATAGCCACTCTCCTTGTACACACTTAGCTATCCATTCCCAGGAGCTGACATCTATCTCTATAATCTGTCAGACAGCCTTTAGAGAATGACCTGTCCCTCACAAACTCCTTTCTGCACAAATGTGAAGAAAAAGTCCTTTCTTCCCAAGGAAACTAAAAATCTCCTTTTCTGTCTTTAAAGCACAAAAGAAAAGGCTTATTCCCATGAGACTAAGTAAAAAGCAAGAAAGCTTGAATCCGAGGTACAGGAAGAAGACTTTTCAATTCTGTCTGAGGAATGTTTATATGTGTTGGCTAATTCCTTAGAGAAATGATTTATTGAGTGAAATATTTATCTTCTGTGAAAGTGGTGGTTAAATATAAAATCATGCTACTACTTGTGCAGCTGGGAGAAAAAGACTCAACACATCATTGTAGGAACATGTCTAGAGGTTTTATACATTATAGATTTTATGTGGAAATAAATAAAGCTAAGTAAATGTAAGGGTTTTTTTTTTTTTTTTAGTGCAGCTTAAAAAAAAAAAAATCACCTGTCAATTATGTGTACGTATAATTCCTGGAAGTACTCCTCCTTATTCAAAGACAAATCAAAATCCTATAATCCTCAAATCAATGATTCTTTATTGAGGTCAGAGCCAGGGCAGGATTCTAGGCAAATGCTTTTCTCACTGAGAAGCCAGATAGGTATCTTCAGTCATAAGCCAGATTTTATGCACACATTAAAGACCATGCAAAATCTTTCCTGAGGTCTTTCTGAAGAGAAAAAAGAGTGATCCATGAGACATAACTGATTATTTTATACACTGGAGAAAAAGTTAATTGTAGGAAATATATGAAAAGTATTTAATTGGTGAAAACAGATCACAGACTTCAAAACTAATCAGTTAAAGGAAAAAAAAAAAAAATAAGGGCAAAGAAAGGAATCGCTGAGGCAAAATCCAGTGGAATTTAAGTCCCACTAGCTCTAATTATGTAGCAGACATTCTTCTCTGTGATTGCATTTCATTCAAAGTTTTAGTTGTTTCTCAGCAAATCTCAGGCAAATAAAATGTCTCTTTTAAAAGAAAAAAGGCTAACTAAAGCAGAATAATGAATACAGTTTTTTTATCCTACTTTTCCCTTAACCTGAGTGTCTAGTAATATTAAATTTTGATGCATAAGCAAGTCATCAATAACTCTACACTTTCTTTAAATTAAACAACACGAAGTAAAATTTAACAACTCTTAATTATCCAATACATCTCTTTTTATTCTCTGGCTCCTGACTTTCCCTTTGAACATTTTACCAAGTTTATCCTTATTTTTTCGTATCTTCATTTTTGTTAGGAAGGGAGAATTTCCGTGTATCTTATGAAAAAGTCTAAAATATGATTTCAGATTGTGCAGTTTTCTTATCTATGCCGTGTTTCTCTGTCATTACAGAATCTGAATCATAGTGAGTAGTAAATGCAAGAGCAGTAAGCAAGATATCTTAATTGTTGTGTATGCGGACCTTGTAGGTAGACTGCTTGAGGTAAAAATCCCAGGCCTGGCACTTACTGGAAGCGCTGACAGTGTAGTGGGTAAGTGCTACGGTTGCTAATCAAAAGGTCAGCAGTTCTAATCTGCCGGGCACTTCTTGGAAACTCTACGGGGCAGTTCTACTCTGTCCTATAGGGTCATTATGAATGGGAGTCGACTCGGCCATCAGTGGGTTTGGTTTTTGGTTTGGCACTTACTAGCCAGGGGACTTGGGCAAGTTATTTAATCTCCCTATGTTTCTGTTTGCTCTTCTAGAAAATGAATATGATAATAGTATCTACTGCCTAGAGATGTTGGGAGGAATGAATTAGTTAACACAGGAAACGTGCTTAGAAAAGTTCCTGGCACATAGTAAATGCTAAGTAAATGCCTGAGTCATCACCCAGGTGTGACTGTTCACCAACTAGAATTTCCTCTTTGGGGCTATATGTTGTTGTGTGCCGTCGAGTCAATTCCAGCTCCTAGCGACCCTATATGACAGAGTAGATATGCTCTATAGAGTTTCCTAGGCTGTAATTTTTACAAGAGCAGATCAATAGGTCTTTTTCCTTGTGGAGCAACTGATGGGTTCAAGTCTCTGAATTTTCAGTTAGCAGCCCAGTTCTTTAACCTTTGTACCCCAGAGCTTCCAGGAACAAGAAATAAACTTTGTGTTTGTTACATCAGTTACAATCAACTAATTTAATTGTCATACCTGGTTTTATACTTTTTTTTACATGTTTATACATCTGTCTTAGGCTGGGTTCTCTAGAAAAGGAAAATCAGTAAAGCATATAAATATCTATATAGAGACTTATATCAAGGAAATGGCTCACACAGTTGTAGAGGCTGGAACATCCAAATCTGTCGGTCAGGACAGAGGCTTCTCCTGATTCACATAGACACAGGGGCTGGCAAATCTAAGATCGGCAGGTCAGACAGCAGGACTTTGGTTACAGGCTGCAAAGACCAGCAAATCCCAAAATAGAAAGGCAAGACAGCAGGTAAGCTGTTAGCTCAAGTTCCAAGAACCAGAGGTCAGACCAACAGAAGCCAGCTACAGGACCCAGAGCAAGCAAAAGCCCTGGAGCCTTGCCAGAGAGTCCACTTATATTGGATGTAGGCCACACACTCATGTAAACTCCTTTTCTACTGATTGGCTATTCACAGCAGATTCCTTCATGGAAGTGTTCACATTGTACCAAACCCCATCATGGAAGTGATCACATCATCATACAACTGCCAAACTACATCATAACTATCAAGCCACTGAGAGTCATGGCCCAACAAAATTAACACACTGCCTTAATGATCACAACATCTATAAAACATATATAGTACAGCTTGTGATTAAGAATATATATAAATGATATCAGATTGCAAAATTTTTAAATAATATGTTTTTGTATTTTTATTCAATTTAAATATGTAGTCAAGTTAGTCATGTTTAACTACTGTGAAGGATTCATTTTTCTGAATAAATCAGTTCTTATCTGTTTTTTACTTAATAGACATCTAGTCTCTTTCTAGTTTTTTATAAAGAAGTCCTCCAGTGAACATCCTTATACATGTATCCTTCACGTATAAGATGAAAGAATTTTCACCTTGGAAAGAATTTTCCTTCACAGATGTGAAAGATTTTTTCTACAATGAATGCCAAGAAATAGATTTTTTTTCCTTATTTGGGATATACATATTCAACTTTAATATATGGTTCTAAATCATGCTTCAAAGTACCTTATCAACACTCTGGGGTATCAAATTTAAATTAATTTTACCAATCTGATGTACATGAAGTAGTATTTTATTATATTATTGTCTACTGAATTTTGCTAATTACTAGTAAAATTAAGCATACTTTCACATATCCATTGCCATTTAGGCTTCTTTCCATATGTATTGCCTGATTAAATCCTTTGCCATTATTCTATTAGGATGATTATCACTTTATTATTGTTTTCTAGAAGCTTTTTGAATAGTCTCAATATTAAGCCCTTACAAAGTTTAGATGCTGTAAATATATCCTCAGCTGTGATTTACCTTATTTTTTTTTCACTTAATTTGTGGTGACCTAGTTCATTCCAATAGTATTTAGTTTATCGTGGTCTAATTTATGATCTTTTTCTCTATTGTCTCTGCTTTTTGTATCTTTTTAAAGAACACTTTTCTACCCAATATCATTAGGAAAATATATATACATACTCTTATGCTTTCTTCTAAAAGTTTTACAAATCAAAAGCAAATACTCTGGCTTATTTATATGTAAAAATGGAGAAAGCTATACCTGTTCCATGATTGTGTTGTGAAGATTTCACAAGATTTTGTATCAAGGGCTTAACTCAGTGTTTGGCACTTACCTGCTAGATTTTCAAGACATTTCAGGTACCAATACATTGTATTGCCTACAGAATCTAATTAACAGAAGTTGATTCTGGATCGCAGGGGACTTGAAGTAAAGAATCTGAGAGTAGCTTTGGGGGAAGTGAATTAGAAAGATTTAATGTGAAGTCAGATTTTATTTTCTCCTTTCAGCCACCACCACATTTCTGGGCCTCCAAATAATAGACATAATTCAGTATCCTCTTTAAAGGGGAAAACAGGAATGTTTGATTACATAAGGTGTTCAATAAACAAGGTAAAATTGGAACTCTTTCCAACTAAGTATCTTGAAAATACAGTTTATTTTGCCATTGGCAGCTAGCAAAACTTGTTCTAAAAGGTATCAGAGAATTTTGCATGAGTTGTAAGCTCAAACAGTAAATGAAAGGGAAACAGGGGCTTGGGAAATTTGTTGATTAAAGATTAGAAGCCTACAGGGCTTAAAGACAGCCTGGAAAGTTCTAATACCTGAAAGCAAGGACTAGATATGAACTTTCAGCTAACGAATGCGAAGCTACTTAATTTCACCTCTCATTTTGAACTGACAGCAAGCGTTTATTTTATACTGACATGTATATAAAAAAAAAAAAAAAGTATAAGGGAAAAGTAAATATTACCTTCATAATGTAAAAAAAAAAATCCTTGGAAATTCTATGGGGCAGTTCTACTCTGTCCTGTAGGGTTGCTATGAGTCAGAACTGAGTCATAAGGTAGTATGAGTTTTATCTGTCTTCATAAAAACTGATCATTCACTCTACATCGCCATCGTTTGAGCAGGGAGTCACATGATTCTGACTTGTATTTCAAAAAATTAGTTACAAATCTTTCAGTGGAGCTTTTAAAAGAAATACCCAACATCCTTTGTCAGATTGAAATAAATCTATTTTTGAAGTGTTTATTCTCTTTTTTGAAGGATAGCTTTTTTTTGTTTTGGGGTTTTTTTTTTTTGGTCCTCTCCTTATTTTAAAAAAAATAGTTTACTTAAGGTAGATGAGATTCAACTTCTGTTGATTGCTAATATTGGAGAAAATTTATTTTGTATAATTCATCAAATATGCTATAACCATATATAATTAGAGAATGTGTTGAAAATCAATATCAAGATTTAAAAACAGTATAGGGAAATTCAATGGAGAAAAGAATCTCATTCCTGAAAATACCTATAGTTTTAAGGTTTTTCGTTTATTGAGCGAGGGCATATGGCATCGGGGTTTGATGAATCACTTTGTATGGCTTTCTAGCCATGGTCCTGTAACTCCCATTCAAGTGATTAGGTGGAACTGTATGATAGGATACTTGTGGCTCATCAAAGGGACTGGTAAGTTTTGCCATCCCCAAACCAAAAAAACCCATTGCCGTCAAGTCGATTCCGATTCACAGTGACCCTATAGGACAGAGTAGAACCGCCCCACAGGGTTTCCAAGGAGCTCCTAGCATATTCAAACTGCTGACCTTTTGCTTAGCAGCCGTAGCACTTAACCACTACGCCACCAGGGTTTCCTTTGCCATCTTGCTGGGATTGAAATGAGCTACCCCAGAGGCAGGAAATAGAGGATCCTGCCACCACCCAGGAAGAACAGGCAGGAGCACAGAGCATGTACTTTGGGCCTGGGATCCCTGCACTAAGAAGCTCCTGGAACTAGGAGATAGAGAGAGAAAGAGAGATTGAGAAATGGTGGCATAGAAATGATGGCAGGCGATGGCTTGATGAGCAAGAAAGCTGAGTGCCTTTGGACAGGAGGCTTGCTGACAGGGTAGAGGGTGTCTGGACACTTATTGGAAGAGCTAAGAGTTTTTTTACACTAGCACAAGCAGGACAGAGGCTGAGGGTCTAGGAGAGGCATGCCTGCAAGCATAGCTGAAAAGAGGCTGTCCTCATGGAAGAGCTTTATGCTGAGTATTCCTGAGCCTGAATTGTAACCTGTTACTTCCCTAATAAACCCCGTCATTTGTGCATTCTGTGTGGCCATTACAATGCATTATCAAACCCAGCAGTGAAGCAGAGAGCCCCATGGGGTGGGGGTGGGGTGGGGGTGGGGGTGGGTACTGTTGGTGTCAGAATTGGCAAAGTTGGTGGAGAGAGGATGCATGTCTGACATCCTCCTCATAGGAATCAGCCTTGTACTGTTAATCTTGATTCTCCTTGCCATTTGAGAAGTTGAAAGAGATCAGACACCACCCCCATGCCATTTTTACAATTCACATCAGAAGCAGGATTTTTTGCACTTGTTCCAGTCTTGTGGAAGCAGGAATATTTTAAGAGAAAGAGTGAAGGGACTTGAGAAATGAAACTTTGGATTCCTGGATGGTCAACTTTAGTTGTTGCCTGTACCGGCTGAAGGGAAGGTTATGCTGCAGCTGAAGGGAAAAACCCCCTCCTGGAGTAGAGTCGGGTAATAGCCAGGCCAGATAAGCAGGATGATTGAAAGAGGACCAGGGGTCTACTGGTTGTACCCAGCCAGAGGCTCAAAGCCATATGCATATGAATGGGAAGATAGTTAAGATGTGGAGAAGAAAAAACTGGAAGGTTTTAAAAAAGGTTATGTGTTTAGGTTTATGTATTTAATTGAATGTACTGGATAGTGAATGTTTCTCCTACCTAGCATTGTAAAACAAAACAGGAGACCTAAATGTATAGTGAAAATGAGTATTGCATATTCTTGATTGGTAATGCTAAAAGAGGAATGAGGATTTGCCTGAGGGAAACACAGTCTGTTAAAGTGCAGCAGCCCTGTGTATACAGTGGGGGTTAGGTAAAAACCCTGAGCCCTACCCAGATTTTGCATTTGAAAAGACATGCAGGACTACCCAGAACTGGTGAGAGAACAGGAGATTTATATTTGAAGGAAAGACCTGCAGTAAAAAATGTGATTGTTTTGCTGTTTGAATTTCAAGCAAATGGTTTGCTGCTGGATGCATCAAAGCAGGAAGAGTCACTGTCCATCAGAAGAAACACCCTGCCAGGACTGGAAGTTAGAGCAAGTAGACAGTTTGGTCTGCTTGCTTATGGTGACCACCTGGGTCCACTGATGAGAAGTGGGGGAAGTACAGCAACGAAGAGACAGGCTGAGTCTGGACTTGTCCCATTAGCACCTGTTGACCAAGCCCATGGGGAGGGGCGGTGGGGGCTAGGGATGAGGAGAGGAAGGGCTTGCTGGTCAGAAGTAAAGGGATTGTGTGGACTTCTGTGTTTGAGTGGAACTGATTGACCTAGCGCAAGAGGGCTAGGGATGAGAGAGTGTGAAGGGGCTGTCTGAAGTGCTGGGAGGTGTGTGTGAGCTCTTGAGCCTGAGGCTACTACCTACTGTGACATAGCTTGGATGGCTAGGAATGAGCTGACCAGAACCTGACTGAATGAAGAGAAAGATGTTTGACACCATGAGCTGGTATTGAGTGCTGAAATTTAATGGCTTGCTCTGGACTGGACTTTGCTTAGGGACACAGATGCTCAAAGCCCCAATTGGAAAAGAATATTCTTCAACACCAAGAAACATGCTTGTCTCCTCAGAGTACTGGTTTGATAGAGACAGGCAATTTAAACATTGGCTATCTAAAATTGGGGGAGATAAAGGCATGAAGTGGCTGGCTTACATGCTTTTGTGAATGTGCTTACATTAAATGAGTGGGACAAGGGAAGATTCTCACTGAATAGATTCCTCTTTTCCTTATGGGTCTGGGAAGGGAGGGGGAAGATATTGATAGGATTATATGATTCAGCTGTGAGTGCTGATTGTTAACAGGGTTACTTGTGTTCATAAAAACTGCAATTGTAGAAGCTGTAAGTGTGAAAGAGTGGACTAAGGGGAAGGCACTGCTGGGCTGGAGTACAGTGGCCGAACCTAAAGTCCCTTAAAGGTTTTGCTATGCTGATACCTTGTGAGGCTCTGAGCAAGGGAATACTCTTCTGTTAAATTTTATCAGACACCAGGAAGGATGAAGCCGAGACAAACTATTGGAGAACCTGACCAGGTCAGATGAGCACCTGCAGCAGACCTGAATAGCTGGTCCTGAGTAACCTCAACCTGTGGACTCTTTGCTCTATTGAAAGACTAATTGCTAATGACTGTTTTGGACTGGTAAAATTATTAGGAGAGGGAAGTTATCCTCCAAATATGAAAGAAACATGGCTAGAAAAGTCAGGGGATGCCTGCAGTGAGATGGACCACTTTTGTGTGGCCTTTCTACCCAAATTCTTGTAATTCCCAACCAAGTGATTGCACAGTACTGTGCGATAGGGGAATTGCGGCCCACCAAAGGGACTGGTTAGTTCTGCAAATCCACTGGGCATGAAATGGGCTACTCCAGAGGTGGGAAAGAGAGGATCCCACTACCACCAAGGAAGAACAGGCAGAAGCAGAGAGCATGACCCTGGGACCTGGGATCCCTGCATCAAAGCCCCTAGAACCAGGAGACAGAGGGAGAGAGAGAGAGCTCAAGAAGCAGTGGCAGAGAAATGACGGCCGGAGATGGCATGGTGGGCTTTCTGGCCCATGGAGCAAGAAAGCTGAATGTCTTTGGACAGGAGGCTTGCTGGCAGAATAGAATGCCTCCGGGCACTTATTGGCAGAGCTAAAAGAGTTTCGTAACACTTGCCCAAGCAGGGCAGAGGCCGAGAGCCAGGAAGAGGCATTCCTGTGAGCACAGTTGAAAAGAAGCTGTCCTGATGGAAGAGCTGTACTCTGAGTTCCTGAGACTGAACCATAACCTATTATTTCCCTAATAAACCCCATAATCAATGAGTATTGTCTGTGAGTCCTGTGTGGCCACTGCAATGAATTATGGAACCCAGAAGAGAAGCAGAAAGTGCCGTGGGAAGGACAGTTGATGTCAGAATTGGTAAAGATGGATGAGAGCAGAGGCATGTCTGACCTCCACCTCTTAGGAATCACCCTTGGGCTGTTGATCTTGATTCTCCTTGCCTCTTGTGAAGTTAGAAGAGGTCAGACGCTGCCCCCATGCCATTTTTACAGGCATTTATTACCCTCCCAGTTTGCTCATTTACAGTTAAGGAGGACATCATCTGTAGCCCAGTCTCTGCTCCAATCCCAACCAATCCTGAAAGAATATTCAGAATATTATCCACACAAGTAGGTAGGAAACAGAACTAGTAAAGTACTTTTCAGTCTAGTATTCAGGGAGCCTGGGTCATCACTACAAGTCAACTGCTTATTTATCAAAATATACTCTCTTCCTTTCTTTACTATATGGATACGTTGTAGTTGGGTTTCTTTCCCAGATTGTGATGTTATTGCAATATCTTTGAGCAGCCTATAAAGGTAAAGACCTAATTTTCCTAAATTTTGTTAGCATTCCTCTTTCTTGAGGTATAACTCTTTCCTATGCTTCTAAATATTAACTGATATCCAAAGCAACTAAACCTGATAGATTGCTTCAGGGCAATTCATCTGATTTCTTGGCCCCACCCTTCTATCTTTCCTTCTCCTCCATTTATATCTCTTATACTGTACCTGCACAGCAGAACCCTTTTGCTAATGTTCTGGCCAACATGAAGCCTTAATGCGTTCTTGACCACTATTAGTTTATATGCAAAGGACTTTTAGTTTCTTGATTATTTTGTTCTCAGATAAAATTCTTATATCTTAAGTCTTACAAGATTGTTTTCTACACCAAGCTTTCCCTTGCTGTTTTGTTTGTTTGTTTTTCTTTTTGTTATTTCATGAGAAATTGTTTTATTTGTTTTGTTTTCTCCTTGATCTGTGGATTTACTAAAGACAGATGATTAGCTATGTTTGGAGGATGTTTATGATGAATTAATTTAATATACATTTCTATTGCTTTTTTTTCCAAAATTAATTTGTGTAAACCACTCTCTTAAGAACATTTCACTCAAACTATTTTTAAGTCTTTTGTAGAATAAGGTAGAATAGCAACACTAATTCATATTAAATTATTGATTCAAATTAAATTATTTTTTAAAATATACCCATGAATTCTATTTATGATTATGGTGGGCAAAGTAATTTTCCCTGACCTTTCCGGTAAGAAGAACTTGAAAACAAAGAAAAATTTGTGTGATGGCCTCAAAAAGCTAACATTAATGAATGGGCCAGACTCCAATAAAGAAAGGGCCTACGAAAGTATGCCCAGCTTTGGGGCTATTTTTTCCCATAAGGCATTTGCTGACTTTGGAAAGGATAACCAAGAGGCTGAGAGACTGAGCAGTGCTTCTGACATCCTAAATGGAAAAGAAGTATAGATGCAGAAATCTAGGACTACAAGGTGAAATCCTGATAAAAGCTCTTCACTTGAGTTAAGACCTGAAAGAGTAGCACTCTCTGAATAAAAGCATATCAAAAGCAGATAATCCTTTATGGGGGCTGATACTCTGCTTCTCCAGAGCTCAATTCCTGGAATTGTATTAAGATAATTCAGATTGCTATTGGCCCCTGGCAAGAGCAAACATAAATCCTCTCAAATTATTTCTACAGTTTTGCAAACATATTTCCAGAACACAGCTAGATGTAACAAGAAAAAAAAAAAAAAACACAAAAGACATGAACTGAAAACTAGAACAAGCAACAGACATTAGAAGTAAATGCCCAGGGACTCTAGATACTAACACACGTTTCTGTTGACTATATTCAAGAAAATAATTCTAGTACAGAACTACAATATAATAAATACAAAGAAAAAGGAAATCATATAACTGAAAAATTTAACCAAAATGATCTGTTTTATAGCATATAAGCTATAATCAAAAAAAGAACTAGTGAATTGGGAAAAAAATATCTAAAAGAGGGAGAGAAAGAACAAGTATCACAAGCACCGCATTGTGAAGGTCTAGGACAGAACAAAGGGCAGAGACCATGTTTGAAGTAAAAATAGCTGAAAATGTCCCAAAAGTAATGAAAGAGATATGAAAGCATAAATTCAATGTATTCCCTATAGGTGGGGAAAAAAAAGAATAACTCTGTGCGGTTAACCAATAGATTGACTCCTGACGTCTCAATAGAAACAATGGAATAAAGTCAATAAAGTGCTAAAAAAATTAATAACCAACCCAGAATTCTATTACCAACAAAAATATATTCAATGCATTAATAAAAAAAAAATTACCATCTGAAAATTCATACTAAAGGAAATTTTAAGGGTCATTCTTCTAGAAGTAAACAAAACAAAACAAAACAAATAATAATAATTCCAGATAGCCAGATGGAAGTTTGGAGATGAGAACTTAAAGAAGATGGAAAAAAAATATATAATTAAAAAAAAAAAAGAATGTATAAAATAGCTTCTATGTACTCCGGTGTTAGATGTTAAGAGATTTGAAACCCAAAATCAGGACTGCAGAGAAATCATGAGAAAGGTATGTTCAGTGGACCTCGCATCATGTGAAAAGAAGGTTAAACTCAATAATACCCAGTTCATCAAAAGAGGGCTTTAAAAGGGTAGAAAAGGAATCGTGGAGACCAGAGCAAAAACAAGCATGAGTAAGATGGTAGATTTAAACCCAAATATATTATAATTACATTAAATAATACTCCAAATATAGACAAAAATTGGGTAAAAAGCCAAAACCCAGCCATATGCTGTTTTTCAGAGACATATCTAAAATATACAGTTATAAAACTTTGAAAATAAGTGAGTCAAATAAGACTGAGCCAAGTAAGAGTTTCCCGTTCTCTCAAACATTAATATTCATGACACCATGAGAAATAAGAAAGTTATGAAACAACAATGAAATGATGACATCTATTGAGAAGTCCCATAATATGTTCTTCAACATATAATACCAGAAGCCATTGGGGTAATATATAAGAAGTTCTGCCAGTAAGGGTAAACGAGAAATGTTTTTGCCATCCCAGTTATCAGTTGAGAGTCCCCGGGTGGTACAAATGGCTAAAATGTTCAGCTGCAAACCAAAGAATTGGAGGTTGGAGTCCACCCAGAGGCACCTCGGAAGAAAGGTCTGACAATTTATTTTTGAAAAATCACCCATTGAAAACCCCATGGAGCACAGTTCTATTCTGAGACACATTGTCTTGCCCTGAGTCAGAATCAACTGGATGGCAACTGATTTTTTTTTTTCCAGTGGTTAGATATAAACTAAGTATAAAGCCACCTTCAAACTCTGAAGACTTGAAGAATATGAGTTCCTTACCATTCTTTTTTATAACTGCACTTATTACTACATGAGATTTTTTTTGTATTAATTTGTTTACTATCTGTCAACCCACCAGAATGTAAATGCCATGAGAATTTGGAAAGTATCAATTTTGTTCATAGTCATATCCCTAGCACCTTCAGGAGTGCTTAGAGTATACAACAGGCACTCAATAAATAAATGTGGAAGGAATGAATGGTGACCGGGAAAAGCAAAGCTCAATGATTAACTCAGCAGAGATAAGTAATGACATTATTTCTGATTTAAAGGAAAAGGTGTTAGAAAATGGATAAAGAGAAAAATCTTATGGTATTTATCTATTGTAGATACTCAGTGGAAAGTAAAAGAAGTAATAAGTGCCTGAACTTTGGGATAAGAGGAATTTGGGGTTCAGTCCAGGCTCCTCCACTAATGAGTGAAAATAGAATGATAATAATAGCTAATCCTCGTGTTAGGTTTCCCTGGGTGGTGCAAACAGTTAAGCACTTAGTTACTAGCAAAAAGGCTGGTGGTTTGAACCTCTTAGAATCATCTTGAAAGAAAGTCCTGATAATCTGCTTCTAAAATGTCACAGCCTTAAAAATTCCGTGGAGCAGTTCTACTCTGCACACGTGGCGTCACCTTGAGTCGGAATTGACTTGAAGGCAATCAACAGCAACAAAAATCCTCATGTTGGGGCCAACTCAGAACTGGGTGTCAGAGCTCAAGAGGAGTGAAGAAGGTGTCAGAAAAGAATGGGACCCCCACAATGGTGTGTCGAAGCCAGAGTGGGGTGAGAAAAGCACATAAGCAGGAGGGTCCAGAGACTATCAGAGTCTGGAATGGAATGATGAAGGCAGCTTATGGTGGGAAGCAGAAGGCTGAGCGTGATGAGGAAAGTGTTCAGAGAGGTCTGGTCAATAGGTGGATGTTGGAGTTTCAGAACTCAGGAAAGATTAGAAATGCATCTAAATGTCAGAGCTGCACACAGATAAGGTGTTGGCTTTCAGGCTGCGGACAGAGCAATCATACTAGGAGAGGGCAGCAGCAATGAGAAACTGGATACAGACAGGGAAGTTAAGCAAATATTTTAAGTAACATTTTATTCAATGTCTGATCCAATCACTCACATGTCTGAGAAATTTGGATAATAAAAAAGGAGAAAATTTGATGTGTTTGAACTGTGGTGTTAACAAAGAATATCAAATGTACCACGAACTACCAGAAGAATAAACAGATCTATCTCAGGAGAAATACAACAAGAAAGGTCCTTAGAAGTGAGGATGGCAAGACTTTGACTTGCTCACTTTGGACATGCCATCAAAAAAGACCAATTGCTAGAAAGGACATCATGGTTGGTAAAGTGAAGGATCAAGGAAAAGAGGATAATCCTCAATGAGATGGATTGACACAATAGCCACGACAATGGACTCAAACATAACAGTGATTATGAAAATCGTGCAGGAATGGGCGATGTTTTGTTCTGTTATACGTAAGGTCACCATGAGTTGGAGCTGACTTGTTGGCAACTAACAACAACAAAAATGTACTATATAAACATATTAATGGTCATGATATACATTTGTCATTGTTAGAGAACTGAGTTACAAATATGGGACAGGAGAAAACCAGAATGAACTAGTGGTGTTAGATTGGAGGCGAGGTATTGATGTTGTCAACCAGTTGTCAAGGTCACCAATAAAAACATGATTTACACACAGGCACTGAACAGAACGGCATTTATTTACAGGGAAGAGAAGCAGAGTGAGATCAGTATCAATAGTGAGCTTCGGTCCCCCATGGCCAGCAGAGCACTCTCTGCAGCCATAGTTGAATCCTGGGCTGTGCACACTCCTCCAGGGCTATAGATGAGGGACTCCATTCCCTCTCTTCTGGAAATGGATAAAGCAGTGGAGTTGGCCAGTTGCTATGTGACACACATGCCTAAGCAGAATAAAGAAATACTCATCAGGCCCATAACAGGGAGATATCCTCAAACAAGCAGAAGCCCAGTACAAATCATGCTTTCTTCCTGTAAGAAGATGTTCCAGGGCTGAAGCCTTGATTGGGTAGCTTGGGGCAGGAGCAGAGAGTCCTGTAAGGGCCATTTTCCCAAAAGATGTGAACTCACAGTTTTCAACAAAAACATAATTTCAAAAGACATATACATTTAAATGTGTGTAAGCATATGAATTTGCATAATATATGTATACATAAGGAGCCCTGTGGTGCAGTGGTTAAAGCACTCAGCTGCTAACCAAAAGATTGGTGGTTGGAACTCAACAGCTGCTCCATGGAAGAAAGGCATGGCAGTCTGCTTCTGTAAAGATTACAGCCTTAGAAACCCTATGGGGCAGTTCTACTCTGTCATATAAGGGCCACTAGGAGTAGGTATCAACCAGATGGCAACGAGTTCGATTTTTGGTTTTATGTGTACACATTTATCCTTATCTCTGTCCATTAAGAAGCAGCAATAATCCAAAAGCAATGAACAACTCTCATGCTATGTCCTAAATATCATTCTGCACTAAAAGGAACCAGAATGGGAGATGGAGCCAACATGGCATCTTAGACAGATGCAACATGCGTACTGTCTGCAGCAAAAACCCAATAAATCGAGTAAAACATGTACATACATCAGTCCTGGAACCCTAAGCATTAAACGAAGGGATAAAGAGCTAGATTAAACAGTGAATGGAAGAAGAAACTGACTCAAACAGAGAACCAAGAAAGATATGGAGTGGAGGTACCCTGCCAACTAACATGGCTCAATAATAAAACAAAGCTAAAAGGCTTGAAACATGGAAACAGAGATATTAATCTGTAAATCATGACAATATCAAAACAATAAAAAGAAGAATAAACAGTGTAGGCATAGAACTTTTAAAGAGAGAGGAAGTCAGGGCAATATCAAGTATTAAGAGACTGGTTAAAACTTAGAAAGAGCCAGTTTCGAGCTAACTGCAAAGAAAGTTAACAAACCTATTCATCAAAATAAAAAAGAAGAAAAACATAAAGTCTCAGTAAACACAAAATCTATAATAACAAAAAGAAAAGAAAATTCACAGATGAAAGGAACTTAGCACAGGAAAGTAAGGGACAAAGATAATGTCACACCACACACACACACAAAAAAAAAACACAAAGATACAACAGCAATAAACTCATACCCATCAATAATCACACTGAATGTAAATATATCAAGCAAACAATAACCAACAAAGGGCAGGAGTGGCAATACTAACTTCAGGTAAAATAGACTTTAAGGCAAAATCGACCATAAAATCAAGGAAGGACATTATATAATGATGAAAAAGACAATTCAACAAGAAACACAACCGTAATAAATATCTATGTACCCAATGACAGGGCTCCAAAATACATAAAAAGAACTTTAACAGCACTGAAAAGAGAACTTGACTGTTCCACAATAATAGTGGGATACTTCAACACACCACTCTCGATAAAGGACGGGACATCTAGAAAGAAATTCAACAAAGATACAGAAAATCTAAAGGCCATAATCAACAAACTTGACCTCTGGACATATATAGAACACTCCACCCAACAGCAGAAAACTATGCATTCTTTTTCAACACACATGAAACATTCTCCAGATGAGACCACATTTTAGGCCACAAAGCAATTCTCAATAAAATCCAAAACATTGAAATAATGTAAAGCATTCTCTCTGATTACAACACCATAAAAGTAGAAATCAATAACAGGAAGACCAAGGGGGAAAAAAATGCATAGAAACTGAATAATACCTTGCTTAAAAACTACTGAGTAACAGAGGAAATCAAAGAGGGAATAAAAAAACCCTAGAATTAAATGAGAATGAAAACACTTCATACCAAAACCTCTGGGACACGGCAAAGGCAGTTCTCAGAGGTCAATTTATTGCAATAAATGCACACATCAAAAAAGAAGAATGGTCCAAAATCAAAACATTAGCCCCACAATTCAAACAAATAGAGAACAGCAAAAGAAGCCCACAACCACTAGAAAAAGAAAATAATAAAAATTGGAGTAGAAATAAATGAAACAGAGAACAGAAAAACAAAAGAGTCAATGAGACCAAAAGTTGGTTCTTTGAAAAGATCAACAAAATGAACAAACCACTGGCCAAACTCAGAAAAGAAAAACAGGAGAGGAGGCAAATAACCCAAATAATAAATGAGATAGGGGACATTACAACAGACCCAACCGAAATAAAAAAAGGATCATAAGAGAATACTATGAAAAATTGTACCCCAACAAATTTAAGAACCTACAGGAAATGAACAAATTTCTAGAAACACACTACTACCTAACTTAACACAAACTGAGATAGAAAATCTAAATGCACCCATAACAAGAGAAGAGATTGAAGAGGTAAAAAAAAAAAAAAAAAAAAAAAACTCTTAACAACAACAATGAAAAATCCCTAGCCAAATGGCTTCACTGGAGAATTCTAACAAACGTTCAGAAAAGAGCTTACACCAGTACTACTTAAACTATTTCAAGGGATAGAAAAGGAAAGAATATTCCCAAACTCATTCTATGAAGCCAGAAACCCTGATACCAAAGCCAGGAAAGACATCACACACAAAAAAGAAAATTACAGAGCAATATCTCTCATGAATATAGATGCAAAAATTCTCAACAAAATTCTAGCCAATAGAATTCAGCATCATATCAAAAAAATAACACACCATGATCACGTGGAATTCATAGAAGGTATGCAAGGATGGTTCAACATTAGAAAATCAATCAATGTAATCCATCACTTAAATAGAACAAAAGAAAAGAGCCACATGATCATCTCGAAAGACACAGAAAAGGCATTTGATATAGTCCACACCTATTCCTGATAAAAACTCTCAATAAAAGAGGACTAAAAGGGAATTTCCTCAATACAATGAAGGACATCTATGCAAAACCAACATCATTCTCTATGGAGAGAGGTTGAAAGCATTCCCCCTTGAGAACGGAAACAAGACAAGGATGCTTTTTATCACCACTCCTATTTTTTATTTAACATTGTGCTGGAAGTCCTAGCTAGACCAATAAGGCAAGAAGAAGAAATAATGGACATCCAAATTGGAAAGGAAAAATTAAAACTATCCCTATTCGCAGATGATGTGATCCTATACATAAAAAAACATACATAGAGAACCCAAAAAATTCCACAAGAAGACTACTGGAACTAATAGAAAGATTCAGTAGAGTAGCAGGATAGAAGATCAACATCTAAAATCAATTGTATTTCTATACATCAGAAAGGGAACTTTGAAAAGGAAATGAGGAAAACAATACAATTTATAATAGCCCCTAAAAAGGTAAAATACTTAGGAATAAATCTAACTAGGGACATAAAAAAAAAAAAAAGGGACATAAAAGACCTATGTAAAGAAAACTACAAAAGAGTACTGCAAGAAACCAAATGACACATAAATGAAAAAGCATACCATGCTCATGGATAGGAAGACTGAACATTGTGAAAAGGTTATTTCTACTCAAAGTGATCTACAGGTATAATGCAATCCTGATCCAAATACTAAAAACATTGTTTAATGAGACAGAAAATCTAAAAACCAACTTTATATGAAAAGGAGAGGCCCCAGATAAGCAAAGCATTAGTGAAGAAAAAGAACAAAGTGGGAGTCCTTACACTACCTGATTTCAGAAGCTACTCTACAGCCACAGTAGTGCAAACAGACTACTACTGGTACAATGACAGAGACATAAACCAATGGAACAGAATCAACCCAGTTATAAATCCATCTACCTTTGATCAGCTGATCTTTGACAAAAGACCCAAGTTCCATTAAATGGGGAAAAATACAGTCTTTTTAACAAATGGTGCTCACAAAACTGGGTTTCCATCTGCAAAAAAAGGAAACAGGACCCATAGCTCACACCATACACAAAAACTAACTCAAAAGTGATCAAAGACCTAAATACAAAACCTAAAACAGTAAAGATCATGGTGGAAAAAATGTGGACAATGCTAGGGTCCCAAATATATGGCATAAATACAATAAAAACATAACTAACAATGCACAAACACCAGAAATTAACTAGATAACTGGGATCTTCTAAAAATTAAACGCTTATGCTCATCAAAAGACTCCATCAAAAGAGTAAAAAGAAAATCTACAGACTAAGAAAATTTTTTGGCCCACGACATATTTGACAAGGGTCTAATCTCTAAAATCTACAGAATAATTAAACACCTAAACAACAAAAAGACAACAATCCGACTAAAAAATGATATGAACAGGCACTTCATCAAAAAAGACATTCAGGCAGCTAACAGAGACATGAAGAAATGCTCACTATCATTAACCATTAAACCTGGAAAGAAAAAAACAAACCCATTGCCATCGAGTCAATTCTGACTCACAGTGATCCTATCAGACAGAGTACAACTGCCAAATATGGTTTTCAAGGAGAGCCTGGTGGGTTAAAACTGCCAAACTTTTGGTTAGCAGCCATAGCACACCACCAAGTTTTCCACACACACACAAAAAACCCAAACCCGTTGCCATCAAGTGGGTTCTGACTCATAGTGACCCTATACGACAGAGTAGAACTGCCCCATAGGGTTTCCAAGAAGCGCCTGGTAGACATTAGCCACTAGAGGAATGCAAAAGCTAGAATGAAATACCATCTCACCCCAACATTACTGGCACTGGTCAAAAATAAATAAAAAAAAAAATAACAAATGTTAGAGAGGTTACAGGGAGATTGGAACTCTTACACACTACTGGTGGGAATGTAAAATGATACAACCACTATGGAAAATGATTAAACCAATATGGAAAATGATATAATGCCTCCTTGAAAAGCTAGAAATAGAAATACCATACAATCCAGCAATCCCACTTGTAGGAATATATCCTAAAGAAATAAGAGCCTTCACACAAATAGACATATGTACACCCATGTTCAATGCAACATTACTGACAATAGCTGGAAAAAGATGGAAACAACCTAAGTGTCTATCAACAGATGAATGGACAAATTACGGTACATACACAAAATGGAATACTATGCAAAGAAGGAACAATGATGAATCCAGACACATGTGTTATAAAAACCCGAGAAAAAGTTTACACACAGAAAAATAAAACAATTTTTGATGATTAGGAGGGAAGGGTAGGGTGGGGAGGGGAAATCACTAACTAGATAGTAGATAAGGGTTAACTTTGGTGAAGGGAAACACAACACACAATATAGGTGAAGTCAGCACAACTTGACCAAATCAAACCCATAGAAGCTCCCTAGACACATCCAAACACCCTAAGGGTCCGAGTTACTGGGACTGAGTGCTGGTGACCATGGTCCTGGGGGACATCTAGGTCCAAGACTATGGCCTCTGGACGCCCTGCTAACTCAGAACTGAAGTCACTCCCAAAGTCCATCTTTCAGCCAAAGATTAGACAGACCTATAAAACAAATAATAACACACATGAGGAACATGTTTCGTAGTTCAATCAAGTATACGAGGCCAAATGGGTAACACCTGCCCAAAAGCAAAGATGAGAAGGCAGGAAGGGACAGGAAAACTGAATGAATGGACAGGGAGAACTCAGGGTGGAACGGGAAAGGAGGAGAGTGCTGACACATTGCAGGGATTGCAACCACTGTCACAAAACAATTTGTATCTATAGTTTTTTTAAGGAGAAACTAATTTGCTCTGTAAACTCTTACCTAAAACACAATAAAATTAAAGGAAAAAAAAAACGGAACCAGAATGGTTTACAACCAGTGGAATAAAACAGAGAACCATGAGTCTATATGGATTTAAATAAATTAACTAAGAATTTAAAATTTGATATCAATATAGTTTCTAAGCACCTTACCCCAAAGTATTAATTTCCAAATAAAACAGAAAAAGAAATTCAGTGGAAAAACCTGGCAGTAAACACCTTAATCAAGAAATTAAAGACAATCCATTAGCAATGAAACAAATCAAAAGTATGGGATTAGTAGACTACAAACAGTTTGGCGTAATCCTGCCGAAGGTACGTAACATGAATTTAACCAGGAGTTAACATCAAATAAACCTAAATGAGGGACATTCTACAAAATAACTGTTATCTTCAAAAATGTAATCTTGAAGAGTGTCAAGATTGTGAAATACAAGAAAAAACTAATGAACCGTTCCAGATAGGAGACCACAAAAAGCATGGCGATTAAGTGCAAAGTATGATTCTATACTGACAAAATTTGAAAGACCTCTTAGAATTAGATAGTAGTAATAATAAAACATTGTCAATTTCCTAATGTGTTGGTTGTATTGTGATTATATGTTATAATGCCTTTGTAGTGTATAATACACGCTAAATTCTTGGGATTAATGGGACATCATGTCTGTCAGCAACTTACTCTCAAGTGGTTCAGGAAAAAATAAATTCCTTTGTATTGTATTTATTACTTTTTTGAGAGGTTGCTATTGTTTGTAATTAGATTAATACATAAGTCAAAAATAGCAATAGCTAAGTCATAAGCAAATTGTAAAAATTAGATTAAATAATTCCTGTAAATACTTAACACAGACTGTGTACTGAATTTTAGCATAGCAACAAAATACAGAAAAAAAATGGCTGGATAGTGAATATACGGTAATAAAACCTGTTGCCGTCAAGTCGATTTTGACTCACAGCGACCCTATAGGACAGAGTGGAACTGCCCCATGCGGTTTCCAAGGAGCACCTGGCGGAGTCAAACTGCCAACCTCTTGGCTAGCAGTCATAGCTCTTAATCACTATGCTACCAGGCTTTGCTATAAAGTAATACCCAATACTTAAAAATACTACTTCGAAGTGTTCATTTAAAACAGGAAGTCAAAAACTAAATTCATTTTTTTGTATCAGTGGAATGTGATTATTTTTGCATAATAAATGATAAATTGTATTACTAACCAATAGTATTAATTTATTTCAGATGGACACCCTGTCCACGGATGCCAAACTCTGCTAGGTGCTTAAGCACTGTTCAGTGACTGTGGTCCTCAAAAAGCTGTCAGTATTATAAGGGAAGAAAAATCTTACATCCAGCATTTGATTTTTGGGATTTTCATACATATTGGCTAATTTAATTCTTAAAAAATTTCTGAGGGTCAGAAAATATTTTTAGTTCCTTAGTTCAGATAATAAGGTACGCATTTTGTTCAAAATTAGCAAATAAAGTCAAGACCTAAACACAAATTTTTTACCTCTTGGTTTATCTGTCTTTCATTGTTCAACCAGACAATTAAGTGAATGAATGCTCACTCCATGGACAAAACTTTGTGTGAGTTGCTTTAGTATTAATAATGATAACTAACATTCATAGAAAATTTATTATCCACCCAATCATGGCATAGCAGGGCAACATCAGCCCCACACAAGGCCAGAATCTGTCCAAAGGCAGAGAGCAGACCAGAGCACCCATTCTCTGGAAAAACTTTAAAGAGAACCCAGAAGGTGCTGAGTGGATTGCACTCAATACATTTGCCAAATCCACCAATCTGATATCACTTTTTTCTATCACTGGAAAGAGTCAATGAGAATGGAGAAAAAGACAAGGGTGTTTGTTAATATAATTTAATTTCCTCCACATAGAAAAGGTTGGGAAAATTGACTTCCCAGTGAAAGCACGATAGTATAGTATTAACAGGGGATGAGATCTTTCTTTGGCGGAATATGAATATATCTCCATTCTTATCTATCTATCTAGCTAACTAGCTATCTATCTACTTAGCTATCTATCACCAGTATTTCCACTATTTGCCTGAGCTTGAACATATCCATATTTGTATCAATGTTATTTTCTTCCCCAGTTATAGCAACTAATTTAGAAAGTGCTGGCTGCTAACTGAAAGGTCAGCAGGTTGGAACCTGCCCCGAGGGAGAAAAGACCTGGCAATCTGCTCCTGTAAAGACTATAGCGTGGGAAACCTTACGGAGAAGTTCTACTCTGTCCTGTAGAGTCTCTATGAGTTAGAATCGACTCACAGCACACAACAGAAACAAACCTTTCAAAGGTAGGGTATGTTCCAGGACTTGTACCCTGCCTTTTTTACCTTTATTATTATTATTGATTGCCATCATTGATTCTGATTCATGGCAACCCCTTGTGTGTGGAAAAGAACTGCTCCATAAGGTTTTCAAGGTTGTATTCTTCTGGAAGCAGATCTCAAGGCCTGTCTTTCAAGGCACTTCTGGGTTGGTTCCAACCACCAACGTTTTGGCTAGTAATTGAATGCTTAACCATTTGTGCCACGAAGGATTCCCGCCTCATCCGTATTGCTGTTATTAGGTGTCATAGAGTCGGTTCTGACTCTTAGTGACCCTATGTACAACAGAACGAAACATTGCCCAGATTTGCACCATCCTCACAATCTTTGCTATGTTTGAGCCCATTGTAACAGCCGCTGTGTCAGTCCATCTTGTTGTAGTTAACTGATCACAAGAAGTATGATAATACTGCTTCCTTCTGTAATACGTACGTATCTATGAGTTGGAGCTGACTCGATGGCACCTAACAACAACAAGGTACTAGTATTATCTGGAAATAACCCATGAGAGCTAACAGTTGTTGCTCCTGTGGTATTATCTGGCCACAATCCCAATTACAGGCTAAATATAAAGTAGGTAGGAGAATTAATGTTGGTATGTGCTCTTTTCCCTGGCCTTGCAGTTTCAATCACATTTTATCCCCCCAAAAGTAACAGCTATGTGATAGGAAAAAAAAAAAAAAAAAAACACAGCCAAGGAGTTGCATGTTATTTTAAAGTTATGTAAGATTTTTCCTGTGGATTAATATTCCAATGACTGTAATTGCTTCTCCCACTTCTTGTGTTATCATTCCTTTTAAAGAAATTCCAATTCAGAGCATGTGTCACAAACTCTACCCCTATATATATATTTTTAAAAACATGTATGTAGTTCAAAGGTGTGTTTTAGTCTTAACCATGGTTACTGCATGATTTAAACCAAGCATTACAAATGTAGAAATAGCCTCTGTTGTACAGATATCCTACAAGGGCTATTTCTTCACTTAGCATTCCATTTTAAATAGCAATCTCAAAAGCAATTTTCCTGCCTCCTAGACTAGAAGTAATGAAGCGTTATCACCAACCATCCAGCACTCAAGAGCAATAATAAGAAGATATCCTATTTCATATATCCCTATAGTGGATTTCAAAAAGTCTAACATGTGCAAAATCACATTCTTAAAAATCTTCAAACATTGCTCCTTGTTTTTTTTTATTTCTTGAGATATAATATTTTATTGATATGGATTAATTTTAATATACTCTAAGATTAAGTAATCTAAATACTGATTATGTGCTATTATATATAAGCTTGTGTCTAAAATAATAATATATAGTTATACAATGCATAATGTATTTCATACAATAAATATAATTTTATATTATTTTATGCATTTATGTAACTTTCTGTCTTCTGCATTTTATTTCCTAAAATAATTTTAAATCATCATGACATTATGCATCACTCAAGGCACTGGAAAGATATTAGAGAGTAAAAGTCAGTATTATTATTATTTTTAAAAGCAAATGTTATTATCACTTAACCCCAAATACTACGTTTTAGTAGGAAATGTAGAATACATTCCTTACAGCAGTGATGGAAAAGGTGTCTTACATCAACCCTTTCATCATTAAATAAATATGTATTTCTTCCTCTTGATGGTTGTCACTGGGCTAAACTATGAATTGTACCCCCACCCCCAAAATATGTGTTTAAATCCTAACCTCTGTGCCTGTACACGTGACTCTGTTTGGAAACAGGGATTTTCTTTTGCTATGTTAATGAGATCATGCCATAGTAGGATGAGTCCTAAGCCCTAATCCTAAATTTGAGTTCTAAAAGAGCAGAAGAGACACACATAGGGGAGAGACGGGCACCAAGGCACATCAGTGAGTGCCAAAGAATTCCCGGGGATACTGACCAGAAAAGACCTCCCCCACCCCACCCCCAATCGCAGATGTGATGCGTTAATTTAGACTTATAGCCTCCAAACCTGTGAGAAAATAAATTTCTGTCCCCAAAAAGCCATCTACTAGTGGTATTTCTGTTACAGCAGCATGCTGTAACTAAGACAGCCATAATCTATTCTACAGTATCTTGAACACTCTGTCTAACCCTTCAACAGTCATATCATTTAAAAAAAGAGAAAAAATCATCGGTGGCAATGGTTTATGTGCACTGGCTCCTCCTAATGAAAAGTCACCAACTGTCGCTGTGCAGTTTCACCTTGGTCATATTGTGAAGTTTTCCCAACCCTATACCAGGTATGCAAGTCCCTCATTCACTCTCTACAGGACTAACAATGTCCAAGATTCTTATGTGGTCCACGGTATATGGACAAGTCAAGATGGGGGTGAGCAGCCAGTTTCTACACTGAGGTTGGGTTGGTGCTAAGTTTCTTCCACTCAGCTTTCCGATCTTTGTAATGAAAGGGTTTGTCTTCCATCTCTCATTTTGAGCACTCTGACACTTCCAACATTTCCCTCAACATATATTCTATTTCATTCAGTTACCTTTCCACTTCCGTTCATACCATTTCCCCAGTCAAGGTCTTACTAAGTTTCTGAGTATGAAATTAAAAAAAGAAAGAAAGAAATTGATCTACAAGTATGCATCTCATTCTGCGTCTCTAGGACCTCCAACCAAAAACAAACAAACAAACAAACCCATTGCCACCAAGTCAATTCTGACCCATAGCAACCCTACAGGACTGAAAAGAACTGCCCCATAGGGTTTCCAAGAAATGGCTGATAGATTCAAACTGCTGACCTTCTGATTAGCACCCAGACACTTAACCACTGGGCCACCACGGTTCCCTAGGATCTCTGCGATCTCCCATTTGGCCATTAAATTGTGTGAGTATGTCTGCTCAGTTTGAACTGGAGGAGGAAAAAAACCGCTTTTGGAATCCTGGGAACTATAGCAAGCAAATGGCTTTCACTGGAAATCTAGGGACTTGTTCTAAAACAGAAGCTGCAGAATATAAGCAAGGATACCAATCATGTCATATGTTGAACCTAAACAAATTTTGCTTAACACAGTAAAAAACTTGCAGAAATTTCTCTGCTGAGATTTTCCAAGGATTTAGGGCTTCTTTTACCACTCTCAAGATCCTGGATTATTATACTAATAACTAGATGCCTAACCTAAAATTTAACAGGGATTTTTAACAAAATAATAATTAAAAGCTAATATTTATTGATTATTTAAAACATGTCAGGCTTTGCATCCCACACCTTATATACAGCATCTCATTTATTATCTACAAATTACTACAAGACAATTTTAAAATTTTCCCTTTAGAGATGAGGAAACTAAGTTTATACTCTTAACAGCTCCACAGGAAAATTGAAGCAATCAAATAATCCTCTCACTCTTTTTCTGGAATGAATTCTAGACTAGATAGAATTTTTTTCTTTTATTATGGAACCTGTGGAACGATTCACTAAATTAAACAAGCAGAACTCAGAGAAGATTTTTTTTTCTTTCAGTTCTTTAAAGATATTATTTCATTGTCTTTTAGCTTTTTCTCTTCATATAATTATTCACATATGGAATGTGTCTATTTTCTCTGCTGTTAAGATATTTGTCTATATTTTGCTTTCCAGTGGTTTGGCTATGATGTGGTTTTCTTTGTATGTGGTTTATGTGTATGAGTAACTGAGGCTCGGTTCTACTGGGAGATTTCTGAATAACAATGTGGAATCAACTTTAGAATTTTCTCTCTGAAAGGCAAAAATTCAGAGCATATACCACTGCTCTTGGTTAAAGGGTACTCCCAAGAATGTAAGCTTCTCCACATTTTTTTACTGCCTGGAGATCAGCCTATATGAGCTTCTTTGGTGGCTCAATGGTTAAGAGCTTGGCTGTTAACCAAAAGGTTGCCAGCTCGAATCCACCACGTGCTCCTTGGAAGCCCTGTTGGGCAGTTCTACTCTGTCTTATAAAGTCACTATGAGTTGGCTATGAGTCAGGTTCGACTCGACAGCAACAGGTACGGGTGCCTTCATAAAAAGATATGTGAGGAGAAAGGTGGAATTTTAGCAGCATGCTTAGGAATCCTGACCCAACCCTTAGATGAAATATGAGGTAGACCAAAGAGATGCGGATTTGAAAACAGTGTCTACGATGCAGATTTAAGATCCCTATCCACGTCTATGTAGTTTCTTATATATTATGTAATCGTGAAAAAAACATACCTGCTATTTCAGATAGTTTGTTTCATCTGCAAAATAAAAATTTTATTGCTTATAGAAGAAAGTTATTCAGATATAATAGTGATATATGATGAAAGTTATAAATATTAATAAATTTCTAAAGGCATCTTTCAGAGTTTCCTTCTCTTCCAGTTTTCAGTATTAATTCTGGCTGTAGCTAGTATATCCTAGTGCTCCTGATCACAATGTATGTGTTCTTAAATATGATTGCATCATTTCATAGAAATAACAACCCATTCTGTCTTGCTTAAAATTTACAAAGCTTCTTTGCTAGCATTGCCCTTTCTTCCCCCAAAATCATAATGGTGAAAGGTTTTGGAAATAATTAAACCAAGAGGGACTCAGGTTTCAAAGGGTACAGTACATAGAATAAATCATACATATTTAGTGGGAGTTCATGCTTTCATTTTTATTTCTCTTAAGTAAAAGCAGTTGTAAGACTACCAGAACAATTAGCCTTGTGATTTTATTCTTTGGGTCCCTATCTGGAACTAAATTAGTATTTCATAATGCATGAGAATCAGTGAGTAAACCAAGACAAGAGAATACAGATACGTATTAAAGGAAGAGAATAAAAAGTCCAGAAATAGAACCACTTGCTTATAGGTTTTTGGTAAATCATTTTAAATTAGGGCAGAAAGAACGCACTCTTCAATAAATGACCTTGTGACACTTAGCTAACCACTGAGAAAAAAAATATATATAATTAAGTTAGTAGTTTCTAACAATTTCTACACCCAAACTAATTCTAGATGGTTTTAATAATTGAATATAAAAATATTAATCAATAAACATGCTAAATAAAATGATAGCTAAATTTTTATATAATCTTGAAATTAAGAGAAACTCTTGAAAACAAAATATCAAAGGTGGTTCCCACAAGTAAAATGTTTACTAGAGTTGATAACATAAGAATAACAAAAAAAAAGCATGTGTAAAGAAACTCATAAGATTAAAAGACAAACATATTAAACTGCTTAAGTATTTCTAACATAGGTGATGAATTTCCTTACTATACAAGAAAATTAGCCTAAAGAAATATTTAGCAATGTACATACACTAAAACCCAGCTTCAAGCTAATAGGAGAGAGAAAAAGGCATAGTAAATAATAAGTGTAATAAGGCCCTTATTTTAAGTTATTTTCTACTTGCCATCAGAGAGTTTGGTACCCCTGAATAAGAAAGAATTTTAGAAAGTTTTAGTAATATTCATCTATTGAGGTTTATTGCCTGTCTGTTATTGGTAGAAAATAGTGTTGGCAATATTTTAGAATAATAATCGTTATATTTGAACACTGAAGAAGGCATGTAAATGCCGACCTTCCTACATTGGTTTTTCCCATTGACAGAAAACTGACAATAGAATTTGGGTTCCTTTTCATGGTATTACAAATTAATTTGTAACAAGTGACTAACTCCATAATTGTGACTATTTCAATATTTATTACGCACTTTTTTTGTGTGGTGAAAAGATAATATTTCAGTTATCTATTGATGTATATGAAAATGCCCCAGAACTTAGTGGTATAAAACAACAACCATTTCATTATGGCCACAGACTTTATAGGTAAGAATTTGGACTGGGTACAGAAAAGGTGGCTTATCTCCAATCCACACTACCTTGGGATTCATCTGGGAGGATCCAGATGCTGGGGAGTAGAATTTGGAGGCTTCTTCACTCACTGTATAGCTCCTAGTCTAAAATGGCTTGAAGGCTGAGCTGAACTGGGGCTGTTGAGCAGAACATCTATGCTTGGTCCAGCCATGTGACATGGATTTCTCACACACAGACGCTGAATTCTGGGAGCAGATGTCCAGACAGTGAGTGTTCACAGACAGCCGGGCAGAAGATGCATGGCTTTTTCACTCAGAAATAGTACTCAGAATTAACACCGCATCATTTCCATTCTATTGGTTGATGCTGTCTCAAGCCCACTCAGATTCAAGGGAGGGAAATTAGACTCCATCTTCTGGTGGGAAATGGCCAGGCTGCACTATAAAATAGTATGCAAGATGGAAGATATGGTTGGAAAACACACATTTCCATAGAATATAAAAATGTTTGAAAATAAAATAATTTTAGATGATGATGGGGTGTGACTCACAGGGTAGTGTTGAGCTCCTTTTTAGAAAGAATGTTCAGGAAGGTTATCCCATAAAATGCTACATTTAGACAGACATGGCTGGTTAGAAGGAAAGGATCATGGTAAGACCTTAGGGAAGTATATTTTGGCAAAAAAAATGCTTAGTGTAATGGTCCCAAAATTGAAAGAAAAAAAAAAACTTAGCCAGTTTGAGGAAGAGAAGGAAGATGGTGGGAGAGGGAGTAGGGCCCAAATCATAAAAAAAAAGCCCATTAAGTAATAATAAGACATATGGAAGTCATTCCAGTTGAACTTAAAAGCTATCACAGAATTTTAAGCGTGATGAGCAAGGTACTCTAATTTATTCTTTTTAAAAAAGTCACCCTTGATGCCATATAGAGGAGTAAGAGAGAAAACCCCGGATGTATAGAAGGTTGGTACAATAAGCCAGGTGGCCGAGATTAGTGACATGGACTATGGGTAATGAAGGAGGAGGTAAAGAGGCAAAATGGAAATATATTTTGTTCATAGAGCTGAGAGAACGTGTTTATGGATTGGAAGTGGCATTGGAAGAGAGAGTTACCAGGAATGATACCATGGTTTGGGATAAGAGAATTGTCATGGGGAAGACTGTGGGAAAAGGAAGCTTTGATTTGGAGAGAAAGTAAGAGTTGTCTTTTGGCCATATTAACTCTGAGATATCACCATTAAATACCCAACACACTGTGCAGGCAGTTGACTACATCAGAAAGAATATTGGGGGAGATATCAAAATATGGAATTCTGAGCCTCTAGTATACACAACTCCACAACACATAAGAATCAGGTAATGATTGACACAAACAATAGTCTCACTCAAGAAAAATAACTTAGAAATATATTTCTTGCTAAATGTTTATAATGTTATCCATTACAGGTTCACAAGGTTAATTTTTTCCTACCAAATCATGTTCTCTCCCTAACAAATAAGAAATTACAAAGAGGAAAAAAAAAATCCAAAAAAATGTAGGCCAAAAAGGGCCTATATTATTTCACGCTACGTTCAGTCCCTTAAAATGTTTAAATTATTAATATTATGACCAAAGTCAATGCCCAGAGACTACATTCTGCTTGCAAACTCCTTTCAGTATTCAAATCAATTCTCAAGGAATGCTTCCAGCACAAAATGAACAACCTAGATTAGCTTCCTCCCAGGCCCCAAATCATTCCTTCTTGTGCTCTCCAAGGTGCTTAAAAGGAGAGCTTTTGAGGTTGAGAAGTCTGTGTTTGCCAGAGGACATCGAGTAGTCACTTAAATGCCCTAGAGAACCTGCCTCTTCCCTTCCTGAGGATTCTGGGCCACACAAATATATCTGGGTATCTCAGATACACTTCTCTCTTTCCCTCTCTTTCTCTCTGTGAGAGTAAAATGAAGACATAACCTGATCTGTTCTGTCTCAAAAAAAAAAAGTTCTGCAAAAAAGTTTCAAAGCACAACCTTCTCTACTACAAAGGTAGTGAAAAACAACTGCAACAAAGTAGAAACTTCTGGTTTTTTTAAAAAAAAGGATCCTTAAGAAGGGACTGACAAAGCCAGATTTTAGAAGATCCAGTGTTCAGTAGTTTTAGTTATATGGATATGTACTTTGATATTATTATGGGTAATTGCTACGAGAATATTTTCAACTCAGCACAGCGGTTACAAGCACAGTAGATTTGGTAGTCAGACATCCTGGCTTTGGATCCTACCAACTGTATGATTTTGGCTAGGTTATTAAATTCTCTGTGCTTCAGTTTCTCTGCATGTAAAATGGCTATCATATTAATTTAAGAGCTTCTTCATAGGGGTGGTTGGAGTATTTAATACTTAATAGACGTGAAGCACTTAGAACAGGGAATATCACGTCTCATGCCCTTATGCCAGCTAAGACTATATGCTAGACCAGTTGCCACGGAGTCTATTCTGACTGATGGAGACCCCATGGGTGTAAGAGTAAAACTGTGCTCCATACTGTTGTCAGTGGCTGATCTTTTGGAAGGAGATTGCCAGGCCTTTCGTCAGAGGTGCCTCTGGGTGTACTTGAACAGCCAATCTTTCCTTTAACAGCTAGGATCTTAAGTGTTTGCACCACCCAGGGACACCTAAGCTATTATTAACTCTTCTTTTCTACCCCTTAATTTGCATTCCACTCTAGATAATAATAAAAAAAAAAAATCAGCATAGATTTTTTTTAGCCTTCAAAACCAAGAATTTCACAATTTGAGGCATTGAACACTGAGCTGAAATGCCCATTCTACATTTAAAAAACATTTAGCAGTGGCAAAATAATTTTGCAGAGTATTTGGGGAGGGGATTAGGAAGTAATTTTCTTTCTTTCTTTTTCTTTTTTTCAGAAAGATGAGGATAGCCATTTTGCTACCTTATTTGCCAATTACTGGTGTTTCAAGGATAAATAAATAAGATTTAAAACACTGTTTTTGGGGCCCAATAAATTTATGTGTGCACGTACATGCACCTCCATTCCATGCCAAACATTGGTCTGAGTGTTACACACAGTCATTCAATTCTCATAATGATCTTATAAGAAATGGATTATTTGCTGGATTTTGCTAGTAAAGAAATAGGCTCAATGAGATAAACATCTGCCCTATGTCCGTAGATGGCAAAGAGAGCTCTGAGATTTGACTCGCAACTCCATGCCTAAGTGTGGCCATAATAATGACAAATAAAAAACATATTTGCAAATCAGATAAGGAACTAATGTTATAAAACCCTAGAAAATGTTATGCACCAAAATACAATGTGATTTTTTTGAAGGACAAGTATAAGTGAAAAAAATCACATTGTATCTTGCTATATTACAGTTTCTAGAGTTTTATAAAATCAGTTGCTTATTTGTTTTGCAAGTATGTAAGGAGATTATTCTCCACTGGTTGCTATTTCTTACCTCACTCATTAAGAGAGAATATTCCAGTTGAATGTAACAAGAGCAGTGCCTTGCAGGACAAAGAGCCCTAAAATGAGGGGCAAGCGTCCTTACTATCTATGGAAACCTGAGAATCATTTTCTAAACATGAATAGGCCTCATCTTTCTTGATTTTAAACTAGAATACTAGACATTTTTTTAAATGTTCTAGAATTGGGAGATGGTGTACAAAAACATGGGTGCGTGGATCTGTTTTACACGTGAGTCTTGAACTGTAAAATATTTCTTTTAAAGAAAATGTGCTGAAAAAAAAAGGTCAATGGATTAGACCATTTTTCTCTGAGTCAGTTGAGATGATAAGCTTATTATGTTCTTCTCCTCACATAATTTTCACTGACGTCATCCGGCTGTTTGTTATTCCCATTTTCTTGAACGGAAATTGAGGTTCAAAGAGGTAAACTAAATTTCCAAAGCGCAGGGCTAATAAACGGTGGAGCTAGGATACAGGCCCAAGTCTGTCAGAAGGCACCGCACTTACTGCGTCCTTCTACATTAGTTAATCCTATTGAAAACACGGAAGCACCTTTTTAGAGGAAGAACCCCAAACAGAAACTTGTTATCATTTTCTCAGTAAGCATATTGTTATCTGTTGGTGGAATCTACTATTACGCTAACTGCTCAAAGAATTTACATTTGATGCTGTCCTGATCATTTCCTTAGTGGTTACTGAGCATAATCCCATTCTCTGATTGTTTATCTGGCATCTCCTCAGGACACCAAAAAAAAAAAAAAAACCCACTGCGTGGAGTCAATTCCGACTCACAGCGACCCTGTAGGACAGAGTAGAACTGCCCCACAGGGTTTCCAAGGAGTACCTGGGGGATTCCAACCGCCGACATTTTGGTCAGCCGCTGAACTCTCAACCACTACACCACCAGGGTTTCCCTCCTCAGGATACTCATTACAATAGTGGCTCCCTTGCCTGGGGGACAACGCTGTGGTGGGCTCTCAAAGAGAGGTGAATCGTGACAGACTGGAACCCAGTCCCAGCAGTGAAAAAAGCCCCCTGGAGTTAACATAAGTAATTCTTCACTCACCTACTCCCTTTTCTAGTTCACAGAGTTTTATCCTCCCCGTGCATGAGTTTGTTTATTTGTGCATGTGTTTAACATCTCCGTCAGTGATGACCATATTCCTTTCACCTAAAAGAAATTACCATCCTCACATATAAAGAAAAAGGAAATGAAGAATATCTTGGGAATTTTTACTAGAATAAAAAAAAAAAAACTTCTATTCATAAATTTGAAACAAAACTCTTGTTAATTACATATATAACTAGATTTGATTTAATCACCATAATAAAAAATTATTCTTAAGGGCCTATATCACCTATCAAGCTTACTAAGTCTTCGACATCTTTCTAAAAGCTTATTACCACCAACATCTTAGAATCCTGTCTGTATCTAATCTCACCTGATATCAAAATCCCAAGACCATGTTAAGCTTTTTGAACAGTAAGTTAAGTACTGACGGTTAAAATCAGAAAGAGAAAAATCTAACTTTGGCCCTCCCGTTTGATACCAGAGCATCACATCCTTTAATCAGAGAGAGGATAGAGGACATGTATACCCTTGATAGCTCTGTCAAGTTAAATCCCCCATGGTGATCTTAGAGGTGAACACGGACTTCCAGGTTTTCTCTGAATTGTCAAGGTTTTGGTCTTGTTTTCACCATATGTGCTGTAATCCGAGTGACTTTAAAGTCTTCGTTTTATGAAAAAATAATGATTTTAGAATTGCCTCTCCTTTAGGAATGTATTCCTCTGCACTACTACCCAAAAGGTTGGAAACTTTCAAAACATGAACCATATTTTTGAAGTGTTCTACAAGTTCTAAGAAATGACTGGAAATTATAATACATTCAGAAATGTATTAAACGTGCTTCTTTCCCATTTCTATTTTTTCAAACCTAAAACCAAAAGCCCAAACCTGCTGCTGTCCAGTCGATTCCGACATAGCAACACTAGGACAGAGTAGAACTGCCCCATAGGATTTCCAAGGAGCATCTGATGGATTTGAACTACTGAACGTCTGGTTAGCAGGTGTAGTTCTTAACCACTAAGCCACCAGAGCTATTTTACTCTTTTTATTCATTTTTGCTGGGGTGGCGGGGCAGGGGGTAGAATTTTCAATAGGAAAAAAGAGAAAAAAAATGTTTCCAAAGTATGGCACATGTCAGGGAAAACAACTATGTTCTCAGATATCTCCTAACCCTAACCCCCATCTCTTGTTTTGACTCACTCTGGTCTCTACCCACCCAAACCAAACCTAAGGCTGTCTAGTCGATTCCGACTCATAGTGACCTTATAGGACAGAGTAGAACTGCCCCATAGAGTTTCCAAGGAACACCTGGTGGGGTTGAACTGCCAACCTCTTGGTTAGCAGCTGTAGTACTTAATCACTATGCCACCACAGTTTCCCTGCTCTCTGCAGTATCTACTTGTTCCTGCCTTTGGCCCTTCTTCTTCTCCTGATTCTCTCCATTACACATATACCAGGTCTCTGTCCTCGGGTAGAAATATATATATCCCAGGCCTTACCAAGATTATGTTAACTCATGAATCTGGTCAGCAATTACCTTTCCTATGGACATTTTTTTTTCCAGAAACTTTATTTGGGGGGGTGGGGGGAAGCTAACAAACCTTGCTAACTTGTTATAGGTTCCTGGTTGAGATCAGCTGCTAACCTAACAGTTGGTTATTGGAACTCACCCAGTGGCAATGAGGAAGAAAGGTCTGGTGATCAGCTTTCTTAAGGATTACAGCCAAGAAAACTCTGTGGAGCAGTTCTGCTCTGTAATACATGGGGTTACCATGAGTTGGAATCAACTAGATGACAACAGGTTTGGTTTTTGCCTTATAAATAAATTTATCTGCACATTGAGTTTTGATTTCAAATCCATAATTTATAATCCTAAATGAGTTCTCAAGGCTATTTAGAACAAAAAGTAAAAACAAGTGGAAAAAGATTGACTTGATTACTCCTCCTTCTTCTTGCCCTTTTAAAACCAGAGAAGAAAAGACTAAGGGTTTGGAAGAGAGCTGGTTAAGAGTTTACAACCTGCTGGTTTAATCTCTTCTGGTATGTGTAGGAGAATTAGTGGGTGGCAGGATCAAGTTAAACAACTGTAAGTCCCTGGGCAGATGAGGAAATAAGAGGACCTGTATAGGGTTGCTATGAGTCATAAGCGACTTGACAGTAACGGGTTTGTTTTGGTTTTATCATCATGATTATCATGGATATTTGAAGTGAAGCTAATCCAAGTTGTTGACTCACGTTGAGATGGTTTGCTTTAAGATTTTATCTACTCAGATGTGTTAGTTTTGATTTAGGAAATGAACTTCGGGAGCCTGACTCAGTATCATTTCTGTATAGAAGATTCCCTGCTCTGAATAATCCACTTTAACAAACTTCTGTGTGCTTCCTGTTTGAATAGGCGATTCTTACTAAACACAACAGATAATTTTTCTCTGGTCACTACCTCAGGTCCCAAGTTATACTCAACATATTTAGCTGATGCACTCTTACCATTATCTTAGATGGTATAGAAAGAGATGGATGGATGCATGGAAGGATGGTTAGCTGGAAAAATGGCTGGCTGGCTGGATGGATGGATGGATGGCTGGATGAATGGATGGATGGCTGGAGAGATGGATGGATGGCTGGATGGATGGCTGGATGGCTGGATGGATGGATGGATGGATGGATGGATGGATGGATGGATGGATGGATGGATACAAAAAAGAAAGAAAGAAAAGAGTGATGAAAGAAGGAAGGAAGGACAGGAGGAATGGGAATAGACAGATACTGTTGTATGCATCATGATTAATAAAAGTCTTTTTTATAACCTCATACACAATAATCTATATTCATGAAACTATTTTCTTACTGCTTATGAACTAGAAGTAGAGTCAAGAAAAATATTGGTGGTAGTGTAGAGCAGAACCCTCTAATAAGCAAGAGTATCTTCTCAAGATTCTCCCTACCATAATGTATTATTTTCCTTAGTATATTAGTCAGGGATCAGTTGAAAAGGAAAAACAAAATCTATTCTAGTTTAAATAGAAATGGATTTATTAGAGGAAGAAAAAAAATATTCTCTACAATTACTAAAGGAGATGAAGAAATAACTCTAGGATGAGTTTTCAAGGTTGACTTTCAAAATTGCAATGCAGGATGAGGAGCACAAGGTGTCTGTCTTGTTAAGGAGAATGCCATGATTAGGAAGCAACAGGTCTAGATCCACATCACCTCCATCACATTTAAAACCAGCAAAAATCAGCATCCTGTATGCCTCTCCTCTCTCCGTGTCCTTCCATTCCCAAATCCAAGTCTCAAATAAGTGCATCTAGTAGGTAGAAACTAAATCATATACGGACTTCAGCTGAAAAGAGTCTTGGAAATACAGCGTTCAGCATTCTAGCCTTTACTAGAAGTGGGTCAGAAGACAAAAATGAACAATTCATCACAATGTATCTTCTGAATCTTGCATTTGCTAAGTTATCTAAAGAGATATATTCTAACGCTAAGAATTCCAAGCCAACATGGCAGAAAGAATGAAGTTGAGACATTTTGGTGCAGGTAAGTTTTGGATGGTGTTTGAATCACTTTAGATATGAGTCACCAACTTCTGCCTTCTTTTAAAACAATTTCTGTGTTCAAGTGAAATAAATGGCTCAAGCAGTATAGACTCTATAGCTGATCTGTAAGTGTTTTGCCTGAGTCCCAGAGATAACTGTTCTAGTTATACGGCAGCCATTTCAAGAAGATCCCAGTGTCAACTTTTGTTATCCTGGAAAAAGCAAAGGTGATAAAGATTGTGCTTTTGCCTGTGCATGCTGTTATTTACTATACTATATTGTATTCTTAATCATATCCTATATATAGTTTTTAACATTTAGCTTAATATGGTGTGTCTAAACAAGAAATAATGGTCCCCAGCGCACATCCGTAACAGACTATAATGCAGAACTACTCCAGTTTGTCTATATTTCAGAAGGTTTAAAGACACAATTATTAATTAAGATATTGCCAGCGATAACCGCATACCTTCAGGTGTAAAATTCATGTGTCTCTGGTGTAGAGAATGTGGCTATCTTTTGTGTATATTTATTACACCAAATTTAATACTTATTTCTTTAGATCAGAAAATTCTGTTTTATTGGCTCAAGAAGAATTTGTATCTGAACTCTGTTATCAATGCTTGCCTACTTACTATGTTTGTCAATAGGGTTTTCTTGCACATAAAAAATTCAGTGAGGGAGACTATACAGAAGCCATGAAAGGAGTGTGCATGGTGGCTGTTTGCAGGATGAAACTTGTTCTTAGTTTTGTGGGTTGAGAAAGTTAATTTTGCCAGAAAAGTAATTCATTCATTTAATCAATGGTATTCAATAAGTGACCACAATATAAACACTGAAAAGTACTGAAAATAAAGAAATGAGTAAGATACTATCTTTAATCCCGGAAGTCTAGACTAGCGAGATGTCTAACAACTACCATCCAGTTTGGTAAGTGCTACTTTACAGAAAAATATGGGATCTTATTGCATGCCTTCTTTATGTATGATGTCCTTGATGTCATTCCACAACTTGTCTGATGTTCAGTCATTAGTGTTCAACGCATCAAATCTATTCTTGAGAAGGTCTCCAAATTCAGGTGGGATATACTGAAGGTTGTACTTTGGCTGCCTTGGACTTAATTTCATTTTCTTCAGTTTCAACTTGAACTTGCATGTGAGCAACTGATGATCTATTATGCAGCCGGCCGTTGGCCTAGTTCTGACTGATGATATTAAGCTTTTCCATTATCTTTTTCCATTTTTTTTTTTCCATAGATGTAGTCGATTGATTCCTGTGTATCTCTGGCAAGGTCCACGTGTGTAGTTGCCATTTATATCGCTGGAAAAAGTATTTGCAATGAAGAAGTCGTTGGCCTTGCAAAATTGTATCATGCGATCTCCAGCATCATTTCTATCACCAAGGCCATGTTTTCCAACGACCAATCCTTTGTTTCCAACTTTCACATTCCAACCACCAGTAATTATCAATGCATCCTGATTGCATGCTTGATCAATTTCAGACTGCAAAAGTTGGTAAAAATCTTCAATTTCTTTATCTTTGGCATTAGTGGTTGGTGCGTAAGTTTGAATAGTAATTTATTAACTGGTCTTCCTTCTAGGCATATGGATATTATCCTATCACTGACAGTGTTGTGCTTTGAGATACAACTGCATATATAGTTGTAAAAAGTATAGATAACATATTTATATTTGCCAATTCAACATTTGTAACTTGTATAATTCGGTGAACTAGATTGCATGTCAATCATGTTGTGCAACCACCACCAATATCCATTGCCATATTTTCCATCCTCATAAACAAAAACTCATTGCTAGCTACACAGGGATTTCCCTCTTTCCTCTTTTCCCCTGTCCCTGATAACCACTGTTAAATTCTGATCACTGTACATTTGCCTGTTAACTTTATATTTCTTAATGTCTCTCAAAGACCAGAAATTTTTTAATTTTGATGAAGCTTTTCATAGATGACTTAGTATATTGTAAGTGAAACATAATGCCATTTACAACTAAAGACAGTTTTACTTCTTCCTTTACAATCTGAATTCCTTTTCTTCCTCTTTCCTTATTGCAACTGGCTTAAATCTAGAGTACAATGTTGAGTAGAAGCGAGAAGTGTAAAGAAGCTAACCTTTTCCTTGGTCTTGGGGGTGGTGGTGGAAAGTATTCAGTCTTTCATCGTTAAGTACGATGATTTCTATGGGTTTTTGTAGATACCCTTTAACATGCTGAACATATTTTCTTTTCTTCCTAATTGTGCAGATATTTTTATCATGAATGTGTTAAATTTTGCCAAATGACTTTCTATATCTACTGAATGATCATATGGCTTTCCTCATTTATTTTCTAAATATGGTGAATTTTATCAGATTTTCTCTCTATCTTGGTTTTTAGCAACTTGACTATGGGAAGGTTTTGCTTTGTCCTGATACTGCTAGAAGTTCATTGGATTTCTTTGGATCTGTAGGTGAATATTTTCAACCAAATTTGGCCAGTTTCCACTCATAATTTTTTTCAATTTTTTTTCCTTCTTTTTTTTTTTTCCTTCATCTCTTTCTGGGACTCCAGATACATGTATATTAAATGGCTTGGTAGTGCCACTCAGATCTCTGTGACTCTATCAATTTTCATCAATATTTTTATTGCGATTCTTTGAATTGGATAATTTTTATTTATCTACCTTCAACTTCACTAATTCTTCTGCCAACTCCAAGGTGATACTGAGACCATCAAATAAATTTTTATTTAAGTTACTCTACTTTTTAGCTTTGAAATTTTCATTAAAAAAAAAAAAGTTTTCATTTCTCTGTTGCAGTTTTCTATCTGTTCCATCACTAAAAAAAAAAAAAACACCTGTTGCCATCGAGTTGATTCCAACTCATAGCGACCCTATAGGACGAGTAAAACTGCCCCATAGAGTTTCCAAGGAGCACCTGGTGGATTTGAACTGCTGGCCTTTTGGTTAGCAGCCGTAGCACTTAACCACTATGGCACCAGGGTTCCATCACTAGGGTCGTTTAAAAACTTATCTGTACATATTTTTAGCAGCTGTTTTGAAGTCATCCTTGTTTATTTTTAAATTGTGTCCCACAATTTTTTTTTTTTGCATGTCTAGTGAATTTTGGCTCAATATTATACATGATACGGTGTGCTCTTGACTCTTGAGGAGAGTTGACTTTTTTGTGGTTGTTCTAGTAGCAACTAACCTGCATAGGCTTAAACTCCAGCTGTCTTCCATAGAGTGTGTAGTAGCTAATATCTCTGCTCAGTTCTTAAATTTTTTATTTTAATTTTTTTATGTGCTTTAAGTGAAAGATTACAATTCAAGTCAGCTTCTCATACAAAAACTTATACACACTTTGTTATGTGACCTTAGTTGTTCTCCCTGTAATGTGACAGCACACTCCTCCTCTCTACCCTGTATTTTCCATGTCCATTCAATCAGCTCTTGTCCCCCTCTGCCTTCTCATCTCACCTCAGGACAAGAGCTGCCCACTTAGTCTTATGTATCTACTTGAGCTAAGAAGCACACTTCTCACCAGTATCATTTTATGCCTTATAGACCACTTTAATCTTTGAAGAGTTGGCTTCCGGAATGGTTTTAGTTTTGGGCTAACAGAAAGTCCAGGGGCCATGTCTTCTGGGGTCCCTCCAGTCTCAGTTGGAAATCAAAATTGCCACTCCTGATCTTTTTTGACTGTTGTTTGCTTGATATATTTTTTTGCATCCTTTGAGTTTTAATTTGTTTGTGTCTTTAAGTCTAAGGTGTGTCTTTTGTAGGCAGCATATAGAGGGATCGTGTTTTTTAAATCCATTTCTCCACTCTCTGTCTCTTTATAGCTGCATTTAGTCCATTTTCATTCACTGTAGTTATTGAAAGTATGAGTTTAGTGCTGTCGTTTTGATGTCCTTTTTCATGTGTCATTGACAGTTTCTTTGTTTCACTTACTTTTCTGTGCTAAGTCATTTTTCTTTATGTATTTTCATCTTTTTCATTGTTGCTGATTTTGTGTTTGCTGAGTCTTTACATTTTTCTTGTTTTTTAATTTGACCTGTAGGATTGGTAGCTTCCTTTGTGGTTACCTTAATATTTGCCCTTATTTTTCTAAGTTTAAACCAATCTTTTGTTTCTTTGTATCACCTTGACTTCCTCTCCATATGAAAGATCTATGACTACATTTTTTATTCCCTCTTTTTTGTCTTAATGTTGTCTCTGCTTCCCTGTTTTGAGTGTTTTAGCTTTGATTTATTTTTGTGATTTCTGTATCTGGGTTGCTCTGTCCTGTGCTCTAGTCTTAGGTTTTTGTCTCATGTTATTGATTTTCCAACTAGAGGACTTCCTTTAGTATTTCTTGTAATTTCAGTTTGGTTTTTGCAAATTCCCTAAACTACTGTTCAGCCGGAAATGTCCTAAGTTAGCTGTCATATTTGAGAGGCAGTTTTGCTGGATATATAATTCTTGGCTGGCAATTTTTTTTTTCCTTCAAGGATTTATATATGTCATCCCATTGCCTTCTTGTCTCATGATTTCTACTGAGTCGTCCTGGCTTAGTCTTATTGACTCTCCTTTGTAGGTGACTTTTTGTTTATCCCTAGCTTCTCTTAAAATTCTCTGTTGAGCTTTGGTTTTGGCAAGTTTGATTATAATGTCTTGGTGACTTTCTTTTGGGACCCACCATGTGTGGTGTTTGATAAGCATCATGGATAGATATCTTCTCATCTTTCACAATATCGGGGAAGTTTTCTGCCAGCAAATCTTCAACAACTCTCTCTGTATTTTCTGTTATCCTCGCTTGTTCTGGTACTCCAATTGCTTGTAGGTTACTCCTCTTGATAGAGTCCCACATAATTCTTAAGTTTTTTTTCATTTTTTTAAATTCTTTTATCTGATTTTTCTTCGAATATGTTGGTGTCAAGTGCTTTTTCTTCAGTCTTACTAATTCTGACATCCATGGCCTCAATTCTGCTCCTATGACTTTGAGTTTTCTAATTCTGAAATTTTATTGTTAATCTTCTGGATTTATGTCTGCTGTCTCTCTATGAATTCTTGCAGCCTATTAAATTTGTCATTATGCTCTCTCTAATTTTCTTAAGTTCCTCTGTTGCTTTATGTGTGTGCTCCTTGGCTTGTTCTGCATTTTGGCTGATCTCTTTCCAGATCTCTTGAAGAGATCTGTACACTAATCTTTTGTATTCTACCTCTGTTTATTTAAGAAATTCTCTTCATCTGGAAGATTTCTTGAATCTTTGTTTTGAGAGCTTGCTGTAGCCATCACGGTCTACCTCTTTATGTGCTTTGATATTGACTGTTGTCTCCAAGCCATCAATAAGTTTTTGTATTTATTTGTTTTATGTTTGCTTACTGTGTCTTAGCTTCTTGCTTTGTTTAGTTTTGATGGACCCAAATAGGCTGCTTGGGTGAGCTAGTTTGATTATTGAAGTCTTTGAAGCTCTAATATCCTTTCACAGTGATTAGAGCTGTTACTAGGTATGTGAGCCCACAAGTCCATTTGCTTTTCTAGTATGGATTCAGCTGAGGTGTTGAGGTAGTTGGTCACCAAGTACATGGTGCAGGCTCTTACCTACAGTCCTAGATAGGCAGGGGTGATTGGTGTAGGCACAGGTATCTAGCTGTAGTAGTGGGTCACATTCTGAGCAAGGTAGTGGGCTGACAGCAACTCCTTGAGTGTCTGTAAGGAAAGCTTGTGCCTGTTTCCTAGAGTGCATAGGTAAGTAGGTTTTGCAGCCAGACTATGGGCACCCAGTGTTGTTAGCTGTAAGGACTGGGAGGCACCACTTATTCTTGAACCCCTGTCACAGGTGGCTAGGTGGCATGGATGGAGCCATAAGTCCTCAGGCCCCTGATGTGGGTAGGTAAAAAAAAAAAAAAAAAGGACCCTGTTTAATAGGCAGAGCTGTGTCAAATGTCAAGAACCTGCCTCTCCACCATATAGCTGGAACAGTTGAAGTTAGACTTGAGGTATCCACCCTGTTATGCTGTGCTAATGAGGGCCTACACTGTTGAAATGGGCCCACAGAGGCCTATGCAGGGGTGAAAAGCATTCACAGTCCGTGGACCCCTTACACCTGTGCCTAGGCAAAGGAGTTATTTCTGCCCTGAGTTCCTGGCTTAGGGGGGCCAGCAGTATTTTTTCTCTGTTTGTTAAATTGTTTCCTTTCCAATGCCAGGAGAATGGCTCAGGATGCATGTCAGGTCTTACTTCCGGCCCAGGGGAAGCGGCAGCCTCTGAAGCTGGCTCGGACCTAGTGCAAAGCAGGAAGGGGGCAGGTAAGTGGAAGAGAGTTTTTTCCTAACGGGTGTTTTTTGATCCACACAGTAGGTTAGACACATGGCTTATCTTTAGCCAAACGAGGGCTGTTTTTTACTGATCCTGGAGGCATGAGTAGACTTTCCACCACTTAGTCTCTCCCAAGGTGGAAAACGTGTGCCACTGCTTTCCTCACTGCTGGTGTCAGCTGATTCTGGCCTGCATGGTGCCATTTCCCGCTGGGTCAGCTCTGGCAATTCCTCACTGCTTCTGAACCATCTTTTTCTCCCCCTGCCACTCAGTCCGATTCCTCAACTTTGCCTTTGATGTTCAGGGCTCCTAGAATGTCATATATAATCAATTCACCTTTTTTAGGGAGGGTCTTTGTTGTAAGAGGGTCCACGGGAAGCATTTGACTTCTCTGCCATCTTGGCCCCACCCCAGTTCTTACATTTTTAATTTCTAGTTCATCTTATTTTATTTATCTTGATGTCTTGGTGGTCTCCCCTAGGCTCGTTTAATTGGGGTCAGCCAAGGATTTGGGCAGAGTATATACTGCTATTTGGGGCTTCACCCTTTCTCTGTGATTTTCTTCCTTTTTGAAAATCCATCCTAAATTTCTGGCTTCTCTGCTAGCCTTCTGCTTTGTCTTCTGAAACATGAAGCCAATAAGGCTTCAATTTTATGCTAAGCTAGTTGCAAATGAGCTGTAAAATAAACTAAGTTAAAAGGAAAAAGATGAGGAAGAAGAAATATAGTGGAATGTCACTGATATCCTATCTAATTACTACCAGTTCTTAATTGTTTGTTTGTTTGTTTTCACCCGCCCACCTGAGATCTTTCTCTTACATGGGTAGTTTAGCAGTTAAACAGGGATTGCATAGAAGATACACAAATTTGGGGTCTCACTTCTTCTTTGGCTCACTTTCAGGAATTCTCTCTTAATTTTCCACCTTCACTTTCAGCATTAAAATTAATTTTATGCTGCCTTGAGTCAAATTGGTGAGACTGTAGTTTTTGACCACTGGGGCCATGAGGGTTGGCAAGTGCACTAGGGCAATAAAGACACAAATTTGGACTTTGTACCCTTTCTAGTTGAGATTTTTCAGGAGTAAACTCTGCTCTGGCTTCTTTCTGCTCCCAAATGTTTTCATATAGTTGTTTTTTAAAGTATATATTTCTCAATATTTTATGTTATCTGTGGGAGAGTTCACTAAATTATTTGACTTCCATATCTTTCCATTGCAGGAAGTTCATCTTTGGGATTTTTATATAAGAGAAATCATCTCCTTTTTTGTTTCAGCCAATGTTATTTTGAATTGCTGTCACTCACATATCTGAGGATTAAATAAATTACAATTTGCTCAGGACAGAATTGAACACGTAATAAGTGACTGCTGCTATGGATTGAAATTATGTCCCCCATGAAATGTGTGTCAACTTGGTGAGCCCATGATTCCCAGTATTGTGTTGTTGTCCAACATTTTGTGATCTGAGATGATTAACATATGTGTTGTAAATCCTAACCTGTATGATGTTAATGAGGCAGGATTAGATGCAGTTATGTTAATAAGGCAGGACTCACTCTAAATTCAGACTTCTAGCCTCTTACACTGTGAGAGAATAAATTTCTGTTTCTTAAAGCCAACCACTTGCGGTATTTCTGCTATAGCAGCACGAGATGACTAAGACAGTGATCAATATAAGTTAGCTACCATTATCATTATTATTAATATCATTTTATCCAAGTTCATGTACTACTTCTGCTCTACAGAGCCCAGCATTCTCTTTTAATCATTCAACAGATACCAAGCTTAGAAACTTTCCACGTGCTAGACTAGAACTACAAAGAAGATAGAGAACAAACCTGCCTGCAATCAAGTTAGAGTCTGGATAAGATAAATCATATAAATGATTATAATATGAAAAGATAACTGATAAAACAGATGTATGTTAAAAGGTCAGAAAGTGTGCCTAAGGGATTATGGGAAACAATTATGGAGGATAGGATGAGTTTACATGGAGGACAGAGACATTGTCAGATTCAGTATGTACTTCTTCTCATAGCCATCTGAACACTGTATGTTTTTGTTGCTGTTAGGTGCAGGCCAGTCAGTTCTGTCTCATAGCAACCCAATGTACAATAGAACAAAACATCACCTGGTCCTGCGCCATCCTCACAATCATTTTTATGCTTGAGCCACTGCCACAGAGTTCATTCCCACTCATGGTAACACAATGTGCGGCAGAGAAGAGCTATACTTCCTAAGGTTTTCAATGGCCAATTTTTTGGAAATAGATTGGTAGGCCTTTCTTCTGAGGACTAATCAACTTCCAGTCTCTGGGTTAGCAGTTAAGCTTGTTAACTGTTTCCACACCCAGAGATTTCCCTAACTCAAAATGCATAAAAAAAATTTTGTAAAACAAACAGTACTCTAATTTCAAGATGTTAGTTTGAACTGATTCTTCAACTGTAACTATCTCTTACCATTTTGGTTCTACCTTAAGTGTTTCATGCTTGTGGTCAGAAACAATGCTTTTTGTCAGTGAGACTAGATTTTTCCACTCAACTCTTTTATACCCCACACTGCATTTCAGGCAAACTATCTCTGGCTCATATTCAGTAAGTTCTCTCCAGTGTGCCCTTAAACTTAATATAAATCCTAGGACAGCATTTCTCAAGGTATTTCTGATAAAGAACTAGTGTGTGTGTATTGTGAGTGTGTGTGTGTTTAATCTTCAATCCAATACAGGTCAATACTTTTGTATGATGCTATAATATTAATTACTAGAAAATATGTCATTGATTTAGATGGTGTCAAACTGCTACAAAATTTTCTATGTGCTTATCCTAAATGTCAGTACTTAACTGGCCTGCAAGCCATACACTGAGTACCATAGCATTGCATATGCCCACAAAACCAGTCAGAAGAAGTGAGAGAAAAACCTTTACTACAGTGATGGCCCAGTAATCTGTGCTGTGGAGTCAGCACTGTTTTCAGCATAATTTCATGTGGCATCCTGTGTTTGATCTCACTGTAATCAAAAGTATCGTCGTTGAACTTGTTGCTATCCATCTGACACAGATGATGTCAAATCAATCTAGATTCATCTTATAATTAGACTGAACTTTGAGGCTTGTGTTGATCTTCTAAATGTTTGAGGTATCTGTGGGAAATATCCATATATTTTTTAAAATCAATATGCAGGGTATTCTGATTTGGCTCTCATGTTTATTAAGTGCAGAATGGTATTTTTCAAAAATATTTTATGATCACAGTATGAGAAACATTTCATTAAGCTATATTTGCATTAATTTAGTGGTTAATGGCATCTCAAATCAAGAGAGCTGGATGAGTTGAGACCTCAGAGGTCTTTTTTTCCCCCTGTTAGCAATGACATCTCCATTTCCTTGCTATAAAAATTTACTACAGGAAAGCATGTTCTCATTAAAGTAAATATATCTTCCCATTGGTTTCCAAGTTGGGATGTGAATGCCTATGAAAATAAGCAATTTGGAAGAATTCCCATAGTTTCTGTTACCACCATACATTGTTAAATAAAATAAAGTTCTCTTTTCTGTAATGTGCAACTTCAAACCAAAATCAGTAGATATTTCCTACTATGGCTGCCTCAAGTCCACTAGAGACAGATATCTTTATAGATAAAATTCAAAGTCCAGACACGGCCTAGAAGTGGCAATAATTTTTCAATCCTGACCAATTCACCTGGACAAAACACAGAGTAAAATTTGCATTTTAGATTCTGTTTAGATAGGGATAGTTTTGTCCTATTTGAATGCATTATAAAGATTGATTTGATGTTTCAGGGACTTAACAAAGTAAAGCTCACCTCCACTTCTCTAAGCCCCAAATTATAAACCCAGAAAGAATAGTCTGTTTTCCATGATTTTATTTTTTCAAGGATTTATGCTATGCACAGCCCGAGTATGATCAGAATTGGTTAGCTGACGTTTTCTTTGAAGGTCTGGGGTGGGTGATTGTCTTTGGTTGGTTGATAGCTATGTAGAAAGTACCTAGCCTTGTTTGTCTGCGTACGATTTGATGAGTTTATAGATTCTTTCCAACATGGGTAAGTCTAACTGAAGTTCCTAGAGTGCTTCATTGCTTCAACAAAAATTTATTGAACAGCTAATATTTACCAGAAACTGGAGACAGAGCAGTGAACAAAAACAGGCAATAAATCCTCCCCATCCCTAGCTTGTGGAGCTTACTTTTTAAGGGAAGTAAACTGACAAAAAGCATATCAATATGTACTAAAAATAAAGAAAAGGAGAATTAAGCCTGCTGAGTGTCTCAGTTATCAAGTGCTGCTGTAACAGAAATACCACAAGAAAAACCCTATGGGGCAGTTCTACTCTGTCTTTTAGGGTTGCTATGAGTCAGAATCCACTCAATGGCCATGGATTTTGGGCTTTTTTGTATGTCTAAGGATGCCCTGGTTGTCCAATGGTTAAGCACTCAGCCGCAAACCAAAAGGTTAGAGGTTGAAACCCACCCAGTGGTTCCAAGGGAGAAAAACCTGGTGATCTGCTCCCATAAAGATTACAGCCTAGAAATCCTTCTGAGGAAGTTCTACTCAGTCACATGGAGTAGCTCTGAGTCAGAATTGACTGGGCAGCACCTAACTACAATATATCTTTATAGCTCTATCTACCTATATAATTTATTCTTGTGAAAAAAACCTTTTGAGGATTATTGCCATTTTGCACACTAGGACACTGAGGCATAGAGAGGTAACATAGCCAGCTGAAGACATTATTTCTAAATTCAGTGACACACTTCATAAGTCACCGTTTAGATTTAGCAGTTATAAATACATAAAAGTATTTTACGATATTATGTACTAATGACTACTAAATGGAATGGAGCACTGCCATCTCTTGCTAATTGAGAACAGTGCAGTAGAATCAATTTAATCCATTTCCAAAGAAATGTGGCAGGTTAGAATCTAGTTCTCGTGCTCACATTTAGATTTGGTAATATTTTTATTACAACTTTCATAACTTGGCCTAACTGTATACTAATTGTTTTAATCACTACAACTTCAAGCTATATGAACTACTTGGCCATAATTAAGCAATACGACGAGACAGGCAGTGCCTTTCAGGATGATTATAGGATATTATAATTTCATAATAAACTCCAATGATGTTCTATCTTAATTATGCACATTCATAGATTCTGTGCACATTTAATTATCTGCTACATTGATATTTCCATAATTTTTAAACAGTTCTGCTTGAATATAGCTAGTGCTCAAACATAAATTCACTAATGGGGCATAACAAACAAGTTATCTCTATACATTATAATGGAAACCATCCATTTATGTACGTCATTTTTTTATGTTATATAGGTGTACTTTTAGATTACTAAATCTTATAGATACATGAAAACGTATTTATATAGATTTAAAAGATAAATTCTCATCTACTTCAGCAGTCTGGCAGATATTGTAGTAGGATTTTGAATAAAATAATTATGTATAAACAATAAAATATAATTTATTTGCCTTTTTTTCAGAGAATTAACTACTTATATGGGTAATAAAGACTAAATTTAAGGGTACATTATATAGTAGAACAAATCTGTTCTAAAAATTTTAACTATAAAACGTTTAAAAAAGATGTTAAGTCTCTCTCTCAATGAAATAAATATTCCCTAGATATTAATCTCCTTCAAAATATCTCTAGAAATTTGTATTAAGCTTGGTAAAGTAGAAGTCAGTGAAAAAGAGGAAGGCTCTCAATGAGATGAATTGACACAGTGGCAGCAACAATGGACTCAAGCATAACAATGATTCTGAGGATGGCGCTGGATCGGGCAGTGTTTTGTTCTGTTGTCCATAGGGTCGCTGTGAGTCAAAACCGACTGGATGGTACCTAACAACAACAACATTTGGAGAAGTGTTAAAGATGAAAACTTGGTTTCACCTAAATAAATTTTTCAAAATTAGAATGATAGATCTCTCTCATTTTCAAGTAATTTCTCTTTCCCGTCTCCCATTCCAAATATCCATTAACTCAATCAACCTTTTCTTTTTAAACATTTGAAAATATTCAATTCCCCCCTCAAGTTTGCTTGCCATATTACTAGTTCAAATTTCTAAAAAAATCTTTTTTAACAGGTAATTTTTTGCAATAGCCTATTAACTGGTGGTCCCTTTCTCACAGCTTTCAAATTCATTTGCTATAAACTAAACCCCATTGCCATCAAGTTGATTCCAATTCATAGTGACCCTATATGAGTCATTTGCTATACCAAATGCCTATTTCGGAAACCCTGGTGGCATAGTGGTTAAGAGCTATGGCTGCTAACCAAAAGATCAGCAGTTTGAATCCACTAGGTGCTCCTTAGAGACCCTACAGGGCAGTTCTACTCTGACCCATAGAGTCCCTATGAGTCAGATCGGCTCAATAGCAAGGAGTTTTTTTTTGTTGTTGTTGTTGTTATGTCTATTTCATACCAAAAATACCTCTCTCTCTCTCTCCTTTGCTCTCTTTTTTCTCTGTCTCTCTCACACAAGCACACATGCACATGCATAAACATACATACATATACGTGTATTAGCTGGAATTCTAATACAAGGAGAATTTCCTACTCCAATTGATTAATTTACCTCAGTATGGATTTATGGATTCCTCTCCAAAAAAAGGATTGTACCATATTACATGGTCACAGCATTACATGGAACTGCGTGGTTCTTAGAGACTCGCCAGTAGAAAGTGTCGTTATTCTCTTAAATGTTCACCAATTTGATGGGTGAAAAATACCTCAATGTTTTAATTTCCATTTTTCTAATTATAAATGAGGTTTAATATACTATACAATGTTCATATATAAGGGCATTTTTACATGTTTTTCTTTTAAATTGTGTTCTTGTTTATTTCTAGACTTTCTATTCTGTTCTAATAAATACTTTGTCTTTTCATATGTCAGTATCACAATGTTTTAATTATAGAAATTTATAGTATATTTTACAGTCTGGTAGGATTAGACTCCTTCAGAAGTTTCCTTTTTTAGTGTTTTCCTATCTTGGAAGTTTGCTTTGAAATGAACTTGTTAAGCTCCACAAATAAAGCTTGTTGCTTTCTCATTTCGATTGTATAATATTTATAATTAACTTAAACAAAACTGACAACTTTGTGAAGGGCTGAGGGGCCTCCACTCAGAATCTGGAGAGTGTGGCCAATATCTAGAGTTTGAAGGGCAGGGCGATTGTGTAAATTGTCTGAGAACAGAGGATTATTTTCACAGCCTTGAGGCTAATATAACGTGTTCTGCTGACTTACTTGGTGCCTGTTATTCCTTCTTTCCCTCCAGTTTCTCCCATTTATAATGGAAATGTCTAGCTTGTGCCTGTTCTGCCATTGTACATTTGGAAGCAGATAACTTGTATTCTAGATTTCTCAGATGAGGAAGAATTTTTGGGTTTTAGACTTGGAGTTGATTTAAGACTTTTGCTATAATATAATGGGTAAATATGTTTTACATGTGGCAAGGACATGAATTTTTGGGGACCAATGGGTGGAATGTCATGGATTGAATTGTGTCCTCCCAAAATATCTGTCAACTTAGCTGGGCCATAATTCTCAGTATTGTGTAACTGTCCACCATTTTATTTGATTGTCCATCATTTTGTGTGATTTTCCTATATGTTGAAAATTCTATCACTAGGATGTAATAAGTTGGATTAGTGGCAGTTATATTGATGAGGTCTGCAAGATTAGGTAGTGTCTTAAGCCAATCTCTTTTGAGATATAAAAGAGAGAAGTGAGCAGAGAGAAAGGGGACCTCATACCACCGATAAAGCAGCTCCAGGAGCAGAACAAGTCTCTTGGACCTGAGGTGCCTATACTGAGATGTTCCCAGACCAAGGGAAGACTGATGACAAGGACCTTCCTCCAGAGCCGACAGAGAGAGAAAGCCCTCCCCTGGATAATGCCCTGAATTTGGACTTGTAGCATACTAGACCGTAAGAGAATAAATTTCTCTTTGATAAAGCCATTCCCTTGTGTGATTTCTATTATAGCAGCACTAGGTGACTAATAAGACAGTTGACACTGAGTAGGCTCCGACTCATGGGAACTTTGTTTATAACAGAACAAAATGTACCTGGTCCTGTGTCATCTTCATAATAATTGGTATGTTTGAGTCCATTGTTGCAACTATTGTGTCAATCCATCTCATGGAGGTTTTTTCTTTTTTTCACTGACCCTGTACTTTACCAAATATGATGTCCTTTTCTAGCAATTAGTCCTTCCTGATGATGTGTCCAAAGTAAGCAAGACTATTCTTGACATTTCCTATAAATGGAAAAATACATGTGTGGCTTTTTGAGTCTAGATTCTTTCACTTATGATAATATTTTCAAGATTCATCCACATTGTAGAACGTATCAGTACTTCATTCCTTTTTTTGGCTGAATAACTTCCCTTTTTATGGATATACCACATTTTCCCCATTCATCAGTTAATGGAAATTTAGATTGTTTCCATTTTGGCTGTCATGAATTATGCTGCTAAGGACATTTGTGTACAAGTGTGGATGTGGACACATTTCAGTTCCCTTGTTTACACTCCTAGGAGTAGAATCGCTAAGACCTATGAAAACTCTATGTTTAACTTTTCGAGAAACTGTCAAACTTTACAAAAGCAGCTTCACAAGTTTATATTCCAACCAGCAAAGCACAGGACTCCAATTTCTCCATATCCTCACCAAATTTATTCTCCTTCCCACTTTCTCTCTTTCTTCTTCTTCTTCCATTTCTAATTGCATTATTTCTACTGAGTTAAAACATATAAGACTTAACATATTTATTCTACCACCCTAATCTCCACCACTGTCTTTGTTTTAGATCTAAAATTAATTATAATAAATCTCACCAACTGGCTTTTTTGCCCCCTGGATTTTTTTTATTCTACTCTTGATTGCCTCAAATTTGTTTTCTAGGGCAGAATTTCCTGAGCTTTTTTATGTTTAAAACGTCTTCTTCTTCTTTTTACTCTTTCTATTTCTCCTTCTTTTTAATAAGATTGATTATTGAAAGTCAAGTTAGCTAGATTTAAAACAAAACAAAGCAAACAAAAAAAACTTTGAGTTTCATTTCCATTCCTTGATGAAAATGCTTCTCAATAGAACATTGCTTTGTGTGTTGAGTATAATGAGTCAGATAATAGTCTATATCTCTTGTTATAAATTATGTGTACTTTTTCCTGGGCATCTTAATGATTTGTTCATCTTTAGAGCCTTGCCTAATAGTTTTACTAAAATATATCCCAAAATTGATTTTTATAGGTCAATTCTCCCTGGTGTTTCTTGACCTTTTTAATATGAGATTGAGGTTTTCTTCTATTTTTGGAAAAAAAATTCTTGGATTTTATTCATTAAGTATTAGTTCTGCCTTGTTTTTCTTCCTCAGTGGTGCCAATTATACATAAATTTGATTTTCTTTGCATAATTTCTATTTCAAAATTTCTCTGAAATCCTTTCAATTTTTTTTCTTTAGCTTATTTTTTCTGTATTTTGTCAATATCTCTAATTAACTTTTCTTTCATATTTCTTCTTGTTTAGTACCTGGTTGTTTAATCTTTATTTCTGATATGATTTTGCCTTTTTCTTCAATTTTACTCTAATTTAGTTAGCCATCATCTTATTTCTTTCTGTTTTGTTTGTTCTTTTCCACTATTTAAATCTCTGACTAAATGTGTGTGTGCTTTCGTAACTTAAAAAAAAAAAACTTGTTAGAGGATATTTAAACTCAATTTGAGTACTAAGTTATACCTTTCTTCTACTTTGCTGTTGTCTTTTGGGGAGGAGTTTGTATAACTTGGATTGAATTAATTCTCCTCTTCTGTTTTATTTTTATAATAATTTTGAACAGGTGAAGATAGCTGTTATCATAGCATATCTATACACAGAACTGATGGTCTTGGATGAGTTATACAATTTCTAGTGCCACAAATGGTTAAGCACCCAACTACTAGCCAAAAGGTTGTCTGTTTGAACCCACTCAATGGCACCTCGAAAGACAGCCCTTGTGATCTGCTTCTGTAAGGGCACGGCATTGAAAACTCTACGAAGCTGTTCTACCCTGGACACATGTGGTCTCCATGAGTAAGAATCAACTTGAGAACAACTAACAATAGCTCTCTCTCTCTCTCTCTCTATACACTCTACCATAGAATTTCTCTTTCTGATAGTTTTTATTATTATTATTATTTTGATTAATTTTAGTCTACTGTAGCTGTACTTTCTTCTATGCAATATTTCCTAATAACCCTTTTTCATACAAAGGAATATATTGGGTATATAAGAGATAGCTCATTGGGATTTAATGCTTGTTTTATTCGTGTGAAAACTTGGAAGTTTGGATATTTCCTGTATACTTGTTTTACTTAGGGCATGGGCTTTGTGTAGCAGTATCTGTTCTTCTTGCTAATTTATTTCAGGGAGGATATATTTGAGATTTAAATTTATGGAGATGACATTACTTAAGCTATTATTTTCCCACAGGATCAATTTCAATCATTTTTTTCAAGTATTTATTTCTTTACTTATTATTTACAAATGAAAAGCAAATATGAGTATGATAAAGAATAATATTTTTTTTTTTTTTTTGTCCTTTAGATTTCATAATTTATCAGTAACTGTGGGTATCAACAAAGAGCCCTGATGGTACAGTGGTTAAGCATTCTACTGCTAACCAAAAGGTTAGCAGTTTAAACCCACCAGCAGTTCCACAGGAGGACCTGGAGATCTTTACAGTCTAGGAAACCATATGGGGAAATTCTACTGTGCCCTATTGGGTCACTATGTGTCAGAATCTACTCAAGGGCATACAACAACAACAGCATGGACATCAACTACTGTAACATCTGTGGTACTAAATCAGAGATGTACACAAAGTATTAGGGTAACATAGGAGAAATTAGTTTTTCCATCAAAATGTAAAAAATGCGGCCAAGTAATTTTTGTTCTCATATTTATTAATTTTGAGTTACTGTTCAACTTTGGAGTCCTGGTGGCACGGTGGTTAAGAGCTACGGCTGCTAACCCAAAGGTCAGCAGTTCGAATCCACCAGCCACTCCTTGGAAACTTATTGGGGCAGTTTTATCCTGTCCCATAGGGCTGCTATGAGTAGGTATTGACTCGATGGCAACAAGTGTGTGTGGCATGTGTATGCTAACTTTATCTCCCACTTTTTCCCTAAAAAATAAAAACAAAAAATCAATACAAACAACCGATTTATTTCTTGTGTGAACATTTCTGAATTTATATAGCAAATCAAAAAAACCCAAATCCATTGCTGTCAAGTCAATTCCCACTCATAGCAAGCCTATAGGACAGAGTAGAACTACCCGATAGGGTTTCCAAGGAGTGCCTGGTAGATTTGAACTGTTAACCTTTGGTTAGCAGCCATAGCTCTTAACCACTATGCCACTGGGGTTTTCTTTATACAATAGAGGAGTGTAACAATATTTTTAAATCCTTGTAACTTCTCCATCCAGAAAAATCCATTAACGGTTTTGTTTACTCTTACAGTCTTTGTTCTAGATAAAAAGATACGAATAGAATGAAAAAAAAATAGAAAAAGAATGAAGAAGAGAAAGACAAGAAGATAAAAGAAAGAAAAAAAGCAAAATTGGGCTGATGGTATACATAGTTTTATAGCATATATTTTTCACTTAGTAATTTGTGAGAATTTTCTCATGGCTGGTAACTTGAAAGGAATGTCATAGAAAAGTGTATCTGTTATAATTGTGTTTGCTTTAAGCAATATGACTAACTGGAGCTTAAACTGATGGTAGTTTATTTTTCTCACATGATGAGAAATTCTGAAGCACGCTATCCAGAACTGGTGCAGTTGTTTAAGGATGTCATCATGTACCAGATCTGCTCCGCAATCTTTATTTTACTACTCTTAAAGGTCTCATGCCCACATTGAGGCAGGAATAAGGGACAAAGGGCTAAATGTTGAAGGGTACAATATGGCAATATTTGCCTTTTAAAAACTTTCCCAAAGGAAAATTTTCCCAGAGACCTGAGAATATTTAGCTGACGTCACCTTTACTAGAACAGTCACATGGCTGCCATTAGATATTAGTGAGGCAAAGGAAGGTCTTTTTTTTTTTTTTTTTCTTCTGCCTAGGCATGCTGTCTCCTTAGAAAAATAATCTGAATTTTGTTGGCTATGAAGAGGTGGAGAATGGTGACATACAGACAACCAACAGTGCCTTACACAGTGGGATTTATTAATTTAGTAGGAGGTTGGAATCAGAACTGGTTCACTTCTGTTGTTAGTTGCCATTTTGTTGGCACTGACCCCATGCACAACAGAAGGAAAAGTTGCCTCATGCTACAACATCCTCAGAATCACTGGTATTCTTATGTCCATTGCTGTGCCCACTGTGTATTTTGATTACCTTCTAGCCTAGGAGGCTCATCATCCAGAGCTATATTAGACAATATTCTGATGTGATCCATAGGGTTTTCACTGGCTAATTTTCAGAGGTAGATTGCCAGGCCTTTCTTCCCAGTCAGGAAGCTTCGCTGAAACATGTCCACCATGGATGATCCTGGTGGTTCTTGAAATACCAGTAACATAGCTTACAGCATCATAGCACCACGAAAGACACCACATCACAACAAACTGACAAAGGAGTGGTAGAGTTCTCTTCTAAGAGATACTTAAATATCAGTATTCTTATTTGATTTTTCTTTACCTAAACAATAGTGGTTCTTATTTTCAGTACCATCTATTTAGCCTTTAACATTTAAAGACTTTATGATTTGGTTTTTAAGGTACTCTTTGTATCTCCCCTAGCTGGAATGTAGTAATGTTGGAATAAGAAAGCAGACCACAAAACAAAGTCAAATGTGACTCATTCCCATTTAGTGATGCTTATACATTCAATAAAAGGAGTTCCCTTTATTGTTTCCTTAAGATGAATGAGTAAGTTGCTTGAGAAAATCCATGTCTCTTGGGCTGGTGATAAGAGAGTGTGCACAGAACCAGGGCTAATTCCCTTTTGTGGTTCCCCTCTACTCAGATTAATCAGTTGCCATTGCTGGTTGCTACTCCATACTCATTGTTCTGGATTGAATTCTGTCCCCCCAAAAATGTGTGTCAATTTGGGAAGGACATGATTCCCAGTATTGTGTGATTGCCCAACATTTTGTCATCTGATGTGATTTTCCTATGTGTTGTAAATCCTACCTCTATGATGTTAAAGAGTCAGGATTAGGGGCAATTATGTTAAAGAGGCATGACTAAATCTACAAGATTAGGTTATATTTTGAGTCAGGGTCTTTAGAGCTATAAAAGAAATAAGTGAGCAGGGAGATTCAGGGACCTCATACCACCAAGAAATTAGTTCCAGGAGCAGAGTGCGTACTTTGGACCCAGAGCCTCTGCACTGAGAAGCTCTTAGACAAGGGGAAGATTGATGAAAAGGGCCTTCCCCCAGAACTGATAGAGTGAAAAAGGCTTCCCCTGGAGCTGGGGCCCTGGTTTCAGACTTCTAGCCTCCTAAACTGTGAGAGAAGAAACTTATTTTTGTTAAAGCCATCCACTTGTGCTATTTCTATTATAGCAGCGCCAGATAACTAAGACACTTATCTTCCTGAGTTCAAAACAAGAATATAGATAAGGGAGATCATAAGACCAAAAGGGAATAGACATTGTTTTACTTCCTCTGATAAGGGGTACAGCACCAAGAACAAATAAACTACAAAAAAAAAAAAAAACACTAAGGATCAAGTGTCTCGTACTTTATAATCAGTTCGTCCCAATACAGCACATCGATCACACTAAGTTTAAACATTTAAGAGTGAGGCCCCATTAAAGGCAGTTCTTGTATTCTTCATCAGTGCCTCATAGAAGGTCTCACATACAGTATTGTTAGGTGCCATTGAGTTCATTCTGACTCAGAGCAATCGTATGTAGAACAGAAAGAAACTGCCTGGTCCTGTGCCATCCTCACAATCATTGTTATGTAGCAGCCATCTGGTTGAGGGTCTTCCTCTTTTTCATTGACTCTCTATTTTACCAAGCATGATGTCCTTTTCCAGGGACTGGTTCCTCCTGAAAACATTTCCAAACTAAGTGAGACAAAATCTTGCCACCCTTGTTTCTAAGGAGCATTCTGGCTGTCCTTCTTCTAAGGCAGATTTCTTTGTACTTCTGGCAGTCCTGGTATAGTCAATATTCTTCACCAACACCACAATTCAAAGGCATTAATTCTTCAGTCTTTCTATTCATTGTATTGCTCCCACATGCATATGAGGCGATTGAAAAAACCAAGTCTTGAGTTAGGTATACCTTAGTCCTCAAGGTGACACCTTTGCTTTTTTAACACTTCAGAGAGGTCTTTTGCAGCAGATTTGCCCAGTGCAATACTTGATTTGATTTCTTGACTCTGTTTCCATGGGCGCTGACTGTGGATTGAAGTAAAATGAAATCATTGACAACTTCAATATTTATCTGTTCATCATGATGTTACTTATTGGCTTGGTTGTGAGGATTTTTTTTTTTTTTCCGTGTTGAGGTGTAATCCATACTGAAGGTTGTAGCCTTTGATCTTCATCAATAAGTGCTTCAAGTCCTCTTGGCTTTCAGTAAGCAATGTTGTGTCATCTGCGTATCTCAGGGTGTTAACGAATTTTCTTCCAATCCTGATGCCACATTCTTATATAGCCCAGCTTCTTGGATTATTTGCTCAAAATACAGATTGAATAAGTATGGTGAAAGGATACAATGCTGATGCATACATTTCCTGATTTTAAACCATGCAGTATCCCCTTGTTCTGTTCAAACAACTGGCTCTTGGTCTATGTACAGGATTCTCATGTGCACAATTTAGTGTTCTGGAATTTCCATTCTTTGCAATGTTATCCATAATTTGTGATGATCCACACAGTCTAATGCCTTCGCATAATCAATAAAACATTTTTTTTTAAACATCCTTCTGGTATTCTCTGCTTTCAACCAAGATCCATCTGACATCAGCAATGATATCCCTCCTTCCACATCCTCTTCTGAATTCATCTTGAATTTCTGGCAGTTTTTTGTCGATGTACTGCTGCAACATTTTTTTTTTCAATTATTTTGAGCATAATTTTACTTGAATGTGATATTAATGATATTTTTAAATAATATTCGCATTCCATTGGATCACCTTTCTTTGGAATAGGCTCATGTATGGATGAAGTATAAAGCGTAAATGTGAACTAAACAAGCACATATAGTAAGTGCTCCATGAATATTTCTTCAATTTTATTATAAAATGAAGATTAAAGATATTCTTTTATACTGGATGACTCAAGTATAATAATATTTTAGGATGAATAACAAGTAGTAATTAGCAGAAAAATTCAGTTGGGAAATCTATTGCATGGAAGAAAGTGATCAAAAGATATATTAATGAAGATACAAAAACTGTTGAGTTCAACAAATCCTAATAAGAGAAAGTCAGATGTTAGGAATAGAGAAAGACAAAACAAGCATAGGAAGAATCAGTAAAGAGTTTTCCACTTTTTTTTTTTTTTCTTTGATTATTGGTATTTTATTTTTAATTACCAGTGTGAGGGTAGACAGATATAGTAGCACTCTCACCAAGTGGCTTAAATTAAAACTGTGCTGCCCATATTACACCATGTCTGCATTGTCCTGATAAATTGATCTCCCTCTTCCCAGTAATAGGCATGATGATTATGACAGGAAATATTCTAAGATGTCTCCCAAGATTCTCGTTCCTTTTTACAGTTCCCTCCCCTTGAGGGTGGGAAGAATCTTGATTCCTGTGGGATATCATTCATATATTAGATTGTTTTATGTATGACAAAAGGAACTGTCAAGATATAATTAAGGTCTCTGATCAGTTGACTTTAGTTAGTCAAGATGGAGATTATTCTGGGTGGGTCAAGCATAATCAGGTGAGCCTTTAAAAGAAATAGGAAGCAGAAGAAAATTCTCTCCTTCTTGCCTGAAAGAAGCAAACTCCCATATGCTGTATAGGACTATATGGCAGGTGATAGTGAGCAACCTTTAGAGGACAAGAACAGATGACTAACAGCATAGTGAGGAACTCAGTTATACAAATGCAAGAAACTGACTTCTACCGACAATCAGTGAGGTTGGTGAAGGAAGGACCCTGAACTTCAAATGAGATCACAGCCCCAGGTGGCACCTTAATTTCAGTCATTTGAGACCCTAACCTGAGAACCTAGCTAATCAACCGCTGGAGTTGCTATGAGTTGGAACCAACTTGATGGCACTTAACAACAACAAAGTGTCAGAAAGGAGCCCTAGTGGCACAGTGGTTAAATACTTGGCTGCTAAGCAAAAGGCCAGTGGTTCAAATCTACCAGCCACTTCACAGAAAAAAGATGTGGCAGTCTACTTCCATAAAGGTTACAGCCGAGAAAGCCCTGTGAGACAGTTATACTCTGCGCTACAGGGTCGCTATGGGTGGGAATAAGCAACAGTTTAAAGCATAATAAAATTCTTTTGTTTTAAACGGTTTGTGATAATTTGTTGTACACCAATAGAAAACTAATACAATAATGAAGAAAAACCAATTTAAATACAATAAAACAAAATTAGAGGTAGACCCCATGTGTGCCTTTATCTCTTCTTTGGAAAAAGACACAAAGAAAAATTTAGAAAGTAGTGGTGTCACAAAATGGTAAATTCATGAAAGGAAAGAAATTTATGCGAAAGGGCTAACTTTGTATACCCATTAGAATATCCACGTACAGGCTAAGCATTGTGTCTCCCATTGTCTCTGGCTAGGTCAGTGTAGATGAAACATCTTATCATTGCATATATCAATCATCTTGCCTAATCTACTCATCAACATTTTTACCTAAAAGGTAGGAAATTGTAGAAGCATTCACTCTTGGAATGCCACGTACCTTGATTTGGTTTTCACTATCCAAATCGTTATTTATAATACTTTCCTCCTTTTGCTATTTCTCAGAAAGTTTGAGGGTAGGGCAGAGTAACAATATAATGTACAGTCACACACACACACATACACATATCACTGTAAATGAGTATAAAATGTGCTGTAAGAGCATAGGTGTTTCTATTAAGAATGCAGTTTATGCTCTCTTTTCCTCTTTCATGATTTGATTAACATTCATCTGCTCCCTAGGCATTCATCAAAAGGTTTATATCATATTCTTTATGGGTTTCTGATGCAGACCCCTTTCTTTGACAAGAGATGGTAAGAATTAAGAAAGTATTTTTTTTTGTCAATAATAAATCTAATACGTTCTTTAAAAGGGAGACCGATTTGACTAAACATATATGGAATAAAGGAAATGTGTCAGGTAATTATGAGGAAAAATAGAGCTATAATTTAAGGTATATTAACTAAATTATGGGCTTTCTTTCTTGTCAAATTTATTACAACTACCTCATAAATTTATAGTCTCTAATGTGCCTCAAGCCACAGCCTCTTGTCTCTAACCATATGACCTTAAGACCATGGACTCTGAAGCCAGACTCCCTGGGCTCAGATCCTGGATACATTATGTACTTGTTTTGTAGCCTTGAGTGAGTTAGTTTTTCTTTTTTTTAACCTCTGTGCTAATAGTACTTAGGGTATTGTGAGAGAGACAGAGAGAAAGAGATAAAAAGATAGCTATAGATAAATTTGCTCAAGACCTGACACCTAGCAAACCTGTCATCTGGCAAGAATAGAGTATGTCTATTTCAAGTCTGCATTCTTCTAAACTGGGCAGTAACCTTAGAGTCAGGGTTGGGAACTTCAGGTTCCACTGAGAGATGAATCTGAGCAAAAATCCCATTGATAACCTGAACATCATAAGCCCCTACTCTGAACCAGTCAAAAACAAAGGTATTATGTCTCCAGGAAGTAGTGTTATTTCATAAGTAGTGCAATAATCCTTGAAAAGTCTGGTTATTTCCTTATCCCCAATGCTTACTCACCCTGGTAAATATCTAGAGTTCCCCTTGGGGAAGACACAGAGAAAGATACATACATTTTGTTGTATAACAGGGTCCTTCCTCAATGAGATGAGTCTTCCCTTCATCCAAAGCATTCTAGGCCTATAATACGACTTAATTCTGGGAATTGTGATTTAAGTCAAACTTTTTTTATGTCTACTAAATCTAGAGCTTTTCCACTTATACAAATCAAATAATCCTTTAACATACTGATCCTGTATTTTGATCGCAGGGAGTATGTATCATCAAATTAAGGAGCCCTGGTAGCACAGTGGTTAAGCACCTACTGCTAACTGAGAGGTCAGTAGTCTGAACAAAACAGCTGCTCTGCAGGAGAAAGATGTGGCAGTCTGCTTCTGAAAAAAATTTACAGCCTTGAAACTATAGGGGTAGTTCTACCATGTCCTGTGGAGTACTGATGGCATAGTGGTTATGTGATACAGCTGTGAATCAAAATGTCAGCAGTTTGAATCCATCAGTTGCTCCTTGGAACCCTATGGGGTAGTTCTACTCTGTCCTTTAGGGTCACTGTGGATCAGAATCTACTGATGGCAACAAGTTTGGTTTTGGTTTTTATTTATTTTTTTTTATGAGTTGGAATCAACTCAGCAGCAGTGGGTTTGGGTTTTGGGGATGATCAATTTAAAAGGAACCCTGGTGGCACAATGGTTAAGCACTTGGCTGCTTACTAAAAGGTTAGCAATTCAAACCCATCTAGTGGTTCCATAGGAGAGAAGACCTGGCAATATGCTTCCATGAAGATTACCACCTAGCAGTCTCTATGGGGCAGTTCTACTCTGTCATATGGGGTTGCTATGAACTAGAGTTGACTGGACACTACCTAACAACAATATTGTCAACTAGCCAATACCAAAGATCTTTACAAATTTGATGGTTAAGATTGTGTGTCAGCTTGGCTGGGCCATGATTCTCAGTGTTTATATGTGATCACTCCCATGATTGAATCTGCTGTGAGTAACCAATCAGTTGAAAGGGAGTTTCTTTGGGGTAGTGGCCTACCTTCAAACATAAGCAGACATTCTCACTTTTTTGCTCACTCTGGATCCTGCAGCTGCCTCTTGTTGGTCTGATCTCTGGCTCTTGGGACTTGAGCTATAGGCTTATCTGCAGATCTTGGAATTTGTCCAATTTCACAGCCTGAGAGTGGGAGCCCTGCTCTCTGACCTGCCAATCTTGGGTTCGCCAGCCCCTGTAGCTACCTGAATTGAGAGAAAGCCTCCATCCTGACATACTTACTTGGGACTTTTCAACCTCTACAATCATGTAAGCTGTTTCCTTGATATAAATCTCTCTGTGTACACATTTTTTCAATCGCATCATATGCATGCGAAAGCTGGACAATGAATAAGGAAGGTCGAAGAAGAACTGGCACCCTTGAATTGTGGTGTTGGTGAAGAATATTGAATATACCATGGACTGCCAAAAGAACGAACAAATCTATCTTAGAAGAAGTACAACCAGAATGCTCCTTAGAAACAAGGATGGTGAGACTGTGTCTTACATACTTTGGACATGTTGTCAGGAGGGATCAGTACCTGGAGAAGAACATCATGCTAGGCAGAGTACAGGGTCAGCAGAAAAGAGGAAGACCCTTGATGAGGTAGATTGACACAGTGGCTGGAACGATGAGCTCAACCATAATGATTGTAAGGATGGCGCAGGACCAGGCAGTGTTTTGTTCTGTTGTGCACAGAGTCGCTATGAGTTGGAACTGACTCGATGGCACCTAACAACAACAACATGTATACATTTATACTTTATTGCTTTTGCTTCTCAGCCTAAGACACAGATCAAGCCATTCCAATCACTCCTTCAGCTCTGCTGTCCATTACAGTAACTATGATGCCACTTGGCCCCTGACAATCTGGGATCCCATCAGCCCCACTGCATTCAAGAATCCCAGTTGATGGCAGCATTTCTGTTGTTGTTTGACTACAGAGAAGATCGACACCGAGCTCTTTAAGAATTCAGGGGCTCCCCACCCCAATTTTTATTTCTCACAGCCTTGGTTAAAGAGAATTCTCTCTCGACCTCTAGAAGAACTCAAAACGAACAAACAGAAATAAACACCAGTTGCCATGAAGCCTATTTTGACTCATGGCAATCCCACGCATATCAGAATAGAACTGTGGCGATAGAGTTTTCTTTTCAGTGGTTGATTTTTTAGAAGTAGATCATCAAGACTTTATTCCTAGGTGCCACTGGGCAGCCTGGAACCACCAACCTTTCGGTTATCAGCAGATTGTATTAATTGTTTACACCACTCAGGGACTCCAAATCCTCTCTAGCATTCCTATATTCCTAAGACATTTGATGCATTCTTCAAACCAAGAAAATTTTGATGTTCTAACTTCATTTAGTGTAGGCCACTTAGGGTTCAGCTTTTAATCAACCACATGAACAAATTATAGGAGCCTCTCAGTCACTGAGAATTCAGATTGAATCTAGAATCTCTGCTCTAGTATATCCATATCAACAATCTCAACTCAACATTATATTCATTTCTACCTGACTCAGCAACCACAAGGATCCATTCCCATACATTTACTTTAGTTTTCTGACAATACAAAATTGACAAGATTTGCAATTGTTTTAGTATGAATTCCACCCACACGTAGGCCACATTTTTTTTTTTCTTTCCCTTAGGGGGCTAGAATCTGGTTATAGGTATAGAAACAACGACAGGAGATAGAATACATCCTACCAGTACAAAAAAAAAAAAACACCAAACCCATTGCCATCAAGTCAATTCTGACTCACAGCAATCCACTAGGAGTAGAACTGCCTCATAGGGTTTCCAAGGAGCAAATGGTGGACTTGAAATACTGACATTTTGGTTAACAGCTAAGCTCTTAACCACTGTGCCATTTGGGCTCAGAAGAGGATCAGTACTCCCCTAAAATTCAACTACCTCAGGAGACAGAGACCTTGGAAGGTTCTTGAGGGAGGAAGAAACTATTTTCAAACAGGGGAGAAATGCCTGTTTCTACTGACAAAACTCGGAAGAATTTAGGCATCAAGTTTCCCAGCATCATGAGAATCTATCTCATATAATGTCATCCAGATTTTCAGAATCTAACTCCTTTTCAATAAATATTCTAACTTTAATATGAGACCCTGTGAAGTTGTAAATTTAATTGTTTTTGATTCAGTCACTGTCCTAGTCATCTAGTGCTGCTATAACTACCACGTGGATGGCTTTAACAAAGTTTATTCTCTCACAGTCCAGTAGGCTAGAAGTTCGAATTCAGGGTGCTGGCTCCAGGGGAAGCCTTTCTCTCTCTGTCGGCTCTGAAGGAAGGTCCTTTTGATGCATTAGCCTTCCTTTGGTCTGGGAGCATCTCAGCACAGGAACCTCAGGTCCAAAGGATGAGCTCTGCAACTGGTGCTACTTTCTTCTTGGTATGAGGTCCCCATACTTCTGTGCTTGCTTCTCTCTTTTATATCTCAAAAGAGATTGGTTTAAAATGCTATTTAATCTTATAGACCTCATCAATATAAATGTCGGTAACCCACATTGCATCCTAGTGGTGGAATTTACGACGTATAGGAAAATCACATAAAATGGTAGACAATCACATAAAATGGTGGACAGTCACACGATACTAAGAATCATGGCCTAGCTAAGTTGATAGACATTTCTGAGGGATGCATTTCAATCCATGACAGTCACCAACGGGATTAGGTTAGATTTTCAGAAATTTTAGTGGCTACAGGAGATTAAGGTTTATTTTATAGCTGACACTGAAGCGTTCTCATCTCTTATACTTGAACCGGAAAGTTAAAATTCTGGACTCATTATTTGCTTTCCGCAAGTCCTCCAGCAAACTAAGACACAACTAACCAAACCCATGATACTGCTTATGTTTACTTCACATATTCTGTGGCAGAAATTATTTTGTCATTCAAAGTCTTTCCTTCTGTAAACCCTGGATTACAGATGATATTTTAAGTAGCCATTTTGTCATGGACTGTTGCTGTTAGACACTGTTGAGAGGGCTCTGACTCACAGCAACCCCGTGTACAACAGAAAGAAATATTGCTCAGTCCTCTCCCATCCTCACAGGAGTAGGTACATTTGAGCGGATTGTTGTAGCCACTGTGTCAATCCATCTCGTTAAGGGCCTTCCTCTTTTTGGCTGACCCTCTACTTTACCAGGCATGATGTCTTTCTTCAAGGATTGGCCTGTCATTCCATGTTCTGGTTATTAATGGATGTTTGCAGCTGTTATTTCTTATTTTGAGTCATGTCATATCAGCAAAGGAAGGTATCAAAAGGCTTATTCCATCCACATCAGTAAGGTCAACTCTACTTTGAGGGGGCAGCTCTTCCCCAGTTGTACTGTAGTAACTTCCAACATGAGGAGCTCATATTCTGGCACTGTATCAGACAGTGTTCCGTCATTATACATAAGGTTTTACCGGCTTTTTTTTTTTTTTTTCAGAAGTAGATTGCCAGGTCCTTCTTCCTAATCTTAGTCTGGAAGCTCCCCTTAAACGTGTCCACCATGAGTGACCCTGCTGACATTTGAAATATCGGTGGCATAGCCTTCAGCATCACGGCAACATTCAAGCCATCACAGTAAGATAAGCTGACACACAGGCTGTCTACATTATCACTTTGCATGGGATCATTAATATCCTGAATTATAATTAAATCAAAGAGCTGATGAGGGATACAGAATCAAAACAGGAATATTTGACCTATTTGTAAAAGGACTGAGCTAACTTTAAGAGCTCTAAGCTACCTTTCACCAAGATTTTAACTGTGTTACCTAGGAGTTCCATGTAACCTTCCTCTAGATTCTACCTTCGTTGCTAGGAACCAACCTATTATTAGGAAAATGGAATTCTTCGGAGGTCAGCGTAAAGAACATGACTAACTCATGGAAATTCTTCGATCTCACTTTCCTCTGGTTTCATGAAGCACTGAGCAAAGTAATACATCATGGAAACTGTTTCCACTCTCCTCCAGAGATCCAACCCTCTGCGTAAGGTAATCGTTAACAAACCATTCCTGAAAATATCTGTCATGTCATTGCTTTGTAACTGACCTGAAACCCCTCTTGACCCCATGTCTTGGAATTATGTCTTTTAGCCTATCAATGTATTGCACCTGTTTCATGTAACCAATGATGTTAAAAATGACACTTTATTTTGTCCCTCCTTTGATTGACCTTAAGTACTGTAAACCAATCAGAATATTATAATTTTATTTTTCCACTTCAGCACTATAATTACTTGTGACTTGCATTTTTTCCCCTGAGATCTGTGAGCTTCAGCCTCAGGTTTTGTGATCTCCCATTGCAATGTACTTTGGCTTAAATAAATCTTTCAATTTTGTTTCAATAGACGTAGAGTGTCTTTCCTCTTGAACAGAGCCAATTCCAGAAAACCCAGAGCCGTTTCAGAGACCCCTTTCATAAAATTCTGTTCCCCTGGAATGCTTCCTGGTGTCATTTAATTTTCAACCAATGAAGGAGAACCACTCTGAATAATGAATTATAGTGCATTTTGACTTGTGGCTTGGAACTCTTAAAAATTCATACCTTATATGTGGGTTTAATTTTCATTAAGTGTGTTATTTTTTCTCTAGGTCAGCTTTCATATTTTCTATCTTGAATAGCATGCTTGTTTGCACATAATAGAGCCTAAATGCATGGAAATTGTGAGAAAAAGAAAAGAAAATAGAACATAAATAGAAATATAGACCATACAATTTACCTGCAATTTTACTCATGCTAATTAAGTTCCAAGATTAGGGCTGCTTATCCCTTGTATTCCATGACTCAGCCCCATAATAACTAAAAACCTAGGGAGTCTGACTAAATTTGCAATCTTTTCATATTCTTGAAAAGTCTAAAATGCCTATCCTAAGAAAAAAGTTCTTGAAATGGAAAATATCCATTCCTAGAGTATATTTGACATAAAAAATTGACATTTAGGAATTTGGTCTCCTGTTTTTATTTGCATATAAATGTAAAATATATATATATAGCAGAATACATTCTCTGCCTTTCAAATGATCCCACATAAAAGCTGACCAGTAAAGGAAGTCATATCTTGCTCCAAATGTTATCAGTGTTCCTCCCATTACTACGTAGCCACTATCCTGCATGAATCCATTTAAAGCAAGAAGTAAGATATTGTTGAGTCCAAAATGCTAATTAAATTTTTATGGAATACTCATCCAGTCATTTTAAAAATCTGTGATGCCAGTCTAATGGGCTTAAAGCATGTGTGTGTTTCAACTTGATTTCCACACAATTCAATCTATGTGATGAATAAAAAAGTAGGTATTACTGAAGGATTAACAAATGCACTAAAATAATATATCCACTAATTGGATCAAAATTCCAGGGTATTATTCCTGATGTATGTTTGAAATTAAGTCAGGAATCTTTACACTAATTTTAATAAGCATCTTTTCCATATCTGATGAGTCATCAATGTCTTTTCTGAATAAATATACAAAAAAAATTATAAAGGGCATCCTAGCAAAATGCTTATTTTCAGTGATTTTTAAATAATTTTTGTAAAATATTTCCCAATAAGAGTCTTTCTTCCATCTTTGTTATTTCCATTAAAATTTTTTGCTTTTCATTTTAGGTTCTTTCACCTTCATTTTCTTACTTTCTTTCACTCTTTCTTATGTTTGCTTATTTCATTTCTATTTTTAGTTGTCAATACCCATTAAGCATTATTCTCTGACTGTAAGCATTATTATTTAACTTAGGTACAAAAGAACATTTCCTTCTTTGTTCTCCACTGCACTGCGTATATTTCTATGATAGACTCTATAATCATTTAATCCTCTTATTTCTTTGTATGCATGTCACCTCCTACTACCCTGGAAGCACCTCAGGGGCAAAGACTATATTTTACTTTAAATCCCCAATGTCAAGCACAGTACCAGTATAAGCAGATAGTATTTATTTGACTGAATGATGGATGAGTGGATAAGTGAGTAATAAAATCAAAGTGTCTTAGGAATCAGAGATTTCTTCTCAATGCAGAAGAAGTGGTGTCATTAAAGATATATTTGGGAATCCAAAAGCACAGATAATATGATCCTTGTACAAGCATTGGAGTAAACTGCAAGGAAATGATGGCTCTGTATGATCAGTCTTTAGTGCCCTGGTACTGCTGTAACTGATCATACACTTTGGGAATGTCAGGCAGAGAAATAGCAATCAGCTTAGAAAGGCACATTTTAGTAGGGTTAATTTAATATCAGAAACCCTGGTGGCATAGTGGCTAAGAGCTATGGCTGATAACCAAAATGTCAGCAGTTCGAATCCACCAGGCATTCCTAATATCTTTCAGCTCTTTGTTTCTGTTCACTGGGAATGTGAAATCTTCACTATGAATTAAGGTAAAATCATACAAAAGGTTAAGAATCACTGCCCTACAGTTTAAAAGGACCATAAGTTAAAATATAAATAAAATATTCATGAGACCAATTTTACAATCCATAGCCCATGGCTCATTGTCTGGGTGCTGCTCTGGAGGCTGAAGGACTTTTACATCAAAGTAGGGGAGGAGTGACTTGTGCACACACAGTATTCTCTGGTCTCTCCAGGCTCCCGGTGAGACCTCAGGCACATGCATGGTAAGACTGTATGAAGATCTGTTCAGATTACTTCCTAGAACAGCCCTGGAGAGTATCAGGCCATTTTCTCTCTCTTTCTCTTTTTTTTAATACATCAATGCCTGGATGAGCTGACCATATATTAAGAAGGACTTCTTTGCTCACCCATCAATATTGTAAGAGCAATTTTGTCTTCAGAGATGGCTATTGTAGCAAACAATATTTCTTAGTTTCATTATTTAATTTAATTGTTTTATTTACACTGGTGATTCCTGTGTATCACTCGAAAGGCTGATGTACTCTATTATGCTTGTATTCCCTAGAAGTGGAGCAAGCAAACCAAGGATTTACCCATTTTTTTGGTTAATATAAAAGCACTTCTAAAACCAAAATTGACTTGGAAAGGGAAAGAGCAGTCCAAAGAGGAACTTTGGCTTTTGTTATGTAAAGTGATAATTAAATGTCTGGTTTTAAACAGACATTGTGATTTTTAATTCCATCCTTTCCCAAGAAATAGGAGATAATTTTTTTAATATTGTGAGTGACGTAGACATTACAAAACTTAAAAGACAAAAACCAAAGTATAATATTAAAGATGTAATTCTTAGCCCAATCACCCTCAATTTTAGAATTTATGAATCCTGTTATATGCTACTTGATTTTGTAGCCACCTCAGCACTAAGAGCATGTGTGTGAATAAATGATTTAATACCGGCTCCCACACTCATTCTTCAGATTGCTTCCACAGACAAAGGCCTCAGATATAACGTTCTTTTGGTACAAAGCCCATTTAGACAAAGACTAAGGTAGATCTATTTTAAAGGGATTCTAGTCTACAGGGAATGTGTTACATTGAAGTTACTGTGCATTTTTAATTAAAAATAATTTTCAAATTTTTATGATATCCCTGGGGTGCTATGAAACCAGGATTTGTAATCACCAAGAAAGACAGTTTGCCATATGGTTTCACATAGTATTATGGCTCTGCAAGTAACAGTTTTCACTTTAATAATATGCTTGTCAAATGTGCTGAAAGGACACTATGTGCTTTATCAGGTTTAAAGAAAGGAAAAAAGATGATAATTCAATATTTTTACATATCTATATCTGCTTCTTCTAATCCCTGATCCTCATTAATGGAATGCCCTGGGGTGCACTTAAGTGCAACTAAGCATCAGTTGTAAGTGCATTCTGACTTTATTTTCTTCCCAGAAAATAGAGTCTCGATCCATTTCCATCCTTATAAATTATAAACAGCTACTGCCTGCTGCTGAGGTTTTAACTGCAGAGTTCTCGGCTTGTCGGGTATTAATAATGGCTCTGCCTGTCTGCCCTTCAGCTGAGACATTAAACTGAGGTCTCCTCCACTTGGCTCTAGTGGCTGCTCAAGTGGAGTTAAAGATTGCGTCAGGCTTTCCTGAAAGAGGATGGAGCAACCTCAGAGCCTTGACCTTCATTTTCAAAACGTAATATACAAGTAAGGTATCTCTTCATATCTGATGCTGCCAGCTTGATTTCCGTGGGCTCTGGAATCCTCAAAATCCAAACAATGATTTCAAAATTTCACTCTAGGATATTTTGGAATTATAAAAGATAGTGTAGTTTTTATTCAGTCTATTTTACAGTGCTATAAGATAGGCATATTTGTAATTTCATGAGAATGACTTTTCCAGTATAGCTAAATTTTAATTATCTACAAAAATGTCTTCCAATAAGCTATTGACTAATTAACACAAGATATTTTAGGGAAAAGATGTAGCAACTCCCATTAGTAGGAGACCCGGCGTGCATTTTATACAGCACATTAGATTGGAAGCTTAGAAGCTGGTAGAATGGCTCAAGATATATTAAGAATGCTCCCTTATTGTTTCAATTAAAGTTTGATATTTGGATACTACTTAAAGCAAGAAAATGTACTCATTAAATTTTATCCCACTATGTAGTATTCTCCAGTATGGAAGCAACTGGAATAGAAAATCTGCATTTAATAACTGGGGAGAAAGAAGAATTACTGAGATAACTCAAAGTACATTCATATGGATTACCTGAAGAGAATCATAACTTTCTCTCTCTCTCTCTCTCTATATATAAAATTTTCTTAACTACTAGAACTGACATGGAACAGGAAAACAGAAGTGATCACCAACCATGTGAATTTGCAGATAATACCAGTTGCCGTAGAGTCGATTCTGACTCAGGACGACCACATGTGTGTCAGAGTAGAATCATGCCCCACAGGGTTTTCAATAGTTGATTTTTCAGGAGTAGATTGCCAGGTCTTTCAGTTACTAGTCATAGATAATACCTTGAAAGCAGGTTCATACTATTTCCCCCAGGATCTAACAAAGTACCTGCCACATATTGGTACTCAAGGAATGTTAAATACTCTCAGAGATGAATGAATGAGAAACACTATCATTTACAAAAGAGCACATCTATATTTTTAAAGAGGGCTCTTTCAAATACGACTTCACTGATTCAGAATCATAAAATCAAAGAAAGATAGATATATCCAAATATTCATTATTTCAGTAAAGAGATACCATCACATTGTCTGAAGTATCTCGGGAGAAAACCCTGAGCCTACCTCAACAACTGTAGACCACCTCCTTTGGGTATCTGTAATAGAAGTAAGATCACTTTGAAGTCATTCATATCAAAGATTCATTTGATCACATTGTCATCTAGTACAGCAAGACATATAAAACATTGTTTTCAACTTTATAGAACAACACGTTACAGAAAACACTAAAGGAAAGTTTATACTTTACCAGACTTCATAAAGAGGACAAGCAGTTTTAAACTTTTGGCTCATGTAGACTTCAGACCACTTCTTAGTATACTACTAACTTGCAAGAAATGTCATTGGAACTTTGGACTTGGAAAGAATGGAAGGATGGTTGAAATCATCCAAAGACAATTGACACAGGAGGATGGCCGCGGGACATAAAAGCTATCATCTCTAGTTTTCTCTAGGTTTATGTAGTAATAGCTGATTTAGAAACTGAATTAGATTGATTCTTTTGGCTCCTGTGTTAACAGTACGTAATCACATCTCCAATAGCATGTTTTCTATTATTGAAACACAAAACCAGACATAATTAACAAGAAGGACATAATTACCAAACATTTTTAGGATGATTTCTTTAAGGGGAAGGAGTGGGAGGAGAAAATGAAAGGACCACCTCTGTAAAGCTTGGACTTAGCTTCTGCAATTGAAGTGATAACTTCTGTACAAATACAATTTAAGTACAATTATTACAGCAAAATCATTTTTACTGTAAATACCTCGTGGTGAATCAGACTTTTCCAATATATGATGTCCTACCTGGAAATAAATTAGGAATTTTTTGAAAGCTTTGTGAATATTTTCAAACTACTGGGAGAAAAAATATATTAATGATATCTTAAGAGACTTAACAATGAACAATTTCCAAGAATGCTTAATTCAGGGTTGCTCTGAAAAATACCAATATCAATCAATCAATCCAATCATCAGCTTGAAAGAATGTATCAATTACATTTCTTAAAATTTGTTAAAAAGTAAAATCAATAACTTGGTATTATGTAGCAAAGTGTATCAGCAAACTAATTCAATGTCCTGTTTCCCTGTTTGCAAAGATTTATCCATGCTATTGGGTATGCACAAATACAAAAATATACTCATCTAAACTAATATGGTGAAATTCACCCAACAGTTATATGGGAATATGGAAACGATGGTGAAACCAAGTTAATTAGGAAAGAAAAAAAGGGGTATAGTATCTTTCCTAGAACACCACAATTATAAGAGAGGACAAATAAGATGCTAGGCACTTCTGTTTTCTCTTTGAATATATGATAGTAAAAGTAATAAAAAAAAGTAATAGCTAGTGTTAATTGATTAATTATGAGTGAACTTCCAATCTCTTAATCTTAAAACAGACCAAGGCTCAGAGATATCAGTTGTCTTGCTGGAAGTCAGGAATCTAGCAATTAGTAGAACATGGATTTGAACCTAGGTCATCTAATTCAGGACTCTGCTCTGAGTTTTTATTCTGTCCCCCAAGAGATTGCTCTAAAAACATGAAGCTAGATGTATGAAGAATTTGAAATAAATTTAACTCATGTTCCTAACTGACTCAAAGTGATATAGCTATGGCCTTACCTGGAAAATTTGAAAATCTAAATATGCAACGTAGGTAATCAGGACTGAAATTTTTAGTGGGTAAGGATATTTAGAATGAAGCTCAATCTCAGACAAGTTAGGAAACCATTTCTATTCAAATTCTAAAATGAAGTAGAAACTTTCCAATTCTTTTTTTTTTTTTTTATAATAACTTTTATTAAGCTTCAAGTGAACGTTTACAAATCCAATCAGTCTGTCACATATAAGTTTACATACATCTCACTCCCTACTCCCACTTACTCTCCCCGTCTTGAGTCAGCCCTTTCAGTCTCTCCTTTCTTGACATTTTTGCCGGCTTCCCTCTCTCTCTATCCTCCTATCCCCCCTCCAGACAAGAGTTGCCAACACAATCTCAAGTGTCCACCTGATATAATTAGCTCACTCTTCATCAGCATCTCTCTCCCACCCGCTGACCAGTCCCTTTCATTTCTGATGAGTTGTCTTCGGGGATGGTTCCTGTCCTGTGTCAACTGAAGGTCTGGGGAGCATGGCCGCCGGGATTCCTCCAGTCTCAGTCAGACCATTAAGTTTGGTCTTCTTATGAGAATTTGGGGTCTGCATCCCACTGATCTCCTGCTCCCTCAGGGGTCCTCTGCTGAGCTCCCTGTCAGGGCAGTCATCAATTGTGGCCGGGCACCAACTAGTTCTTCTGGTCTCAGGATGATGTAGGTCTCTGGTTCATGTGGCCCTTTCTGTCTCTTGGGCTCTTAGTTGTCATGTGGGCTTGGTGTTCTTCATTTTCCTTTGCTCCAGGTGGGTTGAGACCAATTGCTGCATCTTAGATGGCTGCTTGTTAGCATTTAAGACCCCAGACGCCACATTTCAAAGTGGGATGCAGAATGATTTCATAATAGAATTATTTTGCCAATTGACTTAGAAGTCCCCGCAAACCATGCTCCCCAGACCCCCGCGCTTGCTCCGCTGACCTTTGAAGCATTCATTTTATCCCGGAAACGTCTTTGCTTTTGGTCCAGTCCAATTGAGCTGACCTTCCATGTATTGAGTGTTGTCTTTCCCTTCACCTAAAGCAGTTCTTATCTACTGATTAATCAATAAAAAAAACCCTCTCCCACCCTCCCTCCCTCCCCCCCTCGTAACCACAAAAGTATGTGTTCTTCTCAGGTTTACTATTTCTCAAGATCTTATAATAGTGGTCTTATACAATATTTGTCCTTTTGCCTCTGACTAATTTCGCTCAGCATAATGCCTTCCAGGTTCCTCCATGTTATGAAATGTTTCAGAGATTCGTCACTGTTCTTTATCGATGCGTAGTATTCCATTGTGTGAATATACCACAATTTATTTAACCATTCATCCGTTGATGGACACCTTGGTTGCTTCCAACTTTTTGCTATTGTAAACAGAGCTGCAATAAACATGGGTGTGCATATTTCTGTTTGTATGAAGGCTCTTGTATCTCTAGGGTATATTCCTAGGAGTGGGATTTCTGGCTTGTATGGTAGTTCTATTTCTAACTGTTTAAGATAACACCAGATAGATTTCCAAAGTGGTTGTACCATTTTACATTCCCACCAGCAGTGTATGAGAGTTCCAATCTCTCCGCAGCCTCTCCAACATTTATTATTTTGTGTTTTTTGGATTAATGCCAGCCTTGCTGGTGTGAGATGGAATCTCATCGTAGTTTTAATTTGCATTTCTCTAATGGCTAATGATCGAGAGCATTTTCTCATGTATCTGTTGGCTGCCTGAATATCTTCTTTACTGAAATGTGTGTTCATATCCTTTGCCCACTTCTTGATTGGGTTGTTTGTCTTTTTGTGGTTGAGTTTTGACAGAATCATGTAGATTTTAGAGATCAGGCGCTGGTCTGAGATGTCATAGCTGAAAATTCTTTCCCAGTCTGTAGGTGGTCTTTTTACTCTTTTGGAGAAGTCTTTAGATGAGCATAGGTGTTTGATTTTTAGGAGCTCCCAGTTATCGGGTTTCTCTTCATCATTTTTGGTAATGTTTTGTATTCTGTTTATACCTTGTATTAGGGCTCCTAGGGTTGTCCCAATTTTTTCTTCCATGATCTTTATCGTTTTAGTCTTTATGTTTAGGTCTTTGATCCACTTGGAGTTAGTTTTTGTGCATGGTGTGAGGTATGGGTCCTGTTTCATTTTTTTGCAAATGGATATCCAGTTATGCCAGCACCATTTGTTAAAAAGGCTGTCTTTTCCCCAGTTAATTGACACTGGTCCTTTGTCAAATATCAGCTGCACATACGTGGATGGATCTATGTCTGGGTTCTCAATTCTGTTCCATTGGTCTATGTGTCTGTTGTTGTACCAATACCAGGCTGTTTTGACTACTGTGGCTGTATAATAGGTTCTGAAGTCAGGTAAGGTGAGGCCTCCCACTTTCTTCTTCTTTTTCAGTAGTGCTTTGCTTATCCGGGGCTTCTTTCCCTTCCATATGAAATTGGTGATTTGTTTCTCTATCCCCTTAAAATATGACATTGGAATTTGGATCGGAAGTGCGTTAAATGTATAGATGGCTTTTGGTAGAATAGACATTTTTACTATGTTAAGTCTTCCTATCCATGAGCAAGGTATGTTTTTCCACTTAAGTATGTCCTTTTGAATTTCTTGTAGTAGAGCTTTGTAGTTTTCTTTGTATAGGTCTTTTACATCCTTGGTAAGATTTATTCCTAAGTATCTTATCTTCTTGGGGGCTACTGTGAATGGTATTGATTTGGTTATTTCCTCTTCGGTGTTCTTTTTGTTGATGTAGAGGAATCCAAGCGATTTTTGTATGTTTATTTTATAACCTGAGACTCTGCCAAACTCTTCTATTAGTTTCAGTAGTTTTCTGGAGGATTCCTTAGGGTTTTCTGTGTATATAATCATGTCATCTGCAAATAGTGATAACTTTACTTCTTCCTTGCCAATCCGGATACCTTTTATTTCTTTGTCTAGCCTGATTGCCCTGGCTAAGACTTCCAACACGATGTTGAATAAGAGTGGTGATAAAGGGCATCCTTGTCTGGTTCCCGTTCTCAAGGGAAATGCTTTCAGGTTCTCTCCATTTAGAGTGATATTGGCTGTTGGCTTTGCATAGATGCCCTTTATTATGTTGAGGAATTTTCCTTCAATTCCTATTTTGGTAAGAGTTTTTATCATGAATGGGTGTTGGACTTTGTCAAATGCCTTTTCTGCATCAATTGATAAGATCATGTGGTTTTTGTCTTTTGTTTTATTTATGTGATGGATTACATTAATGGTTTTTCTGATATTAAACCAGCCTTGCATACCTGGTATAAATCCCACTTGATCAGGGTGAATTATTTTTTTGATGTGTCGTTGGATTCTATTGGCTAGAATTTTGTTGAGGATTTTTGCATCAATGTTCATGAGGGATATAGGTCTATAATTTTCTTTTTTTGTAATGTCTTTACCTGGTTTTGGTATCAGGGAGATGGTGGCTTCATAGAATGAGTTGGGTAGTATTCCGTCATTTTCTATGCTTTGGAATACCTTTAGTAGTAGTGGTGTTAACTCTTCTCTGAAAATTTGGTAGAACTCTGCAGTGAAGCCGTCCGGGCCAGGACTTTTTTTTGTTGGGAGTTTTTTGATTACCGTTTCAATCTCTTTTTTTGTTATGGGTCTATTTAGTTGTTCTACTTCTGAATGTGTTAGTTTAGGTAGGTAGTGTTTTTCCAGGAATTCATCCATTTCTTCTAGGTTTTCAAATTTGTTAGAGTACAATTTTTCATAATAATCTGAAATGATTCTTTTAATTTCATTTGGTTCTGTTGTGATGTGGTCCTTCTCATTTCTTATTCGGGTTATTTGTTTCCTTTCCTGTATTTCTTTAGTCAGTCTAGCCAATGGTTTATCAATTTTGTTAATTTTTTCAAAGAACCAGCTTTTGGCTTTGTTAATTCTTTCGATTGTTTTTCTGTTCTCTAATTCATTTAGTTCAGCTCTAATTTTTATTATTTGTTTTCTTCTGGTGCCTGATGGATTCTTTTGTTGCTCACTTTCTATTTGTTCAAGTTGTAGGGACAGTTCTCTGATTTTGGCTCTTTCTTCTTTTTGTATGTGTGCATTTATTGATATAAATTGGCCTCTGAGCACTGCTTTTGCTGTGTCCCAGAGGTTTTGATAGGAAGTATTTTCATTCTCGTTGCTTTCTATGAATTTCCTTATTCCCTCCTTGATGTCTTCTATAACCCAGTCTTTTTTCAGGAGGGTATTGTTCATTTTCCAAGTATTTGATTTCTTTTCCCTAGTTTTTTTGTTATTGATCTCTAGTTTTATTGCCTTGTGGTCTGAGAAGACGCTTTGTAATATTTCGATGTTTTGGACTCTGCAAAGGTTTGTTTTATGACCTAATATGTGGTCTATTCTAGAGAATGTTCCATGTGCGCTGGAAAAAAAAGTATATTTTGCAGCAGTTGGGTGGAGAGTTCTGTATAAGTCAATGAGGTCAAGTTGGTTGATTGTTGTAATTAGATCTTCCGTGTCTCTGTTGAGCTTCTTACTGGATGTCCTGTCCTTCTCCGAAAGTGGTGTGTTGAAGTCTCCTACTATAATTGTGGAGGTATCTATCTCGCTTTTCAGTTCTGTTAAAATTTGATTTATGTATCTTGCAGCCCTGTCATTGGGTGCGTAAATATTTAATATGGTTATGTCTTCCTGATCAATTGTCCCTTTTATCATTATATAGTGTCCTTCTTTATCCTTTGTGGTGGATTTAAGTCTAAAGTCTATTTTGTCAGAAATTAATATTGCTACTCCTCTTCGTTTTTGCATATTGTTTGCTTGATATACTTTTTTCCATCCTTTGAGTTTTAGTTTGTTTGTGTCTCTAAGTCTAAGGTGTGTCTCTTGTAGGCAGCATATAGATGGATCATGTTTCTTTATCCAGTCTGTGACTCTCTGTCTCTTTATTGGTGCATTTAGTCCATTTACATTCAGGGTAATTATAGATAAATAAGTTTTTAGTGCTGTCATTTTGATGCCTTTTTATGTGTGTTGTTGACAATTTCATTTTTCCACACACTTTTTTGTGCTGAGGCGTTTTTCTTAGTAAATTGTGAGATCCTCATTTTCATAGTGTTTGACTTTATGTTAGTTGAGTCGTTACGTTTTTCTTGGTTTTTGTCTTGAGTTATAGAGTTGTTATGCCTTTTTGTGGTTACCTCATTATATACCCCTATTTTTCTAAGTAAAAACCTAACTTGTATTGTTCTATATCGCCTTGTATCACTCTCCATATGGCAGTTCAATGCCTCCTGTATTTAGTCCCTCTTTTTGATTATTGTGATCTTTTACCTATTGACTTCCATGATTCCCTGTTATGTGTATTTTTTTTTTTAATTAATCTTAATTTGTTTTTGTGATTTCCCTATTTGAGTTGATATCAGGACGTTCTGTTTTGTGACCTTGTGTTGTGCTGATATCTGATATTATTGGTTCTGTGACCAAACAATATCCTTTAGTATTTCTTGTAGCTTTGGTTTGGTTTTTGCAAATTCTCTAAACTTGTGTTTGTCTGTAAATATCTTAATTTCGCCTTCATATTTCAGAGAGAGTTTTGCTGGATATATGATCCTTGGTTGGCAGTTTTTCTCCTTCAGTGTTCTGTATATGTGGTCCCATTCCCTTCTTGCCTGCATGGTTTCTGCTGAGTAGTCAGAACATATTCTTATTGATTCTCCCTTGAAGGAAACCTTTCTTTTCTCCCTGGCTGCTTTTAAAATTTTCTGTTTATCTTTGGTTTTGGTGAGTTTGATGATAATATGTCTTGGTGTTTTTCTTTTTGGATCAATCTTAAATGGGGTTCGATGAGCATCTTGGATAGATATCCTTTCGTCTTTCATGATGTCAGGGAAGTTTTCTGTCAGAAGTTCTTCAACTATTTTCTCTGTGTTTTCTGTCCCCCCTCCCTGTTCTGGGACTCCAATCATCCGCAGGTTATCCTTCTTGATAGAGTCCCACATAATTCTTAGGGTTTCTTCATTTTTTTTAATTCTTTTCTCTGATTTTTTTTCAGCTATGTTGGTGTTGATTCCCTGGTCCTCCAGATGTCCCAGTCTGCATTCTAATTGCTCGAGTCTGCTCCTCTGACTTCCTAGTGTGTTGTCTAATTCTGTTATTTTATTGTTAATCTTTTGGATTTCTACATGTTGTCTCTCTATGGATTCTTGCAACTTATTAATTTTTCCAGTATGTTCTTGAATAATCTTTTTGAGTTCTTCAACAGTTTTATCAGTGTGTTCCTTGGCTTTCTCTGCAGATATCCTAATTTCAATTGTGATATCATTAAGCATTCTGTAAATTAGTTTTTTATATTCTGTATCTGATAATTCCAAAATTGTATCTTCATTTGGGAAAGATTTTGATTCTTTTGTTTGGGGGCTTGGAGAAGCTGTCACGGTCTGCTTCTTTAAGTGGTTTGATATGGATTGTTGTCTCCGAGCCATCACTGGGAAACTAGTTTTTCCAGAAAATCCGCTAAAAAAAAACTGCAATCAGATCCCTATCAGAGTTCTCCCTCTGGCTCAGGCTATTCAGATGTTAATGAAGCCGCCTGGGGAGGGTGGGGGAGGGAACAGAGAGATAGGAGAGTAGCACCTCAGAATATAGCCAGAGTTGCTTGTCTTGCTTGGAATGACTGTTATATCTGAGATTCCCGCGGGCGCGTCGCCTATGTGTGCTGGCTGTGTGGAGATTGCCCCCAGGGGGTCTGGCCCGCTGGAGTCACGGTCAGATCCCCCGCTTCCAGCCCCACGCCCAGCGTCAAGGCTCCCCTACTGGGACGGTGCACTCTCAACTCCAAAATCAGTCGCTGCCTCCCGGGGACTTCTCGTCCCTCCAGCCGCGTGGCCGTGCCGCCCCCGTGAACCAGGTGGGCCCCCTCCCGGGGTTAGTTCAGATGGGTGGAGTAGCTCCCCGTGCTTGTGCCGCGACCAAGTGTCCCGGCTGGAACGCTGTTCTCCCCACTCCAATACCAGTCGCTGCCTCCCGGGGACTTCTCCTACCGGCTGCGTCCCACGCCGCCCGCGCGACCCGGCTGGTCCCCTTCCCGGGGTTAGTTCAGGGGGTGGAGCAACTCTCCATGTTTATGGCGTACCTGCGAGCAGTCCAAATCCCTGCGGGACGGTTCCCCGGCTCGGATGCTGCTCTTTCTGCTCCAAGATCAGTCACTGCCTCCTGGGGACTTCTCCTACCGGCTGCGTCCCACGCCGCCCGTGGAACCAGCTGGTCCCCCTCCCGGGGTTAGTTCAGGGGGGTGGAGCAGGTCTCTGTGCTTGTGCCGTACCTGACTGGTACGCTGGCTCCAGGCTCTGGAAACTATCGCTGCTTCCCTGTATTAGTTCCTTCTCCGTCTCTAAATCTGTGTTTGTTGTTCAGGGTTCGTAGATTGTTATGTATGTGATCGATTCACTTGTTTTTCCGTGTCTTTGTTGTAAGAGGGATCCGAGGTAACGTCTGCCTAGTCCGCCATCTTGGCTCCGCCTCTCTCCAATTCTTTTTAATGACAGCACAGCATCTTTATGGAGATTGCCTCAAACTGAACCTGTAGTCAGGGTGTCCACAGATCTCCTAAAACCGAGTCATTAAGGGATAATGTGAGAAATGGTCTTGAAAAGGAGCAAACCCATCCTATTCCTGGACTAAAGGCGTACCATGTGATAGTAAAATTTATATCAAATTCGAAAACACATCAGCCTTCTCTCTACTCTTCTTCATTTTCTCTGCTTTCCTATTGTCTTACTATCCCCTAAATATTACAGCCCAACAGGAGCCAGTGTAAAAAAAAAGGTTTGAGGTCCACGTCTTGAAGCATAATCAAATTGGAAAAGAATTGGGTATACAAATTAAAAAAAAAAAAAAAAGTTTTATTCTTCATTTCACCATCATCTAGCTTTGATGCCTTGGGGAAATCATTTAATTTCTCTGAGACACTTTCTTCATGTGTAAAATGATAGTAATTATACCTGCTCTGAGTTTTTGTGAGAATCAACTGCGGTAATGTGTGTGAAAGTGTTTTGTGAATTATTCAAATATAAGTTGCTTTTTTTGGTGAACAGGACACTTTGATAGTCAAACCCTTCTTAATAGGATTATAAATCAAAAAAGAAGCCATGGAAGCCTTTTAAAAATAATGTATTTTGGACCTCCTTGATCTTATCATCAATCTAAGTTGTGAATGAAGCTGATAGCCGCAAGAGAAACAGACACAGAGGTCAGGGTTCCAGTATGGCTAAGGCCAGGCTTGAACTGGGGAGGAGAAGGGTTAGCAAGCACAGAAGGTCATGTGAATGCTAAGTTAGTAGGCCTGACTCTCAAGCCAGCGTTTTTCAAATTGGGTAGATACAACATATTTTCATTTTGAAGAAGTGTTCTGAATTTCTGGCATGTCAGATATGTAAATATTTAATTATGCATTTCAAAGATAAATTTGAATGATGTTAGTAGATTAGCCACTGACTTAAAAATTACTACAGTTGTTACCTATTATGATAAATAAACATGAATGTGCTAAAATAATTTTCCTTCTATAGGAATTGTTCAAATGAATTATTTTTATATTTTTATGTATTTAGACCCCCACGAGTCTGTCAGTTTGTCATACTGTGGAGGCTTGCGTGTTGCTGTGATGCTGGAAGCTATGCCACCGGTACTCAGATACCAGCAGCATAACCCATGGCTTCACTTGAGCTTCCAGACTAAGAGAGACTAGGAAGAAGGGCCCAGCAGTCTACTTCTGAAAAGCATTAGCCAGCAACGATGTCAACTTGAAGACTAAGGTGAGCCTGACCCAAGCCATGGTATTTTCAGTCACATCACATGCATGTGAAAGCTGGACAGTGAATAAGGAGGACCGAAGAAGAACTGATGCCTTTGAATTGTGGTGTTAGCAAAGAATATTGAATATACCACGGACTGCCAAAAGAATGAACAAATCTGTCTTAGAAGAAGTACAACCAGAATGCTCCTTAGAAGCAAGGGTGGCGAGACTGCGTCTTACATACTTAGGATATGTTGTCAGGAGGGATCAGTCCCTGGAGAAGGACATCATGCTTGGCAAAGTACGGGGTCAGCGGAAAAGAGGAAGACCCTTAAGGAGGTGGATTGATGCAGTGGCTGCAACAATGAGCTCAAGCATAACAGTGATTGCAAGGATGGCGCAGGACCAGACAGTGTTTCATTCTGTTGTGCATAGGGTGGCTGTGAGTTGGAACTGACTTGATGGCACCTAACAAAAACAACATGTATTTAGAAGAAATACAATTCTTGGGTACCCAATCTTTGCATTAACATTTAAGCCACATTAAAAAAAAAAAGAAAAAAACCTCAGAATTCATTTCTCATTTACTTTTTAGATTCCTCCATGAACTACTTTGCCTAAAAAAAAAAAAAAAAAGCTGATTCATAGACCATGTCACAAAACTTACATGTATAAAAATATAAGAAAACAGGAAAAAGTAAGACCAGCTTATACACAGATTTATCTAATGATCATATCAAGTACTCTCTTAAACAATGTGAGTAGAGAAAATTCTGACTTTAAAAAAGACTTAGATGTGAACTTTTCTTTTTTTTTTCTTTTATCAATTAGTAGGAGGTTTGGCAACTGTTTTATTAGAAAAGGCAGAAGTAAAGCCTGTGACATAGAGTTAAGAAAGGAACAAAATGAAAAAAAAAAAAAAAAGTGGCAGTTAAACAAAGCACAGGGGAAAAGGAGCTCTGATTCCATACCTCGTTTTCCAAAAGAGAAGAGCGAATATCCTTCCAAGTTTCTTTCCCTTAGGGTCTCAGAAATAGAACACTGTACTGAAATCAGCAGGTCATGAGCAAGACGATGGTTTAACTGCTAATTAACACTAGATGATATACTGAGAATTACATGCTAATTAATTCTCTGTAGGGCTAAATGCCCTTCCTACTATGTCATTTTCAATGAACATATTAATATGAAGACTAAGGTAATATGTTTGTCACATGAATTAGGAATCAATGAAAAGCGTGTCTCAAAAATTAGACATATTAGAAACTTTTCAAAAGCAGTGGTGACTGAATTACAGAAAATTACTTACTGGAGTAAATTCACAGACATACGTATAAATGCAAATATAGATTATTTTGAAAAACATAAAAGCATTACCATAAGAAAAAGGAAAGGAGTTAAAAATCAAAAGGATCTCTTAATTTCAACAGAGTTGGACAAGTCTAGAGTTAAAGGGCTTTGTGTCAATGTGACCCCAACTCAGTCTTGGTGAGTGGTTTCATACAATCTCTCTCAAAGCACTTCCTACAGCAGTCTTTTCAGGAGGCTACCCAGGTTGCAGGCAATGATGAGGCAAAACGTGTCTGATTGGCGGAAGAACACATTTTCCCCTGGGGTAAAGTAGCCTACGGTTAAGTTGGGTTTTGGGGGCTAGCCAGAGGTTGAGTAGCTTCACTATGTCTTCCTTCCAGAAAGCTCAATAATTTTAATTGTGGTTACCGCATCTCTGGTTCGCTAATACCCTTCATCACTGCTTCCTCTGTACTCTTCTGAGGGCGGTGAGGTTCACCTGTTTAAGAATGTCTCCACCACAAATAAAAACTATCAAATGGATTTTAAAACCACTGTGGTCGATCCTCTTGTAAAAGCCCCACTATATGTCTGTCTATAGATGTGATTTGTCTGCTTATTTATTTATTGCTTTCATGCATTATTCTATTTGGTCTCCAACATTTAGAAAATACCTAAATATTTTACAATCATTAAAGCTAACTGGAGAGCTTTAAAAAAAGTTGTCACAAAAGAGTTTCTAACAAACGGCTCCCTTTTGGTGGTGCAAGGTTGAAATGTGACTGAATATAACAATTGCAATTCTTCGGTTGCAAAATAATTCATCTCCTGAGTAAACATTAGCTGTGCATTCACTTTTTAATAAGAAGAAAATATGCATGGTGACTCAGAAATGCTAACGCGCACCCAATAATGCATATAACACATGGGAAAATCTTTGTTTTGTTATGTATTGACCAGAGGGTTTTTCAATTTCATTTAGCAAGGCCAAGTTAAACTCCCACAAACAAACAAACCAAAAAAAGAAGTGTTTTAACTGACAGAATAGGTATATATTCCTATTCAAAAGGAATTTTTGTTGGCAGGTTTTTAAAAAGATCCACGGTGGCACAATGAAGGTTGAAAGAGCAAGGTTTGAAGCCTAACACTGTAATTTAATTGCTTTAGGGTTTTGCATAAGTTTCTAAACCACTGTCCTTTATTTCCACGTATGTAAAATTGACTTGATAATGCTTGCAACATAACGGTCTTGTGAGAATTGAATGAGAAAATGCAAATACATTGCCTAGTTTAGGGTCCCACATGTAGAAGACAATAAATGGTAGAAAATAATGATTATGATAAAAATAAACATATTTTCATTTAATTTGATGTCACATATATTTAGGTCCAAATTATATTTGAATTGGTGTAAACAATACAATTATTGAAAAGGAAATAAATAAGTAGCATTCACATTCAAAGCTAGTGCCGTGTAAAGAATCACAGATCATGGTCAATTTCTCTGAATATTAATCAGTGTTTGTTACAATTAATTAAGACTAGGAAATCTGAGCTTATTCCTAGTATGCTATTAATTGGCTCAGTCTCTTTATATCTTTGGGTGTTTGTTCCTTCAGACTGAGGAGAAACATAGTAGCTAAATGCACAGGTTTTGGGACCAAATTCTGTAGGTTCTAATCCTCATTCTACCATTGGTAGCTGTGTAACCTTGAAAAAATTGCCTGATTAATCTGTGTCTCCATTTCCTCGTCTTAGAAATGATGCCAATAATAGAACCTACTTGTTTTTGGACTTTTGATGGTATTAAAAAGGTCAAGGGCCATAAAAATTTGGAACAGTATTTGATATGATATAGTTGGCTAATATCATCTATAAAATAAAGTTTAATGCATATATAAATAGTTTCCTCAAGTACTGACATCCTATAATCATATGATTTGGACTGTATTCTTTACTCTTATCCATTAAGACATATTTACTCTAATCTGACAATCCCTTATCATCTTACACCTTCTCCCCATTATTCTCTCTCTAATCCTGAGAATGAAATCAAACAACATGTTGCACTGGGCAAATCTGCTGGGAAAGACCTCTTTAAAATGTTAAAAAAAACAGCAAAGATGTCACTTTGGGGACTAAGGTATGCATGTTCCAAGCCATGGTATTTTCAGTTGCCTCATATGCATATGAAAGACGCACAGTGACTAAGGAAGACCAGAAAAGAATTGACATCTTTGAATTGTGATGTTGGCAAAGAATATCGAATATACCATGGACAGCCAGAAGAATGAACAAATCTATCTTGAAAAAAGTACAGCCAAGATGCTCCCGAGAAGTAAGGATGGAGAGACTTTGTCTCACGTACTTTTGACTTGTAATCAGGAGGGATCAGTCCCTGGAGGTGGAAATAATGCTTGGTAAAGTAGAGGGTCAGTGAAAAAGAGGAAGGCCATCAAAGAGATCAACTGACACAGTGACTGTAAAAATGGGCTCAAGCATAACAATGGTTGTGAAGATGGCACAGGACCAGGCAGTGTTTGTCTGTTGTACATAGAGTTGCTATGAGTCAGAACCAACTGGAAGACACCTAACAACAACAATTCTGGAAGTCATCATTGGAGACAATATGCTTTCCTATTCCTGTTTTAACTTAGACACATTATAGACCTAAATATGTACATATTATGTCTGACAAATTCCATGACATAGGTATAGGTGGTATATTGTTTAGAGCATCAGATATACAACTACAATATTTAAATATATTCCTACTAAGAGAATAGAATAGCATTTCTTTTTCTCTGTGGCACTGAATGAATTAAGAAGGAATCAAGGGAAGGAGTGCTAGAGTTTTTAAAGAGACTAAATTACACTATACAATATCTAAATGGCTTTTACATTTCTTTATATTCTGATTTATCTTCACTTTGCTCTAAAGTGTCTTTATCTTGACCAGATAGTTTTTTCTTCATCCTGGCAATCTTACCATTGAACTGGGGATTTGTGTATAGGGGAAATAAGGACTATCTCAGAGAAACCTAGGGATGGATGTGAATATGAGACAGAAGGGAGGTATTTGATGACCATGAATTTACCAAATAATTTAAGCATTCTCTTATCAGTGATTTATTAAGTCATGCAATTTTATATTCAAACTAAGTAACTATCGGCATCAAGATTCTCAGTCCTTTTTCTACTACTATAGACTCACTTTATCCATTCTAATAAGACTTTTCATCTTACAATTCATGCTCCTTGGTGGTCCATTTCTTATCCTTTGTCCAGGTACATTTTGACATATGTCACCCTGCATCACTTATTATCCCCAGAAATAAGGTTCTAATCTATGCCCCTTTGAAATCTTCATTTACTAATGTATGAAGAAGAAAATAGTAGAGAGGTTGACTATTTCAGTCATGGACTATACGCCCACCCACACCCATATAAACATGACCTAATTGTAAAAAAAAAAAAAAAGACCTAATTGTATATTCCGTATATTCTTTATTGAACACTTATTCATTTTATCTGCAGAGTGTACACTTCAGCACTAAAAAAAAAAAAAAAGATTTAAAAAGCACACACTAATTTCCTATGTTGATTTGCACTCTCTCCTAAAAATTCCACTAACATAATAAAAAAAAGTAAAGGAAAAATAAATCAATGAACTAACAAATACATCCATGAGGAAAAAGAGAAGAGGAAAAATAAAACAGTGAATAAAGGAATTCAACACATTTTCCTATGATAGGAAACAGATGGAGAAATGGACAATGTCCTATCTGAGAGGAGGAAGCTGCAGCCTAATTGCCTAGAGAGGAAGGCATCAGCAAGTGAAGTACCCTACAATGCTATTGAGGCATAAAGTAGGTGTGGAACTCAAACTTGAGACACTTAGTTGAAAGTATGGATAGACAGTCAATTGATTAACATCTCCTCTATCTGCCACCTCACACACACACACCTGGAACATACACAGATGAAACACAGTGTTTCATTTCTGAAGAAAATTATACTGTCAGATGCTAGCCTCAAGAACACCAAGTGTTTGGATTAAAAAAAAAAAAAAAAACCCACTGCCACAGAGTCGATTCCAACTAATAGCAACCCTATAGGACAGGGTAGAACTGCCCCACAGGGTTTCCAAGGCTATAATCTTTACAGAAGCAGACTGTCACATCTTCTGCACAGTAGTTGGTTGTTTCAAACCACCAATTTTTTGGTTAGCAGCCGAGCGCTTTAACCAGGGCTTCTCGAGAATTTGGATACAGGGATAAAAACAGTGGAATTCATTAAAAGCCTAGTATTGAACAGTGAAGACTCCAGCCCTTGCCAGTGTCTGTCCTCTATCCCAACTACCAGAGCACCTGTATATCAAGATTTGTAGCTCCACACAGGATATTAAAGAATTCACCTCTGGAAAAACTCAATTAGCCCAGATACTGATATTAGAGATTCCCTCAAAAGATAAAACTTGTTCCCAAACAGAACCAGTTACTGTGGAGTCAATTCCAACTCATGGTGAATCCGTGTGTGTCAGAGTAGAACTGTGCTCCACAGGGTTTTCAATGACTGACAGTTCAGAAGTAGGTTACTAGGCCTTTCTTCCTAGTGGCTCTGAGTGGAAGGACTCAGGCCTCCAACGTTTTGGTTAGCAGTCACGTGCATTAAGCATTTGTACTACTCAAGGTCTCTAAAGGTTGTTCATCCTTTCATAATCCTGCAGTGAAACTTAATCATCAAAGCATCCATCTCATGCACGCAGAACAGCTTTACTTCTAATGCTTGTCATAGATTGAATGGTGTCGCCCAAAAATATCTGTCAACTTGGCTAGGTCATGACTCCTTTGGATGATTGTATAATTGTCTACCATTTTATCTTCTGATGTGATTTCCATATGTGTTGTAAATCCTACCACTATATGTAATAAGATGGATTAGCAGCAGTTACACTGATGAGGGCTACAAGATTAGGTAGTATCTTAAGCCAATCTCTTTTGAGATATGAATGAGAGAAGTGAGCAGAGAGACATGGGAACCTCATTCCACCAAGAAAGCAGCACTGAGATGCTCCCAGACCAAGGGAAGACTGATGAATCACAAGGGCCTTTCTCTGGAGTCAACAGAGAGAGAAAGCCTTCCCCTGGAGCTGGCGACTGAATTTGGACTTCTAGCCTACTGGACTGTAAGAGAATAAATTTCTCTTTGTTGAAGCCATCTACTTGTGGTATTTCTGTTATAGCAGCACTAGATGACTAAGACAATGCTTTACTCTGAAATGTGGACAACCAAGATATTTGAGGAAAGATTTCAATCTGAAAAACAGAGACCTAACCACACTAATAATGGATGAAAGAGCTTTGAGGAAATATAAACTCAGCTGAGAGCAGAAGAAAGATTCAAATGTATAATTTGTATCCTCAACGAGAGTCAAGTGTGGAAATGAGAAGAAAATATCTCTGTGAAACAAATGCAGGATGCTATAACTTTAAAAGAAATAACCAGAAGACAGGAAATGGCCCTCGTAAATTAAAAACAGGATCACTGAAATAAAATACTACTACTACTAATAATAATAGTAATAGAAAGATTGGAAAATAATCTTCATGTAATTTCCTGCAAAGAAGAATCCAAATTTTAAAAATGATAATAAAAGCAAAAGAAAAAAAGTAAATAAAAATGAGGGCCTTAGTTAAGAATATCCAAAATCCAACTATTAGAATAAAGATAATACAACAAAAATTCCTCATAACTGATGGATACCTCCAAATTGATCACCTGGAAAAGAGAATGTTGGTACAGTGGTTATACATTCAAACTGCAGCGCCATACTGCTTTGCTTGAATAACCATCTCTAACTCTTACCAGTTCCATGACCTTGGACAAGTCATTTGACCTCTTATGGCTCAGTTTCTTCATCTATAAAATGGAGCCAGTGGTTAAGAGCTAAAGCTGCTAACCAAAACGCTGGCAGTTCGAATCAGCCAGCCACTCCTTGGAAATCCTATAGGGCTGTTCTACTCTGTCCGATAGGGTCGCTATGAGTCGGAATCCACTCAACTGGCAACTGGTTTGGTTTTTTTGGTAAGGCCATTGTGAAGATTAAATTATTGAAATGCAAACAAATTTCTTTAAGTAGCACTTTACAGTAAGCAGTCAAGGACTCACTATCGTTAATCATAAAGGCTTTGGAGGTCATGTGAGTAGAGTTTATAGATAAAACATCAGGAACCGGAACATCATTAAACTTTACAAACATCACTAGACCTTAGAAGAAAAAAAAAAACCAATGCTGTTATCAGTTAAATTGTGTCTCCCCGAATTATCTGTTGAAGTCTTAAGCCCTGTACTTATAAATATGAACCTATTTGGAAATAGTTTTTGTTATGTTAATGGATCGTGCTTGAGCAGGGTGGGTCTTAAACCTAATCACTTCTAAGTGGTATCATAAAAAGAAAATAGATATAGAGGCACACACAGAGGAGAGAAGACAGTCACCCTGGGAAACCCATTTACACAAAGAAGCACCAAAGATTGCTGGCAGTCCCCAGAAACTAGGAGAGGAGCCCACAGAAGAAGCTGACATGGCTAAACCTTGATTTGTACTTTGAGCCTCCAGAACCTTGAGCAAATAAATTCTTGCTCTGTAAAGCCACCCACTCGTCACATTTTTTGTTACAGCAGAACTAGGTAACTAACATAAATGCCTTCACAAGTCTGAGGGGAAAATATTTTTATCTTAGAATCCTTTACCCAAACTAATATTCCAGTGTATGAGTAGAATAAAGACATTTTTAGAACTGCAGAATTGTCAAATTTTTGTGGAGGTTGTTTTCTTTTTAACCACCCATACATCTTATTTCAATAAAATAACTAGAAGACATGCTCCCTCAAAATTGGGAAATAAATAAATGAAGAAGAAGATATTAGGAGACCTAGACTCAAGAGCTCCAACAAAAAAAAGGAGGGTAGCAAAAGGAGTCCCAGGATAACAGCTGTGCCTCATGACCAGGCAGAAACCAATATAGGCTGATACAGTGATCAGAGAGCTATAGAAAGGAGATCATTAAAAAAAAAAAAAAAAAAGGAACTGATAAATCATTTGATGTATTGAGTCATTTGGAAAATATTATCAGAAAGGATTTAATCTGTGAGTTCAAACATGTGGAAGATTTACTGTAAGGTAAATAAAACCTATGTAAATTAAAAAAATACACAATTGTTAACTGCAGGGAATAAACGGTAATGTACGCAAGTCAGAAAATATAAACATTCTGTTACTTGACTCAAAAGTGAGCGATATTTACAAAATCATAATAACAGAACCAAAACCAAAAAACCCAGTGCTGTCAAGTCGATTCCGACACATAGTGACCCTCCAGGACAGAGTAGAACTGCCCCATAGAGTTTCCAAAGAGCGCCTGGTGGATTCGAACTGCTGACTCTTTGATTAGCAGCCATACCACTTAACCACTAAGCCACCAGGGTTTCCATAATAAGAGAAGTACTGAGTATTTATTTAACTTGAATTCATGCTATAACTCCCAAGAAGGTAGGAGGCGGTGATGGAAAGCTCCATCTCCTACAAAACCAAAAACCAAACCTGTTGCCATTGAGTCGATTCCAACTCATAGCGATGCTATAGGACAGGGTAGAACTGCCCCATAGAGTTTCCAAGAAGCGCCTGGTGGATTCCAGCTGCTGACCTTTTAGTTAGCAGCCATAGCACTTAACCACTACACCACCAGGGTTTCCTTCATATATATAGGCTTTTAATGCCTCATGCCCAACACTTATAGCTGACAAGGGAGTAAACTTTTAGTACTCAGAAAGAGGGCATTAAATAACAGAAGGAAACACATACATGCAGAGTATGCCAGGGGTCAGGAGAATGGAAACGTTTTTTTAACAAGCTTAATAGTATGGCTTAAATTTTTTAATTATGTACCTGTAATAAAAGGAAAAAATTAGATTAATTTTAAAATAGAGTTTTATTAAAATCCTCTGACTCTCTGATGTAAGTCTCCTTAACCCTACCACCCTTTCTACTTAGCGAAGTATTTCATATACTAATTTTACCACCCCTTTCCCTGACTGCTTTTCAGGACTGACTTTCAGACTTCTTATTCTCTTATAAATTTCCTTTGCTCTTATTTCAGGACCTGCCAAAGACTCTGTGGGTTATAACAGTAGGTCTTTCCCATTAATGCTACTGGCAGAGATGCCCAAAAATATTCCTGATTGATTGAAGCCTAGTTTGCAAGTCCCTCACTTTCAGGAACACTAAATTCCTTTGCAAATTAAAAACAAACACAGCTGAACGATCTTATGTTTAATTTAGCCTAGCTCAGATTAATGGAACTTCAGGCCATTTAGAACCCTTAGGATGTTTTCTGGGATAATTATAAGAGCTATACATATTGGTGCCAAAGACTCTTCTTCAAGTCATTATTTCTAACACCGCATTTTTAATTCTAAGAGTTTAGGTTTTTAGAACGTTTTTCTACGTATCTGTGTTTCAGGGGAGGGGGCATGAACAAAGTGAAGATACAGAGTGGTTAATAAGTAAAAAAGACTATTGTCATTAAAAAAATCCAAAAAAAAATCAGATTCACATAAAGTAATTTTGTCACAAATACCCGTTCTCACAGTGGTGACACTATATATATATATATATATATATATATATATATACACACACGTGTATATATTTGAGCCCTGGTGGCACAGAAGTTAAGAGTTTGGCTGCTAACCTAAATGTCAGCAGTTTGAATCCACCAGCCGCTCTTTGAAAACCCTATGGGGCAGCTCTATTCTGTCCTATAGGGTCACTATGGGTCAAAATCAACTTGATGACAATGGTGTTTTTTTCTTTTTCAATATACATATTTGACTGTGTGTGTGTATTTGATGCTGCTGAAATGACTATACCTGTCCTTTTCTCCTGCACTATATTAAACACATGTAAAGGCTTTCCTTGGGTTCTAAAAGTACAACTGCAATGTGCACTTGTTCCTTGGATCAGGCAATGTTTAAGACTCTGGCTGCTTAATATAATTTGCCCCATGCCTTTGTACAAAAAAGAAACAAAAAATAAAAACTCTCACCCTATTTTAACATGCTTATTACAATGTGGTCTCTGGAGCTATCACTGTCTCTAAGAGTCCATGCCTGGGTCACAGAATGCCTTTATAATGTTTCTTTGATTCTGCTTTATAGTTTTATGTATTAGCTCTCTTTGCTGCAGTTATTAGGCTCTCCTGATGCAACTTATTCTCAAAAAACTGCCCAGTGGAAGAGTAGGCACAAGTATTGTCCCACAAATTTCTGTATTCTAGATTCCCTATTATTTTTAGGGTTCTTATATGTCCCTGGAAACCCTGGTGGTGTAGCAGTTAAGAGCTATAGCTGCTAACCAAAAGGTCGGTAGGTTGAATCCCCCAGGTGCTCCTTGGAAACCTTATGGGGCAGTTCTACTCTGTCCTATGCGGTTGCTATGAATCGGAATCAACTCAACAGCAGTGGTTTTTGGTATATGTCCCTATTACGATATATACCTGTGTATGTCTGCATGCATGTATACAGAGAGAGAGGGGAGGAATAGAGAGAGATTAGGTAACAGTCCCAGTTTATATGTTGTCCAGAAAAATTACAAGTAGCAAATGATATCACTTACAAAATTGTCTGATTCAAATTCTAGAAGATGTTGTATACTAGGAGCCCTGGTGGTGCAGGGGTTAAGAGTTACAGCAGCTAACCAAAAGGTCAGCAGTTCGAATCTACCACCCGCTCCTTGGAAACACTATGGGACAGTTCTACCCTGTCCTATAGGGTTGCTATGAGTCGGAAACAACTAGACAACAATGAGTTTGGTTGCGTATCTAAGAAAGTAATGGATCAAAGTGAGGTCCTTTGTGTTTAAAAAAGGGAAAGGGTGAAAACTGTGAATATTCTAGATGCTAGCAGGGCAAATAGTCTGGAGTTTGGAAAAGTGCAAAAACCAAATAAATAAACAGAAAAACAAGCAACCGATGTGGAGGTAGGTAAGTAAGCATGGTTCAAATACAACGAGGTTAGAGAAGCTTTGGAAACAAGTGGGCCAATAAGAAATGCATAAACAAACGGGGTCCTGACATCTGACTTAGAAAAGGCCATTTTCAGTCTGGTTTGAGATTCTGAGTTTACAGCTGGGGATATTTTACAATTGAGAGCAGCAGACTTCTTCTGTGACTCATACATTTTAACTAAGCAGAAGTCGGAATCTAACATTTCAGAATATATTACATAAGAATAATGTAAATGTTGAAAACTACAATCACTCAGAGCTCTGCTTTGAACGGCAACTTGAAGCCACACTGGTATCACATTCTGTGTTAACAACAACAAGATAGGCTACAGGAATAAAGAGGAGAGGGGGATTCTTGCTAGAGCAGGGACCGGGGGTAAAGGAAAGCTTCATGAGGAAATAACTATGTACATGGATATTTAAAGATGGGTGGACCTTTGGCAAGCTGGGGAAGGGAGGTAGCACAGCATCTTAGTCCCCATGTATGCCTCTAAGTGTAGTATGTACCTATACTTATCAAACCAGGTTCAAGGCACAATAACTGTCTTAATCTTAATTTCACATACAAGATTTTATTTGTCCCAACACTATCACACTGCGTAGAAGTGGCAGAATCTGCACAATTCCTTCTAATATCCATTTTGCCCCTTTATTTTTACTTTTTTAAAAAAAGTAGTTAGTCATATGGCTTTCCAGCTCCAATCCCCAGCCTCTTCACCACTAATTATTTGTTAGAGAGCTGATTCTGACCCACAGCAACCCCATGTGTGTCAGAATAGAACTGTGCTTCATAGGATCTTCAGTAGCTTATTTTTTGGAAGTAGATCACCAGGCGTTTCTTCCAAGGCAACTGTAGGTGGACTCCAACCTTCAACGTTTCAGTTAGCAGCCAAGTACTTAACTGTTTGTACCACCCAGGGACCCCTCTTTGCCACTAGTTTTACTCATATGGCTTGGAAACATAAATTGAAGCATTTAGTTGTTAAATGATACTTCTAAGAAGTCTCCTAAAAGGGTAAGGGAGACATCCTTTTTTTTCTCTCCTTCTATTCTCCATCTGTTACCTGGAATGGGATTGGAAGACTGGAGGTCTACCAGCCAACATGAACCATAAGAATAGTGGTCACATATAAGGATGGTGGACCAATGAGCTAGAAATGACCTGGATTCCTGAATACTTCCTAAACGCATGGAGTCATTCTACTGGTCTTGGTCTCCCAGCTCCTGGAATGATTTAAAACAAAAGAAAAATAATAAACACCTCTCTTGTTTAAGTCATTGTTACATCAGCCAAACCTACCATTAACCAATGTATCTCAAGAATTAACTAAGAATTTAAGTATATCATAGATGTAAATGATTGGACTCACTCCAGTTTCAGTTCCTCTATGAAAATTATACCTGAAAATTGAGTCATAGTGAATTAAAATATTTTAACTGTGTTTTTTGTTAAATGGTTGTTTTTTAAAACACATTCCTCCCAATTTTCAGGCAACTGAATAATCAGCTCTATTTAAAAGTACATTTCAGGGGAAAAAATCATTTAAAATCCTTTGTGTTTAATGATAACAAAAAAACAGCAATCACCTTTAAAAGATGTTTTGGGAAGCTAGATTTTAAATCCAAACAACAATGCCATTTGTAACAGGGATGGACAAACCTCAGAAGGATTAGAATTTCGTTCTAATTTGCAAACAGGGCTTGTGTTTGGATTAGGATTTCACTCCAATTTCTCTTCATGGATTTAGATAAAGCTTTTATTAATCACTCATCCTAAAGAGTGGCTCGAGTCTGTGTGGGATGGAACAACAGGTATATTTTTATTTAATAATCTCAAACAAATGAAAACACTATGAGTGATTCTAGCCATTTCATCTGAGCTTTCTGCCTCTTGAAATCTGATTGCTCTTAAAGAAAGCACGCCATTTTTGAGGAGTCAATGACTCAATTCTTAAAATTCATTTAGAGTCTTTATATTACTAATAAGGATGTTCATGTTGACCTTATTTAGAGTGGGAGAATCTGATTTCAAAATCAAATGTCTTAAATGTTTGTCTGTGTCCGTGTGTGTGTGTGTGTGTGTGTGTGTTTGTAGATAGGGGATAATTGAGCATTCAAAAAATTCAAGAAAAGTAAAATTCTCTATAATAAAATTATACTAAAACCCTGAAATAACATACCTGTGATAATGCAAATTTCTTCTGTAACAGCCCATTCAGATACTAGGCTACAGGCAATTGATGCCTAAATCCTTTCCAGCCCACTTTCTTGTATGGGGGTATGTTGAACTTCTTACCTTCTATGTGTGGAAATTGGATGGAGAGGGAAGATTGAGGTCAGATTGGGAAAGGTTATATAACTCTATTTTAGGAAGCTGAGGTGACAAAGGTAGAACCTAGCTTCCCTCTAAATTTCTCTGCCTAAATCTTCCTTAATGAGATATGAGTTCCAACTACCCTGGGGATTTCCTGCTCATGTCCAGGAATTCCCAAGCAGTCCAAGCCCTGAATGCTACCCACAATCATTGTTTTTAGGTGTTACTGAGTCAGTTCTGACTTACAGCAGCCCTCTGTACAACAGAACGCAACTCTCCCTGGTCCTGCACCATCCTCAGAACACTTGCTATATTTGAGCCCTTTGTTGCAGCCACTGTATCAATCCATCTCATTGAGGGTCTTTCTCTTTTTTGCTGACCCTCTGCTTTACCAAGTATGATTTCCTTCTCAAGGGACTAGTCCCTCCTGATAACATGTCCAAAGTGGTAAGACAAAGTCTAGCTAAAATTGCTTCTAAGGAGCATCCTGGCTGCACTTCTTCCAAGACAGATTTGTTTGTTCTTCTCGCAGTCCATAGTATATTCAATATTCTTCACCAACACCACAATTCAAATGGATCAATTCTTCTTTTGTCTTCCTTATTCATTGTCCAGCTTTCACATGCATACAAGATAATTGAAAAGACTGTGGCTTGGGACAAGCACACTTTAGTCCTCAAAGTGACATCTTTGCTTTTCTACAGTTTAAAGATGTCTTTTGCAGCCGATTTTCTCAATGGAATAGGTCATTTGATTTATTGAATGCTGTTTCCATGAGAGTTGATTGTGGATCCAAGTAAAATGAAATCTTTGACGACTTCAATATTTTCACTGTTTTTCATGATGTTGCTTATTGGTGCAGGTGTGAGGATTTTCATCAACATGTCTTGATAACATGTCCAAAGTACATGAGACCAAGTCTTGTAGTCATTGTTTCCAAAGAGCAACCTGGCTATACTTCTTTCAAGAAAGACCTGTTCGTTCTTCTGGAAGTCCATGTATACTCAATATTCTTCACCAACACCACAATTCAAATGTGTCAATCTTACATCTCAACATAAAACAACCCACAATTATGGCAGGGCAAAAAAAAAAAAAAAAAAAGACACTAGAAGGCTCTCAATAGCTAGGATTAGAATACATCTTGATCGATAGATAGGATTCAGGTATTTTAGCAGGCCGGCTATACACAGCTAGATTTCAACAGTCATTTCATTAATCTCTTAAGTGATTGAGTCTTTGGCCCACATTTATCGTATTATGATGGAGTTTTACCAAATTGAGAAAGCAAAACTTCTTGTGGGTTACACATTGCCTACAACAAACAATCCAGCACACAGGAATTCAAACAGAATCTCTTGTGAGTTGTTTGTAAATACATATGCCTGAGTCCACCCCAGGAAACTCTGATTAGTGTGTCTTAACGAAGACCAGACATCTGTATTTTGAAGAAGCTCCCCAGTAATTCTAACGTTTACCTAGTGGAAATTATTATATCATGGCTAAATTTTGTTTTCTCATCAAGCTGGAAAATCCCTCAAAATTTTAGGATAGAATTTTATATTTCTTTTGATTATTCAATAATAACGGAGACAACGTTGTACCACCTTAATAACTGATTCAGTAGCTTCATCTCCTACTTATAATTTATTTTCCAAATCATTTTTCTGTTCCTGAATACCCTTCTGCTCTGAAATAGAGAAGACTGAATTTATATGTATATAAATGTCAAGGTGACAAGCAGCTCAGCTGTGGGACAGACTCCTATCCAAGCAAACAGCACACAATAGAGACAGTTTTCTACCAGTCATGGAAAGGAGTGAGTCGTGGAGCCCCAAGTTGTAACTGCAGAGAAATCAATGTTGTATAACCCAAATGATGTTGAAATTAGCAGGTGAGAGGGAACTCATGAATTATATAAACAATAGTAGTACATAAAGGCTCAGTAATTGGCCTAAACAGTGTCCTGAAATGAGCAAGAAGACAACAACCTAGGAAGGAGATAGAGCAGGACAAGTTACTAAGGGCAGACAAAGGACCTGAGCACAGGTGAGGCACCACTCCTCCTTGAGGATCGCTGGGCCACCAGGGCTCCCCCAACCAAACCCAAACTCCTTGCGGTCAAGTCGATTCCCACTCATAGTGACGCTATAGGACAGAGTAGAACTGCCCCATAGGGTTTCCAAGGAACACCTGGTGGATTCAAACAGCTGACCTTTTGGTTAGCAGCCAAACTCTTAACCACTATGCCACCAGGGCTCTCCTAGAGAGACAAAAAACAAAACAAAAAAATAAAGACCAAACCCATTGCTGCAAGTCGATTCCTACTCACAGCAGCGCTATATGACAGACTAGAACTGCCCCACCCACAGGGTTTCCAAAGAGCAGCTGGTGGAGTCAAACTGGCAACATTTTAGTTAGCCAAATGCTTCAACATTGCTCTACCAGGGCACTCCTAGAGAGACGAGGGCTCTTAATTTAGCAGTCCTAGGGGAAATTTGAACAGTGCTGTTATGCAGGACCTCAAAACTGGTAAGATCTAAGGATGTCAAAACGGTACACATGAAAGCACCTAACGATTCTCCCAAGTCTTGGTGGAGGATAGCTCCTAAAAGGATAAGTATTTCCTGTTGGCCCATGGGATGCTGGCAGGTATTGAGAGTTGGAAAATAATAGGAGTGTGACTATAATTTTTTTTTGATAGTTAATCATTACTGTGACATTACTGTTATATGCTTTGTGGAAATAGCTTTTTTTTTTATGATGAGTAATGTGGAATAAAAGTCATTTATTTCCTTTATGCCATGTTTTGTATTAAAAGGGAAAGGGAAGCATGGGAATAAATTTTTTTTTTTTTGCACAGAATAATTTCATTATGTGCAAAAATATTTATTCATTCTGCTGTGTGCATTAATGTATCTTAACCTATACTGATAAAAAAAACTAAGAGTATAACTTAGTGGGTCACACAGCACATTTCATTGTTGGTTGCTCTCAATTCCACCCTTTCAGAAGCAGATCACCAGGCCTGTCTTCTGAGTCACCTCTGGGTTTGTTTGAACCACCATCCTTTTGGCTAGCAGTCAAGTGCTTGACCATCACTCAGGGACTCCATGGCACACTTTAGTGAGCCATTCTTCCAGTTGAACAAAGGGCCCTGTGAGACTCCATTTAAGTATGTTTTCCTCTCTATCCTATGGAGCAACTTTTCTCTGTTGTGTTTCCTTTCACGCAATACAAAAAGTTTAGGTCTCTCTCACTGTTGTGGTATTGTTTTTCTTTGAACTCCTGAGCCTGTCTTTATGTTAGCTGCAAATTGCATGCGTTTATAATATTTGTTCTGTAGCAAATAATGTTGGTTCATATGTGCCTACTATTCTGCATTTTAATTGCAAATGATATAACCATTGCATTTTCTCCTTTTCCCTTTCCTTTTGTTATTTTTTTTTTTAATTTTTATTGTGTTCTAAGTGAAAGTTTACAAATCAAGTTGGACTCTCATACAAATATTTATAAAAACCTTGCTATATACTCCTAATAGCTTTCCCCCAATCAGACAGCACACTCCTTCCCTCCACTCTCTTTTTTCATGTCCATTCGGCCAGCTTCTGACCCCCTCTATCCTCTCATCTACCCTCCAGAAAGGGGATTCCAACATAGTCTCATGTGTCTACTTGATCCAAAAAGCTCATTCTTTACCAGAATCGTTATCTATCCCATAGTCCAGTCCAATCCCTGCCTAAGGAGTTGGCTTTGGGAACGGTTACTGTCTTGGGCTAACAGAAAGTCTGGGAACCATGACCTCCAGGGCCATTCTAGTCTCAGTCAGACCATTAAGTCTGGTCTTTTTACGAGAATTTGGGGTGTGCACCCTACTGTTCTCCTGCTCCCTCAGGGGTTCTCTGTTGTGTTCCCTGTCAGGACAGTCATCAGTTGTAGCTAGGCATAATCTAGTTCTTCTGGACTCAGGCTAATGTAGTCTCTGCTTTATGTGGCCCTTTTTGCCTCTTGGGCTCATAATTACCTTGTGTCTTTGGTGTTCTTCATTCTTCTTTGCTCCAGGGGGGTTGAAACCAAATGATGCATCTTAGGTGGCCACTTGCTAGCGTTTAAGACCCCAGACACCACTATCCAAAGTGGGATGCAGAATGTTTTCTTAGTAGATTTTATTATACCAACTGACTTAGATGTCCCCTGAAACCATGGCCCCCAGATCCCTGCCCCTGCTACGCTGGCCATTGAAGCATTCAGTTTATTCAGGAAACTTCTTTGCTTTTGGTTTAGTCCAGTTGTGTTGACCTCTTCTGCATTGTGTGTTGTCTTTCCCTTCACCTAAAACAGTTCTTATTTACTATCAAATTAGTGAAAATCCCTCACCCTCCCTCCCTCCCCCATCTCATAACCATCAAAGAATATTCTCTTCTCTGTTTAAACTAATTCTCAAGTTATTATAATAGTGGTCTTATACAATATTTGTCCTTTTGCTGCTGACAAATTTCACTCAGTGTAATGCCTTCCAGATTCCTCCATGTGATGAAATGTTTCATGGATTCATCACTGTTCTTGATTGATGCATAGTATTCCATTGTGTGAATATACCATAATTTATCCATTCATCTGTTGATGGACACCTTGGTTGCTTCCATCTTTTTGCTACTGTAAACAGTGCTGCAATAAACATGAGTGTGCATATATCTGTTCGTGTAAAGGCTCTTATTTCTCTAGGATATATTCCAAGGAGTGGGACTGCTGGATCGTATGGTAGTTCTATTTTTAGCTTTTTAAGGAAGCGCCAAATCTATTTCCAAAGTGGTTGTACCATTTTACATTCCCACCAGGAGTGTATAAATGTTCCAATCTCTCCACATCCTTTCCAACATTTATTATTTTATGTTTTTTGGATGAATGCCAGCCTTGTTGGATTGAGATGAAATCTCATTGTTGTTTTCATTTGCATTTCTCTAATGGCTAATTATCGTGAGCATTTCCTCATATATCTCTTAGCTACCTGAATGTCTTCTTTAGGGAAGTGTCTGTTCATATCCTTTGCCATTTTATAATTGGGTTATTTTTCTTTTTGTAGTTGAGTTTTTGCAGTACCATGTAGATTTTAGAGATCAGACACTGATTGGAAATGTCATAGCTAAAAAGTTTTTCCCAGTCTGTAGGTAATCTTTTTACTCTTGGTGAAGTCTTTGGATGAGCATAGGTGTTTGATTTTTAAGAGCTCCCAGTTATCTGGTTTCTCTTCTAAATTGTTAGTAATGCTTTATATACTGTTTATGCCATGTATTAGAGCACCCAGCATTGTCCTTACTTTTTCTGCCATGAACTTTATCATTTTATATTTTATATTTAGGTCTTTGATCCATTTTGAGTTTGTTTTTGTGCCTGGTGTGAGGTATGGATCTTCTTTCATTTTTTTGGAGATGGATGACCAGTTATGCCAGAAACATTTGTTAAAAAGACTGTCTTTTCCCCATTTAACTGACTTTGGGCCTTTGTCAAATATCAGCTGCTCATATATGGATAGATTTATGCCTGGATTCTCAGTTCTGTTCCACTGGTCTATGTATCTGTCATTGTACCAGTACCAGGCTATTTTGACTACTGTGGTGGTTTTGAGTACTGTGGTGGGATAATAGGTTCTAAAACCAGGTAGAGTGAGGCCTCCCACTTTGTTTTTCTTTTTCAATAATGCTTTACTTATGCAGAGCCTCTTTCCCTTCTGTATGAAGTTGGTGATATGTTTCTCCATTTCATTAAAAAATGTCATTGGAATTTGGATCAGAATTGCATTGTATCTTCTCATCTTTCAGAATATCAGGGTTTTCTGCCAACAAATCTTCAACAATTCTCTCTGTATTTTCTGTTGTCCCTTCCTATCTGGGTACTCCAATCACTTGTAGGTTATTTCTCTTGATAGACTCCCACATGATTCTTAAGGCTTCTTCTTTTTTTAAATTCTTTTATCCAATTTTTCTTCAAATATATTGGTGTGAAATGCTTTATCTTCAAGGTCATCAATTCTGCCTTCCACTTGCTCAATTCTGCTCCTCTGACTTTTTATCGAGTTGTCTAATTCTGTAATTTTATTGGTAATCTTCTGAATTTCTGATTGCTGTCTGTCTATGGATTCTTACAGCTTATGAAATCTTTCATTATGTTCTTGAAGAACCTTTTAAATTTCTTCAACTGTTTTATCTGTGTGTTCCTTGGCTTGTTCTGCATGTGGCCTGATCTCCTTCCTGATGTCTTGAAGGGCTCTGTATATTCATCTTTTGAATTCTTCATCCAGTAATTCCAGGAAGGCACCTTCATCCAGAAGATCCTTTGATTCTCTGTTTTGAGAGCTTGTTGAAGTGATCATGGTCTGTTTCATGTGGTTTGATATTGACTGTTATCTCCGAACCATCTATAAGTTATCATATTAGTTCATTTTATGTTTGCTTACTGTATCCTAGTTTCTAATTTATTTATTTATTTATTTTTGATATGCCCAAATGGATTGCTTGAGTGAGCTAGCTTGATCATTTTCACCTTTGGAGCACTGATGTCCTGTCACCAGATGGCTAGAGCTGTTATCAGGTATATGAGCTTACGAGTCCATTCACTTTTCTTGTGTGGATTCAGCTTAGATGTCCAGGTAGCTGGTCATCAAGTGTGTGGTACAGGCTCTGTCTTACAGTCTTAGAGGGGTAGAGGTGTTTTGTCTAGGTACCGGTATCTGGTTGCAGCAGGCGGTCATACTCTGAACAAGACAGGAGGCTGAGAACCATCCCCTGGGTGTCTCTGAAGAGAGCACATCCCTGTTCCCTAGAGCGTACAGGTGGTTGGGTTCTGCAGATGGACCATAAGCATCCAATGCTTTTGGTTGTAAGGACTGGGAGGTACCAGTTATTCTTGGAATCTTGTCACAGGTGGCTGGGTGACCTGAGTGGAGCCATCAGTCCTTATGCCCCTGATGTGGGTAGGTGAGGACCCTGTTTAACAGGCAAAGTGGTGTCAAACACCAAATACCCACCTTCCCACTGCACGGCTTAAACAGTTGCAGTCTGCCAGCAAGGGATTATTCTCCTGAAATAGGCCCACACAGATCAATGCAGGGAGGAAAGGTATTCATAGTCCACAGATCATTTATGCCTGGACAGGAGCCTCTTCTGTCCTTAGCTCCCCGGGTTAGTAGAGCTAGCAAATTATCTTTTCCCCATTTTGAATTTATTCCTTCTCCACGTGCAGGAGCATGCCTCAGTGTGCTCAAATGGGCCTATCTCAGGCCTAGGGAAATCAACAGCCACTGAAGCCGGCTTGGGGGTGGTGGATTTGGTAAAATATACCCAAGTACTCAGCTTTTGCTGAGAGCACCATTCTTCTCTGGGTCCAGAGGTGTGAGTAGGCTGTGCAGCTGGTGCTTTCCCTTAGGAAACTGCTGCCGTATGCTACTACCAGCCCACCACGGCCACTCCCGGGAATGGGGCCTGAGGGATCCCAGCGATTCAGGTCCAGCAACTCCTGTCCGCTTCTGAACTGACTCTCCTTCCCCCTGCCTCTCAGTCTGTTTTCTAACTTTGCCTTTGATGTTCAGGGCTCCTACTCTAGCTTGTTACAAATAAAAGCATTTCACTTGATTTTTCGTGTCTTTGTTGTAAGAGGGATCTCTGGAAGCATCTGGCTGTTTCACCATCTTGGCCCCGCCTCTCTCCTTTTGTCCTTTATTCCAACCTATTTATATTTTGTAAAAACCTCTGAATGGTTGTGTGTGTGTGTGTGTGTGTGTGTGTGTGTGGCAGGGGTATCTTATTAGCTGCTGGTTTTTAGAATAAAATTGACAGCACCGACTTCTGATTAAAAATATTCACATCCCTGTTTTTGCTTACAGATCACCTAGTCATTCTGCAAAAAATTATTTTTCACTGGATACTTGGTGAACAGAATAAATGTGGTTGCCAAGAATATGGCCTCTGGAGCCAGGCTGCCTGGATTCAAACCCCAGAGCTGCCACTCAAGCTGTGTGACCTTGAGGAATTTATTTAGCCCCAGCTTAGGTCTTAGTTTTCTCATCTCCAAAATGAAGATTTTGAGGATACCCACCTCATGTGGCTGTTAGGGGAATAAATAAATTAATGCCTGTAAAGTGGTTATAACAACGCCTGAAATAGAATGATATACAAGTATTTAAATTAAATGTTAGATAATTAAATAAGGTGTAAATGTCATATGTTTTAATATAATATGTGGTTTATACATGCATTTCATAGTATCATTAGAAATAATACATTATTCCATCATTACATTCAATTTCGAAGGATTAAGGTGTATAAAGAGCTATTTACTCATACTTACCCACATGTTTGCTAGTGCTGGGAATTACCTTTTCTTAATTTGAAATAATTTTAGACTCACAAAATTGCAGAATCAGTACAGAGAAGCCCTGTGTTCTCCGTGTCTCTATCTCTTACTAGATATGTTCTTTGGCATTTTGTAGCATTGACTGGATATGAATTCTCTGAACTTGCTGCGTACGTTAATATGAAGTAATAAAGGAAATGTTATTTGTCAGTTACAGTGATGATAACTGAATAGAAATTTTGCAGGTCTTAGAACTTACCCCTAAACCTCAAATAGCACCTGAACATATTGCAAGGAGTACCGTTCAAATGTATGAAGGCCAATTTTCACACTTCAGAGTGGAAACAAAATACAACTGCATGATCACATTTGCAATGTTGTGTTCAGTTCTGGGAAGCACACTATAAAAGATATTGAAATCCTGAAGAAGGTGCATAGGTGAAGAATGACATAAGAGACACAGAAATCAGGGATATTTAAAAGAAAACAAAACAAACAAAAAAAAAAAACTCGAGGGGCCATGGAAGTTATTTTCAATAATTATAGTGAAGTAATGCTTTTAGGACAAGAACAATGCATTTGTATAGAGAAGAACTGCAACCAATATGTATGTTATACTAGACTTTTTGCTGTTTCATATCAAAGATAAAATTCTTCATTGTTATTTTACATAAAAGAGAAAATACTCCAATGAATAAAGATGTATCAAGGGGAATAGTAACAGCATCCACTTCATAGCAAACAATGCTCATCACCTAATGCAGTGCCTAGTGTGCAGTTAACACTCAGTAAATAGCAGGTATATTATTTCATTATCATCATTGTCATTATTATTATCATAGTGGTAGATTTATTGTTTTGGGGAATATTAGATCTACGAGGTTTTAAAACAGTTTGAAGACTGAAGAGAGAATGTTAATATTGGGTGGGAGGTTAGTCTATATCACCACATTTCCGTCCAGATCTCAGATTCAATTATTATAATTGTATATGCATATATATATTTATATATATGTAATATATATGCATGTAAGAGACATAATTAGAAAAGTCTCATAATTGATTTAATTCATTCTTTACCTGATCTACCAGAAGGAGCTTTTTGATATACCCTTCTCTTTGAAAAAAATTTGAAGTAGGAGTTAATTCAGAAACAAATGACAAAAAAAAAACTCGAGAGATAAAAGAAGAAACAAAGACTGGATAATCTATTAACTGGTGAATTGCTTCATGAAAAATACAGAAATGAAGAAATCCTTGCTTTAAGAAAGGAAAAAAACAAATTCGATGTTTTTCATTTTTATCTGGTTGGACAGCTATCATGCTGGATGAAATTTGAATTTTTTAATGCTCTTTCTTCTTTGTTTGTGGAGCCATCTTTCCTATTTTGCAACTCTCACCTGAGTGGTAAGAGTCACCTTGGATGCTTGGGACCTGACTCTGAATCAATCCTTGAGGCACCAATGGAGTCTTGAACCTGTGTCCCTTCTACCCTGAGTGGATATTTAGCATTTAATATACGGATGTTTTCTACAGTAGAGAGAAATGATATGGAGGAGAGAAAGTCATGAGGAGCCAATTTTGACACCTTATCAGTCTGACAAAGACATGATAAGGGTTTAGTGTAATGGTAATATTTCCTGTAAAGCACTGGGCCCTGACCTTTGCAAAGCTCAAAACTTTATGGCTTGAATCATCTCAAATATGGATTCCCTGGGAGTCATCCTGTGTAAAGTTGATAACTGAGGCTCTTACAATACCTTTTCATATAGATAGAAGATGTCAGTGCTTAATTTACAGTGCCTTTCAAGGGTCAGAGAAGGATAAGGCTATAATACATAATATCTCAACATTTTATGATTTAATCAATTTTACTGGAATAATCAATTTCAGGACCAAGTCTCTTTCAGTCAGTGATATGAAGATATCCTTTTAACTGATTATCTAACCCTTTCATACAAAAGTAACAATGTAGGAATTTTCAACCAATTGCTTAAAGTTATTTCAAAATATAATTTGACCCAAGAACGCTGAAAAAAGGAAAACTTTGCTAATAAATAAATATGTTAGAAAAAAGATCACCATCATGAAAATTAAGTTTAACAAATTATTCCAAAAGAAAAACCCAGAGGAATTTATGGAATAAAATTATTATTTTTTTTAGATCGTAAAAATGAGTTACCCTAATTTTTATACCATCAGTTCCTAAGTGTGGAAGAAAGAGTTAAAAAAAACAAAAAAATGAAAGGCTACAGTGTTTATAACAGAGCACATCTTCAACAGACTGATGAGCATAAGAATTTAAAGCAATTAAAGTATGTGGTGGGGGAGGGCCTTTCTCTGGAAATATCAACGGTATTTACAGTTAGATTTTTCTAATAGGTAATTATAATTTCTTCACAGCTGGATAAGTTGACAGGTAAGTTGGAAGAGTTAACATAAATTTCAGACATTGGTTGGAGCAATTGCTGTCAGGTGGCACTTGTTGCTACTGAAATCACCCATTGCCACCGTCCACTCACAATTACGCACCTCAACAACTTGATCAAGACTCGAAGTTTTAGTAGCTTTTGGAAACAGAACGTGGGTGACTGTTACTGAAATAATTGTTATAAAAATATTTCCAAAGTAAGCAGAAAAATGCTTTAGTATTTGCCCTAAGGCTTATTCTTTTAACTGTCATTATACTATTTTGTTTACCTGGTTTACACTCGGATGCCTGGTGGCTTAGTGGTTAACGGCTACGGCTGCTAACCAAAAAGGTCAGCAGTTCAAATCCACCAGGTGCTTATTAGAAACACTACTGGACAATTCTACTCTGTCCTATAGGGTCACTATGAGTCAAAATCTTCTGGACGGCAAAGGGTTACACGTAGATGAATTCCCTTTAACTTTATTCTTTGTTTTCATAAAAGTTTAAAGGCACCTTTCCTTGGAGGTGTGATGACATGTGATTTGGTTAAGCCAAAAGAAACCCATTGCCATTGAGTCCATTCCCATTCACACTGACACTATAGGACAGGGTAGAATTGCCCCATAGGGTTTCCAAGGAGCAACTGGTAGACTCAAACTGCCAGCCTTTTGATTAGCGGCCATAACTTCTAACCACTGTGCCACCAGGGCTTAGGCACCTGAGTTTTCTTAAGCATGTTACTGAAGTATATAGGCGCTTGACTGGTGACGTCAAATGTCCACACACAAACTTCGTGCCTGAAATCATTAACTGTTGTACTCTATGGCTCAATTCTTATAAAAAACTCGGTGACTACCTGAAGAATTTGAAACCTACTTGTACATCTAAATCAGTGTTCTATGTTGCTATGGCGAAGTAGAAGGGCATTGAAAATGTTTTTTTAATAAGTACTAAAATTTTCAAATTAATTTTTTACACAATTTGGAGGATTTGTTGTGCTGAATAATCAGAAATAAACACTGGTTCAATATTATTTAATTGCTCTTTTACATTTTAGAATTGCTTTTAACTGCATGTGTACCATCAGTTTGACTTGAAAGGAAGGAGACTCATCTATTAAATATGTACTATTTTATTTACTAAGAAAGTTATTAAATACATCACATCTTGTCCTTTTGTGAGGATTCAGGGTAACGATTTCTTTAAGCCGCCAGTAGCAAAAAATATGTACTTCTGATTTCCTGGTATTATAAGATTATAATTATATTTATGCTTTGTTTTTGACTGAATGGAAAATTTGAAATTAAGGTTTTAGTCTCCTATTTTTATCGAACATTTCATCATATAAAATTTCAAATCTATGCAAGATAAACAGGTGAAATTTTGCATTTTGCCCCCACATACTCATCATCAAATTTCAACAATTATCTAGAGCCCCCAATTTTTATTTCACCTAAATTGCTTTTATTTCATCTAAACCACTTTAAAATAAATAAATATTTTATTTCATCTAAACTACTTTTGGAAACCCTTTTATAGTAATGATAAAATTTATTACAATCATAATTTTTTTATGTAAAGTATTTTTTTTCTAATACATACATTGGAAACCCTGGTGGGGTAGTGGTTAAGTGTTACAGCTGCTAACCAAAGGGTTGGCAGTTCGAATCCGCCAGGCGCTCCTTGGAAACTCTATGGGGCAGTTCTACTCTGTCCTATAGGGTTGCTATGAGTCGGAATTGACTTGATGGCAGTGGGTTTTTGGTTTGTACATACATTGAACTGACAAATATTAATTTTGATCCAACTACGTAAGTCAGCACTCTATCATGGCATAGACCATCTCTATCTCTCCAGACAGTGTTCTCATGTCCCCTCCCAGGCAATCTTAGTGGGTATCATTTTTAACTACTAAATAGGTCCTTAAGGTATTTAACAAGAGGCCCTGGTGGTACACTGGTTAAAGTCCTGGGCTGCTAACTAAAAGGTCAGTGGTTCAAACCCACCAACCACTCCATGGGAGAAAGATGTGGCAGTCGGCTTCAGTAAAGATTACAGCCTTGGAAACTCTATGGGACTATTCTACTGTGTTCAATAGGGTTGCTATGAATCAGGATCGGCTCGACAGCAATGAGTTTTTTATGATATTTAATTTAGTTTATTAGCTTCTTCCCTGTTTTTTTCTTAGTTCTCCCCCCAGGTATCTTCTATTTTAAACCTTTTTATGTTATACATATTTCTTTAATTTCCCTCAATATCTTATAAAGTGGGTAAATAAATTTTAAGATGGGAATTTTCAAGTGATTAATTTCAAATTGGTATAAATTGCTGTATCTTTAAAAAATATTCCTAACACAACTCTAAAAATTCTACAACAAAAATCAATACAAACAAAGGTAGACATATTTTTCCAGAAAGCTGATAAAAGTTTATGGAAGTATGATGTAAAAGATTATTATTACTGCCAAAATAAATTCAAACTTAATTTAAGAAGCAATTAGACCTAGTTTAATAGCATCTAGAAAAAAGAAGTTTCTAAAATTATGACCTTTTTAATAACTCGTATATGCTAGAGCCATTTACTTTCATTTGTATGTGTGTGTGTGTGCACTGTACACCCTTTGATCTCAAAATCTGTATTTGGCACAATCCTTTCATGATAAGGCTTGTTGCTTATGATTAGCTAGTATCTTCTACGCTTTTCTACATTAGGGAATGGATTACTTTGATTCATTCATTTTAATAATTTTACTTGTAAAACTTCAACCCCATTCTATTTACAATGTGACTTTAAAATATCTAGATCAGAATAAGAAATGCTTCATAAATTTGCATGTAATATTTGCTTCTATTAATAATAATAATAAAAACAAAAACAAAGTTGCTAAGTACCAGGCTCCATTCTAATTGCCTGAAATATACTAGCTTATTAAATTCTCCTAACAGCCTGGTCAGCTATAGGCCATGTATAGCTCTGCAACTTCCCTATGCCGATGAGAGTTTAAACATTTAATCTCTGGAACCTGGCAGCATGAATTTGAGCCTCAGCACCAATAGTTACTAGCCATATGACTTAGTCAAGTGCTCTTATTATCCATTGCTGGGTCAAAACTAGTTTACATGAAATCTTTTTCCCTCCCTTTGTCTCTCCCTTAATGTTGTATCTCTTCCTCCAGAACTTCTCCAGTTAGCCTGGGCCTCTTAAAGCAGGTTGATCTTAGGGTATTCACATGTTTATGTCTTGAGATATAGATAGATATGCATAGGACTCCCAACACAATCTTTGTATTCTTGTCTTCCATGTTTGGTATTGTTACTATTAATCTATCATTGTTTAAACCTCCTTGTTAAGTTTTAGATTATTTCAAACAATCCATTATTTTAAGAATTATCCTCTGTTTTGATTCTTTAAACGGATACTTAATATTTTAATACTGACTATCTAAAGTTAATATATTTTCTGATTTCTCTCATGAATACATAATCTCTGTTACAATATGCCATACAAGTGAAACATTAAAAAGTGTACTGGCATAAAAATTAATTAAATGAACCAATATGTTTAGATGGCTGAAAATATAATAGAAAAAAGTAAAACAAAAAGAAATAAAAGTTTAAAAAAGAACTTTAAAATATTTTTTTTAAGTTTTTGTTGTTAGGTGCTATTGAGTCGATTTTGACTCATACTAACCCTATGTACAACAGAATGAAACACTGCTGGGTCCTGAGCCATCCTCACAATCCTTGTTATGCTTGAGCCCATTGTTGCAGCCACTGTGTCCATCCATCTCATTGAGGTGAGGGCCTTCCTCTTTTTCACAGGCCCACTACTTTACCAAGCATGATGTCCTTCTCCAGGAACTGAGCCCTCCTGAGAACATGTCCAAAGTGTGTGAGACATAGTCTCACCATCCTTGCTTTTAAAGAGCATTCTGGTTGTACTTCTCCCAAGACGGATTTGTTCATTCTTTTGGCAGTCCATGCTATAGTCAATATTCTTTGCCAATACCACAATCCAAAGGCATCAATTCTTCTTCAGTCTTCCTTATCCATGGTCCAGCTTTGGCATGCATATGAGGCAATTGAAAATACCATGGCTTGGGTCAGGCACACCTTAGTCCTCAAGATAACACCTTTGCTTTTTAACACTTTAAAGAGGTCTTTTACAGCAGATTTGCCAGATGCAATGCATCTTTTGATTTCTTTACTACTGCTTGAATGGGTGTTGATTGCAGATCCAACTAAAATGAAATCCTTGACAACTTCAATCTTTTCTTCATTTATCATGATGTTGCTTATTGGTCCAGTTGTGAGAATTTTTGCTTTCTTTATGTTAAAGTGTCATCCATACTGAAGGCTGTGGTCTTTAATCTACATCAGTAAGGGCTTCAAGTCTTCTTCATTTTGAGCAAACAAAGTTGTCATCTGCGTAACATATGTAATTAGCCTTCTTCCACTCCTAATGCCCTGTTCTTCTTCATATAGTCCAGTGTCTTGGATTGTTTCCTCAGCATACAAATTGAATAAGTATGGTGAAATGATACAACCCTGATACACACCCTTTCTGACATTAAACCTCACAGTATCCCCTTATTCTGTTTGAATGATTGCCTCTTGATCTATGTAAAGGTTCCTCATGAACACAATGAAGTGTTCTGGAATTCCCATTCTTCACAACATTATCCATAATTTCTTATGATCCACACAGTCAAATGCCTTTGCATAGTCAATAAAACACAGGAAAGCATGTTTCTGGTATTCTCTGCTTTCAGCCAGGATCCATTTGACATCAGCAATGATATCCCTGGTTCCATGTCCTCTTCTGAATCCAGCTTGAATTTCTAGCAGTTTCTTTTTGATATATTGCTGCAGCCACTTTTGAATGATCTTCAGCAAAATTTTACCTGCATGTGATGTTAATATTGTTCCATAATTTTCACATTCAGTTGGATCACCTTTCTTTGGAATAGGCATAGATATGGATCTCTTTCAGTCAGTTGGCCAGGGCTTCCAAATTTCTTGGCATGAATGAGTGAGCACTTGTAGCATTGCATACATTTGTTGAAACATTTCAGTTGGTATTCCTTCAACTCCTGGAGCCTTGTTTTTCACCAATGTCTTCAGTGCAGCTTGGACTTCTTCCTTCAGTACCATTGGTTCCTAATCATGTGCTTCCCCCATGCATCTGTCAGTTTGTCATACTGGGCAGGCTTGTTGTGTTGCTTCAATACTGGAAGCTATACCACTGATATTCAAATACCAGCAGGGTTACCCAAGGTAGATGGGCTTCAGCTGAGCTTCTGGATTAAGACAGGGTAGGAAGAAGAACCCAGTGGTCTACTTCTGAAAAGAATTAGCCATTTAAAACCTTATGGATAGCAGCAGAACATTGTCTGATATAGTGCCAGAAGATGAGCCTTTCAGGTTGAAGGCACTCAAAATACGACTGCAGAGGAGCTGCCTCCTCAAAGTAAAGCTGACCTTAATGACATGGATAGAGTCAAGCTTTGGGGATTTTCATTTGCTGATGTGGCAAGGCTCAAAATGTGAAAAAACAGCTGCAAACATCCACTAATAATCAGAACATGAAGTGTACGAAGTATGAATCTAGGAAAATTGGAAGTCATCTGAAATGAAATGGAATGCATAAACATCGATATCCTAGGCATTGGTGTGCAGAAATGGACTGGTATTGGCCATTTTGAATCAGACAATCATATGTTCTACTATGCTGGGAATGATAACTTGAAGAGGAATGTCAGTGCATTCATTGTTAAAAAGAACATTTCAATATCTATCCTGAAGTACAACACAGTCAGTGATAGGATAATATTCATATGCCTACAAGGAAGACCAGTTAAAGGACTGTTATTCAAATTTACGAATCAACTACTAAGGCCAAAGAAGAAATAGAAAATTTTTCTAATTCTGCAATATGAAATTGATCAAACATGCAATCAAGATGCATCGATAATTACTGGTGATTGGAGTGCATAAGTTGGAAACAAAGAAAGATCAGCAGTTGGAAAATATGGCCTTGGTGATAGACACAATGCCAGAGATCACATAATAGAATTTTGCAAGACCAATGACGTCTTCATTACAAATACCCTTTACCAACATAAACGGGAACTACACACGTGGACCTAGCGAGATAGAATACACAGGAATCAAGTCAAGTACGCTTGTGGAAAGAGGCTATGGAAAAGCTTAATATTATCAGTCTTAACAAGGCCAGGAGAAGACTGTGGGACAGACCATCAATTGCTCATATGCAAAAAAAAAAAACAAAGTCAAGTTGAAATTGAAAAAAATTAGAAGAAGTCCATGACAGCCAAAGAACGACTTTGAGAGTATCCCACCTGAATTTAGAGACCATCACAAGAATAGATTTGACACTTTGAACACTAATGACCAAAGACCAGATGAACTGTGGAATGACCAAGGACATCATACATGAAGAAAACAAGAAGTCATTAAAAAGTCAGGAGAGAAAGAAAACCAAACCGTATGTCAAGAGAGACTCTAAAACTTGCTCTTAAACATCAAGTAGCTAAATGAAAGGAAGATATAATGAAGTAAAGGGGCTGAACACAAGACTTCAAAGGGCCACTTTAGAAGACAAAGTAAAGTATTATAGGGACACGTGCAAAGACTTGGAGATAGAAAACCAAAAGGGAAGAACACACTCAGCATTTCTCAAGCTGAAAGAACTGAAGAAAAAATTAAAGCCTTGAGTTGCAATATTGAAGGGTTCTACAGGGAAAATATTATATGAGACAGGAAGCGTCAAAAGAAGATGGACGGAATACACAGAGTCACTATACCAAAAAGAATTAATTGACGTTCTTTTTTTAAAGTACCTTTTTCTAATGAACACAGTAATAATATCTCATGGCTAAAACATAATAATAATACACAAATTTTTACTTCCTTGTTAGATGTGGCTACCTTAATATTGACCACAAGAAGGGCAAATCAGAAACACCTAGCTCAGACTACTGGGAACTGAGTGTTTCTGGACATTCAAGTGGAAGAACAAGAGCATGAATAGGAATAATTTTGCAGCTATATTTGGAGGGACAAAGTAAAGTATTATAATGAAATGTGAAATACCTGGAGTTAGAAAACCAAAAGGGATGAACATACTAGGCATTTTCCAAGCTGAAAGACCTGAAGAAAAAAATTCTAGCCTCGAGTTGCAATGTTGAAGGATTCTAAGGGCAAAATGTTGAATGATGCACAAAGTATCAAAAGAAATGGAAGGAATATACAGAAACACTGTACCAATAATAATGATAATTGTCTGACGTCAACCATTTCTTAAGGGAGCATATGATCAAAATAAATGGTACTGAAGGAAGAAGTCCAAGCTGCACTGAAAACCAAACCAACAAACCTATTGCCATCAAGTTGATTCCCACCCATAGTGACCCTCTAGGACAGAGCAGAGGGGGCTGCCCTATAGGGTTTCCAAGGAGTGGCTGGTAGATTCAAACTGTCAAACTTTTGTTTAACAGCTGAGTTCTTTGGTGAAGCTGCACTGAAAAAAAAGGCATTGGTAAAAACAATGCTCCAGGAATTCAGAAAATACCAATCAAAATGTTTTAACAAATGGGTGGAGCAATAGAAGTGCTCACTCAACTATGCCAAGAAATTTGGGAGACAGCTACCTGGCCAAGTGACTGGAAGAGATCGATACATGTGTCCATTGAAAGAAAGGTGATCCAATGGAATGTGGAAACTATTGAACAGTATTAATATTGCATGCAAGTAAAATTATGCTGAAGATAATTAAAAAATAGTTGATACAGAACATTGACAGAGAATTGCCAGACATTCAAGCCAGATTTAGAGGACGTGAAAGGTGGGATATCACTGCTGATGTTAGATGGACCTTGGCTAAAAGCAGAGAATACCAGAAAGATGTTTTCCTGTGTTTTATTGACTATGCAAAGGCATCGAACTGTGTGAATCATAACAAATTGTGAAGAATAAGAACTCCAGATCATTTAATTGTGCTGATACTGAACCTGTGGATAGACCAAGTGGCAGTCCATTGAACAGAACAAGGGATACTGCGTTGTTTAAAATCAGGAAAAGTGTGTGTCAGAGTTGTATATTTTCACCATAATTATTCAATCTGTATGCTGAGCAAATAATTTGAAAACTGGACTATATGAAAAAGAATACAGTATCTGGTTTGGAGAAAGACTAGGTAACAATCTGCTAGATAACACAACCTTGCTTGCTCAAAGTGAAGAGGACTTGAAGCACTTACTGGTGAAGGTCAAAGACTATAGCCCTTAGTCTGGATTACACCTCAACATAAAACAAAAATCCTCACAACTGGTCCAATAAGCAATATCATGATAAATGGAGAAAACACTGAAGTTGTCAAGGATTTCATTTTACTTGGATCCACAATCAATGCCCACTGAAGCGGCAGTCAAGAAATCAAAGGATGTATTGCATTGGGCAAATCTGCCACAACAGACCTCTTTAAAGTGTTAAAAAGCAACGATGTCACCTTGAAGACATCAAGGTGTGCCTGATTCAAGCCACAGTATTTTCAATCACCGGATATGCATGTAAAAGCTGGGCAATGAATAAGGAAGATGAAAGAATAATTGATGCATTTGAATTATGCTGTTGGTGAAGAATATTGACTATACCATGGACTGCCAGAAGAACAAACAAATCTGTCTTGGAAGCAGTACTGCCACAATGCTCCTTAGAAGGGAGAATGACAAGACTTTGTCTCTCATACCTTGGACAGGTTATCAGGAGGAACTAATCTCTGGAAAAGGATATCACACTAGGTAAAACAGAGAGTCAGCAGAAAACAGGAAGACCCTCAATGAGATGGATTAACACAGTGGCTGCAAAAACAGGCTCAAACATAGCCAACAATTGTGAGGATTGGGGCAGGACCAGGCAATGTTTTGTTCTGTTGTACGTAGTGTCACTATGAGTTGGAACCGAATTGACAGCACCTAACAATGACAACAATAAGAGGAAAACGTATAGTCATTTTGATGTCACAATATGCCCCAAGGTAAACTAAATGGACAGTGTGGAACACCATCTACTGAGAAGATGCTGCGCTATCACCACAAAAAGAAGCTTTACTTTCTCCTTGTTAGGAAGACCCCATTAGTCCCATGCTTTTGCTCATTTCTTAAGCACTTTTATTTCATATCTGCAGAGTTTTTAGGACTTTAGGGTGGGTGGTATGTTGTTGTTGTTCACTGGTATGGAAACTACTAATTTTCTTTAACAACAATTTAAAGCAATATATGGTAATCCTAAGTTTCTATTTCTCAGTTTACTCCAGGAACTCCTAAAGGGATATTTGACATTCTTTTAAGCTCCTTCATCTGTACTGGAAAAGACATAGCTAAATAATTCCTTCTTCTCATTTATTTCTCTTTCTACCTCTCCACTGGTGGAATGTGGTAAAAGCACACTCCAACACCTAGTTCCTGAATCTTCCAGTTGAAGATTTTGGTAGTTCTTTGGAACAGTGTTTTCTGATATATAAAGCTGTCAACAGTTAATCTTTCATTTTTAATTTATATGTACACTTAAGAAATAAAGAAAATCACACACACAAAACATTAGCTTCTTTTTTTTTCCTTTATTCAAGTGCACATTATATTAATTTTGTGTTTTTTTATATTAAAATCAGCAAAGTCAATCCTAGTTCAAGTTTTATTGGGGTTTGCTTATATAACACGAGTAGTACCCTGTGACCCTAACCTCACCTTGTCACCCTAACCTCATCTTAGCACCTACTGTACTATTATCCTTTTCTCTTACCTTCTCTGAGAGTTCTCAAAGAATTAGTGAAATTTCACCAGAAGTTCTTAATTAAAATGCAGAATTGTTAACTGGAAGTAAAGTGGGAATTGGTAAGAGGATCTTCTCTAATGTATTAGTACAAAAGAGTACTTCTTAAAAGGCTAATAAAAAAGATCTTGCATAGAAAAGAGTCTTCCTTGGGGGCAGGTAGTGGAGGTACATAAAACAAAATGTAACTGCAATTTTTTCTAGCCTCTGGGTACAAATTCGATCACATTAATGTTAATACCCAGATTATGATGACTCTAAGCACCCACATGCATGGATGCAAACCTCAATTCCTCCTTCACCAAACAACCACAAGGAGGTAACTTCGAGGCACTCACACAAGTCCCAGCTGGCACTCATCACTGGCTCAGGCACTCAACCACTGTGTGCCCTGAAGAGCAGTCCTGTTGGGCTCTTCTGCATTCATTTGACATTAGCATGTCCCCTGGTTCTATGTCAGTGAAAAGTAGTTTATACTTACAATTCCATTGGGCCACTTAAGACATTAAGTGCTTCTAGCTGATTGTCAGATTGTGGCAGAGACAATGCTTCTTTGGTTATGTTCTCACACTCAGGAGCAGGCTTAGCTGGACTTGAAGTTTAAGTCATTCTTAGCTCATACACAGAGCCATTTTTGTCCTCAGGATGTTTGTATGTAGCTAAGATCATGTGGGAGCCCCCGGGTAGTGTGAACGGATAACATATTCAACACACTCAGCTACTAACCAAAAGTTTGGTGGTTAGAGTCCACCCAGAGGTGCCTCCAAAGAAAGGACTGGCGATCTACTTCCAAAATTTCAGCCATTGAAATCCCTGTGGAGCAAGATTGTCCTCTGACACACATGGAGTTGCCTTGAGTACAAATATACTTCACAGAAAAGAGTTAAAATACTTCAGGATTGGAGGAATTCTAGAACTACCTGTCCAGCTGATCCCAGGACTAACTTGGACCCTGTTTTGTCTGGATTTCCTTCATCTTTTGGGATGAATTTTCTTTTGTAGACCTTGTGGTGCTTGCAGAACACTGAATTTCATGGTCAGAGAGTCCCTTTTCCTCTATCTAGTTACCAGACACATTTTATGCACCTGATCTTAGATTAAGGACATGGTTTAATTTCATTTTCTCCCTCTAGGAGGCACCTGAGAAACTATATAAAGCAGGGAATGTGAACAAACACTTGATTTTGAAAGGACTGTTAGCTAGCTTCACATACCTACCTGAGACGGAGTTGGCATCTCATTTCTATAACCACTGAGATGGACTTTAGAGATACAGCCTTATAAAGAAAATAACACCTACAGGGGTCAAATAATGTTTTCAATATTATACACACTCGCTAAAGACAGAGTCCAATGTCATCTCTACTCTGCTTAATCCTTAAGAATAGGTAAACTGACATGAAGGGTAGGGAGTAAAAGAGGAACAAGACATTATTGAGGAGGGAAGGGGCATGTGAGTTTGTTTTTACAAAAAGGGCCAGCAGTTGATTGTGAGGTCAGCTTGTTGAAAATAGGGAAATAAAGCAGCAAATAGAAAAAAAAAAAAAGAAAACATTGTTCCTTCTTCAGAATTTTTAAAAAGATAACTCCCTACATAAGTACGATTAGGACACAAAATAGAAATACTTTGCTCCCTTTAAAAAAATATAACAATAGATGACTGTAGGTACAATAAAAGAATTTCTGTTATCCCAAAACACAGGTTTTACTTTGTAATGGTACCTAATCAAGCCATTATTGGGGCCAAAGTCTGGCTTTTAAGTACACATGTCAAAATTTATTTCTAATGATACAGAATACACACTCTCTACAAGGCTTTTTTTCTCTCTTTTTTTTTTTTTTTGCAGTGTTTTCAGCAGAAATATATGTATTTATTTTTCTAATTGTACTTTAGATGAAGGTTTACAGAACAAACTAGCTTCTTATTAAACAGTTGGTACACATGCTGTTTTATGACATTGGTTAACAACCCCACCACATGTCAACACTCTCCCTTCTCAACCTTGGGTTCACTATTACCAGCTTTCCTGTCCCCTCCTGCCTTCCAGTCCTTAGTCCTGGGCTGGTGTGTCCCAGTAGTCTCATTTTGTTTTATGGGCCTGTCTAATCTTTGGATGATGGGTGAACCTCAGCAGTGACTTCATTACTAAGCTAAAAGGATGTCTGGGGGCCATACTCTTGGGGTTTCTCCAATCTCTGTCAGGCCAGTAAGTCTGGTGTTTCTTTGTGAGTTAAAATTTTGTTCTACATTTTTCTCCAGCTCTATTGTGATTCTTGTCAGAGCAGTCAGTGGTGGTAGCTGGGCACCATCTAATTGTACTGGACTCAGTACTGGTGGAGGCTGTGGTAGCTGTGGTCCATTAGTGTACTGGACTAAACTTTCCCCTGTATCTTTAGTTTTCTTCATTCTACAAGGCTTATTTTTATAGCATTTTTATTATGTTTTATGTCAGTCTTTTTTGCCCTTTTGAACTCAGATTTTGCTGTTTCTGAGCCTGTGTAAATGTGTTAGGTGAGCAAATGTGCTTTTGCTAGTACTTCAAAGTATTTCCACGGACCCCCTCAAAGGAAAGGCAAATAGCATAAAACCTTGATCCTGATGTTTGTTGTGATAATAGGAAGACTACAAAGCTACACTCAAATAATGGTTTCACAAGGAAATAATAACAAAGTAAGGTCCCACCAGCATTACGTAACCCACATTCTTGTCAATATGATGTTGTGGGTTGAGAACTGCCAAGGTCAACAAGAAAGTGAGCATTTCCTAAAAGTCCTTTCATACAGTATTAGTGGCCAGTTTGCACCCTGAGTGAAAATAACTTCTCTATCTGCAAAAAATATAGATTTCTGTTGTCACCAAGAATTGCATTAATTCATTGTTATTGATAGACAATGTCCTCATGTCTTATGGACTGAAAATTACATCAATACATTTATGGAGGCAAAAAGTCTAATTTGTTTTAAATTCCTAATCAAACTAATTACAGATTACAACTCGAATGAGTTATTATTGTGTCATTTTTCCTTATTTAATGAATTTTTATAATCCCTAAAGTAAAATATGATAACTCATAAAATATCTGATTTTAAATCAACTGAAATAACTAAAGGAAGGAAATAAATGTGTGTAAATCCTTATTCAGACATTATTTGCATGCATATTTATAAACATGACTATATATAATATGCTAAATGTCTATGTACAAATACAAATGCAAGAATGGATGCAATTATATGGCTATCAACCAGTAAAACATTGAGTGCACATTATACTTTGTGGAATATATTTTGCCTGGATGAGTTGAGATAGATTGTATAATAAAATGAACATGGCGAAAGTGGGTTTTAAGTCAGGAAACAGAACAGTAAAGCAATTTCCTGAGTTATTTAAATGCTTTAAAAAGAAAAGTCATTACATACTTGAGTTACACTCGCATATAATTACATGAGCATCACAAATAACAATGTCTTACTAAGAAAAACAGAAGTTAATATAGAAAAATTATGTCCCATCATAAATCTTCATTTTAAGCTCAGGTAAATACACACAAAAGGATTTGCATTTTATCAAATTAATTTTATTTATTAAATCATCAATTAGAATGATTCAGAAAAATGTTTGTTTCTAATTACATTTTTAAAAATCTTCCTTAGTCTCAGTAATATTGGCTAGTAAGTGTGAAATAGCAATTATTAGTTACTTTTTGAATTAAATTTAATTAATATTTTAATTTTAAATTAAGATAGTTATAAGAAAGATATTAAAACCATAGGTTACATTTTAAATAATTTTATCTGGTGTTGTTATATTAAAATTAGGTATTTTCTGGAATTCAAAAAAAGTGTTCTATAGTTATAAATAAATAATTATGTAAAAAGTCACAAGATTTCTTCTCCCCTAATGATGAACGCTGAACACTAATGACTGAAGATCAGACAAATGGTGGAATGACATCATGGACACCATACAAGAAGAAAGCAAGAGGTCCTTAAAAAGACAGGAAAGAAAGAAAAGATCAAACTGGATGTCAGAAGAGACTGAAAGTTGCTCTTAAACCCCCAGCAGCTAAAGCAAAAGGAAGAAAGGATGAAGTAAAAAAAAAAGAAAAAAGAGCTAACAGTAGATTTCAAAGGGTGGCTCCAGAAGACAAAGTAAAGTATTATAATGACACATGCAAAGACCTGGAGATAGAAAACCAAAAGAATTTTCTCATTGCATATCATCCTCAGCATTTCTCAAGATGAAAGAACTGAAGAAAAATTGAATCTTCAAGTTGCAATATTGAAGCATTCTACGAGGAAAATATTAAATGATGCAGGAAGCATCAAAAGAAGATGGAAGGACTACACAGAGTCACTATTCCAAAAATAACTGGTCTCCATTGAACCATTTCAGGAGGTAGCATAGGACCAGGAACCTATGGTACTGAAGCAAGAAGTCCAAGCTGCACTGAAGGCATTGGCAAAACACAAGTATCCAGGAACTGACAGAATACCAGTTGAGATGTTTCAACAGACAGGTGCAGAACTGAAAGTGCTCGTTCATCTATGCCGAGAAGTTTGGAAGACAGCTACCTGGCCAACCCATGGTATGGAGAATTTGCAGATCCTCAGTTCTTTCTCAGTAAACAAAAAGGATTTAGCTTTTGTTAGTAGATTCACTATTTAATGTTTTAATTAAGCTATGTTTACAGTATATGAACCCTAAAATAACTTTAGAATTTAGGATAGAAGTAGAAGGGGCTTAAGGTAAAGAGCTATTAGGGTATTTTCTTGGGTAAATGAGGGTTTGACAGCCTTAGCGTGGTGTGGCATTTCTCCTCATTGAGTCGTAATTAGTATGTATAGGGTGTATAAGGTAGTGACTAGTATGTTGAATCCTATAAGAATGGTAAAGTTGGATCATTAAAATGATGCTAGGATAATAAATAGTTCCCCAATTAAGTTGATTGAGGGTGGTAATGCTAGATTTTTGAGACTGGCCAAGAGTCATCATATAGCTATTAGTGGCAGGAGGCTTTGTAGACCTCTTGCTAAAATTATGGTTCAGCTATGAATACATTCATAGTTTGAGTTGGCTAGGCAGAAGAGTAAAGATGAGGTTAGGCTGTGAACAATTATTAGGGCGGTTGCTCCTATAAAACTTCATGGTGTTTGAATTAGGATGGCGATGATTACTAAGGCTATGTGGCTGACTGAAGAGTAGGCAATAAGGGATTTTAGTTCCATTTGTCATAGGCAATAGAACTGGTTATAATTATACTTCATAATGACAACATAGGGGATGGATAAGATATAAATTCTGTTAGGAGATCTAGAAGAACTGTGATTCTTAACATTTCGTATCTTCCTAATTTTAGCAGGATAGCAGCTAGGACCATATAGCCTAAAATGAGAGCTTCTACATGGGCTTTAGGTAATCAAAGGTGCAGACCATAGAGTGGTATCTTTACTATAAAGGCTATTATACATGCTAGTCATAGAAAGTTGGTAGATCATGAGTTCTATATAGGTTGTACTCAGTATGGAGAAATTAATAGGTTTAGTGATCCTGGAATATTTTGGAGGTGAATCAGGGTTACTAGTAAGGGAAGAGAACCAAGCAGGATGTGCAATAAAAAAATTCAGTCCTTCATTTAATCATTCTGATCAATTTCCTCATCGGGTGATGATAATTATTGTAAGAATGAATGTGGCTTCAAAGAGGATGTAGAATAGGATTAATTCAGTAGCAGTAAATGTCATGATTAAGAATAGTTGTAGGGAAATGAGTATGGTGGTATAAGATTTCTTGCGAGTGTCTGATTCAAGAGATAGATAGTGCTGGCTGGTTACAAGCATTAGGGGCAGTAGCCAGGTAATGAGGATTAGTAATGGGGCTGATAGGGAGTCTGAGAAGAACTGTAGGGTGAAGTTTAAGTTGTTTTCGAGGGGATGAAGAAGAAGAGAAAGGCTAATTAAGCTGATGATAAAGCTGTGGGAGGTAGTATTAATCCACACTATATTGTTACTAGATAATCAAGTAAGTGGAGTAAGCATGATCGTTGGTAGGATGGTTTTTAGCACCGAAGCAAATTTAAATTTTGTATGTAGTCAAGTCCATATGTGTTGGATACTATAACAAGAAGTTCTAGGCCTACTGCAGCTTTACACACTGTGAAGACTAGCAAGATTACAGGTATTATGGTAGACAGGGTGAAGTGTGTATTAAGGGTAAGTAGGGTGCCCAGAATAAGCAGGGATAGCATTATTCCTTTGAGGCATAATAGCAATGATATTAAATGAGAGTGGTATATAAGAATACCAATAAGGGAGATAGCAAAAGCTAGTAGGATATTTATATAGATATAAGGCATTGTTGGTAATTATGAAATGTTCATAGTCTAATGAGTCAAAATTATTTATTTTATCTATATTCAGCTCATTCAAGTCCCTTTTGGATTCCTTCATATGCCAAACCTAGGGCTAGGAGGGTAATTAGCACTAATGCTATTGACAGTATTAAGTGAAGGTTACCAATTTGGATTGCTCATGGTAGTAGGAAGAAGAGTGCAATTTCTAAGTCGAATAATAGGAAAGTAATAGCTACAAGAAAGAATTTTATGGAGAATGGTAGGCGAGCAGGGCCTATAGGATCAAACCCACATTAGTATGGGCTTGCTTTTTCTGAATAAACTTATAGTTGGGGCAGCCAGAATGTGATTAGAATTAATAATGAGGTTAGTAGGACATTGATGGATAATGTAACCATGAGGTTAATTATTCTTTTTTGGCTTTTACTAAAACTTACTGATTGGAAGTCAGTTGCACTGATTGATACTAAAAGAATAGGATCCTCATCAGTAAATTGACACGTATAGGAACAGTCATACTACGTCTATGAAATGTCAGTATCAGGCAGCTGCTTCGAAGCCAAAATGGCGGTTGGATGTAAAGTGGAATTTAAATTGGCAGATAAAGCAAACGGTAAGGAAAGTGGATCCGATAATTACATGAAGGCCATGGAAGCCTGTGGCTATAAAGGAGGTTGAGCCATAAATGCCATCAGAGGTTGCAAAAGATGTTTCATAGTATTCGGAGGCTTGAAGAAGCGTGAAGTAAATACCTAGTGAAATGGTGATAAAGAGGGCTTGTAGTATATGTTAGTGGTTCCCTTCCATTAGGCTATGGTGGGTTCAGGTAATAGTTACTCCTGAGGCCAGGAGAAATGATGTATTCAGGAGTGGAACTTCTAAGGGGTTAAGTGGACAAATGCCTGTAGGAGTTCAGCAGCATCCTAATTCAGGAGTTGGGGCAAGACTACAATGGTAAAATGCTGAGAAGAATCCTGCAAAGAAAAATACTTCAGGGACAATACATAGGATCATACCATATTGGAGGCCTTTTTGTACAACAGATTATGGTGACCTTGGAAGGTCCCTTCTCATGCTACGTCTCACCATCATTGATATATAGTTAAGGTACGGGTAAGTAGACCTAGAGATAACAGGACGGCAGAATGATAGTGGAATCATATAATTAAGACAGAGGTCATAAGTAGGGCAGATGAAGCCCCAGTAAGAGGCCAAGGGCTTGGATTTGCTATACGGTAAGCCTGTGTTTCGTGTGTCATTAGCTGTTATCGTGTAAGTAGAGGCTAACTAGGAGGGTGAAAACATATGCTTGAATAAGTGCTACAGCAATTCTAAAATGGTAAGTAAAAGTAGGATAATGAAGGTAATTGTGGCTGCTATTAGCCTAGTTGATGTTAGAGCTAATGTGGCAGCTTCAATGAGATGGATAAGTAGGTGACCCGCTGTAATGACAGCAGTGAGTCGGATAGCTAGGGCTATTGGTTGAATGAAGAGGCTGATATTTTCAATGATAATGAGTATTGGGATGAGAAATGCAGGTGTTCCTTGTGGAAGAAAACGGGCTAGGGAGGCTTTGGTTTTATGTCGGAAGCCTGTGATTATTGCTCCTGCTCATAGGGGGATGGCTATGCCCAGATTTATAGATAATTGGGTAGTGGGAGTGAATGAGTGAGGCAATAGGCCTAATAGGTTATTTGATCCAATAAATACAATTAAGGTTATTAGTATAAGGGATCATGACCGTCCTTTAGTATTGTGAATTGGTAATATTTGTTTAAGGATCAATAGGATTAATCAGTGTTGAATTGTAATTAGATGATTACTGATTTGGCGATTTGGGGCTGGAAATAATATTGCTGGAAATGCAATATTTAAAAGTACAATGGGGAGTCCTGTAATTGTGGGAGTGGTAAAAGAGGCAAATAGATGTTCCTTCATTTTATTTCTCAGGCGGCTGAGTATGCAGTAATACGAGAAGCCTTTGGTGATGGGTTAAGTGGGGAAGTGGTTTTAGACACCTTGATTTGTAGTAAGATAAACAGAGCAATAAATACAGAAATAATCATTATAAGTCATGGTGCTGTATCTAATTGTTGCATTCACTGAGGAGAAACTTAGTTCTCAGACTCTAACTTGAAAGGTTAGTGCTACAATGGCCTCTCAATGACTTATAGTAGTGATGCTGATCAGCCTTCAAAATGTTTTGGCAGAACTAATTCTAATACAATCAGTATAAAACTGTGGTTTGATCCGCAGATTTCAGAGCATTGGCTGTAAAATAAGCCTGGTCATGTTGAAGTTAAGGTAGCCTAGTTTTTAGTTGAGTCATCCTGAGACGGCATCTGTTTTCAGTCCTAGTGATTGGACAGCTCATGAATGAAGAACATCTTCTGATGAGATTAGTATTCAAATTTGTAAATCTATGGGTAAAACTACTCGATTATCGACTTCTAGTAATCGAAGTTCTCCGGGTTTGAGGTCATCAGTAGCGATTATGTATGAGTCAAAGGCTAAATCTTCATAGTTGGTATACTCATAGCTTCAGTATCATTGGTAGCCTATAGTTTTTACTGTTAATAATGGATTATTAATTTCATCTATTATGTAGAGAATATGTAGAGAGGGCAAGGCAATCAGAATCAGGATAATAGCTGGAAGAATTGTTCAAACTGTTTCTACTTCTTGAGTGTCTATAGTGCTTGTGTGTGTTAGTTTAGTGGTAAGTATTAATGAGATGACATACAATACCAGTGAACTAATGAGGAAAATGATTATTAAAGTATGGTCATGAAAGTGAAGGAGTTCTGTAATTGGGGAGGTAGTGTCTTGGAACCCTAGTGGAAATGGATAAGCCATAGAGGTATAGAGGATTTTAACCTATAAGTTAACTTTGACAAAGTTATGTAATTATTTCACTAATACCCCACTTGTGGAGAAAGTCATAAAGATTATGAGATTGGCATGAAACCAGTTGTTGGGCATTCGATTCCTTCCTTTCTCATGCTAGATTTTATGTAGGCTGGTTCCTTAAATGTAACCATTGTGTGGTATGGGGGTGGGCAGCCGTTGAGTCATTCTACGTTAGTTGTTGTAAGTTCTACTATTGACACTTCTCGTTTGGAAGCGAATGTTTCTCAAATTATGAAAATTATGAGAATTACTGCTGTGAAGGAAATAAATGATCCTATAGAAGAGGCAGTGTTTCATGCAGTGTAGGCATCTGGGTAATCAGAGTATCGGCGTGGTATGCCTGATAGTCCAAGGAAATGTTGAGGAAAGAATGTTAAGTTTACACCAACAAATATAATTAGAAAATGGATTTTAGCTCGATAGCACCTAACAACAAAGTATAATTTAATTTATATCCTGAGACTAGAGGGAATCAGGGAACAAATCCTCCTATGATAGCAAATACTGTTGACAGTACGTAATGGAAATGGGCTACAAAAGAGTAGGTATCATGTAAAACGATGTCCAGTGAAGAACTAGTAAGTACAATGCCTGTCAGACCTCCTACTGTGAATAGAAGAATAAACCCTAGGGCTCATATCAGGGCCAGTGATCATTTGATGCTGCTGCCATGGAGAGTAGCCAGTCAGCTAACTACTTTTAACCCGGTCGGGATAGCAATAATTATAGTGGCTGATGTGAAGTAGCCTCAGGTATCAAAATCTATGCCAACAGTGAATATATGGTGAGCTCATACAATAAAGCCCAAGAATCCGATTGATATTATGGCCCACACCATTCCTATGTAGCCAAATAGTTTTTTTTGTTTTTTTTTTCCTGAATAGTATGTAACAGTGTGTGAGATCATGCTGAAGCCTGGAAGGATAAGAATGCAAAACTTTGGGTGCCCAGAATAGGTGTTGATACAGAATTGGATCTCCCCTTCCTGCTGGGTCAAAGAAGATAGTATTAAGATTACTACGGTCGGTTAGTAGTACGGTGATACCTGCTGCTAAAACTGGAAGTGATAGAAGAAGGAGGACAGCTGTATGTCTATCCCAAGAAAGGTGATCCAACCGAATGCAGAAATTATTTAACAATATCATTAATATCACATGCAAGTAAAATTTTGCTGAAGATTGTTCAAAAGCAGTGGCTGCTGCAGCGTATTGACAGGGAACTTTCAGAAACTCAAGCCAGATTCAAAAGAGAATGTGGAGCCAGGGATATTACTGCTGATGTCAAATGGATTCTGGCTGAAAGCAAAGGATACCAGAAAGATGTTCACCCATGTTTTATTGACTATGCAAAGCATTCGACTGTGTGTATCATAACAAATTATGGATAACATTGCTAAGAATGGAAATTCCAGAATACTTAATTGTGCTTATGAGGAACCTGTAAATAGATCAAGAGGCAGTTGTTTGAAAATACAAAGGGGATACTGCATGGTTTAAAGTCAGGAAATGTGTGCATCTGGGTTGTATCCTTTTACCATACCTATTCAGTCTGTATTTTGAAAAAAAAAAATCCAAGAAGCTGGACTACAAGAAGAATGGAGCATCAGGATTGGAGAAATACTCATTAACCTGAGTTATGCAGATGACACAACTTTCCATCCTGAAAATGAAGAAGACTTGAAGCACTTATTGATGAAGATCAAAGACCACAGCCTTCAGTATGGATTACACCCTGAATAAAGAAAACAAAAATCCTCACAACTGGACCAATAAGCAATATCATAATAAACAAAGAAAAGATTGAAGTTGTCCATGATTTCATTTTACTTGGATCCTCAAATCAACACCTGTGGAAGTAGCAGTTGAGAAATCAAAAGATGCATTGCATTGGACAAATTTGCTGCAAAAGACCTCTTTAAAGTATTAAAAAGCAAAAAAATCACCCTGAAGACTAAAATGCCCCTGATCCAAGCCATAGTGTTTTCAATTGCCTCATATGCACTCAAAAACTAGAAAATGAATGAGGAAAAAAGAAGAATTGTGGTGTTGGCAAAGAATACTGAATATGCCATAGACTGCTAAAATAATGAACAAATCCATCTTGGAAGAAGTACAACCAGAATGCTCCTTAGAAGCAAGGATGGTGAGACTCCATCTCCCATACTTTGGAAGCAAGGATGGTGAGACTCCATCTCCCATACTTTGGACATGTTATCAGGAGGGACCAGCCGCTGGTGAAGGACATCATGCTTGGTAAATTAGTGGATCAGTGAAAAAAGAGGGAGACCCTCAACAAGATAGATTGACACAGTGGATGCAACAATGGGCTAAAGCACAAAGACCACTGTGAGCATGGCACAGGACCACGCAGTGTTTCATTCTGTTGTAAATAAGGTCACTATAAGTGGGAACAGACTCGATAGCACCTAACAACAAAGTAGGGAACAAACTAAGAATATCTAATCTCATTACTCCTGTTAAATACTGTACTAGAAGTCCTAGAAAATGCAATAATCAAGAAAAAGGATTTAAAGTTACATAGATTGAAAAGGAAGAAGTAAAACAGCTTTAAATTGTAGATTGAAATGGAAAAGTAAAACTGCCTTAAAAAAATTTTTTTTTTTTTTTGCCTTAAAATGATCGTAAATGTAGGTAAACCCTAGGATACTACAAATAAGCCACTAGAACTAGTGAGTTGTCAATTTAAAAACCCAATTGTATTTTCTACAGCAGGAATGAGCAATGGGAATTTAAACAAAAAATATATTTACAGTAGAATAAAAATTACAAAATGATTAGGAATAACTTTAACAAAATACACGCAAGACCTACCCAGTGAAAACTATAAAACATTACTGAGAAAAATTAATGAAGATCTAATTAAATGTAAATATATCCTGTTTGTGGATTGAAAAGGCCAGTGTTGTTAAAATGTCAATAATCCCTGTATTGATCTATCTTGTTATTGTTGTTGTTAGGTGCCAACATGTCGGTTCCTACTCATTGCAGCCCCGGGTATAACAAAATGTTGCCCAGTTCTGTGCCATCACCATAAGGTAAGCAGATTTAGGCCCATCCTTGCAGACACTGTATCAGTCCATCACATTTAAGGTCTTCCTCATTCTTGCTTACACTCTACCAACTATGATGCCATTCTCCAGTGATTGATTTCTCCTGATAATATGTCCAAAGTAAGCAAGACAGAGTCTCACCATCCTTGCTTTTAAGGAGCATTCTGGCTGTAATTCCTCCAAGACAGATTTGTTCCTTCTCTGGCAGTCCATGGTATATTCAATATTCTTCACCAACACCATAATTCAAGTGTGTAAATTCTTCTTTTGCCTTCCTTTTTCATTGTCCAGCATGTGTATGTATATGAGGCAATGGTCAGGCGCACCTTAGTCATCAAAGTGAAATCTTTTTAACACTTTAAACAGGTCTTTTGTGGTAGATTTGCCATGCAAAATGTCCTTTGACTTCTTAAGGCTGCTTCTTCCATGGGCCTTGATTGTTGATCCAAGTAAAATGAAATCCTTGACAACTTCAATATTTTCTTTATTCATCGTGATGTTACTTATAGGTCTGGTCATGAGGATTTCTGTTTTCTTTATATTGAGGTATAATCTATACTGATGTCTGCAGTCTTTGATCTTCATCAGTAAATGCTTCAAGTTCTCTTTGCTTTCAACAAATAAAGTTGTGTCATCTGCATATCTCAGGTTGTTAATGAGTCTTCCTCCAATTCTGATGCCACTTTCTTCTTCAAATCATCCAGCTCTTTGATTATTTTCTCAGCATACAGATTGAAGATGTTCAGTGAAAGGATACAATGCTGATTCATGTTTTTCCTGACTTTAAACCACAGAGTATCCCCTCGTTCTGTCTGAATGACTGCCTCTTGGTCTAGGTACAGGTTCCACGTGAGCATGATTAAGTGTTCTAGAATTTTTATTCTTTGTAATAATTTGTTATGATTCACAATCATAATTTGTTATGATTCACAAAGTTATATGCCTCTGCATAGTCAGTAAAACACTTTGTAATAATTTGTTATGATTCACAATCATAATTTGTTATGATTCGCAAAGTTATGTGCCTCTGCATAGTCAATAAAACACTGGTGAACTTCTTTCTAAGGAGCTCTGGTTACAGAATGGTTGAGCGCTGGGCTGCTAACTGGGAGATCAGCCGCTCCATAGGAGTTAGATGTGGCAGTTTGCTTCCTTAAAGATTTACATCCTTGGAAACAATATGGTGCAGCTCTACTTTGTCTCACAGGATCACTATGAGTCAGATGGGCTCAGCAGCAACACGTTTTGTTGGGGTTTTGGAAACTTTTTTTCTGGTATTCCCTGCTTTCAGCCGAGATCTATCTGATACCAGCAACAATACCTATGATTCCACTTCCTCTACTGATTCTGGCTTGAATTTCTGGCAGTTTCCAGTTGATGAAGGGCTGTAGCCATTTTTGAATTATTTTCTGCAAAATTTTGCATGCATGTGATATTAATGATATTGTTCAATAATTTTTGCATTTTGTGTGATCGCTTTTCTTTGGAATTGGCAGGAATATGGATCTCTTTCAATCAATCAGTTGGCCAGGAAGCTGTCTTTCAAATCTCTTGACATAGATGAGTGAGCACTTCCAGCATTGCATCATTTCTTGAAGCATCTCAATTGGTATTCCCTCACTTCCGGAAGCCTTATTCCTCACAAATGTCTTCAGTGTAGCATCCTTCAGTATCATTGGTTCTTGATCATATGCTACCTCCTGAAATGGCTGAATGTCAACCATCTCTTTTTGTACAGTGACTCCGTATATTCCTTCTATTTTCTTTTGATGCTTCCTACATCATTCAATTTTGTGCCCGTTGTTGCTGTTGTTGGGTGCCATGGAGTCAGTTCCAACTTATAGCAACCCCATGCACAACAGAAGGAAACTGCCCAGTCCTGCACCATCCTCACTATTATTGCCAATTTTGAGCCTACCGTTGCAGCCACTGTGTCAATCCACCTAGTTGAGGGTCTTCCTCTTTTCCGCTGACCCTGTACTTTACCAAGCATGATGTCCTTCTCCAGGGACTGATCCTTCCTGACAATATGTCCAAAGTATGTAAGACACAGTCTTGCCATCCTTGCTTCTAAGGAGCACTCTGGGTGTACTTCTTCCGAAACAGAGCTGTTTGTTCTTTTAGCAGTCCATGGTATATTCAATATTCTTCGCCAACACCACAATGCAAAGGTGTCAATTCTTCTTCAGTCTTCCTTATACATTGTCTAACTTCCACATGCATATGATGTGATTGAAAATACCATGGCTTGGGTCAGGTGCACCTTAGTCTTCAAGGTGACATCTTTGCATTTATAATGATGTTGCCCATAGAATCCATCAATGTTGTAACTCTAGACTTAAATTTTTTATTCAGTTCTTTCAGCTTGAGAAATGCTGAGCATGTTCTTCCCTTTCAGTTTTCTAACTGCAGATCTTTGCACATTTAATTTCAATAATTTACTTTGTTTTTTCAAGCCATTCTTTGAAATCTTCTGTTCATCTCTTTTACGTCATCATTTCTTCCACTCACTTTAGCTACTCTACATTCAAGATCAAGTTTCAGAGTCTTTTCTGACATCCATTTAGATCTTCCCTTTCTTTCTTGTCTATTTAATGACATTTTGCTTTCTTCATGTTTAATAGCTTCCCACAACTCTTCGTGTCTTCAGTTATTTAGTGTTCAGTGCATCAAATCTATTCTTGATATGGTTTCTAAATTCAGGAAGAATATATTCAAGTTCATACTTTGGCTCTTGTGGACTTGTTTTATTATTTTTAGCTTCACCTAGAACTTGCATATGAGCAACTGATGGTCTATTCCACAGTCAGTCCCTGGCTTTGTTCTGACTGATGACATTGAGCTTCTCCATCATCTCATTCCACCAAAGTATTCCATCCAGTAAGGTCGTCATTTACGTTGTTGAAAAAAGGCATTTCCAATGAATAGATTGTTAGTCTTACAAAATTCTATCATGCAATCTCCAGCATCATTTATATCACCAAGGCCATATTTTCCAACTACCGATCCTTCTTCTTTGTTTCTGATTTTCACATTCCAATCACCAGTAATATCAATGCATCTTGACTGCATGTTTGATCAATTTTAGACTGCAAAACTTGGTAAAAAAAATAAATAAATAAAATCCTCAATTTTCCTCTTTGGCATTAGTGGTTGGTGTGTAAATTTGAATAATAATCATATTAACTCCTCCTCCTTGTAAGTGAACGGATGTTTTCCTGTCACTGACAGCTTTGTACTTCAGGATATATTTTGAAATGCTCTTTTTGACAGTGAATGTGTGGCCCTTTTTCCTCAACTTGTCATTCCTGGCATTGTAGACCATATGACTGTCTGATTGTAAATGGCCAATACCAGTCCATTTCAACTTACTAATGCACAGGATATCGATCTTCAAGCGTTCCATTTCATTTTTGGCAACTTCCAATTGTCCTTAATTCATAATTTTACATTACACCTTCTGATTACTAATGTATATTTGCAGCTATTTCTTCTCATTTTGATCAGCACATCATCAGCAAATGAAGGTCCTGAAAGCTTTACTCCATTCACATCATTAAGGTTGACTTTACTTTGAGGAGGCAGGCCTTCCTCAGTCATATTTTGAGTAGTTGCCAATCTGAGGGGCTCATCTTTCAGCACTATATCAGACAATGTTCCTTTGCTATCCATAATGTTTTCATTGGCTATTTTGTTCAGTTTTGGAAGTAGATAGCCAGGTCCTTCTTCCTAGTCTGTCTTAGTCTGGAAGCTCTACTGAAACATGACCAGAGTCACTACCATAGGTGAATCTGCAGGTATTTGAAATATCAGCGGCATAGCTTCCAGCATCAAAGCAACACGCAAGCCACCACAGTATGACAAGCTGACATTTGAGTGGTGGAGTTGATCTACAGTTTCAATGCAATTTCAATACATTGTATAATTCCATTTATGCAAATTATCAAATCAAATTATAGTTTTAGAAGTTTTGTGTTAGAAGTCAGAATAATGGTTACCCTGTGGTTATACTGATTGAAATGGGGCACAAGGCAGACATTTAAGTTGCTGGAAATGTTCTTTCCTTTGATCTAGTGCTGTTGCCATGAGTGGATTTATTTTATGAAAATGCATCAAGTTTGACACTTAAGATTTGTGTATATTTTTGTATGTATATTCTTCAAAAAACTTTTTTTTAAAAAAATTAAAGAAATATGAAGAAAGGAAGAACAAAGAAATATTTGGTTAGCAATAGCAGATTTTGAAATAGAAATATTAGCGCTGAAAGAGACATTAGACAACAATTCTTCTATCTCTACCCAATTTAATCCATAAGAAATCAGAAACCTGCCATGTTCAGATCACAGTGCTAATGGCAGATCAAAACCAAAATCATATTTCCCAAATCTTGTTACTGGGACCATTTTAAAAACAGTATTTTGTCTATCAGAGGCTAGTATAATGGGGTTGTTGTTAAGTGCTGTCAGGTCTGTTCCAACTCATCCCTATGTACAACAGAACAAAACACTGCCTGGTCCTGCTCCATCCTCACAATCACTGTTATGCTTGAGCCCATTGTTGCAGCCACTGTGTAAATCCACCCTGTTGAAGGTTTTCCTCTTCTTCATCGACCCTCTATTTTACCTAGCATGATGTCCTTTTCCGGAGACTGGTCCCTCCTGATAACATGCCCAAAATATGTGAGATGAAGTGCCACCATTCTCGTGTCTAAGGAACATTCTGGCTGTACTTCTTCCAAGACATTTGTTCGTTCCTCTGGCAGTCCATTACATATTCTTTGCCAACACCATAATTCAAATGCATCAATTCTTTGGTCTTCCTTATTCATTGTCCAGCTTTTGTGTTCATATGAGGCAATTGAGAATATCATGTCTTGAGTCAGGCCCATCTTAGTCCTCAAAGTGATATCTTTGCCTTTTAACACTTTAAAGAGGTGTTTTGCAGGAGCTTTGCCCAATGCAATACGTCATTTGATTTCCTGACTGCTGCTTGCATGGGTGTTGATTGAGGATCCAAGCAAAATGAAATCCTTGACAATTTCAATTCTTTCTCTGTTTATCAAGATGTTGCTTATTGGTCCAATTGTGAGGAATTTTGTTTTCTTTATGCACCATGGCTAGTGCATAGTAATTCCTCAATCAGTATTTGTAATTATTATGATTCTAACTCTAAACATGCCACAGACCTGTGAAACACCTAGATAATCCTTTGAATCAATGTTTTTGCTTCCAGCTGTTTGAGATGATGACCATGAGGTTTATTTTTCATAAGCAAGTGAAGAGTTATTCCTGGGACTTTGCCATGTTTATGATTTCTTTGTTATTTTGCATCTAGCTAGTTGCAGACAGACTTCAACCTGGGTATCTATATACTTGGGCATGAATTAGTGTTATGCAAAGAGTGTATTAATGCCCAAATCTGTACCACATTTTCAAATCATATGTCCATCTTGGCTAAATTTATTTCAAATAATTTCTCTAATCATGAGGAAAGCTTTTCATAAACGGGATTCAACTTCAGTGAGATTCAACTTAGGTTTTATCCTTTGTGATGAACAGGTAGTAATACGTAAGAGTAAGTAAACATTTAAAAAAGGAGAAGATACCAAGGGGCAATGCTTAAGATATATTTGGATCTGAATTACTTAGTTTCTACAGGAAAGTTATTTTCATTCATTTTTAATGAACTTTGGTAAGCATATTTGTCACTATTATTATAATTTAGTCCTGAGAAACATTTTTTTTTTTAAGTGGCCTCAGATCACTTTCCAGGATATCTGGCAATACTGGTTATGCAACTAAAAGAATCATTAGCAATATTAAGAGAAATATCAAATAGAAAATGTTATTTTTTAAAGATTTCATTAAAATCAGATGTGCAATCAATATAGGTACCATTTAGTTTCTCTAATAGATGTTGTAGAGGTAGGAGGTCTCTTTCTTTTGCCCCTCTTTTCTTTCTTAAATAGCACTCTCTCTAATTAAAGAGAATGTTGACACTTTGTGAAAATGTAGCTAGTATCACTGAAAGATTTGTGTAGAAATTGTAAGATGGGAAACTAATTCGCTGTGCAAATTTTGCTGAAAACATAACAATGTATTAAAAGGAAAAAAAAAAAACAGTACTCCCCACTACCTTGTAATAAAGGACAGAAAATGTTTGTTGTTGTTAGTTGCCATCAAGCCAGTTCCAACTCATGGTGATCCCATGTTTACAGAGTAGAACTGCTCCATAGGGTTTTCTTGTCTATAATCTTAATGAAACAGATCTCGAGGCCTTTTCTTTGGTGGTACTGCTGGGTAGGTTAGAACCACCAACATTTAGGCTGGCAGGAGAGCTCAAACCATTTGTTCCACCTAGTGACCTTAGAGAAAATATGATAATGATTACATATATATGTATGTATATATATATGTGTGTGTGTGCATGTATATATATATATATAATGTGTATAAAACGATTTATGCCTTACATATAACAACATTTATGCCTCATAGGCTTGTTGACAGCATGTAGAACAAAATGTGGAGACTGATATACACTCATCAACTGTAACCTATTATCCTTAACATTATTAGTTCCAGCAAAATTTTTGAAAAAGACGCTTTTGCAAAATAAATATTGTTTTTTTTTTAATTATTTATATCTACTATAATTAGAAGTAAGAACCCAAATGAGGGAGCATGTTCTCCATAACTCAGAGTTAAAAACTGTTGGTGATGAAAGAATCCACATAATCTTCACTCCTTTGGCAAGTAACATTGTACCACAACAGGATTGATATGTGTATTTTGAGTTTCAAAATTTTGGAATAGTTTTCAAACTCACTGGTGCCTGGATACACCATGAAATCCATGTGTGTGGCATGACTACTTCCAGAAGTGGAACTAAGATACAGCACTGCTTTTTGCAGGGGTACTGTCACACAACAGGCACTAGAGGCAGAACGTTCAGGCAGCCATAGGCTGTCATAGAGAGAAGGCACTTTAAAGATGCACTCTGAGTTTTCTTATTTCCATAGCACTATATGTTTTAAGAAAAAGAGCCCTGGTGGTGCAGTGGTTAAAGGCTCAGCTGCTAACTGATAGGTTGGCAGTCCAAACTCACCAGCTGTTCCACAGGAGAAACACCTGGCAGTATGCTTCCATAAAGATTTACAGCCTTGGAAAACCTATAGGCAGTTCTACTATGTCTTACAGCGTCACTAAGAGTCAGAATCGACTCGATGGCAACTGGTTTGTCTTATTATTATAATTATTATTTTTTTTTGTTATATGTTTTAAGAAGCCCTAGTGGTGCAACAGTTGTGTTTGCCTGCTAACCAAAAGATTGGCAGTTCAAACCCACCCAGTGGCTCCATGGGAGAAAGACCTAGTGATCTGCCCCCAAAGGTTATAGCCTAGGAAACCGTATGGGACAGTTCTACTGTGTCACATGGTGCTGCTATGTAACCAACTTGGTAGCACCTAACAACAACATATGTTTTATTTTAATTTCTATATAAAATATCTGTGGTACCTGGCACACAGTAGCCACTTAGTAAGCATTTAGTGAATACGTAACTGAGTGAATGAATAAAGAGTGGATGACTTTTTAAAGACTTTGTTGACAGATATCATGTTCATATTTCCCTTTGATGATTTTCAGTTGCTTGAGCACAACCTCAGAGTTTCTCTTTTTCTTTGTTACTTTATAATATATAACAACAACAAAGTAATTACCAGTGTAATATGTATAATTAAAATTCCATCTTAAGGTTCTGGAGACATAAGAACATTTTTCATGGTTGTGTTTCCCCTGTGCTCACACTTATTGATCACATTGGTTGATGCATCTTTTACAAAAGAACAAGCCAAAATCCGATGTGCATCTGTTCTCTCGCACCATGATTTGTATCCTGAGGGTCATTCCCTGCATGCATGTTATAATTAAGTTAATGAAAATTTTAACTAGTGCTTTAGGCAATATTTGAAAAGAGTACTTGCCGGGACTTTGAGACCCATTAAACCCCTAAGACAGAGCTCTTTCAAGTTTATGAGAAACACAGCTTATTCATTCGAAAAAACACCTTAGAGTTTATACCACATTCCATGTACTGAGTAGGGGGGCACAGCAAAGAACAAGGGAAGTTCTGTCTCTGTCTTCATGAAGCTTATTATCAAATCTTCAGATTCTCCTCCTACCCTTTTGTTCAGCACTCTGTTTCCTAACTAACCAGGACCTCTAAATTCTTTGCTACAGCCCATGTGATTATTTTATACTTTTTAAGATTTTTTTGGTTGATTCTAAAGGAAACATTTTCTCTAAAGAGTTAAAAACAAGCCACACAAAATCCATGGAACTAAATTTGCCCAGGTTCCAGAAACAGCTGGAACCATAAACAGGAAACAAAGAAGTTCTCATTTTTCTCTTTTCTTTCTTCTTATGAGGGAAATTAGTCTGTTACGCTCAAAAGACATTTATCACATTTATTTTCAAATATATATCTGAATCCATACATATACATATATACTGTGCTTACTGTGGTTGTTTCCAAAGTGTAAATCGGAATCTATTTTCAAATGTATATTTGACTTCATTAATGTTACTCTTCCTATTTTCAAGCTGAATGTTTAAATTGATTTTCAGATATGTAAGTTATTTGTAATTATATACCAATGATTACAATGGCTTCTCATACCTAAGGATCCCAAAACAATTTCTGGAAAATTATGTGTGTGTGTGTCTAGGGGTGGGAGATGGACCTTGGTCATACCCATGTTTAGAAAAGAAAACATAAAACTGATAAGTGAAGAATTGTGCAATCAACTTTACTTTCCTGTGCACAGCTTTTTTAATAAATGGCAGAAGTTTCCCCTATGCTCACATTTACTGATCACACTGGTTGGTGCATCTTTTACTAAGAACAAACCAAAATCATATGTCCTTATATTTTCTCCCATCATGATTTGTATCCTAAGGGTCATACCCTGCATGCATGTTATAACTAAGTTAATGAAAGTTTTCACTAATGCTTTAGGCAATGTTTGAAGAGAGCACTTGCCAGGACTCTGAGACCTATTATAATAAAATGTGATTGTCTTCTCTCATTTTATAACATTCCTTCCTGCTCAAGTGATATCTTTCTTCTTTCTTATTTCAGAAAAGTTCACCTAGAGAAGGATACGGTCACCACAATCTCCGGTTATACACATAGCCATCAAAATTGTCTGGAATGAATCTGGATTCCACTTCTTAATCTCTCTCCCAAATATTCAAGGAAACAATTGATTGGCCCATGTTAGGCAAAGTGTCCCAAATTCATACAATCCAACGTCACCTGGGATCATGGTCACCTTTTCAACAGATATGAAGGTTTCTGTGGTAATCTTTGCAAATTGAGGGAAAGTCCTCAAAAATAAAAGGTAGTTAACATACTGGCCATACAACCTAAAATAATCCATATTCGCAAGTTAGATCTTCTTCATATCTTAAGGACCACCATAAATTAGTATTTCTCTCATTCCTTCCTAAGTTTTCTGTAGAAATTGCAGCCTTATCCCCTTTTTCTTTTGTTTCAACACCAAACGAATTCCTTATAAATTCCCAAGTATAACTGAACTCTCCTGCTGTTCTATAGCGTCATCCATCATTTTCTCCCTTGCTCTAGCTTATTGTGATGTCTTCTACTGCTTCCACTGCTACAATCTGTTTTTCTAGTTCCACCTGGAGGCACATCAGCTACATAAGAACCTTCACCAACAGGTGCACTGTTGAGGCTTCCAATATCAGAGAATTTCTCTTAACACAAAGTAGTATCAGGACCAAAGTCTCTTGTCTGCGTGTGGCTTTACCATCCCTTCCCATCTCTCTAACCGAGAAGCTACCCCTAAGACCTTCTGTTCTATTCTGACCTATGGGTAGATATGACTCAAGATTTATTTTTCTTAACAATGAATCAGATTAATAAACTGCTTTTTAATGATATGAACTTTTAGATATAAAATTACCCCATGTTTCCTAAAGTATTTACTAAGAAGCAATTTTTTTTTCATGCATTGTATCGTTTTAATTATTTTAGATAAATCTATTTCTTAAGAACCACTTAGGGTTATGTAATAATTTGTAAAATCATACATATGCAACTCAGTAACCTAAAAGAGGTCCTCCAATAACTTAAGAAAAATAAATGTTTAAGATGGGAATACACAAATAAATCAGGCAAAAGAAAAAAGCCAATAAACAGATCCTAAAGCAATGAAACGGAGTTGAAATTGCCATAGACTTCAAATTAATTATGTGCCTATATAAAGTGTTGCACAGACAGATAAAATACAGTCACATTATTTTAAATATTAAATAAATTTAATAAATTTAAAATTAATATTTTAAATATTAAAAAAAGTGGTTTTCACAGGGGGCAACTTAAGATGTTTTCTTAGATACATGCTCTGTTATGACCCTTGACAACAAAGACTTAGGAAACTAAGTAAAACAGATACAAATAACAACCTCAGATCCCAGAACAACAAACAGAAAGTTGAAGAAACAGACTAGCACTAACGGGAAGGAGAGACAGAAATGAGACCAGTGGGAAAACAGAGATTCATGGATTGACTGCACCCTGCCACCTGGCACATTGCAGGGTGGCCATTTTGAGATGGCATTAAGCAACAACCCAAAATGAGGAACCCAGGAAAGCAGCCTCAAAGAGAAAACAGTTGGTGGCCTAGATCCTGTGTAAACAACCCCAGAAAGAAATTACAAGGTAGGCAGAATACAGCCAGGGGCAGGACAGCCCAGACAGGGTGAAATGTGGGTGTGGAGTAGTTTTGAAGCCAAAGAACAATACGGAAGTTCTTCTAGAACAAAATGAAGCAGACTAAATCATTGGAAACCAAGGGAAGGAGACAGGAAAGGCAAGAAGTACATGTTTGCAACAAAGCAAAGGAAAGGAACAAAAGGGAAAGTATGAATCCTAGCCCCTCCCCCAAGTACGAAAATGGAGGGAGCTAGAAATTAGTGTGAGAACTGCTTGTTGGTTGCAGCTCCCAGCCATTTAGATGGGAGATGCCCAGCAAAAAGTCAACCAACAGAATAACAACTAGAAGCCCACCACTACCCCCAGAACCAGGCCTGTGCAAAGCATCATCTCCTCCTGTCCCTGCAGGCTCCCCTTGTCTTAGGCTGGATTCTCCAGAGCAACAAGACCAGTAAGGCATATAAATATATAGAGAGAGATTTATATTAGGAAACAGCTCACTCGATTGTAGGAATTGGAACGTCCCAAGTCCTTGGATCAGGATAGAGTCCTTTCCCAATTCACAAAGCCACAGAAACTGGTGAACCCAAGATGAGCAGATTGTAGAGCAGGAACCCATCACAGGTTGTGATGGTCAAGGAATCCTCAACATCGGCAGGCAAGACTGCAAAGTTTCTCCTGAGTCACTTAGCTGAAGGGGCTGGAAAACTAAAGATAGGCAGGTTGGGGAGCAAGACTCTTTCTTGCAGGCTGTGAAGACTGGCAAATCCCAAGATGGACAGGAAAGGTACTAGCTCAAGTCCCAAGAACCAGAGGTCAGACAAGAGACAGCTCTTAGATCCAGAACAAGCCAACCACCTTTACAAGGTGAGCAGGAAGGAAGTAGGCAGTGGAAGGTAGAGAGATGAAGGCTGAGGGAGCGGTGAGCCACTACAGGCTCCACCCCCTCCAGTACCACTCAGCAGATTCCATCATGGGGGTGATTACATATCAAATTTCAACAAGAAAGTGATCACAACATTATAATACAACTGCCAAAAACACTAAGAATCATGGCCCAGTCAAGTTGACACACAATCTTAACCATCAAGCCCCTTCACTCCCCTCCTTTCCCAGATGCACTTGCCATCTACACTAGTGGGCATAAGCCCTACTCTGCCCTATACCCTTACCTACACTAATATGCGCTACTCTGTCCCATCCCCTTACCTGCACTAATGTGTGCAAACTTAGCTTTCCCCCAACCCATCCCTGAGATGCAGGCAGCCTGCACCAATGCATGCAGGCCTGGCCCCAGCCCACTGAGGTGCAGTTGGTCCATGACCCAACACATGGAAGCCTAGCTCTGCCCCATGCCTCTCCTTGAAGCACAGATAGCCAGTGCCAGTACACAAGCCTAGCCTTGCCCCACGTGCCCCGAGGTGCAGACAGCCCATGCCAACACATATTAGCCTAGCCCCACTAGCCACCAACCCTGAGATGCAAGTAGCCCACACCAACATATACAAGCCTAGCCCCACCAGCCACCCCCTGAGGCACAGGTGGCATGTGCTAATCCACATAAGCCTAGTCCCACCCCCTGTCCTCTTCAAGGTGAAGATTATCTGTGCAAACCCAGACTCTGCATTACCCCACACTCTATCCCAAATGCATGGGACTCTGCCTCCTTCCGTTCCCACCCACAGACACCTCCCAGCTGAGCAGGACAGTGTGACCTGCCCAGCCACTCCCTCAGACTGAGAGGAGCTCTGGCCACTGCCCTGCTGACCTATCCCTGGCCATGTGGGACTACACTCCATCCTGCTTGCCCCTCCCTACACCCCATCCTGTGCTTTAGGGGTTGCAATAACTGCTTGCGGCAACATAGAAGGAATGCATTATCTCTCAAGTGTTGTGAAACTCTTGATTACCTGACACCTGGTACCACACATCAGGGAAAGGAACTGTTTGCATAACATTAAGCAAGAGAAGTCATACACACCTAATGATATAAGACCACAGTGTGCATGTGATCCATTATGCCTACCTGTGAGAAGAAAGTAAACCCAGCCAACCAACAGCACCAAACCCATACACAGACCAAGCAACAGGCACCATCATAGTCATACACAAAACTATACTAGAAAACAACATCAACTAAACAATACAAAAGAAAGTAGGAAATATAAAGAGACAGGACAAGTTAAGCTCCAGATATATCAAGACAAAAGCAAAACAATACAAAAAAGGCACTCAAACATAGAATCAATATAGAACTATATAAGCAAATATAATAGAACCTTAATACCTCAAAGACAGCAATCAATGACAAATCATAAGAAGAAATAGGATATGATGGTTCAGGCAAATGAGCAAAATAAAGGAATGAAAACACTTTCTGAGGAAGAACTGATACTAGAGCCACCTGACAATGAATTCAAAAGAACTGATATTTAGGCTTCTCAAAGAGATCAATGAAAACAGAAAAAAAAAAAAAAAAAACCTAGATGGATTCAGGAAACAATACAAGAAAAAAAACGGCAAACTCAATAGAGAAATAGAAACCTTAAAAAAAACCTAAAAATTCAAAAGCTTAACAATAAAATGCCAGAAATAAACAACTCAATGAAAGAATAGAGAAGTAGAAATTAATCAACGGAAGAAAGAATCAGTGAAATAGAGCATAGAGGCCTTGATACTAAGTTGTTTGAGGAACGAACAACAACAACAACAACAAAAGATGGAAGAAAAGTGAAGAAAGCCTAAGAGTTATGTGGGACTACCATTAAGAGTAAATATACACATATTAGCAACCTCAGAAAAAAGAAGTTTGAACAGAGAGGATTTTTCAGAACATAAAGGCAGAAAATTTCCCAAGTATCTTGAAAAATAAGACAATTTCCATTAACAAAGCTCAACAAACTCCACAGAGAATAGATCCCAAAAGAAATTCACCAATACATACCATAATCAAACTTTACAGAACCAAATACAAAGAAAGAACTTTGAAAGCAGCTCGAGAAAAGCAAAATATCACCTACAAAGTGGCCCCAGTAAGGCTAAACACAGATTTTTCATCAGAAACCATGTAAGTAAGAAGGCAATGGTCTGACATATACAAAACCCTGAAAGAAAAAAAAAAAAATCTGCCGACCAAGAATCATATATCCAGCAAAACTGTCTTTCAAAACAGAGGGTGAAATTAGGACATTTCCAGGTAAGCAGAAATTAAGGAAATCTGTAACCACTAAACCAGCCCTACAAAAAATATTAAAGGGAGGCCTTAGGATAGAAAACCAACAATACCAAAAAACAACCTTAGATAAAGACATACGACACCATCAACCAGATACCAAACCAGGTAAGGAATCAAAAAAAAAGTAAAATAAAGCTAATTGGTTAAAGGAAACCATTGATATAAAAATGTAAACTACAACAACTTCAAAACAAAAGGGAGAATGAATGGCATAGTTTTAGAACTTCCATTTGAAGTGGAAGTCAAGGTGATCTCAAGATACAACAGACTGGTCTAAATTTAGGATGATAAAAGTAAATTTCAGGGAACTACAAAGAAAGTAATAAATGTACTCACCAAAACAAAGAAGAGGAAAATAAAAAATACTCAGTAAACACAAAAACAACAATAATGAAACAAAGGAAAAGAAAATCTATATATAAAAAGAACTCATCACAGAAAGTAAAGAACAAAGAAACCATTAACACCACAAAAGACTGTAACAAAATGGCAGCCATAAATCCATACCTAATCAATAATCTTCCTGAATGTAGATGAATTAAATGCACCATTCAAGACCCAGAGAGTCACATATCGGATAAAAAAAAAAAAAAAATGACCCATTGATATGTTCTCCACAAGAGACACACCTGAGACACAAAGACATAAACAAATTAAAAAATCAAAAGATGGGAAAAAATATACCAGGCAAACAATAATCAAAAGAGAGCAGGAGTAGCAATAACAATCTCTGATAAAATAGACTTTAAGTCAAAATTCAATATACAAGCCAAAGAAGGGCATTATTTAATGATTAAAGAGTCGATTCATGAGGAAGACATACAATTATAAATATTTATGCACCCAAAGTTGACTCTGAAATTTATAAAATAAACTCTAAGAGAATTGAAAAGAAAAATAGACAGGTTTACAATAATGGTAGGAGATTTTAACACACCAGTTTGGACAATGAACAGAACTAGAAAGAAAATCATCAAAGACACAGAAGATCTAAACAACACTATCAACCAACTGGACCTCACAGACTTACATAGAATACATCATCCAACAGCAGAAAGATACACATTCTTCTCCAACACACATGGAACACTGTTCAGAACAGATCATATTTCAGGCCACAAAACAAGCCTCAACAAATTTTAAAAGATTGAAATTATACAAAGCATCTTATCTGGCAATAACAGTATGAAACTAGAAATCAACAACAGAAACAACAAGGAAAATGCATACATGGACACAAAATAATATATTATGAAAAGCTATTGGATAATAGAAGAAATAAAAAATGAAATTAAAAAAAAAAAACAGAATTAAATGAGAAAGAAAACATACCAAAACCTTTGGGATGCAGCAAAAGCAGTTCTAGAGGGAAATTTATAGCAATAAATGCACACATAAAAAAGAAGAAAGGTCCAAAATCAATAACTTAACCCCAAAACTCAAACACATAGGAAAAGAAGAACAAAGGAAGACCAAAGCTGCTAGAAGAAAGGCAATAATAAAGATCAGAGCAGAATAGATGGTATAGAAAACAGAAAAATAATAGAAAGATTCAACAGGACTAGAAGTTGATTCTTTGAAAAAAAACAAAACCTTTTGCCATCAAGCCAATTCCAACTCATAGTTACCCATATGCTTTCCAAGGAGTGCCTGGTAGATTCACACTGCTGACCTTTTGGTTAGCAGCCATAGCTCTTAACCACTATGCCACCAGAATTTTCATAGACAATCCACTGGCCAAATTGTCAAAGGAAAAAAAATAAAATAAAATAAACTGAGAAGACCCAAATAACCAAAATAAGAAGTGAAATTGGAAACATTACAACATATCCAACTGAAATAAAGAGGAACTACAAAAAAGTTGTACTACAACAAATTTGAAAACCTAGAAGAAATGGGCAAATTTCTAGAAATACACTACCTACCTAAAGTACACAAATAGAGGTAGAAAGTCTAAACAGGCCCATAACAAGAGATTGAAGATGTTATCAAAAACCTTCTTCCCTCCTCCCCACCAAAAAAAAATCCTCAGTCCAGATGGTTTCACTGCGAAATTCTACCAAACATTAAGGGAAGAGTTGATACCAATTCTACTCAAACTCTTCCAAAACATAGAAAAGGAAGGAATACTCCCCAATTCATTCTATGAAGCCAGCAACATACCGACACCAAAGCCAAGTAAAAACCAAAAAAGAAAAAAAAAACCGAACCCATTGCCGTCAATTCCAACTCATAGCAACCCTATAGGACAGGGTAGAACTGCCCCAGAGAGTTTCCAAGGAGCACCTGGTTGATTCAAGCTGCCGACCTTTGGGTTAGTCACCGTAGCACTTAACCACTACACCACTAGGGTTTCCAAAGCTAAGTAAAGATATCACTAAAAAAAAGAAAATTACAGACCAATATACCTCATGAATATAGACTAAAAAATTCTCAACAAAATTATAGCCAACAGAATTCAATAGAATATCAAAAAAAATGTACACCATGTTCAGGAGATTCATATCAGGAATGCAAGAATGGTTCAACATTAGAAAATCAATTAATGTATTCACCACATAAGTAAAAGCTAAGGAATAGAATCACGTGATCATCTCTATGCAGAAAAGGCGTTTGATAAAATCCAACACTTTTTCCTGATAAAAGCTCTCAGCAAAATAGGAATAGAAGGGAAATTCCTCAATAAAACTAGGGGCAGATATGCAAAACCCAAAACCAATGTTATTTTAAATGGAGAAAGACTGAGAGTCTTCCCCTTGAGAACAGGAATGAGACAAGTATGCTCACTATCACCACTCTTATTCAATTTTTTGCTCCTAGCTGGAGCAATAAGGCAAGAAAGAGAAATAAAACCTATCCAAATCAGAAAAGAAGAATTAAAATTATCTTTATTTGCAGAAGACATGATTCTATACATAGAAAATCCTAGAGATTCCACAAGAAAGCTATTTGATCTAATAGAAATATTCAGCAAAGTAGCAGGGTATAAGATCAACACGAAAAAATCATTCGAGTTCCTTTACACTAACAAGGAGAATGCTGAAAAGCAAACCAAGGAAACAATACCATTTACAATAGCCCCTGAAAGGGTAAAATACCTAGGAATAAACCTAACTAGGGATGTAAAAGATCTATAAAATGAAAACTATAAAATACTACTGCAGGACACTAAAAGAGAACTTCATAAGTGGAAAAACATGAACTGGAAGACTTAACGTTGTGAAAATGTCAATACTACTCAAAGTGATCTATTGACATACTGTTCCCAACACAGATTCCAACAACATTCTTTACCGAAATGGAAAAATATGTCAGCAACTTTGTATGGAAAGGAAAGAGGCCACAAACAGTCAAAGCCAACATTGAAGAAGAACAAAGTAGGAGGCCTCACATGCCCCAAATTCAAAAAATTTTATCAAAGAGTAAAAAGAGAACATAAAAAAACCCGTTGCCATCTACGCCACCAGGGTTTCCAAAAATGAGAACATACAGATTGGGAAAAAACCTTTGAAAATGATATATCTGATGAGGATCTAATCTCTAGCATATATAGAAAACTTCAGCAACTCAACAACAAAAAGACAATCCAATTAAAAAATTGGCAATCCAATTAAAAAATGAACAGACACTTCACCAAAGAGGGCATTCAAGCAGTTAAGAAACACATGAAATGTTCCTTGCAATCATTAGCCACCAGAGAGATGCAAACCAAAACTACAGTGAGATACCACGTCAACCCTATGAAAATAACACTGAACAAAAGTGAGAAAATAACAAATGCTGGTGAGATTGTTGGGGCGATTGGAACACTTATCCACTGCTGGTGGGAATGAAAAATGGTACATCCACTATGGAAATGGTATCATGCTTCCTCAAAAAGCTAGAAATAGAAATACACTATGACCCAGCAATCCCACTCCTAGGTATATACCCCAGAGATCTAGTAGCATTGACACAAATAGACATATGAATACCTATGTTCACTGCAGCATTATTCACTGTATGAAAATGAAGGAAAAACTTAAGTGTCCAGGGATGAATGGATTAAAAAAAAATGTATATACATACAATGGAATACTATGCAGCTATAAAGAATAATGATGAGTCCACAAAACATAACATGGATGAATCTGGAGTACATCATGCTGAGTGAAATAAGTCAAGTGTAAAATGACAAATATTGTATGATCCCACTTTTATAAAAAGACAAAAATAGGAATACATATAGAAATCAACATCCTTTGTTAGTTACCAGGGATGCAGGGGTCACTCTCTAGACAGTCGCCACTTGTCAGTTTTTGTGATGGAAAAGATAACACCGAATGTCGGTGAAGTGAGTACAACTTAACCAAGGTAAACGATGACACTAAGAAATACACAAGAATAAGGGACATTATTGGTAAATACTGTAACATATACAATTTGGCAACAACAGCAGTAACAACCAAAAAATGTGTGAGTGGTTACACAGATATGTATGCATATATGTGTTAGGAAGGTAATGCATGTATATACATGAGCATATACAGGTGTATTTGTAGGCATATCTATATACATGTTTGTGTGTGCCGCATATATATTCATACATATCATAAAGAACATAGCGGGGACAGTCATAGATACTTCCCAGGCATAACCAAACACCTCAAATGATTGGGTTACTGGGTTTGAAGGCTTAGGACGATAGTCTTGTGGGACATCTCGGTCAATTCACACAATATAGTCTATAAAGTTTATGTTCTACATCCTAGTTTGGTAAGTAATATCCAGAGTCTTAAAAGCTTGAGATCAGTCATCTAAGATACAACTATTGGTTTCATCTTGCACAAAAGATAAAGAAGGAAATCAAAGTGTCAAAGAAAAAATCAATCTACAGGACAAATTTTCTCCATGAACCACAACCTCATCTATGTAGAAACCAGAACTAGACGGTGCCCAGCTACCACTATTGACCTTTCTGGATGGTCCCAGATAGAATAGGAGAAAATCGTAGAACAAAACTCAAAATTTTTTAAAAAGGCCAGACTTAACTCCCTGAGATACCCTTTAAATTTTGAACTGAAACTGCTACCTGAGGTCACCTTTCAACTAAATTACAGATTGGCTCGTAAAATAAACAATATCACCCATGAGTACTGTGTTCCTTTTATACATATACACATAAACATATACATTTTACATATATATAAACAAAACCTGTTGCCATCAAGTCGATTCGGACTCATAGTGACCCTATAGGACAGAGTAGAACTGCCCCACATGGTTTCCAAGGAGTGGATGGTGGGTTTGAACCTCCGACCTTTTGGTTAGCAGCCGTAGCTCTTAACCACTACACCACCAGGGTTTCCATACACACACACACACGTGTATATATATATATATATATATATATATATATATATATATATATAAGCAATCATCTACTTGAGATCAAATGGTCAACATTTACCCTGAAGCAGAGATGAGAAAGTCACAGGGGGCAGGGAAGCAGGAATAATGTAAAAGGAACAACAAGAATGGAAACAATGAGGATGTTGATGTGATGTGAAAAATGTAACCAATGTCACTGAACAATATATGCAAAAATTGTTGAATGGGAACCTGGTGGTGCAGTGGTTAAGACCTCAGCTGTTAACCAAAAAGTTGGCAGTTTGAATCTACCAGCCACTCCTTGGAAACCCTGTGGGGTAGTTTTACTCTGTCCTATGGGGTTGGTTATGAGTCCAAATCAATTCAATAGCAAGGGGTTTGATTTTTTGGTTTATTTTGCTGTGTATACTTTCACCAAAGACTCAATAAAATATTAGAGAGAGAAAGGGAGAGGCAAGAGTATCAGATGAGAAGTTGTGATGACAAAACAGAGGTCATAGAGGGAGAGAGATAGATTTGAAGATGTTTATGCTGCTTGCTTTGAAGAGAGAGGAAGGGGCCATGAGTGAAGGAATGCAAACAAACAAACAAAAAAAACATTGCCATTGAGCTGATTCTGACTCATAGTGACCCTAAAGTACAGAGTAGAACTGCCCCATAGTGTTTTCAAGGAGTGGTGGATTTGAACTGCCAACCCTTTGGTTAGCCACTGTAGCTCTTAACCAGGGCTCCACTAAAAGCGGGAAAAAGCAAGGAAATGAAGTCTCCCCCAGACCTCCAAAAGAAATATGGCCTATGTTGATAGCCCTTGATTTTAGCCCAATAAGACCCATTTTGGAGTCCTGGTGGTGCAGTGGTTAAGAGCTTGGCTGTCAACCGAGAGGTTGGCAGTTCAAATCCACCACCCCCTGCTTGAAAACCCTGAAAATCAGTTCTACTCTGTCCTATAGGGTCACTATGAGTTGGAATCAACTTGATGGCAGTGGGTATATATATTTTAAGACATATTTTGTACTTCTGGCCTTCAGAAATGTAAGATAATAAATTTGTGGTGTTTTTAAGCAAAAAAAGAGAAGACACGGTTTTCAAATATAAATTACATTTAACTAGAGATAATTGCTAAAATTCAGATATCCAAGCCTGATGAGTGGAGATTCAATCCAGTAGAACTGTAGAAAGGACTGAGCAACATGGCCATTTGAATTTTAGAAACAGAGCTGTGAGGAACGGTGCTTATCTCCATCCATCCCCTCTTTTTTCTGGCATCTTTACTGTAATAGGTTTATGCAAACTCTATTATTTATATGTAACCACCGAGCCTGGTTTGAATTTCCACTATAAGATTTTATGGCTACAAAAACATATTTTTTTTTACATGACTCAACTTTAACATCAGAGTAAGGATCATCCACATTTTTTTTTTTTTTACCTGCCTTATTGGGCCTGGTCGTTATCCTCTTGGAATCTGTCCTAGAAGGAGATCCCCCTTTGAATTGTACCATGAGAGTTCCAGGGTAGGTTAATTAAATATCCCCCAGAAGCAGGAACTTAGAGATGTTTACTATTAACACCTAATGGGTAGAACAATATTTCTCAAACCTTAATATGAACAGAAATCACCTGAGGATCTTACTAAAATGAAGACTCTGATTCAGTAAGTCTGGGATGGTGTCTGGTATTCTGCATTTATAAAAAGCTTCCAGGAGACTCTGATGCTTTCCGTCTTCAGACCTCACTTTTAATGACAAGTCTATAGATAAACTATAGACTACATTCATATCAATTATTCAAAGTTGCCTTGTGATATTAGATTATTCTTCTCACTGATATTAGTGTAAACTGTACATAAATATAAATAAACCTTATCTGTACCAAAAAAAAAAAAAAATTGTATCACATTGATTCTGACTTGTAGCAACCCTACAGGACAGAGTAGAACTGCTCTTAAAAAAAAAAAAAAAAAAAAAAAATTTTTTTTTTTTTTGCTCTTAGATGGAGATAAAGCTTTTTTTTTTTTTTTTTTTTAAGTATAACAAGTCACACAGACTTTTAACTTTTTAAAAAATATGCATTTGTTAAATTTATTTTTATACCATGGTTGACTTTATTTCAGCAAATTTAGAAGGAAAAAAAATCCAAAGAAGTAATGTATTATAAGAGACTTTGTCTTATTTTTCTATGCTGTGTAACAAATATCTGCAAACTTAGCAGCTTAAAACAATACAGATTTGCTATGTCATAGTCACCTTGGGTGAGAAACCCAGGTGTGAGTTATCTGGCTTCTCTGCTCAAGTCTCACAAGGAAAATCACTCTGTCAGTTGGGCTATATTCCTTTCTGGAGCTCAGAGTCCTCTTTCATGTTCACACGGTAGTTGAAAGAATTCAGGTTTTTCTGAATGTTTTTTATGGCTTGTAAGACCAAAGTGACATATTGCACTATACATTTTTGCTGCAAAAGACCTTTTTAAATATCAAACATGTCATTTTGAGGGCTAAGCTGAGCCTTACCCAAACCATGGTCTTTTTAATCTCCTCATATACATGCAAAACTGGACAATGGAAGAGGAAGACAGAAGAAGAATTGACGTGTTCAAATTGCAGTGCTGGCAAAAAATATTGGCTATACATGGGCTGACAAAAGAACAAACAAATCAGTCTTAGAACAGATACAACCAAAATGTCCCTTAGAAGTGAGGATGGCAAGACTCTGCCATGCTTACTTTGGATACATCATTAGTAAAGACCAATTGCTAGAAGAAGACGTCACAGTTGATAGTCAACAAAAATGAGGAAAACTCTCAAAGAGATGGATTAACACAATAGCCACAATGGACTCAAACATACCAACAATCATGAAGATGGCTCAGGACCAGACAATGTTCCATTCTGTTATACATATGATTACTACAAGTCAGAGATGATTTGACAGCAAATAATAACAAGAACAACAATACTAAGGCCCTGCCACTCTCAACTCCTAGAGGCTACTCTAAGTTTCTTGCCATATTGCTCCCTCTATAGGCTCTCTCATGTTTCCAATGTCTCTGACTTCCATCTCTGACCTCTAAATTCACATTTAAAGGGCTCATGTGATTAGGTCATGCCTACCCAGGTAATTTCTTTTTTATTAAATCAAAGTCAACTGATTAGTGAACTAATTAAGGGAATGAGATCTCATCATATTCATAGGTTCTGCTCATACTGAAGGAAAGAGGATTATATAGGGTGTGTACAACAGGGGATAAGAATCTTGGGGCCATCTTAGAATCCTGTCTACCACAGATATTTATGTCTATCTAAGAATCAATAACTTTCATCACCTTGTCTTCTTCACAGTTTTTATTTAGACATTGGACTCTATTAAATAAATTATTTTCATAACCTCTCAAAAAATTTAGTCAACTCTATACAAAGACAAATTAAAAGCATTTAATGATTTATTTGTGCCCAATATATTTCAACGTAGTAACTGTATTTTTTAACTATAATCATTTGGTTGGATTTTAATGCACTGGACATCTCTATAAGGACCTCTGGTTGTGTAGTGGTTAAGCACTTGACTCTTGACTGCTAACTAAAAGGCCAGCAGTTCAAACCCACCAGCTGCTCCATGGTAGAAAGATGTGGCAATCTGTTTCCATAAAGACGATAGCCTTGGAAACTCTATGGGGCACTTCTACTCTGTCCTATAGGTTCTTTATGGCTTGAAATCAACTTGACAGCAATGATTTTTCAAGATCTCTGTACAGTTATCATAGCTTTGTCTCTGCTCTTTATAGACTTGATATCCATAATACTCAAAATTTTCAAAAGTTTTATAGCAAAAAATAAGCAATATGAAGTCAATATGGACAGCTTTCAGTGGAACTTCAGAACTTCCAGACCAAGACAGAAATAATAATTTGTATTTTCACCACTTATCCATCAGTTTGTCATTCTGTGGTGGATTGCTGGTAGCTTATTGCTATGATGCTGAAGCTATGCCACCCGTATTTAAAATACCAGTAGGATTACTCATGGTAGACAGGTTTCAGCAGAAAAGCCAGGTGATCCACTTCCAAAAATTAGCCAATGAAGACCTTATGGATCACACCAGAACATTTTCCAATTGATTGTTTTGGATACATCATCAGGAGGGATCAGTCGCTAGAGAGGGAAATTATGTTTGGCAAAGCAGAATGTCTATTAAGGTGAGGGCAAAGCTCCGTAAGATGAACTGGCACAGTGGTCGCAGTAATGGACTTGAACATGCTGAAGACTGGGAGAATGACGCAGCACTGGGCAACATTTCATTCTATTGCACATAAGGTCACCATGAGTCAGACGTGCCTCGAAGGCAATTAACAAAACAACAACAATTTACATTTTATAGCACTTCCCAGTTTACAAAACATTTTAAACATATTATATAATTTTACCTTTGTAATGGTAATATGAAATCAGTATTACCATTACTTAATAATTTAAGAACAAGCAAACCAGACTCAAAGAGATGAAAAGATACTTCTAACATTATTCAGACAGTAAATGATGATGAGACCAATATCTAAATAAGAATTTTCAATTTCAAGCTCCACGTTCAGCACCGCATGTCAATCCACAGCCCTACACTAGGATTGTATCATTGAAATTTAATATCTAGAATAATTAATGTCACTTTTAAAGGTGCCCCAAACTGCAGGGAAGCATAAGCACCAAGATAATATGTTCAGTAAGAAGAGAAAAGTGTAATTCATGGAGATTACCTACAACATGTGCTACGGAAAGGTAATGTTATGGTTCACATGCAGATAGATAGTACAAAGGTTTTGCAAAGCCACGTGGTTAGGAGGAGCAATAAAAGGTCAATTAAAAAGTTGATTATTATATGGACTGGGAAAAATACTGTAGTGATATACTATATCCCAAAAGCATTTCTAGAACAATAAACTTTTTATTCACCCTGAAGAAGGTTATAAAGTGGCATTATATAAAAAGGAATAAAAGGAACAGTTTAAAAGAGGAATAAATGAAAAAGTGTATATTGACAGTCATAAATAAGCTGATAAACATATAAATAATGGACATTAATATTTTATAATTTTAGCCATATACACAGTTTCCTTTATTTTTACTATAAGAACATTATACTTTAGTAACATTATTTATAAGCCCAAAATAGCATCATTGAAAAACATGAAAATGAAAATATATGAATTATTTATTGTGGAAATGGCTTTCTAAAACATAGAACATATTGTTAAACATAATAAACTAGATTCATATTATTTTAGGTCTATTAATTACAGGTTTTACCATTTCTCTCATCACTGATGTTTAGCTGTGATTTTAATTTTCTGAGGTTCTTATATATGAAATGGATACAAACCAACAAAAACATCAGGTCTTGGCTTAGAGCAGGCCATAATGAAACATAAAATATTTACTTTAAAAACATAATAAATAATGGCGATTTCTAAGAATAAAATTAAACTGCAATAACTTAACCAGAAGAAATCTTACAACTCTGCATATGTAAATGAGGTTATTTAAGCTTAAACCAAATTGAAATATTGATCTTGTCTAGGAACACAGGGATAATTTCTGTCAAATATGAACAAAATGAATACAATGGGAATAGATTAAAAACACTAAAGGTATACTTGTTCAAATAAATAAATAAATAAAACACACCTGTTGCCACTGAGTCAATTCTGACTCATAGGGCAGAATAGAACTGCCCTATAGGGTTTCCAAGGAGAGGCTGGTGGATTTGAACTGCCAACCTTCTGGTTAGCAGCTGTAGCTTTTAACCACTATGCCATCAGTGCTCCATACTTACTTAGTAGGAAAAATAATAAAGAAAAAATGTGAGCATAGTGTTTAGATAAAGACAAACGATAGAAAAGGAACAGAACTCATATCTGTTCTACACTATCTAGCCCCTGGGTGGTGCAAATAGTTTGTGCTTGACTGCTAACCTAGAGGTTCGCATCACAGAAGAAAGGCCTCGTGAACATCTTCCATAAAGATCGTTGTAGTTGTTGTTGTTAAGTACCATCGAGTTGATTTTAACTCAGCCAAGAAAATCCTAGGTAACACATGATGTCACCATGGGTCAAAGTCAACTCAATGGCAAGGGTGTTGTTTTCTTTTTTTCCATACTACCTAGAAGACACTCACATTTACCCTTCATTTGGATAACTCACATCATTCTGATCCCTGTGGAACTGCTATGTCATGAGAGTCATGTGCCTCTGACATGCCGTCTGAAACCACACTCATCCTACGGTATTAGCCCTCACTCTGGTGAATTATTCCCTTAGCATGATCATTACATGATACTCTCATGTATCTCTCAGTCTCTTCCCAGTACAACAGAAGCTCAACAAACATAATGACTTTGTCAATTTTGTTTCTCCTGTATTTCTGGCACTTACTGAGCACTCTGTAATATTTGATCAATCATTCAATGGGAACACTATTGGTTACAAATTGATCAAAACTGAGGAAAAGCTGTTCAAATGAGGATTAGAAAACAGCTTTGAGTGACTTTTTAATGACAATTTATTTCTTTACGAATGGTGATTGTGAATTACCTTGTATATTTTGTGCTTTTTTAAAACAATCAAACTTCCATTTTGTTCTTTTTCACCATATTGACTAATTTTCATGATGATCCAGAAATACGTATGTCTTGGTCTGTGCTTCATGTTGTTGAATAATAAATTAATGCTATTTAAACTGTTTTGATCAGTTTTAATCCACAAATTATTACTTCAGGTTTACATAATAAATATAAAATTTAAATATTAAAATGTCTTATGTCAATATCACTACTGAGAAAAATAACTTTATTGTGAAGCTCTCACCTGCTTACCAAGTTTTTCCAGTGAAATAATTATTCTTATAGTATACGTTTATATGTGATTTATTGAAGTGTAATATTACTTTTTGGAACAAAACATACTTTTAATTAAAATATGGTATATTAATAAAAATATAATCTGATTATTGAATAAACTGTACTTCTTAGCATGAAATTATAATATAAATAGTTTCATCTACATCTCCACCTTTAAAAAACTGTTTTCCTGACTCTGGATAAAATCTTTGGTAGGTAATACAAATTTTTCAGTCACAATCTGCATGAACAAATAGACTGATTCTTCTGATACTATGAATATTTTTAAATCTAAACCAAATTGTACTCTCTCAGTTAATTTAAACATCATTTTACTTCTCTACTTAGTTCTGACTTAGGTCAGGAAGCTTGAATGGAGACTCTGATTTTTTTTTTTTTTTTCCCTCTTCTTTATTTTACCTCTTTTCATTTACTAGTTGTTATTTCTAGATCCTCCTCATTAGGGTAAAGGGGGCATCAAGGTGAAAAAAAGAACAAAGAGGCTACAGTGGTTTTCATAGTTTTTTTTTTTTTTTTTCTTAGCAGCCTCTGTCAGCTGCTGGATATGTTTTACCTGACATCTCTAACATGATGATGCCTTCTTTAGTTGAGGGCTTCGGACAACCCTCTCAGTCTTTCACTTCTAGTAGTTCAGCCCGTACACTATCTCTATTTGGGTTAGACTGTCCAGGTGGGTCTCTGGAAAGCGTTATTTTACAACCATCAAAATTAGGCTCCTTTTCACGTCATCTTGGCCCATGGCAACATTCAGGCATCCTTGCCTTACATTTAGTGGAAGCTAAATATTTCTACAATAGCTCTTTCCTGGAGTTCTATTTGCCCTGGCTTTTTAAATGAGGATATCAGGTACTTGTTTCTGTGCATTACGAAATTCCTAAGATATATATCAGGTCCTTCAACCTCAAGAGAGGTTCACTTCATGAGTTAGGACCCCTCCTTCACCAAGACAGAAAGTGGGAAATGCACAGCACACCCACAACTCTTCAAGGAAGGCTTTGCTATCAGCCTCACTTGTGAATACTTAACTTATCTCAGAAATCTAAAGGTGACTTACAGGCCAAGGGATAAAAACAAGTTGTGAGCTCCTCCTAATGTAATTCAAATATAGATCCAGCATAGCACCTAGCTTTAGGATAGAATTGTACTCAACAATACAGTTTTAGCTTTGGATCATGAGTTACAATTTTATTATGTCTTTTGATTTTTTTTTTATTATAGAATTATATACAAGGTATTAAAAGCAAACATAGAAGAGAATGATTGCCTTGGTATAAGTCAAGAAAACTTAAAAACAATATATATATATGAGCTAGGTCATGAGGGACAAGTAGGATTTACTAGGCAGAAAAGAAAATTAAGGCATTCTAGACTGAGAAAACATTCCATTACATTTTTGACAATTTCCAATTTTCCTTGATTCATATTTTGTACATTCCACCTTGTCATGATTAATGGATAATTATAACTGTTGCTTCTTATTTTAAGTTGTGCTACCTTAGCAAACGAAGGTCCAGAAGGTTTTACTTCACCCACTTCATTAAGGGTGACTCTACTCTGAGAATGCAGCTTTTCCCCAGTTCTATTTTGAGAGCCTTCTAACCTGATGGGCTACTTTTCCAGTGTATATCAGACAATGTTCTGTTGCTATTCATAAAGTTGTCATTGACTAACTTTTGCAAGCAGATAGTCAGGCCTTTTTCCTAGCCTGTCTTAGTATGTAAATTCTACTGAACCATTATACTATGGCAATCCTACTGGTATTTGAGATACTGGTGGCATAGCTTCCACCATCATAGCAACATACAAGCCACCACAATAAGACAAACTGTCAGATGGCATTCCAGAACACTTTATTGTGCTCATATGGAACCTGTACATGGATCAAGGGGCAGTGGTTCGCACAGAACAAGGGGATACTGTGTGGTTTCAAATTGGAAAAGGAGTGCAGCAGGGTTGTATTCTTTCACCTTACTTATTCAATCCGTATGCTGAAAAAAGAATCCAAGAAGCTGGACTATATGAAGAAGAATGCAACATGAGAATTGGAGGAAAACTCGTCATCAACTGAGATATGCACATGACACAACTTGCTTGTTGAATGTGAAAATTAGCAGAAGCACTTATTGATGAAGGTAAAAGACTACATGTGGCTTTCAGTATGGATTATATCTGAACATAAAGAAAATGTAAATCTTTACAAGTGGACCAGTAAATGACATCAGGATAATTGTCATAGAAGTAAATGTGCACAACAATTTTATTCTTCTTGTATTAATAATCAATGACCATGGAAGCAGCAGTCAAATCTGCTGCAAAAGATCTCTTTAAAGTGTTAAAAAGCAAAGATGTTACTTTGATGACTAAGATGTGCCTGACCTAAGCCATGGTTTTTTCAATCATGTCATATGCATGTGAAAGATGGACAATTAAAAAGAAATACCAAAGAAGAATTGATGCATTTGAATTGTTGAGTTGGTGAAGAATACTGAATATAACATGGACTGTCAGAAGAATGAACAAATCTGTATTGGGGAAAGCACAGTAAGCATGCTCCTTAGAAGCGAGGATGATAAATAAGACTTTGTCTTGCTTACTTTGGACATTTCATTAAGAAGGACCAATCACTGGAAAAAGGCATAATGTTTGGTAAAGTAGAAGGAAAGCAAAAAAGAAGGAGACCCTCAAGGAGATGTGCTGTTGAATCTCACCAAGATCCAAGGTAGATGGACACTAGGACCAGAAGATGCTACAAAGGCACCAGGTTGAGAGGGATGCTTCAGATGGGCAACACAGAAGGAAACAGCTGACTCCCTGCCCACAGTTGGACACCATGGGAGAGCCTGTGCAAGGGCACCAATGAGGGAAAGACAGAGCATTCTTTACCTTCTTTCACCAAGGGAAAGCCAAACACCACCACTATGCCAGTGTTTGTGGCCAGCTAAAATCCCCCATGCATGCGTATTGAGCTCCAGAATCTGAGCACCCAGAATTCCTGAATCAGCACTGAAAAGAACCTATGGATAAGAGTGCTACCTAGTGGTTCTTAGAAGAATATAGCAGAGCTAAATCGACTAAGCATAATCAGAAAATTTCCCCATGAAAATTAGAAAACTGAAATTAAACTATTAAAAAAGATATCAAAATGGCCCAAATTCAACAGAAAAATCCTAAAACACTCAAAATAACAAAAGAAGGACCAATCAAAACGAAAACGTCAAGAAGAGAAAATTTCTCCTATGGAATCCAGGTTAATGTAAGAAATAGAGAATTTTCAGACAATGATACTAAAAATGTTTAAAGAATGCAAAAAACACACAGAAAGCAAACTAATGGAGATCAAGAAACAAATGGAGGAACAAAATGAGAGACTCAACTGGGAAAATTAAAACATCAACAAACAAACAAACAAACCAAAGATAACTAGTAGAACTGGAGAATTTTTAAAAAGCAAGAGAAACACTCATCAATAGAGTTGAACAGATGGAAGTTAGAATAAGTGAACTAAAAGATAACATAACTGAACTCATCAAGTCTAAAGAAAACAAGAGAAAAGAATAAAAAAATCCAAATGGAATATAACATTCAATTAAGAAATTTAACATTAGAATTATTGGGATTCCAGAACACCATGACAACAAATAAAGTCATAGAGAGAATTTTCTAAGAGATAATCGGAATTTCCCAGGACTGAACACAGAAGCGAGCCCACAAATACAGGAAGCTAAATGACCCAAGTAGAAGAAATACAAAAAGGTCAACTCCATGTCACATCCTAATAAAAGTCTTGAAAATCAAAGACAAGGAAAGAATTCTGAAAGCAGCAAGAGAAAAACACAATATAATATACCCAGTCCTTCGCAAGAATCAATGTGGATTTTTCCCAAGAAATTCTAGAGGCTAGAAGACAATGGATCAACATACATAAAATATTGAGTGAAAACAACTGCTAACCAAAAAATCCTTTACCCAGCAAAGCTGTGATTCAAAAACAAGGGGGAAATGAAGACAATTCCAAATAAAAGTAGCTGTGGGAATTTGCCACTACCATACCAAGTCTACTAGTATTACTCAAGGGAGTTCTCCAAATAGAAAGACAAGAACATTAAAAAGACTCTCGATTCTATACATAGAAAAAAAAAAATAAACAAATAATAAATAAAAGAGGAAGAGATCTCCAAAAATGCAATGTGAGCAACCATAAGGACCAAATACCTGATATTTTTAAGGAATAAACTCAATAATATAATCCCACAAACGGTACAATATCAAATCTGAGAAATAGGTACAAAACAAACATATCCACTATGGGATGTACCATGATGTTAATGGAGACTCACCAACAGATATGGGGGGGAGCATATCAGGAATAGATTTAATATGCATTTTATGTTGTATATTGTATAACATTGTATGTTGTCTATTGTTCATATTTTAAACATTGTTACAAATGTAAGTTGTACAATGTAGCATGTGTGGTAATCACTAAGAAATCACCAAGAAAAAATACACAGAAAAAGGAATAAAGCAAAAAGCCTCATCACAAGAAAGCACCAAATACAAACAAAAACAGAAAAATTATTTTAAAAAAAGATATGAAACCCTCAAAAAGCAAATAGCAAAATGAATGAGGTAGACACTTCATTTTCAGTATTAAGTTTAAATGTAAATAGGCTAAACTTCCCATGCAAAAGGCAGAGAGTGGCAGAGTGGATTAAAAACAGAAAATGACTCATCCTTTTGCTGTCTACAAGAAATGCACCTTAGACATCAGGACACAAGCAGACTGAAAATAAAAGGATGGAAAAAAATATTCATGCAACCAAAAAACCAAACCCACTGCCATCGAGTTGATTCCAACTCATAGCGACCCTACAGGACAAAGTAGAACTGTCCCCTAGGGTTTCCAAGGAACAGCTGGCAGATTTGAACTTTTGCTTAACAGACAAGCTGTTGACCACTATGCCGCCAGGGCTCCAAACAAAAAACAGTACAGGTAACAATATTCATATCAGATAAAATAGACTTCAAGTCAAAAATACATTCCAAAAGATAAAGCAAGACATTAAATAATAATAAAAGGATCAATCCAGCAAGAAGACATAGCAATCATAAAAAAATATGCACCTAACAGCAATGCTCCAAAATAAATGAAACGAATACTGACTAATATGAAAGGAGAAATAGACAACTCCACAATAAAAGCAGGGGACTTCAACACACCACTTTCAATGATAAAACATCTAAAAAGAGAATCACTAAGGACACTGAGAACTTAAACAAAACCAAAAGCCAATTTGACATAGTGGACATATATAGGACACTCCACCCATCAACTGAGCAAGGCACATTTTTCTCCAGCACACATGGATCGTTTTTCAGAATAGTTCATATGCTAAGATGCAAAACAAGTCTGGATAGATTTTGAAAATATTGAAATCACGCAAAGCATCATCTTGGACCAAAACAGTATGAAGCTGGAAATCAACAAGAGGAAAAACAAGGGGCGGGGGGGGAAGACTATATGGAAACTAAATAATACATTACTAAAAAACTATTGGGTTACAGAAGAAATCAAAAATGAAATTAAAAATTATTAGAATCAAACAAAAATGAAAACACAACATTTCAAAACCTTTGGGACAAAGCAAAAGCAGTACTCAGCAGGAAATTCATAGCAATAAATGTCTGCATTACAAACGAAGAAAGATCCAAAATCAAAACTTAAACTGACAACTTGAATGAATAGAAAAGGAAGAGCAAAAGAAGTTAAAAGCTACCAAAAAAAAAAAAAAAGGTAATAAAAATCAGGGCAGAAATAAAATAGAAAAACAACAGACAGAATCAGCAAAACCAGAAGTTTCTCTTTGAAAGGATCAATAAAATGGACAAGCCACTGTCTGGAATGACAAAAGAAAAATACCAGAACAGGCCAATAACCAAATTAAGAAATGAATCTGGGGACATTACAACTGATCCAACTGAGATAAAGAAGATCATAACAGATTACTATGAAAAACCGCACTCACAAAAATTTGAAAGCCTATATGAAATGGACAAATTACTAGAAATACACTACATACCAAGACCAGATGGCTACACTGGGGAATTCTACCAAACATTTAGAGGAGAGTTTACATCAAATTTACTCAATTTCTTCAAAAATATACAAGAGAAAAGAATACTACTGCACTCTTTCTATGAAGCCAGCATCACACTGATAATTAAACCAGGCAAAAAAAAAATCACCAAAAAAAAAGAAAAAGGAAAGAAAGAAAATTGCAGACCCATACCCCTCATGAATGCAGAAGCAAAATTTTTCAACAAAATTCTGGCCAACTGATTGCAGCAACACACCAAAAAATCATACTCCATGATCAAGTCAGATTCATAGCCAGATTAGAAGGATGGTTCAACGCTAGAAAATCAATCAGTGTAACTCACCACATAAATAAATATTTCACCACATAAATAAAGCAAAGGAAAAGAACTATATGATCATATCAATTGATGCAGAAAAGGCATTTGATAAAAATTCAACACTATCTCCTATTAAAAACCTTCAGCAAAATAGGAATAGAAGGGAAATTTCTCAACATAATTATGCAAAACCAACAACCAACATTATACTCAATGGAGAAAGATTGAGAGCTTTCCACTGAGAACAGGAACAAGACAAGGATACACATTATAACCACTCTTATTCCATATTGTCCTGGAAGTCCTAGCTGGAGCGATAATGCAAGGAAGAGAAATAAAAGGTACCCAAATTGGAAAGGAATAAGTAAAACTATCTCTATTTGTAGATGATATGATCCTGCACATAGAAGACCCTAAAGATTCCACAAGAAAAATTGCCAGAACTAGTAGAATTCCTCCCACACATCTGTCAGTTTGTCGTACTGTAGGAACTCGTGTGTTGACGTGATGCTGGAAGCTATGTCACTGGTACTCAGATACCACCACAGTCACCCATGGCAGACAGGTTTCAGCTGAGCTTCCAGACTAAGACAGACTAGGAAGAAGGAGCCGGCAGTCTACTTCCGAAAAGAATTAGCCAGTGAAAACCTTATGAATAGCAGCAAACACTGTCTGATATAGTGCTGGAAGATGAGCCCCCCAGGTTGGAAGGCACTCAAAAGACAACTGGGGAAGAGCTGCCTCCTCGAAGTAGAGTCAACTTTAATGACGAGATGGAGTCAAGATTTTGAGACCTTCATTTGCTGATGTGGCACAACTCAAAAGGAGAAGAAACAGCTGCAAACATCCACTAATAATCGGGACCTGGAATTTATGAGGTATGAATCTAGAAAAATTGGAAATTGTCAAAAATGAAATGGAACGCATAAACATCGATATCCTAGGCATGTGAGCTGAAATGGACTAATGTTGGTCATTCTGAATCAGACAATCCAATGGTCTGCTACGCCTGGAATTACAGCTTGAAGAGGAATGACATCACATTCATCATCAAAAAGAACATTTCGAGATCTATCCCGAATTACAATGCTGTCAGTGATAGGATAATATCCATATGCCTACAAGGAAGACCAGTTAGTAAGACTATTGTTCAAATTTACACACCAATTTAAGGCCAAAGATGAAGAAACTGAAGATTTTTACCAACTTCTTCTGTTAAAATTGATGGAACATGCAATCAGGACACACTGATAATTGCTGGTGATTGAAATGTGAAAGTTGGAAACAAAGAAGGATCAGTAATTGGAAAATATGTCCTCGGTGATAGAAAGGATGCCAGAAATCACATGATAGAATTTTGCAAGACCAATGACTTCTTCATTGCAAATACCTTTCTTCACCAACATAAATGGCGACTATATACACGGGCCTCATCAGACAGAATACACGGGAATCAAATAGATTATATCTGTGGAAAGAGTCAATGAAAAAGCTCAATATCATCAGTCAGAACAAGGCTAGGGGCCGACCGTGGATCAGACCATCAATTCCTCATTTGCAAGTTCAAGGTGAAACTGAAGAAAATTAGAACAAGTCCACGAGAGCCAAAGTATGGCCTTGAATATATCCCACCTGAATTCAGAGACCATCTCAAGAATAGATTTGACATGTTGAACACTAATGACCAAAAACTAGATGAGTTGCAGAATAAGATCAAGGACATCATACATGAGGAAAACAAGAGATCACTAAAAAGACAGAAAAGACAAAAATGGATGTCTGAAGAAACTCTGAAACTTGTTCTTGAACATCGAATAGCAAAAGAGAAAGGAAGAAATGATGAAGTCAGACTTAATGGGAGATTTCAAAAGGTAGCTTGAGATGACAAAGTAAAGTATAATGAGATGTGCAAAGACCTGGAGATAGAAAACAAAAGGGAAGAACACCCTCAGCGTTTCTCAAGCTGCAAGATCTGAAGAAAAAATTCAAGTCTCCAGTTGCAATACTGAAGGATTCTACAGAGAAAATATTAAATGACACAGAAAGCACTGAAAGAAGATGGAAGGAATACACAGAGTCACTATACCAAAAAGAATTGGTCGACCTTCAACCATTACAGGAGGTAACATATGATCAGGAACCAATGGTACTGAAGCAACAGGTCCAAGCGGCACTGTAGCCATTGCTGAAAAAGAAGGCTCCAGGAATTTACGGAATACCAATTGAGATGTTTCAACAAATGGATGCAGCACTGGAAGTTCTCACTTGTCTATGCCAAGAAATTTGGAAGACAGCTACCTGGCCAACCGACTGGAAGTGATCCACATTTGTGCCTATTCCCAAGATAGGTCATCCACTCAAATGCGGAAATTATCCAACAATATCATTAATATCACATGCAAGCAAAATTTTGCTGAAGATCATCAAAAGCAGCTGCAGTAGTCTATTGACAGGGAACTGCTAGAAATTCAAGCTGGATTAAGAAGAGGGCGTGGAACCAGAAATATCATTGCTGATGTCAGATGGATCCTAGCTGAAAGCAGAGAATACCAGAAAGATGTTTACCTATGTTTTATTGACTACACTAAGGCATTCAACTTTGTTGATCATAACAAATAATGAGTAACATTACAGAGAATGGGAATTCTGGAACACTTAATTGTGCTCACTAGGAATCTGAACATGGATCAAGAGGCAGCTCTTTCAACAAAACAAGGGAATACTGCGTGGTTTAAAGTCAGGGAAGGTGTGCATCAGGGTTGTATCCTTTCACCATACCTATTCTATCTGCATGCTGAGCAAATAATCTGAGAAGCTGGGCTAGATGAAGAACGGGGCATCAGGATTGGAGGAAGACTCATTAACAACCTGCATTATGCAGATAACACAACCTTGCTTGCTGAAAGTGAAGAGGACTTGAAGCATTTGCTGATGAAGATCAAAGATCACAGACTTCAGTATGGGTTACATTTCAACATAAAGAAAATGAAAATCCTCACAACTGGACCAATAAGCAACATCACAATAAATGGAGAAAAGATTGAGGTTGTCAAGGATCTCATTTACTTGAATCCACCATCAACATCCATGGAAGCAGCAGTCAAGAAATCAAAAGATGCATTGCAAGAGATCTCTTTAAAGTGTTTAAAAATAAAGATGTCACCTTGAGGACTTAGGTGCCCCTGACCTAAGTCACAATCTATTCAATCACCTCATAACCATGGGAAAACTGGACAATGAATAAGGAAGACCAAAGAAGAACTGACACTTTTGAATCATAGTGTTAGTGTAGAATACTGAATATAGCCAGGACTGCCAAAAGAACGAACAAATCTGTCTTGAAAGAAGAACCAGAGTGCTCCTTAAAAGCAAGGATGGTGAGACTGCATCTCACACACTTTGGACATGTTGTCAGGAGGGATCAGTTCCTGGAGAAGGACACCATGCTTGGTAGAGTGTCAACAAAAAAGGGGAAGACCCTCAACGAGGTGGATTGACACAGTGGCTGCAACAATGGGCTCAGTCATAGAAACAACTGTGAGTATGGTGCAAGCCTGGGTAGTGTTTTGTTCTGTTGTGTGTAGGGTCACTATTAGTCAGAACCAACTCTAAGGCACATAATAGTAACAATAGAAGAATTCAGCAACATTGCAGGGTAAGAGATCAAAAAAGTTGGACTCTTCACACTAACAAAAGTACTCCAAAAAACAAATCAAGAAAACAGTACCATTTACAATAGCTCCCAAAATGATAAAATACCTAGAAATTAGCCTAACAAGGGACATGAAGACTTATACAATGAAAATTATAAAACACTACTACAACAGACTAAAAAGATACCTACAAAAATGAAAAGACACCCTATGCCCATGGATTGTCTTTTCACTTAATATAGTGAAACACCAATTCTACCTAAAATGAATTACAGATACAATGCAATTCCAATACAAATTCCAACAACATTCTTTACTGAAATGGAAAAACTAGTGACCAACTTTATATGGAAAGGAAAAAAGCAATATTGAAAAAAAGCACAAAGCAGGAGGCTTCACTCTCCCCGATATCAAAATATACTATACAGCCACTGTAAACAAAACTGCCTGGAATTGGTTCAATGATAGACACGTAGACAAGTGGGATAGAACTGATAACTCAGAATTAAATCCAGCCATCTATGAACAATGGATTTTTCAACAAGAGATCAAAGTCTATTCTATGGGGTCAAAAGCAGACTCTTTAAAAAATCGTGCTGGCAAAACTGAATATCCACCTGCAGAAAAATGAAACAATACCCATACTTCACACCATATACAAAAATTCAAAACATATTTAAAAAAAAAAAAAAAACTACATGATAAATCTTAATCTATAAAATTCCCAGAAGGAAACATAGAGAGAAAACAATGGGACCCAATCTTTTGTATATATATAAAAAAAGATAACACATATAACAACAAATACACAAATAGAAGAAAAAAATAGTAAATGGAACCTCATGAAAATTAAAAATTTATGCTTATCAGAAGATATTACAAAGAGGCTGGCCTAAGGGAAGAGTTACTGTAAGGAAATGAGACTGACCCCATTAATTGTAGTCATATCACATGTGCACTTTCGCTTTCATTGCAGTTTCAAAATTAAATTTCTCAGCAGATGGTCTAGATCCAGAGAAGAGAGGAAGGTAGAAGATTTTTGTGTTGGAAATGTAAAGCAGAGCATGTATGGGAATAAAGGCAATGTGCTAGAATTCAGCGATGTGTTGTGAATAATAATGGTTTAAAAAGACAAAAAAAAAAAAAGAACCAATCGCTGTCAAGTTGATTCTGACTCATGTCATGGTGACCATACAGAACAGAGTACAACTGCCTCATAGAGTTTCCATGGATTTGAACTGTGGGTGGTGGATTTGAACTGCGGACCTTTTGGTTAGCAGCCTTAGCTCTTAACCACTATGCCACCAGGGTTTCCAAAAAGTGGTTAGAAGACAGAAAAAAAAAAAAAAGATATTATAAAAAGACTAAACAGAGAACCTACAGAATGGGAAAAAAAAAATTGGAAAAGACATCTAATAAGGGTCTCATCTTCAAAATTTATAGAAAACTTCAACAACTCAACAAAAAGATAAACAACTCGATTATAAAATGAGCAATGGACATGAACAGACCTTTCACTAAAGAAGACATCCAACCAAGCAGCCAACAAACACATGAAAAGATGCTCACTGTCATTAGATGCATATCAAAATTATAATGAGATAGCATCCCACCTAAGATAGTACTGATTAAAAAAAAAATAGCAACAAATGTTGGTGAGAATGTAGGGAGATTGGAACTTTTATCCATTGCTGGTGGGACTGTAAAATGATACAACCACTATAGAAAACAACATAGGACTTCCTCAAAAAAGTAGAAATAGAAATACCCTGTGATTCAGCAATCCCACTCCTAGGGATGTTGTTTTTGGGTGCCATCAAGTCAGTGCCAACTCATAGGGATCCCATGTACAAGAGAAGGAAATACTGCCCGGTTCTGAGTCATCCTCACAATCATTGCTGTGCTTGGACCCATTGTTGCAGCTACTGTGTCAATCCATCCCGTTGAGGGTCTTCCTTTTTTCACTGACCCTCTTCTCTACCAAGCATGATGTCCTTCTCCAGGGACTGGTTCCTTCTGATAAGATGTCCAAACTAAGTGAGATGAAGTCTTACCATTCTTGCTTCTAAGGAGCATTCTGGCTGTACTTCTTTCAACACAGGTTTGTTTGTTCTTTTGGTAGTCAATGATATATTCAATATTCTTCACCAACACCATAACTCAAAGGTATCAATTCTTCTTCGGTCTTCCTTATTCACTGACCAGCTTCATATGCACACGAGGAGATTGAAAACACCATAGCTTGGATCAGGCGCAACTTAGTCCTCAAGGTGACATCTTTGTTTTTTAGCATTTTAAAGAGGTCGTTTGCAGCAGATTTTCCCAGTGCAATAAGTCATTTGGTTTCTTGACTGTTGCTTCCATGGGCATTGATCGTGGATCCGACTAAAATGAAACCCTTGACAACTTCAATAGTTTCTCCATTTATCATGATATTGCTTATTGCTCCAGTTGCGAGGATTTTTTTTTTCTTTATGTTGAGGTGCAATCCATATTGAAGGCTTAGTTTTTGATCTTCATCTGTAAGTGCTTCAAGTCCTCCTCAACTTCTGCAAGCAAGGTTGTGTTATCTGTGTATTAGGTTGTTGATGAGTCTTCCTCCAATCCTAATGCCATATTCTTCTGTATGTAGTCTAGCTTCTTGGTTTATTTGTTCAGCATGCAGACTGAGCAAGTATGATGAAAGGATACAACCTTGACACACACCTTTCTTAACATTAAACTATACAGTATCCCCTTCTTTCAGTTGGAACAACTGCTTTTTGGTCTATGTACAGGTTCCTTATGAGCACAATTAAGTGTTCTGGAATTCCCATTGTTTGAAATGTTATCCATAATTTGTTATGATCCACACAGTCAAATGCCTTTGTATAGTCAATAAAACACAGGTAAACATCCTTCTGTGATATACCCTAGAGAACTAAAAGTAGTGGTATGAACTCCAATGCTCATTACTGCTTTATCCAAATAAGCAAAAAATAGAAACAACCAAAATCTCCATCGACGGATGAATGGATAAGCAGAACGTGGTAATATACACAATGGAATACTATGCAACCAAAAAGAACAATGATGAATCCGTGAAACATAACATGGATGGCCCTGAAGGGCATAATGCTAAGTGAAATAAGTCCAGCACATACAGATATTTTATGATCCCTCTTTTATAAGATGGCAAAATACACATAAAGAGACCACTGTTCACTGGTGGTTAGCAGGGGGAGGAAGAGAGGGTGGGGGAAGCACGCTGCAGAGTGTAGATACTTGTTACTGTTGGTATTGGGAAAAGTAGCACTGAATATGGGCGTAATGAGCGCAGCATGACCAAAGTAAATGAAGCTGTTGAGAAGCACTCGTGAGAAAAAGATGCTTATACCAAAGAATTTGACATATATAAGAGGGCAACAACTCCAACAAAGAATAAAAAATGAGCTCAGGATCACATATGGGTGGGTATAGGCATGTACATATATGGGTAGGTACAGGTGTATTCATATGTGAGAACAGATAGTATCTATATGTATGTGTAAATACAGATATGTGTGGGCAGGCACACACATTCATTGAAGACACAATTACAAATCATCTTTAGACATCACCAAACACCTTCCAAGATCTGTTTTCTAAGTTTAAAAGCTCAGGACCATAGTCTCATGGGATGACTCAGCCAATTGGCATAATATAGTTCACAAAGTTCATATTCTGCATCCTAGTGAAGTGAGTAGTGTCTGGGGTCTTAAAAGCTTGCAAATGGCCATCTAAGATACAACTAATAGTCTCTGCTCATCATGAGTGAAAGACAAAGTAGGCAACCAAAATCACAGAGAAGAAACAAGCCCATAAGGCTGGCAGCCTACAGGATCCACAACCTCAACAACCCTTAGACCAGAAGAAGAACTATCATCACTAACTGATTTGACTGGGGGCATAGTAGATGATCCTGGTTAGAATGGGGGAAAAATGCAAAACAAAACACAATTTTTTTTTTAAAATAGTCAGACGAACAGGACCACCTGAGACCAGAATACTCCTTGAGACTGTTGCCCTGAAACTCTCTTTAAGCATTCAACCAAAACTATCCCCTGAAATTACCTTTAGCAGAAATACAGAATGACACACAAAAATAAAGGATATTATCTGTTAGATTGGTGCTCTACCAAACAAAACAAACAAACAAAAAATCTGTATGAATCCAAAGGGTCAACATTTAATCCAAAACAAATCTGACAAGACAAGGGGGCGGGGAAAATAGAGTACTGGAAATGGAACAACCAGAACACAAAAAGAATGTTGACACACACCCACAAAAAAAAAAAAAAAAAAAAGAAAGAAAAGCAATACCCTTTGCAGTGGCATCAAAAACCACAAAGTATTTAGGAGTACATTTTAAAATGGTTTGAAGACTTTCATTCCGAAAACTGCAAAACCCTGCTGAGAAAAAAAAAAAAAAAAGTCAAAGAAGACCTAAATAAATGGTGATATATAGCATGTTTATAGATTAGATGACTCAATACGGTTAAGATGTCAATTTTCCTTAAGTTGCTCTACAGGTTCAATGCAATCCTAATAAAAATCTTAGCAAATATTTTTGTGGAAATGGGTAAACTACTTCTAAAATGTATGTAAAGAATCAAAGGACCTAGGATATACAAGGCAATCATGAAGAGGTAGAAAATAGAGGACTATACTCTCTGATTTCAAGACTTACTCAAAAGTTATAGAAATCAAGATGCTATAGTATGAAAAACAATAAATATTTAGATCAACTGAACTAAACAGAAATTCCAAAAATAGGCCCAGGCATACAAGGTCATTTAGCTTTCAACAAAGCTCCCAAAGTAATTCAGTTGATAAAGGTATCCAAAGAGAAAAGAACTTTGATCATTACTTCACCATTCACAAAAATTAATTTGAAATGAATCATATGCCTAAACATAAAAGCAAGAGCTATAATGTTTCTAAAAGGAAACAGAGAAAAATACATTTGCAACTTGGGGATAGGCAAAGTGTTTCTTTGCAAGACACATAAAGCAATAATCATAAAAGAAAAAAGCAGTAAATTAGAATTCATCAAAATTAAAACTTCTCATCAAAAGACACAATTTGAGAAAGTAAATGAGCAAATCACAGACTGGGAGAAAACATTCGTAACACATATATCTGATAAGGGATTTAGATTCAGAATATAGAAAGAATCCCTACAAATCAACAATAAAATAACAAGAAACAATTGATAAATGGACAAGACACTAACACATACTTCACAAAAGAATATGTACAAATAACCATGGAAAAAAACTGCTCAACAACAGTAGTTATCAAAGAAATGCAAATTAAAACCACAATGAGACATCACTACACAGGCAGCAGAATGGCTAAAATTTGAAAAGTGTGATCTCATTGAATATGGGCAAGGTGGTGAAGCAGATCCTACTCTCACACATGGATGGTGAATGTGCAAAGTGATACAACTTCTTTGGAAAAGTTCTCATGCTTTCTTGCAAAATTAAATATACAACTATTTTCTGACCCAATAATTCCTAGGTATTTACCAAAGAGAAATGAAAGCAAATGCTAAAGAAAAGACATAAATTAACTGTGTTAATAGCAGCTTTATTCACAACAGGCAAAAACTGGAAATAGCACCAATTTCCATCAAGAGGAGAATGAATAAACAATGTACTAAGTTAACAAAATTAAAAAAAAAAACTACTTAGCAATTAAAAAAATAATGAATCTTAAGAACATTATTCAGAGTGAAAGAAGTCTTACACAAAAGAGTACATACTTCAGTTATTTCATTTATATGAAGCTCTAGGAAAGATGGTGCTGTAGGTAGAAGTCCAAGCTGCACTGAAAAAAACATCCGCAAAAAACAAGGCTCCAGAAAGTGACAGAATATCAATTGAGGTGTTTCAACAAACAAATGCAACGCCGCAAGTGCTCATGCATCTATGCCAAGAAATTTGGAAGACAGCTACCTGGCCAAAGATTAGAAAAGATCCATATCTGTGACCATTCCAAAGAAAGGTGATCAAACCAGATGTGGAAATTATCAAACAATATCATTAATAACCCACACAAGTAAAATTTTGCTGAAGATCATTCAAAAATGGTTTCAGCAGGACATCGATAAGGAACTGCCAAAAATTCAAGATGGGTTCAGAAGAGGACGAGGAATGAGGGATATCACTGTTGATGTCATGGTTGAAAGCATGGATACCAGAAAGATGTGTACCTTTGCTTTATTTACTATGTAAAGGCATTTGACTGTGTGGATCATCACAAATTACGGATATCATTTCAAACAACGGAAATTCCAGAACACTTACTTGTGCTCATGAGGAACCTGTACACAGAAAGAGACAGGCTTTCAAACAGAACAAGAGGATACTGTCTATTTCAAAATCAGGAAATGTGTGCATCAGGGTTGTATCCTTTCACCATACTTATTCAATCCATATGCTGAGCAAATAATCCGAGAAACTGAACTAGATAAAGAAAACTATTAACAACCTGCAATATGCAGATGGTACAACTTTGCTTGCTGAAAGCCAAGAGGGCTTGAAGCACTTACTGATGAAGATCAAAGAACAGAGCCTTTAGTATAGATTACACTTCAACGTAAAGAAAACAAAAATCCTCACAACTGGGTTAATATAGATCATGAATAAACAACTTCATGATAAATGAAGAAAATATTGACATTGTCAAGGATTGCATTTTACTTGGATCCACAATCAATATCCATGGAAGCAGCAGTAAAGAAATCAAGTGATGTATTGCATTGGGCAAATCTGCTGAAAAAGACCTCTTTAAAATGTTAAAAGGTAAAGATGTCACTTTGAGGATTAAGGTGCACCTGACCCAAGCCACAGTCTTTTCAACCACCTCATATGTATGCAAAAGCTGGACAATGAGTAAGGAAGGCCAGAGAAGAATTGATGCCTTGGAATTATGGTGTTGACGATGAGTATCGAACATACCACGAACTACCAGAAGAATGAACAGACTGTCTTGGAAGAAGTGCAGCCAGAACATTCCTGTGAAGCGTGGAAGGCAAGACTTTCTCTCACATACTTTGGTCGTGTTAACAGAAGGGACCAGTCCTGGAGAAGGACATCAGTCTTCGTAAGGTAGAGGGTCAGGGAAAAAGAGGAAAACCCCCAATGAGATGGACTGACACAAGGCCTGCAACACTGGGCTCGTATATAGCAATGGTTGTGAGGATGGTACAATACCAGGCAGTGTTTTATTCTATTGTACATAGGGTCGTTTTAAATTGGAACTGACTTGATGGCATCTAACAACAACAGGAAAGACAAAACTAATCAATGGTTAAAAAAAAAAAAAAAGCAGAACAGTAAAGAATACAAATCACCTATGGAAGAGTACAGGTGGGAATTGACTGGGAAGGAAAATAAGGCCAATGTTCTGTATCTTGGTAACATTTGGGTTACACAGCTGTATGTATCTATCAAAAAAACATTGAATGGTACTTTTAAGATTTTTGCATTTCCCTCTATGATAATTTTACCTAAAAGAAAACACAACAAATTGAACTTATAATAATAAGCATGTTGAAGGATTTAAACATAATGTGTACTGATGTCTATTTACTTTCAAATATAAAAATAAGAGGGATTGATAGATGGGCAGACAGACGGATAGATATGTGATAAGAATAAAATGTTGATTGTAGAATTTAAGTGAGAGGGTATATGGGTGTTCATGGATGTTTCGTACAAATTTTCTGTGCGTCTGATCAATTTTATAATAAGATGTGGGCATAAAGCATGGAGAAAGGAAACAGAATCACATGTTACAGGAATGCTGGGTGTCACTGAGCTTAACATTTGTTGAAGGGCTAAGTAGTAATGTATCAGAAAAGAACTAGCTTGTAAAGGAATGTATGTGGCATACTTTAGACTTTGGAAAAAACATTAATGTGACATGTTCAAATCAGGTAAATCCATTTATTTAATCATTTTTACAGGATGTACTTTCCATGGAGCCCTGGTGGCACAGTGGTTAAGAGCTCAAGTGCTGACCAAAAGGTTGGCAGTTCAAATCCACCAGCCCCTCCTTGAAAACCCAAAGGGGCAGTTCTAATCTATCCTATAGGGTCACTATGAGTTAGGCTTTACTCGACAGCAATAGGTTTGGTTTTGGGTTTTTTTTTGTTACTTCCCATATGCAAGACCCTACAGTTGCTAACCAAAAGGTTCATGGTTCAAACCTACCAGCTGCTCCTCAGAAGAAAAATGTGGCAGTCTGCTTCCATAAAGACTACAGCTTTGGAAGCCCTATGGGGTCACTATAAGTCTGAATCAACGAGAAGGCAATGGGTTTTTTGGTTTAATTATATAACTGAGGTTCTTTGGGCGGTACAGCTGGCACTTGTCTACTAACTGAAAGGTTAGCATTTTGAATCTACCCAGCAGTGCCACGGAAGAAAGCCCTAGTGATCTTCACCCGTAACGGTTACAACCAAGAAAATCCTATGAAGTTCAGTTCTACTCTGTAACACATGAGTCGCCATGAGTAGAAACTCACTGGACAGCAACGAGTTTGGTTTTTAACTATATAACTGGAAAAGAAACATATATGATCCTTGCCACTATGGGCCCTTATGCGGGGGATACAGTCTAATAAACAAAAAACTGAAAGAAAATGTTTTAGGTTTTATCATGGAGCAAGTACAAGTACTCTAAGCACCTAGAGTCAGTGCCGAGCATGGGCAGTGCTAGAGAAAGAACTCTGCCATCAGTATAAAGGATAGATTGAAAGTCTTTGCGATAGTCAATGGAAGGAGAACATTCATGAAGGATACTGATAAGTACAATTGGAGAGGGAGGCATCCTAAAATGCAACATTACAGATCTACAAGTACACTTACCATTAAATAATGCACGATTTGGCAGGATAGGGTGGTGTCAGGAACAAAACGGTTACAAGGAAGATAAAAACAAAATGACAGTTATAAAAGCACTTTATAAGATGAAAGAGAAAGATTGCTTGTAAGTACTATTTATTGCCTAGGTTGAGGCTGGATTGGTGAAAATTCCATATAACCTAACCGAAATATTAAAATCACCGCTGTAATCCTATCATTTGTGCTAGCTGCCCAAGGTAGTCTTTTTTTCTATCTTTTTTCTGAATGGATCAAATAATTCAGACCACCCCAGTGAAGTCTAATTAGGATGAGCTTTTAAATTTATCTAGGGAAAAATGTGTTCAGAGCTAATGAGGCATTGCAGGGAAAATAGACCTAGCCGTAAGCAATCTCCAAACATAGAGAACATTTCGGCAGTGTAATTCAAAGACTGCACTGTGTGTGCGTGTGTATTCAAGAGAGATTTTTCCTCTTCAACTTCTCACCCTTAAACTGAATTTCACTTGAAAGGAGAATCAAAAAAAAAAAAAAAAAGATGTTAAGATGACACTTTAAATCTTTTAAAGAAAAAAAAGGCAATATTCTTCCATGAAAAGTTACTAATAGCATTATTTTCCTTAAAAATAAAATTCCTCAAAAAATCCAAAGTTTTAATCACATGTAATAGCAAATGAAAACCAAATCATGCCAAAAACTGAAGAAAACATTCCTAGTGCATGTATTTTGCATACTTATTTTGTATAGAGGAAAAGCAGTTTGTCTTCTTGGATAAGATGCTATCTGAAAAAAAGGATATATTTTGAATTGCATTAACTGATTCAGGCCATTTCAGGTAATATTCAATGTTATGAAATACTAATTTATTAGGTAACACCTTAATAATAACCCGGGAGAGCAGCCCTCACAGAAAAAGGATGGGATTCGTTTCTAAGCACCCGAATTTCCATGCTCCACAGGTGAGATTACTCTCAGGAACACGTGTCCTGCACTGGGTCCCAGAATCCTGAAATAGTCCTAATAGCCCGCAGTGGTGACTTGTTTGCTAACGAACCCTTTATTAACATTGGTTTTTCCTTCCCTGAATCACTTTCCCATGTTACTACCAATGTTTCCTGGGATCACCTCCTAAATAGCCTACTTGCACATGGATCTTTGTCTCTGCTTCTGCTTCTGGGGGAATCCAAGGAAGACAATCACGCTGTGTTAATTTCTAATACACAGTTGAGTTCCCTTAGCTAATAAGCTATTTAGGATCTTTGTCATTGCCTTAATAAAGGAAATAGACCTATGAATTTATTTTCTTGTGTTATCTTTATCCAATTGTTGGAATCAAAATCATACTAAGCTCAATTCAATTATTATTGTGAAGTTGTTCATAACACAGTTTTATTTTTAAAGATTTTTGTATCAGTAGATATTTCCTTTTTTTTCCCCTGTGTTTTCTTTACTTGTACCTATTCTATTTTCTTCTTGATTAGTCTTGCCAAAGATATATTTATGTTTAAAAAATTATGGCTTTTCTTTATCACCACTCTTATTCAACATTGTGCTGGAAGTCCTAGCCAGAGCAATTAGGCTAGATAAAGAAATAAAGGGCATCCAGATTGGCAAGGAAGAAGTAAAAGTATCTTTATTTGCAGATGACATGATCTTATACACAGAAAACCCTAAGGAATCCTCCAGAAAACTACCTAAACTAATAGAAGAGTTCAGCAGAGTATCGGGATACAAGATAAACATACAAAAATCAGTTGGATTCCTCTACACAAACAAAAAGAACATCAAAGAGGAAATCACCAAATCAATGCCATTTACAGTAGCCCCCAAGAAGATAAAATACTTAAGAATAAATCTTACCAAAGATGTAAAAGACTTATACAAAGAAAACTACAGTATACTTCTGCAAGAAACCAAAAGTAGAAGAACATACCTTGCTCATGGATAGGAAGACTTAACATTATATAAATGTCTATTCTACCAAAAGCGATCTATACATTTAATGCAATTCCAATCCAAATCCCAATGACATTCTTTAATGAGATGGAGAAACAAATCACCAATTTCGTTTGGAAGGGAAAGAGGCCCCGGATAAATAAGGCATTACTGAAAAAGAAGAACAAAGTAGGAGGCCGTGCTTCACCTGATTTTAGAACCTATTATACCACCACAGTAGTCGAAACAGCCTGGTACTGGTACAACAACAGATACATGGACCAATGGAACAGAATGGAGAATCCAGACATAAATCCATCCACATATGAGCAGTTGATATTTGACAAAGGCCCCAGAACAGTTAAATTGGGAAAAGACAGTCCTTTTAACAAATGTTGCAGGTATAACTGGATACCCATCTGCAAAAAAATGAAACAAGACCCATACCTCACTCCATGCACAAAAACTAACTCAAAATGGATCAAAGACCTAAATATAAAATCTAAAACAATAAAGATCATGGAAGAAAAAGGAGGGACAACGCTGGGAGCCCTAATACATGGCATAAACAGTATAGAAAATATTATAAAGAACGTAGAAGAAAAACTAGATAACTTGGAGCTCCTAAAAATCAAACACTTATGCTTATCCAAAGACTCCACCAAAAGAGTAAAAAGACTAACTACCTACAGACTGGGAAAAAGTTTTTAGCTATGACATTTCTGATCAGCGCCTGATCTCTAAAATGTACATAATACTGCAAAAACTCAACTGCAAAGACAAATAACCCAATTAAAAAATGGGCAAAAGATATGAATAGATGCTTCACTAAAGAAGACATTCAGGTAGCTAACAGATCTATGAGGAAATGTTCCGATCATTAGCTTTAGAGAAATGCAGATCAAAACTACAATGAGATTTCATCTCACTTCAACAAGGCTGGCATTAATCCAAAAAACACAAAATAATAAATTTTGGAGAGGCTGTGGAGAGATTGGAACACTTCTACACTGCTGGTGGGAATGTCAAATGGTACAACCACTTTGGAAATCGATTTGGTGCTTCCTTAAAAAGCTAGAAATAGAACTACCATACGATCCAGCAATCCCACTCCTTGGAATATATCCTAGAGAAATAAGAGCCTTTACATGAACAGATACATGCACACCTATGTTTATTGCAGCACTGTTCACAATAGCAAAAACATGGAAGCAACCAAAGTGCCCATCAACGGATGAATGGATAAATAAACTATGGTATATTCACTCAGTGGAATACTATGCATCGATAAAGAACAGTGAGGAATCTGTGAAACATTTCATAACATGGAGGAGCCTGGAAGGCATTATGCTAAGTGAAGTTAGTCAGTTGCAAAAGGACAAATATTGTATAAGACCACTATTATAAGCACTTGAGAAATAGTTTCAACTGAGAAGAAGACATTCTTTTGCGGTTATGAGCGGCGGAGGGAGGCCGGGTGGGAGAGGGGTATTCACTAATTAGATAGTAGGTAAGAACTGCTTTAGGTGAAGGGAAAGACAGCACACAGGGAAGGTCAGCACAATTGGACTAAACCAAAAGCAAAGAAGTTTCCTGAATAAACTGAATGCTTTGAAGGTCAGAGTAGCAGGGGCAGGGGTCTGGGGACCATGGTTTCAGAGGACAACTAAGTCAATTGGCATAATAAAATCTGTTAAGAAAACATTCTGGGTCCCACTTTAAACAGTGGTGTCTGGGGTCTTGAATGCTAGCAAGTGGCCATCTAAGGTGCATCAATTGGTTTCAACCCACCTGGATCAAAGAAGAATGAAGAACAACAAGGACACAAGGTAATTATGACCCCAAGAGACAGAAAGGGCCACATAAACCAGAGACTACATCAGGCTGAGTTCAGAAGTACTAGGTGGTGCCCAGCTACAACAGATGACTGCCCTGACAGGGAACACAACAAAGAACCCCTGAGGGAGCAGAAGAGCAATGGAATGCAGACCCCAAATTCTCAAAAAAAGACCAGACTTAATGATCTGATTGAGACTAGAATGACCCCGGTGGTCATGACCCCCAGACCTTCTGTTGGCCCAGGACAGGAACCATTCCCGAAGCCAACTCTTCAGACAGGAATTGGACTGGACAAGGGGTTGAAGAGGGATGCTGGTGAGGAGTGAGCTTCTAGCTGTCTCACAGAATTTCACAGAAACTAAATATCAAATAATTCTATTTCTAATTTTTAAAGTATCTTTATGATCTCTTTTTTAACCTAAAGGTTATTTAGTTATATACTATGTTGTTTCTAAAAAATAACACATTTTTAAAGCTGCTATTTAAATATTCATTTCTAATTTTATTGTCTTTCAGTTAGAGAGGAAAATCTGTAAGATATTAATTTTTTGGAACTTAATGAAGCTCTTTTTATGATCTACTACATACTCTATTTTATATAATTTTATAACGTGGGTGTTTCTTGTCTCTCCATATATAACTGTGACAAATATGTCTCCATTAATTAAACAAAATTTTCCACTTTTATAAATATTTTCTGTCTTCCTTCTTACTTTCTTTTGAGATTCCTAATTTCAAAATGTTGACATTTCTATGTCAATTCTCTATAAATCTGTATTTATACTTCTGCTGTAACAAAATGTTGTAAACTTAATGGCTTAAAAAAAAAACACAGATTTGTTATAGTTCTGGAGATCAGAAGTCCAAAACGGGTATCGTTAGGTCAAAACCAAGGTGTCAGCAGACCATGCTCCCTTTGGAGGCTACAGGGCAAAAAAATCTATCCCCTGGTCTGTTCCAGCTTCTAGAACTGTATTCGTTGCAACCCTTGGCCCATGACCCCTTCCTGCAACTTCATAGCCTGTGGGGTAGCATCTTCAAACTCTCTCTACTTCCACATTCAGATCACCCTCTCTTTTTGAAGTACACTTGTGATTATATGGGGCTCACCTGGATAATCTAGGATAATCTTTCCACCTCAAGAGCGTTACTTAATCACATCTGCAAAGTTTCTTTTGTCATGTTATGATATGGAGATCTGCGACGAGTGGCAAATGAAAAATAAATTTATGCAAGGCTGTAACTCTCAGCAAATAATTCACATTTTATCAGTGACATTTTCATATGCTGTATTACTTACACTGTAATTGGGACAGAAAGGAAAGGGTAAAATTCTATCCTGGACATGCTTCCACTGAAAAGGTCATATTCCCAGGGTAAATTGGCAAGGAAACCTCTTCTACACATGCGTAGCGCCTCAATGTATCGTAGGTGAAAGAAACTAAGAGGAAAAAGGCCCTGGGGTGTCCATATACCTTAGACCACAGGGCTCTGCATGCATAGGAAAAGGCGAAGGTAAAAAGGAGGGAGGCTCCCCTTAATGCAGTCTAGGTTCGGGGTGCATGACAGTCTTGTGGTCAACCTTGGTGGAGTCAAAGAAAGAACTTTTCCTCCTCTTCCGGGATCTAAGATTAGATCTTGCCAGCCTGCAGTTATATAGTTAATCATATACCTTACCATTAAGGTACTAGGGGACCTTATAATTAAAAAAAAAATTAAGGTACTAGGAAAAGGGGTCTATTTTCCCCAGGGTACATTCTTTCACTACAACTTCAGGGCAAAAGTTATATAGGCAGTGGGGGGCAAAAACTACTTTTGCAACCTTGCAAGATCTCTGAGGGCTATTTTTCAGCTTGCTACAATCATTGATTTCTCTCTTTCATCCTTTCTTTTTAATTCCTATCTGTTTGTACTATTCCCTGACTTCTGGAAGAGTCCCTCATCCATCAAGTTCACTAAATTTGTTTTTTGGCTGTATTCATTCTTCCAATTATTTTAAGGATTATACTTAGCGTATCTAATATTCTCATTGATTCTTTTTATGATTTCTCCCTTCTCCTTTTGGCTAATATAGTCCTACCTCTTTGTTGTTGTTAGGTTCCACCAAGTCAGTTCCAACTCATAGCAATCCTATGTACAGCAAAACAAAAACACTGCCAGGTCCTGCACCATCCTCACACTCATTGCTATGCTTGAGCCCACCATGGCAACCATTATGTCAATCCATCTAGTTGAGGCTCTTCCTCTCTTTTGCTGACCCTCTGCCTTACCAAGCATAATGTCCTCCTCCAGGGATTGATCTCTCCTGATAACATATCTAAACTAAGTGAGGCAAAGTCTCGTCATCCTCGCATCTAATGAGCATTCTGGCTTTACTTCTTCCAAGATATATTTTTCAGTCTTCTGGCAGTCCACGGTGTACTCAATATTCCTCACCAACACCATAATTCAAAGGTGTCAATTCTTCTTCGGTCTTCCCTATTCATTGTCCAGCTTTTGCATGCATATGAGATGATTGAGAATACCATGGCCTGGGTCAGGCGCACCTTGGTCCTCTACATGACATATTTGCTTTTCAACACTTTAAAGAGGTCTTTTGCAGCAGATTTGTCCAATGCAATGAATCATTTGATTTCTTGACTGCTGCTTCCATGGGCATTGATTGTGGGTCCAAATAAAGTGGAGTCCTTGACAACTTTAATATTTTCTCCGTTTATCTCAATGTTGTTTATCAGTCCAGTAGTGAGGATTTTTGTTTTCTTTATGTTGAGGTGTAATCCACACTGAAGGCTGCAGTCTTTGATCTTCTTTAGTAAGTGCTTCAACCTCTCTTTTCTTTCAGCAAGCAAGGTTGTGTCATCTGCATAACACAGGTTAATGAGTCTTCCTCCGATCCTGATGCTGTGTGTGTTTTTCTTCTATCTCTTGGAGTAAATTTATTACCAAAAAAGGAAACCAAACCCAGTGCCATCGAGTCGATTCCAACTCATACTTATCTTAAATTATGGTTCTGGGAGTTCTAACAACTCAGCTTCATGTTGTACGTGTTGTTAAGTTTGTTGTATTAAGTTCATATATGTCTACTTTTTTTATCCTGCGAGCTGCTACCTCCTAGGGCTAGAAGCTACCCTCTCTGCTAATGGTACTTGGAAATTTCCAAAGGCCAAATTTTATGTTGCATCCATCAATGTAAATTTAAATAGAATGGAAGGGATAAAACTCAGAGTGGAAGGCTCCGAGCACCAGAGAACAAGCTGTTCCACCAAGAAATTCTTCCGATTTTAGCTCTTAGAATTATGCAACATTAGCAAAGGCAATTCCTTGAGGTTGTAATTCAAGTACCCTTGGTGTTGGAGGGGAAGAAATTCAGCCTATACCTGTTTTCCTCCCCTTAGCCAGGTTTTTGGCTGCCCTGAAAATACTCAGCCAAAACATGTTGTTACTACTAATTTCTGTCCTTAAGGAGCAGGCCATGATAACAGAAGGCAATGTAGGGAAGATGAAGAGATAGAACTTAAAGTTTTCTTCTCACAGCCTTTCCCTGCTACCTCCAGCTGCCGTCTGTGCCAAGCTGTAGCTTTCCCTCCACAAAGTGCCACACAGGACCACGCCAGTTTCCAACAGCCCTCAGTCTTCTCAGTAACTTCTCAGTGCATGGTCTCTTAGATTTCTGTAGTTTCTCTAGCTTTGCTTTGGAGAAATACATCCACCAGGACACACTGTTTCTCCATTTCAACATAAATAGGAAACACATTTCCAGAACAGAGTTAGTTTATGTTAACCTAAGCAATGGGTCATTATTGATTTAATTCTGGCATGAAACTCTGTTCCTCATCTCCACCTCCCTTGCAGCAAAGGCTAGCCACATGACCCAATCTGCCCAGTGAAATTTAGGGATAATCTGCTGCAGGATATCTAGGAATCTTTATAATTTCCTAACAAATGACCTGTTACCGTTACTCATTTTTGAATATATAAGTGCGGCCCAGAAAAGGTGCAGCCATTTTGTATTCAGGAAGATGAACCCAAAATAACTGTAGAAATTCTAACACTGATATTACGGAGCTCCTGAGCCACCTGCTTCCAGATTTCTTGTTACATAAGAAAATGTGCTTATGCCACTTTTAATTGTAGTTTTTGTTATGAAAAACATGCAAATGGTCAGCTGCTTATTTTATATAATAGCTTTCTAAGAGAAAGGGAGTAATATTTAGTAAACACTCATACACAAATTTCAAGGTATTTTTGCCAGGAACTCTAAATAAATCATTCTAGTTAAACCTCATAGCAAGCCAGCAGAGAGTTACATAATTTCCTTTTTTTTTTTTTTTTCCCTGATGAGAGAACTGAAGTTCAGAGAAGTGGAAAAAAGAAACCCTGCTGAGGGGCTAAAATTTAAACCTAGGTCTGCCATTCCCAATGTGCCATTTTATTCACTAATCCATCTATTGATATATAATACCTAAATAGATCTGTATGTGGGTAAGTGATATATCTACAGTGTCTTTTATCTTAATTACCTATCCTGAGGAGACTTCTTGTTTTTGTAAATGGCATTCACTTTTAGTAAAATTATACCCCTTAATTTCTTTGGTTCTCAAAAGATTTGGAGCTCTGAAAATCCACCATCATAAGGCAAACCATCTTAAACAATGACCAGCTAACAGATAATGCAGTATTGAAATCTAGCCCTGAAAGAGTGGTGCACAGGCTAGGCACCTGGTGATGGTTCTGAAAAGGGAAGTTAAAGGGTTCCAAAGCCAGCTTTTGTCTCCTGTGCTATTCTGTCTAAGACAGGTCCTGGGGATATTATTAGTCTCTTTAACATCTGTGAGGGAATTAGACTTGGAACATAGGCCAGTGGCCTCACACTAGGGAAGTGAGAAATAATGTGCAACCAAAGAAATCTAAGGAAAAGAAAAGATGTAGCAATGTGTCATGCCTTCCTTTTAAATCCACTCTGCATATATAAGAGAAGCCAGGCTTTGTCATTGGCACTGACAAGGAACAGAGGAAGAATCCGAAGACACTGTCAGACTCAGCAAAGGCATTAACAGAAGCACCCACAGTGTTAAGTAGCTTTGAGCTATAGGGAATAATGAGTCTTTGTCTTGATTTATTTTTGAACAAGGGAAACACTTAAGGAGATGGCAAACAGGCTTTGTTTAGAACTTTCCAGCTTCATGCCTAGATCAAATGATGTAATCATATTTTCCTTAGAATATTGCCATCTATTTCTCGTAAGTTACAGAATATTCTAATTTTGAAGTAAAGGTCATTCTTGTTTACTACTGTCTTAAACAATGCAGATTGCAAACTGGACCACAAAAAGAGCTCTATAATTAAACTCCTAGAGAATCATAAAATTTTACCTCATGTAAGGACCTTAGAGATCACAGAGTTCAACCTCCATGCTTTACAGACAAATAAACATAGGCACCAAAAAACCCAAAACCAAGCCCATTGCCATCTGGTCAATTCTGACTCAAGGTTAATTGACTTTGTCCAAGGTTGCAGTACCCACCTATGACTGTACTGGGATTAACCAAGAGCTCCTAAACTACTTCACTGTAATCCTACCATTCCATGAAGGTGTTATATGACAAAACACAACAGGCCTTTTTTAATAGCCCCAAACTGCAAAACAGCCTTAGATTCGCATTCCAGATTTATCCAGGTCAGAAAAATTCCCAAACGTTCCTCAAATGTTGAAAGATTTGTGGATTAGTCAGCATTGGGAATGTATACACACACACACACACACACACACATGCATAGCCACACACACACACACATACACTCTTTCACAAACACACAGCAGCCCTAGTGGCATAATGGTTAAGTACTCGGCTGCTAATGAAAGGCTAGTGGTTCAAACTCTGCCTGAGAAAGATGTGGCATTCTGCTTCTGTAAAGATCACAGTCTTAGAAACCCAAAGGGCAGTTGTACTCTGTTCTACAGGGCCTCCATGAATTAAAATTGACTGAAAAGCAATTTTTTTTTTTTTTGGTTGTCACACACATACACACACGCAGAGAGCAATCTGTGTTGTCTCAAAGACATGTCAAGATATTTTTGGTGGGGTTACACAGACCCCTGTATGGATCATAAAGAAATTATATTTCAGTAGATTGATTTCCCCCAGAATTTTGTTCTGGTAAGATACATGAGTTCTCTTAGGAAATTATAAATTGAAGATTTTTACCAACTTCTACAGTCTGAAATTGATCAAACATGCAATCCAGATGCATTAATAATTACTGGAGATTGGAATGCAAAACTTGGAAACGAAGAAGGATCCAAAACCAATCCCATTGCTATCAAGTCGATTCCGACTCATAATGACCCTACAGGACAGAGTAGAACTGCCCCATAGAGTTTCCAAGAAGTGCCTGGTGGATTCGAACTGCTGACCTTTTGGTCAGCAGAAGAAGAATCAGTAGCCGGAAAAAATGGCGTAGTGATAGAAACAATGCCAGAGATTTCAGGATAGAATTTTGCAAGGCCGATTAATTCTTCACTGCAAATACTTTTTTCACCCACATAAATAGCTACTATGCACATGGACCTTGCCAGAAGGAGTACACAGGAATCAAATCAATTACATCAGGAGAAAGAGACGATGGAAAGGCTCAATATCATCAGTCAGAACAAGGCCAGGGGCCAAACACAAAACAGACCATCAATTGCTCATAGGCAAGTTCAAGCTGAAACTGAAGAAAATTAGAACAAGTCCACGAGAGCCCAAGTATGACCTTGAGTACTTCCCACCTGAGTTTAGAAACCATCTCAAGAATAGATCTGACTCGATGAACACTAGTGACCAAAGATCAGGCAAGTTTTGGAGCAACATCAAGGACATTATTCGTGAAGAAAGCAAGAGGTCACTAAAAAGACAGAAAAGAAAGAAAAGACCTTGATGGATGTCAGAAGAGACTCCAAGAGTTGCTCTTAAAAGTCAAGTAGCTAAAGCAAAAGGAAGACATGATGAAGTAAAAGAGCTGAAAAGAGGATTTCAAAGGGCATCTGGAGAAGACAAAGTATTCTAATGACATGAACAAAGAGCCGGAGATGGAAAACCAAAAGGAAGAACATGCTTGGCATTTCTCAAGCAGAAAGAAGTAAAGAAAAAATTCAATTCAAGTTGCAGTACTGAAGAATTCTAAAGGGAAAATATTAAACGATGCAGGAAGTATCAAAAAAAGATGGAAGGAATACACATAGTCGCTATTCCAAAAAGAATTGGTTGATGTTCAATAATTTCAGGAGGTAGCATATGATCAGGAACTGATGGTACTGAAGGAAGAAGTCCAAGCTGCAATGAAGGCATTGGCAAAATACAAGGCACCAGGAACTGAGAGAATACCAATTAAGATGTTTCAACAAATGGATGTAGCACTGGCAGTGCTCACTCGTCTATGCCAAGAAATTTGGAAGATAGCTACCGGGCCAAATGACTTGAAGACATCCATATTTATGCCTGTTCCCAAGAAACGTGATCCAACTGAATGCAGAAATGATCAAACAATATCATTCATATCACATGCAAGTAAAACTTTGCTGAAGATCATTCAAAAGTGGCTGCATCAGTATATCAACAGGGAACTGCCAGAAATTCAGGCTAGATTCAAAAGAGGACACAGACCCAGGGATATCATTCCTGATGTCAGATGGAGCCTGCTAAAAGCAGAGATTACCAGAAAGAAGTTTACCTGTGTTTTATTGACTATGCAAAGGCATTTGACTGTGTGGATCATAACAAATTATAGATAACATTGTGAAGAACGAGAATTCCAGAATGCTTAATTGTGCTTATGAGGAACATGTACATAGATCAAGAGGCAGTCATTCAAACAGAGCAAGGGGATATTGAGTGGTTTAAAGTCAGGAAAGGTGTGTGTCAGGCTTGTATTCTTTCAGCATACCTATTCAATCTCTGTGCTGAGCAAATATTCTGAGATGCTGGACTCCATGAAGACAAGTGGGGCATCAGTATTTGAGGAAGACTCATTAACAACCTATGTTATGCTGATGACACAACCTTGCTTGCTGAAAGAAAAGGGAACTTGAAGCACTTACTGATGAAGATCAAAGACTACAGCCATCAGTATGGATTACACCTCAACATAAAGAAACCAAAAATCCCCACAACTGGACCAATAGGCAACATCAAGATAAATGGAGAAAAGATTGAAGTTGTTGAGGATTTCATTTTACTTGGATCCACAATCAATGCCCATGGAAGCAGCAGTCAAGAAACCAAAAGATGCATTGCATTGCGCAAATCTGCTGCAAAAGAAAAAAAAATAATTTTTTTTTTTAAGACCTCTTAAAAATTTTGAAAAGCAAAGATGTCACCTTGAAGACTAATGTGCTACCAGCCCAAGCCACGGTGTTTTCAGTCACCTCATATGCATGCAAAAGCTGGACAATGAATAAAGAAGACAGAAGAAGAATTGACACCTCTGAATTGTGGTTTTGGTGAAGAATATTGAATATACCATGGACTGCTAAAAGAATGAACAAATCTGTCTTGGAATAAGCACAACTAGAATGTTCCTTAGAAGCAAGGATGGTGAGACTACGACTCACATACTTCGGACATGTTATCAGGAGGGATCAGCCCCTGGAAAAGGACATTATGCTTGGTAAAATAGAGGGTCAGCAAAAAAGAGGAAGACCCTCAACGAGATCAAATGGCACTGTGGCTGCCACAATGGGCTCAAGCATAGCAACAATTATGAGGATGATGTAGGACCGGGTAGTGTTTCATTCTGTTGTGCATAGGGTCCCTATGAGTCAGAACCAACTCAATCGTACCTAACAACAGCTTTGTATATATTATAAATAGCATATATATATTTTAATACTTCCATTAAGGGAGAATAGTAAATCATAACTGCTTTGTAACTGGACTTTAATATCTATGCCAAAGAAATACCATTATTATTCTGCTGTTTCTTGGGTTGTCCTTTACTATTTTCTTTGCTGGCATACCACTTAAAATATAACCTTGAAAAAGTGCCTTGCTTTTCTTAGTTCTAACTATTTTAAACATCTTCGGGTAAGTACATTTATAAAACTTTCTCTTCATTTCTTTACCCCTTCAATTTTCATTTTCAGTCTGCGAAGAAATATTCCTAAATCAGCCTCTCTTTTTGGCCAAGGATTTCATTTTCTCTCATGGAGATTATAAAGATGGGCACTGACTGAGCTCCTCCCAAAGGTGGTATTAGGGACACTGGACACGCTGTGCTGAGCTGCTAAAGACAACATGATCAAAGCTTAACCAGGGCGCCCACTCCTCTTATGAGAGAGAACTTAACTGTGAAGAAGAAGGCGTTATTGTTGCCAATAATAATAAAAACAAGAACCAGCATTTACAATGCCTTACAGATTACAAGGAGCCCTGGTTGCACAGTGTTTAAGTGTTTGGCTGCTAACCAAAAGGTCAGCAGTTCGAATCCACCAGTCGCTCCTTGGAAACCCTGTGGGACAGTTCTACTCTGTCATATAAATCTCTGTGAATTGGAATCAGTTTGACGACAATGGTTTTTTTTTAATAGATTACAAAACATTCTCTAGGTATTATCTCATTTGGTATTCACAACAATGCTGTGAGAAAGATATCCTTTCTCGTATGTTCAGATTAACATGTTCAGGTTAAGGACGCATGGTTAGCTCATAATTCATTATTATTTAAACAAATGTGGTTGAATTAATTATTCTTACATATCATCCCAGAAGCAATAATTACAACTAACATTTACTAAGTTCTTCCTGTATGTCAGGTTATATTATTCAATCTTCACAAAAAGAAAACAGAAACCCATATAATAATTTTCTTCATTTTTCAGATGAGCTGACTAAGGCTAAGAAGTCTTACAAGTAGTTTGTCCAAGTTCACAGTTAGTAAGCAATGGAGTTGTATTTGAATTCGGTCTGAGTATATAGACAGTGATTTAAAAAGCCCACTTAAGCTATGAAAATTGAAGGAAAAAATAATTTAAAGGCATAAATAAGAACAGAAAACAAACAAACAAAATCAATTATGCTGTTGTTAAGTGCCATTGAGTTAGTTTCCTCACATAGTGACCCTATGTACAACAGAACAAAACACTGCCCAGTCCTGTGCCATCCTCAACATTAGTTGTTATGCTTGAGCCCATTGTTGCAGCCACTGTGTCAATCCATCTCATCAAGTGTCTTCCTCTTTTTAACTGACCCTCTACCATGTATGATGTCCTTCTCCAGGGACTGATCCCTTCTGATAACATGTCTAAAGTATATGAATCATAGTCTCGCCATCCTTGCTTCTAAGGAGCATCAAGTCTACTTAGGTCTTCCTTATCCACCTTTCACATGCATATGATGTGATTGAAAACACCATGGCTTGGGTCAGTAGCACCTTAGTTTTGAGGTGATATCTTTACTTTTCAACACTTTAAAGAGGTCTTTTCAGCAGATATGCCCAATGCAATGTGTCTTTTGATTTCCTGACTGCTGCTTCCATGGGTGTTGTGGATCTAAGTAGTATGAAATCCTTTATAACTTCAATCTTTTCTCTGTTTATCAAGATGTTGATTATTGGTTCCATTGTACAGGTTCCTCATGAGTACAATTAAGTCTTCTGGAATTCCCATTCTTTGCAATGTTATCCACACTTTGTTATGATCCACACAGTCAAATGCCTTTGCATAGCAATGAAACACAGATAAACATCTTTCTGGTATTCTCCACTTTAAGTCAGGATCCATCTGACATCACTCTCTTCTGAATCCATCTTGAATTTCTGGCAGTTCCCTCTTGATGTATTGATGCAGCCACTTTTGAAGGATCTGCAGCAAAATTTTACTCGTGTGTGATATTAATGATATTTCTCAATAATACCAGCAGGGTTACCCACAGTGGACAGTTTTCAGCTGAGATTCCAGGCTAAGACAGGCTAAGAAAAAAGACCTGGTGGTCTAATTCTGAAAACGATTAGCCAGTGAAAACATTATGAATAGCAGCAGAACATTGTCTGATATAGTGCCAGAAGATAAGCCCTTCAGGTTGGAAGGCACTCAAAATACGATTGTGGAAGAGCTGCCTCCTTGAAGTAGAGTTGACCTTAATGATGTCAATGGAGTCAAGCTTCCGGGATCTTCATCTGCTGATGTGACAGGATTCAAAATGAGAAGAAACAGCTGCAAACATCCATTAATAATGGGAACATGGAATGTATGAAGTATGAATCTAGGAAAATTACAAATCATCAAAAATGAAATGGAATGCATAAACTTCAATATCCCAGGCATTAGTGAGCTGAAATGGACTGGTATTGGCCATTCTGAATCAGACAATCATACAATCTACTATGCCGGGAACGACAAATTGAAGAGGAATGGCATTGCATTCATCATCAAAAAGAACGTTTCAAGATGTACCCCAAAGTACAACATTGTCAGTGACAGGATAATATCCATATGCCTACAAGGTCGCTATGAGTCGGAATCGACTCAACGGCACTGGGTGTTTTTGGGTTACAAGGAAGATTAGTTAATATGACTATTATTTCAAATTTACACTTCAGCCACTAAGGCCAACGATGAAGAAATTGAAGATTTTTCCAATTTCTGCATTCTGAAATTGATTGAATATGCAATCAGAATGCATTGATAATTACTGGTGATTGGAATGTAAAAGTTAAAAATAACAAAAAGGATCAGTAGGTGGAAAATATGGCCTTGGTGACAGAAACTATTCTGGAGATTACATGATAGAATTTTGTTAAACCAAGGACTTCTTCATTGTAAGTGCTTTATTTTCACTAACATAAATGGTGGCTATGACCTTTTTATGACCTTGTCAGATGTAATACACGGGAATCAAATCGACTACATCTATGGAAAAAAGACAATGGAAAAGCTCAATATCATCAGTCAGAAAAAGGCCAGGGGCCAACTGTGCAAGAGACCATCAGTTGCTCATATGCAAGTTCAAGTTGAAACTGAAGAAAATTAGAACAAGTCCAGGAGAGCCAAAGCACAACCTTGAATACGTCCCACCTGAATTTAGAGACCATCTCAAGAATAGATTTGATGTGTTGAACACTAATGACGGAAGACCTGATGAGTTGTGGAATGATATCAAGGACATCACACATGAAGAAAGCTAAAGGTCATTAAAAAGAGAAGAAAGAAAGAAAAAAAAAAGCAAAATGGATGTCAGAAGAGACTCTGAACATAGAGTACCCAGAAACTCAGTGCCAAAAGCAAATGGAAGAAATGAAGTAAAAGAGCTGAACAGAGGATTTCAAGGGGTGGCTTGAGAAGACAAAGTATTATAGTGACATGTGCAAAAACCTGGAGATAGAAAACCAAAAGGAAAGACCATGCTCTGCATTTCTCAAGCTGAAAGAATTTAAGAAACAATTCAAGTCTCAAGTTGCAATATTGAAGGACCCTACAGGGAAAATATTAAATGATGCAGGAAGCATCAGAAGAAGATGGAAGGAATACAGAGTCACTGTACCAAAAATAGTTCATCAACATTCAACCATTTCAGGAGACAGCATACGATCAGGAACCTATGGTACTGAAGGAAGAGATCCAAGCTGCAATGAAGGGACTGGGAAAAAACAGGCACCAGGAATTGATGGAATACCAACTGAGATGTTTCAACACATGGATGCAACACTGGAAGTGCTCACTTGTCTCTGTTAAGAAATTTGGAAGGCAGGTACCTGGCCCACTGACTGGAAAAGATCCATATTTATGCCTATTCCAAAGAAAAGTGACTCAATCAAATGCAGAAATTCCTGAATAATATCATTAATATCATTGATAAATTACAGTTATTGTTACTATATTTACTACTATTGATCATTGATTTTACTGTTGGGTTTCCTGCTGGCAACCGATTCGTAAAGGAAAACATGGTGGATTCAGTAATTTCCTTTTTAGGATTGTGTAAAGATGGAAAGGGTCATCGTGGAACTACAAAACAGAGATACACCTCTTCCTGGGATTGAATGACAGAAGTTTTTCTCTCTCAAAGCAAGAAATAGTATATCATCCAGGAATCCCACTCCTAAGAATATATGCAAGAGAAATAAGAGTCGTCACACGAATAGGTATATGCACACCCATGTTCATTGCAGCATTGTTCACAACAGCAAAAAGATGGACAATCTAGATTTCCATCAACAGATGAATGGATAAATAAATTATGGTACATACACACAGTGGAGTATTACACAATGATAAAGAACAAAGATGAATCTGTGAAGCATCTCATAACATAGATGAATCTGGAGGGGATTATGCTGAGTGAAATAAATCAATCACAAAAGGACAAATAGTGTATGAGACCACTACTGTAAATATTCATGAAAAGATTTACATACAAAAAGAAACAATCTTTGATGGTTACCAGGGAGGGGAGGAGTGGGGATGGAAAAATACTTAGTAGACAGTAGATAAGTGGTAACTTTGGTAAAGGGTAAGACAGTACACAATACCAGGGAAGCCAGCACAACCTGCACAAGGCAAGGTCATGGTAGCTCCACAGACACATCCAAACTCCCTGAGGGACCGAATTGCTGGGCTGAGGGCTGTGGGGGCGGTGGTCTCAGGGAACACCTAGCTCAATTGGCATATCAGAGTTTATAAAGAATATGTGCTACATTCTACTTTGGTGAGTAGTGTCTGGGGTCTCTAGAGCCTGTGAGCAGCCATCTAGGATACTCCACCAGTCTCACACCCTCAGGAGCAGGAAGAATGAAGAAAACTAAAGGCACAATGGAAAGATTAGTCTAAAAAACTAATGGACCACATCTACCATGGCCTCCACCAGATTGAGCCCAGTACAACTAGACGGTGCCCAGCTACTACCACCGACTGCTCTGACAGGGATCACAAAAGAGCGTCCTGGACAGAGCTGGAGAAAAAAGTAGAATAAAATTCTAACTCAAAAAGAAAGACCAGACTTGCTGGCCTGACAGAAACTGGAGAAACCCTGAGAGTATGGCCCCCAGAAACGCTTTCAGCTCAATAATGAAGTCATTCCTGAGGTTCACCCTTCAGCCAAAGATTGCACAGGCCCATAAAACAAAATGAGACTAAAAGGGCAAGCCAGCCCAGGGGCAAGAACTAGAAGGCACCAGGGAACAGGAAAGCAGGTAATGGGGAACCCAGGGTCGAGACGGCAGTGTTGACATGTGCTGGGGTTGTTAACCAATGTCATAGAACAATGTGTGTACTAACTCTTTAATGAGAAACTAGTTTGTTCTTTAAAACTTCTTTAAAGTAAAATAAGAAAAAAAAAAAGATAGATTGACTTACTAGTGTTTTGTTTAGGATTCTTATCCAATTTTTATGAATAAAATTAGTCATTAGCTTTCCTCTCAAAAAAAAAAAAAAAAGAAAAGAAAAAGTGTTTCTCTTTGGTGATCTAATGCCCTCACACATGGCATGGGTACTGGATATACTCCCCTGCTTTCTATGATCCCCTCTCCATGTGCCTCCATCTTGCTGAGCAGTTGAACTTTATGTCCTGCTTCAGTGTGTTTTAACCTCTACCTTATGTAGGTTTGTCCAATTTGAAGGCCAGCCATAGGAGAATAAGATCACAGTACATATTTCTCTACATCCCTCCCTACTAGGTGACTGTTGGTCCCTATTGTTGTCATTGTGTCCATCTATTACAAGTTACCTGTCAGGCAGCCTTCGTGGAATTTTGGCAGTTCCTTCCCTACCCTTTCAGGTTTAGGGATGGTAATGGTTCCTATCTGTGGCCAGCTCAAGAGTACTACATTATCCATTACTGGGTTTCCTAAACTCTGGCCATCTCTGTAAATATTCCCTTTATGAGACTCTTTTCAGCTCTTTTCCAGATCACACAGATCGTAAAGGTGAGATTCAGGCCAAATCTCAATTGTACCTTGTCTGCCTACTGAGTCTACACAGGCTCTCCACGGCCACATGAAAACCATATCATACTATACATATTACTAATTGATAAGAAAGGACTGCCTATTTGCCTTTTACATGTGACAGATACAACAAATACGTAACAACAGAATCGCCTCACATTCAGCTTTCCAAATATCTTATAATTAAGTACTTGCTGTATCAGTCACTGTGCCGGACGCTTCAAGTTATTGCATTTAATTGAGGAGTGTTGAATTTCTACAAATATCTAACCAAATAATTACCAGTTTTCCTAGAGTTAGCCGCCAATCCCATACATATTCATGTCAATATCCACATTTCCTATCCATGGCAAAAAGCCCTATAGGCAACACCAGCATTATGACTGATGGTATATGTTTCATCTCTGTATTTATAGTTCTTTGAACTCAGTTCCGTTTTTCCTAAATCACTTGACAAATATATTATTTTATCTGAGTTAGAAATTATATCGGTGGTATCAGCCATACCAATCTTAAAACAGTGTAGGATTATGAAATTCACAAGAATTTTGGACAGCATGGACACCACTCTTTGATATAGGAATACCAGTTTCACTGTTTCTTTTTTTTTTTTTTTTTAACGTTATTGCCTCTGTTAACAAGAGACTTCTTCTACTTTTCCTTGTATTTGCCATGGCAAGGAGTCACTAAAAAGTTAAGGTCTTGTTCTTTTACTGCAGAAAAACATGTATGAGACCTCCTAATATCAGGAAGAACCAAAGATGAAACAAAGTTGGCTGTACTCTACCATGAATTTTATGTGACTCTAGCTCCCTTCTAGCAGACCTGATGTAGGGGTATGGAATCTCTACCTTCTGAGTGTAACCATTAAAACAGATGTGCTTGGCAGTAGAGAAGGTTCTACCACAGCTGTCTTGAACAACTACTTTAAAATCAAGCTTGGTAAGAAGCAGCCCAAATGCGAGACTTATACAAAAGTACTACATACATATATTCCTGCCTTCTAAATGTGCATCCAGGAAGGCAAAACCAGAGAAAACCAAGCCCATTGGTTCATTCCTCTCCAACTCATAGTGACCCCATAGGACAGAATAGATTGCCCCATAATGTTTCTAAGGAGTGGCTGGTGAATTCGAACTGCCGGCCTTTTGGTTAGCAAGCTAGCTCTTAACCACTGCACCACCAGGGCTCCTCTAGCTGAGTAAAAAAAAAAAAAAAATTTTTGTGTAAAACACATTAACTCGGTTCAGAAATTACAGATTGATTAATCTTAGTATGCTAAATTTTAATCTAATTTACGTAAAGTACTAGGTGCAGTGGTTAAGAGCCGGGCTGCTAACCAAGCAGTTCAAATCCACCAGTTGCTCCTTGGAAACCCTGTGGGGCAGTTCACTGTGAGTCAGAATCCACTGGACGGCAACGGATTTGGTTTTTAGGTTTACCCAAATAGTAACCTGAGCAATGGGCGATGATTTAGTCATGTTCCCTTTTATTATTTTCCAGAACAATAAATTGGAATATATTGAGATGTGTCCAAATGTAGTTAAAATAAAATGGGAACAGAAAGAATCTCTGAGATATTCACCATCAAAGGAATATTGCAGCCAGCCCTGTGCAGTCCAACTCACATTTTTTTCTTTTCCTTTTTTTTTTTTTTTATTGCAATTGCACAGAGTGTTTATTTGATTTGCCTTTCTTTTGAGCTCCTGCTGCACTGTCTGTTTCAGATCTTCCTCAAAGTTTTTTCCTTAGGTTAAGGGAGCAATTGATGTAAAGTTGTTGAGGAAACCTCAGGGGAATGTCTGTATGTGTTTGTGTGTGTGCAACTGTGTGTGTGTCTTAGTAGCTGTGTGAAAGTCACATTTTCACCTTCAGAGTTCAAAGCAAAACGGACCACATTAATAAAAACATAAGAAAAAACCTTAATTGGTTCTCGATAGCAACATAAACCTCCTCCTATTCAGTTACTGTTCACATACCACAGTCCCAGGTCTGGGTATTATGATTAGCATTTGTCTTAACTACTATGCCCCTCTTGGAAACCCTGGTGGCATAGTGATTAAGGGCTGTGGCTGCTAACCCAAAGGTCGGCAGTTCGAATCCACCAGCCACTCCTTGGAAACCCTGTGGGGCAGTTCTACTCTGTTCTGTAGGATTGCTTTGAGTCAAAATCGACTTGATGGCAACTGGTTTTTTTTTTTTTTTTTTTTTACTATGCTCCTTTTAAGTAAAAATAATGGAGTGTTCTAAAAAGACATTGGTATTAAATAGCCAGAACTTGAATTCTAGGTTTGTCCCCTGCAAACTATATGCAGGCTTTGAGAAAATTAAAAAAAAAACAATTAGAAACCCATTATTCTAAGTCTTTGAAGCATCAGTAAAAAAAAAAAAAATCAGTAAAGCAGGATAAAAATCAGTTAAATACTAACAACTCAAAAGAGCCGGTGTTTCTAAATGAATTTAAAGAACAAATGACTGTAGGAGGTTTATGATTTTAGTTCCTAATACATAGTTGGAGATTACTGATTGGTATGTTTTTAGATACATATGTCTCTTAAATATATATCTCTTTCCTGACAGAGTTAACAGCTCTGAAATGATTGAATTTTGTTTTTTCAAGCTCTTTTTAAATGTAAAATAGATACTCTATAGCAATTTTTAAATAGCATTTCTTCAAGGTACTTTAATAGTGATGGTTAATGGAGAATTATGAAGTGAACGATATTAACCTTTATCTCCCCTTACTTCCAATTTATGCATGGCTTTTAAAATCTTAAAGCCCATTACCAGTCACCCCAACTCCAAAATTGATACTACTGGCAGCTTGCTCATGATGGAGAAAGGCTTGAAAAAATTGCAGACACCACGCTAGGCTCTCCGTTATAATCTTAGCACCCTGCATCTCTCCATTCATTGCAGTTATCACAGTTTATAAATACATATTAATTCGGAAAACATTTCACATTTCAAATTCCAGTTATCTATTGCTGGTTAACAAAATGCCCAAAAAGTTATCAGCTGAAAAAAAACCCAGATGTTACTATTTTTCATGATTTTGGGGGTCAGAAATTTAGGCAGGGTTTGGTTGAGTGCTACTTTTGTTCCTTATGTTTTTAATTGGGGTCACTTAGTGATGCCAGGGGTCGTTTGGAAGGAACAAGATGGCTTGGTACATATTTGTTACCTTGGTGGGGATAGATGGAAGGTTGGGCTCAGCTGAGGCCCTTCTTCTCTGGGTAAACTGAGAGGCCTCTCAACAGAGTCCGTCATGTAAGGCAGTAGAACTTTTTTCATGGCAGCTCACGACCCCAAGAGACCAAGGTGGAAGTAACCTAGCTTAGTGCCTTAGACATATTAAGTAATGAATAAGCATTTATGTCCTGAATGAATGTATCTCCTGGTACAATACCTAGAAATAAACTCCCATAACTCAAAATTATGGTTAATTTTTAATTTCATAGTCACTATACTCAAGTCATGCTCAGTGAATTAACAAATATGTTCTTGTGGTTAGTATACTATTGTTCCAGCAAACTTGACCACTGAAAATTCTCCCTTCAAGTATTGACAGTAACAATGTTTGGGTATTAATTACACATACCACACTATACTGGATGCTACAATGATTTATAACAAACTCCTACATCATAAGCCATATCATACCAGTGTGCAGTATTTATTGGATAAATAAATAAAATATAAGTATATATTTGCCTTACACGTTGAAGAGTCCACTTTTTTACGTATAAATTTGTTGTCGTTTTTCTTTTAAAATATATATTTTTTTCTTGTTAGGAAGAAAACACAAATATCCTGGTATTTAAAATATTTATTCTTTCACACAATTCATCTGGATATTTCTATGAGGTGGTGGTAAACTTAGATGGTAATTAACCTGATCACTGAGAATCAGTTAAAATCAGTAGGCTCAATTCTCCAGCCTCATTATAAGAGAATCCAATATTGCTTTATTCCTGTCAAGAGAAAATAAAATATAAAGGCATGATTTGCAACTTTGAATTATCATCCTAAGAAAGTGACCATAGGTCAAGAGCAAAAAGGAGGAACATTTGTGCTACATTCATCATGTCAAAAACTGAAATAAAAATCAAAACTAAACAAAGTACTTATTTATGTTCAGGGAAATTAGAAGAAAGAACAGTGAATCAGATTCTCTGTGCTCCCAAAGCTAATATCTAAATAAAAATATCTACCATTTTTGAGCACTTATGATGAACCAGGCACAGAACTATATTATGTAATTCATAGCTCAAAACAACCAGTGAGGCAAGGATGATTATACCCATTTTACAAATGGTGAAATTGAGATCTAGAGCAGTTAGTTTCCCCCAACTTGCATGGTTAAGAAGCAACAAGCTAATAATATTTGAACCCAAGACTGGTTAGCGCCAAAGCCTGTGCACCTAATCATCTTAATGTATGTGTGCCCTGTTCATCCATTCATTCATTCTTTCATTCATTCGATAGTTAAAGACTGGGTGCCTAAGAACTCTAAGGCACAGTCCAGGTGTTGGGATACAGATGGCAACAAAGCCAAGTCCCTACTCTTTTACAGCTCGCTCTCTAATTTGGGGAGAAATGATAATAAGTAAGAAACGTATAAAAATCAAATTGCAATTAGGAAGAAAACCAAAGTAGGTCAGGAGAATATGAAATAATGGGGATTGATATAAATATGTTGTCATGTGCTTTCTAGTCGATTCCTCCTCCCAAGTGACCCTATAGGACAGAGCAGAGCTACCCCCATGGGGTTTTCTAGGCTGCAATCTTTATAGGAGCAGGTTGCCAGGTCTTTTCTCCCATGAAGTCACTGGTGGATTTGAACTGCCAACCTTTCAGTTAGCATTCTAGCATTTAACCATTGAGCCACCAGGATTCTGTAGATACATTACCATAAGGTCCACGAATAATATCTTGCTGAAATATTTAAAACATTTGCTCATCCTAAGCATGTATGCCTTCAAGACCTAAAACTTACTTTTAGGAGGATATTAAGTTTCTTACTATAATGAAAATCAAGTCACTGGAAAGAACTTTGTCTGTCCAGATACAAAGTGGTTTTAAATTCAGAAGGGTAGTGAGCTTCCTCACACACAGTATAATTCAAGTTATTAATTTACCATGAGGCCTAGAACATCACTAGCGACCCTATAGGACAGAGTAGAACTGTCCCATAGAGTTTACTAGGAGCGCCTGGCGGATTTGAACTGCCGACCCTTTGGTTAGCAGCCGTAGCACCTAACCACTACACCACCAGGGTTTCCTTTAGACACATAGAGCACTAAAACACAGGAAGTGAGAATACTTTCTTTTTTTTAATTATTTCCTAAGGGATTTTAAGGATGAGTACTACCAAATTAAAATTAATTAACTAATAAATATAGAGTATAACCTGAATGTTACACAGTTTCTTACATTATAGGTTTTGAGGAACTATTAGTCTATATATCACTTTAGTATTTTTTTTTGGAGGGGGAAGTGGGTAAAAGAAACCGATGGCTTTTAGTGGGTTAAAACACAAATGTGTTATCTGCTGGAAGTAGACTAGCTTAGCCCAATGAAACAGAAAAAGGGAGGGTTAAAGCATTGCTTCTCAGGGAAGATTAAGATCAGGAAGTTTGAGGCATTTCTCTGTATCAGTTTGTGGTACTTCTCGAGTGACAATGTGGCTCAACCTCAATCAGCTCCACGTTTTGATGCCTCTTTCTTAAATTTCAAATTCTCTGTAGAAAATCTGAATGGCCAAGCCTGGGTCAGGTTATCTTGACTTCTGGCTCAGTTAGTAATGCCCTCCAGGACTGGGTGATATAGCAGGGACCTGGCTGTTGGCGGAGTTGTTCAGTGTCTGCTTCGGTGGGTGAGAGAAATCTTGTCTGTTTTCACTCACTGCTGTTTCTACAGTGCTGAGCAGAGTACCACAACATTAAGAAAAAAACAAAAAAAAAAGCGTTTTCACGGAGTTAATTCTGATGCATAGCCAACCTACAGCACACAGTAAACTGCCCCACATTGCCACCACATGATAGGCACTTCATAAACATCAGTTACATGGATGAGTATTTTACAGATCTCAATACAACTACATACTATTACGACCTGCCATGAGCACCGGCATATAAAAGAGTATAGTATTCTGTTTTCAAAAAAGTTTCATTGAATCATGAAATCCTAGGAAAACGGAAACCAAGCAAGGGCACTTTTGACAATGCAACTGAGAAAGCATTAAAATATTCAACATTGCCTAAAAAACATGGTTTGTGATACCTTTACCTATTTATTGGATGTTTTTAATTAATGAATTGAATGTGTTTATTCATCAGCTGAACGCATCAATGAATAACCAATATTCACTTTAGCTGCATAAAAGCCAGTAGGAACTCAGTAGCAGGGTTACTGAAAGAAGATTGATAAAATCTGTTTAAACAGAAGAACACACATATGTTTTGTCTGCTCTTTGGAGATCAGCCTTAAGATTAAATTCTACAAGCGCATTGTTCAATGAAAGCATCACTCTGTTATACGAGTTACCTTGGTAGCTGCCATTATCTATCAATATAACCCAACCCAGTGCCATCGAGTCGATTCCGACTCATAGCGACCCTATAGGACAGAGTAGAACTGCCCCATAGAGTTTCCAAGGAGCTCCTGGTGGATTCGAACTGCCAGCCCTTTGGTTAGCAGCTGTAGCACTTAACCACTACGCCACGAGAGGTTTGTTTTTTTGTTTTTTTAATCTATCAATATAAGAACTACTAAAGAATTAGGAAGCCACCTGTCAAATGGATTATGATAACCATTTTTTGTATTTTGTTTGATAAATATTTTAATAAATATTTTGTTATATGCTTTATAAATCATAATAAAACCTAGAGAGATAATAGGTTTTATTTCTATTTAAAGATGAAGAAACTGGTTAGAGAAGCTAGCCCACCTCCTGAAGAAAACAACAAATATTCACCTGTTCTAGAATCTTGTCTAACCAACTCTGAAGCCCAGGCTCTCCCTTTTCATTATACTGCTTCCAACACATATTTAAAAATATGACTTGAGATTGTAATGAATATATATATTTTTAAGTACCAGAAGAAATATCAGAAAAATAAAATTGCAAACAGTTGGAAAAGAGGAAGCTACTGAATAATCTGAAACCAGGATATCAGTTAGAGGAACAAATCCTAACAGACTAGCAATGATATTGACCCTGGGATCACAGACAGTCCCAGGAAAACAAAATAAGCTCTTTTCACCAATGAGGAAAAAAAATTTTTTGACCCAAATGCTTATAAAACTCATTATAATAAACCGTAACTTTAAATAGAATATTCTTCTGACAGCTGCAGACTAAATTTGAATTCTTATGACAAATATTTTCGCTGATAAGCAATCTAATAATAACATCAACAGCTATGACTTCATCCAGCAAATTCATTCTTTAGAAGCTTCCATATTTCCTAATTGTTGTTACCTTATGTTTTCTCTTTTTATATAAATAGGTGAGGACACAATTATATGGTTATAATCTGGTCGAGAACAGAAACTAAGTCTTTTCCATTTTATTGAAAGAAAGAAGATTGATATCTAACACAATGCCTGGCATGTATCAAATATTCAGTAAATGTTGAATGAACACTTTTCCATTACATGGGATGGATCTGGACTGACAAACTTACACTGTTGTACCTGTCTACTGATAAATCGGAGAGCTAACTGCAAAAAGCCGCTGGGCAGGTGGAGCCCACGTCTCTGAAGGAAGTAAATGGACCCAGACGAGGACTTAGCCGTGGTTGTAAACCACACTGGCAGTATTGCTAAGGCCTTGAGGATGTTTTGCCAATCAGCTTAAGAAGTGAAAAGAACCAGGTATTCAAACTAGTTCATTCTGGTTCAAACACTTGCTGAAAATAAGCATTTCTAACAAGTTCCCAGGAAGTTATATGTAAGAATCACCTGGGGATCTTGTTAAACTCTAGATTCTGAGTCAGTATATCTGGGGTGGAAAGGTGCAGGGTCAGCTGAAAGTGTAGCCCTGTTCCATTAGATCCCACCTAGGTGACTTCTATGAAAAACAAATGAGATAATGAAGTAGAAAAGGTCTTTAGATGTTTCAAAACATTTTACAAATGTTGCTTATTGTATTACGGCATTTATTTCTTAAAATTCTGTTTTCATTAGTATCTCTTTTAACACATTGGCAACGTAGCCTAAAGTCTATCAATGGTCTACAGTTCTCCACACGGAAGAGTTCTTCTGAATATTTTGGACGCATTTTATCTGAACTCTGTGTGGTTAAATGGCTATTTCTAACTAAATGATTGTGTCATCTGATTGGCGTGTTCTAAAGCCTTCATCCTCATTTTTTCTGCTGAGAACTTGGTGAAGTAGAGGTAAAACAGACAGAGTACTGAGAAAGGATCCACAGGACCTGAGTAACTGCCGTGTGACCTTAGGGAAACAATTCAAGTTCCCTTAACTTCAGTTAAAAAAAAAAAGTTTTTTTTTTTTTTTTTCAGTTTTTTTAAATAAAATTTATTTTTCAGTTTACATACCATTAAATGAGATTCTCTTCTTAGCTCAAAGTGATGATGAAATGAGATGATATGCGTCATAAATAATCAAACAAATGTAAGGTAATATTGCTGAGCATCAATTCACCATTTTGATTTTTTTCATACATTGATGGCAGAATCCTAGATAAATGTATGTTTCTACCACACTTATATGTTATAGGTACCGACTTAATGCTTCACCCTCCAGTGTAGGCAGTGTGGATTAATTTTTTTTTAGGGTCTCTGTGAACACCTCTGTTAATTGGCATGCCAGGCCTTTAGCAAGTATCAGTGAGTATCATAACTAAGTGCCAAGTTATACTGGGAGATGAAACTACAGTGGTGGGCTAAATGTCTTATCCCCTGTTATCATAGAATAAATATACCCTCAGAATATGACAAAATTATTCTTTACTACTCAGTCCTCACTGAGGTACAGTTGTTTGGAGAATAAGGAAACTACGTTACTATCAAAGAGAAGTCCCATAAAACCCAACACTACCAGACTCTAGAAATCTCCCCCACCCAAAGCAATTATCTTCATTTTCCCACTGAAACATTAATGATGAGTTAAGAAAATGAAGAAAACATGGACTCGCCAAGCTCTTATTCAGACAGCCCACAATATAAAAACAATATTGCTGAGATCCCCTAAAATTTGAAATTATCATTAAATACTATTTCGTAATAGCCTAGCTCATACAATGGAACATATCTGAACATGCAGATGAGAAAAGGATTAAATGTGAATGATGTTAAAATAATTACCCCCATTTTTGTTTGTAGCCAAGAATTTGTGATGATAGACACACATGCCCAAAACCCTTGTTTTTAAAACAAGATAAAAATTCCTCTAACTTACCTTGATCTAGAAACAAATTTGCTGGAAATTGTATTCTCCCTGGAATTTGAAGGGCAATGATGACATTAATGACATTCTATTCTATGTCAAACCGCTATAAAAGCTGCAAACATCTGACAAAAAACTCCCCTCCCTAAATGGCAGAAATTACTGACACCACAGGGCATAGAGCACTCTCTCTGGGGACCTTTGTCAGGGAGCTGTTGGAGGTGGGATTTTTGGAGCAGACTGTTGTTACCCCCTCAATTCATGCTGGTCAGGTCTTTTACCAAGAGAGTTTTGCTTTCAGTATTTATGTAGTACAGCAGGCACTGTTTACCTGGGGGCATGAGAGTCAATCCAAGTGCTTTGGAATCAGTGTGCCACAGCAGCTCTGTTGCCCATGGAAACAAAGGCTTCTTTGGAGGGAGCTAACTCTGCAAGGGGTGAGGCAGAAGATAATTCCATCAATTTTTGCCATTGCCCTATATGAAGGTGTTTTGCTACATGAAAAACAGTCACAGCCACATACACACGTACACACACAATTGTACAGGATTAAAATATTTCACTATGATTTAAGATCTTGTTTTTGTGATTTCTAAATCATATACAGTAATAAGTCCACCGGTTTTTAAAATAAATTGACCCGAATGAGAGTAGACATTCAAGTAGAAATGACACACATGTTTTCTCCTTCCTCAGCAAAAAGAGAAAAAAAATAATGCTAATTCTTGTTTAATATGTAGGGGAATGATCCTCAGATTGTGTCATGAAAATGACTTAGACTACTATTTCACAAATTTCTCATATGTTTCTTCCAATATTCACAATATAAATGTGATTCCATGCTAGAATTCATTATTACTAACCATGTCTGAGAATTAGTAGCCTGATCTTTCCAGTGGCCTTGTAATTAGCACACTTTGTGCCCAGATATCAGTTTGAAAGATGGATTGAAAAAGAAGAGAAGGTAGAGAATGAGAGACTATTGAAGATCCTCTGGCAATAACCCAGTGAGCAATCTAGAAGACAAAGGGGATAGGAATGGGAAGGAGAAGGAAGAAATTTATATTTATTGAGCACCTTGTTTGTACCACACTTAGTATGAGAAATTTCACCTAAGTTTCCTCTTTCTAATAACTATGAGACAGATATACTCATTTTAGAAGATTTGGTGGGAGATAGAACTATGGAGATAGAATTAGCAAATGTCTGAATAAATATGTGGGTAGAAGAAAGGAAATTTTCAAAACTTAACCTCAAGTTTCTGGCTGAGTTGAATTATACTTTTTTTTTTTTTAGTTGCTGTACCTGCAATACTTAGGGCATGGATGATACTTAGGAAATATTCGGTAACTATGTTTTCAATGAATTATGTCAGTTGCTGAAATACGAATATGGCTTCCTATATCATATGATATGTTCTGGGCATAACATCAAGCCTCTTTCTTGGACACTGGGTTGCAATGACTCTGATGGACTGGGTTTTTTGTTTTTTTCTTCCTGCATATCTTTGTAATTCAATTTAATATTACTTGAGAGTCAATTTTGTTATCCATGAAAGAATTAGAATAAATCTAACCCTATTTTACATCAAAGGAATATTTGTGAGAACAAATAAGACAAAAAATAAAACTTAATTTTAATAAGATATATAAAGTATGTAAACAAAAACCTGATGAATTTCTTGTAGGGATTCCATTATGAGGCAGACAGACTCCCTGGATGCAAATCTGGGCACTTCAACTTACTTGTATGAGACTTTGGCACATTACTTAATCTTACTGAGATTTCATTTTCTCACATGCAACCTGAGAATTACATTATCTCCTTCATAGAGTTGTGGTGAACAAGATACATAAGGTGAAATTGTTTTACAATATGCAAAAGTTGTATATTGTAGGAAAAATTATCAAAAGACTCTGAAGCATTAAATAATACAGGGAATAACTGAAATATCATTCAAAAATGCCAATTAAGTTCAAGATGTGTTTATTGATGCATCTTGTGATTACTGGGCATATTGTGTGAAGCATGAGAGAACACAGATATACAAAGACAAATCAGACATCATCCCTGACCTAGAGGAGCTTATAGTCTAGTGGAGAAGAAAGACACCTAAATTATTTTAATATAAGGTGGTAAAGCTATAGATAGATCTATACATAAAATATTACAAGATGGCCAATGAGAGGTAGTTGTGATGAGACACAGACTTCCTAGGGGAGAAAATTGACCTGAATCTCTAAGAATGAACATAAATAAGAGAAATGAAAAAAAATTGATAAATTTATTATAGATACAATGAGCACAATGTTAACCTTAAAGAGACCTCAAAGCACTGAGATCTGTAAACAACAATAGTTTGTGCAAATCTTTAATACCAAGCCAAAAAGATTGGATTTAAGCCTGTAGGTGATGAAGAACCACTGAAGGCTTTTGACTAGGAGAGTGACATGGACAGATTTTCATTTTTGAAAGGCTATTCTGGCTGCAAAATAGAGGATGGATCTGCTGAGGAGGGGAGAAAGGGGCACCACTGAAGGGGATGAGTTATGTTAGTTAACTCTTTCACTATTCCATGCTAATAAACACAAACACCTGCTTGAACTTGGTATCAGGTGGTGGCAGTGAAAAGTAGGAAATAGATTTCAGAACAATTTAAGAGGTGAGATTGGAAGGATTTGGCAACTGGTTGGATTTGGTGGGTAAGAGATAAGGATTCAATGGTGATTCCCATATTGGGAGACCAGGTGGACAGTGATACTTTATACATATCTATAGCACATGGAAGAAAAAGAAAATCCGGAGGAGAAAATTATTAATATATTTAAGAACCTGTTAAATACTAAGCATTTTGGCATGTCTGCGGTGAAATGTGCAGCAAGCTGGATTGTCTTGAGGGAAATCAGGGCTATAGATAGAGAAATTTAGAGTGCTAGAGCACTTAGCAAGCTTAGGAAAAAAACAGTAGAATAGGAAAGTTTGAAAAAGTTGGCATGATAATGGAAATGATAGATCAAGGTCAGAGGGAACAAGAGGAGTTGAGGTGAAGAGCAGCAACAGGTAGGAGGAGCAGGACAAGAGACACCTCACCCATGGAATCTAGAAGAAAAAATGCAAAGATACAAATACTACATTCAATTTCACTTTCTAATACTTGGGATTGTGCCATTAGACAATTTACTAAGTCGAATCTCTAACATTATCTCTAATATTACCCCACCCTATATATAGTCAAGGAGCCCTGGTGGCACAGTAGTTAAGTGCTCAGCTGCTAACCAAAAGGTGTGCTGTTCGAACTCACCAGCTACTTGGTGGAAGAAAGATGTGGCAGTCTGTTTCCATAAAGATTACAGCCTCAGAACCCTATGGGGCAGTTCTACTCCGTCCTATAGGGTGGCTTTGAGTTGGAATTGACTCAATAACAGATACGAGTAAGGTATACGTAGGCAGTTAAAAAAAAAAAAAAAAAGCAAAGAAAGTAAATCATAGAATGTATAATTAATATTAATATTGGATTACAGTAAAGATGGACAAAATGTGTTTGTGTGTATGTTTCTGTGACTTGGGGAAATGAGAAGTTGAAGAAAACAAAACTTTTTTCCTCAAATTTCTCAATGTGGTTGGTGAGATCTTTCCTGTTGCTTCTCCTTTTGACCATATTCCTTGGGAAAGGGGGTTGTGGGAGCAGAATGCTTCTTGAAATTTAGAAATTTCAAAGTTCAACTCAAAATTTCTTGATCCTCTGCTGTGTTCAAAGCACTCTACCAAGGGACAGTGTTAAAAAAAAGACAATAATTAAGGCAGAGACCCAGCTCCTCAGAGCTCACAATCTAGTAGGGGAGAGAGGCAAAAATATACAAATATCTCAAAGCTGCATCTCTTATCTCTTTAAAAGAAAAAATAGAAGTCATCTATTTTAGAACATTCTAGTTTAAAAAAAAAAGTTTAAGGCTTGAGATATTTGGAACTCGAGATGTCATTTGATGTGCAGATGCACTTGACATACATTAAAGAAGAGGTAACCCAAAAGGTTTGTCAGACTAGACAAAGTGTGACTTTCTGGCCTGAGAAGGGGTGATGGGAGCCATCGGAATGATTTATTGATAAGTGATGACCGGCAGTTATAGTTCAAAGAAGGGCAGAGTCAGCTCATAATAATAAAAAGTTCTATTCCTAGGGTATCTTGCATTTTTTTTTATTCATTTCAAAGATGAAAATAGGGTGTACGCAGGGAGAATTGCTTTCCCTGAAACAAGAACTTTTACAAAGTGAAAAACTTGAAATTACATCATACATCAGCATGAATAAGATAGCCTCTCAGGTTCTCCACTTGCAACTTTGGTGTCTTGGGGAATATGCCTGGTTCGGCAGAGCTATTTGTGCAAAAATAAAGATTATCTTCCTTGCATGGTATTCTTTCTCACTTGGATCTATGAACAATCAAGTTCTTCATTTGCAGCTCTTAGATTTTTTTCTGATTAGTACATAGCAGGATTAAGCACGAAACTCTTCAGCCCAGTTGTGAAATGGTTCTGTGGATAAGAGGAATCTCTCATTCAAACAAGTCTTCAGAGTTGGTATAATTTCTTTCCAATGAAAATGATCTCTAAATGAATGATGTTTAATTAAAATGCTTACTTCTACAAATTTTATCTCTGAAAAATTCTCAAATATGCCAATATGCAGTTTTAGTTTCAATATTCTTTTTGAAAAGCATCTGGCTGCTAACCAAAAGGTCAGCAGTTCAAATCCACCAGCCGCAACTTTGAGACCCTATGGGGAAGTTCTACTCTGTCCTATAGGGACACTATGAGTTGGAATCAATTCAATGGCAACAGGGTTATCAGGGTTTGAAAAATAAAGTTTTATACAAGGTGGAATCTATGATTTTCAATGGTTCATGTAATAAAATAATCTAAACAATGCAAGGCAGAAAGTGCCAAAGTAAAGTCAAAGGAGCTTTCAAAGAGATAAAAAAATACATAACAAATAAATTATGGGTATGTCGGATACTTACGTACTCTCATCCGTGCACATCTAAATCTGTAACTTGCTGCTAAAGGTTTTGAAGTCAGAATTTATTAGCTCATGAGAATTATATTTTTTTGGATAAAAAGGAATTCACTGGGAAGCATCCTCACTTCCAAACAAGCCTCTCGGGTATCTAGTGAATGTAGTTCAACTACAAGCCACAGGAAGACTGAAAGTAATCACAACTTCTCTGGCCTTTGCAGGACAAGCAAGTCAGACTGAGCTTACTGGAGAAATACCTCACAACTCCCTTTTGTGTTCATATCTGAAGTGCCAAGATCTACCGCCTGTGCCTGTCGACAGATACAAGAGGTCTCAACGTAGCAAAGTAGCTGGAAACAAACAAACAAACAAACAAGAGCAGCTACCCAGGATCATGTAGAATCTTTAGATCATGAATGTATCTGGAGATACTTGGGGACCAGGGCACAGTGTCTAACCCCTACTTTTGTTCCTTTTTTAATCCTTTTTGCATTATATAGAGTATTTTTTGCTGAGTTGCAAATATATATTTATGTATATATATGTGCGTATATGTATATATGTATAGGAAACACTGGTGGCATAGTGGTTAAGAGCTATGGCTGCTAATCAAAAGGTCAGCAGTTTGAATCCACCAGGCGCTCCTTGGAAACTCTAAGGGGCAGTTCTACTCTGTTCTATAGGGTCACTCTAAGTCAGAATTGGGTTTTTTTTTTTTTTTTGTATATATATGTATATGTGTGTGTGTATATATATCTACACATATGTATGTATATATATACATACATGCACATATATAGATGTGTCTATATATATATGTAGGGAAACCCTGGTAGAGTAGTAAAGTGCCACGGCTGCTAACCAAAATGTTGGCAGTTCAAATCCACCAGGCACTCCTTGGAAACTCTATGAGGCGGTTCTACTCTGTCCTATAGAGCTGCTATGAGTCAGAATCGACTTGATGGCAATGCATATATATATGTGTGTATATATGTGTGTGTGTATGTGTGTGTGTGTGTGTGTATATATATATATATATCAGATCTCCCTGCCACAAAATTGTTGCTTTTCTTTTTTTCTGCAGCTATTTGAAATCAATTCAATTGCCATAAACCAGTTTGGATGGAATATTGTATTTAAGACCTATGGATTAAATGTCTCTAATACAAGGAAATAGTATATCTATCCCAGAAATCATCCTACATACAAGCACTGGACAAAAGCGGTTTCATGGTTAAGCTCATTCTATGTCTTAATCCCATTACTCTGTACCTCAACCAATTCAAATTTAGGTAGGATCTGTATTTATAGATCAAGGATAAATATTTACGGGGGGACTGGCTGGTGTGCTCAGCGAAGTTCACAATGTTTAGGCTAAAGGGAGGCTTTTCAACGATTAAAGCATACGTTTAAATGAGAAGAATCATACATTATTTGGTATTTCTTATCCCTAAGAAAGTGGTGGTAACGAGTGTGTGTGCATGTATATGTATTGTGTATGTGTGTGTGTGTGTCCGTGCCTGTGTGTGTGTGTGTGTGTGTCTGTATTCAGGCAGGGTGGATTTAGCCAACCCAGCATGAAGCATTAGAAGAGAGAAGAACATCAATATGCTTCCAAGTAAATCTACCCATAGATTTTTTTATATGAGTGGTGAAATAGAACCTAATTTATAAATCATAAAGACTGTTTACCATATAGCATTACTTAAAAGCAGATCTCCTTATCTGGTTCTGTTTACTACTTCTAGTTCATTTCTTAGAAAAACGTGAGAGCCTAAGATTTTTATATCACAGCACATCCTATTGGCAGAGGCTAACTCAGAAATGCTTCTACCTCTTATGAAGAAAATAAAAAACATAGGGTTCCATGCTATATAAAACAATCCTCCTTCACAATTAAAACTTAAGTCAGCCTGAAAAGCCAGGAAATACTGCTGGGTTTTCAGTGTGTGTGATCCTATGGTACTAGAGACATGGGTCAGAAAAGTAGTGTGACTTGTGGATTACCAAAGGGATTGAAGCCTCTAATTCGGAGGTGCAATCAGTAATACACTGAGGGATTTCTATACTAGAGCTAGTGCTGTACTCCAGACAGGAGGTGACGGAATATGATGCAGAGGAGAAGGCAGCAGGAAACAGAGGCTAAGACGGGAAAAGACTGAACAAAGAATGTTTGCAACTAGAAAAGGAGGAAGAGCTGACTTACGTCCTACCACACACACACACACACACACACACACATCCTGATCCCTCACCCACACACCCAAGAACAGAATACCACTATTCCAAGTTGTATGTATACATCTACTCCATCCTCCAACACTGCACTTCCCTATCCAGTTCTCAGCCTCCTCTTTCCTAGTCCTTCTTTAAGTCATCCTGCACGTATTTATGCCCCTACACCTGGTACCCGGGGCCAATGGTGGTTCAGTGGTAGAATTCTTGTCTTCCATGGGGAATACCCAAGTTTGATGCCCAGTCAAGGCGCCTCATGCATAGCCATCACACATGTGTCAGTGGAAGCTTGCTATGATGCTGAACGGGCTTCAGCAGAGGTTCCAAATCAGGCAAGCTAAAAAGAAAGGTCTGGCTATCTACTTCCCAAAATCAGCCGATGAAAATCCTATAGATCACAGCAGTCCGATCAGCAAACGATTGTGGGATGGTGCAGAACCAGGCAGCATTTCGTTCTGTTGCGCATGGAGTTGCCATGAGTCCTTACTGACTCAAAGGTAGCTAACAACAGCAACAATAACAACAACTAGGGGTAGTTACATTAATGCATTCATTTGAAATTCTAAGGGTGTAACCCCATGATCGCAGATGCTTCACTATACAAAAAGGAAATGGGGTCGCATTAAAGATACAGGCCCTTTTCCTTGGGCAGTAGATGTAAGTATTAGATGACCAAGGAGGGCTATGGTGCTGGGAATTGGAAGGCTGGTTTGGGATCAGCTATCAACATGGTATCTCAGCTACGTTCACTTCAGAGTTGGCTTCCCATTTCAACATCAAGTAGCTGAAACAGGCTCATGCCAGTTTTTCTGTTCTGGCTGCTGAGCCAAAAGGACAGGAAATCATTACAGGGAAAACATTTCTAGCAAAGGTCACTTTAATAGAAAATTACATCAATCACCTTGAAGAAAAAAAAAAAAAATACATTTCAACTGGTGTCATCCATCCGTGGGATAACATCCATTTTAGTTTCTGCCTTGAGTTTTTAAAAGTCTAACTTTTCAAGAAAGCCCATTAAAAATTAACCATGCCTTCAACAGTGATTTCAGTCTTTTGAAAAGGAAGAGATGGTTATTAGCTACTTCACATTAGAAGCTAAATGGTTACCTACTTAGAAGAGGAAGATTTTGCGGGGAAGGGGGATAAGGATGTACTCCTAGTGGAATGCTATAAAGGAGCAAATCTTTCCGAGTGAGAAGATCAAGTGTTTACTTTTAGAGCATACTGTCTTACACTAGTGTTTGGCAGATGCACATTATAAACATAGTATTTTTTCCTATTTTTTGTGTCTGCCTTCCTGTAAGTATATAGTTCCTACAATGTCCTGCTCACTTTGCACATGTATATAAGAGAGAAAGAAAGGAGGGAATAGGAGAGGAGACAAGGAAAGGGAAGGGAATTTAGAAAAAGTCAAGTAAACTACAAGTGTAAATGTTGCCACTGTTTCCCATTTGCACTCAACCCGGCAGAGGGGCTGCCTGGAGCCTGAAATGGCTCACCCTTAAAACCAGACATTTTTGCCTTTTCATTCTCCCCACTACCACCGCTGCCAAGTGTTTGTGAATCTAGACAGTGACTGAGATGACTTCTCAATCATCTCCTATAAAAAGTATATAGAATACTTAAGGCTGGTATTAAAGGTAGATTCCTCATGTAGGCAAACTGCTGGAAGTGATCCTGCCTGAAGGACCAGCCATAAGAGGCCTGGGTGCCCCTCGTTCCCAGATGACACACATATTCCAACCTTAATCTCTGAACCTCACTTTCCCTTACAGGTAACTAAATTGCATGACACCAGCAAAAGCACTTCTGGGATCTCTAAGAACAAATTCTATTTATATTAATTCTACAGGGCTGCTATGAGTTGCAATGTTTTGTTTTGTTTTGTTTCGGTGGTGGGGTGGGGTTAAGAACAAATTCTACATGCCCCACTGCAGTGGTTCCCAAAGTGTAGTCCCCAGACTAGCAGTATCAGAATCATCTGGGGAAAAAAACCTCTGGCCTCATCTCAGACCTACAGAATCAAAAACTCTGGAAGTAGAGTCTAGAGATCTGTGTGTCAACAAGCTCTCCAGGTGATTTAGATGCACACTGAAGTGTGAGAACCACTGCCTTAGTGGAATGGGTTCCACCTTCTTCTCTGCCAGTGGTCCCTGGAATTGATGAAAATGAAAAGCATTATTTGACAAAATATGCTGGAATAAGTAGCTGGAGTTTCTAGAGCTCATCTAAAAGTTCTCTTTTACTGGCATAGGCTGCTTCTGTTTCTCGAAGTCAAGTTCCAGAAACCAGCAGGCCTGTGGACATCAAGAAGAAATCCCTATCAGATCTGTAAAGGATTAACTCTGTTGGAGTATGTCTATCTTGTCAGGTCATCTGGACGCACGTTAATTTTTATCATCTGAAAGGATATAAACTAAGCTGGGTGGGACATTTCATCTTGAGACCTCAGATTAATTCTTCAGAGCCTGACCTAAGTAAGCCCCTTTCAGCAAAGACAAGGTAATATGGGACAATCTGCAAAGTGTTGTCACAAGCATGGTCTGGCTCTCTACATCCTCACCACAATGTTTTTACTCTCTGTATCTTTCAGGCAGTGGTAGCCAGCCAGAACGAATGAGTTCCTATTTCTATTATCATGGGTAGATGACAGCAATTGGTAATAACCACACCTCTTAGAATTTAGTAGTTAGGGTTCCTACGAGTCAGAATTGACTCTATGGTAATGTTTTTTTGTTTGTTTGTTTAACTCTCCCTCAAGAAGTCCGGGGTGATGCAAAGTTAGCTGCTCGACTGCTAATAGGGAAGTTGGCGGCACAAACCTACCCATAGACACCTCAGAGGAAGGTCCTGGCGATCTGCTTCTAAAAGGTCACAGCCCTGAAAACCCCATGAAGCACAGTTCTACTCTACACACGTGGGGTTGCCACGAATCAGAAGCAACTTGATGGCAACTGGTTTCTGGTTAGTCTCCCTCAATTTGAACATCTTTCTGAGAATTTCTTCTTTCTCTGTAAACTTACAGATTTTTGTTCAATTCCCCACACCCCACCCTCTCCACAGAGCCAGTCTTTTCATCAGATATCAGAAATCTTGCTCAAAATATCTTCTCTTTGGTATCTGGTATATTCTATTCCCTAATTTTATATGCTTTACCTACCTTATGTTAATATTTTCTCTTGTGATATTGCTTTATTCTTTTTAGGTCAAAAAGACCACAGATGAAAAAGCATTAGCAGAATAATACCATATACACTTAAAGGCAAAATTTTGGTTTAATTTTTTTTTTCCACCTTAGAAACAAATGAAAGATGCTACTGAGAAATCTCAATGCCAAAAGAATCTTTGTAATACGTGCCATGGTGGGATTGCATTGGTTTCTCTAGGGATTTAGAAAACATGTTTCAGCTTGCTAAATTGAGCAATATCATTCCAAACAATTACTTCTAAGTATTTGTACCCAAACTGGGAACACAACATTTTGAATTCAAAACAAAATGAAAATTTCAAGGAAAATGCAGAGCCTTGGCTTCCTCCTGTCTTAGCATCTGACCTAATGTCACCTTTATTTCTACCACTGGGGAGTGAAGGAATGAAGGGGAGTAGACTATGCCTAACGATCTTGACTTCCCTTCAATTCTCAGATACCTTAAATCTTTGCAAAGATGGTTCCTACCAGGTCTCAAACTTGGTGTGCTGAAAAGGAACTCTTATTGGCCTCATGGTGGGGACATTGATCCTTAGAGTGGACTGCCCATTTTCCAGATTCTTTCCCCCCAAATCCAAAGGCATTGCCATCGAGTCAATCCTGAATCATAGCAACCCTGTAGGACAGAGAAGAACTGACCCACAGTGTTTCCAAGGCTGTAAATCTTTACGGAAGCAGACCACTACATCTTTCTCCTGTGGAGCAGCTGGTGGTTTCAAACTCCCAGCCTTTCAATTAGAGGTGAGTGCTTTAGCCACTGTACCAATAGGCCATCTTCCAGATTCTTTCCAGAGCTCATATAATATAAATATACAGGGGAGAGACAATAAGTAGTGTTTGTAAATGTTGGACAAATCTCCTCTCTACCAGTGAACAAGCAGCTGAAGATCTTAGCCCGTGGGTAGGCTGGGAAACCTTGGTCACTATTGCCTTTCCCAACCTGTTGACTTACGTGAATGTGAGTTAGAATCAAGGGCAGGATGTCATAAATATTGGATTATATCCTTCAACAATTTAAGGAGCACTCTCTTCTGAAGGAGATTACCAAAGACATTCTAGTGCCATAAAAAGCCTATCCATCAAGTTGACTCCAACTCATAACAACTCTATAGGATAGAGCAGAACTGTACCACAGGGTTTCCAAGGAGCAGTTGGTGGATTTGAACTGCCCACCTTTTGGTTAGCAGATGAGCTGTTAACCACTTCGCCACCAGGCCTTCTCTAGTGCCATAGTCATGTCCAAACATCTGCCAGAACAGCTGGGTGTTCTCCTCTCACTAAGAAGAGAATATTACAAATCTTATGGAACTGAAGCCCTTAGCAGATCTCACTGTGCAGTGAGATTCCCTTGGGATTCCAATATAACTTTGAAATGAAACAAATAATCTTTTGCAGAAATATCCATAGTCCTAGTACAGAAGATGTATGCTTTCCTTCCCTCCACACCCAACTACTAATGCCTTTGAGAAAACAAGATGGTTTCAGAAACTATTAGCTGAACATTATGTTGACATTAGATAAAATATTGTGTTATCTAAACCAGTGATTTAGAATCCATAGGAAAATTCAATGTTCAGAGAATATTAGAGTTTAACTTGTTCAGAAATTCGATTGCTAAACATCTACATATACAAATGTAAATATTTTTAATAAATTTACATATAAAGAGGCAGTATCTTTTACTTTCCTTCACTGATGAATATCTCAATCCTCTGTAGCCACATTTGGAAAAGGAAATTCATTAGGATGAACTTTGTAAGTGTTGCCATGTCCCCGCTAAGGAAAAACACTGAAAGTAAATAGTTACTCAGTAATTCTAACATGGTTGCCTAAAATTTTGAGGTGTTATTCTTCCCTGTGTAATTTCTCTCTTGTTTCCTTCCATTGTGGCAGCTAGCTGGCTCTGTTCCTCATTGCCTTAGGGTATTTATGTGATCAGTCAGAAGTTGAAGTAGTACTCTAGGGTTCTTATCTTTTGTTTCTAAAAGTTTAAGCCCATAGAAAAAGTGACATGAGGAAGATGGCAGTGTCTAGGAGTGAAGCTGAGATTCAACAGGGTCCTGTCAGAGTCTTACTTTGCCACTGTTTGACCTTGAATGGATTTTTTAACTCTCCGTGCCCCAGTTTTTCACTGCGAAATGAAAATAGTGACTGTATTTATCCCATAAAATTGTTTTAATGTTAAATGGGATATTATATGCAAGGTGACTAAATTGTGCTTTAAAATTGTAATGATAATAATTGTCGTTGTTGTTAGGTGCCATCAAGTCAGTACTTCTTTCAAGACAGATCTGTTCATTCTTCTGGATGTCCATGGGATTATAAATTATTTATATTGTTGTAGTTAGGTGCCATCAAGTCATTCTGACTCATAGTGACCCTATGCACAACAGAACAAAACATTGTTCTGTCCTACACCATACTCACATTTGTTGTTATGCTTGAGCCCACTGTTGTAGCCTCTGTGTCAATCCATATCATTGAGGGTCTTCCTCTTTTTCTCTGATCCTGAACTTTATCAAGCATGATACACTTCTCCAGGAACTGGTCCCTCACGGCAACATGTCCAAAGTAATTGAGACAGTCTTGTCACCCTGGCTTCTAAGGAGCATTCTGGCTGTGCTTCTTCCAAGACAGATTTTTTTGTTCTTCTGGCAGTCCATGATATATTCAATATTCTTTGCCAATACCATAATTCAAAGGCTTCAATTCTTCTTCAGTTTTCCTTATTCATTGTCCAGCTTTCACATGAATATGAGGTGATAGAAAACACCACAGTTTGGGTCAGGTTCACCTTAGTTGCTAAAGTGACATCTTTGCTTTTTAACACTTTAAAGATATCTTCTGCAGCAGAAATGCCCAATGCAATGCATCATCTGATTTCTTAACTGCCACTTCCATGAGCATTGATTGTGGATTCAAGTAAAATGAAATTCCTGAGAACTTCAATATTTTTTCCATTTAGCAGGATGTTGTTTATTGGTCCGGTTAAGAGGATTTTTGTTTACTTTATGTTGAGGTGTAATCTATACTGAAGGCTACAGTTCTTGATCTTCCTCAGTAGGTGCTTCAAGTCCTCTTCACTTTTGGTAAGCAAGGTTGTGTCATCTGGATATCACAGGTTGTTAACGAGTCTTCCTCCAATCCTGATGCCATGTTTTTCTTCATATAGCTTCTCAAATTATTTCCTCAGCATAGAGATTGAATAAGTATGGTGAAAGGATACACCTGTGACACACACCTTTCTTGATTTTCAACCATGCAGTATCCCCTTGTTCTGTTCCAATGACTGTCTCTTGGTCTAAGTATAGGTTCCTCATGAGCACAATCAAGTGTTCTGAAACTCCCATTCTTCACAATGTTATCTGTAATTTGTTATGACCCACACACTCAAATGCCTTTGGACAGTCAATAAAATACATTAAAATACAGATATTCTCTGCTTTTAGCCATGATTCATCTGATATTGGCAAGGATATCCCTCATTCCATGTCCTCTTCTGAATCCAGCCTGTATTTCTAGTAGCTCCTGGTCAATGTACCGCTGCAACCACTTTTGAAAGATCTTCAGCAGAATTTTACTAGTGTGTGATATTAATATTGTTCGATAATGTCTGCGTTGTGTTGGATAACCTTTCTTTGGAATGGGTACAAATATGGATCTCTTCCAGTCAGTTGGCCAGGTAGCTGTCTTCCAAATTTCGTGGCATAGATGAGTCAGCAGTTCCAGCACTGCTTCAGTTTGTTGAAACCATCTCAATTGGTATTCAGTCAATCACTGAAGCCTTATTTTTTGTCAATGCCTTCAGTACAGCTTGGACTTCTTCCTTCAGTTCCATTGGTTCTTGATCATATGCTACCTCCTGAAATGGTTGAATGTCAGCCAATTCTCTTTGGTCCATCTTCTTTTGGTACTTCCTGGGTCATTTAATATTTTCCCCATAGAATACTTCAATACTGCAACTTGAGGCTTGAATTTTTCCTTCAGTTCTTTCTAACTGAGAAATGTCAAGTATGTTCTTCCCTTCTGGTTTTCTAACTTCAGGTTTTTGTGCATGTCTTCATAATACTTTACTTTGTCTTCTCGAGCCACCCTTTGAAATCTTGTGTTTAGCTCTCTTATTTCATCATTTGTCCTTTTCATTTTAGCTACTCTATGTTCAAGAACAAGTTTCAGAGTGTTTTCTGACATCCACTTTCATCTTTTCTTTCTTTCCTGTCTTTTTAATGACCTTTTGTTTTCTTCATGTATGATGTCCTTGATGTCATTCCAAGAATATCTGTCTTTAGTCATCAGTGTTCAATATGTCAAATCTATTCTTGAGATGGTCTCTAAATTCAGGTTGTATACACTCAAGTTCATACTTCGGCTCCCTTGAACTTGTTCTAATTTTCTTCAACTTCAACTTGAACTTGCGTATGAGCAATTGATGGTCTGTTCCACAGTCAGAACCCGGCCATGTTCTGACTGATGATATTGAGCTTTTCCATTGTCTCATGCCACAAATGTAGTCAATTTAATTTCTGTGTATTCTATCTGGCCAGGCCCATGTGCACAGTCACCATTTATGTTGCTGAAAAGATATTTGCAATGAAGAGGTCGTTGGCCTTGCAAATTCTGTCATACGATATCTGGAGTCATTTCTATCACCAAGGCCATATTTTCCAACTCCCAATCCTTCTTCACTTCCAACTTTTGCATTCTAATTGCCATTAATTATCAATGCATCTTGATTGTATGTTCAATCAATTTCAGACTGCAGGAGTTGATAAAAGAAATCTTCAATTTCTTCATCTTCAGCCTTAGTAGTCAGTGCATAAATTTGGATAATAGTCATATTAACCAGTCTTCCTTGTAGGTGTATGGATATTATCCTGTCACCCACAGTGTTGTGTTTCAGTGTAGATCATGAAATGTTCTTTTTGATGATGAACACTATGCCACTTCTGTTTAAGTTGTCATTCCCACTTTAGTAGGCCATATGATTGTCTGATTCAAATCATTAATACCAGTCCATTTCAGCTCACTGATGCCTAGGATATTGATCTTTATTCATTCCATTTCTTTTTCGATGACTTCCAATTTTCCTAGATTCATGCTTCATACATTTCACATTATGATTAATAATGAATGTTTGCAGCCATTTCTTATCTTGAGTCAAGCCACATCAGCAAATAAAGGTCTTGAGAGCTTGACTCCATCCACGTCATTAAGGTCAACTATATTTTGTGAGGGCAGTTCCTCCCCAGTCATAGTTTGAGTGCCTTCCAACCTGAGGGACTCTTCTGGCACTGTATCAGACAAAGTCCTGTTGCTGTTCATAAGGTTTTCACTGGCCAATTCTTTCAGAAGTAGACTCCCAGGTCCTTCTTCCTCGACTTAGTCTGGAAGCTCAGCTGGAACCTGTCCACCAAGGGTGACCCTGCTGGTATTTGAAATATTGGTGGCAAAGCTTCCAGTATCATGGCAACACGCAAGCCACCACAATATGACAAACTGACAGACATGTGACATAAATTATTTATAATTTAAATTATATTTTATATTATAATTTAAATTATTTATAATTATAAATTATTTGTAAGCCAGTGGGATTATAAGTAAATAAACTAATAAAAAAATTCATATAGCTTGCAGAAGTTTATTGGAATCTATTAAAAGTTCATATACTTACATGAAGTTTCTATTTAGATTATTTTAGGCATCTATGATTGCTAAACAAATTAAAGCATTTGTATACTAATGTAGAGTGGTGCTTTAAAATATTATAATGAAGTTAAATTTTTAAAAATATAAATAACAGTATCTCATAAAGTCACAATGATTTACCATTTGAAATTAGTGTTAAATTGACAAATGTTTTTGTTGTTAGGTGCTGCCCAGTTGATTTTCAACTCATAATTACCCTACGTGACAGAGTAAAACTGACCGATAGGGTTTTCTAGGCTGTAACCCTTATGGGCGCGGATGGCCAGGTCTTTCTCCGGAAGAGCCCCTTGGTGGGTTTGAACCGCAGATCTTTCTGTTAGCAGCCAAACACTTAAGTGTTGTGCCACTGAGCTTCTTAAATTGACTAGTAAATTAATGAAATTGAATAGATATCGTAGTATGCATTTATGACAATACAATGCAATAGTATAATGTATGATAATATGCATTTGAGATAATAAATAAGTACCAAGCCTTGGTGGTACAGTGGTTAAGAGCCTGGCTGCTAGCCAAATGGTCATCAGTTCAAATTTACTAGCCACTCCTTGGAAACCCTATGGAGAATAGGGTGTCTATGAGTCAGAATCAACTTGATAGCAACAGTTTTGATTTGGTTTAGTTTTATAGTTAATAAAGAAGTAAAAATTAGCCAGAAGAAGGGAGTCAGAAAAAGTATTTCCCACAAAGTGAACAATATATACAAAGGCAGAGAAATGAAAGACAATGCATTATAATTAAATTGCAATGTAATACCTGAAGTAATTCTAGACTCCGCTCTCTCCCTCAACTCCTTCTTCCAATCAACCAGGAAAAAGAAAGAAACTGGGTGAAATCACAGTGTCAGAGATGAAATATGTTGGAGGAATTAAAAAAAAATCAGTGTAGGTGGCATTCGCAGATTAAGGAGCAAGATACACAACTCCACCACCCCTAGCTCTGTATGTCAATATATGAAACTCAGTTCTTCAACCAATACTCTTATTAGGCATCAAATAAAAGGCAAAAATTATTATTATAAATGAAGTAACCAGATATATGTATTTTTGATGTTGACCCCATAAAACCAGTTCACTGTTTTTATCTAAGGGTATATCCAAAATTGGCTTTCAGATGCACAGATGATATTACATCGCAGGTAAAATGGAAAAAAAGAAAGTCTCTTTATTAAAAGATTACTCAGGTTGAGCAAATGCATTCACCTTATAGAGATAAAAAATACAGGCCTATTAATTGGTAGCCTAATAAAGGGAGTTGTTAAAGAACTTCATCTTAATATTTATGTAATAAATGCAGCTGCTGGCACAGCATCTGACAAATAATATTTAAATAAATAATTGTTGAGTAAATGCATGCTGGCGACCATAAGAGATACAACCATGAGAATAACCAGGTACCTGCCCTCAGTAAATGTATTGGCTGTGTTAATCGGTTTGTGCTTGTAACAAAAACCTCAAAAGTTCAATGGCATACCAGAATTGATTGGCTATAGGTCTGATGGACTTGGCTGGGATCAATGATTCAGTTCCAGGCTGTAGGTTGGGTGCAGGACTACTCCAGGTATTTCTTTATTCTCCTTAGAACAGCAGCTACCTGAACTCTGCACTTCTCATGGTGAACCATAAGATCACAGAAGGAAAGCCAAACCTTGGAAGCATATTTAAAGTTCTTGGTTGTATCAAATTACAAAGTCTCTGCTGGTGTCAAAAGACCAGTATCAAAGGGTGAGGAACTAAACCCTGGCCACTGAAGCCATTGCAAGTGTAAGGAAGTATAATGTGGAGATGAAGAGTGTGAGAATTGGAAATGTTAACCCAAACAACTGCAATAATCTAACAGAGAAAATAGATAGGCAAAAAATCTTTATCATAGGACACAATGGAGTCACGTTTAAGGTGAAGGTTAGGATATAAAAGCAGTAAGAGGAAAATTGTATAGATTAAAAAATTCCTACAAAATTATTTAAGAAGATCCCTTGTTGAAGATTGAGTCTTTCATGAAAACTCATTGGTCAGGTTTCCCTTCAAAGTTGAGGTGGATTTTATTTGTTGAACACCACATCAAGCATACATCTGTCTGTAGGGGTCATGTTGCCTGAATTCACATGATGGTGAGATCTCATACTCTTAGAGGTAGTTGATTGAGAAAACCTCTAAGAGTGTGGTGAACTCACTCATTCAGGACACTTGCTTCAAATGTAATGGGCTATAATTGGAGAAGAGAATATGGTTGAAGACTGGAATGTGGCATCATCCTCTATTGATAATCTTTCTGACCTCTCCCCTTCCCAAACCCCACCTACACACATTTACTTAACTGGCATTATTAAGTGAATTATTTAATGCAATTGCTGAAGGAGACTACCGGAATGAGAAATTACTATGGACCGGACTACAAATCCTTCCTCAAAGAGAAAAAGTCTCTGAATATTTAGTACATGCCTGCAAAGGTATGGCACTAAGTTGGCACACACTAAGCTGGATGATAATGAAGCTGAAATGTAAAAAAAAAAAAAAACAGTAAGGATTTAAATAGGCAGACTTAGGGAAGAAGCGTATTCCAGGTGGAGAGAAGAATTTGAGCAAATGCACAGAGGCAGGGAAATTAAGCAACTGAGACTAATCCCAATTCACAATAAATTAAAGAATAAGCATCAAGAATCAATTACCAGGGGGTTATTTTTACTAAAATATGTAATGTCATTCAGAGCTGATATTTACAATGGTTGAATGCTATTAGCACAAGAATTTGTTTAAACAATCATTAGACCAAATTCCCCTTAATTCTCAAAATAACAGTTTAACAATGGTGAAGGAAATTATTTTCAAAATAACACCCCACTTAAAAAAAATACTTTGAATCACTGTAAACGCTGACAATGTGTCTTCTATTTAAATAATAAGCGCACTTATTCAACAACAGACACCATTCCAACCATAAATTGGTAACTCGTTAAAAAAAAAAAAATCTGAAATCATTGAGGAAATGGCATCAGGATTATAAACTGGGAGTTAATTTACAGAAAATGACAGCTGCTATTTTATGGTCAAGAAAATACAAAGCGCTACTTGTGTATCACTCACATTGAGGCATATAAATAAAACCAATTTCTTATATGATTTGTATTTTAGCTTGAAAACAGAGGTAACTCTGCATTGCCCAGGACTTTAGGGTGAATAAATCATTTCACAAGTTTCAAAAGTTGGATTTACTTAAGTACAGGGATAGAGACCAATATAAATTAAATATATATATAAATGCCATGAATAAAATACCATATAAAGCTGTGTAACTGATAATGTTCTATGGGTATCCGTTCTGCGATTTGTAGCAACATTTAGTAAATTTAACCTTGCTAAATCCCAAACTCCCCCACGTGTCTGTCAGTCTGTCGTATTGTGGGGGCTTGTGTGTTGCTGTGATGCTAGAAGTTATGCCACCGGTATTCAGATACCAGCAGGGTCACCCATGGAGGACAGTTTTCAGCTGAGCTTCCAGACTAAGACAGACTAGGAAGAAGGACCCAGCAGTCTACTTCTGAAAAGCATTAGCCAGTGAAAACCTTATGAATAGCAGCGGAACATTGTCTGATATAGTGCTGGAAGATGAGCCCCCCAGGTTGGAAGGCACTCAAAAGATGACTGGGGAAGAGCTGCCTCCTCAAAGTAGAGTCGACCTTAATGACGTGGATGGAGTAAAGCTTTTGGGACCTTCATTTGCCGATGTGGCACCACTCAAAATGAGAAGAAACAGCTGCAAATACCCATTAATAATCGGAACCTGGAATGTTCGAAGTATGAATCTAGGAAAATTGGAAATCGTCAAAAATGAAATGGAACGCATAAACATTCATATCCTAGGCATTAGTGAGCTGAAATGGACTGGAATTGGACATTTTGAATCGGACAATCATATAGTCTACTATGCTGGGAATGACAACTCAAAGAGGAATGGTGTTGCATTCACCGTCAAAAAGAACATTTCAAGATCTATCCTGAAGTACAATGCTGTCAGTGATAGGATAATATCCATACGCCTACAAGGAAGACCAGTTAATACGACTATTATTCAAATTTACACACCAACCACTAGGGCCAAAGATGAAGAAATAGAAGATTTCTATCAGCTGCTGCAGTCTGAAATTGATCGAACATGCAATCAAGATACATATTGATAATTACTGGGAGTTGGAATGCGGAAGTTGGAAACAAAGAGGAAGGATCAGTAGTTGGAAAATATGGCCTTGGTGATAGAAACAACACCGGAGATCGAATGATAGAATTTTGCAAGACCAACGACTTCTTCATTGCAAATACCTTCTTTCACCAACATAAATGGTGACTATACACGTGGACCTTGCCAAATGGAACACACAGAAATCAAATTGACTACATCTGTGGAAAGAGACAATGGAAAATCTCAATATCATCAGTCAGAACAAGGCCAAGGGCCGCCGACTGTGGAACAGACCATCAATTGTTCATATGCAAGTTCAAGCTGAAACTGAAGAAAATCAGAGCAAGTCCACGAGAGCCAAAATATGACCTGGAATATATCCCACCTGAATTTAGAGACCATCTCAAGAACAGATTTGACTCATTGAACACTAGTGACCGAAGATCAGATGAGTTGTGGGAGGACATCATCCATGAAGAAAGCAAGAAGTCGTTGAAAAGACAGGAAAGAAAGAAAAGACCAAGGCAGATGTCAGAGGAGGCTCTGAAACTTGCTCTTGAGCGCTGAGCAGCTAAAGCAAAAGGAAGAATTGATGAAGTAAAGAACTGAACAGAAGATTTCAAAGGGCCTCTCAAGAAGACAAAGTAAAGTTGACATGTGCAAAGAGCTGGAGATAGAAAACCAAAGGGAAGAACATGCTCAGTGTTTCTCAAGCTGAAAGAACTGAAGAAAAAATTCAAGCCTCGAGTTGCAATAGTGAAGGATTCCATGGGGAAAATATTAAATGATGCACAAAGCATCAAAAGAAGATGGAAGGAATACACAGAGTCATTATACCAAAAAGAATTAGTTGATATTTAACCATTTCAAGAGGTGGCATATGATTAGGAACCAATGGTACTGAAGGAAGAAGTCCAAGCTGCTCTGAAGGCATTGGCGAAAAACAAGGCTTCAGGAATTGATGGAATATCTATCGAGATGTTTCAACAAACAGATGCAGCGCTGGAGATGCTCAGTTGTCTATGCCAAGAAATACGGAAGACAGCTTCCTGGCCAACTGATTGGAAGAGGTCCATATTTATGCCTATTCCCAAGAAAGGTGATCCAACCGAATGTGGAAATTATAGAACAATATCATTAATATCACACGCAAGCAAAATTCTGCTGAAGATCATTCAAAAACGGCTGCAGCAGTGTATCAACAGGGAACTGCCAGAAATTCAGGCCGGTTTCAGAAGATGATGTGGAACCAAGGATATCATTGCTGATGTCAGATGGATCCTGGCTGAAAGTAGAGAATACCAGAAGGATGTTTACCTGTGTTTTATTGACTATGCAAAGGGCTTTGACTGTGTGGATCATAACAAACTATGGATAACACTGCGAAGAATGGGAATTACAGAATGCTTAATTGTGCTCATGAGGAACCTTTACATAGATCAAGAGGCAGTTGTTCAGACAGAACAAGGGGATACTGATTGGTTTAAAGTCAGGAAAGCTGTGCGTCAGGGTTGTACTTTCACCATACCTATTTAATCTGTATGCTGAACAAATAATACGAGAAGCTGCACTGTATGAAGAAGAATGGGGCATCAGGATTGGAGGAAGACCCATTAACAACCTGCATTATGCAGACGACACAACCTTGCTTGCTGAAAGTGAAGAGGACTTGAAGCACTTACTAATGAAGATCGAAGACTACAGCCTTCGGTATGGATTACAACTCAACATAAAGAAAACAAAAATCCTCACAACTGGACCAATGAGCAACATCATGATAAATGGGGAAAAGATTGAAGTTGTCAAGGATTTCATTTTACTTGGATCCACAATCAACAGCCATGGAAGCAGCAGTCAAGAAATCAAAAGATGCACTGCATTGGGCAAATCTGCTGCAAAGGACCTCTTCAAAGTGTTGAAGAGCAAAGATGTCACCCTGAAGACTAAGGTGCGCCTGACCCAAGCCATGGTATTTTCAATTGCATCCTATGCATGTGAAAGCTGGACAGTGAATAAGGAAGACCGAGGATGAGTTGACACCTTTGAATTGTGGTGTTGGTGAAGAATATTGAATATACCATGGACTGCCAAAAGAATGAACAAATCTGTCTTAGAAGAAGTACAACCAGAATGCTCCTTAGAAGCAAGGATGGCGAGACTGCGTCTGACATACTTTGGACATGTAGTCAGGAGGGATCAGTCCCTGGAGAAGGACACCATGCTTGGCAGAGTACAGAGTCAGCAGAAAAGAGGAAGACCCTCAACGAGGTGGATTGACACAATGGTTGCAACAATGAGCTCAAGCATAACAACGATTGTAAGGATGGCTCAGGACCGGGCAGTGTTTCGTTCTGTTGTGCATAGGGTCGCTATGAGTCAGAACCGGCTCAACGGCAGCTAACAACACAAATCTCAAAGTCATAAATGCAAAACTCATTACTATGCATTATCTTTACACTTACAATAATTATTAATCAGACAGCATAAAGCAAATCTCCATTACAATTAATCCCTATTTACTGAACTCTTACAATCCACACAGCAATGTATAGGTGTTATAAGTGCCTAGAGAGCAAGCATTTCTTCAATTCATGGCATTCAAGATGGCTCTTTTGAAACCTCAGTCTATGTTTGTGGTGTTTAGGGCAAGTGTCTTTTGGAAATTGACTCACCATAAGATTCAATTAATATTACTGTATTGTGTAAAATAACTCCAATTATTTTTGCATTTATAGTGTATAGAAGAACGAAGAAGTCTGTCTTGGGAGTACAGCCAGAGCGCTCCTTGGAAGCAAGGTTGGTGAGGCTTTGCCTCTTCTACTTTGGACATGTTATCAGGAGGGATCAGTGCATGGAGAGGGACATCATGCTCGGTAAGGAAGAGGGTCAGTGAAAAAGAGGAAGACCCTCAATAGGATGGAATGACACAGTGGCTGCAATAATCGGCTCGACATAGCAATGACTGTGAAGATGGCATAGGACGGGGCAGGGTTTTGTTTTGTTATACATAGGGTCATTATGAGTCAGAATCAACTGGAGGGCATTTAATCTAACACAGCATGTATATAACAGCATAGGGGTGAAAAACTCATCACTTAAAATTCAAAAGCCTTTGTTAAGAAGGTATTGGTGCTGGAATACAAGGATAAGTAACATAAGAAAGATCCAGACTCTACTCATAAGGTGATGTAAGACATGCTAAATAAGAGAGATGGTTCAAAATGCTAAGGATATACAAACTCAGGGGAAGGTATCATTAAAGAAGATAGTATATAACCTAGAATTAAAAAAAAAAAGAGTTCTCCAGGGAAGAGGTTATGGTTTTCCAGGATGCTAACAGATTTCACTTTGTAGATTGACTTAGGCAGAATTCCCTCCCTTCCTCAGTCCCAAATCACCATATCCATGATCTCATTCTCCCCCACAATATCTCAGCAAGGAATAATCATTTAAAGTATTACTGTAAAAAGCTAACCACTAAGCAGGGGAAAAGCTCACACTAGTTGTGAAACTCCTTTGACCTACTGAGATTTGGGGAATAGCTACGTGGAACTTTTTTTTTTTTTTTTTTGTCCTTGCAACTGGACCACTGTTTGTGTGGATTTACAGCTAAATTGAACATGATGAAACCATTCAAGAGGAGCAAAGTTAGTTTTATTTGCATGTGCTTCCCTCTTGCTCTGTAGTCTCCGACTGAGGTTAATTACTGATGATTTCTCCCTTTGTATTCACAATTTTTCTCTGCCAGTGTCACACTGTTATTATGGGGACTTTCTTTTGTCCTGTTTAATTAAATGCTGAGAAGCTTTCCGTGGATTCTGCAGTCTGCTGAGGTAGCAAGATAATTTGCAATCTAAATAACGTGTTGAGCATTGACTCAACGCTCAAAACCACGCTCTTGCAGGCAACGTGTATGAGAAGATTCTGTTGGTGTTACTCATCTGTGATTAAAAACAAACAAATACCGTTTTAGAATAAACGTCACCATCCTTCAAACAGCACCTTGCTTCTTGGGTTTTGGCTTTCTGTGCTTTGTCTATAATTCATTCAGCATTGAGCACTAATTGCCATTGTCACATTGAGTCACTCATGCTAGAGAAATAAAAAGCAGCACTCCTCAGGTGACAGTGACTGTCTCAACGCATCAGGCAGCTGCATGTCTGAAGCGGTTCAGAATGGCTCCATGTCACCAAAGAAAATGGGCTCTTTGCAAAATGATGGAAATTTCTTCATGAGCATGTTAGAATCAGTGCCCTGAGAAGGCAGTTTAACACGTAGGAATACATTTCTATAAGGTCAACTTGAGAGAAGGCATTTCTCAAAAAAATTAATAAATAAAAATGAGTAGTGTTTGGTGGGTATTTACGTAATAAGTAAGTACATGTTCATATACACACTGGCATTACTGTAACAAATAACCAAAGCCCTGGAGTGAAATTATTTGAAATCTGAAAGCCAGCTGCCATATCTTACAGACCTGTGAAATACACGCATGGAAGACTGGGCTTTCTAACTCCTTTGGTATCTGTATGCACTTCTTAGGGTTAATTAAAATAACCAAAGGAAGCCCCCAGTGCCCACTTCAGATTGGAAGAGGCACTGTGGGAATAATCAAAACCTACATTTTCTTACAAATATTTCCTACAGATTAGGCACACCATTGGTTCATCTCCACAAACCTTCCTATCCATAAAGCACTTTTTCTGAGAGCTGTTTTGTGATGGTGAGAGGGGTTTCTGTAGTGCAGAAACTGCTGCCGCTTGCTGAGCATATCATGTACTTGAAATGCATGCAGGAAGTCAAAAGGAGATTGACTCTCAAGAGTGAAATGTAGAGTGGGAGTCAGCAGCCTTTTCAATCTACAAAGGTTATCATCTCCAAATCCATTTTATCATCAATAGGTTCTTAGAGAATTTGTGTAATCCTCCCTTCAGCCATTATACAAGTTAAACCTAAATCATTCAATATCACCTATTAAGTATTCTTTGAGTAATTTCTCTGATCCCAGTACTACAGTAAGCATTACTACATATAAGGAAATAAAAAACTTGGTTCCAGCCTTCAAGAACATTATGATTGCATTAGAGAGCACAGCTATACTCAAAATTATGCCAAAGATTTAAAAAAAAAAAAAAAAGAATGATTTAAATAGCACATTTTCATCCCACTTGAATAGCTGGGATACAGACAATCTCAAGATTAGATGCGACGCAGTGAACATTATTGAACACAAATACTGAAGACCAGAGTTGTGGGATGACATCAAGGATATTATACATGAAAAAAAAAAAGTCATAAAAAGACAGAAAAGAAAAAAAGACCAAAAAAGGATGTTAGAAGAGAATGAAACGTAGAGTAGCTAAAGCAAGAGGAAGAAGTGATGAAGTAAAAGCTGAACAGAAGATTTCAAAGGATGGCTCAAGAAGACAAAGTATTATAATGTAATGTGCAAAGACATGAAGTTAGAAAACCAAAAGGGAAGAATACACTACACATTTCTCAAGCATAAAGACCTGAAGAAAAAATTCAAGCCTTGAGGTGTAATTTTGAAGGGTTTTATGGACAAAATATTGAACAATTCAGGAAGCATCAAAAGAAGATAGAAGGAACACACAGAGTCACTATACCAAAAATAACTGGTAAATGTTCAACCATTTCAGGAGGTAGCATATGATCAAGAATCAATGGTAGTGAAAGAAAAGGTCCAAGCTGCATTGAAGGCACTGTCATAAAACAAGTTTCAACAAACAGATGCAGCACTGGAAGTGCTCACTCTTCATGCCAAGAAATTTGGAAGACAGCTATCTGGCCAACTAACTGGAAGAGATCTATATACATGCCTATTCCAAAGAAAGGTGATCCAAAGGAAGGCAGAAAGTATGGAAAAATATCATCAATCTCATAAGCAAGTAAAATTATGTTGAAGATAATTCAAAAATGGTTGCAGCAGTATATTGACAGGGAACTGCCAGAAATTCAAACTGGATTGAGGGAAATCATTGTTGATGTCACGTGGATCTGGCTGAAAGCAAAGAATACCAGAAAGATGTTTACCTGTGTTCTACTGACTATGCAAAGGCAATCGACTATGTGGATCATAACAAATTATGGATAACATTTTGAAGAATGGGAATTCCAGAACACTTAATTGTGCTCATGAGGAACCTGTGTACAAAAGATCAAGAGGCAGTGGTTTGGGCAGAACAAGGGGATACTGCATGGTTTAAAATCAGGAAAAGTGTGCGTCAGGGTTGTATCCTTTCACCATATTTACTCAATCTGTATGCTGAGGAAATGAATTTAGAAGCTGGACTACATGAAGAGAAGTGTGGCATCAGGATTGAAGGAAGACTCATTAACAACCCGCATTATGCAGATGACACAACCTTACTTGCTGAAAGTGAAGAGGACTTGAAGCACTTGCTGATGAAGATCAAAGAACCACAGTCTTCAGTATGGATTACATTTTAAGATAAAGAAAACAAAAATCCTCACAACTAGACCAATAAGCAACACCATGACAAACAGAGAAAAAATTGATATTGTCAAGGATTTCATTTTATTTGGATCCACAATCAATGCCCATAGAAGCAGCAGTCAAGAAATAAAATAACATACTGCATTAAGCAAATCCGCTACAAAGAACCTCTCTAAAGTGTTAAAAAGCAAAGATATTGCTTTTAGGACTCAGATGTGCTTGACCCAAGCCATGGTATTTTCAGTCACCTCACATGCATGTGAAAGTTGGACAACGAATGAATAAGGAAGACTGAAGAAGAACTGATGCTTTTGAATTATGGTGCTGGTGAAGAACATTGAATATACCATGGACTGCCAAAAGAACAAACAAACCTGTTGTGGGATAAGTATAGCCAGAATGCTCCTTAGAAACAAGAATGGCAAGACTTCATCTCACATACTTCGGATATGTTTCAGTATGGAGCAGTGTCTGGAGAAGGACATTATGTTTGGTAAAAGAAAGAAAAAAACAAACCCTTTGCTGTTGAGTCAATTTCGACTCATAGTGACTCTATAGGGCAGAGCAGAACTGCCCTGTAGGGTTTCCAAGGAGCATCTGGTGGATTCATACTGCTAACCTTTTTGTTAACAGCCCAAGTTTTTAGGCACCACACCACCAGCGTAAACTAGGGGTCAACAAAAAGGAGAGTCAACACACAAGAGAGGGGAAGTCAGCACAACTGCATAAAACCAAAAGCTAAGTTTCTTGAAGACAACCAAATCCTTTGAGGGACAGAGTAGCAGGGGCGGGGGTCTGGGGACCATGGTTTTAGGGGACATCTAGGTCAACTGGCATGATAAAGTTATGAGTGAGTGCGTCTGGGGTCTTAAAAGCTGGTAAGCACCTGTCTAAGATGTATCAATTGGTCTCAACCCACCTGGAGCAAAGGAGAATGAAGAACACCAACGACAAAAAGAAAATAAGAGCCTAAGAGACAGAAAGGGCCACATAAACCAGAGGCCGCATCAGACGGTGCCCCGCTACCACCAACGACTGCCCTGACAGGGAACACAACAAAGAATCCCTGATGGAGCAGGGGAAAAGTGGGATGCAAATCTCAAATTCTAGTAAAAAGACAAGATTTAACGGTCTGACTGAGACTGGAGGGGCCCCAGAAGACATGGCCCCCAGACTCTCTATTAGCACAAAACTAAAACCATTCTGAGGCCAACTCTTCAGACAAAGATTAGATTGGACTATAAAACATAAAATGATACTGGTGAGGAGTATGCTTCTTAGCTCAAGTAAGCACATGAGACTAAGTGAGCAGCTCCTGTGTGGAGGTGAGATAAGAAAGCAGAGGGGGACAGGAGCTGGTTGAATGGACACAAGAAATACAGGGTAGAGAGGAGGAGTGTGCTGTCACATTGTAGGGAGAGCAACTGGGGTCACAAAACAATGTGTTTGTAAGTTTTTGTATAAGAAACTGACCTGAATTGTAAACTTTCACTTAACGCACAATGAAAAAAAAGAGAGGGGGAAAAAAAGGAGAAAAACCCTCAACAAGGTAGAATGACACAGTGGCTGCAACAATGGGCTCAACATAGCAAAAATTGTGAGAATGGTGCAGCATCAAGCAGTATTTCGTTCTGTCGTACATGAGATCACTATGAGTCTGAACTGACTCGATGGTACCTAATAACAACAGCAAATCTGTAGGTCTGTATTAATGAAACAATAGGAACTGCTAACACCTAAAGTGACCAAGGAAGGGCAAAACCTTTGCTATTTAAAATGTGGTCCACAGACCAGCAGCATTAGGGTCGGCTGGGAGCTTATTAGAAATGCTCAGTCTCAGTCATTCCCTATGTTATGGATTGAACTGTGTTCCAGAAAATACATGTGAAAGTCCTAACCCCTGTATATATAAATATGACGCTGTTTAGAATAGGGGTTTCCATTTGTTAGGATAATGAGAGCATACTAGAGTAGGGTGGGTCCAAAACCTAATCACTGCTGAGTGGTGTCTTACTAAAAGTGTGGAATATACACAGAGTCACACAGGGAGAGATGCCATGTGACAATCGAGGCGGATGACATCTATAAGCAGCAAAGGAACACCAAGTACTGCCCGTAGCCTCCAGAAACTAGGAGAGAGGCCCACAGAAGGAATTAGCACTGCCAAGACCTTGATTTAGATTTTAAACTCCAGAAGTGTGAGACAATAAATTCTTGTTTTTTAAAACCACCCACCTGTGATATTTTTTTGTTATGGCAGCACTAGGAAACTAAGATGCACCAGACCTACTGAATCAGAAACTGGATTTTCATAAGATGCAGGTGACTTGTATGAACTACGAAGTTTGAGACACACTGGATTTAACTATAAGGCTCAGGAGAGCAGGAATCCTAGCTATATTTTTCATGACTATCATTCCTAGTGGCTAGTCCTCCACCACATGTAGATGGTCAATTACTATCACCTTTTTTTTAATGAAACAATGCATTCTACTGCTAAGCACTAGAGCACAAGGGAGAAAATTAAGGGTCATATCAGGTTCTATTTTTAAAACATTCTAAGAACCTCACTTTAGGCATGAAAAAAAATAATATTATTCAGAGGAGCCCTCATTGGTTTTAAAAACATCACCTGAATTCTAGTGGGGAGAGTTTTAAAATGTCATTTAAAAAAAGGTATTTTTATGCATTAATCTCTATTAAAGAACTAAAATTATTTATAGCATTGTGAATAAAAAATCATCTTTGGCATGTATGTGCAAAAATGGAAAACTTATGAGTTTTTTACTTCAGAACATAAACCTTTAGAAAAATTATTACTTTTATCTAATTATTCCTTATTGATAAGTTTCTGTGAAAAGCTTTTTATATTAAACTCTTAAAAGAATATGAAGAAAAAGAAAGGACATTCTTTACTATGTTCACATATTGATTAAATGAAAAGTCAGAAATTTGTAATGTAATCGAAGAGGCTTAAAAAATGTCTAATTTTTATCATCAGGTTTCTATAACTGGACCTAACTTTGTGATTTTTAAAAATCTTGAAAAAATCCAATACAAAAATCAATAAAAAAAGCACAGAAAACATTATGTAAAGACATTTCCTGGGTCTCTGATTCATATTTTGAACTTGGAGGAGGTTGGTATAATTTAGTGTTTCTCAATCAAGGTAGCTCATTTGAAGAGTTTGGAAAGCTTACCAAAAATACCAGTGGCCAGGCCCCAACCAGTCCTATAAAGTCAGAATTTTTGAGTGTGAGACTTCACTATCTGTTAGGTGAAGGAGATCTGGCTACATTGTGTTAGCCCATTGTACTTCCTTTCATGCTTAACATTTCTCACTTACACATGTCAGTTTCTTATTAGTATTGATATTTTGAAATCTGTTTTTGATATTTTGCTGTAACATTACTGGTATAAATCATAGAAGTACTTTGGCTGGGAATAAATGGGAACCCCATTAAGATATACTTCCTAAAACTACAATTCCAAATATAATTTCAAATCAATGTATACTTCATTTTTTGTTCACCGTCTTCAAGAAGGAGGAACAGAATGTAGGGCTTTCTGATCTCTGACAAATCCTAATTCTACTGAATGTAGACATAGAGTTGATGAAGGTGGATGTTGATGATCCTTTGCAAGCACTCATCTTATACTTAATTCACTCCATTTTAGGAATCTATTTCTGTAATCACTTTCTCTGGGACAATATCTTAGTGGGTCTGCATAATTCTCCCATCAAACCAAGAGTCAACATTTTAAGTCAATAATAATTTCACAGAATAATACAATTTTAGTTATTTCTAATCTGTTCAGCAATATTTACCAAATATTTATTGAGGGTTTACCATGTGTCAGGTCCTACTCTATGCACCAGGATGCTGTTGTTATTGTTAGGTGCCAATCGAGTCAGTTCCAACTCTTGGAGACACTATGTACAACAGAACAAAACACTGCCAGGTCCTGAGCCAGCCTCACAGTTGTTATGCTTGAGCCCATTATTACAGCCAGTGTGTAAATCCATCTCACGAGGGTTTTCCTCTTTTTTGCTGCGCCTTTTTTTTTTTTTCTCATCTGAGGGGTTCATCTTCCACCACTATATTAGACAATGCTCCGCTGCTATCAATAAGGTTTCTACTGGCTAATTTTTTTAGGAGTAGACTGCCAAGTCCTTCTTCCTAGTCTGTCTTAGTCTGAAAGCTCAGCTGAAACTTGTCCACTGTAGGTGACCGTGCTCCTTTTTGAAATACTGGTGTTGTAGCCACAACAAGCAAGCCACCACAGTATGACAAACTGTACTAGGATATAACAGTGAAAAAAGGAAGACATAATCCACACGCTCAAGAAACATACATTCTAATCCAGACACTCAAGAAACATACATTCTAGTTGTGGGAGACAGACAATGCAAAGCATGCAAATAAGATAATTTCAGGTAGTGGTAAGTACTATGGAGAAACAAAAACAAGCCATTGAGATCTTCAGTGAAATGACAGTGTTAGTGCTCAGGGAAGGGCTTTCTTAGAAGGTGATATTTGAGCTAAAATTAGAGTAAAAAGAAAGGGACATCCATACATCTGAGGAAGAATATTCCAGGTAGAAAGGACAGTTTATTGCAACAGCTGTAAGAGAGGAAAGAGTGTGGTATCTTGAAAGAACAGAACAAAAGCTCATGTGGGTAGAGCAGATGAGCAAGAGTTCAAGTAAAAAGAAATCAAGTAGAGGAAAGTAAGCAGACATGATGCATGACTTACTGAGTGGCATGGTCTAGGAGTTTGGATTGTATGTTCATTGAGGTGAAAAGTCATACAATTTAAGCATTTGCAGGGAGAGGTAGGCAGTAGATAACATTTGTTGAATAATGTATATCCGAGATTCTGTCTTGATTTTTACATTTAGTTTTATGGAAACAATTGCCTTTATAAATATGTTCGCTCTAAGTTGGGTTTTCTTGGAGTATACCTTTAAAATATATTGTATAACTTTTTTTATTATTTTACATTCAATGAAATAGTCTCAAAGTACTTGCCAAAGGCCACATAGTTGATAAATTACCAGATGTGGATTCAATTCCAAGTTCCAACACTTTACACTCAATGCTTACTTTTTTTATGTTAAAAATGAATGAGGCAAAAAGAGACAAAAACAAAACAGCAACAATAAACAGCCATTTTTTTTTCCTTAGAAAAATAGTAAGATTGCTAACTCCAAAGATTTGTGCTTATAAAAACATCCTATAAGAATCATGTGCAGGGTGGGTGGGGTCAAGATGGCAGAGTAGTCAGATGCTTCCGGTGATCCCTCTTACAACAAAGACCCAAAAAAACAAGTGAATTGATTATATACATGACAAGCTAGGAATCGTGAGTATCAAGGGCAAAGTTAAGAAATTGGACTGAGTGACGGCAGAGGGAGAGACGGTGCAGAAACAGTGAGGAGTTGCCAAGCCTACAGAAGCGCTTCAGCCCAATTCCTGGGTGTGACTGCAGTGGGCTGATGGTAGTTCTCAAAAACACAGCTACTTCAGCAACAGAAGGCAAGCAAAGTGGCTCACCACTGACCCTGTGGTATGTCTGCAGTGGGGTGAGCCACGGTGTTCAGGAAGCAGCAGCTTCAACAAAAGAAGGAAACTGAAGCGCCAGCATCTCTGATCCTCTGGTGTGGTGGTGGCAGGGCTGGTCATGGTATTAAGGACCAGACAGCTTCAGTGAAAGAAGGCAAGCATGGGATTCAACCCTAACCCCTGGGGTGATCTCGGCGGGGACCCAGCCAGCATGCACAGGCTACACAAGCCTCTGAAATCTGAGATAAAATAGCGCTTCCGGCACAAGATAAGTGATTTTGTCTAATTTACCATGCAGATCTAATAGCTCCTCCTTTTGAAAGAACTCTTTCCTATCTATCTGATCCCTCCTCTTTCTGCCCCAGCTGCCTTCATTAACAGTTGATTTCCCCAGGCCTGAGATAGGTCCTGCTGCATTCTCTGAGCCATTCTCCTGGCCTTGGAGAAGGAATAAATTAACAAATGGGGGAAAACTACTCTGCTGACTCCCATAAACTGGAACCTCAGAGCAGAAAAGGCTCTACTCCAGGTACAAATAATCTACAGACTCTGTATTTCACCCCTGCAAGGATCTAGGTGGCTCGACTACACCAGATAGGATCTGGCTATTATATTGCAAGGACAAATCTGTTTCAGGCCTGACTGTAACTGTTTCAGCTATGCGGTGGAAAGGCAGGTTTCAGACATCTGATACCACTCTGCCTATTAAACAAGGCCTTCACCTACCCACAGCAGGGGCCTCAGGACTGGAGCCCCAACCACACCACCTAGCAACCTGCTACAGGGCTCCAAGGGTTAGTGGTGCCTACCAATTCTTACAGGTAAAAGCACTGGGTACCTATGTTAAGACTGCAGAGCCCACCCACCAGAGTGCTCTAGAGAACTGGGATGTTCTTCCTCACAGAAACTCAGGGGAAGGTTGTCAGCACCCTGCCTTCCTCAGAGTGTGACATCCTGTACTGACACCAATCACCACTACTCCTCTAAGATAGTAGGTGAGAACCTATACCCCACAGTAGGTGACTGACTATCAGGACACCTGAGCTAAATCTGTACAAGAATAGTGAATGGACTCCTAGGCTTATATGTCTGGTAACAGCTCTAGCCATCTGGTAACAAGACATCAGTGCTTCAAAGGCTCCAATAATCAAGTTAGCTCACTCTAGTAGGCTATTTGGGTAAATGAAAACAAAACAGCAAGAAACTAGGACACAGTTAACAAACATAAAATAAATTAATACAATAACTTATAGATGGTGCAAAGACAACAATCGATATCAAATCACATAAAGCAGCGGACCATGATTGATTCAACAAACTCACAAATCAAAGAATCAAGGACTCTCCCAGATGAAGATGTATTCCTGGAATTATCAGATGTAGAATACAAAAGATTAATGTACAGAACTCTTCAAGAAATCAGGAATGAGATCAGGAAAAACGCAGAACAAGCCAAGGAACACACAGATACAGCAGCTGAAGAAATTAAAAAGGTTATTCAAGAACATAATGAAAAAATTAATAAGTTGCAAAAATCCATAAAGACAGCAATCAGAAATTCAGAAGATTAACAATAAAATTACAGAATTAGACAACTCATATAAAAAAGGAGGAGAATTGAGGAAGTGGAAGGCAAAATTAGTGAGACTGAAGGTAAAACACTTGGCAACAATATATTAGAAGAAAAATCAGATAAAAGAATTTAAGAAAAAATGAAGAAACCCTAAGAATCATGCGGAACTCTATCGAGAAGAATAACTTGTGAGTCATTGAAATACCGGAACAGGGAGGGATAAAAGAAATTAAAGAGGGAACTGTTGAAAATTTGTTGGCAGAAAAATTCCCTGACGTTGTGAAAGATGAAAGAATATCTATCCAAGATGCTCATCAAACCACATAAAAGGTAGATCCTAAAAGAAAGTCAACAAGACACACTATAATAAAACTTGCCAAAAACAAAGAGAAAGAGAAAATTTTAAGAGCGGCCAGGGATAAGTGAAAAGTCATCTACAAAGGAGAATCAATAAGAGTAAGCTCAGACTACTCAACAGAAACCATGCGGGCAAGAAGGCGATGGGATAACATATGTAAAGCATTAAAAGAGAAAAATGGCCAGGCAAGAATCATATATCCAGCAAAAACTGCCTCCCAAATACAAAGGCAAAATTAAGACATTTCCAGATAAACAGAAAAAAAAAAAAAAAAACAGAAGCTTAGGGAATTTGCAAAAACCAAACTAAAACTATAAGAAATAATAAAGGGACTTCTCTGGTTAGAAAATCAATAATACCAGATATCACCCCAACACTAGAACACAGGACAGAGCAACCAGATATGAATCCAGATAGGGAAATCACAAAAATAAATCAAGAAGAAAAAGATATGCTCAAAATAGAGAATCAGTGATGTCATTACGTAAAAGATGACAACATTAAATAAATAAAGAGGGACTAAATACAGGAGGCATAGATCTTCCATATTAAAAGGAAGTCGAAGCGATATAGGGAGATACCAGTTAAGTTTAAAGTTAGAAAAATAGGAGTAAATATTAAGGTAACCACAAAGAAGACTAACAATCCTACACATCAAAATAAAAAACAGGAAAAACGTAAAGACTCAGCAAAAACAAAATCAACTACAATGAAAAAGAGGAACACACAACTTACAAAGAAAAACCACTCAGCTCAAAAAAATAACTAGAAAAATGAAATTGTCAACAACACACACAAAAAAGCATCAAAATGACAGCACTATACTCATACCTATCTATAATCACTCTGAATGGACTAAATGGACTAAATGCACAAATAAAGAGTCAGAGAGTTGCAGAATGGATTAAAAAAACACTATCTTTCTATATGCTGCCTATAAGAGACATACCTTAGACTTAAAGATGCAAACAAACTAAAGCTCAAAGGATGGAAAAACATATATCAAGCAAACAACAATCAAAAAAGAGTTGGAGTTGCTATACTAATTGCTGACAAAACAGACTTCAAACTTAAATCTACCACATAGGATAAGGAAGGACACTATATAATGATTAAAGGGACAATATACCAGTAGTATATTACCATATTAAATATTTATGCACTCAACAACAGGGCTTCAAGATACATAAAACAAACTCTAACAGCACTGAAAAGTGAGATAGACAGCACCACAATAATGGCAGAAGACTTCAACACGCCACTTGCAGTGAAGAACGGAATATCCAGACAGAAGCTCAATAAAGATGCAGAAGAGCTAAATGCCACAATTAACCAACTTGACCTCATAGACATACACAGAACACTCCACTCGACAGCAGCCAAGTGTACTTTCTTTTCTAATGCACATGGAACTTTCTCTAGAATAGACCACATATTAGGCCATAAAACAAGCCTTAACAGAATCCAAAACACTGAAAAATTACAAAGCATCTTCTCTGATCATAAAGCCATAAAACTAGAAGTTAATAACAGAAAAATCAGAGAAAACAAATCAAACACATGGAAACTGAACAACACTTTACTCAAAAATGATTGGATTATAGAACAAATTAAGGACATAATAAAGAAATTCATAAAATCCAATGAGAATGAAAACACTTCCTATCAAAACCTTTGGGACACAGCACAAGCAGTGCTCAGAGGTCAATTTATATCAAGAAATGTACACATACAAAAAGAACAAAGGGCTAAAATCAAAGAATTATCCCTACAACTTGAACAAATAAAAACAGCAACAAAAGAAACCTTCGGGCACCCAAAAAAAGCAAATAATAAAAATTAGAGCAGAATTAAATGAAATAGGAAACAGAAGAACAATTGAAAGCATTAACAAGACAAAAAGCTGGTTGTCTGAAAAGATTAACAATCAATAAACCATTGACCAGACTGACAAAAGAAAAACAGGAGACGAAGCAAATAACCTGAATAAGAAAAAGATGGGAGATATCACAACAGACCCAACTGAAATTAAAAGAATCATAACAGAGTACTATCTAAGGTTGTACTCTAACAAATTTGAAAACCTAGAGGAAACAGAAAATTTTCTAGAAACACAATACCTACCTAAACTAACACAATCAGAAGTAGAACAACTAAGTAGACCCATAACAAAAAAAAGAGATTGAAAAGGTATTCAAAAAACTCCCAACAAAGAAAAGCCCTGGCCCTGATGGCTTCACAGGAGAATTCTACGAAACTTTCAGAGAAGAGTTAACACCACTAGTACTAAAGGTATTTCAGAGCATAGAAAAGATGCAATACTCCCAAACCCATTCTATGAAGCCAGCATAACCCTGATGTCAAAACCAGGTATACTCCACAAAAAAATAAAATTTTAGAAGAATATCCCTTATAAACTTAGATGCAAAAATCCTCAACAAAATTTTAGCCAATAGAATTCAACAACATATCAAAAAAATAATTCACCACGACCAAGTGGGATTCGTACCAGGTATGCAGATACAGTTCAACATTAGGAAAACAACCAATGTAATCTATCACATAAATAAAACAAAAGAGAAGAACCACATGATCTTATCAATTGATGCAGAAAAGGCATTTGACAAAGTTCAACACCTATTCATGATTAAAAACCCTCAGCAAAATAGGATTAGAAGGAAAATTCCTAAACATTATAAAGGGCATTTCATATCATCTGCCACAGAGATACTTTTACTTCTTCTTTGCTGATGCGAGTGCCCTTTATTTCTTTATCTATCCTAATAGTTCTGGCTAGGACCTCCAGCACAATGTTGAATAAGAGTGATGACAAAGGGCATCCTTGTCTGGTTCCTGTTCTCAAGGGGAATGCTTTCAGTCTCTCTCCGTTTAGGATAATGTGGGCTGTTGGCGTTGTAAGGTGGCAGATGATATGATCTTATCTATATACAAAAAAACCTGAAGAAAACTACTGAAACTAATAGAAGAGTTTAGCAGAGTATCAGGATACAAGATAAACATACATAAATCAGCTGGATTCTTCTACACCAACAAAGACAGCATCAAAGAGGAAATCACCAAATCAATACCATTTACAATAGCCCACAAGAAAATACTTAGGAATAAATCTAACCAGAGATATAAAAGATATATACAAAGAAAACTTAAGACACTATGCAAGAAACCAAAAGAGATTTAAGTGGAAAAACATACCTTGCTCGTGGATAGGAAGACTTAACATTGTAAAAATGTCTATTTTGCCCAAATCAATATATAGATACAATGCGATCCTCATCCAAATACCAGTGACATTTTTTAATGAAATGGAGAAAAAAGTCACCAACTTCATATGGAAGGGAAAGAGGCCCTGGATAAGTAAAGCATTACTGAAAAAGAACAAAGTGGGAGACCTCACACTACCTAACTTTAGAACATATTATACACCACAGTAGTCAAAACAACCTGGTACTGGTACAACAACAGATACATAGACCAACGGAACAGAATGGAGAATACAGACATAAATCCATCTATATATGAACGGCTGACGTTTGACAAAGCCCCAAAGTCTGTTAAATGGGGAAAAGACAGTCTCTTTAACAAATGGTGCTGGCATAACTGGATATCCATCTGCAAAAAGATGAAACAAGACCCATACCTCACACCATGCACAAAACCAACTCAAAATGGATCAAAGACCTATATATAAAATCTAAAACGATAAAGACCATGGGAGAAAAAATAGGGACAATGCTAGGAGCCCTAACACATGGCATAAACAGTATGCAAAACATTACTAGAAATGCACAAACAACAGAAGAGATATTAGATAACTGGGAGCTCCTAAAAGTCAAACACCTATGCTCATCCAAAGACTTCACCAAAAGAGTAAAAAGATTACCTACAGTTTGGGAAAAAGTTTTTGGCTATAACATTTCCAATCAGCACCTGATCTCTAAAATCTATATGATACTACAAAAACTCAACAACAAAAAGACAAATAACCCAATTAAAAAATGGGCAAGGATATGAACAGGCAGTTCACTGAAGACATTCAGATAGCTAACAGATACATGAGGAAATGCTCATGATTATTGGCCATTAAACAGTTACATGAGGAAATGCTCATGATTATTGGCCATTAGAGAAACGCAAATCAAAACTACAATGAGATTTCATCTCACTCCAACAAGGCTGGCATTAACCCAAAAAACACAAAATAATAAATGTTGGAGAGTTTGTGGAGAGACTGGAACACTTATACATTGCTGGTGGGACTGTAACATGGTACACCCACTTTGGAAATTAATCTGGCACTTCCTTAAAAAGCTAGAAATAGAATTCCCATACAATCTAGCAATTCCACTCCTTGGAATATATCCTAGAGAAATAAGAGCCTTTACAGGAACGGATACATGCATACCCATGTTTATTGCAGCACTGTTTACAACAGCAAAAAGATGGAAGCAACCAAGGTGCCCAGGGATAGATGAATAAAAAAGATAGATGAATAGATAATAAATTATGGTATATTCACACAATAGAATACTATGCATCGATAATGAACAGTGATGAATCTGTGAAACATTTCATAACATGGAGGAATCTGGAAGGCAGTATGCTGAGTGAAATTAGTCAGTTGCAAAAGGACAAATATTGTATGAGACTACTTTTATAAGAACTCAAAAAAACAGTTTAAACAGAGAAGAAAATATTCTTTGATGGTTACAAGGAGGGGGGAGAGAAAGGGGAACCACTAATTAGATAGTAGACAAAGACTAATTTAGGTGAAGGGAAAGACAACACACAATACAGGAGAGGTCTGCACAACTAGCCTCAACCAAAAGCAAAGAAGTTTCCTGAATAAACCGAATGCTTCAAAGGCCAATGTAGCAGGGCAGGGGTTTGGGGACCATGGTTTCAGGGGACTTCTAGGTCAATTGGCATAATAAAATCTATTAAGAAAACATTTTGCGTTCCATTTTGGAGAGTGGTGTCTGGGGTCTTAAACACCAGCAAGCAGCCAGCTAAGATGCATCAATTGGCCTCAATCCACATGGAGCAAAGGAGAATGAAGAACAAGGTAATTATGAGCCCCAGAGACAGAAAGGGCCACATAAATCAAGAGACCACATCAACCTGAGACCAGGAGAAGTAGATGGTGCCTTGCTACAATGGATAACTACCTTGACAGGAAACACAACAGAGAATCCCTGAAAGAGCAGAACAGTGGGGTCCAGACCTCAAATTCAGTAAAAAGACTAGACTTAATGGTCTGACTGAAACTAGAAGGACCCCAGAGGTCACGGTCCCCAGACCTTCTGTTAGCCCAAGACAGGAACCATTCCCAAAGCCAACTCTTCAGACGGGGTTTGGACTGGACTATAAGGCAGAAAATGATACCGGTGAGGACTGAGCCTCTTGGATCAAGTAGATGCATGAAACTGTGTGGGCAGCACTTGTCTAGGGGGAAGAAGTGAAGGCCGAGGGGGACAGGAGCTGGCTAAATGGACATGGAAACACAGTGTGGAGAGGAGTGTATTGTCTCATTAGGGGGAGAGCAAGTAGGAGTATATAGTAAGGCGTATATAAGTTTTTGTATGAGAGACTGACTTGATTTGTGAACTTTCACTTAAAGCACAATAAAAATTTTTTAAAAAAGAATAATGTACAGGAAAGTTGCAAAATCGAAAATGTAAGAACTTTCAGGTTAAGACGGTGTGGCTGTAACCACATATGATAAAAAAAAAAAAAAAAAAAGATAAGCCCTCCCTAATTCACTATATAAATGACCATTCAAAAAAAAAAAAAAACTTGTCAGCAGCTCAAGCAACCAGCACCAATTAAATGAGAGGCAGCCTGAACAACTCTATTGATAGATTTTGCTTCTCAAGGCCACAGGAAGTTGGGTCAGAAATAAGACAAGGAGCAGAACATAGTAGAGAGCCGCTGCAGTGGTTAAAAATTAATTTATATGGTACTTATCCTTTAACCTTTAATAAAATATTAAAGCTATGGTCTGGGCTTAACCCATATGCGCTGTGGGAAATAAGAGGGGAAGCTTACCACACACATAAAGAAGAGCAGAGTGGGGGTAATTAGGCTACCATCAATGGAGAAGAGCTATCCTCAATTGTCAGCACAACTGAGAATTCTTGGGCAGACTCTCAGGACCATCTGGAAAATACTGTACTGGCAGTACTTTCCAACACATGAGGGTTTGTGCCATCATAATTTGGATTACATGTGCATCTTGGGAGCAGTATAACATTGGAATCTGAAGCCAGACCACCTGAGTTCAAGTTCCTCTCTTCTTACTAGCTATGTGACCTTTCATGAGTCACTTAGTCTCTCTATGCCTCAGTTTCCTCACTTTTTAAATAAGGATAATAATTATACATATTTCATAGAATAGAAGTGAGGACTAAATAATGTATACACAGAGCATGGAAAAAAAATGCCTAGTACCTAATAAGGGCTGTGAAAGGATTGACTATTATTAAAATGTTCAGTATTAGTATTGCCGTTGACAGAATTATGTAGCCGAACTTTTGCCTCGAAATCAGAAGCAGCAATAGATTACTGGGATGAGGGCTCTACAACCCAATCCGACTGGGTTGTACACACGAGACACACAGTGTCGGCAACTGAAAGCCATTATAATTATTTATAGAAAGAAAACAGTAAATAACTGTAACAGATTTGAGGTGAACAGGGCCTCCTCCGCCTCTATGAGTACCTCCCTTAGGGTCTTAGGGTGGGAACCTACTAATGTATAGAAGGACACTCCCTCCTTCTTTACAAATTACCCATCTCCATTTCTGTGTCACTGAGCAGGCACACCTTGGAACCCGGTGTCCCTCTCTCTCTGTCTCTCTCTCAGCAGGTGTGTTGTCAGGTCAGGCCACAGGCGGCAAGGTTGCATTCGTTCTCTTTCTCTCTCCGTGGTTTTTCTTGGCCAGGGATGGCCCCCTGTGCTTGCTGGTCCATCTCTCTACCAGTAGCTTTGGGACAACCCTGGGCCAGCGCCAGGGTTAAGCCAGCATTACCACAGCTCTAGAGGCAAAATTCTTTCACCGGGCAACCCTGGTATGGTGTATGCCCAAGTCCTTTCTCCGTTGGAAAACTCCTGCCAAAAGGTACCCAGCTCCGCTCTGTGGGCCGACTTTGCCCGCCGCCATCATCTGCTGGTCTAGCAGCTCCTGCCGCTCAAAACACTGCCACGGTTTCTCTGCCGTTCGGCTCCAATATGCATACTACCATTTCTCTCAGTCTACAGCCCTTGACTTGTATTACAGCTTTTCCACCAGGTTCTCAGGGCAAGGACCCATGTCCTAAGGACGCGCTGTCTTCCTAGTTCTCCTCTATCAGAAAGCCCCATCTAAGCCTAGGCATTCCAGGGTTTTTATCAGTCACTGGGAGGGCCCTCAGCCAATCCCCGTAATGGTCAACTACTGGGCAGAGCCCCACTCCCAGTCAATCAGCATAGAGGTGAATAACAAACCGACCAATTCTTGCAAGCCACTTCTGGAAATAGCAAGCGGCCAGTTCTGTTGCAGATTGCAGCCAGACCAGTCCTTTTTGGAGACCTAAATACCCCACGGCCGGAAAGGCACCAAAAAAGGAAACCCATTGCACCACAGTAGCTCCTAGCATAGAAGAAACTGAATACCAAATTGTGTGCGTTGGAGAAGGGGGTAATAAAGCCTATAAACTGATTCTATATCTGAAGAATATGGATGGCAATTTGTGGATTTTGTGCACGGTCCATTTTCAATATACCAAAAACCAAGCCTGTTGCTGTCCAGTCAATTCCGACTCAAAGAGATTTCCATTATAGAAAGCATAGATACACTTTTGGATTCTGTTGATGAAAAACATACTTACTCTTTCCACTTAAAATTCAATACATATTTCCAACAAATAGAGTGAAATGAATGGGATAAAAGACTATATGTACAATAAAAAAAATAAATAAATAAGCACAATAAATTTATATGTAAGGGGAGCTCTTTGTCAGCATGATTTGGTTTATTTTAGTAATCTTAATCCCTGGTTTTTTTTTTTTTTTTTAATCCCTGATAGTGTAAAAATCATCATTGAAAATAAACATTTATTGACAGGGCAGTATTTTATGAATTAATGCCATTTTATTTTTTAATAGACTAAGAGCAACTTGTTAGGCAGAGACCAATTTCAGATATATTTAAAAAGGAAGTCAAAGGACACATTGAAATGGCCAGCAAATGAGAACACACACTGGAAGCCACTAGTCTGGCTCTGCACTTCTCCTGCTTGGTGAGCGTCCTTCCCATGGCTCTCCCTTTTCCCCCAGTTGGACAACCCTGCCCACCCACTCATCCTAGCAATGGCAGCCATTATAATTGCATGTCTACTGCAAATGAAATCGCATTTGGAAACAATTTTAAACTTTCAAAATGAGTAAGGCCTTTATATAAAATGGCAATGGCAGAATTTGGGGAAGGAAAATAAGGCTCTCTTTTTTTTCCTTCAGAAGGCCGTTTCCCTTCTGACCTTGCACAGACCCTCTCTTCACTGAGTCCCATGATCATTGGACTGTCACACCTCAGCGAACACCCTGCTGCCGACCTTCACTCCTCCACACACCTAGGTACCCTCCCAAGGCCAGATCCTCCTATTAATTCCAAACCTGCTTGGCAGATTCCCATTTTCCCAATTAACTTCTGCTTTATAAAATGTCTCACCACTAAACCTAACTTTCCCCACGGGATGTGCCTCTCAGCCCTGGAGAATATCCATGTACTCAATTAGCCCCTGCACTACCAGTTGTCATGGAGTCAACTTCAACTCAGTTGCCATGGAGCCAGCTCCAACTCATGGTGACCCAGGTGTTTTAGAGTCAAACTATTCTCCATGGAGTTTTCAGTGGCTAATTTTTTAGAAGTAGATCACCAGGCCTTTCTTCCCAGGCATCTCCGGGTGGACTTGAACCTTCAACCTTTCCTTTTTGGTTAGCAGTACACGAGTTAACAACTGGCACCAGCCAGGGACTACTAGTTAGGTCCTGTTGTTGTTAGTTATCATCAATTAACACCTAGGTCAGTCTTATTTACTATTTAACACACATTTGTGGCATTATCTGTGGACATTTCAAACCACGATTTGGACACTGGAAAATCAAAGCATATGATGTGCCCATGCATTCAAGGCAAATTTTAGCCAGGAAGCCAAACATCTATGCAACCATTAAAGTGTTATATGTGCAAAAAAATAAAAATAAAAGTGTACAAAGCACTTGGCAGCACAAGGGAGAGACTGACTAGAGAGAAATGAAGGAAACCACACCCCAAAAGAGTTGACATTTGAAGTATACCTAAAAGGACAAGACAAAGCCCAGCAGCAGAAAAAGGCAAGGAGTACAGAGGGTGGGAGGAAAGAGCATTTCTGAAAGCCTAAATGATTACTTATCTCACCTTAATTTTCTAATACTTCTTGTCTCCATAGATTCTCTATTCTTCTATTAACATCTTTTCCTCACCAATCACCAAGTACAATTTAAAAAATTAATGCTTAGTTCTAGCTTCTGTCTTTTGTGTTCTCACTCAGTCACAATAAAACATCCAGTCAGAGGATATCCCCCAAAATGAATAATAAACTGTATTCAGATAAATAGTTAGATATTTGAGAAACAAAATCAAAACAATGTTCAACATGTTCTAGGTGGATCAGATATTTAAATTTAAGAAAGGAAATTATAAAATTACAGAAATAGAAATAGGGATTTTTTTAAATATAATCTTGGATATGCCATCAACATTAGAAATTTTAAGGAAGATTAACCAGTTTGATTAAAGAAAAATTAAATATATTTGGGAAAGACAACAAGAAACCCAAAGACAACAGGAACAAAGAAAAATGTAACACTATAGATTTTCCCCCTCGAGATCTACTTTACACATTTTTCTAAATTGCTACCTAAATAGTGGATCACTGGGAACCAATGGAATCATCCTAAACAGTGGTTGCTAGTGTCCTGGAATTTTCTTCAGGCTCAGTCAATGGAGAGCTCCAGCTGATGATATAAGGGAGGGAAGAGAGTGGCGTCAGGTTTTTATTTTCCTATTCTTCCTTCAGTAGTCATCTGAACTTATTCTGCTGCTCATTCAAGGGTCACTGTTTTTCTCAAACCCACTAACTACATTATGGTAGCTCTCAGGAGAAACCTCTCCCTCTCCTTTTCTCTTCACCCTAGGCAGCTTTTATGGTTCTCCTTCCCCATACATTTTTTCAATCAAAATATCCTGATTTGACTGCGCCATGTGTTTTCTGTGGGAATTCTAACAAATCTGCTAGGAAAGAGATTGAAATGTGTATAACTGACACAAAATTAAATGTCAATAATTGTAATATTAACAGTAGCTGCTATTAATTGAGTATTTACTCTGTGCCAGTTACTTCTCAATTCTCCAAGAATTAATCCACTAATTCTCAAAACCACCTTAGGAAGATTCCAATTTTACAAACAAATAAACTGAAACTTTGAGTAACTTGCTCAGAGTTACATGGCCAGTAATTGGAGAATCAGTGTCCAAATTCAATCTTACAGAATTACAAATTACAGAACCCACGATCTTAACTATACTACTATCCTCAGAAGAAAAAAAAAAGTGATTTGAACAGTAATAATAGTTAGCACTTATCTGACATTTACTCTCTTTCAGAAAATTTTCTAAGTATTTTACTTATATTAAGTCATCTAATACTCAGAAAAAAAAAACTTAGGAGATTGAAATGCTAAGTAACAACCAAGATATCAAAACTATTAAGTAGCAGGACTGGTTTTCAAACCTAGATAGGCTGACATCAGAATTTGTGAGCTTCATCTCTGCACTTAACTGATTGTCAGTAATTAATAGAAATTTGCTGGAAAAGAAATACAAATGGATATGTCCAATATATCAAATAATCAAACACTTAAAAACAACATCAAGATATTCCTTTTTTGTTTATAAGAATGGTCAAAATTATCAAAGTTAACAATACTTATATTTTGGATAAGATTGAGAAGATTTGGACACTGTCATATGCTATTGGTGGGAGTTGATAATGGAATAATTTTCTTGAGAATTCAAATATCCATCATTAGGAACTCCATTAAATAAATACAGTACCATGCAATGCCTTCCAAAATTAACTACCGTAAATATACCCATCGACATGGAAAGTACTTTAAATACATATTTTCTGAGTGTTAAAAGGGCTTATAAAACAGTACGCACGATATAATCCCATTTGTGGAAAATTGTGCATGCATATAGCCATAGAGTAATGTCTAGAAGATATCCCTAAAACATTAACAGTGATTACCTCTGGTTATGGCCAATACTGACTGTCATGGCACCTTTACCAATTGTAAAGGCAATTGCAACTCCGGTGCAGAGTGCAGGCTAGGTTTTAGTTTCCATTGATCCTTGGAGCCAGGTGCCTGCATGTAGTGCACAGTTTACACAATATACATAGTGCCTGCCTCTAAGTGGTGGTGTACGTTAACCTGGATATATATTATCATAAAAGAAACATGCTCTTTACATCTTAAAAATAAAAAAATAACCATACCCCATATGAATTTTTCAGTTTATATTTTAAACGTTTGATTCAAATTTGCCATAATAAATACTACCAATAATTACTTTTTTTTTATTGGCCTAGCCTAGCTTTTCTAATTTTGACCACATGATTGATCACCTAAACTTTTTTTTAATTGAACTTTAGGTGAAGGTTTACAGAACAAACTAGTTTCTCATCAGACAGTATGTCATTGTATGACATTGGTTAACAACCCGACCACATGTCAACACTGTCTTTTCTCAACCCTGGTTTCCCTATTACCAGCTTTCCTGTTTCCTCCTACCTTACAGTCCCCGCCCCAAGGCTGGTGCACCCCTGTAGTTTCGTTTTGTTCCGTGGGCCCGTTCAATCTTCAGCTGAAGGGTAAACCTCAGGAGGGGCCTCATTTCTGAGCTGAAAAGGTGCCTAGGGGCCAATACTGTCAGCGTTTCTCCAGTCTCAGGTCAGCAAGTCTGGTCTTTCTTTTTGGGTTAGAATCGTGTTTTACATTTTTCTCCAGCTCTGTCTGGACCCTCTATTGTGATCCCTGTCAGAGCAGTCAGTGGTACTAGCCAGGCACCATCTAGTCGTACTGGCTTCAGTCTGATGGAGGCCGTGGCAGATGTGGTCCATTAGTCCTTTGGACTAATCTTTCTCTTGTCTTTAGTTTTCTTCATTCTTCCTTGCTCCCGAAGGGTAAGACCAGTGGAGTATCTTAGATGGCTTCTCACAGGCTTTTAAGACCCCAGACGCCACTCACCAAAGTAGAATGTAGAACATTTTCTTTATAAACTCTCTTATGTCAGTTGAGCTATATGTTCCCTGAGACCATGGTCCCCACAGCCCTCAGCCCAGCAATTTGGTTCCTCAGGGACTTTGGAAGTGTCTATGGAGCTACCATGGCCCTGCCTTGTAGAGGCTGTGCTGGCTTCACCAGTATTTTGCACTGTCTTACCCTTCACCAAGGAAACCCTGGTGGTGTAGTGGTTATGTGCTATGGCTGCTAACCAAAGGGTCGGCAGTTCAAATCCACCAGGTGCTTCTTGGAAATCCTGAGGCAGTTCTATTCTGTCCTATAGGGTCACTATGAGTTGGAATTGACTCGATGGCACTGGGTTTGGTTTTTTTTTTTTGGTTTACCCTTCACCAAAGTTACTGCTTATCTATTGTGTATTAAGTGTTTTTCTATCCCCACCCCTCCCCTCCCTTGTAACCATAAAAGATTGTTTTCTTTTTGCATGTAAAACTTTTCATGAATTTTTACAGTAGTAGTCTCATACAATATTTGTCTTTTTGTGATTGACTTATTTCACTCAGCATAATGTCCTCCAGATGCATCCATGTTACGTGATGCTTCACAGATTCATTGTTGTTCTTTAGTGTTGCATAATACTCCATTGTGTGTATGTACCACAGTTTGTCTATCCATTCATCTGTTGATGGGCATCGAGGTTGTTTCCATCATTTTGCCATTGTGAACAATGCTGCAATGAACATGGGTGTACATATATCTGACAACTCTCATTTCTCTAGGATATATTCCTAGGAGTTGGATTGCTGGATCATATGGTATTTCTATGTCTAGCTTTCTAAGGAAGCACCATATCATTTTCCAAAATGGTTGTATCATTTTGCATTCTCACCAGAAGTGCATAAGAGTTCTGATCTCCCCACAGCCTCTGCAACATTTGTTATTTTCTGTTTTATTGATTCATGCCAGTAATGCTGGGGTGAGCTGGTATCTCATTGTGATTTTGATTTGCATTTCTCTGATGGCATAGAGTTGGTGAGCATTTCCTCATGGGTCTGGTGGCCGTTTGAATGTCTTCTTTGGTGAAGTGTCTGTCCATTTCCTTTGCCCATTTCTTAATTGGATTATTTGTCTTTTTGTTGTAGAGATGTTGGATTTTCTTGTGGATTTTAGAGTTTAGACCTTTGTCTGATTTTTAATAGCCAAATTTTTTTTCCCAGTCTGTAGGTTCTCTTTTTACTCTTTCGGTGAAGTCTTTTAATGAGCATAAATGTTTAATTTTTAGAAGATCCCAGTTATCTAGCTTATGCTCTGGAGCTTGTGTGTTGTTGGTTGTGATTTGTATCCTGTTAATGCTGTGTGTTAGCACTTCTAGCATTGATCCTACTTTTTCTATGAACTTCATAGTTTTTGGCTTTATATTTAGGTCTTTGATCCATTTTGAGTTAGTTTTTATATATGGTGTTAGGTATGGGTCCTGTTTCATTTTTTTGCAGATGGACATCCAGTTTTGCCAACACCATTTGTTAAAAACACTGTCTTTTCCCATTTGATGGACTTTGGGCCCTTGCCGAAGATCAGGTGACCGTAGGTGATGGATCTACATCTGGGTTTTCAATTCTGTTCCATTTGTCAATGTATCTGTCATACCAGTACCAGGCTGTTTTGACAGCCATAGCTGTATAGTAGGTTCTGGGATCAAGTAGTGTGAGTCCTACTTTATTCTTCTTCTTTAGTAGTGCTTTACTTATCTGGGGCCTCTTCCCTTTCCATATAATGTTAATCGTAAGTTTTTCCATCTTTTTTTTTTTTTTTTTTTTAAATTTTTATTAAGCTTCAAGTGAACATTTACCATTCCAATCAGTCTGTCACATGTAGGTTTACATACATCTTACTCCCTTCTCCCACTTGCTCTCCCCCTATTGAGTCAGCCCTTACAGTCTCTCATTTCGTGCCAATTTTACCTTCTTCCATCTCTCTCTATCTTCCCATCCCCCCTCCAGTCAAGAGTTGCCAACACACTCTCCCGTGTCCACCTGATTTAATTAGCTCGCTCTTCATCAGTATCTCTCTCCCCCCCACTGACCAGTCCTTTTCATGCCTGATGATTTGTCTTCGGGGTTGGTTCCTGTCCTGTGCCATCAGAAGTTCTGGGGAGCATTGTCTCTGGGATTCCTCTAGTCGGAATCATACCATTAGGTGTGGTCTTTTAATGAGAATTTGGGGTCTGTATCCCATTGGTCTCCTGCTCCCTCAGGAGTTGTCTCTTGTGCTCCCTGACAGGGCAGACATCGATTGTGGCCGGGCACCAACTTGTTCTTCTGGTCTCAGGATATTGCAGGTCTCTGGTTCAAGTGGCCCTTTCTGTCTCTTGGGTTCTTAGTTGTCGTGTGACCTTGGTGTTCTTCCTTTGCCTTTGCTCCCGGTGGGTTGAGACCAATTAATGTATTTTAGATGGCTGCTTGTTGGCATTTAGGACCCCAGGTGGCACAATTCAAAGTGGGATGCAGAGTGTTTTCATAATAGAATTGTTTTGCCCATTGATTTAGAAGTCCTCTCAAACCAAGTTCCCCAGACCCCAGCCCCTGCTTCGCTATCCTTTGAAGCTTTCATTTTATCTCGGAAACCTCTTTACTTTTAATCCTGTCCAATTAGGCTGACCTTCCTTGTTTTGAGTGTTGTCTTTCCCTTCACCCAAAGCAGTTCCCATCTACAGATTGATCAATAAAAAGCCCTCTCCCTCCCTCCCTCCCTCCCTCCCCCCTTTGTAACCACAAAAGTATGTGTTCTTTTCCGTTTTTTCTATTCCTCAAGATCTTATAATAGTGGTCTTATACAATATTTGTCCTTTTGCAACTGACTCATTTCGCTCAGCATAATGCCTTCCAGATTCCTCCATGTTATGAAATGTTTCAGAGATTCGTCACTGTTCTTTATGGATGCGTAGTATTCCATTGTGTGAATATACCACAATTTATTTACCCATTCGTCCGTTGATGGACATCTTGGTTGCTTCCAGCTTTTTGCTATTGTAAACAGAGCTGCAATAAACATGGGTGTGCATATATCTGTTTGTGTGAAGGGTCTTGTATTTTTAGGGTATATTCCGAGGAGTGGGATTTCTGGTTTGTATGGTAGTTCTATTTCTAACTGTTTAAGATAACGCCAGATGGATTTCCACAGTGGTTGTACCATTTTACAATCCCACCAGCAGTGTATGAGAGTTCCAGTCTCTCCGCAGCCTCTCCAACATTTATTATTTTGTGATTTTTGAATTAATGCCAGTCTAGTTGGTGTCAGATGGAATCTCATCGTAGTTTTAATTTGCATTTCTCTAATGACTAATGATCGAGAGCATTTTCTCATGTATCTGTTGGCTGCCTGAATATCTTCTTTAGTGAAATGTGTGTTCATATCTTTTGCCCACTTCTTGATTGGGTTGTTTGTCTTTTTGTGGTTGAGTTTTGACAGAATCATGTAGATTTTAGAGATCAGGCGCTGGTCTGAGATGTCATAGCTGAATATTCTTTCCCAGTCTGTAGGTGGTCTTTTTACTCTTTTGGTGAAGTCTTTAGATGAGCATAGGTGTTTGATTTTTAGGAGCTCCCAGTTATCGGGTTTCTCTTCATCATTTTTGGTAATGTTTTGTATTCTGTTTATGCCCTGTATTAGGGCTCCTAGGGTAGATCCTATTTTTTCTTCCAAGATTTTTATCGTTTTAGTCTTTATGTTTAGGTCTTTGATCCACTTGGAGTTAGTTTTTGTGCATGGTGTGAGGTATGGGTCCTGTTTCATTCTTTTGCAAATGGATATCCAGGTATGCCAGCACCATTTGTTAAAAAGACTATTATTTCCCCAATTGACTGACACTGGTCCTTTGTCAAATATCAGCTGCTCATACGTGGATGGATTTATATCTGGATTCTCAATTCTGTTCCATTGGTCTATGTGCCTGTTGTTGTACCAGTACCAGGCTGTTTTGACTACTGTAGCTATATAATAGGTTCTGAAATCAGGTAGGGTGAGGCCTCCCACTTTCTTCTTCTTTTTCAGTAATGTTTTGCTTATCCGGGGATTCTTTCCTTTCCATATGAAGTTAGTGATTTGTTTCTCTATTCCCTTAAAGTATGACATTGGTATTTGGATTGGAAGTGCGTTGTATGTATAAATGGCTTTTGGTAGAACAGACATTTTTACTATGTTGAGTCTTCCTATCCATGAGCAGGGTATGTTTTTCCATTTGAGCGTGTCCTTTTGAATTTCTTGTAGCAGAGTTTTATAGTTTTCTTTGTATAGGTCTTTTACTTCCTTGGTAAGATTTATTCCTAAGTATTTTATCTTCTTGGGGGCTACTGTGAATGGTATTGATTTGGTTATTTCCTCTTCGGTGTTCTTTTTGTTGATGTAGAGGAATCCAAGTGATTTTTGTATGTTTATTTTATATCCTGAGACTCTTCCAAACTCTTCTATTAGTTTCAGTAGTTTTCTGGAGGATTTCTTAGGGTTTTCCATGTATACGATCATGTCATCTGCAAATAGTGATAGCTTTACTTCCTCCTTACCAATCTGAATACCCTTTATTTCTTTGTCTAGCCTAATTGCCCTGGCTAGGACTTCAAGTACGATGTTGAATAAGAGCGGTGATAAAGGGCATCCTTGTCTGGTTCCCGTTCTCAAGGGAAATGCTTTCAGGTTCTCTCCATTTAGAGTGATATTGGCCGTTGGCTTTGCATATATGCCCTTTATTATGTTGAGGAATTTTCCTTCAATTCCTATTTTGGTGAGAGTTTTTATCATAAATGGGTGTTGGACTTTGTCAAATGCCTTTTCTGCATCAATTGATAAGATCATGTGGTTTTTGTCTTTTGTTTTATTTATGTGATGGATTACATTAATGGTTTTTCTGATATTAAACCAGCCTTGCATACCTGGTATAAATCCCACTTAATCAGGGTGAATTATTTTTTTGATGTGTTGTTGGATTCTATTGGCTAGAATTTTATTAAGGATTTTTGCATCTATGTTCATGAGGGATATAGGTCTAAAATTTTCTTTTTTTGTAATGTCTTTACCTGGTTTTGGTATCAGGGAGATGGTGGCTTCATAGAATGAGTTGGGTAGTATTCCGTCTTTTTCTATACTTTGAAATACCTTCAATAGTAATGGTGTTAAGTCTTCTCTGAAGGTTTGGTAGAACTCTGCAGTGAAGCCATCTGGGCCAGGACTTTTTTTTGTTGGGAGTTTTTTGATTACCATTTCAATCTCTTTTTTTGTTATGGGTCTATTTAGTTGTTCTACTTCTGTATGTGTTAGTTTAGGTAAGTAGTGTTGTTCCAAGAATTTATCCATTTCTTCTAGGTTTTCAAATTTGTTAGAGTACAATTTTATGTAGTAATCTGATATGATTCTTTTGATTTCATTTGGTTCTGTTGTGATGTGGTCCTTCTCGTTTCTTATTCGGGTTATTTGTTTCCTTTCCTGTTTTTCTTTAGTCAGTCTAGCCAATGGTTTATCAATTTTGTTAATTTTTTCAAAGAACCAGCTTTTGGCTTTGTTAATTCTTTCAATTGTTTTTCTGTTCTCTAATTCATTTAGTTCAGCTCTAATTTTTATTATTTGTTTTCTTCGGGTGCCTGATGGATTCTTTTGTTGTTCACTTTCTATTTGCTCAAGTTGTCGGGACAGTTCTCTGATTTTGTCTCTTTCTTCTTTTTGTATGTGTGCATTTATCGATATAAATTGGCCTCTGAGCACTGCTTTTGCTGTGTCCCAGAGGTTTTGATAGGAAGTATTTTCATTCTCGTTGCTTTCTAAGAATTTCCTTATTCCCTCCTTGATGTCTTCTATAACCCAGTCTTTTTTCAGGAGGGTATTGTTCATTTTCCAAGTATTTGATTTCTTTTCCCTAGTTTTTCTGTTATTGATTTCTAGCTTCATTGCCTTGTGGTCTGAGAAGATGCTTTGTAATATTTCGATGTTTTGGATTCTGCAAAGATTTGTTTTATGCCCTAATATGTGGTCTATTCTAGAGAATGTTCCATGTGCGCTAGAAAAAAAAGTATATTTTGCAGCAGTTGGGTGGAGAGTTCTGTATAAGTCAATGAGGTCAAGTTGGTTGATTGTTGTAAGTAGGTCTTCCGTGTCTCTATTGAGCTTCTTACTGGATGTCCTGTCCTTCTCCGAAAGCGGTGTGTTGAAGTCTCCTACTATATATGTGGAGGTGTCTATCTCACTTTTCAATTCTGTTAAAATTTGATTTATGTATCTTGCAGCCCTGTCATTAGGTGCGTAAATATTTAATATGGTTATGTCTTCCTGATCAATTGTCCCTTTTATCATTATATAGTGTCCTTCTTTATCCTTTGTGGCGGATTTAAGTCTAAAGTCTATTTTGTCAGAAATTAATATTGCTACTCCTCTTCTTTTTTGCTTATTGTTTGCTTGATATACTTTTTTCCATCCTTTGAGTTTTAGTTTGTTTGTGTCTCTAAGTCTAAGGTGTGTCTCTTGTAGGCAGCATATAGATGGATCGTGTTTTTTTATCCAGTCCGTGACTCTCTGTCTCTTTATTGGTGCATTTAGTCCATTTACATTCAGCGTAATTATAGATAAGTAAGTTTTTAGTGCTGTCATTTTGATGCCTTTTTATGTGTGTTGTTGGCCATTTCATTTTTCCACATGCTTTTTTGTGCTGAGACGTTTTTCTTAGTAGCTTGTGAGATCCTCATTTTCATAATGTTTAACTTTGTGTTTATTGAGTCGTTACGTTTTTCTTGGCTTTTTTCTTGAGTTATGGAATTGATATTCCTTTTTGTGGTTACCTTTTTATTTACCCCTATTTTTCTAAGTAAAACCCTAACTTGTATCCTTCTATTTCGCCTTGTATCACTCTCCATCTGGCAGTTCAATGCCTCCTATATTTAGTCCCTCTTTTTGGTTATTTTGATCGTTTAGCTATTGATTTCCATGATTTCCTGTTGTGTGTATTATTTTGTTTATTTATTTATTTTTTAGAATTAGTCTTAATTTGTTTGTTTTTGTGCTTTCCCTGTTTGAGTTGCGTTGATATCAGGACGTTCTGTTTTGTGACCTTGTATTGTGCTGGTACCTGATATTATTGGTCATCAGGCCAAACAATCTCCTTTAGCATTTCTTGCAGTCTTGGTTTAGTTTTTGCAAATTCTCTAAACTTGTGTTTATCTGTAAATATCTTAATTTCTCCTTCATATTTCAGAGAGAGTTTTGCTGGATATATGATCCTTGGTTGGCAGTTTTTCTCGTTTAGTGCTCTGTATATGTCGTCCCATTCCCTTCTTGCCTGCATAGTTTCTGCTGAGTAGTCTGAACTTATTCTTATTGATTCTCCCTTGAAGGAAACCTTTCTTTTCTCCCTGGCTGCTTTTAAAATTTTCTGTTTGTCTTTGGTTTTGGCAAGTTTGATGATGATATGTCTTGGTGTTTTTCTTTTTGGATCAATCTTAAATGGGGTTCGATGAGCATCTTGGATAGATATCCTTTCTTCTTTCATGATGTCAGGGAAGTTTTGTGTCAGGAGTTCTTCAACTATTTTCTCTGTGTTTTCTGTCCCCCCTCCCTGTTCTGGGACTCCAATCACTCGCAAGTTATCCTTCTTGATAGAGTCCCACATGATTCTTAGGGTTTCTTCATTTTTTTTTTAATTCTTTTATCTGATTTTTTTCCAGCTATGTTGGTGTTGTTTCCCTGGTCCTCCAGAAGTCCCAGTCTACATTCTAATTGCTCGAGTCTGCTCCTCTGACTTTCTATTGCGTTGTCAAATTCTGTAATTTTATTGTTAATCTTTTGGATTTCTACATGCTGTCTCTCTATGGATTCTTGCAACTTGTTAATTTTTCCACTATGTTCTTGAATAATCTTTTTGAGTTCTTCAACAGTTTTATCAGTGTGTTCCTTGGCTTTTTCTGCATTTATCCTAATTTCATTCGTGATATCTTTAAGCATTTTGTAAATTAGTTTTTTATATTCTGTATCTGATAATTCCAGGATTGTATCTTCATTTGGGAAAGATTTTGATTCTTTTGTTTGGGGGGTTGGAGAAGCTGTCATGGTCTGTTTCTTTATGTGGTTTGATATGGACTGCTGTCTCCGAGCCATCACTGGGAAACTAGATTTTCCAAGTAGTCAGCTGGTGCGTTGGCTCCTAGTTCTGAAAACAGTCGCTGTCTGCCCGTATTTGTTCGTCCTCCGTCTCTAAGTCTGTGCTTGTTGTTCAGAGTTCATAGATTGTTATGTATGTGATCGATTCCCTTGTTTTTCCGAGTCTTTGTTGCAAGAGGGATCCGCGGGAGCGTCCACCTAGTCCGCCATCTTGGCCCCCCCCCCTTTTTCCATCTTTTTAAAGAATGTTATTGGTGTATGGATCAGTATTGCATTGTATTTGTAGATTGCTTTGGGTAGAATTGTCATTTTCACAATGTTGAGTCTACCTATCCGTGAGCATGGTATGTTTTTCCATTTACATAGATCTCTTTTAGTTTCTTGCAGTAGTGTTTTGTAGTTTTCTTTACATAGGTCTTTTACATCCCTGGTAAGATTTATTCCCAAGTATTTTATTTTTTTAGGGACTATTATAAATAGTATTATTTTCCTGATTTCGTTTTCATCGTCCTCCTTATTGGTGTATAGGAATCCCACTGATTTTTGTGTGTTTATCTCAGATCCTGCTAATCTGCTGAAACTTTCTATTAGTTCTAGTAGTTTTCTCACGGAGTCTTTCGGATTTTCTTAGTATCACATCATCCACAAATAGGGACAGTTTAACTTCTTCATTACCAATTTGGATACCGTTTATTTCTGTTTCTTGCCTTATCGCTCTAGCTAAGACTTCCAACACAATGTTAAATAGGAGTGGTGATAAAGGGCATCCTTGTCTTGTTCCTGTTCTCAAGGGGAGTGTTTTTAGCCTCTCTCCATTGAGAACAATGTTGGCTGTTGGTTTTGCATAGATGCCCTTTATTATGTTGAGAAATTTCCCTTCTGTGCCTATTTTATTGAGAGTTTTTATCAGGAATGGGTGTTGGGTTTTGTTGAATGCCTTTTCTTTGCTGATTGAGATGGTCATGTAATTCTTTTCTTTCCCTTTATTTACATGATGGGTTATGTTGATTTATTTTCTAATGTTGAACCATCCTTGCTTACCTGATATGAATCCTACTTGGTCATGGTGTATTATTTTTTTGGTATGGTCCTGAATTCTATTGGGTAGAGTTTTGTTGAGAATTTTTTGCATCTATATTCATTAGAGATATTGGTCTGTAATTTTCTTTTTTTGTGGTAATCACCTATTTTCTGCCAATATTCTCAAGTCTCTGTTTTTATGAAAGAACCTCCTAAGAATTTCCTAGTCTTTAACCAATTTCCAAATTCCTCTCATCCATCCCTGTACCCAGCACACTAAGCTCTTTCAGAGACTGTCATACAATTTTGTGGATGATGTCCAACATCAATGAGTCTCGATCAAGAACACATTAAAATATCGTTATCATTTTTGGTCAGATCTTTACCTTATTCTCTTTAAAAAAAAAAAAAAAAAAAACCCAAGACTTCATCACTCTCTGCAACCAGTCTTTCAGTCTTCAACTCTCTTTTTCAGAAGGCTTGCCACCCAATTAATCAAGAAAATTGAAAGCATCAGCATGAACTACCAACATGAACTAGATGCAACTATGTTTCATTTATCTTTCTTTTAAGACCAACTCTCCGTCTATGTTCTTAGTCCCACTCCCTTTTCCCTTCCTTGGTTCTTTGCTTCATTCTTCTTATAGCCTCATGATCCTTCTCTCTATTATTTACCTTCCCTCATGTCTCTCTCAGCACCTTATGTCATTTCTTGATCCAGAGTCCCTCCCTTGCTGACATTCCATATCTCCTCCTTCTCAGTCAATTTTCTTGAAAAAGTACTATTCTTACTTTCTCCCTGTTTTTCCTTCTATTTATTTTTCCGGTCTCTTCACTCTATTTTCAGCTGTCTCTACTTCTCTGAAACTGATCTGGGCAAAGTCATGAGAAAATAGACCATCTATTTTGTTAAACCTAATGATCACAGTTCCTATCTTCTATCATTTATATGAGGGATGGATGAGTGGCGAAGAATTCTGTTTTGACAATGTTTGAGATCATTATTGACAAGCCGGTGGAGGCATCAGTTAGGAATTTGAAATAGTCCAGTTTAGAATTCAAGGAAAAGCTCAATACAGAAGGTATATATTTAAAAGTTACTGCATATGACTTGTATTTAAAGCTGGGTGACAGGATGAGATCTACTAGGGATTTCGTGTTGATATAAAGGGAGAGGAAATGGAGCACTGGTTTACTCCAAGGTTTAGTGTCAAGAAGAGGATGAGGAGCTAGCAAAGGTGACTGAAAAGAGAAACCAGAGTAGTATAATACCACAGAAGTGAAGATTAAAAAAGAAAAAGTGTTTTAAGAAGGAGGGAATGAATAACAGGTCTAATGATGTTCTGAGTAAAATAAGATTAGTGATGAGAACATTTGATTTGGACAACTTGAAAGTCATTTGTAACCTACACAGGGACTGTCTCATCAAAATGGATGAGGACACGTACCTTATTAGAGGAGCTGAGGAGGCAAAGTGAGAGGAAATGGAGTCGGTAGTACTAGACGATACTTTCAAGAATTTTTATAATCAGAAGTAGCAGAGAAATGAAGTGGTAGCTAGAAAAGGAAATGAAGTCAAGGGAGAATTTATGTGTTTTGTTTGGTTGTGTTTTTAAGATAGATAAAGCTATACAATATTGGTTCCGTATTTCTGTTAAGGCACCACTATCAACTCCATCCCTTAAAATTGGAACATGGAAACTTTTCTAGACTCCTCTGTCTCTCATGTCATTAATATTCTTTTTTCACAAACTGCTAAATTTGCCTCTGATTTCTTGTATTCAGCTCCTCTTTTCCATCTCTATTACTGTCTTAAGCTAGGGTCTCTAGAGAAGGGAAACAAGTTAAGCATACATACACACACACTCACACACACACACACACAGATTTATCTCAAGAAAATGGGTCATGTGGTTATAGAGATTGGGAATTCCCTTGTCTGTGGGTCAGGCATTAGGCTGGAGGCTTCTCCTGAGTCATGTAGCTGCAAAGGGTGACAAACCCAAGATCAGCAGGTCAGAAGGCAGGTTGCTGAATTACAGGCTGAGGGGACTGATGAGAACAAGATCAGCAGGTGAGATGGTAGGCTGCTAGCTCACAGGCCACAGGAGCTGACAAATCTCAAGAAATGGAGGTAAGATGATAATGAACCAAATGCAGGATCCAGAGAGAGAAAAGCCAGAGAACTTTGCCATACCTTTCGTATATATTGGATAGAGGCCACAGCCCTGAGGAAACTCTCCTTACAACTGATTGATCACATCATGGAAGTGATTACATTATATCACAAAATGAAGGATAACTACATCATTTCATAACTGCCAAACTACATCATTACATAACTCCCAAATCACTGAGAATCATGGTCCAGCCAAATTGACACACAACCTTTACCATGACAATCACCATGGTTTTAGCTTGGGTATTTACTGCTCCCTTTTCCCAATCTTACATCCTTCAAGTCCTTTCTCTAAATTGCAACCTGAGTCAATCAGATAAAACACAAATACAACTATTTCAATACCTTGAGTAAAATGGCTATTTCCCACTGAGTAAATTATTTAGTTCAAGCATTGTGATTTGGAATAAAAAACCTAATCAACTTCCCTAACTTTGTCTCATCTCACTTCTTGTTTTAATATTCATTAATGCTATGGAATATTAAACAACTGTACTTGTTTTTTACTAAATACTCATACTATTTTAAGCTGAGTTATTTCTCTGGTTGACTTTCCCCTTCTTTACCAAATAATTCTTACTTATTCTTTAAGATTTAAATTCGTATTTCACATTTCAATAAAGGACATGGCAGATTTCTTAACGCATAAGATTAGGATAAGCTCACCTCTTTGCGTATGCCCACAGCCCTTTGAATATGTGTTTGTGTGCTCGTGCACATGTATTTTTTATTTAATCAAAATTATCTGCTTAAGCATTTGTCTCCGTCACTAGTATGAGATTTTTCAAGAAAGGGTCCATCTATTATTCATTTCAGTTGTTCCTGATCATACCTGGTACCTTAGAGGCACTGAGTATGTGGTTCTTAATCTGAACACTAGTCCACTATGCAGATCTGATGCTCAGTGATACTCAGGCATTTCAACTATCCTTTCCCAAAAGGAATTTACGTAAAGAAGATAAAGGGCAATTTATTATGGCAAAAATCCATAGTTTGGAAACAGAGGGATTTGTCTTCAAATTCCAGGACAGCTATTAATTGACCGTCCTATAAGTCACCCCTGGTCTCTGAGCCAGGGTTTTCTCAATTATAAAAAGGTGATAATAATATCTATTTTTCTGATATGACTAATACCTACAAGTATTTTGAGAAATGAAACAGATAATGTTTTTAGAGCTATAAAAACACGTAGGACAATGCCTGCAAATAATAAACCTAAACCCACTGTTGTGGAGTTGATTATGACTCAGAACTGCCCTATAGGTTTTCCAAGGCTATAAATCTTTATTGAAGCAGATTTGCACATCTTTCTCCCTCGAGCCACTGGTGGCTTTGAACTACTGACCTTTCAGTTAGCAGTCAATTGCTTTAACCACTGCACCACCAGGGCTCCTTTGACAAACAATAAGTGGTCCATAAATGGTGACCTCCCTTCCATCTGTAAATTTCATGTGCATTCATTTCCTGAATACTTACTAAACACGAGCTCTGATTCAGACACCAGCCTAGGCTTTAGAATCCAACAATAAGCAGGACAAATGTGATTCTTATTCTCCCAAAACTTATATACTGTAATAAAGCATTGTACTACAGGGTCGATATGAGAAGGGATGGACTCAACAGCAATGGGTTGCTAAAGCCTTGGGAAGACCTAGGCTTAACAAACAATTACACAATTTATTATTTAACTACAATTGTGAAAAGTTTGGCCAAGAAGCACAATGTGCTATGAAAGCACCAAACTTGCCACTCTGCTTCCGTCACCTCCTTCATCACCTCCCTTTGTTACTACCATTCATTTAGGCACTTGCTTAAAAATATTACTCTTTTTTTATTATTCAGAAATAATCTATCAGTGATCAAATATTAATAAAGTAGCCCTTAAGACAAAGAACTGGCTTATGTACCATAACCAAAAAAAAAAAAAACCTATTGCCGTCAAGTCGATTCCAAATCATAGCTACCCTAAAGGACAATATAGAACTGTCCCGTACAGTTTCCAAGGAGCATCTGGTGGATTCGAACTGCTGATATTTTTTAGCAGCCATGGCTCTTAACCACTATGCCATCAGGGTTTCCAGTGGATGGTACCATGGGGGATGCTAAAACGTATACCTTAGCCTCTGCCCTCATGGAGCTCAGTAGTGGTAACTAACTAATACTAAAAATGAGTAAATAAATGCCCTAGGAATTGAAAGGCCAAGATTCCCAGATGTGGAAGGCTAGAATATGAAGATGACATCTGAATTGGATCTTTCAAAATGGATAGAAGTTTGAAAACAGACTCTCATTCCAATACACAACCATTACCAGTTAAGTATGTGTTTTTAATCTCTCAAAGCCTTCTCTCCTACCCAACAGCCACTATTTTAATTTAACCCAGAAAACCCAGTGCCATTTTAATTTAGGCCCTTATTATTTCCTTCCTAGATTATTGAAAAGAGCTTCTCAAAGCCTTTCTCCTCCGATTCCTTTCCTCTCTGTTTCTAGGATGATCTTTGCAAAAACATAAACTGATCCTGTCACCTCCCTGCATTCCATATTTCAGGGGCTTTTTAGGTTTTCAAATAAAGTCCAACATGCTCAGCTTGGCGTTTGAGCTCTGTGTGATCCCCCTGCATGCTAAAGTTGAGCCGTAGCAAACAATGTACAACTCCCAATTGGTTCATACTCTCAAATCTCTCTACTTTCTCCATTCTATTTTTTTTAACTCCTGCTATACTTTTGAGCTTATATTTTTTGCACCTTTTTCAGAAAGCCTAGTTTAATTCTCTTCTAATTTCTAATAGGAATATTCACCTACTCCCATAGAACACTGCACCTACCTCTATTTTAGCGGCTATGTGACCTCTTGGAAGTCAAGGACTATGCTTCTTGTCTTTGTTTCTCCAATACCTAACAAACTTCCTGGTACCACAAAACACAAATTTTGTGCATGAATGAATATGTAAATTCCTGAAGTAGTGGGGGTGTTCTAAGTCATAGTATTAAACTGAGTAAAAGGCTAAAAAAAGAAAGTATGACGTATTTAGTGGAAATGAAATTAGTCTAATTGGCCCTGAACAGAAACTTTGGTGGAGAAGAGCTATAGATAATAAGACTAGAAAGACTATGAAGTAGGGCTATTTAACAAAACTTTCTGTGACGATAGAAATATTCTATGTTTGCAATGTCCAATATGGTACCCATTAGCTGGGTGGTACAAATGGTTAAGCCCTCAACTATTAACCAAAAGATTGGCAGTTCAAACTCACCCAGAGGTGCCTTGGAAGACAGGCCTGGCAATCTACTTTCAGAAAGTCATGGCCTTGAAAATCACACAAGGGATCACCATGTGTTGGAATTGACTTGATGACAACTAACAACAACAAGCCACATAGGCACTTGCTATGGGGGAATTAATTTTAATTTAAATTAATTTCATTTTAAATTCAAATTGCCAGTTGTGGTGGCTAACATATTGGATAGCACAAAAAAGAAAAGTTTTTAGAATGCTCTGGATGCCAGAGTAATGAGACAATACTTTCTATAGGCAATCCAAAAAAACTGAAGAGTTCCAAGCAGAAAATTGACAATCCAATGAGTGTATTAATGAGGTATAAAAGCTAAATATTAATAAGCAATATTTTAAAGGTATGAAAATCATATACTGTTAGTAATTGGTATTTTGGTTTATTTCTTTTAGAAATTTTATTTTGTCTCACTTTGTGTAATGAGGTGAAGATAATGGTCAATAATTTTTTAATCTAACTTGCTAATGTAAAATGCTAAATGTAATTTTTAGTAAATATTACTAGTGGGATTGAAAAAAGCTTGACTATCAATTATTTCTGTGTTATCTAATTAATTGGGTAATAAAATGCACAATTTGTAATTTTGAAAATGTTTTGGTTTTTCATTATATATATTTCATGTAATAGACAAATAATATGTTCAGCTGTTTGAATTGTGTCCTGAAAATTTTTTAATATTATACAGTTATCTAACAATGGCTTAGACAGAAGGTGACCACATACAACAGTTCCCTGGTGACAGTTCCTGTTGTAAATCAGTTGGCACCTGTTGGCAGGTTTTCCACATCTCCTTTGAGATTCAAGAGTCTAGGATTGGACAATAAATTTCATGGTCACTGTGTATTTCTATCACAAACTACAATATACTTAAAAATAAAATAAAAAAACATGACTACATGAGAGTGAGAGTAACATCTCCCCATACACTTCTCCTATTTGTTTCTTTTTTTGTCAGCAAAAGCATGATCAGAGAGAATAAGATTTTCAATAAGGTAAAAGAAGTTCAGAGACTAAGAGTGTCTTAGGGTTCCCTAGAGAAACAGGATCAATAAGATATTGTGTACAGACAGACACAGAGATAGAAATAGAGAGATTGGGTATATAATATATAATTATATATATTGTGTGTTTATAGTTTTCCTGGACATTAAATACATTTGGACAGAAAATCTTAAATTATTATTTTTTATTTGTAATATGACTTTATAATCCTGGGGGGAAATAACTTCAAACATAGCAAAGATCTCTGGATACCTATATGTTATAATTCTTACTGTTGTTCTTTTCACTGTTATTACTCTTATTTCCTGTCCTACTACCCATCTGAGTAGGTTGAACAATCCTGGGTGAAACTAGGTCAGCAAGAACACTTCCAGCATTAGGAAGCTCAGGGGGCTCCAGTCCCAGCCAGGTCTCACAGGACACTAAGAAATCAGGTTTCTCCTTTTTCTCAGATTTCTCTCCTTCTCCTGGCATGTAGCAGAACAGGACAGGTATACAACTACACCTGACCGGATTCAAGAAGGGAAGCAGTGTGTATGTGCAGCCATCCAACAGTTCTTAATTAGGTATTCCTGCATTTATATATTTAGACGACGGTCCGCAAAGTGCTTCCTATTTTGACACCAAAATCATGCTTGCTCACCCACACATTTCAAATTACACTCTTCACTATAGTACAGGGTGAGGCTAGGTGTCCTATATCACCTTATTTAGATAATAGTTCTGTCACAGAAGCCATGCTAATTAAAGATAATGTTTAGAAAACAATGTTTCATAGAAGTGTTTCTAAAAAAAGTAAGTATTATTATTCTCTAATTGGTATAGAGATGAACTATATTGGGAAAATGTGAACAAAGACATATGTAAACAAAATACGAAAGAAAGGCAAATAAATTCAAGAGAGCAACCATTTTAGATTTTAAGAGAATTAATGGATTTGGCTGGAAAAGGACTCCAGATCTCTCTAAAAATCTACTAAGTTCTGCTGGAAGTTAAACACATTTGGCAGAGAGTCTTTTTTTTTTTTAATATTTGTAATGTAACTTAATAACCCTCTGGAGGAAAACAACTTTAAGCATTTAAACAAAGATCTCAGGATAAAATTTAAAGCAATGGGTGAGAGAAAGGCAGAGATGTAAGCATATACACTGTGAGACTGAAGTCAGAAGACTCTTGCCTGGAATGTACCTTGAATGTACCAGCAGGAGACCAGAAGCTAAGAAGGAAGGAAACTTTAGGTAGAGGGCTTTCTAATGACAATTAGGCATCAAAAGAAAATCTCAGGCTTCTGAGAAAGAAAACACCAGGGTCTAAATGATGATTTAAGAATCGGTTTTTCACTGCTGTATGCAGAATGAGTTGCACATGGTGAGAGGTCTCAGAAAAGTAATAATTAAATTGAATCTAGATAAAAGAAGCAGTAGTTAGGACATAACAGGGATGAGCTGAAATATAATGATGTAACCTTCTTATTTGTTCTTTGGAAGAGAGGTGAAAACCATTCATGTTATTTTCAGATAACACAAAATTTGGATATGTTAACCACAATGGGAGTAGAAAAACAATGCAGTTTGATTCCTATATAATAAGCACATGAACCAACAGATTAATTAGATTCAATATGGAAATTCACCTACAAAACATTAATTTTACTTAATTAAAATAATTAAGCAGAGTAAATGAAACAATGTGTTGATAAAATACATTATTTGCTTTTTGCCCTTCCATGCCATCATATATACGTACCAAAAAAAAAAAAAAACCTGTTGCCATTGAGTCAATTCCTACTCGTAGGAGCCCTGTAGAACATATACATGTACATAGCCAGTAGGTTTTTATATTGAATCACATAATGTTGTTGTTGTTGTTGTTACCTATGTCAAGTCAGCCACTGACTGCTGGTGACCCATGCACAGGGGAACAAAACACTGCTTTGTCCTGCAATATTCCCACGACGGCTTGCAGATCAGACAGCTGTGATCCACAGGGATTTTATTGGCTGATTTTCAGCAGATTGCCAAGTCTTTCTTCCTGGTTTGTCTTAGTTTGGAAACAGTGCTGAAACCTGTTCAGCATCATAGCAACACGCAAGCCTCCAGTGACAGTCACGTGGCATCTGCACATGAGGTATACTGGCTGGGAATGAAACTCGGGTCTCCCATATGGAAAGCAAGAATTCTACCACTAAACTACTGGTGTCCCCTGAACCACCAGTGTCTCTTCCTTTCAACTTGGGAAGATGTTTAAACTTTTGCTAATTTAAGATAGTGATTTTCATCAGTCTAAAAGGAAATGTGTTTTAAACTTAATACAGCTATTGTGTCTAATGAGCCAGCCTCATACCATTGCCTTTGCATTGATTCCAACTCATAGCGACCCTACAGGACAGAGTAGATCTGTCCCAAACGGTTTCCATGGAGCAGCTGGTGGATTTGAACTGCTGACCTTTTGGTTAGCAGTGGTAGCTCACCGTAGTTCTTAACCAATGCATCACCAGGTTCCCCCAGCCTCATATAGAACAGGCCAAAACAACAGGACTTGGGGGCAAATGTTGCTGTTGTTTGTGTCAAGAACTGAAAGACAGGACATTAAGGAAGGAAATAAAATGCTGCAAAGGGAAAATGGGGAATTTCCCAGGAGAGTAGAACCATGATATTTTGCCAACAATCCAGATATCAGAGAGAATATTTACTTCTGTGTATGCAACTCCAAGCAGAAAACAGAAACATGGAAAGTAGCGTACAAATTAGGATGTACTTTTTTGGAGCTAGGAATACTGAGTGATGGAGGCCAGAAACAAACAGCATCAGCACCTAAAATTTACACCTCGTCCCCCAGTCATAAAATGGCTCATGCCTTGTATTTAAACTACAAAGTTTCATTCTGCCTTTCTTACTCTGTGAATATCCAGTTGTCTTTTATTAAACCAGACATTAAAGAAATTTGCAAACATGTGAAACGATGGCACTCACCTGATTATTTTATTTTGTTTTGGAAAATACAGCTATTTTTCATAAAAATGTTATTTATATCAGCGTGCAATGGGTTTGTTATTGCTATTTTTAAATGAATTAATATTTTAATTGTGTTTTAATTTCTAATACATAAAATATCTGTAAATATAACCCATATAAACAAAAACACTTTGGTGTTCTCAATAATTTTTAAGGAGGTAAATGGATCCTGAGACTAAAAAAAAGAGAGATCTGCTCTTCTAAGCCATTGTCAGTGCCCTCTCACTTTCTAATACCTAAGATGGCAAAAAGTTTAATTCAACCCCACCCCACCCACAGTAACCACCAAAGCTTAGGAGCTATGGCTTTTAAGAATCCTTTGTTTTCTGTTTATTTCTTATTCACAACAGCTTTTAGAACCTGTATCATATCTAGTAAGTACACAATACCAGCTGAACAAATAAATTGGATAATTTAACACTTCTCTCCCACAGATTCAACTATACCATAGAAAGCAGCCTGGCTAGTAGACACAAGCTCAGCAATATGTTCCTGAAAAAGCAGGGACAATAAAGCCTCAATCTGTGGTCACATATCACAGGATTGTTTTAGATGATGAATATGGCTTACTCATTTCTGCAACAAATATTTATAAAGCATCTTCTGAGTATAACACACTATGTCAGACACTGGGAGTCAGAACTGAATATGATCTACGTAGCTCTTGCCCTCTTGGAGCTAATATTTTGGAGAGATAGCTATTAGTCAACTAAATGTACAATTAATGATTGATGTATAATTATATTTGTAATTAGTGTTACAAACGAGACCTATAAGATTGTATAAGAACCTACAAGGCATACATAAGTGAGCTTATTGTCAAACACCTGCCTCTGTATGACAAAAATGGGTTTAGCCTAGCCTGTTCCTGTTTAGAATAAGGAGGAGTGTGGCATGGCATTGACTTGTGCTCAATCTGCATAGCACAAATCAAACTTGTACACATCTAATTATTGCTTTAATAATGATTTGGCCAATGACTGTTTTCTTTACTAGTCTCTAGGCTCCATGAGAGTAGTGACCGTTCCTGGTTTTTCTAGCCGAACCCCTTGAACTCAGCAAAATACGTGGCACATAGTGCCATATGGTTGGTGCTGAATAAAAATTTATTGAGAATATGAATAAACACTTCCCTATTTGTGAGGCTTACTAGAGATTCCTATGAGATCCACATATAAATTGAGTTTTTTTAAATATATAAAACAGATTAAAAACAAGTAGCAAAGGTTAAGGATTTTTAAACTACAATTAATTTATTAAGCCCTAGGGTCAACACATTAATGGGACAAGATATACTCATTCAAAAAATTTTTTCCTCTCCTAAAGTGCTTACCATTTGTCAGTGAGCAAAAGAAGAAAAGGTTCCCGAAGCCATGAAGCTTACATTCTAGCAAAGATATCCACAGATTAACTGAATTTATGGCCATAGGCCATTAAAGTTGTAATATATTCAAAAAATATCAAGAAAAACTAAGCGTAGATGATATCTGATTAAAGGAATAAAGTACTTAACTAAGACATTAAGATAAAAGAAGAAAATATTTACAGATTGGCTGAGAGAGAAACTTGGATAGCTACAAATACTTGGAAGTAGAAACATCACAGTGGGCAAGCAATCACAAGGTGGTATCATCCCAGAAACAAGGCTAGGAAAAAAGTTGAATAGCACATAAGTGAAATATTGCATAAATTTAAGAAATTTTTAAAATTTATTAAGTATTAAGAGTCTGACAAATTGCTGTCTAGTAAATCTAACATAAGAGACATGTAAATGCATATCTTTCCCCAAACTAAAATGCAGGAAACCACACTGTGCTAGCAGAAGAATATGAAGGATGGTCTATTGTTACCCATTTCTATTTCTAGCTTCTGTGAATAGATTTAACATGAAGTAGGTATAGGTGGAAATACTAAGAGGATTAAAGACAACATAGCTGTTTCCAGAAGCAAACAACTTGAAGAGTTACTCCATTATTTACTGGAATTGATCATTTTTCCCAATTACTCACATATTTAACATTCAAGGCAAAACATTCCATTTCCCTGAATAAGACATATTAAATAAAAGATTTCTTTTAATCGTTCATTAACTAATGCTCAAAAGTGTTCTCCTATGTTTGAAGAGAAAAATAATGTCCTTGATTTTATGTCATTTTGCTGCGACATCACCAGTAGTTTGAATACAGACTCTAATTAAAGATATACTATCATACATTTAGAATCATAACCCCGTTGAAGAATAGTATAAAGCTGACTAATATTTTGGAAAACTGAAGAAAAAAGTTACTCTTTCAACAACATGGTCTTATATTAAAACTGGCTTGAAGGTAATATGAAGGTATAGGTATGTAGATAAAATATATACACACATACACATATGAAGATACAGACATATGCCTACATGCAGACACACACATATACATATTCTGTGTTTATATAAAATAAACAAATAGTGAGGTAAGACCTCATTCAAATAGTACTTTATAGTCTCCAAATCCTCAACATGACCATTGACAATTAAGGTTTAAATCAAAGTGTGGCCTAACAAAATATCATCATGGAACCTATGTATTGCCATTAATTAACAATGTGAAAAAGCCGAGCTGATGTCCCTACTGTTTTTTCTCTGATGAGATGATTCCAAACCAAGAAGTCAGTAAATAAGACAAGGGTCTCAATGTCAGGTCAATCTAGAAAAATTTAGCTAAAAATGTGAAAGTTGCAGACTAGGGAGAAAAGTTTGCGGAGGGCCTGGCTCCTGCATGGTACCGACTGAATCAGGGTGTCTAGGTATCATGGCAAACTCTTGTTTGCTCCAAGCTGAATCTGACTTCACAGGTTGAACATGAAGTAAAAATCTCTAAGAATGATGACACTGGTAGCTTCATGGTTGTGAGTGGTCTGTCTGTCCAGATTCCTGCCATGACTTGAGGAAAGGGATTTAGCTCTTGGGGGTATGAATTCAAAACGATCACTCAGGAAAATCTGTCTTTTTACCAAATTGGATAGAATTCTGATTCTGGGTTACAAGTCTAATGGACAAATGAGTGTTCGGTCTAGAAGCCAAAACCAAACCCCATTATACAAAATGAGTAAACGCAGTAGACGTTCATGGTGAAAGCTGTAATTTGATAGGCGATGGGCATTTAGGATTTACTCCTGAGGCCCTAAATAGAAGGCTTTAACATAGCACAGAAAACCCAAGATCTCTTCTGCTGTTATGTTTGGGATGTCTAATAGACCACCAGGTCTGTAAGATTGCCTGAAGGACTGACTCTAGTTAAAGATATGAGTTAAACTTTATGAATATCTACATTTTTATGGCCACAAAACTACGTTCTTGATTATTTTGAAGTAAAGAAACAAGAAACTAGTAAATACCAAATGAAGAATTTTCTTTTGGCAAACAAATAGCCAAAGCAGAAAGAACTAAAGAAAATCTGAAGACACAACTCGATGCAAATGATGCTATAAATAGGAAAAATGCAAACAGGCAGGAAAAGAAGAATTAGATGACGATAAAACCATGAACAAAGAAGAAACCAGTGAAACAGGATTTATTAAAATGGCAAAAGAGATCATGGGATAAAAACAGAGCTTGATGATGACACTGTGAGATAGAAGTGAAGAACAGACAGAAAATGGGACAAGGGAGAAAAGAAAAGAATGAGAGAGAAGTAGGCTGAGAAACCATCCAAATCAAATTGGGTTGGTAAATTCTACCTGACTCCCTGTGTGAGAAAGAATTAGAGAACTGAACAAAACTCTGCTTTTGAAAGCTTTCGTGCGTGTGTATTTTTCCTTGCTGAATACAAATGGTCGATACATTTAAGCCAGAAGTCTATCCACGATAGTAACACGACAGATAAATGCTCAAGTAAAAAACTGATATCACAATAAGGGTTATGTTCAAAATACCTAAGTTTTGCTTAGACACTGTCAACAATTTGATCATTAAACTGATGCCCTGGTTAGACTCTTTTATTGTTCTTCTAAAACTGGGTTACTCAGTGGTATTTAATGTGCCGGTGCGGCCCTAAGCTTTACTGTCTTTACCGGAGGTATCAGTTTGTGCGTATGTGTGCAATGGTAAGTAATTTAAAACAGTATTATTATGTGAAAAAAATATATAAAAAAAGATTGTTTATATAACGAATTTTATATGGATTTTTTAAAATAATTTTTATTGAGCTTTAAGTGAACGTTTACAAATCAAGTCAGTCTGTCACATACAAGCTTATATACACCTTACTCCACACTTCCACTTACTCTCGCCCTAATGAGTCAGCCCTTCCAGTCTCTCCTTTAGTGACAATTTTGCCAGTCTCTAACCCTCTCTACCCTCCCATCTCCCCTCCGGACAGGAGATGCCAACACAGTCTCAAGTGTCCACCTGATACAAGTAGCTCACTCTTCATCAGCATCTCTCTCTAACCCATTGTCCAGTCCCTTCCATGTCTGATGAGTTGTCTTCGGGAATGGTTCCTGTCCTGGGCCAACAGAAGGTTTGGGGACCATGACTGCCGGGATTCCTATATTCTCAGTCAGACCATTAAGTCTGGTCTTTTTATGAGAATTTGGGGTCTACATCCCACTGATCTCCTGCTCCCTCAGGGGTTCTCTGTTGTGCTCCCTGTCAGGGCACTCACTGGTTGTGGCCAGGCACCATCTAGTTCTTCTGGTCTCAGGATGATGTAAGTCTCTGATTCATGTGGCCTTTTCTGTCTCTTGGGCTCATAGTTATAGTGTGGCCTTGGTATTCTTCATTCTCATTTGATCCAGGTGGGTTGAGACCAATTGATGCATCTTAGATGGCTGCTTGTTAGCATTTAAGACCACAGACGCCACATTTCAAAGTGGGATGCAGAATGTTTTCATAATAGAATTATTTTGCCAATTGACTTAGAAGTCCCCTTAAGCCATGGTCCCCAAACCCCCGCCCTTGCTCCGCTGACCTTTGAAGCATTCAGTTTATCCCGGAAACTTCTTTGCTTTTTGTCCAGTCCAGTTGAGCTGACTTTCCGTGTATTGAGTATTGTCCTTCCCTTCACCTAAAGTAGTTCTTATTTACTAACTAATCAGTAAATAACCCTCTCCCACCCTCCCTTCCTCCCCTCCCTCGTAACCACAAAATATGTGTTCTTCTCAGAACCATATTTTTACACAAATAGCATGTGCCTTCTACATTTGTTTGCCAACTGCTCCCTCCCTCTGTGTGGTCCGCGTAGCTCTCTTAAGAAAATACCTCATCGTGGAGGGGAGGGAGTGGTTGACAAACAAACTTAGATGGCACACATTATTTTCTTAAAAATCTGGTGATCAGACAATACTTATCAAATCAAACATCAACTGTTGACGTACTCTAAAAGATGTGAAAATCTACATTGGGTCTGTAACTGAATGTGAAAAAAAGAAGCAAATCCACTGCCGTAGAGTCAATTCCAACTCATAATGACCCTCTAGGACAGAGTAGAACTGCCCCATAGAGTGTTCTAGGCTGTAACCTTTATGGGAGCAGATTGCCACACCTTTCTCTTGTACAGCTGCTGAGTGGTTTTGAACAGCCAATCTTTAGAATGGCAGGTGATCACTTAATCATTGCACCACTATGGCTCCTTACAGAATTGTACAAAATAGTATTATTTCCTTAATTTTATCTTTTATAATGTGGATACCAAAAACCAAAACCAAACCCATTGCCATAGAGTCAATTCAAGCTGATAGCAGCCCTATAGGATGGATTAGAACTGCCCCATAGAGTTTTCAAAGAGCACCTGGTAGATTCGAACTGCCTACCTTTTGGTTAGCAGCCACAGCTCTTAACCACTACACCACCAGGGCTTCCATAATGTGGATAGGCATTAAATATTTAAAAGCTGAAAATAAATTCAAAACTTCTTCCTATCTAAACTTTTATTTTGTTTTGTTTGTTTTTAATCTTTCTTTTTTTTTTTTTTTCACCAAGTCATCCAGTAGTGCTGATGATTGGTAACAAAATTTACTGGTTTTAATTCTACCTTCTTTTGTCCACCTCCCACTCACTCCATGAAAATCCTCCCGCAGAGATCAAAATATCTCTGTTGCCAAAGAACAAGAAAAACAAGAGTAGGGACAACATTCACTGCTCCTGTGGAAAGATGAAAGTCTCCAGTGTGCCTGGGGGAGAATGCCCCATGTTGGTTGGTGCTGTTTTGGCTGTTGATGATGTTTGCAGCATGGTACATATGGCTCAAAGAGCCCTGGTGGCACAATAGTTAAGTGCTCTGCAGCTAATCAAAAGGTTGGCGGTTCAAACCCACCCAGAGGCTTTGTGGGAAAAAGACCTGGCTATCTGCTCCCACACGGCAACAGGTTTCAGCAACGGGATCTGCTCCCACAAGGTTTTAAAGGCTAGAAAACCTTATGTGGCAGTTCTACTCTGTAGTACATGTTGTAACCATGAGTCAAAATCGACTCATTGACAGCTAACAACAACACGTATGGCTTAGACATCTCTTATTATATCAAGTTTCTTTCTATCTAGACAAGAAAGGAAACTTATTAAGGAAACAAGTTAAATCTTCTGAAAGGGATGACTTTTAAGATTCTCATTTGATTCGGATATAAATACAGCTTGTGAAGATTTGTGGGTGATAATACTTGGGAACAAATTAGGAGTATAAATTATTGACTAAAAATAACCACATCATAGGGACCAATCCCACAGCGAGTGGGCATGAGTAAAACATGGTTCCTCTTGGGAATAAAGAACTTTCCAAGATGAATTGCAAGTAATAAAAGAAGAAAGCCACATTCTTAACCAATGAATAGAAATCCCTGAGGAGAAAAGTGCTCACTTGTACTTTTCTCCTTTTGTGGGACACTGATTTCTAAGATGTCTATTTTATTGTGTGAGCTACTTCTTTTCTGCTCTCAGATTTGTCTGCATGGAGAAGATTGCCATATAATTGTTCTTATTAAATCTCAATTTTACTCAATGCTCCCATATTTAACCAGTTCTTTACTCCCTATTAATGGTATATCATTTATGTTAGAAGCAATTAAGACAATATACAAAATACTCTAGCCAAAATAACAAAGAGAATTTTTCCTCCCTGCAACTCACATTCATACTGCACCTACTCCACCCCCAACCTTGACATACCCTGTCTCTCTTCCCCACTTTAATTTTTCTCCATAGTTTGCATCACTAACACACCCATGTGAAAAGCAGAATTTTAAGATGACCCTCAATGACTCATGCTATTACATAAACTGCTTACTCTTGAATATGGGCAGAACCTGTGATGTGCTTTTCACCAATAGAAACGGCAAAAATGAAGGGATAGTCATTCCCTTGATTAGGTTTTATTATATAAGACTCTTTTTTAGCAGACTAGAGCAAAAGATTCTTTTGATGGCCTTGAAGACGTAAGCCTTTTAAAAGACCAGAGGGCATGGGAGTCTCTAATAGCTGAGAGTGACCCTAGGTGAGAACCACCAAGAAAAGGGAGACCTCAGTACTATAATCTCAAGTAACTGTACTCTGTCAACAATAATGAGAACTTAGAAGAGGACCCTGAGTTCCAGTAAGGAATGCAACCTGGTTGCCCGTCTTACACAGGACCCAATAAGGCTCTGCCCAACTTTCTAACCCATGGACACTAAGATAAAATAAATGCATGTTGTAAGCTGCTAAGTGTGTAGTAATTTGTTATACAGTAACAGAAAACAAATATAGTATATTATTTATCTCTCTTTCATCTATCTGTCTATCATCTACCTATCTATTGTCTGTCCCTTACAACACACACACACACCAGTGTTTAAGCTCCATGAGAGAAGGGATTTTTTTTTTCCTAATTTTTAAACTACTGTGTCTCCAGTACCTACAAGATTACCAAGTACTTAATAGACTTTCCATAAATATATGTTAAGTGAAAGAAAATTTTGGTAAAGTTTCAAGATTTTTTTCCATGAATATATCTTATTTTAAAGCTGCTTTAAAACAAAATTCAGATAACATATTTTTAAATGAAAACCAAACGTGTTGCTATCTGGTTGATTCTGAGTCATAGTGACCCTATAGGACAAAGTAGGACTGCCCATTTGTTTTTCAAGAAGTGCCTGGTGGATTTGAACTGCTGACCTTTTGCTTAGCAGCCATAACTCTTAACCACTATGTCACCAGGGTTCAGCAACAATAATTTTTAAATGAACTATTAATATACAAATGATTGGGTTCCCTTTATTCCATGACTCTATTTTAAATTTAAATTTGAAATTTTTTTTTTTTTTTTTTAACTAAAAGGGAACATTCAGGAGACAGGGCCAAGATGGTGGAGTAGCCAGATGCTTCCAGGGGTCCTTCTTACAACAAAGACCTGAAAAAACAAGTGAGTTGATTATATGTGTCAATCTGGGAGTCCTGAACATCAAAGGCAAACTTGAGGAATCAGACTGAGTAGCAGGGGAGGGAGAGATGGTTCAGAAGCATCAAGGAACTGCCAGACCTGACCCAGCGGGAATTGGCATCCTGCAGGCTGGATAGGCTGACAGGTGCAGTGAGCCAAGCAGTGGGGTTCAGGATGCATTTCCCACATCGAGAGAGACCTAGCAGTGGAGAGTCTGCTCAACCCTCCAGAACCAGGGAGAAGCAGCCCTCAATCAGCAAAAGATAAGTACATGGATCTAACCTCTCGTGGATTAAAAAACACACCATTTGGGAAGAACCACTCTCTCTGCTCCCTCCCTGCTCCTCACCAGGTCCCAGGCCAGCTTCAGCGATTGTGAATTGCCACTTCCCCTGGGACAGAAGTAGGGCCCATTATGCTTTCTCTGCCATTCTTCTGGTCTGGGAAAGGGAACAAATTAACAAACAGGAAAAAATAATCTGCCAGCTCCCCTAAGGTGGGAACTCAGGGTAGGTACTGCTTCTTTGTCTAGGCACAGACATAAGAGGTTCACAGACTTCAAATGCCTTTCACCCCTTCATAGACCTGTGTGGGCCTATTTCAACAGCATAGGCCCTGATCAGCACAGTAAAACAGGGTATAAACCTGAAGCCTAACTTCACTGCATCAGCTATATGGTGGAGTGGTAGGTTCATAACATTCGACACTGTTGTGCCCATTATGCAGGGTCCTCATCTACCCATATCAGAGACCTGAGGACTGGTGGTTCCACCCATACCATATAGCCACCTGCAACAGGGGTCCAAGAATAAATGGTCCCTCCCAGTCTTTACAGGCAACAGCATTGGGTGCCCATAGCCTGGCTGTAAAAGCCACCCACCTACGCACTCTAGGGATTAGAGACATGCTTTCGTCCCAGACACTCAGAGGCAGCCATCAGCCCCCTGCCTTGCTCAGTGCATGACCCCCTACTGCAGCCAGATACCTATGTCTACTCCAATAACCCCTGACCATCTAGGACTCTAGGTAAGAGCCTGCACCACACACTTGGCGACTGACTATCTGGACACCAGAGCTGAATTCATACAAGAAAAGTAAACTAACTCCTGGGCTCACATGCCTAGTAAAAAATCTAACCTCCTGGTGACCAGATGCTAGAGCTTCAAAGGCACCAATAATCAAAATAGCTCACACAAGCAGCCTATTTGGGCATATCAAAACAAAATGAAACAAGAAGCTAGGTCACAGTAAGCAAATGTAAAATAAATAAATATAATAAATTGTTGATGGCTCGGAGACAACAGTCAATATCAAATCACATAAAGAGGCAGGCCATGATGGTTTCGACCAGCTCCCAAAACAAACAATCAAGAAATCTCCCAGAAGACAAGAACATCCTGGAATTACTGGAGGTAGAATACAAAAGATTTATATACAGAACTCTTCAATAGATCAGGAAGGAGATCTGGCAAAATGCAGAACAAGCCAAGGAACACACAGATAAAGCAAAAAAGGAACTTAAGAAGATTAGAGACGAGCACGATGACAAATTTAACAGGCTGCAAGAATTCATAGAGAGACTGCAAACAGAAATCCAGAAGATTAACAATAAAATTTCAGAATTAATTAACTCAGTAGAAAGTCATAGAAGCAGAATTGAGGCAATGGAAGTCAGAATTAGTAAGACTGAAGATAAAGCACTTGGCATCAATTGATCTGAGGAAAAAATCAGATAAAAGAATCTTAAGAAATGAAGAAAGCCTAAGGATTATGTGAGACACTGTCAAAAGGAATAACCTATGAGCAATTAGAGTACCAGAATGGGGGGGGGACGCATAACAGAAAATACAGAGAGAATTGTTGAAGGTTTGTGGCAGAAAACTCCCCTGATATCATGAAAGATGAGAAGATATCTATCCAAGTTGCTCACTGAACCCCACACAAGGTAGATCCCAAAAGAAAGTCACCTAGACAAATAATCAAAGATAAAGAGAGAATTTTAACAGCCACTAGGGATAAAAGAAAAGTCACCCTACAAAGGAGAGCCAATAAGACTAAGTTCAGACTACTCAGTAGAAACCATGCAGGCAAGAAGGCAACAGGATGACATATATAAAGCTTTGAGGGAAAAAAAAAAAAAATTGCCAGACAAGAATCATATATGTAGCAAAACCATCTCTTAAATATGATGGCAAAATTAAAGCATTTCCAGATAAAGAAGTTTAGGGAATTTGAAAAAACCAAACCAAAATTAAATGAAATACTAAAGGGAGTACTCTGGTCAGAAAATCAATAACATCAGATAACAACCTAAGACTAGAACACAGGACAGAGCAAACACATACCAACCCAGATAGAGGAATCACAGAAATAAATCAAAGCTAAAATGCTCAAAACTGAGATGTCATTATGTAAAAGATGACATTAAATCAAAAAAAAAAAGGGACTAAAATATGTAGTCATAGATCTTTCATATGGAGAGGAAGTCAAGGCAATGTAAACAAATAAAAGATTAGTTTAAACTTACAAAATGGGGTAAATATTAAGGTAACCACAAAGGAAACTAACAATCTTACACATCAAAATAAAAAAACAAGAAAAACATAAAGACTCAGCAAATACAAAATCAACAACAATGAAAAAGATGAAAAGAAAATACATAAAGAAAACAACTCAGCACAGAAAATTAAGTAGAACAAAGAAATTATCAACAACATAAAGAAAAGACATCAAAATGTCAGCACTAAACTCATACCTATCAATAATTAAGCTGAATGTAAATGGGCTAAATGCAGCAATAAAGAGACGGAGAGTGGAAGAATGAAAAACACAATCCATCTGTACACTACTTACAAAAGATATACCTTAGGCGTAAAGACACAAACTAAAACTCAAAAGATGCAAAAAAATAAAATATGTCAAGCAAACAACTATCAAAAAAGTGGAGGAGTGCCAATATTAATCTCTGACAAATTAGACTTTAAAGTTAACTCCACCACAAAGGATAAGGAAGGACACTATATAGTGATTAAAGGGGCAATACACCAGGAGGACATAACCATAAAAATATTTATGCACACAATAACAGGGCTCCAAAATACATAAAAAAAACTAACAGCATTGAAAAGAGAGATAGACAACTCCACAAAAATAGTAGGAGACTTCAGGACACAACTTTCAGTGAAAGAAGCTCAATAAAGACATGGACGATCTAAATGCCACAATCAACCAACCTGATCTCATAGACATATACAGCACGCTCCACCCAACAGCAGCCAAGTATACTTTCTTTTCCAACACACATGGAGCATTCTCCAGAATAGACCGCAGATTAGTCCATAAAGCATGACTTAACAGAATCCGAAGCATCGAAATATTACAAAGAATATGTTCTGACCATAAAGCTATAAAAGTAGAAATCAATAACAGAAAAAGCAAGGAAAATAAAAATCAAACACATGGAAACTTAACAACATCTTGCTCAAAAACTACTGGACTATAGAAGATATTAAAGATGGAATAAAGAAATTCACAGAATCAAATGAGAATGAACGTACATCCCACCAGAACATTTGGGATACAGCAAAAGCAGTGTTCAGAGGTCAATTTATAGCAATAAATGCACACATCCAAAAAGAAGAAAAGGCCAAAATCAAAATATTAACCCTACAACTCAAAAAAAAAAAAAAAATAGAAAGAAAGCAGCAAAAGAAGCCCTCGGGCACCAGAAGAAAACAAATAATAAAAATTAGAGCAGAATTAAATGAAATAGAAAAGTAATTGGAAGCATTAACAAGACCAAAAGCTAGTTCTTTGAAAAGATCAACAAAATTGGTAAACCATTGGCCAACTGACAAAAGAAAAAGAGGAGAGGAAGCAGATAACACAAATAAGAAATGAGATGGGCAATATCACGACAGTCTCAACTGTAATTAAAAGAATCATAACAGATTACTACAAAAAATTGTACTCTAAACAAATTATACTCTAAAAAACCTAGGGGAAATGGACAAATTTCTAGAATCACATTACCTACCTAAACTAACACAAACAGAGGTAGAACAACTAAATAAACCTATAACAAAAGAAGAGATTGAAAAGGTAATTTAAAAACTTCCAACAAATAAAGCCCTGACCCTGATGATTTCTGTGGAGAATTCTACCAAACTTTCAGAGAATAGTTAACACCACTACTACTAAAGGTATATCAGAGCATAGAAAAGGATAGAATATTCCCAAGCTCGTTCCATGAAGCCTGCATAACCCTGATATCAAAACCAGGTAAAGATACCACAAAAAAAGAAAATTACAGTCCAATATCCCTCATGACCATAGATGCAAATATCCTCAACAAAATTCTAGCCAATAGAATTCAACAACATATCAAAAAAATAATTCACCATAACCAAACAAGATTCATGCCAGGTATGCAGGGATGGTTCAATATTAGAAAAACAATGTAATTCATCACAAAAATAAAACAAAAGACAAGAACCACATGATATTATCAATTGATGCAGAAAAGGCATTTCACAAAGTCCAACAGTCATTCATGATTAAAAAAAAAAAAACTCTCAGCAAAATAGGAATAGAAGGGAAATTCCTCAACATAATAAGGGCCATTTATACAAAGCCAACAGCCAACATCATCCTAAATGGAGACAGTCTGAAACCATTCCTCTTGAGAACAGGAAGAAAACAAGGATGCCTTTTATCACCACTCTTATTCAACACTGTGCTGGATGTCCTAGCCAGAGCAATGAGGCTAGAAAAAGAAATAAAGGGCATCAAACTGGTAAGGAAGAAGAAGTAAAAGTATCCCTATTTGCAGATAATATGATCTTATACACAGAAAACCTCAAAGAATCAGCAGGAAAACTACTGGAACTAATGGAGGATTTCATCAAAGTATGAAGATACAAGATAAACATAAAAAATCAGATGGCTTTTTCTACAACAATAAAGAGAACTTCGAAGAGCAAATCATCAAATCAATACCATTTACAATAGCCCCCAAGAAGATAAAATATTTAGGAATAAATCTAATCAAAGACGTAAAAGACCTATACAAAGAAAACTACAAGACACCACTGCAAGAAACCAAAATAGACCTACCTAAGTGGCAAAATAAACCTTGACCATGGATAGGAAGACTCAACATTGTGAAAATGTCTATTCTACCCAAAACAGTCTAAAGATATAATGCAATTCAGATTCAAATTCCTGTGGTATCTTTTAATGAGATGGAGAAACAAATCACCAACTTCATATGAAAAGGGAAAAGGCCCCAGATAAGTAAAGTGTTACTGAAGAAGAAGAACAAAGTGGGAGGCCTCACACTGCCTGATTTTAGAACTGTTATACCAACGTAGTAGTCAAAACAGCCTGGTACTGATGCAACAACAGATACATAGATCAATAGAACAGAATTGAGAATCCAGATGGAAAATCACCTATGAGCAGCCGATATTTGACAAAGGCTCAAAGTCTGTTAATTGGGTGAAAGACAATCTCTAACAAATGGTGCTGGCATAACTGGATACCTACTGACAAAAAAAAAATGAACCAAGACCCATACCTTGCACCATGCACAAAAATTAACTCAGAATGGATCAAAAACCTAAATTTGAAATCTAAAATGATAAAGATCATGGAAGAAAAATAGGGACAATGCTAGGAGCCCTAATATGTGGCATAAACAAAGTACAAAACATTCCTAAAAATGCACAAACACCAGAAGAGAAACTAGGCAACTGGTAGGTCCTAAAAATCAAATATTTATGCTCAGCAAAAGACTTCATCAAAAGAGTAAAAAGACAACCTATAGATTAGCTACAATAAATCTGATCAGTGTCTAATCTCTAATATCTATAGGATACTGCAAAACCTTAACAACAAAAAGACAAATAACCCAATTAAAAAAAAGGCAAAGCACATGAACAGGCACTTCACCAAAGAAGACATTCAGGTGGCTACCAGATCCATGAGGAAATGCTCATTATCATTAGCCATTAGAGAACCACAAATCAAAACTACCATGAGATACTATCTCATCCCAACAAGGCTAGCATTAATCCAAAAAACACAAAATAATAAATGTTGGAGAGGTCATGGAAAGACTGGAACACTTATATACTGCTGGTGGGAATGTAAAATGGTACAACCACTTTGGAAACTGATTTGGCACTCCCTGAAAAAGCTAGAAATAGAAGTATCACACGATCCAGGAATCCCCCTCCTTTTGGGGGACAAGGACAATTATTGTATGAGACCACTATTATAAGGACTCAAGAAATGGTTTAAACAAAGAAGAAAATATTCTTTGATGGTCAGGAGGCTGGGGAGGGAGGGAAAGGGGTATTTACTAACTAGATAAAAATAAGAATTATCTTAGGGAAGGGAAGGACAGCACACAATACAGGGGAGGTCAGCACAGCTGGACTAAACAAAAACCTAAGAAGTTTCCTCAGTACAACCAAACAGTTGGAGGGACAGAGTAGCAGGGGAGGGGTCTGGGGACCATGGTTTCAGGGGATATCTAGGTCATTTGGCATAACAAAGTTTATTAAGAAAATATTCTGCATCCCACTTTGGTGAATGGTGTCTGGGATCTTAAAAGCTAGTGAGCAATCATCTAAGATACATCAATTGGTTCCAACCCACTTGAAGCAAAGGAGAATGAAGAACACCAAAGACACAAGGAAAACATGAGCCCAAGAGACAGAAAGGGCCACATAAACCAGAGACTCCATCGGATTGAGACCAGAAGAACTAGATAGTACCTGGCTACCGCCAATGACACCCTGACAGGGAACAGAACAGACTCTCCCTAATGGAGCAGGAGAAAAGTAGGCTGCAGAACTCAAATTCTAGTAAAAAGACCAGACTTTATGGTCTGACTGAGACTGGAGGCACCCCAGAAGACATGGCCCCTGGACTTTATGTTAGCCAAGAATGGAAACCATCCACAAAGGCAACTCTTCAGACAAAGATTAGACTGAACTATAAGACATAAAATGATACTAGTGAAGAGAGTACTTCTTAGCTCAATTAGATACATAAGACTAAATGGGCAGCTCTGTCCAGAGGTGAGATGAGAAGGCAGAAAGGGACAGGAGCTGGTTGAATGGATACAGGAAATCTGGAATAGAAAGGAGGAATGTGCTGTTACATTACAGGGAGAACAACTAGGGTCACATAACAATGCGTGTATAAATTTTTGTATGAGAAACTAACTTGAACTGTAAACTTTCACTTAAAGCACACACAAAAAAAGAAAACTATGACAAAACAAAACAAAAAAAAGTGGGACATTCAGAAATTATCTAATCATGCATTCATTTAACATATATTATACCCTTATAGTATGTGAGCGACTGTGCTGGGTGTTGGGAGAACAGAACTGAAAGACACTTCTATTCAGTCCAATGTGAGAGATAAACAAGTAACCCATAATTGTCAAACAGTTTAAGAATTCTCCTATTAATGGCATTAGCAAAGTGCTACTTAAGCAAACAGAGGCAACTGTAACAACAGCCAGCATTATCTGAGCTTTTACTAAGTGCCACGCCCTCTGCAAAGCCTATTACATTGATTTTCTTTTGTTTTCCCTGTAATCCTAGGACTAGCCATTGTTCATAGCTGCATTTTATAGCTAAAGAAAGGAAGGTTAAGCCAGTTTAAGCAACCAACTCATGGTCACATAGTAAGTGACTGAACGGATTTGAACTCTTATCTGCCTAATTCTAGAGCCCAAACACATAAATCACTAGACACGTGACTCTCAAATATGAAAGTGAAACAGCATTACCTGGAGAGTGAGTTTAAAAATATGATTCTTGGGGACCTTTCTCCAATGGATCTAAGATTAGTCTCAGAATTGTTTTTTTTAAAGCAATTATTCAATTCTTAGAGGGCCCAGGACCACAATGTAAGTAACAGGACACCAAACTATGAATTCAGTCTGCAGGAAGGGTAAAAAGGGGGTTTCCTCCTGGAGATAACATTTGATAATATATAAGCCAGGTGGAAAGAAGCCCTAGCTGCTAACCAAAAGATTGGCCTTTCTTTGGAACTCACCAGCTGCTCTGCAGGAGAAAGATGTGGCAGCCTGCTTCCGTAAAGATTTATAGCATTGGAAACCCTGTGAGACAGTTGTACTCTGTTCTACAGGGTCACTATGAGTCAGAATTGACCTGACAACAAAGGGCAAGCCAGGTAGAAAAGAAGAGGAGAAGCTGATTACATAACTTAGTATCCCAATATACAGATAGACATGTAGATTAAGGCATGAGTGGAATACTCCAGAAATTGTAAATGAAGGTGGCTGAGATATAGGGTGAGTATGATGGTGTGCAAGGGATTACTAAGATAGGTAGGAAGTGCCTGATCACCCATGTGCCATCCTAAGAAAAAATTATCACATAGTGATTAAAAGCACGTGTTCTGCTGACAAACTACCTGGATTTAGATCTAAGTGCTTCTATTTAAGAGATTTGAGAATATGAATAAGTTATTTAACTGCTCTGTGACTCAGTTCCCTTATGTGTTGTTGGGGATAATAATCCTACCTCAGAGACTTATTATTTAGATAAAATAGCATGTGTGAATTACTTGAATAGTGCCTGATACATAAGCACCAATTAAACATTAGTCATTATTTTGATCCAGACGTCAGTGTGTTGCCCCTGAGTAATTTTTATGCCAAGTCTCTCTCTGTTACCATTTTAGTGGCTGGATTCAAAGGAGGAAAATGGTTAAAGCAAGAAGACCAGTTAGAAGACTATTAAATGTGTGTCAAGTGTAGGCAATTAGGGAGAGGGAAAGGAAGCAGCATAAGAGTTGAGAAATATTTAAAAGTAAAATTTACAAAATTTTGAAACGACTGCATATGCAAGGTAAGAGAGAAAATGAGCTTGACTCCCAGATTTCTGATTTAGGCAACTGGTATCTTCACAAGTTGATTCGCCTGGCTCTCTTCTGGATATCAGGGTTGTTTGGTTGAGACAGCAGATGTTGGATTTTTTTTTTTTTTCTTTAGCTGATTGTCTAAGGAGGTTGGTAATTTCCATCATTGCTTCATCTGCCCCTGGGATAGTAATACAGCCGAGTTCACAGGTTCTTCAAGTTGCCTTGGCCTTGCTTCTGGCTATATCTTTATTTATATCAACATATTTAAAGCTTCATTAATGTCACCAGGGGAAGACTGTCAACTGGAATAAGCGTTCTAGAAAATTTGCTCTTACATCCTCTCACTTTCAGGTTCATCAAACAAGGCATATGTTTCTGTCATTGCCAAATTACTGATGTTCACCACAGAAAATGCCTTCTCATTAATTACAGGGCTGAGGCAGAAACACCTTACCACTGGAGCAGGTGAAGGTGCCCATTATGCATGTGCTAGGGATATGCCTCATACCTATCCCCCAAAGCCCAGCTTCAAAATGCCAAGCATTTGTGATCATAAAGCAAAATTCATTCGAGAATATGGGTGACTTTTGGCAAGGGTCTACACTTGAAGTACTTTTAAAGAATAGCAACTATGGCAGGATATTTTTGAAGGAGGTGAACCTCACAAATAAATACCTATTTTTAACACATATTGATAAGTAAAGAGAAGTCCTGGACTCTATATGAGACTCTAACCCTTACCCCATAATAACAACTTTCCTCAGTATATTGTTAGTTGCCCCTGAAGAATCACAGCCAGCTGGCTGCAGGTTTATATATAAAGATGAGAAATGTCAGGAGGGCAGAAAGTCAACACTATATAAGCCAATATACGCTTTAGAAAATCAATATGTGGCAAGATGATGGATGGATTTAAGGAATAAAAATTGGAGACACAGTGATCAGTTGGAAGCTTATTGCAATAGTTCAGGTAAGAAAGGATGAGGACCTGAACTGGACCTGAGATGGCAGAGATTAGTTTGGGTGTCAAAAGAGGCAATGCAAACACAGTTTATTGCTTTGTCAGAATCCACAGGTGTCATTTCACACCTTAAAATCATTAATGGTTCCCCCTTCTAAGCCTTATCTTTTGCTACACTAACCCTCTCATACCAGACTGATCTTCACCCCATTTATTTCACTTCTTACCACAAAGGACTAAACATCCCATACTGCTTCTTATGGATTCATTTAAAAATTCCATTCAACAAATAATTATTAAGTTCCTACTATGCATCATGCCAGTTCTTCCTATATCCCTGTATTCTAGTGATACCACCATTCAACAGGAATTATAAATCTGAAAACCACTTAGTCATTTTATCAATAAAAATATTATTGACCACCTACCAGATTTCAGGTTTCAGATGGTGTTCTAACTACTGGAACTGTATCAATGAATAAAACAGATAAAAATCCTCACCCACGGGAGGCTTATATTCTAGGTAGGGAGACCACAGACAATAAATAAAACAGATAAAATATGTGTTGTGCCAGATGGTGCTAAGTACTGTAGAGAACAATAAAGAGGGGAGGAGGTGATTAAGAGTGCAAGCTTGGGGGGGTAATGAAATTTTAAACAATGTGGTCAGGGAAAATCTTACTTTTACAATAGTGTTTGAACATGCCATATAGGAGATAATAAGCAAGCTGTGCAGACATCCAACGGATGAGGAAAGTGTGTATATGCAAAGCTCTGCCTTGAATACGTGCCTGGCATATTCAAGTAACAGCAAGGAAATCCAATGACTAGAGCAGAGTGAGCATGAGGGAGAGAATAGAAGATAACAGAGGAAATAAAGGGCCAGGTTGTGTAGACTATTGTAAGGATTTTAGGTTTTACTCAGGGGGAGAATTCTGAGCAGGAAAATAACACTATATGACCTATTTATTTTAACAGACTTTCACAAAACACAAAGATCAAAGCAGAGGGGTCAGTCAGGAAGCTATTGCAATAATCCTGACAAGAGCTGATATTATTCTGGACTAAGTACACAATTATACTTAAGTTGTACTAAGTAGGCAAGTGGAAAGGAATTGGTGAGATTCTGATTGTATGTCATTGACTTAATTGATTTAATTATCTGACAGGCAACTAGAAAGGGTGAGAACTCAAGGAGAGCTCGAAAGTTGAGTTATTCTTTACCGAAATGAGAAAGACATTAGGAGGAACAGTTTTCAGGGAACGATCAGGAGTTGGATATTAAACTGCTAAGTTGAGATTTCGATTAGACACCCTTGTGGAGGTATTGAGTGGACAGGCAAATATAGTCTGCTGTTAAGGAGGAAGACCCAAGCTGGATACATATGTCGAGTAGCTGGCATTTTGCTGCCAAATATGATGGCCACTAAAAACAAACAAACAAAAAAACCCGTTGCCATCGAGTCGATTCTGACTCATAGCTACTCTATAGGACAGAGTAGGACTGCCCTATAGAGTTTCCAAGGAGCGCCTGGCAGATTCGAATTGCCGACCTTTTGGTTAGCAGCTGTAGCACTTAACGACTACACCACCAGGGTTTCCATGGTAGCCATTAGACACATTAAATTTAAATTAATTGAAATAAAATAAAAACTTAATCACACCAGCCATATTTCAAGTGTTCAGTGTGACAATTAGCACATAAGGGTGGTGACTATTGTATGACACAGTGCAGATATAGGGCATTTCCATCATCACACAAAATTCTGTTGGATGGTGCCTGACTGGCAGCATTTAAAGAACGGGACTTGATGAAGTCACCAAGAGAGTGGCTATCTATCAATCTATCCAAAAAAACCAGCTGTTATCAAATCAATTCTGACTCACAGCAGCCCCATGTGGGTCAGAGTTAAGAACTGTGCTCCATCGGGTTTTCAAGGGCTGATTTTTTGGAAGTAGTTTGCCAGACCTTTCTTCAGAGGCACCTCTGGGTAGACTTGAACCTCCAACATTTCAGTGTATTAACCATTTACACCATCCAGGGATTGGTTTATCTACCTACCTAACCAGAACCAAACCGATTGCTGTCAAGTTGATTCCAACTCATAGCAACCCTACAGGACAAAGTAGAACTGCCCTATAGGGTTTCCCAAGCTGTAAATCTTTATGGAAGCAGACTGCCACATCTTTTTCCTGCCGAGGTTCTGGTGGGTTCTGACCGCTGACCCTTCAGTTAGCAGCCATGTGCTTTAACTACTGCGCCACCAGGGCTCCTATTTACCTACCTACCTACCCGGTCTACTTATAAAAAAGAGAATGACAGAAAGAGAGTCCCAGGGACTGAGCCCTAGGTTTCTTTAAGTTTAAGGGGTCGTGCAAATGCGGAGGGATTAAAATGGCGATGATGAGTCATCGTCATCTCCTTTTTTCTTAAAACTCGTCGTATACTTGCTTGCAAAATTCTTCTGATTTTATTCTTAAGTGTAATATAATTAATGCAAATCTAATTAATCTCTTCTTTTCCTCTACTTTCACTTTATATTTTGTTCTTCCTCACCTCTTGTTTGAGCATTGCAGTGATCTAACGATCTTTCCAGCTCTGGTCTCTCTCCCTCCTATCTATCTTCCACACTGCTAAAATGCAGATCTGACCAAGTCATACCCTAGTTTAAAAGCTTCCAATAGCTTCGTCAAAGCCGAGAGGGTACGTTCCAAATGCTACCTTGTAGTTCATAGAACTTCTATAATCTGCCTCTTTCATTTACTTTAGCCTCACTTTTCATATTCTCTATTTTTACCTTTATATTCCAACAATAATGACCTCCTGGCAGTCCTCTACCCTTCTTACCCTGCTCTTTGTCACCTCTGTTTCTTAGCTCCTTCATGCCTTTCACCTTTGACATACTTATTTTACTAATTTTTTAAGGCAGAGCCAAGTGTTGTCTCCTCTTGAACTGGGTAAGATTTCCATCACTGTATTCTTATAGCACCCTAGACTCCTGTCCATCATATTTAATATCTTTTACTGGAATTGCCTGTTTATACTCCCCAGTAGACAGCACTTTCAACGTTTTTCCCTCTCCAAAGCTAACTACACTCCCTAGAACATGGAAAGCAAGCAATGATTGCCCTGTGAATCAAAATGAGAGTAATGGAAGAAGACTCCTTGTGGTTTCCTGTCATGTACATAAACTGTCCAATGTATTTGTTCATGCTATTTCAAATACAGTTCTTCATTTGCTTATCTGTCCTGTGCCTTCTCATTCTTTATGGCACAACTCAAATATCATTTTCTCTGTGAAGCTTTTAAGTTCCTACCCCAGAAAATCTCACCCTTTCCTTAAATAAAAGCCCATGGCTTTATTTGTGTATTTCCATTAAGCACTTTTCAGAGTGTACAATAGTAAGCACATCTCTTTGGCTTTTCTGAGTTAGTTTCATGGGCAGAGGGAGTGTGATTCATCTGTTAAATCTTGTATCTTTCTTAATAGTTAGCATATAGTAAACATGGAATAAATCCTTATTGAATAAATCTCTTAATTATCATATTGATTTAATAAGAGTTTCTGAAGTGGATGCCATTATATAAACCACTCGATTGCAAATAAAAATCTATGAGTAGAAGTACATTTGAATGTAAATTATTTTTTTTAATTATTTACATCTGGAATGAACTTTGAAATGAATCTCATTCAGTCTCATAATATAACAGGTGAAGAAACAAATGCCCAGAGATTTGAAGTTTGCTTTTAACCCAGAAAGAAGATCTCCCATTTCCTGGCATCACCCTTCCTTCTGCTCTGCTTGGCCCCATCATTTCTTCCATATCTGTTTTCTTACCCTGTCCTACCCACAATGCTATGTTTTCATGGACATTCGATATGAAAGATAAATATTAAAATGTGTATTTTCCAAGCACTGTTTCACCGGTACTTTGATTTTGTGGTTGAGATTTACGTCTGAGTACAAATAAAACCAATACAAATATTTCATTTACAAATAATACAAATCATAAGCCCAATCCCTTTGTCCTGAGAGGAGTCAAAGACCATCCTGTACTTATTCAATAAAAAGAAATGGAAGGGTCAGGTTTGACAGTAGCCAGAACAGTGCCAAGAGAGAGCTGAAAAAACTTATGCCTCCTGTAGGTGCAGTGATACTAAGGACCGCCCCACAGGAAGCTGAGCTTCTTAATACCCATTTTCTCACATTCAGGTTATTTGCATTAGAGTTGAATTTTCTATGAAAAAAAAAAATCTATAAACACACAGAAGTTCCACCATTTAGTCATATACATGCATACGCACGTGCACACGCACACTCACACACACCACAAACACAGAAAGGACAGTGTGCAAAAACAAATTACAGTAATTTTCCACCAAGAAACTACCAAAGATATGCACGATCACATGGAGAATATTAAGAGACATAATAAGGAGCATTTACCAAGAATGAAAACTGAGCTAATTACTACTTTCCAATTAAAAACATTTAAACAAATAGCAAAATACTCATAACTGTAATTGACCCCAAGCCTTAACCTTCAAGATATGCATTTGTCCTTTTTCTGAAAGCAAAGGAGATATCTTCAAGAAATATTCTCTAAAAGCATTAAGTAAATGACACTTGGCCATAGTTCTAAATTAAAATTATGAAGACTATTTCTGGTTTCCAGAGAAATCTAATTATAGCATATCTACTGATTTTTTTTTCCTTCTGCCTTGTGATGCAAAGATTTTTGTCTCAAATAACTTTGTTCTTTAATACAGTTTTTCTGACGAAAATGCTACTTAAAACTAATTTTCTGTTTTTCCACACATGTGTAATGATTATGAATAAGAAATGTATGTGAGAAACTTCCAGGATCTTGTTTCCTCTGGGATATGGTAGTGGGATGGAAAAAGGGTCTGAAAATAATAGGTTTTATAGTTAGGATTATCCATCAGCATTTAGTCTTTCAATCTAGTGACTAACAGATCAGAAACTCTGGTCATAGTCCAAAGAATGGGTTCAGTTAAAGCTTGCTTTTGCCATTTTTCACTCCCTGAGCAACTGATGAGTTGCGCTACGAATCTCAACTAAATAAAGGCAGCTTGCCATTGCCTCTTTGTATTCCTACGAGTCTTGTTCTCATGCTCAGATTTCCCAGAGTCTATGTGGAGAAAAAATGTCCCGTGGGAGAGAGACAAAGAAATGAGGGAGAGGTGGGCTACCTGACTGTTACATTCATAGCCATGCCAAAATAGCACATCAGTTTATATCCTTCAACTCAGGAATACACATTACCGGGCCTACTCTCCAAGACCTGGGTCTTCAAATTTTTGTTGTGCTGGCACGGACAGTGTGCCCTTCTCTATGTGAGTCTGACCTGCATGTATTCCACTTATTTCCAGAGAGGAATTTCAGGGAGCAGACTGATAATGGACTACCATGCCACACAAGGAAGAAAACTCTATTTGTACCCTTTTGGGAAAATACATAAGAGTGGCAGTATTATCAGTTGTTATAAGGCCCTGCATTATCCCAATTTTTTTCCTATAGAGAGATAAAACTGAGTGCAATAGAAAAGAAACCCAGTTTACATTTTCTTAACACGAAGTATTAGAAGTCCCTAAATGGTGCAAATGGTTAAGTACTTGGCTACTATCAAAAAGGTTGGCAGTTCTAACCCACCCAGAGGTGCCTTGCCAATTACTTCCAAAAAATCAGCCACTGAAAACCCTACGAAGCAAAGTTCTACTTTGACACCCATAGGGTTGCCATGAGTCAGAATTGATTCCACAACAAATGGTTTAACATGAATTATAAAAAGGGACCTTCATATGAAGGTCTGCAGTGATTTTTTATTTAAGCCAACCTTTGGAAACTACCAGACATATACCAATTACTGCAAAAATATTGCAGTGTTTTTATTTTAAGCAAAATCTATTATAAAATAAGGCCAATATATGTTAAGTGGTTTACATAATCCAGTTGAAAGGAAATACAAAAAGCAGGGGGCAACTTAATATTTCTGTCAAGAGATCTGAGTCCTCACACCATAAATTATTTAAAAACTTGCAAGAAGCTATTATATGTTTCCAAGGAATATTTTGAATTAAAAAATTAAACCCTTCTATTCCATGTGTCATATATGAAAGTGTCTTCAATATACTTTCCCCTCGTTAAAGGAATAGAAAAGAAAGAATTACTTATAAAATCTCCTTTAATATAAATCAGTCTGATGTAATGATGATCTTACCATCTAGGTACCCAATTTACCAGAAATTTTTTTTTTTTTTTTCTGTTTCAAGGGACTGAAATTTTGTTTCAGATTACCCAAAATTAATAGATTGAGCCAGGCATATAACCAAGCATAGACCCAGGCACGAGAACTTCCCAACACAGCCAGCCTTCCCCACCTAGATTGTTTTTCCCATTATCCCTGAAACACAGGGTGTCACTTCAATTCTACACCTTTTCTCATGTTGTTTCATCACATATTATTTTCAAGGATACCACAGAGTGTTAAGTGTTACAATAGACGTAAAAACAGTGTATAATGGGTGTTGTTCCCAGCTCAAACTGAATGATATCCAAGGGACATCCAGGAAAAAATATATTTAAGCAAAGAGGCGTTGATAGAAATTCTAGCAAGAGGGAGCATTACATAAAAAACAGGATATGTTATGGGGGACAGAAGTTGTTCGCACTCATCTACTAACCTGAAAGTTGACACTTTGAAGCCACCCAGTGGCACCAAAAAAGAAAGGCCTGGCTATCCACTTCCATAAAGATTGCAGCCTAGAGAACCCTATGGAGCAGTTCTACTCTGTAACACATGGGGTCATCAAGAGTTGGAATTGACTCAAAGGCAATGGATTTGGTTTTTATGTTATGGGGGAGAGGATCAGAAAAGTAGGCTGGGTTTAGGTTCTAAAGGGTACTGTGGGGCTTGCCAAGCCAGAACTTTATCAAAAACATTAGTATGAGTCAAAGAAGTATTTAAACAGAGGAGAAAATGAACACATTTGTATTTTATAAAGAGCTCTGACAGCAACGTGGAGAATACATTTAATCAAGTCAATAACAAAAGACTAATTTGGAGGCAACTAAAATGCATTTCTTTCCCAGGGAGAAATGATGAGTGATTGAATTAAGGTGATGGTGGTGAGAATAGAGACAGATGGATCCTAAATATGTCAACAAAATTGGTGACCAACAAGATGAGGAAGGTAATAGAGAGCAAGAAAACCACAAGATTGCCAAGTCATTGATTTGAACAACTATATGGATGATGCCACTCTTGACAGAAATATGGACTTAAGGAAGCAAAAGATTTTGTAGGAAATTGATCAGTAAATAAAATAAAACCGGATGTGAAATAATACTGAAATGATGCCAACATCAACTTCCAGGTATTGCACTATACATTTTTATTTAATTTTCTCCTCCAGAAAATTTCTATTGTTATTATTATTTCATTCTATGAATGAGAAAATTTAAAGAAATTAAATCATCTTTTCAAAGTTTCCCACATAGTTCAATTTCAGGTCCAGTAAACCGTTGAAAATGTCTGACTTACACTCAGGAGAAAGATTTTATGTGGATATTTAAGTGTAGAACTTGCTAGCTTGAAAGACGAAACCATGAAAGTAGTTGTGACCACCCAGTTATAATGCGTAGATTAAGAGGACAACAACAAGGAAGAACCGTGAGGAGGACCAGATTTCCAGGGACAGGCTGAAGAAGCAAAACCTGTGGAGAGGTAAGAAATATTGTCAAGTAAGAAATGCTTTAAAGTTTTAAATATATAAATTGATCAATAATAAAATATAGAGTATGTTCTTTAGATGTTGCATCTGGTAGGTGAGAAGTGGCTTGGATTAGAGAAGTTGTAGTAGAGTTTTTAGGGCTGAAAGCAGATAACTATGTGAAGGCATGGTTGGGAGAAGAGGAAATAGAGATAGATAACTGAAAGAGTAGCTTTGTTGCCCTGGTGGAGGAGAAAGCAGCAGGATTTGTGAAATAGGTTGGTTCATGATTGTGTTTGTCCGCTTGTTTATTTATTTGTCTGTCTGCTTTAGATAGGCAAGACTGGAACATGAGAAATTATTAGAACAAATATAAAGTTAGAAATAAATGAGGGATTAATTGCTTGAGTGATGTTTCTAGGGAGCTATGATTTCAAGCAAAAATAAACTCATGAGGCTTGAAAAGAAGCAAGAGAGCCTCTTCCACTAAGTGAAAGGAGGGTTATTTAATGTCAAGGCCCATATCCACAATTTGGACTTCCTAAAAGAAGATAGGGCAATATATGAGTACAGTGGTTTCTTTGGTTTTAATGCTATTTTAAGTATTTTCAAGAATTTGAAATTCCTCTTCCTAAAAAGTCCCCATCTAATGACTGAAGTTTCAAGATCAGATTTCTTCCCTTTTGTTTATCATTGATTTTAGTCTCTATAGATGATAGATGGATGGATGGATGGGTGGATGGATGGATGGATGGATGGGTGGAGATAGATAGATATAGATATCTTCTACTATGAGAATATTGTTGTTGAGTGCCATCAACTTAATTCTAACTCATAGTGACCCCACGTGACAGAGTAGAACTGCCCCTTAGGGCTTTATAGGCCACAATCTTTACAGGAGAAGATTGCCAGGTCTTACTCCTGCACAACCTCTGTGTGGGTTCGAATTGTCATAAATTCTGTTAGCAGCGGAGTACTTAACCATTGCATCACCAGTAGCTGTGGAAAACATATTCAGTCCTTTACTGAAAATGTGTTTTGTTTTCTTGCAAAGTACATTTTTCTGTCGGAAGCTTAGTAGCAACTGGAGGTGAAGGACGAATTATCTCAGAAAAGGATGGAGGTGGGTATTAGAAAGGTTTGTTTATAGTCCCTGCTGCCTCACAATTCAGGCTTACATTTATTTCTCACACCGCATCACTATCTCTCCGCTGCAGCTAAGCTACATTTTTAATCCTTAGTAGACATTTAATGTCCCTCATTAAATGTCTCCAACCTGCTTCCAACTTGCTTTCTAGCTTCATCAGCTGTTGGTCATTTGAGAGTACACGACAATGCAGTACATTCACCAAGCCTGGAACAATGTTTATTAGAAAATATCTAGTCACATATTCACTATCCCCTTATTGCCTGGGGGCTCTGAGGCAGCACAAAAGAACTTAACAGGACCAGTATACAGGGAGAGGGGTCCTGGCCCTTGGCCCTTGGGCTGTGGAATTTTAACCATATGATGAGGGCACACCTATCTCTCCTCTAGCAAGGTTAGTAACTGGTCCAAAGCTTGCTGATAACAGCTGTATGAGATGGTGAGATCTTGGCCTCCATTTCTACCTCCTAGGAAGTCTACTAGGATATTTATGACTTGTGTCCTGAGGTTTTACCTGTTTCCATGTGTTGACTTTCCTTTTCCAAGCTATCTTCCACTGCATAACGCAAGTGGACCAGCTGCATGTCAGGTTACTCCTAACCTCCCATTTTCCTACCCTACTTGTACACCAGACACTCAGATATGATCAATTTTCCAAAGCAGTTATACTCTTTCCCAACTCCCAGTGCCTGAATGCACTGTCTTCTCTGCCTAGGATGTCTCTTTCTTTGCCTCTACTTGGGAAACATTTCATTTGTGAGACATTCTAATGACTTTTCGCTATCCACCCTAACATAGACAAGACAGATCCCCTTTTCAGTCATCTTACTACAGCACTTGGAGAATTTCTGTTACAGAGCTTATGGCAGTATAACAAAATTATTTATTCTCTTTATTGAGTATGAATTTCATGAAGGCACAAATCATATTTCATCCTTCCTTCAGTTTCCAAGTTTTATTACCATGCCTCATATATGGTAGAGGTTTGGTAAATAAACGTACATTGAGTAAACTGTTAAATAAAAGCATCTCTCTATTCTCAGCATTCCTATAAGCATGTGTAGCCACTACCTCACACTATATTCATTAATCCATTGATTCATTCTTTCAATAAGTTTTTTGATTCTCTAAATTCCAGGCATAATGCTAGTCCCTCTGAGTACAGTCATGAACAGCTAAGCTGTCTAAGTCAGAGTCCGGACTCCTGCAGTCAGAAAGACTGAGTTTACATCTGGACTTTTTCACTTCTAGCATGTGACCTGAGGAGCACTGGTGGCAAAGTGGTTAAGCACACTAACAGTTAAACCTACTTGGTTACAAACCCCAAAGGTCAGCAGTTTGAACCCACCAGCCACTCTGAGGGAGAAAGATGTGGCAGTCTGCTTCCTTAAAGATTTACAGCCTTGGAAACCCTATGGGGCAGTTCTACTCTGCCCTAGGAGGATGCAATGAGTTGGAACCGACTCGATGACAATGGGTTTGATTTTGGGCACAAGATCTTGGGCAAGATACTTAATGTCCCCAAGACCCAAGTTTATTATATATAAAATGGGAGGGCCATAGTGCCTTCCTATGCATTTTGCCATGAGGGCTAAATATGATAAATAAATGTAAAATGTTCAGCACTTCTTTGACATATAGTAAACACTCCATAAAGTTATCTTTCTCTTCTTTCTCCTCCTCCCCCTCCTCCTTATTCTTTTCTTGTCATTGTTACATAAAAAATGATCATTGCTCTAATGGAGCCCACCCTTAGCAAGATGGCCCTTAATATTGGTATTAAGTTGTTTCATGTGGATAAATATTACTTCTTTGATTAGATTGCAGACTCCTAGGAGGTAAGGACTCTGTATAAACAGAACTTTTTGTGAAGGGCTATTGCAAAACAGGAACTTTTTGTGAAGAGTGGTTTCTCCTTCATGATAGCATTGTAGCATCACTGCTAAAGGGATGTAATGGTAGAAGTAAAACTTAGTTATTTGATACACTCATTAAAGATGGTGAAGAATCAGGAATGAATCCATCCATTAGATGAATGACAATAATATGTGTAATAATAAAAGTAAACTTTGATGGAATGGTTACTATGGATCAGACATAGTACTCTACGTGGATTATATGATTTTCTCCTCACAGCAGCTACACGATGTAGATACACTTCACATCTATGGAAAATGAGGATGAGAGATTTTAAGGAAGCTGCCCAAAGACACTTCCTCTTCTACCCATACTTTACGAGGCAAATGAGTCCTAGTTTTTAAAAAGTTACAACCCTCTGGCACTTTATATTTTATTTTGTGACATCTTTTCTCTTCCCAATCCTTAATACCACCTTTCTGTTCAACCCTTAACTTAAGGCAGTACATAACACATTGTATATTTGTCTTTTGGAAATCTATTTAGAATATTATTTGCTTTGGCCCACAGAAGCTGCCTCTGCTGCACACCAAAACTGAAAGAGTTTCTCCAATATTCAGTCTGCTCTATCACATGACTCTGTGTTACATAAGGATTGGAACTGATGGGAAAAACAAAAATAAAGTACCAAAGGGAAGTGGAAAGCTCCGTGGATTTCAATCTTAGAGTAAATGGCCAGAGAGGTTTCACTGAAAAGATAACATTAGAGAACAGGACTAAAAAATGAAGGAAGATACCATGAAATGTGGAAACTCTGGTGGAGTGGTGGTTAAGGGCTACGGCTGCTAACCAAAATGTCTGCAGTTCGAATCCACCAGGTGCTCCTTGGAAACTCTATAGGGCAGTTCTACTCTGTCTTCTAGGATCACTATGAGTTGAAATCAACTCGACGGCAATGGGCTTTTTGTTTTGTATTGTTTTGTTTTACCATGAAATGTTAGGAGGAAGAACCTTCCAGACAGAATGAAAATTAAAATGCAAAGACTTTGCGGCAGGACCTTGACTGGAATGTGCAAGGAAAGGAAGCAACAGAGAAAGGTAGGAAATGGTAAAGAAGTAGCAGCAGACGGAGGTCAGATAGTTAATGGAGGCTAGTTGTTTATAGTAGTGCTGTCTGGTACAATTAACAATGCAAGTCACATATGTAATTTTACATCTTCTAGTAACCACTTAAAAAAAAAAAAAGAAGGAAAAAAGAAATACGTGAAGTTAATTTTAGTAATCACATTGTCATTACATTACATATTGGGCACAACATATCCAAATTATTTTCATTGTAATATGTAATTAATAAAAATTATTATTGGGATATTTTACTTTTTTTTTTAATACTAAGTCTTCAGAATCCAGTGTGTATTTTATACTTATAGCCTATCTCAATTTAGATGATACAACTTTGAAGTGCTCAGTGGGTAGTGACAACAGTACTGGACAGTGTAAGTCTTGGGACTTAAAAGCTATTGTAAGGATGTTGGATTTTACTCTGAGATCGAAAAATACTGGAGGGTTTTTAGAACATAAAAGAGACATGATTTGAATCACACATTTTCACGGGATCACTCAGGCTGCTGTGTTAAGAAGACTGAAGTGTGGAAAGGGTAAATTAGAGCTCCAGCTAGGAGACTATTGCGATGTTCCATGTGAGAAATGATATTAGCTGGGGTGCCAGCTGTGAACGTGTAAAGTGTGGCTGGCTTTTCGGTATATTTTGGAGGTAGAGCTAACATACTTGGCTAGCAGACTGGCTGTCAGATGTGAGAGAATGAGAATAGTCAAAAAGCTACATCAGGCCAGATGTGTATATTTGTGAACGTTTCTCTGAAATTTCCAAACTGCAACATTGGTCAAGAATCACTGGTATGGTGGCTGTCCCTGTTTCTCTATATTTATGTAATTTCATTGCTTTGCTTTCCTGATGAGTCTTTAAGTCTGACAAGTTATTCAGTTTAGATAGGTAAGTGGTGGAATTTAGAGCTGGAAAAGTAGATAAGGACCTCTAAGTATGTTAGAAGTTAGTCAGTGGGGAAGCCATTGAGTGTCTAATCAGAAGAATTCTGTGATAAGAACTATGCTTTAGAAAGTGTCAATGAAGAGAAGCTTTGAAGTCTATTATACTTGTCTAGGTAAGAGGTTTCAAAAGCTTTGAACGGGTGGCTTCTGGGGGCCTGATCATTTCTGTTTCTTGATTAGGATTCCGGATACATGGGCATTTTCAGTTTCTGTGCTGTTTTCAGTAAATACATTGCATTTCAATAAAAATCAAAATAAAAAGTTGACTAATCACTCTGAAATGTACCAATATTCACCAGACTCATGATATAAAACACAGAAGGCCAATACTATAATTTATAGTGAAAAAATATGTCTATCATTTAGACTGAACAATTGCTCTATCTGAATCTCTAAGTAAAACTACATAGAAAGTCCAAATATAGAAAGTGACTTGATGAAAGGAGAATTAGAACTCATAGATAACTAGCGTTATTATGATGAAATGACTGGCATCATTGAGCGCTGATAGTTTAATTCACCAGTCACCACTACAGAGAAATAAGTTTTGGATACTTGGGTTTTAAAGTTGGACCAATATCTTCTAGGGAGATGGCTGGAAATTCTTATGTCTCCCTTCTCTTATGTCCTTGCCCTGCTGACCCATCCGCCTGAATTGACATCACTTTTTCTTGTTTTCTTTAAATGTTTTTAACACTTTCAGTAAGTCCTGGGAATAAAATTATTTTAAGATTATCTTCTAGGTCCTAGTCTAGAATTTCTGTATTATAGTTTAACTAAAAAATATCTAAGCTTTTTGGAGAGAGTCACGTTGTCATCCCCATGTAAAGCCTACAGCATCTAGGTAAGAGTCTTGATGCAGCACTTAGAGGATGTTGAAATCAAAGATGGCCTGGAGACTTCTTGCACTGGAAGAATATTTTGCTCTTCTAACTGAGGTGAAAATGGTAGAAAGAGGAACAGTGTTGGAGAGTATGGTGAATTAAATTGTATCCCTCCAAAATATGTGCTGAAATCTGTCATGGACTGAATTGTGTCCCCCCAAAATATCTGCCAACTTGGCTAGGCTGTGATCCCCAGTACTGTGTGATTGTCCACCATTTTGTCACCTGATTTGATTTTCCTATGTGTTGTAAACCCTACCTCTATGATGCTAATGAGGCAGGATTAGAGGCAATTACATTAATGAGACAGGACTCAATATACAAGATTAGGTTGTGTTTTAAATCAATCTCTTTTGAGATATAAAAGAGAGAAGTGAACAGACAGATGGGGTATTTCATACTACTAAGAAACAAGAGCCAGGAGAATAGCGTGTCTTTTGGACCCAAGATCCCTGCGCTGAGAAATTCCATGACGGGGGAAGATCAATGACAAGAAACTTCCTCCAGAGCTGACAGAGAGAGAAAGCTTTCCCCTGGAGCTGGCACCCTGATTTGAGACTCCTAGCCTACTAGACTGTGAGAGAATACACTTCTGTTTGTTAAAGCCATCCACTTGTAGTATTTCTGTTATAGAAGCACTAGACTAAGACAGAATTCTAACCGCTCTACCTCTGGATGAAACTCTGTCCAGAAATAATGCTTTCTTTGTTATGTTAATTAGACCATACTCAAGGAGGGTGGATTCTAAATCTAATCACTTCTGAGTTGTAAAAACAGATTAGACACAGAGACACACACACAAGGGAAAATAGATTTGATGTGCAGATCAACTGCAAACAAAGGCAGCAAAGATCACCAGCAGATGCCAGGATTAGGAGAGAGATCCGCAGAAGAAACTGACATGGCCAAAACCATCATTTAGACTTTTAGCCTCCAGAACTGTAAGCAAATAATTTTCTGTTCTTTAAAGTCATCAATTTATTGTATTTCTGTTACAGCAGCATTAGGAAACTAAGACAGGGAGGGTGGTAAAATGTGCAGTTTTGAAAACGTTCAGTTTGCGGTGAGCCAGCCAATTGCGTTTACCCTATATCTCAAAAGAACTAGAAGAAAAGATTGAGTCTGAGTTATACATATGTTGGTCATTTTTCTCTGAAGGAAATGAACACTGTGGGAGTCACTGAAATCACCAAGGGAAATAAGAAGAAAGAAACCTAGAGACAGGACTTTGTGGATGTTTAGAGAGGGAAAGAAAAAGAGGAGTTGCTAAAGGATGCGGAGAAGAGAAAATAGACAAAGATCTAGGAAAACAGTCAAGTGAACTTTTCAAAAGTATGTGTGACTAGCATGAGAAAAATGATGCTAAATTATCAAGATACTAGGGCTGAGATTTGAAAATTTTGTTTTCTTAATTGAAAGGCTCAGGGGAATATATTCCATAAATGAATGATTCACCAATCTTATCCCATACATCATTCCAAATTTGGTGTGAAAAGTAAAACTCAGGAGTCGATAAAAAAAAGAGAGAGATTTTCCCATTTCTTTGATTTATATTGAGTCATAACACTAATATTTATTTTGAAGTAATATTAAAGTAAGCATGAAAGTTACAACACTATAAAATGTTCTTGTTGAGATACAGAGATGGTATAACCCTTCCAATGAATTCATTGAGTAGTAATATGTACAAAAGTGGTGTTTTTGCCTTTGATTTAGAATAGAAATGATAACTGTATTTGTAGGTAAGAGGGAGAGAGAAAGGTAGAAGGAAAGAAAAATTCAAAATGGTTAGAAAATAATCAAGGTAGATTAGGAGGAAGAAGGGAGTGATAGAATGAACATACAAATTGAGAAGACATGGCAGTAAAGACATGATACTTCTTCATCTTAGATAGTAAAACAAAAAACTTGTTGCCGTCGAGTTGATTCCTACTCATAGTGAGCCTATAGGGCAGAGTAGAACTGTCCCATACGGTTTCCAAGGAGTAGCTGGTGAATTTGAACTGCCGACCTTTTTGTTAGCAGCTGAACACCCAACTGCTGCACTACCAGGGCTCCATCCTAGATGGTAGAATGAAAAAAATAAAAAAATAAGTGAAGAAACATGAAATGATGGGAAAAAATGAGGTTTGAGGAACCACTCCCAGATGGTCTTAAGATTTTGAGTGACATAATACGTAATGTCTGCTATTAAAGCCAAGAGTTAACAAAGTACCTTAGGAGCTAGATGCAATTGGAAAAGATTTGGAATAGCTTCAAAGGAGACTATAGATACATTAAGGGATTGCTGAGCAGTTTAAGAGCCCACATGAGATCAGACTGAATAAATGCATAGTGAAGTCTTTTAACAAGTTCAAATGAATTTTTTCTAGCTATGAATGGGCAGTATTTTACAAAATAAAGGGATAAAAGTACATAGAGAGCAAATGAGATTATTTTTAAATCAAACTCCTTAGAAAGGAAATTCAGAGTTTATGTCTTAGAAGTAGAAGGGTTTTGTTTGGTTGTATCTTATTGGTTGTTTGATAATGAGCTTAAAGGCATTATTGGGTTACTGAAGTGGAATGGTAAAAAAGTTCATTGAAATTTAGGAGATTAAGTAACTGAGAGGCCAGGGCAATGGAAAAGTCATTGATATGGATATTTAAAGTCATCAAAAATAACCACACAGAACATGAATATATATATATGTAATATGTGTGTGTGTGTATATATATATATATATATACAAAATATATACATATATAAATCAGCATTATGTGAAAATGGAGGGTGGCCACATCGGATCACAAAATGGAGGATGACTATATCATTACACAACTGCCGAACCACTGATAATCATAGCCAAACCAAGTTGACAAATAAGCTTAACCATCACAACCAAGGTTACTCTCACCTTTCACCTTAGCGATCTTATTACCAGATGTATGTCGGTTACTATGCAAAATAGTAGGATAGTAGATTTTTTACTATTGTAGTAAACACCAAATGTAGGATAACAAGATAGTCAATAAGTGAGGAGTAGGTACATAATATTATACTGTGCATTATATATATGTATAATATATATACACAATGCAATGTATATATATAAAATTGGTGTATTTTATCTGTTAATATTGTTGTTATGTGTTGTCAAGTTGGTTCTGACTCACAGAGACCCTATAGACAGAGGAGAACTGTCCCATACGGTTTCCAAGGAGCAGCTGGTGGATTCAAACTGCCAAAGTTTTGGTTAGCAGCCAAGCTCTGAACCACTGTGCCATCAGTGCTCCATACATAAAAAACTTTCTTCTTTTGGGGGGGATGGGTGTGTGACAACAGAAACGAAAATTGCGGAAAGGTTGTGGAGCATAGAATTCAAAGAAGAGCGAGAAAGAAACAAAACAAAACACTTGGTAGCAGGTAAGCAAGGAGAATACAAGCACTTCTTCTTGCCTTTAGGAGTTAGGAGTTAGTTTCATGTATGGTGGTACAGTGGTTAAGCATTTGGCTGCTAATCAAAAGATCAGCAGTTTGAACCCCCCAGCTACTCCTTGAAAATCCTGTGGGGCCATTCTACTTTGTCCTATAGGGCCACTATGAGTCGGAATCGACTTCACAGCCATGGGTTTCGGTTTAGGTTTTTTGACCTCTATTAGAAAGAAAAATGTGTAAACTAGTTTGTTACAGTTTAATAAAGATTGTAATGGCTAAAGTTATATTTGGATAATTTCTGTTAGCATCTTATTAAATATTTTTGAGCTGTTTATTTGTAGGTTTCAGAAGTGAGTTTTAATGATTTTTTCATTCCGCGTTCAATTCAGACAGGAAAGCCATATGTTGATAAACTTATTGACACTCAATTTGCTTATCTTGTTTCCCTTCAAACCTCAAATTGCATATAAACAGCAAAACTAATCAACTGAAGCAGAAACAGAGTATCAATTAGGTTGGTGCCTGGGAACTGAAAGAAAAGAGAAACAAAATTAATTTCCAATCGGTTTAGTAATAAAAAATCAAAAATATGTAATAGTTCAATATGACTATGGCAGAAGTGTTTTTATATAGATGTTTAGAAACCTTCAAAACAGTATTCATATATGTATTTTGTTATTTTTAAATTATCTTTAAAATCACTGTTAATTATGACTATGAAACAGGAAATGAGTTTTTCAAACATATGTCTATTTCTCTTCTCAGGCTGCAATAATACATTGCAGGTATTTCAAACCTTGAATAATTAGGAAAAACAATGATCATATATTGAGCATTTATTACATACTATGTACTTTGCATACTTTTAAAAAATATTATTAAATCAAGATGGGCTTCACACTTGTGTATATAAAATGTAGTCAATCAGGAGAGCTGAAATGAATTTGCAAACAGGTGCACTAGTTAATAACCCATAGGGCAAAGAAATGCAGTACTTAAGGTTGTCATTTATCATTTGTACTAGATAGAAATCAATTATATTTCTACTGGACAATGTTCATTTTATTTATATGAATAACAATCATTCGTATTACTCTTAATTTTCTGAAAGTTAGCTTCTACCCCCTACAGAGTTGAAAATAGCCTAGCCAATAGGAAGTTAATCAAAGCTGCCTGGCCCTGACCCATAGATATCACTCAGCACTCCATTGAAGGGACAACCAGCAATCTCTTTTGCCCATTTCAAAGTTAGGACAATTTTTCAGAAACCATTAATTGCCTGGCACATACTCATTCATCCGTCAGGTCTCACCTCAACTGTCACCCCCATCTATGAAAATGTTTTGAATGCCTCCAGGTGAACCTGAGTTTTCGTTCTACTCTCTGATCTCGCTGTTATATCACCTACATCATACAATTTGACTTATAGGGCAGAGTAGGACTGCCCCATAGGGTTTCCAAGGAGTGCCTGGTGGCTTCGAACTGCTGGCCATTAGAGCAGCTGTAGCTGTTAACCGCTATGCCACGAGGGTTTCCCAATTAGACTTAGAGAGTAGTAATTATATATGACTTGTCTCTCTCCTCAATGGCTAATAGTATTACTGGAATATTAGAATCATAATTAAATTGCTCTGCAATTAGAAAGACTTGGTTTAAAATCTGTTTCCATCATTTAGTATCCGTAAAACCTCAAGCAAGTTATTTAACCTGCTTTAGTTTTAGTGGTATTATCTTTTGAATGGGAAAATTACCTAACAAAAAGTCTTATTGTGAAGAGTAAATGAAGTTAATTGTATAAAACATTTCTTACAGTATAGGCACTTGCACTTAATAAATAATACTAATAATGGTAGTAAAGATATCAAGAGCATGGAAGATAGTGAAATTTAGATATATGAAGGTAAACTCATGACCTCCGATAATTTGTTAAAATGTATGCTTTATGTGTGACTTGGTGTATTTCACTAGACCGTAGGAGCATACTTAAATATGAATCAGAAATGTCATAGTCAAAAGTCATATTGAAAGCAGACAGTGAAAAATGTGTGATTCTCTTACTTTATTAAATTATGTTAATCAGAGTAATTCACAAAGAAATTAAAATTTTTTTTAAAAATTTAGCTCTAGAAGAATTTCCGGCATGTGTTTTCCTTTGTTCTTTTAGTTTGTTGTTAAATTACACAAAATAATTTGAATAAATTTCCTGTAATTGTGTAATTTTCAAAACCTCCTACCCAAATATTGACATTTTCAAAGAAAAAAAAAGACATAAAAATTTGATATGTATATTCAAGAAAATATCTTTTAATCAGTAATAACTTTTTTTATTTTAATGATTATATGTTTTAAAATGCAATTCTAGGCACACAGAATGTTGTGGGAGAAATTAGAGACACTGTAGTTTCTACTAGGTGTTACATTCATCTGAGTGTTCCTACACAAGAAAATATACTATTGTCCCCATCAAGAAAACCTGCTCTATTAATTTTCTTCCAAACCATCAGCCTTCTTGTTTTAATGGTGGTGGAGGATGGGGGGAATGAACAAGAATTTCTTGTATGTTAAAGACAGGCAAAATGGGATGATGAAAGTATGACAAAAAACCATTTGACTTGAACTCTTCATGGAGGTTTACCTTGAACTCAGCAGAGTAACCACCACTAAAAGAAGTGGAAAAATAACATCAACCTGTTTTCAAAAGAGGCCTTCCACTTCAATAAAGCAGTTGGGCTCCAGAAAAATTTTCTTTATGTTGAATGTCTGTAAATTGAATCATATTTTAAAAGCACTGGAGAAAGTAATGAAACAATGGAATTTGAGAGTTCAATCCATTTTTATAATGCAGAAATTCATTTTTTTTGTTGTTTGTTTTCCTATTTTATGAGTTTTTTTTTATAGAACAGAACTAAGAGTTAGCTCATACCAGGTTCTTTGCTCTGAATAATCTACATTTTGATAACAGATGTGGAATGCCAGTCTATGACCATGAATATTGTGATCATGAATAATAAATATATCTAACACATTGAGTGCTTATTTTGTGCCAGACGTTACACCAAGTGTTTTATATAACTTGTCTCATTTCATCCTCACAATAAGGTGGGAATTTTTATAATCTAGAGTTTCTGGGAAAAGAAACAGAGGTGAAGTAACTTTCTCAAATGAAGAGGTTGAGCCTGGATCAGTTATAGTCAGTTTGACACCAAAGATAAAGTCCTTAACAGGTATACCCTCCAGCTTTCTCTACCTTAAAGAGCCTGAGAGAATATTTGCTTTAATTTAAAGAATTTTTTCATTAAATATACAAAAATAAAATTCTTCATTTTTAGTGCCCCAGTATGAATAAGCTTAAGAACAAAGAGTTATTTATTTCTCCTATCATCTTAGGAGGAATTTTAAATTCCCTTTTTTAGGAGAGTAGAGGAAGTAATGCTTAATTTATTTTTAGTTTCTTGTGAAAGGATTTGGGTAGTTTTGACTCCAAATTTGCATAAAGGGAAAATGCATTTAGAAAATTTTTAAATCTAGTAAATTCATCTATCACTGGTAGGTCCAATTGTCAAGGATAATGAAACATTCCAGAGAGTAAATGAGACCAATGTGTGCTTTCTCATATAAAACTAGCAAGGCTCTTAAAGGGGTCAGCTTGGGAGAGTTGTAGGAGGCCTCATCAGGATGGTCATGGTTTTCATTTCATCAGAAATACTGCATAATTGCACATTATTATCTGTTCAAAGGAATAAATTAGAAAGCCTAAGGGAAACAAATTTCTTTTTTTAAAAAATAATGACTAATTAACATAATAATCTTCCCAGTATTTCAACAATTAATCAAGAAACTTTGTTGAAATCTAAGGGGTTGCAAGAATGAGGTCAGATACTAGAAGAGGTGTGGGTGGGTAAGTAGTTTCCTCTGATTGTATCCCTATTCTTCCAGCCATTTAATTTCTCCCTTTTGTAGTTCTTCGCTGAAATAGTAAGCAGGAGGCATATGACTATTAGCATTGGTTTGACAACAGGAATATAACCTAAGAGATGGCAAAGCAGCAAGGAGTTGTCCAAAGATAAATTGGAGTTATTGGAAAATAAATTTGTTGTCTAGGAGATGAGTGAAATGTCATCTTCCAGAATTCAAAATTAAGTGTCTTTTTAGAACCTAAAGTTGAAAAGACTCATTTCTGGGTCTTACACATATGGATTATAACCTCCGACTATATTAAACTTTGCAAAAAAGAAAATAAAAATGAGGCCAATAAGGGGATCCATTAATAGGATGGAAAAAATGAATAACATGAAGAATTTAAAACCTTGCTAAGAAAATAGCAATCAGCATCTTTGATATGTGAGAGTCTACCATGTGTGATAATCAAAGCATTTTAAACTTTGAAGATTAACATATTAAAATAAGAATTTATCTAATTCTTATTTTAATTACTTTGTTTTAACTACTTGGTCAATAATCTGATTATTTAAACTGAGTAACTGGTTAATCAGATTTAGAACTAAATCTTTCTATCAGAGTTAAGCCGCAGATCTAAGATTGGTGGTTTAAAAGAAGCAGCTCTGTTTGGTTGCTCTAATAAATATGGAGTCTTCCAAAACACAAACTGCATTTGTTGCCTAATATTTCTACAGGTACCAGGGCTGTGGCTATGTGACCATATAAGAAACCATTCTACTCTTTATTTCTCCAAAAGGGAAGGAGCCTAAACAATTCCACATCCTTTTTTTCATCTTAATTTACTCATTGACAATAAGTGCATTTTCTGTCTTCTTGGTAAATGTAATTCTCGAACCTTTGAAACTAGCTTCTTTTTTCATGGTACAAAAGGTCATGTCACTTAGAAACCAATCATTAAGATAGGAGTGGATGTCGCCCCCCCACCATGATTGATGAATCACAGTGAAGAGAGTTTCACTGTAATCCATTATCTAACATAGCCCATAACATAACAAAAGCAAAAAGGAAAAACTCATGTCCTTTTCATGGATAAAATATTACTTGTGCGTCATCTTTTTTTTTTTTTTTTTTTTTATGCCACATTACAAAATCTAAAAAAAAAAGGTGAAATTGGAGGGACATTGTATTCCAAAGTAAAGCTAATGTTTCTACAGTCAAGATAGAAAAAAAGAAACAAGGTTGTACTGTTATTATTATAATTACAACCAGTGCATGTTGGGATCCTCAAGTTGGAATGTGCATTGTAGAATAATAAAAAATATTTCCTTTCATCACCACCATCAAAGTACACACAGCTAAGAAATTTGTCATTAGATGAGAGATTAGCAGTGACACTGATTTCACTGTTTACATGATTAAGTGCCCATGTGTGGTCTAATGTATGTTGAGAGATGCTTCAGTGTCTCAACCGCTGAAGGTCAGACATTGAGAACACACAGTGACAGTGAGGAAGAAGATAAAAGCTTGCCTATGGCAAAACATTCCACCAGAAAAGACACATCTGATAGCAACTATCATATTTCTGGGACTAGAATCTATCCCTAAGTATCTTGTGAAAACTCAAAGAAAAATGCAGTTATTAAAATGAAGACCGGGAATATATTCTCTAAATGAACATGAAACAAATACCAGCTATTTTTTATATAGCCTAAAAGTATATTATATTGATCAGAGGCAACAAGCAAAACACAACAATGCATTAGTTTCTTACTGCTTCTGTAATAAATAACTACAAATTTAATGTCATGAAACAACACAAACTTATTCTATTATAGTTCCAGAAGTCAAAAGTCTAAAATCAAGATTTCGGTGTTCACTCTGGAGTGGCAAAGTGGTTAAGTGCTATAGATGCTAACCAAAATGTCAGCAGTTTAAATCCACCAGGTGCTCCTTGGAAACTCTATGGAGCAGTTCTACTCTGTCCTATAGTGTTGCTATGAGCTGGAATAGAGTCGATGGCAATGAGTTTGGTTTGGTTTTTTGGTTTTCTGGAGTCTTCAGTGGAGGGATCTGTTTCTTCCTCTTTTTCAGTTTCTAGAGGCTGCTTGCATTCCTTGATTTGTGACCCTTTGTTTGCGTTATTCTTACATTTTGCATCACTCTTTGTATCTTCTACTCCTTCATTCACCCTTTTGTCTCCCTCTTAAAAGGGCCCCTGTGATTACACTAGGATCTATCCAGATAATTCAGAATAAACTCCCCACCTCAAGATGCTCAATTTAATCGCATCCCCAAAGGCCTTTGTGCCATATAAAGTAACATATTCACAGGTTCCAGGAATTAGGGTGTAGACATTTTTGGGGGCAGGGTGACATCATTCAGCCTACTATAATATGCCCTCTAGCCTCCAAATATCTATGCCCATTCCATTTGAAAAATACATTCAGCCCATCCCAAGGTTTCCAAAAGATCCAAATCTCATCCTTTAAATAGTCTAAATTAGTTACAGATGAGGCTCTGGATATAATACATGCTGGGTCAAAATTTTTTTTTCCATCTGTGGACCTTTGAAACTAGTAAACAAGTTATTCACTCCCAAATTACAATAGTGACAGGAATAAGATAATAGTTGTATATATTATCACGCAAAAAAGAAAGAAAAATGAAAGTAAAAAAGCTTCACCAGTCCCAAACAATTTCAAAATCCAACTGGACAAATTCCATTAGGTTTAAAGGCCTGTGAATGATCTTCTGCGATCCAGGCCTCTGCCTTCTGGGCTTATAGCTTTGCCACCTAGGCTAACAGCTCTGCACTCTGGGTCTGCTGCTCTCTTTTTCTATCATTCTCTCTTTGTCATGAAGGGTAGCACATGTTCAAACCCAGGTTGTTTTATCAGTCTGTTTCCTGCCTGTAGAATTTTGGGTGTCTGACCACTTCCTTTCGTTTCATCCTCTCTGTTCCTTTCCATCCAAGCTGGCAGTGTTTCTGCTGATATAACATTCTCAAAAATTCTGTGGGTCTCTTTGTATGTCACTGGGATTTACCCAATTAGGCAAAAAGCTCCTCTACAGATCTTTCCTGGATAATCCTATCTCTATTCTCTCGCTGAGAGGACCTATAAATCAAATGCCTAATCTTTTTTAAAGCACTCTGTTTGACTTAATACTTTGACTTTTGGATACTTTTGAGACACTAGGGAAAGATTATCAAGCTTCACCCTTGATTTCTCTCCAGAGCACAATTTTCTGACAGTAAATCTCCTAATATTAATATCTTTTGAGATCTGGATAGGCTGAGAATTTTCTAAATTCATTTTCTAAATTCTGCTTCCCTGTTGATTAACAATTTTTCCTCAACTTATCTCTTGATTTTACTAAAAATATAAAGAAGAAACAAAGCTGTCATTTCCACATTTTGCTTGAAAATCATCTCAGGTAAATATCCAAGTTCATCTTTTACAAATTTTGCTTTCTATAAAGCTGCAGGATGTAGTTCAGCAATGTATTCTGTGTTAACATAATAGGGATCCTTGTTATATATTGAATTTGTTGACGTTCTAACCTCTGTAACTATGAGTGTGCTCTTGTTTGGAAGTAGGGTCTTTCTTTGAAGATGTTATCATTAGGTTTAATGAGGTTATACAGGAGGAGAATGGGGTCTTACAAAAGAGACACAAAAACACAGAGACATCACATGAAAATACATCTACAAGCCAAGGAACACCAAGGATTGCTAGGGGCCATCAGAAGCTAGAAGAGAGGCATGGAATAGTTCCTCTGTCAGAGCCCTCAGAATGGATCAACACAGCCAAAGCCCTGATTTGAACTTCCAGCTTCCAGAACTGTGAGACAACAAATGTCTACTATTGAAAGCTGTTCACTTGATGGTATCTTGTTACAGTAGCTCTAGGAAACCAAGACAATCTCCTTCCCTCTCATTTCCCATAAGATGTTCCTCATTTCTTTTGAGCCCTTATCACAGCATCTTTAATATTCATGTTTCTACAAACATTCTATTTATGACTATGTAGGTATTCTCTAAGAGAATATACATTTTCTACCATGGTTCTCACTTCCTTCTGAACCTTACCAGTAGCACCTGTGACATTCATATTTCTATCAATGTCTTTTCAAGGCCATAATCTCTATCATGCTCCTCAAACTTTTTATGACTTCTTTCCATTTCATAAATCCAAAACCACTTTAACATTCATAATTATTTGTTACAGCAGCACCCCACTTGCAGGTACTAAAATATATATTTGTTCCCTATGGTCCTGTAACAAATTACCACAAAATAAGTGACTTAAGACAATGAAGATTCATTCTTAACAGTTCTGGAGATCATAAGTATAGCATCAGGGTGTCAGCAGGGCTACATTCCTTCTAGAGGCTTCAGGGGAGAATCCGTTTCATAGTTTTTTTGTGTGTGTGTGTGTTTTTTTTTTTCCAATTTCTGGAGTCTGCCTGCATTCCTTTGACTTGTAGCCTTTCCCCTACATAACTCCAGCTTCATTTTTCCATTGTCTCATCTCTAAATCCCCACTAACCTTCTTTTATCCTTCTTATAAGGATCCTTAAGATTACATTTAGGACCAATCTGGATAATCCAGGATAGTCTTCTCATCTCAAGATCATTAACTTAATCACATGTCCAAAGTAACCTTTACCATATAAGATAACACATTCATAGGTTCCTGAGATTAGGACATCATGCTTGGTGCTAAAGATTGGAGAGTAAAGACACAGTTTCTATAATAAGGAATTTAGTGTCTGATATAAATAAAGACACGAGATGAAGTTAAAAGGTAGTGAATAAATGAGAAAACATTTAACTCAAACTGAGGGAGTAGGCTGAGTCAGAGAAGTGTTTCTAGAAGGGATCAGGGCTGATGTGTGAAAAAAAGTTGGAATCAGTCAGCTGAACAGTACAGCATGGGGTGAACTCAAGCAGAGGCAAGAGCATGAAAAATAAGTCTTCTTTACATTTTCAGTCACGTGTTTTAACATTTCAGAGAAAACCACGATAAAAGGCCATAATAAATGTCAGACAGCCATTTCTTTTTTTCCCTGTTGATCTATAACGCTCAGTCTCTGAACAGAAATGCTACGCAGTTTCTATCCCACTCACTGCTAACTAGATGATGGTTGGACATCAGATCTGAGGACAACAAAACCTTTCCTGGCTAATAATTACCCAAACTTTCTCTCCCATATATTGAAACTAAAATACGCACAGACTGAGGTTAGTTGGTGGGAGGCACTGGAGATGAAATATCATGAAGTAGTGTGGCAGTATATAAGAAGAATCTGTAGAGCTGTTTAAAATATACATTTAGAATACAGTTACATAACTTAGTACCTTTTTGAATTCTCACATAAAAATGGGTAAAGTAACTAGATAGCAAAATCAAAAACATATGGATAGCATTTATGGTAAAACTATTGTTGTTGTTGTTAGGTGCCACAGAGTCAGTTCCCACTCATAGCGACCCTATATAAAACAGAATGAAATACTGTCCAGTCCTGTGCTATCTTCATAATTGTTGTTATGCTCAAGCCCATTGTTGCAGCCATGTGTCAATCCATCTTGCTAAGAGTCTTCCTCTTTTTCACTGACCCTCTACCAAACATGGTGTCCTTCTCCAAGGACTGGTCCCTTCCAAGACTCGTCTCGTCGTCCTTGCTTCTAAAGAGCATTCAGGTTGTGCTTCTTCCAAGACAGATTTGTTCGTTCTTTTGGCAGTCCATGGTATATTCAATATTCTTTGCCAACACCATGATTCAAAGGTGTCAATTTTTCAGTCTTCCTTATTCATTGTACAGCTTTCACATGGATATGAGGCAATTGAAAATTCCATGGCTTGGGTCAGGTACATCTTAGTCCTCAGAGTGACATCTGTGCTTTTTGAAAAGGTCTTTTGCAGCAGATTTGCCCGTTGCAGTATGTTGTTTGATTTCTTAACTGCTGCTTCCATGGGTGTTGATTGTGGATCCAAATAAAATGAAATCCTTGACAATTTCAATATTTTCTCCATTTATCATATGTTGCTTATTGGTCCAGTTGTGAGGATTTTTGTTTTATATTGAGGTATAATCCATTCTGAAGGATGGATGACAAGATATTCCTATGGACCCCAATCTATCAGCAGATAGGGATGAATTTCCAACAGTCACAAGAAGTACATATTACTGTCATGAGGTCTAATAGAAGTAATGAGATGTTTTGACAGACATGAGAAGAAGAGAACCTCAAATAGCCAACAGTTATTTCCTAGAACATAAAGCAGGCCAATTTAAGAAGGGCAGCTAAAAATGGGGGAGAAAGATGTGGCAGTCTGCTTCTGTAAAGATTTACAGCCTTGGAAACACTATGGGGCAGTTTTACTCTGTCCTGTACAGTCACTGTTTTTATATATATATACAGTCATTATGAGTTGCAATTGACTGGACAGCAACAGGTAGCTAAAATGAGAGTTTTTTCCCCCTGCAATAACAGGTGAGTGAACTCAATGGATGCACAGCAAGATGGTCTGAGAGGGCTGGAGCTATATACTCTCCCCTATATACTCTCAAACAGATTCACCAAGATTTCCTTCCAGAATAGGAATCCACATTATAAAATAGCTATGGACTGTGGGAGCAAAACTGATCAGAATAGGATAGCAGAAGCAAAAGGAAAAAGAAAAAATTCTGTGAACTCAGACAAGACACTAATTAAGCCAAGATGCTTCCTAAAACTCCAGGAAAACTAATTTCACATAAAGATATGCAAAATATAAGTATCAGAGTTAAATCATGTACATACTCCCACTGTTTACATAAAAATCACATAGGAAGATGGTTAAAAATACAGATTCCTGGCTCCTCTCCCAGGAGGTCTTGGCTATGAATTACTCACTGTAACACCCCCCATATCCAAATTATTTTCTGTGTTATGCAAATATTCAAGTATCCTGCCTTAAATAATAATAACCAAAAACCTATAACCAAACTCTTTGTATTTTACTAGTTTGATTCTCAGAGGGAAACATTTTTTCTACTGTTTTTCTACAGGTCCATTGCATTGTACTTAATTTATATCAAGTATATGTATCATCTTAAAAAATGGTTTACTCCCCATAGTAAGTTCTAGTATAAAACCAAAAAACCAAACGCATTGCCACTGAGTCAATTCTGACTCATAGCAACCCTACGAGACAGAGTAGAACTGCCCCATAGACTTTCCACGGAACACCTGGTGGATTTGAACTGCCAACTTTTTGGTTAGCATCCATAGCTCTTAATCACTACTTCTAGTATATCTGAATGCAAAACTTGGAAGCAAAGACATCAAGATTAAATCTAGTGTGTATCACTTTCATGGATTGAATTGTGCCCCCCCAAAATATGTGTCAACTTGGCTAGGTCATGATTCCCAGTGTTCTGTGACTGTCTACCATTTTGTCATCTGATATGATTATTCTGTGTGTTGTAAATCCTACCTCTGTAATGTTAATGAGGCAGGATTAGAGGCAGTTATGTTAATGAGGCAGGACTCAATCTACAAGATGGGATTTTGTCTTGAGCCAATTTCTTTTGAGATACAAAAAAGAGAAGCAAGCAGAGAGGCCTGGGGACCTCATACTACCAAGAAACAAGGGCCAGGAGAAGAGCACGTCCTTTGGACCCAGGGTTCCTGCACTGAGAAGCTCCTAGACCAGGGAAGATTGATAACAGGGACTTTCCTCTAGAGCCTACAGAGAGAAGAAGTCTTCCCCTCAAGCTGTCATCCTGAATTCAGACTTCTAGCCTCCTAGACTATGAGAGTATATCAGGTGTTTAACAAAGTTCTGTTTGTTAAAACCGTCCACTTGTATTTCTGTTATAGCAACACTTGATAACTAAGTAAATGAAATGTATTTTTAAAACTATTCAAAATGGTTAACAGTGAACTTAAATATATTAAGTGACCAAGTGAAAAAGTATTACTTAAGAATAGATGTAAGAAAACTCATCAAGAAAATGATTAATCTGATATATTTTGACTGTAAAGAACATAAACAGAGGAAAGATAATTTCAATATCTGGTGTTTCAAAATTGCTATGACAAATAACCTTTCAAACCTACTTCCTAGGTGAAGATTAAAAGCATATCATTACTTGAAAATATTTTACCAAATTTTGTAGTTTATAATTTTGGATTATAGTTCATCATGGTTTAGGTAGATTGGCATGAATTCTATATAAAACCACTCTCAATATATTAAAACAAAGCACTGGGGAAATGGCAAGTTAATATGAACCAAAGAAAAATTTCATTTGTGATAGTGTCAGATACATTTGTTACCAGGGAAATACTCTGAGTAGATGTTTAAACCAAACGATAATACGTGTTGCTCTGAGATTGACGTAACTGAGCATGAAAAACATTCAAAAAAGTACTTAAGAAACTGATGCATAAAATGGATTTCTTACTATTTCCTATATTATTGCATTCATTTTCATGAATACTCCTGGAATTTTTGACACATCTATAAACAAGGGAAAAGACAGCTTTCAAGACTCTATCTCATGATGAATTTGTCTGGTATGTTCACAATAAATGTATAAAATGGATATAATAATATGAAAAGTATGCAATTGAGTTAGTATAAATCTTATGCTGGCAATTTTCATTCATAGCAACTGTGAACATGATCACTACCTAAGAAGATATTAATGACTATATTAATGAGCTTAACCATACTAAACATTGTATCACAATCGACGCCTTTGGCTCATGACATACATTTAATCTATTGCACAGCCAAAGTCATCTGATTTAAACCTCCCCCAATTTATATGGTTTGCAACACCCCCAATTTATAATCTGGAAATCTAAGTAAAAATTAATACCATATTGTCCAGTTGTATTAAAACTATGCAAAAGAGGCTTGATGACGCAATGGTTAAGTGCTGTGCTGCTCACAGCCACTCTGTGGGAGAAAAGACCTGGTGATCTGCTCCCTTAAAGATTTCAGCCTAGGAAACCCTACGGGGCAGTTCTACTCTGTCCCATACAGTCACTACGACTAGGAATCGACTCGAAGGCAACGGGTATACTTCACAAATTGAGGTCAAGGTGATTAGCCAGGTACTTTGCTCACTATTTACAGGCAAATTTGTCTACTTTGGCTATTATGCTGAAAAGAGATGTTGAAATTATCTTGTTTTTATTTGTATACTTACCTTTTTTACGAGTATAAGTTGAATGTTTATTTTTCTCTCTTTTTTTAATTTTTAATATGATAAATTCAGGGTAGAAAACTGTGAGTTTAGTTTAGTACTTTGTATTTAGGATTGTGTTTTAATCAGATAAAAAAAAAGAAGCTACTTATTTTCCTCCAACCTGAGAAATGTTGATACAATTTCGATACTTGGAAAAATAATTACAAAAAGAAAACCTGGATTCTGCATACCTTCTTTATTTTTAAACCTATAGGACCCATAAGTGTATACATGTGTGTGTGCATGTGTGTAAAATGGAAGCCCGCATGGTGTAGGGGTTAAGAGCTACAGCTGCTAACCAAAAGGTCGGCAGTTAGAATCCACCAGGCACTCCTTGGAAATCCTAATGGGGCAGTTCTACTCTGTCCTTTAGGGTCGCTATGAGTTGGAATCTACCTGACAGCAACGGGTTGGGTTTGGTTTGAGGTATATATATATATATACACATATATATATATATATACATGTATATACATGTATATATACATATATATACATGTATATACACACACATAATACATGCATACATATGTATACACACATGCATATATATACATTTACTATTTAAAATTTTTACTTTATATATTGCATCTATCTAATTTGAGATCTTTCACCTTTTTATAGATATTTTAAACCATTTAAATTTATTGTTCTACTTGTTATTTGAGTGTCATCTTATATAATCCTATTTTATGTTCTTATTTTACTGTTTCCTTCTTAACATCATAATTAATTATCTTAAAATTATTACAAGTTTTAAAGTACTAAAATAACAGGAAACACTGAATACTTTTGTAGTGTCTCTCTTACCATCCAACAATTCCCATAAATCATTATCTTGAAGGTAGAATCCATTAATTTTCCTTTTTTTTTTTTTCTTTTATGTCCTACTATACTTCAGCAGTTACACCACTTAGGATTTTTCAGGTCAAGCTCTCCTTTAATTTTGGTGTCCTGTATTCTAAAGGTTAGAGATTCAAGTCCATACAGAAGTGCCTCAGAAGAAAGTTCTAACAATCTATGTCCAAAAATCAGCAACTGAAAAGTTTACAGAGCGCAGTTCTATTCTGACACACGTGGGGCTGTCATGAGTTGAAATGAAATTGAGGGCAAGTGGTTACCGGTATTCTAATTTATTTTTTATAAGTCTTTTCTCCACCTTGATGATGTTGTTTAATTAAGTCTAAATTGTTTCCTTTCAAAAACAATAGCCACATTTAGTTGGTATTCTGTTATTGGTACAAAATTGTATCTATCTTTCTGGATATCAGCACTATTTAAGCTCTGAATGCTCACCATTGACCCTATGATCCTTTTTTTTTTTTTATGTCTTTAGGCATATTAAGATATAACCTGCATAATATGTATTGCTACAAAATATAATGATCCAAATGAAAGAAATAAGAACACAGACTAAGTGAACTAGGTGTTACAAAATGCAAACAGAAAATACATTGGTGCTGAACTAAAAGTGTGGAATTCCACTTTTTAAGATTCTAGATTATATCTTTCAGTGCTTTATTCAGCAAAAAAAAAAAAAATCAATAAATTACTTAATCAGTAGTTATCCATTTGATGTGTTATTTTATTGCCTATTGGCACCGAAAATGACAGTTAAAATTGTTAATGTCTTTTGGTAGTGGTTTACATTTACACATTTTACTTGGCGCTCCATACTAGGTCCTTTTGATTTCTCTCAATTCACAATCTTGGAAATTTATTTATTTACTTACTTTAGTTCTGAAATGTTTTCTTTTATTATATCCTTGCTTATTTTTTCATTCCTTTTTAGTCTGTGTTCTTCTCTTGAGACTCCTATTACATAGTATATTACCATTCTCCATTTTTTTTGAGATTATTTACATACATTCTTAAAATTACTTCAGTTTATCTTCTATTTCACTTATTTTTTTCTAGAACAATTCTACTAAAAAAAAAAAAAACACTATATTAAATGTCCTCAATAGTGATATTATTTTTTATAAGAAATCATTTTAGTCTTTTCTGGGTTCATTGTTAAGACCCAGTTTCAGTTCACTAAGCATTGGTGCTTATATAATTTTCTAGGAATTCATATGAAAGAATGAATTTAGTTCATATTACTTGTAATATAGGAAACCTGGTTGGCGTAGTGGTTAAAAGCCACGGCTGCTAACCAAAGGGTCAGCAGTTCAAATCCAACAGGCGATCCTCGGGAACTCTATGGGGCAGTTCTACTCTGTCCCGTAGGGTCGCTATGAGTCAGAATTGACTCGACGGCACCGGGTACTTGTAATATATTTGTGATTTCCCTTTTTTTTATATTTCTGAATGTTTCTTTTTTCAACTGAGACCAAATATTCTTTAAACTAATACTATCTACTAACAAGTTTGCTCACTTCGTGGTAATAGGATGTGAGACCTATTTAAAAGCCTGGGAGTTTGGGATTGAGAAGTAGACAAGCTTGAGTTTGTTATTAGTTGTTAGAGGCCTTCAAGTAGATTCCTACTCATGGCAACTGCATGTATGTAGCAAAGCTGCTCCATGGGGTTTTCAAGGCTGTGACCTCTCAGAAACTGATCACCAGGCTTATCTTCCGAGACACCTCTGGATGGATTCAAACCACCAAAACTTTCAGCTAATCAAGCACTTAACAGGTTGCACCACCCAGGGACTCCAAGAGAAGTTTCTTTGCTTTCAAAGCTCAAATATTTATGCCACACATCCTTCTTTAAAAAAAAAAAAAAAAATGTAAAAAGGAATTATTGATTCCATGTTGGCAATTTTGTATTCTAAAAGGAAGATCAATTAATAAGCCTAAATCCATATATATGCTTACTGATAGCTATGCATCAGAATGCACACAGCTCCTGGCCATAGTTTCAAAGTAGTAAGCAAAAGAAGCAAACAAAAACAAATTTTCATTAACAGTAGAATGAATAGATCAATTCTAGTTTATTTGTGCAATGAAATATCAAAAACAGCACTACTAAATGTACTATTAATAATAAATATGCTCACAAAAATAATATTGAACTAAAGAATCCAGACACAAAAAACTAAAACTCAACTACGATAGTAGGAGACAAGGTAGTGTTACCTTTGGTGAGGAGAGTGGTGATTGAGAGAGAGTAACGTTCTATTTCTTTACTCTGAATTGTAGTTATATAAATGTGTCCACTTTGTGAAAATTTATTGAGAAGTATATTTTTGACCCATGTACTTCTCTGTATATATGTTACACTTAGAAGTTTACTTAAAGCTCTAGGAGAACACAGGGATGGCCACACTAGATGTATCTAATGATAGCATATATCCAAAAACAAGAATAAATATAGTGCTATAGACGCAGAAAGGTTGAAATAAATCTGATGAGAAATCAGAAATGAATTCATGAAGAAATTCTCAATGTAGAGGATTGATTGTAGACATAGAGACCAAATGCAAGGAAACCAGTTAACACACTATTGCATACTCTAAGAACACATCTTAGTATTCTTAGGGCTGAGCATTGTGCCTTAGGCAGTAGGTGTTTCATAAATATTTGCTGAATGTGAATAATATTGGACTGAATTTTATCTTTGATAATAAGATGAGTTACCACATTGGGGCAAGGAAAATATAAGGTTTTTTCATCGGTTATACTAAATACCTTCTAGAATTGAGAATAAAGTTGCAGGATTTGGATTCTTAATAATAGAAATATATTGAGGAAAATTTTATTTGAAGCACACTGAGAATATGGAAAGAGATGAAAAACACAAAAGAGACACAATGGTAGCAAATTAGAGACTGTGAAGATTTCCAATTAAATGGACTCCTTATTGATTTATTTTTTCACTTCTACTTTTTGTGCTGAAATGTATAACAATTTTTAGAAATGCATATTTGAAAATACGAGAAGAAAAAATTAGATGTACTCAAGTCTAAAGTGACCTCCCTAACCACAGACTAAATCTAGCCACTTACCCACTGAAATAGCACCTGCTGTGGAGGGTCTGATTTCACTTTCAGCAGCATTACTCACAGAACAAACAGAAAAACCTAGCAAATCCCCTAAATGTGGACTTCACCAATCAGCTAGCAGACACAACCATATCTAAAACAAGTCAATGATTATTTCTGCTGAGACAGAAATCAGAAAATCAAATATAAAGCCAGCTCTGGATTTCTTCAAGAGTGGTAAGTCATGTGAGGCCAATGCATATTTTCCATAATGCCCCATGTTAGTCATTTAGTGCTGCTATAACAGAAATACCGCAAGTGGATGGCTTTAACGAAGAGAAATTTATTCTCTCATAGTGTAATAGGTTACGAGTCCAAATGCAGGGCGCCAGCTCCAGGGGAAGGCTTTTTCTCTCTGTTGGCTCTGGAGGAAGGTCCTTGTCATCAGTCTTCCCTTGGTCTGGGAGCATCTCAGCACAGGAACCTCAGGATCCAAACGAAGCGCTCTGCTCCCAGCACTGCTTTCTTGGTGGTGCGAGGTCCCTACTCTCCGCTTTCTTCCTTTTCGTTTTATGTCTTGTAAGATAAAAGGTGGTACAGGCCAAACCTCAGGGAACTCCCTTTACATTGGATCAGGGAGGTTACCTGAGCAAGACTGTTACATCTCACCCTAATCCTTTTAACCACAGTCAGAGGTTATGATTTGTAAAACATAGGAAAATCACAAAATGGAGGACAACCACACATAGCCTAGTCAAGTTGACACATATTTTGGGGAGACATAATTCAATCCATTATACCCCCCTCCAAAAAAAAGATGTCATTAGTATCACAACTATAGACAGTTTGGTGTTCTCCAAAGGAATCTGGAAAATGATGTCACTCAACAGATAAACTGAGAAATGTAAATGAGGGAGGCACCAGATGTAGATGCAAAAAATATATATATATACATTTTTAAACCCTGAAGATTAATGCTTACCTCATGGAGCTGTAACAAATGAGAAACCACACAAGGGAGATAAAGAAGGACAGCACAGGGTGAGATTGCGTGCAATGAGACAGTTACTTCATCAGGAAGCCAATACCTCCCCCCCCATCCCCACTCCCTTCTCACACTTCCCAGCTCAGCACTTTATGCAAATATGCACCTGCCTCGCACATTTCCACAAATCCCTCCATGTCTAAAGAGAGACGGTGAGGAGAAAAAAAAAAAAGCTTCTGTTCACTTACCCACATTTAGGTCAAAGAAATGTATTTTACTGAAAATTTTGGTTGCAGGTAAACAAAATCAAACGAGGATTAGATGAAAAATACAGGATGGATAAATACCAGAAACAAAGATCATCACATGCATATTTAATTTAAAAAGTGTAAGGTCTTGTTTTATTTGAATAATACTACAAATTTAATTTCTAAATTATCAAATCAAAACTCTACTGAATCATTGGCATTCCATAAATCAGTAAAAACATCTGACTTCATAGCGTCACACGCTCAGCTAGGTCATGCAGAGCAGCTTGAAGACCCTTGAGCTTCACTTTGTAGCTCACAGATTAAATCCCACAGCTGCCTCTCAGCTCATACAAAGCAGAGAACTGAGGGCAGAGAGTCTTCAGGTAATGTCCTGATTGGACTAGTTCATTCCTGGTTCCTGTACTCAGGTGGATTAAAACAAACAAAAAAACATGGGCAGGGGCTGAGGGTGAGAGAGAGATACTCACATTCTTTTATGGGGGAGTGTGCTCTGTTTTATATCTACCCCCAGTGCCTAGAACAGAGCCAAGAGAGCAGCTGTTCAGTATACATGGTATGAAATGCAATACACCTACCCTTGGGCATCAAGTACTGTGTGGCCTTACGCTAGTCATTTACCTTCTCTCAACTTCAGTGTTCACCTTGTAAAGCGTGGTTGGTAATAATACCTTTTTCTGGGATTGTTTCAAAAGTGTAATTAGAGAATGCCTATGAAAGCACTTTGTGAACTCTAAAGTGCTCTCCAAATATAAGGGATAAAAGATTGGAAAGCTGCCTCTGGGTACCTCCATCTCAAATGTGCCCAGATATTAACATTTTAGTGGTGAAAAAGGAGCTCTAATATTTCTCATTGGCGTTTTTCTACTGCAGAAGTAAGTAACTTAAGGAGAAGGAATACATTTTTCCTTGAGACTCAATAAAGCTATTTTGATTTTAATTGGAAAAAAATAATGTGCCACATAAACCTTTGTATTTTCCCTGAATTGACCCTTTTGAAAAAATTTTAAAATGTTGCTCACCATTTGTCAAGTGAAAAAATCTGAAAGTCAGAGGATCTCTGTCCTGGCCTTGCCATTACTTTTCTGTGTGACCTTGGACAAGTTACTTCTCTTCCTGCCAATAAGTTCAGAACAAAATGTTTATATAACCGGTAAGGTGTGCCAAGGAGTATCTGAATAACACAAACGGTTAAATGGTTGAGCCCTAACTGAAAGCTAAAAATTTCAAACCCACCCAGAGGCACCTTGGAGAAAAGACCTGGCGTTCTGATTCCGAGAATTGCAATCAACTTGACAGCATCTGGTTTAAGGCCTACCAAGCTCTGTTTAAGGCCCTGCCTCAGGGGCAAAGAAAGGAGCAAAAGATATAATCCACTGCATCTAAGAGGTTTACAATTTAATGAATTTTCTAGTGTCCGAAGCAGAGATGGTAATAACTGTGCTACCACCTCTCAGATTTGTTATGAGGATTAAAAGAGAGAGCAAGGGAGAGTGCTTTGCAAAATTGAAAGTGGTACATAAATGCAAAGTGGTATTATTACTAGACATAAAACCATCAGCAGCACATAGATGGTTAAAAGAATACCCAACAGAGGGAAGTGGAGAAGTGATTAACATTTATAGAGCTCCTGCTCTATGCACAGAGATCTACATAACAAACTGGTTAAATTTAGGTGCATATTAATCGCTGCTTTTAACCAATGAGGAAACTGAGACTCAGATCAGTGACTTTAGTTTAGCTAACAAGTCCAAGCCAGTATTAAAGCCAGGGGCAGTCTGACTGCAAAGACTCTCCAGGGAACAGCCGATGTAGACGGTGCTGGGCTTCAGAAATGTACACGTATTTTCACCAGGGAAAGGGCTCTCCAAAACCTAACATGCTGCAATAATAAGGTGCAGGAAATTACCAAGAAGAGCACATTTTCTTCAATTCATTTAAAAATAAAAAGGCATTCGAAGAAAAGGAGCAAATGGAACTACCTTAATTGATATGGCAACACAAAGGAATTAAAAAAAAAAAAAAGAATATTTGTCTTTTTTTAACCCTGTAAACACTACACACGGCTAGAATCATTTCTGTTTGAAAGTAAAACTAACGTTTTCTGAATATTCAAGTAGTTAGAAAGGATCGCAAAACTTCACATTTCAGCACTCACATGGTTAAAAGAAACATTTAGAGAGGGTTTCATAAAATCAAAATTCCTGTGATGCTTTCTCTTGGGATTAGCATACCACACAAAATACAAAAGGTAGCTTAATGCCCAGATATATTAAAATCGAGGGCTTAACTCCTAATATCCTTTCACCAATCAGGTATGGATTTACTAAACATTTTACTACTGTCTTTATTTTTCCTAGCTAAAATAAAATTCACAACTAAATACGCCAGCCTGAAAGATTGTTGACTTACTTATATTGGTACAATTTTTAAAATTTATTGTCAACCTATATAGCCAAACGAGATAAACTCCAGGAGTATGCAAACCTGGAAACTGCTTAGAAATAGCTAACAGGGGCACATCTAAATCACACAGCCTGGAATTATAAATCTGTAATAACTATTTAGAAAAAAAATTATTAAAAAAGATGACTGGATCTATTGCTGACCTAAATAGATATGAATTAAAGCCTCTCCATCACAGTGGTAAGTGAACTCCTAATATTTCTCTAGCATCTACTAAATGCTAGACAGTGCTACATGCTTTTTATACATTACCTCATTATTTCCCACAAAAACCAAAAGAGGCAAGTAATATTTTCTTTCTTCTCCAGCCAGATCAAAGAACTTCCAGAGGATGGAGCTGAGATTCAGAATGGAAATAATGGTCCTGAAGAACATAGCTAATAAATTGCAGAGCCAGAATTCTACTCTGAGTCTGTCTCCTCCCCTACACCTTAAAGCATCCCTCTCCCATGTGAGAAACATAGAGAAGCACATCTTTTCCCTACGTGCCATTCGCAATGATGAAAGGCTTAAAAAGCAATGAAAAGGGTTGCAAATCTAGGTTCATTCATTCACTTAGTAAAAAATTATTAAGAACCTACTATATTCCAAACTCAGGATGGACGATGACTATACAGTGTTGAAGGAAACAGACATAATCCAAGCTGTTATGGGATTTACAGTCTATATTATTATTATTTTTAACTCAGGCCTTCTGACAAGACAAAATTGAAAGGAAAGTAAACACAACATAGAGATTTAAATGTACCTAGTTTAGCTGTGGATACCCTGGTAGTGTAGTGGTTAAGAGCTACAGCTGATAACCACAAGGCCAGCAGTTTGAATCTACTAGGCACTCCTTAGAAACCATATGGGGCAGTTCTACTCTGTTCTATAGGGTAGCTATGAGTTGGAATCAACTCCTCAGGAACGGGTGTGGTTTTTTTGGGTTTAGTCTAGTGGTTAAAAACTATGGCGAGCTATAGGCTGTTAACCAAAAGGTCACCAGTTCGAATCCACCAGCTGCTCCTTGGAAACACTATGGAGCAGCTCTACTCTGTCCTACAGGATCTCTGTGATTTGGAATAGGCTCGAGGGCTATGGGTTTTTTTTTTTTTAGTTTGTCACTTACTGGCTGGCGACACAGGCTAAACAGTAACCACATTGCCTCAGTTGTCTATAAAATAGAGATAACAAAAATTGTACTGTCCACATTAAGGACGTTTTGTGAGGATTAAATGGCACAGTGCATGTGAATTTACCATGAGCCTTCCATAATATATGCTGTTTTAGTTTCCTAGTGCTGCTGTAAGAAAATACCACAAAATCGATGCTTTAAAGAACAGAAGTTTATTGTTTTACAATTGTGGAGGCTAAAAGTTCAAATCAGGGTATCAGCCATGTTGATTTCTTCTGAGAGTTCTGAGAGAGAAACTGTTCCATGCCTCTCCTAAATTCTGGTGCTCTTAGCAATCCTTGACATTCCTTGACTTGCGTCTGTGTCTGCCTCCATGGCCACATAGCTACCCTTCCTCTGTCTATCTCTCTGTGTCTGTTGTCCTTTTGTATAAGACATCACTTAGATGGGACTAGGATCCACCCTGCTCTCATATGACTTCATGTTAACTGAAAAACATCTTTAAAAAGCTTATCTGAAAACAAGTTCACATTCACAGGTACAGGAGTTAGGACTTAAACATATCTTTTTGGGGGACATATTTCTATCCACAATGGATACATATACACATAAAGGAAAAGGAAAAGTTTACAGATTTTATAGCCTTTTTTTAAATTCTAAAACTAAAGCCCATTGCCATCACGTCAATCCCAACCCATAGAAACCCTATACTAAATTGCTAAAGATTACTATAATAAAAATAACAATTATATAATACGATGTTAACAGTTTCTATCAGATTAGGCAGTTTCAAGGCTCCTGTTCATGCAGACACATAGTAAATTGGAAAAGCATTGCAAAAAAGAATCATCCATTCATGATTTCAAATATTTGTGCAGTGGTTAGAGCTCACCTGCTAACCAAAAGGTCAGCAGTTCAAATCCACCAGCTGCTCCTTGGAAACCCTATGGGGCAGTTCTATTCTCTCCTAAGGGTCGCTATGAGTCGGAATCATCTCAAAGGCAGCAGGTTTGCTTTTCATTTTGGTATATAGTATATAGTGTCAAGGCAGCTTGGAGCCTAATTAAACATGACTTTGGAATTTTTTGTCTTACAGATTTGGCTAATCAACCTGCATCCTTCCCCCACACACTGGACAGTGATGAAGTAAAAGGTTAATAGAAAGACTTAACGAAAAGAGATGTTCATTGTCCAGTGTACTCAGCACTGTGTTTGGCAACGGAGGTTGAACAGTATACAAGAGATAATCCATGTTCTCAGAGAACTTGTAGTGTACTGGAAGATACAAAAAATAGAAAAATACTATTCACTGTGAGAAGTGTTAAAATAGCAGAGATAGGGCGGAGCCAAGATGGCGGACTAGGCAGACGCTACCTCGGATCCCTCTTACAACAAAGACACCGAAAAACAAGTGAATCGATCACATACATAAAAATCTATGAACCCTGAACAACAAACACAGATTTAGAGACGGAGAACGAACTAATACGGGGAAGCAGCGATTGTTTCCAGAGCCTGGAGCCAGCGTACCAGTCAGGTACGGCACAAGCACAGAGACCTGCTCCACCCTCCTGAACTAACCCCGGGAGGGGGACCAGCCGGTTCCATGGGCGGCGTGGGACGCAGCCGGTAGGAGAAGTCCCCGGGAGGCAGTGACTGGTCTTGGAGCAGAAAGAGCAGCATCCGAGCCAGGGAACCGTCCCGCAGGGATTTGGACTGGACGCAGCGGATTTTCTGGAAAAACTAGTTTCCCAGTGATGGCTCGGAGACAACAATCCATATCAAACCACTTAAAGAAGCAGACCGTGACAGCTTCTCCAACCCCCCAAACAAAAGAATCAAAACCTTTCCCAAATGAAGATACAATCTTGGAATTATCAGATACAGAATATAAAAAACTAATTTACAGAATGCTTAATGATATCACAAATGAAATTAGGATAAATGCAGAAAAAGCCATGGAACACACTGATAAAACTGTTGAAGAACTCAAAAAGATTATTCAAGAACATAGTGGAAAAATTAATAAGTTGCAAGAATCCATAGAGAGACAACATGTAGAAATCCAAAAGATTAACAATAAAATAACAGAATTAGACAACGCACTAGGAAGTCAGAGGAGCAGACTCGAGCAATTAGAATGCAGACTGGGACATCTGAAGGACCAGGGAATCAACACCAACATAGCTGAAAAAAAATCAGATAAAAGACTTAAAAAAAATGAAGAAACCCTAAGAATTATGTGGGACTCTATCAAGAAGGATAACCTGCGGGTGATTGGAGTCCCAGAACAGGGAGGGGGGATAGAAAACACAGAGAAAATAGTTGAAGAACTCCTGACACAAAACTTCCCTGACATCATGAAAGACGAAAGGATAGCTATCCAAGATGCTCATCGAACCCCATTTAAGACTGATACAAAAAGAAAAACACCAAGACATATTATCATCAAACTCACCAAAACCAAAGATAAACAGAAAATTTTAAAAGCAGCCAGGGAGAAAAGAAAGGTTTCCTTCAAGGGAGAATCAATAAGAATATGTTCTGACTACTCAGCAGAAACCATGCAGGCAAGAAGGGAATGGGACGACATATACAGAACACTGAAGGAGAAAAACTGCCAACCAAGGATCATATATCCAGCAAAACTCTCTCTGAAATATGAAGGCGAAATTAAGATATTTACAGACAAACACAAGTTTAGAGAATTTGCAAAAACCAAACCAAGGCTACAAGAAATGCTAAAGGAGATTGTTTGGTCAGATGACCAATAATATCAGGTACCAGCACAACACAAGGTCACAAAACAGAACGTCCTGATATCAACTCAAATAGGGAAATCACAAAAACAAACAAATTAAGATTAATTAAAAAAAATAATAATAAAAATACACATAACAGGGAATCATGGAAGTCAATAGGTAAAAGATCACAATAATCAAAAAGAGGGACTAAATACAGGAGACATTGAACTGCCATATGGAGAGTGATACAAGGCGATATAGAACAATACAAGTTAGGTTTTTACTTAGAAAAATAGGGGTAAATAATAAGGTAACCACAAAAAGGTATAACAACTCTATAACTCAAGATAAAAACCAAGAAAAACATAACGACTCAACTAACATAAAGTCAAGCACTATGAAAATGAGGATCTCACAATTTACTAAGAAAAACGCCTCAGCACAAAAAAGTATGTGGAAAAATGAAATTGTCAACAACTCACATAAAAAGGCATCAAAACGATACCACTAAAAACTTATTTATCTATAATTACCCTGAATGTAAATGGACTAAATGCACCAATAAAGAGACAGAGAGTCACAGACTGGATAAAGAAACACGATCCATCTATATGCTGCCTACAAGAGACACACCTTAGACTTAGAGACACAAACAAACTAAAACTCAAAGGGTGGAAAAAAGTATATCAAGCAAACAATAAGCAAAAAAGAAGAGGAGTAGCAATATTAATTTCTGACAAAATAGACTTTAGACTTAAATCCACCAAAAGGATAAAGAAGGACACTATATAATGATAAAAGGGACAATTGATCGGGAAGATATAACCATATTAAATATTTACGCACCCAATGACAGGGCTGCAAGATACATAAATCAAATTTTAACAGAATTGAAAAGCGAGATAGATACCTCCACAATTATAGTAGGAGACTTCAACACACCACTTTCGGAGAAGGACAGGACATCCAGTAAGAAGCTCAATAGAGACACGGAAGATCTAATTACAACAATCAACCAACTTGACCTCATTGACTTATACAGAACTCTCCACCCAACTGCTGCAAAATATACTTTTTTTTCTAGTGCACATGGAACATTCTCTAGAATAGACCACATATTAGGTCACAAAACAAACCTTTGCAGAGTCCAAAACATCGAAATATTACAAAGCATCTTCTCAGACCACAAGGCAATAAAACTAGAGATCAATAACAGAAAAACTAGGGAAAAGAAATCAAATACTTGGAAAATGAACAATACCCTCCTGAAAAAAGACTGGGGTATAGAAGACATCAAGGAGGGAATAAGGAAATTCATAGAAAGCAACGAGAATGAAAATACTTCCTCTCAAAACCTCTGGGACACAGCAAAAGCAGTGCTCAGAGGCCAATTTATATTGATAAATGCACACATACAAAAAGAAGAAAGAGCCAAAATCAGAGAACTGTCCTGACAACTTGAACAAATAGAAAGTGAGCAACAAAAGAATCCATCAGGCACCAGAAGAAAACAAATAATAAAAATTATAGCTGAACTAAATGAATTAGAGAACAGAAAAACAATCAAAAGAATTAACAAAGCCAAAAGCTGGTTCTTTGAAAAAATTAACAAAATTGATAAACCATTGGCTAGACTGACTAAAGAAATACAGGAAAGGAAACAAATAACCCGAATAAGAAATGAGAAGGACCACATCACAACAGAACCAAATGAAATTAAAAGAATCATTTCAGATTATTATGAAAAATTGTACTCTAACAAATTTGAAAACCTAGAAGAAATGGATGAATTCCTGGAAAAACACTACCTACCTAAACTAACACATTCAGAAGTAGAACAACTAAATAGACCCATAACAAAAAAAGAGATTGAAACGGTAATCAAAAAACTCCCAACAAAAAAAAGCCCTGGCCCGGACGGCTTCACTGCAGAGTTCTACCAAACTTTCAGAGAAGAGTTAACACCACTACTACTAAAGGTATTCCAAAGCATAGAAAATGACGGAATACTACCCAACTCATTCTATGAAGCCACCATCTCCCTGATACCAAAACCAGGTAAAGGCATTACAAAAAAAGAAAATTATAGACCTATATCCCTCATGAACATTGATGCAAAAATCCTCAACAAAATTCTAGCCAATAGAATCCAACAACACATCAAAAAAATAATTCACCCTGATCAAGTGGGATTTATACCAGGTATGCAAGGCTGGTTTAATATCAGAAAAACCATTAATGTAATCCATCACATAAATAAAACAAAAGACAAAAACCACATGATCTTATCAACTGAGGCAGAAAAGGCATTTGACAAAGTCCAACACCCATTCATGATAAAAACTCTTACCAAAATAGGAATTGAAGGAAAATTCCTCAACATAATAAAGGGCATCTATGCAAAGCCAACAGCCAATATCACTCTAAATGGAGGGAAGCTGAAAGCATTTCCCTTGAGAATGGGAACCAGACAAGGATGCCCTTTATCACCACTCTTATTCAACATCGTGTTGGAAGTCTTAGCCAGGGCAATTAGGCTAGACAAAGAAATAAAAGGTATCCGGATTGGCAAGGAAGAAGTAAAGTTATCACTATTTGCAGATGACATGATTATACACACAGAAAACCCTAAGGAATCCTCCAGAAAACTACTGAAACTAATAGAAGAGTTTGGCAGAGTCTCAGGTTATAAAATAAACATACAAAAATCACTTGGATTCCTCTACATCAACAAAAAGAACACCGAAGAGGAAATAACCAAATCAATACCATTCACAGTAGCCCCCAAGAAGATAAGATACTTAGGAATAAATCTTACCAAAGATGTAAAAGACCTATACAAAGAAAACTACAAAGCTCTACTACAAGAAATTCAAAAGGACATACTTAAGTGGAAAAACATACCTTGCTCATGGATAGGAAGACTTAACATAGTAAAAATGTCTATTCTACCAAAAGCCATCTATACATTTAACGCACTTCCGATCCAAATTCCAATGTCATATTTTAAGGGGATAGAGAAACAAATCACCAATTTCATATGGAAGGGAAAGAAGCCCCGGATAAGCAAAGCACTACTGAAAAAGAAGAAGAAAGTGGGAGGCCTCACCTTACCTGACTTCAGAACCTATTATACAGCCACAGTAGTCAAAACAGCCTGGTATTGTTACAACAACAGACACATAGACCAATGGAACAGAATTGAGAACCCAGACATAGATCCATCCATGTATGAGCAGCTGATATTTGACAAAGGACCAGTGTCAATTAACTGGGGAAAAGATAGCCTTTTTAACAAATGGTGCTGGCATACCTGGATATCCATTTCCAAAAAAATGAAACAGGACCCATACCTCACACCATGCACAAAAACTAACTCCAAGTGGATCAAAGACCTAAACATAAAGACTAAAACGATAAAGATCATGGAAGAAAAAATTGGGACAACCCTAGGAGCCCTAATACAAGGTATAAACAGAATACAAAACATTACCAAAAATGATGAAGAGAAACCCGATAACTGGGAGCTCCTAAAAATCAAACACCTATGCTCATCTAAAGACTTCACCAAAAGAGTAAAAAGACCACCTACAGATTGGGAAAGAATTTTCAGCTATGACATCTCCGACCAGCGCCTGATCTCTAAAATCTACATGATTCTGTCAAAACTCAACCACAAAAAGACAAACAACCCAATCAAGAAGTGGGCAAAGGATATGAACACACATTTCACTAAAGAAGAGATTCAGGCAGCCAACAGATACATGAGAAAATGCTCTCGATCATTAGCCATTAGAGAAATGCAAATTAAAACTATGATGAGATTCCATCTCACTCCAACAAGGCTGGCATTAATCCAAAAAACACAAAATAATAAATGTTGGAGAGGCTGCGGAGAGATTGGAACTCTCATACACTGCTGGTGGGAATGTAAAATGGTACAACCACTTTGGAAATCTATCTGGCGTTATCTTAAACAGTTAGAAATAGAACTACCATACAACCCAGAAATCCCACTCCTAGGAATATACCCTAGAGATACAAGAGCCTTCATACAAACAGATATATGCACACCCATGTTTATTGCAGCTCTGTTTACAATAGCAAAAAGTTGGAAGCAACCAAGGTGTCCATCAACGGATGAATGGGTAAATAAATTGTGATATATTCACACAATGGAATACTACGCATCGATAAAGAACAGTGACGAATCTCTGAAACATTTCATAACATGGAGGAACCTGGAAGGCATTATGCTGAGCGAAATTAGTCAGAGGCAAAAGGACAAATATTGTATAAGACCACTATTATAAGATCTTGAGAAATAGTAAACCTGAGAAGAACACACACTTTTGTGGTTACGAGGGGGGGAGGGAGGGAGGGTGGGAGAGGGTTTTTTATTGATTAATCAGTAGATAAGAACTGCTTTAGGTGAAGGGAAAGACAACACTCAATACATGGAAGGTCAGCTCAATTGGACTGGACCAAAAGCAAAGACGTTTCCGGGATAAAATGAATGCTTCAAAGGTCAGCGGAGCAAGCGCGGGGGTCTGGGGAACATGGTTTGCGGGGACTTCTAAGTCAATTGGCAAAATAATTCTATTATGAAATCATTCTGCATCCCACTTTGAAATGTGGAGTCTGGGGTCTTAAATGCTAACAAGCGGCCATCTAAGATGCAGCAATTGGTCTCAACCCACCTGGAGCAAAGGAGAATGAAGAACACCAAGGCCACACGACAACTAAGAGCCCAAGAGACAGAAAGGGCCACATGAACCAGAGACCTACATCATCCTGAGACCAGAAGAACTAGTTGGTGCCCGGCCACAGTCGATGACTGCCCTGACAGGGAGCACAGCAGAGGACCCCTGAGGGAGCAGGAGATCAGTGGGATGCAGACCCCAAATTCTCATAAAAAGACCAAACTTAATGGTCTGACTGAGACTGGAGGAATCCTGGCGGCCATGCTCCCCAGACCTTCTGTTGACACAGGACAGGAACCATCCCCGAAGACAACTCATCAGACATGAAAAGGACTGGTCAGCGGGTGGGAGAGAGACGCTGATGAAGAGTGAGCTAATTATATCAGGTGGACACTTGAGATTGTGTTGGCAACTCTTGTCTGGAGGCGGGATGGGCGGATAGAGAGAGAGGGAAGCAGGCAAAATTGTCAAGAAAGGAGAGACTGAAAGGGCTGACTCAAGAGGGGGAGAGTAAGTGGGAGTAGGGAGTGAGATGTATGTAAATTTATATGTGACAGACTGATTGGATTTGTAAACGTTCACTTGAAGTTTAATAAAAGTTATTAAAAAAAAAATAGCAGAGATACAGGGCACAATGGAAACACAGTTGTTGTTGTTGTTGTCAGGTGCCATCGAGTTGGTTCTGACTCATAGAGACCCTATGTACCACAGAAAGAAACACTGCCCAGTCCTGTACCAGGTTCACAATCGTTGTTGTGCTTGAGCCAATTGTTCCAACCACTGTATCAATCCATCTCATTGAGGGTCTTCCTCTTTTCCACCCACCCTGTACTTTACCAAGCATGATGTTCTATTCCAGGGACTTATCCCTCCTGACGACATGTCCAAAGTGTGTAAGACGCAGTCTTGCCATTCTTGCTTCTAAAGAATATTCTCGTTGCACTTCGTCCAAGACAGATTTATTTGTTCTTTTGGCAGTCCATGGTATATTCAGTATTCTTCGCCAATACTACAATTCAAAGACATCAATTTTTCTTTGGTCTTCCTTATTCATTGTCCAGCTTTTGCATGCATGTGATGCGACTGAAAATACCATGGGTTAGGTCAGATGCACCTTAGTCTTCAAGGTGACGTCTTTGCTTTTTAACACTTTAAAGAGGTCCTTTGCAGCAGATTTGCCCAATGCAATGTATCTTTTGATTTCTTGATTGCTGCTTCCATAGGTGTGGGTTGTGGATCCAAGTAAAATGAAATCCTTGACAACTACAATATTTCCTCCAATTATCATGTTGTTGCTTATTGGTCTAGTTGTAAGAGTTTTTGTTTTCTTTATGCTGAGGTGTAATTCATACTGAAAGTTGTAGTCTTTAATCTTCATCAGAATGTGCTTCAAGTCCTCTTCACTTTCAGCAAGCAACGTTGTGTCATCTGCATAATGCAGGTTGTTAAGGAGTCTTTCTCCAATCCTGATGCCCTGTTCTTCTTCATATAGTCAAGCTTCTTGGATTATTTGCTCAGCATACAGATTCAATAGGTATGGTGAAAGCATACAACGCTGACACACATCTTTCCTGACTTTAAACTATGCAGTATCCCCTTGTTCTGTCCGAACAACTGCCTCTTGATCTATGTATATGTTCCTCATGAAACACAATTAAGTGTTCTGGAATTCACATTCTTTGAAATGTTATCCATAATTTCTTATGATCCACACAATCAAATGCCTCTACATAGTCAATAAAACACAAGTAAACATCCTCCTGCTCTTCTCTGCTTTCAGCCAGCATCCATCTGACATCAGCAATGATATCCCTGGTTCCACGTCCTCTTCTGAATCCAGCCTGAATTTCTGGCAGTTTCCTGTTGATATACTGCTGCAGCTACAGTTGAAGGGCATTTAAATCCATCTGAGAGTTTAAGAAACCCCTAAACTGAGGGATGAAGTATAAAGAGGCAATCATCAGGTATGGGCGAGTTGTGGTGGGAGAACGTTACAAGCAGAGAGAAGACCAAATGCAATCGCACGGAAGCAAGAAGAAGCAGGAAACACTGACGACTAGAACCTGGTCCATCATGGCTGGAGTAGAGTGCACACAAGGTAAAGTGTGGAAAATTGTTTACAGCGAAAGATGAGACTGGAGAAGTTAACAAGGGATAAGTGAGTTGGCTATGAAGACTTTTGAGGATGTATTAAAGAACATTGAATTTTCCTCAGAGTAAAATGACTGATATAAAGAGACTTTGATTTCAACTTGGGGGCTGGGGCAGAGGGTCACATTCAGAACTGCTTTTAAGAAACATCTCAGTGGCTTATGAGTGAATAGTGGCTGGTAAAGTTAAGCCAGAAGGCTGATGAGGAAGATGTTGAAATCTCTACATGAGAGGTGTTGAGTTCTCATGCCCTGTGACTGAAACACCCACTGCTACCAAGTTGATTCCAACTCACAGCATATTCCATAAGCAGAGTAGGTAGAATGCCAAATAACGTAAACCCTAATAGAAAAGCTAGAGGAGTACTGCACATGGCGAGGAGGTGGCACAGAGTGAATAACGTTGCTTTTCCTTGGCCCGGGTATGTCAGGATCCCAGGTTTGACTGGAATATTCTCTTCCTTCACCTCTCTTACCAGTCCCAAGGGCTCCCAATTATCCTTTTTGTTCAGAGCAGGGGATAAAATGTGATTGCTGCCCTTTCAGTGAGTGAAAAGCAAGCACCACCTGTGGGATGCTGACAGCTAACTGGGTACAGCATTTACTTAGTGGGGGTCAGGGGTCTTACCTGGTGGAGAATTCAATTGCGGCTTTCAAGTCTGTCCTTGTCATCACATCACATAGCGCTCAGGGTATCTCCTCTCTGCACACATTGCTGCTTTAGAGCAAGGTATTTCTTGTCTCCCACAGAAAGATTTATTCGTTTCAGCAGTATCATAATATTGAACAGCTGGTCACTGCTTCTCACTGTCTCACTTCTCACACACTTCTGCTTTGTCAGCCACGAGTCCCATGGATAAACACTGTGAAAACCAGAGGAAATGTGTTATAAAAGCAAATACACTGATGAACAAAACAGAGAGACCCTTGATGTAAGTGAAAAATCCAATGACTGCTTTTTCCGTCCTTTTCCAAAATGAATCCTTTAAAAAGTTACGCTGCTGTAAACCCTTATATTTGAGTGATTTATATCACATTTTCATAATTTTAACAGCTATAGATTTGATTTATCTTTATGATAAAAACATTTCATGGTATTAGGGAGATTAGTTATGGGACAAGATAATGCAAGTTGAATGAACTATTGAAAACTCACAGAGCAATTTATAATTGCTGATACTTAAGGTGGAACCCTGGTGGTGTAGTGGTTAAGAACTTGACTGCTTACAAAAAGGTCAGCAGTTCAAAATCCTCCCACTGCTCCTTGGGAACGCTATGGGGCAGTCCTACTCTGTCCTACAGAACTGACCCAACAGCAATGGGTTCGGGTACTGAAGGCAAATCTCTTGAGTCCCTAGACCAGGTCTACAGTCCTTGGGTGGTACAAAAGTTTCATTACCACAGTAGACTGTTAACTAAAAGGTTGGAGGTTGTAGGCCACTCAGATGCACCTCTGAAGAAAGGCCTGGTGATCTCCATTGAAAATATCAGCCATTGAAAACTCTATGGAGCACAGTTCTACTCTGACACACATCAGGTTTGTATGAGTTGGAATCAACTCAACAAAAACTAATCAGGCAGTATGCAGCTGAACTTGCTCCTTGATCAGACCACAGAGCAGGCTCGGGGCAATCTTTGTTTCAGGTCAATACTCCACCTGTAGGTCTTCCTATAATTTTCCTTTGTATAATCTGTGGGCTGTTATTGGGATAAAATAATAACATAATAACTACAAGAGAAAAAATGATAATAAATGATCAGCTGTGACATAGTGGTTAACAATAACAATAATAATAATGGAGCAGCTAGAGCAAGATGATTAAGGGTGGAGGTTCTGGGCCACACTGCTATTTTTAATAACTCTTTTATGTGTGTGAAAAAATTTATGGGAATTATTACACTACCTGGTAGAGATATTGTTAGGATTAAAAAAAAAATCCAAATTAAGTGCTTAGAAAATTGTCTAGCACATATTAAACCCTCAATAAGTGCTACCTATGATTATTATTTTTACAATATTGCATTGCCACGTGTACTATATAAACATACTGTTAAACTATTATTATCATTGCTATTATTTTTATTACTATTGTTATTATTTTTATTGTCATTATCGTAACTACTCTGCGGTTTCTATGAGGTAGATAGTGAAAAAGCTGTCTTAGTTATCTAATATTGCTATAACAGAAATACCACAAGTGGATGGCTTTAAAAAAGAGAAATTTACTCTCTCACAGTCTAGTAAGTTACAAGTCCAAATTCAGGACATCAGCTCCAGGGGAAGGCTTTCTCTGTCAGCCTTGGAGGAAGATTCCTTGTCCTCAAACTTCCCCTGGTTGAGGAGCTCCTCAGGCGTAGGGACCCAGGTGCAAAGGACACACTCTGCTCCCGGTGCTACTTTCTTGGTGGTATGAGGTCCCCGACTCTCTGCTTGCTTCCGTTTCCTTTTATCTCTTGAGAAATAAAAAGTGGTACAGGCCCCACCCCAGGGAAACTCCCTTTACATTGGATCCAGTGAGGTGACCTGAGTGAGGGTGGTGTTACAATCCTGCCCTAATCCTCTTCAGCATAAAATTACAATTACAAAGTGGAAGACAACCACACAATACTGGGACTCATGACCCAATCAAATTGACATATATTTTGGGGGGGACACGATTCAATCCATGACAAAAGCTCAATAGTTACTCAGGTCTTAAAGGATGGATCCAGAATTTGAACCAGATATGCTCAGTACATTAGCCATAGGCTTCATGTATTAGTGTCTTATTGGTGCTGTTACAAATTAGCGGCGTAAAAAAGTAAATATATTATCTTATGTACAGACCAAGAGGCAAAGGTCACGGGCAGGCTAAAATGCAGGTTTGGCAGGGCTGCGTTACTTCCTGGCTCCAGGGGAGAATCCTTTCCTTGCTTATTCAGCTTGTTAGCAGGATTCAGGTCTTTGTGGTTGTTGGCCTGAGGTCTGCGTTGCCTTGCCGGCTATCAGCTGAGGACTATTCCGAGCTTCTAGACACTACCCACATTTTTCAGCCGCGTGGTCATGTGAGAAGGTCATGTCCTTCTTACACGTCAAATCTCTTAAGTCTCTTCTTCCATCACATATTTCTCTTTTCTGCCTTCTCTTCCACTTTTAAGGGCCTGTGTGATTACAGTGGACCCATCCAGTTAACCCAAGATAATCTCCCTATTTTAAGGTCTATAACCTTAATTCCATCTTCAAAGTTCCTTTCCCATGTAGCATAGCAGATTCATATGTTCTGGAGATTAGGATATGGACATATTGGTGGGGGTGGGGGGGACATCACTCTGCCTATTATACCCCAGCACCTCTGATTTGTGTTAATGACTGGTTGGAGGTAGAGCAGTAAAGCTATTAGTAACAAATAAAAAGAAGAATGAGTATTAGAAGAAAGTGGATAAAATTTATTAATGTGGCAAATAGAGGAAAGTGAAGAAATAAAGTATAGGTTAAGTATTAATTTAGCCTTGAGATTAATAAATAAATTCTTGGTTTAAAAGAAAAGTAAAAAATATATATAAAGAAAAGACTAATAGATTTGACCAAATAAAATTTGTGTATCAAAATATATAAATAAACAAAATTAAAGGGCAAATAACTAGAAAAGATTATGTGTCAAGTGATTAATGACACAAATTTATGAATAACAACAAATTTATGAATATCTCTTATAAATTAATAAGATGATGAAAACTCCAATGGACACATGAAAAAAGGACAATAACCAGGCAATTTATGATTGAAGAAACATTAAAAAAAAAATTTTACCCATTTATAATGAATGTCTTATATAATTATTTATTTATTTATGGCCAAATGTGTAACACATTTTGGTATTGAAAACAAACAAACAAAAAAATTGATTCAAAATATTGTGAAAAGGAAGTGAAAATTAGGCTATTAAGATTTTCCTGGGAAGAGAGATTTGAAAAGTAATTTGAAAAATTTGAAAAAGACAAGCAGGCCTTAGTGAACTCAGTATAAAACTGTTTTAAAAGCCTTTTGAAAAAATTCAAGGTACAAATCTGAAACAATTTGGGATAGAATAAACTAAGATACAGACTAAAACACAAATGTGAAGCAAGCATGTAGATGCATTTGGTTTCATGGAGAATTGGGCAAACATAGAATTTAGAAAGATAGTATCAAAAATTGAGTTAGACTTAGACATTAATTTTCATTTAATGAGTCAGATTTAACCACGATTTTTCATTTAATGATCAAGATTTATGGTACTACATAAGCTTGAAAATATTAGTAATTAATAGAAATGGCTTGGTAAAGACATGATCACTCATTTAAAGACAATTCAATATTGGAAATGAGACATGATTACATCCAACAGAAATTTATAATACTAAATTGATAGTAGCACTTAAGTATAGGAAAAGAATGTAAATTTCACTCAGAGTTCACACTATGAGTAATGAATAATCAACCGCGGAATAATTGCAGCTATAAAACATCATTATTCATACGCTTTGCTTCCCAGGACATCTTTTCACAATACTGAGTATCATAAGACTTGATCAGAGATGGTGAAATGGTCACTTCCCATTGGCATCTGAAAGGGTCTAATACTCAACACCAAAAGACACAAGATCATAAATCATCATTTAACAAACACAGTTGCTGTCAAGTTGACTCACACTCACGGTGAGCCCATGAGCATCAGAGTAGAACTGTGCTCCATAGGATTTTCCATGGCTGATGTTTCAGAAGTAGCTCTTCAGGCCTTTCTTCCAAGCTGTCTTTGGATGGACTTGAATCTCCAATCATTTGGTTAACAGTTGAGTATGTTAACCATTTGTACCACTCAAGGACATCAGTTATCAAAGTACGAAAGACTTAAGGCTCATAAATTAACGAGGATACTTTCCCTTCCTTCAAGATATATGCATGAAAAAAATGGGACTCCAGTTTTCTAAGAGATTAAACCCAAAGACATTTTCACGTGTAAAGACATAGGCGTTTTGATCATTATCACTTTCCTCCAGGGAACATTTTGTTTTCTCCATCAATCCCCTTCTAAAAATCCACTCTTTAACAGAACCTTTTGATTCAAAAATAAAATAAAATATTGCCAGTAGCCTGTCATTTGGATATGACTTACAAGCTACAACATTACATTCTCTGTATGAATTCCTGTATTGTGTGCCAAACATATCTCTCAAACCTTGAAGCAAGGGTTCGGCAGTCTTGTGGAAACAGTACACTGCTGAGAAGAAGAGTAATTGATTAGAAAGTCCTTGAATTTTCTTAATTACTGTTTCTTTTTTTCTTGGGGTTGTATTCAAGGGAGGCCAGGACCCCTGCACAGGTTTGTCCTCAGTAACATGTTGTGTTCAGATGCTTAGGGAAGTCCAATGAACAGAAAAGGCAGCTCATCCCCAAAGTCCAAGAATGTGGCCTTTTGATTGTTTAGGTCTCCTGAACAGACATAAAAAGAACATTTCTTAATAAGTATTTAATTATAAGCTGGAGAGTTCATGTGGGTCACCCAACCGGGAACTCTTTGTTAGAAGGCTCAAGAGAATCCACAATTAAAGTCTTACAGTAAAACTGAGCCTGGGTTTAGCATCATTGTAGAATATACTACCAAAAGGCCAAAGGACTAAAGTGAAGAAATGACAATCCACAAACATGGGAGGGTACATTTTTGAAACTACATTCAGTGATGAGAAGGAAAAGAAGGCTGCTTTGATGACTAAGAATGTTAATGAATTCCTATTCACTAATTAGTTCCACCAGTTAAAACATCAGCACACTTTGCTTGCTGTAGTTCAGTCATTCATAGTATTAGCCTGCAAAAACTTCAGGGCCAGGAGATTTGTCCAGTGTCCTGCATATTCCAAAGGGTTAGGGACTGCTTGGTTGTTGTTGTTGTTAATTGCCATCGAGTTGATTCCAATTCATATTGACCGTGTAGGATAGAGTAGAACTGCCACATAGGGTTTCCAAGGAGTTGCTGGGGGATTAGAACTGCTGACCTTTTGGCTAACAGCCCAGCTCTTAACCACTGTGCCACCAGGGCTCCAGGGACTTCTAGGAGAGAGCAGTAATTCATGCTGTCATGAATTCACACTAATAACTAGAAAACTAATGCAAATTGCAAAATTGGATTAACGAGAATGCAGAGACATACAATAACCAAATCAGTGCTACTTTATCGAGCAAATGTTCTTTGCTGTACAATAACAAAGATAATTGAGGACTATACTGGAAGGGAGCCTAACAGCCTAATAAGTACTTGGCTGTGATTCACTTGCCAATCAGAAATTAAGACGTGACAAGTTCTAAAGCCAATGATGCCTGATTTGAGCAGTGGCCTTATTGTTTATCAATTTAAAATTTGGCTGAGAGGGCTACATTAGGATTAAAAAAAGAGGGTGCTGAGGGAGGGACCAATCAGCCACTGTGAATATAACTTAAGCTTCTATCATGTCTTAAATGCACTTTGTTGATTTCTCAGTAATCAAAATATTACTTTTTTTTCTTTTTTAAATAGCGAAAAGGAATGTAAATTAAAGCAATCAAACTGCTACAATTTCCAACTCACAGAATAGTCTGCCAACATTTCCTAATAATGGAATCTTACTAGTTCTGTACACTTGAGCTGGTTTTCTATAAACTTTAGTACACTCTGTTGAAAAACATGAATAATAGTACCCACCTTGAAGGGTCATGACTAGGATTAATTGAGGTGCATGGCAAGTTGATTCAGTAGTAAATGATATTTGATTATGTAGGATCAGTGATCTCTTTCAGCATTTCTCAGATGTGTACCTAAAATATTTTGTATTTTTTATATTACCAAGCACTGTGCTGGGCACAAGTTAGGTGTTTGTTACTTTCCTATTGTCTTTCATAGTGCATAGGCCAGAAGAATTGATCAATAAATAAATAAGTCAAGAGGATACTTTAGAACAAGTTGACAAACAAGACATAAATAAATCACCAAGAACTGATGGCATTCAACCAAATGTTTTTAAAGTAGCCAGAGGACACTGGAATTGCTGGCTAAAATGTTTAATCTTTCATTAGAATTGGATACTGCACCAAACTATTGGCACATTGCCATCTCCTTTTTTAGAAAAAGATTTAAAAAGTGACCTTGGAATTGGTTTGCTGCCTTCAGAATTAAAAATTAGTGAATTTTGTGGTAAATATTAGTAAAGAAATAAACAGTTGTTGGTTGTTTTTTTAGAAAGGTAAGAAAGGACCAAAAAGTGGATTTACATTTAACTAAGTGGTATATATATTTTGAAGAATGGGGAACAGAAGGGGAACCAATGGGAATAATCTCCTTCAATATTTAGAAAGTCTTGGAAAAGTTCCAAGTCAACACATTCATTAGAAGATTAGAGAAAGTGTGCTCATGAAGAGAAAACTGACTTCAACAGAGGAAACAAGGTGGGATAATACTATTTTTCTTTGTCTGTATAAATAGCATGGAGGCACAACAGATATATTTAAGATTTTTATAACTGATATCAAAGAGTGAGTGAACAATTTCAAAGAAGGAGTGAGCTTTCACCAGATAAGGAAAGAAAAAATGGACAGTCTGGGTAGAGGAGACCACATGTGCATGGATATACAGACATGACAATGCTGTGTCAAGAAACAGCCTCAACTCAGGTGAGACAGAAGCAGCAAGAGTGGAGTCTGGGCCAGACCATGTAAATCCCCACTTAGTAGTATGACTCTTTCTTTTAGGTAGCAGGGAACTACACTTTTCAAGCATGTAGTTGAGGTAACCCTGTCAGACTAGTTTTGAAGAAAATAACTTCGGAAATAATACACGAGAGGAAGTAAGAGGAGATGGAGAAGTAGGCAAAGACTAACAACATAATTACAAGGTAAAATTGATGGGTTTTTGGTTAGTTTTCAGGTGGTGAGAAGGAGGAGTCAGAGATGAACCTGAGGATTTTAGAGCTTCTGAGATTGGAGTATAAGAACAATACGTTAGAAAGGGAAGAGAGTAGGTAGAATTAGCTCTAAGGGGTTTGGCATATGTCACATTTAATTGGAGAAGGAGATATTCAATTGACAATAGGAAATATAGGCTAATGAAAGATCAGGGATATAGGAATATAGACTTATGTCTGGGATAGTTAAACCCTCAAGAAAGTCCAGCTTATACTACCTTTTTTTAACACTTCTTTTATACCTCAGCATTGAGAAATTCCTTCCCAATCTATCATTACACCACTTCTAAGGAAGAATATAACTATCTCCGTCTGAGCTGTTAAGATAAACTTTTTACTGTTTTCTCAGCTTCCAGCATGTTTATCCTCAAAATGATTTGCACTCTAGTTCAGTACTCATTAAAGTGTGGTCTTAGAAGAGTAGTTCCCAAGCTGAGGAAACACTCTTCTCTGGAAAATTTTATGTAGAATATTAGCAGTCTCTGAAGGCCCTGGAAGGCCTATAGTTTGGATATCTGTTTAGCTGTGCCTAATTTAGCAATGGAACACAATTTATTCTTCCCAGTGATGTTTTAATACTCAAGAAACTAACTATGGGCCATTCTCTGCTGAACACAGGTCTAAAACTGCCACTTTATCCCCATCAGTATTGGATTAAGAGAAAAATTGACTAATTTCACTAGTTCTTATTCCTACAAGGCCAAATGAACAACTTTTTTACTCAGCACTCAGGATATAACACAAATGTAACTTTTAAATCTAATCCTAATGTTTCTGAACTTTACCTAGCTCTTCCTCTTGGGAACATGGCACTTGGAGAGGCTACATTGATATGGCAGTTTATTGATAGCAAAGGAATTCCCACACGACCATTTCCATTGAATGTTTTTGATATGGTAATTTTGAAGTGAACAACAACAAAAAAGGAAACTGTTAAATTTCTACCATTTCAAGTCTATAAAACCTATATTTTTACCTCATCCTTCTGCCTCACTCTGTAAACTTCACAGCTTTATAAACAGCCCTCACCCCGAAGGCAGAGATTCAAATAAGATTGAAGTCAGGAATGGGACGAGGCTAGAAATGAATTGAAGAGCAAAAGGGTGTGTTTGCACCATCTGGTAGACAAATCATACATAAGCAGTAGTCATATTATCACACTTATCTCAAGAGAAACCATTAATCAACAGAAGTGTTTATTCTATGCATATTAACATACACCTTGTTTTGCCCAGCTCTCCATTTTTGGTTTCCCACTTAAGAACATGTTTTTCAGATTGAAATATGATGATATTCAGCCTAATAATGGTAATATATACATATACATATACATATACATATACATATACATATACATATACATATACATATACATATACATATACATATACATATACATATACATATACATATACATATACATATACATATACATATACATATACATATACATATACATATACATATACATATACATATACATATACATATACATATACATATACATATACATATACATATACATATACATATACATATACATATACATATGAAGCTCTGTTTTTGGTAAGCTTCCTGCATTGGCCCATGTTATTTCATTGAGAATATCTATAAGAGAAAGAGGGCACATATGGGGAAAGGACACTGAGAGTTGGGTCATAATATGATTACTTATCTCAGCATTATCAAATTGCACAGAACATTCCCTATAACATTTCTATCATTCCCTTTAATAATCAGTGGCATACATATATTTTTATAATGGAAAAGCATCAGATGTCAAACCCCTAAATTGCTGACCTAATACTGATTGTTTCCTTGTTGTAAAAAGAAATGCTCACTAAGTAACAAGATTAAGGATTAGCAAAGAAGTCAGTGTCAATGTGTTGCAGCATGGCTAACTAATAAAATAAGTATATGCAAATGAACCCCTGTTTTTAACTCCTATTTTAAAGGGCCATCTTAGCTCTGTCACATCTAGAAGTAACACAAATCTAATTCCAGGAGCCTTGAAAACTCATGCAATTCTTTGCTGGCATACGTTGAAGAGGTGGTTGAAACTGGAGAAGCATATCCCACAAAACACTTCAAATGTCGTAACCAATCTTATTTACCCATCTAACTCCTCGCTACCCCTCTTTGCAGGGCAGCTACTACTTTTTAAATCGCTTTTCTATCCCTGAACATCAACCCCCTTTCTCCCACTCCTTGCCTTCCTGATGACTTTTTTTTTCCCATGACTCACTGCATGACCTTTCTTATGTAAATCAATTATGCCTTTTCTTTCCTCCAATTATTCTCTACTCCCATTATCTGATTAACACAAGTTCAGAAGCCAAATAGTGAAAATGCAGGTTTTTCCTTTCCAGGCAGAAGAGAAGACTATGAATACTGACCAGGTGATGTTTTTGTCACTCTCACGTATATTTTGCCAAAACCATTTTGATGCAGATGAATCAAAAAACTACAGCATCAAAATGGCCACATGAAAATATCCTACTTTATATCCTGCCATCCTTAATGCACTTTGTACTGTAGCCAACTACTCTCAAATATTTAATCTGCTACATTTGAGCTTAAGTTCAATTACTATGGGCTCTGCCAATCTGCATTCACTCCAAGCTAGTATATTCGCATTCATTTATTCAACAGATATCTACTGAGGGCTTGTGATTACCAGAGAGCTGGGAAGGGAAATGCAACCATCAACAAGACAGACATTGATCTATTTTTCAGGAGTTTATATTCCTTTGAGAAGGGATGAGGGAATAAAAACCACCAAAACCCAAACTGGTTGTCATAGAGTCAATTTTGATTCATAGCGACCCTCTAGGACAGAGTAGAACTGCTCCATAGTGTTTCCTAGGCTGTAACCTTTACAGAAGCAGATTGCCACATCTTTCTCCCTTGGTGGGCCTGGTGAGTTCGAACCCCTGACCTTTTGATTAACAGCTGAGCATTTAACCACTGCACCACCAGAGCTCCTTGCTGGGGAAATAGAAGTAAATAAACACATTCAAGTAAACAAATTAACGAAAGAAAATAATGTCAAGTAGTGTAAAGTGTTAAGCAGAAAATTAAAACAGATTTATAGGATGTAGGTGAATAGGAAGCTGCTTTGGATTTATGACCACTTTGCTTTGAGGTCTGAATGACAGATCTCTAGAAGATCAGAAAAGCACATCAGGGAAAGGGGAAGCTAGTGTGAGGGCAATCAGACAGAAGTGGATTTGTTGTGTTTAGAGGAGAGAAAGGAGGCTCCAGAAGAGTGACTGAAGTTGAGGGATGAGATTAGGTTGAACTAGAAGGCTAAGGAAAGGTCACGAAAAACTTCTTAAAACAGAGTCAGGATTTTGGATTTTATTTCAAGCAAAAGGAAAAACAACTGGAGAGTTTTGAACAGGAAAGTTATATGATTTTTTTAAATGTATCTTCCTAATACTTTCCTAGGTATAAAAATTATAAACATTCTTCAAAGTTCAACTTAAGTATTCTACCTTTATAACTAGGTCACTCCTTACAAATCCGGACAAAAACGTTGCACCTTTGGATGAATTCCTTTCGAACATCAAGCTTTGAAACCAGGTACTTGAACTTCAAGTTTCCAAACTAGGTAGCCTTGAGTTCAAACACCACTTTTATAAATGACATTTATGAAATTATATAACCTTTCTGAGTTTTGTTCAATTATCTCTAGAGGGAGAAAAAGTTGTTTATCTCACAAAGGTGTGACAAGGCTTACATAATATAGCATATGTAAAACACCTAGTTTACAGTGTGTGCAACTTAGTAACATATTTATTTTAAAAGATTAGTTTCCTTTATCCTACCTATTCCCATTTACTCAACTAATATCTATTGAGTTTCCACTAGAAAAAGCAATAGGCTAAAAACTGAGAGGATACAAAGATCAATCACTTACAGACTTCACCTTCAAGGACTCTTCAGAAGTCCATTTAATAAAAAAGAGAGGACAATACAGGCCATGTCTACAATAAAAATACAATGTATAAAATGATGAATACTGTAGATAAGGAACAGATAAATTCTATTTAAAACAAAACGGGGAGAAAGTATCTCCACCAATGGGGATCAGATTATTGTGTACAAAGTTTATTTACCATTTATACTACCTCATATTATTATTATTTTATGTGTACCTAGTTTTTTATCCCAAACTAGTCAATAATATTTTAGAGCTGTAATGGAAAAAGGTCTGAGCTTCAAGTCATGATTTCTTTGGCCAAAACCTAGCCCTGACACTTACCAGTTCATTATTTTGTTTCTGTCATCCAAAATAACTGTCTCATAGATGTGCAGTACATGTGTGTGTGGAAATTAAATAAATTAAATGATATAACATGTGCGAAAATGCCTAGTGTTATCTGAAACCAAATGACGTTCAGTAAAGTATTAAAAAACTATGTGTGTATCAATGCTTAGTATTACTCAATTAAGAGCAATTAGGAACATCACTTTCATATACCATGAAATTTGAAAAACAGCTAACTGGCCAACCAACTGGAAGTGATTCATATACATGCCCATTCCAAAAGGAAAAAGCGATCCAACAGAATGTGGAAATTATCGAACAATACCATTAATATCACACACAAGTAAAATTTTGCTGAAGATCGTTCAAAAATGGATACAGCAGTATATGGACAGAAAACTGCCAGAAATTCAAGTGGATTCAGAAGAGGACGTGGAACAACGGGTATTTTTGCTGATGTCAGATGGATCCGGCTGAAAGCAACAAATACTAGAAAGATGTTTACCTGTGTTTCATTGACTATGCAAAGGTATTTGACTGTGGGAATTACAACAAATTATGGTTAACAATACAAAGAATGGGAATTTCAGCACACTTAATTATGCTCACGTGGAATCTGTACATAGAAAGAGGCAGTCATTCGAACAGAATAAGGGGATACTGTGTAGTTTAAAATCAGGAAATTTGTGAGTCAGGGTTACATCCTTTCACCAGACTTATTCAATCTGTATACTGAACAAATAATCCGAGAAGCTGGACTATATGAAGAAGACCGTGGCATCAGGTTTGGAAAAAGACTCATTGACAACCTTCAATGTGCAGATGACACAACCTTGCTTGTTGAAAGTGAAGAGGACTTGAAGCACTTAATGATGAAGATCAAAGACAACGGCCTTCAGTATAGATTCACCTCACCAAAAAGAAACAAAAATCTTCATAATTGGACCAATAATCAACACCATGATAAAAAGAAAATATTGAAGTTGTCAAGGATTTAATTTTACTTGGATCCACAATCAACACTTTTGGTAGCAGCAATCAAGAAATCAAATAACACATTACATTGGGCAAATCTGTTCCAAAAGACTTCTTTAAAGTGTTCGAAAGCAAAGATGGCACTTTGAGGATTGAGGTGCACCTGACCCAAGCCATGGTATTTTCAATCACCTCATATGCACATGGAAGCTGGACAGTGAATAAGAAAGACTGAAGAAGGATTGGTGCCTTTGAATTATAGTGTTTGTGAAGAATATTGAATAGACCATGGAAGAAGTACAACCAGAATGCTCCTTAGAAGCATGGATGGTGAGACCTCATCCACTTACTTTGGACATCTTATCAGGAGGGACCAGCCCCTGAAAAAGGACATCATGCTTGGTAAAGTAGAAGGTCAGCGAAAAAGAGGGAGGCTCTCAATGAGATGGACTGACACAATGGCTGAAACAATGAACTCAAACACAACAACAATTGTGAAAATGGCATAGTACCAGGAAGTGTTTCTTTCTGTTATACGTAGGATCAGTATGAATGGGATCAAACTGGATGGTACCTAACAACAACAACAACAACAACATTTAGGAGGCAATAACTTGGCCTATAGCTAAAAATCTTATAAAATTTGTTACTGTATACATTAAATACTCAATAGTAGGCATTGCATTTTGCAACTCGAAATAAAACAGACTTTAAGAAGACAAAATACATTTGAAAAATGGGTCATGGTCATGGAAATAGTACACCAAATGGCATATTGGTTATATATGTAAAAAAGACATTAATTTTGTTCAGATAAATTTAGAATCAGGACTTTCCTAATGATTTTCTGAAAGAAGTCAGGAAAATTTTAGAACAGCATAAAATGATAGAAAGTTCTCTGGAATCATAATCAACAGATTTGCATTAACTGCCCCTATAATGCAAGTAAATATCTACAAGGCCCCTAAACATCAATTTCATCATCTGTACAATGGCAGAATTTCTGCAATTTCTATGAATTACATGAAGCCACACTCATTTTGAAGTTAGAAACAGAGTACAATTAAATATCAAAACCATAAACTCCCACCCATTACCACTGGTTACTAAAAAGGATATAAAATTGGTCTGAGTCCATGTGAAATGTCCCATGTTTTAATGACATTTATTTTATTATAATTTTTATTGACACAAAAGTTACTCAAATGTGAGATACAATGGTGTGAGGTTTACAATTTATGCAATATTTAAAAGAATTATCTTCCACAAATGAGTCCTTGGAAAAGTTCTAGATTTGTTAGGATTCTTTTGGTTGCAATATTTAAAATTCATCAGAGATCACTTTATGCAAAAAAGCTAGATAATATGCTCACACAATCAAAAATTCCCAGATTGGGCTAGCTGAAGGCTTCTCTAGATCTGGTAACTTATGTTTTGTCATTATGTTAATATTCCTCTCTCTCTCTTCAATCCCTTCATCCTCTGTCAAAGCTTTCCCAAGAAGTTATACTTCTTTGTGCATGTTGTCCTCATTGTCTTGAAACACAAATGGCTCCCTCAGTGTGGATGAATATAATGGTTTCAACCAACTCCTCCTTTCTTAGGACAAACAATTCTTGATATAAGGGAGATTAAAGAAAGACAAATTTTGCAACCACTACAACAGAAAAGTTCCCAATCCCAGGAAAGATTTGACTGACTCAATTAGAATTGCCAGCTTACTCTAACCCAATTAGTATGATTGAAAAGATAGACTACTTTTGGTAACCCAGGCCTAAAACACCTGTCCACAGAGGCCATAGTGTGTGGGCAAAGCCACGCCGAATCACTTGGCCTGGGGTGGCTCTCCCAAGAAAGAAATCCAGGCAACTTAGGTCTGATTCATTTCCCTTCTAATTTTATTCTGTGTGTCATTAAAGAATATTGAATATACCATGGAACGCCAGAAGAACAAACAAGTCTGTCTTGGAAGAAATATAGCCAGAGTGCTCCTTGGAAATAAGAATGAAGAGACTTTGTCTCATGTGCTTTGGACATGTTATCAGGACGGACGGGACCAGTCCCTGGAGAAGGACAGCAGGCTTGGTAAAGTAGAGGGTCAGTGAAAAAGAGGAAATTGTCAATGAGATGGATTGACATAGTGACTGCAACAATGGGCTCAAGTATAACAACTGAACATTTATCAACAGCACCTAACAACAAGAACAACATCATTAAAAAAAGTTCCTTTGAAAGAAGTAAAAGAAATTCTTCAGGTAAAAAATTAAAATAAAAGAAAATTACAATTATCTATGGTGGTCTTTATCTGCCAAATGTATTGGTACCTTTAGGCAGAGTCATAAGAAACTTATAGCATCAGTTCTACGAGGGAGGAGGAGAAATATGAAGTTCCCAGTTCATTTTGTCTCATAGATAAAAGAATTTCCAAGTTAGAACATAATTCTTGTTTTCAAAACTAACATCAAGGATATTACCAAATTCCTTTGATTTTATGTTTGAGAATCTTTTTCAATTTGGGGATGAACGCACTAATCTCAGCCAAAGGTCATGTTGGGGCAGTGGCATCACTTTTGAAAGAAAAGGATCACATTTCGCTGGGCTTGCAAAGATGAACAGACTTTGACATGGTGAGAGAGCTTCAATGGTTTAGATCGGTCTTTGATAAGCATTCTGTACTTTGTAAAAATTAATATGTAATCATAATTTATAAATTATTGGATAATGCAAAAGAAGCTTAATGAAGAGATGAATGTGGACTATCTTTCCATATTCAGAAAACTGGTTTCAATGAAACCAAATCAGTTTATTTCCAGTCATGACTTATTCTTAGATTCTAGTTTTTATTAAATGGGTTCTTATTAATACATAACAACACTTCATAAACAAAGCACGTGCTATGTATTGGTCATCTATAAAATTGTTTATGATTCCAAGCAACCCTATAGAAAGTATGTTTCTCAGCAATTATTCAGTGGCATGAGAAACCCTTTCAAACGGGCTAAAGTAAAAGGGAGTTTCTTAGAAGGCTACAATTGGTCACCTCACTACCATTCAAGAGTGGGCATTTATTATTCTTTCTACAGCCACTTCCAGTAGCTAATGTTTTTTTTGTTCTTACACAGTACCAGGCACTAACACAAGAGCTTTACACTTATAAATGCAATAAATTTCATAATGTAAGTACCGTCATTAGCCACATTTTACAGATAAAGTGAACTGAAAAATAAGTAACTTGCCCACACAATTAGAGATTTGAGGGTATAGATTTGGATCCAGGCTGTCCATCCTAGACCTCGTATTGTCATATCATTGCATACCATCTGACGTCATAGTCCATCTAAAACAAAGTACAACTGGGCCACAGGCTTAAACTCAAAAGCTAGATGATAGCTTCTGTTTTGCACGTGGTCTAACAGGCTCTCCTATCTGAAACTACAGATTTACTCTTTTCTCTATGTGGAGCCCCGGTGGCACTGCTGTTAAGCATTTGGCTGCTAACCAAAAGGTCAGAAGTTCAAATCCTGTAGCTCCTTCCTGGAAACACTACGGAGCAGCTCTGCTCTGCCCTATAGGGTTGCTAGAAGTCGGAATTGACTTAAAGGTAGTGGTTATTTTTTATTTATTTTTCTTTTTTTTGGTTTTCTTTTCTCTACAGGCCAGGTTCCTTGGGAAGACTCACTGCCCAACTAACCTGCCCCTCCAGATTTTTATTTCCTTTTGCAAGTCCCAGAATGTAAGAGCTACAATACCCGCAATCAAAACAGAAGGCTGTGGTTGTTGTTTCTGTGAAATAACCAATTAAAATCTTGCCTGACTTAGAAATGGTTTCTCATATGTGGATTTCTACTGTTCCTTCTTTCTTTTCCCACACATCATGTTCTGGCTGATTTCAAAGTGTGGAGGTCAATTTAAATTCTCTTTCAGGTTGAGAGCTTTGCCCATTTTCACCATTCTCTCTTTATTTTTCTTTTTCTGTTTTGCTTCTTTTCAGGACTGAAATGCTAGCAGCTTTTATCTTCAGAAAACATGTATCATTAAGCTCCTCCTTGCACTTAAAACTGTGATGAGTCCTGGACTAACCAAAAGAGACAGCACAGCTTCCCTACAGGAACTGTAAATACCTATGAGAGTCAGATCTCTACATATAATCTAAAAGATATACCTATCCAAACAAGTGCAAACAGATTCATCTGTGCTCCGAAAGGTCAAATGGGCACTCTATCAAAGCGACTACATTGTTAATGGAATTGCTGTTTTCCATTTTAAATGGAAGCTAAACTCTATTGGTGCATGAGTTGTTTTGAGATCAGAATGTGCCCTTTCCTGTTTATTCCAGAGGCAGCAGTTTTATGGGTTCTGCTGTAACACTATATTTTTGCAAGGGACAATTATGACCATAAAGGGAATTGTGTGGTAAAAACTACAGAATCTGCCATTAGGCAAGAAGATGACCTTTTTACTCAGCTGCCTTGCCAAATTTGAGCAGGTTCTTAGCATTTGGGAGAGATTTATGGCCACTAAAAGAAGCCTGACTGCCAGCCATAAGACTGAAAGTCCTTATTCCTTTAAAAAAAAAAAAATCAATGTGCAAACAGTGACAATTTGTGATTCATATTGGCTCAAGAACACTCTAGTCTTCAGCACTTTTCTCCTGAGCCTTGAGCCTAAGAGTTTCTTCCATTCTATACTCCATCCTTTGCCCTCCACCCAAGGCTCTCTCCTTCCCTTAATCCCTCAAGAGTGCACTCATTTCACATTAGTCTAGATACACATCTAGTAAAGCTATATTTACAAGGGAAGAATTTCCCAGGAGGAACCTTTACTTCAGACCAGAAGGAATAGCCCTGAAATCTCCCAAGTCTGCTTACTGGGAAGCTACTGAGAATATATGTTAAATTACTTAGTTCACCCTGATAACCAAGAAGAAAGCACATTAGGTGGCCTGTCTAGGCAATAGACGAAAAGTGGTGATTGACTATGTAGTCAATAAACACAAGTGGAAATGATTAAAGGCATGAAAAAAAGTCAATATCATCAAGATTCCAAACAAAACGAATTCCAAAAAATTAATTTTTTTTAAATATTAAAAAATAATTGAAATTTTGTTGTCCCAGTACCATGTATTAAAGAGGCTATCCTTTACCCATTGAAAGGACTAATCACTCCTGTTGAAAATCAGTTGACCATAGATACTTAGGTTGATTACTTTCATTTCTATTCCATTGATCTATATGCTATCATTCGCCAGTACCAGACTTTTTGTTACTGTAATTTTACAGTGTGTATTAAAATTGAGAAATGTAACTTTTCCTTCTTTGTTTTTTTTTCAGTACTGCTTTGGCTGTTTGGGGCCCTTTGCAGTTCCGTATAAATTTGAGGATTGGCTTTTCCATTTCTGCAAGAAAGCTGGCAGAATTTTGATGGGGATTGCATTGGATCTGTAGGTGGCTTTAGGTAGTATTGACGTTTTAACACTATTATCTTCTAATCTGTGAACACAGATTGTCCATATGACCCAGCAATTTCATTCTTAGGCATATACCCAAAAGAAATGAAAGCAGAAAAACAGATACTTGTACTCCAGTGTTCATTAAAGCACTATTAACAATAGCCAAAAAGTGTAAACAACCTAAATACCAATCAATAGATGAATGATAAACAAAATGTAGTATTTAAATCCAATGGAATATTTCTCAGCCATAAAGAGAATGAAGTCTGGTACATGCTTCAATGTGGATGAAAGTTGAAAACATTATGCTAAGTGAAATATGTATCTATCACAAAAGGACAAATATTCCATGATCCCATTTGTATGAAATATTAAGGAGCCCTAGTGGAGCAATGGTTAAGCACTCAGCTGCTAACCCAGAGGTTGGCAGTTTCAACCCACCAGCCACTCCTCAGAAGAAAGATTTGGTTGTCTGTTTCTGTAAAATACTACAGCCCTAGAAACCCTATGGGGCAGTTCTACTCTGTCCTATAGGGTCGCTGTAAGTTGAAAATGACTCAATGGCAATAAATTTTTTTGGTGGGGGGAACAGGGGCTCCTATGAAATATCTAGAATTGGCAAATTTATGGAGATCTAAAAAAAAAAAAATTTTTTTTTTTTTTAAGTTTATTAGTGGTTACTAGGGGAAGAAGGGGGTGGGAATAGAGAATTATTGCTTATGGAGCATAGAGTTTCTGCTGACCGTGACAGAAAATTTTAGAAATGGAGATAGTGGTGATGGTTGCACATGATGAATGTAACTGCTGTCACTAAATTGTAATGTAAAAAAGTGTTGAAATGGCAAAAATTTTATTATATACATATTTTTACCACAATAAAAAATAATGATAAAATTGAGATATTTAAAAAATAATTTTGGAATAATAAATACTTTCTAAGAATAAAATGATGCTACATATTATTTGAAAAACTATTTGCAAAATAATTTCTTCCATATTGCTTTTTCTGTAAATAAATTATAAAGATTAACTTTAAAGATGTTATCAACATAGGTAAATTTACAAGGAACTTACAAATCAGTATTTACAAAGAGGTAAACACTCCAGTAAAGGACATGACCAAGCAATTGACATAAAAACAAATGCAAATGATCAATAAATATTAAAAGTGAGTTTGAGCATGTTTTTAATAATTTATTTTATTTTGTTGTTGTTGAGAATATACACAGCAAAACATACACCAAGTCAATAGTTTCTACCTGTACAATTCATTAATATTGACTACATTCTTCTAGTTGTGCAACCATTCTCATCCCCCTTTTTTGAGTTGTTCCTTCCCCATTAACATATATTCACTGCCCCCTAAGGTTCCTGTCTAATCTTTCAAGTTGTTGTTGTCAATTTGATTCCATATAGATAGATCTTAAAAGAGCATATTGTTCAAGGCAGACATTCTTTACCAGTTAAGCTAAACTATTGTTTGGTTTTAAAGATATTTCAGGGGATATCTTTGGTTTAAGGTTTAACAATTATCTCAAGGAATTAGTTTCAGGGATTCATCCAGCCTCCATAGCTCTGGAAAGCCTGAATTCCATGAGAATTTGAAATTCTGTTCTATATTTTCCCCCTTTTGGCCAGAATTCTTCCATAGAAATTTTTATCAAAATGCTCAGTAATGATAGCTGGCACCATCCAGCTCTTCTGGTCTCATGGCAGAAGAGGCAGTTGTTCATGAAGGCAATTAGCCACACATCATTCCTGCTTCCTATGTCTGACTCTCCTTCTCCCTCTGTTGTTTCAGGCAAGTAGAGACCAATTGCTGTGCCTTAAATGGACACGTGCAAGCTTTTAATCCCCAGGCACTATGCAACTAACTAGGAGGTAGAACAGAAGCACTAAATAAGTTATTTGGCCAATTAACTGGGATGTCCCATGAAGCCATGACTCTAAACCTCCAAACCAAGCCAAACCAAGGAACTAAACCCCATGAGTCATTCAGTTGTACATAAATAGCCTCCGCAGCTACTCTTTTTTTTTTTTTTTTTGTCTCTGTTGTAAATATGGAAACCCTGGTGGCGTAGTGGTTAAGAGCTATGGCTGCTAACCAAGAGGTCTGCAGTTTGAATCCACCAGACGCTCCTTGGAAACCCTATGGGGCAGTTCTACTCTGTTCTTTAGGGTCACTATGAGTCGGAAGTGACTGGACAGCAACGGGTTTTGGTTTCTGTGTTCTCACCATCATGTGAGTGATTTAGTTTTTGGTTGTAAATATATCTATCACATGACTTTTTTGCAATTCAGATTTTTACAGGTGTACAACTTATTGATAGAGTTTGAGTATCTTTTGATGAATTATTAGCCAGTTGTAATTTCACCTCTACCCTTTACTGCATATATTCCATTGTCCAAAAAGTAGCTAGAATGGTCTTTTCAAAAATCAAATCAAATTAAATCAGATTTCCACTAAAAACCAACCAGTATTTGTTGTATTAAGGTCAGCTTGGCTACAAGTTACGAGAAACTCAAGTATCAGATGCTTAAACAAATAATATCACATAACACAGGTCTAAAGTTACGTATGTCAGGGATTCAACAGTCAGAAGAGATTCAGCTGCTTTAAATCCATTCTCAGAGTGATATACTATTTCCCACCTCTTCCCTATTTATCTCACTACCATATTTTCTGCAAATCAAGGGTCATCATCATCAAAATTCCCTAATCCCTCAAACTCTTCTCATAATAGTTCCTTCCCTTTATTGCTTTAAACCTTACCAACTCTCCTTGGAGGAAACTGCTTCCTTAGCTACCCCACCTCATGGTTTTTCCTTAACTTTGTCATTATTGATAATCAAACCTCATTCTCAAACTTGATTTTAGGCATTCACTTATGGAAAACAATCCTCTGCCATTGCAGCTTAATATCTCATTTCTATAGGACTAAGGACTGTAATCCACTGAACTTAGGTTTTCACTGTCCCTCAGCTCTCCTTGGTTCCTGACTTCCAACATCATCAGGTTGAAATTTCATGACTTTTCATTGTAATCACACTCATATAAATTCATCAATGAATGCACTCTCTGGAACTATACACACGGCTCTCTTCCACATTTGTGAACTAGATTCCTTCGACGTTTACCTACTCAAGGACATTACCACAGCAAGTCTCCCCTCTTTTACCTACATCAGTAAATTTTCCTCTCAAATGAAGCACTGGATCTGCATACATAAATGTTATAACATCTCCCACCTTAAAAAAACAATAACCTCTTCTGATGCCACATTATTTTCCAAGTAACTGTCCATTTCTCTGTCCTCCTTAACAGCAAACTTCTTCCTGCTTTGAGTTTCTTTCTATTCCTTCTTTCTTAAATCCACTCCAATCAGATTTTGTCTTCAACACTCCATGAAAACAACTCTCATTGTGAATAAAACCACTGGTCAATTATCAGTGGTCATCTTACTTAACCCATCAGTAGCATTTTACTCAGTTGATCACCCCATTCTCCTTGATAAATTTTCTTCACTTGACTCTCAGGATACAATACTCTCTTTATTTCCTTCTGCCTCCTTGCTACTTTTTCAGTGTCCCTTGCTAACTCTCCTTTTCTGTATGACCTTTCTGTGTTTAACAGTGCTTCATGACTCAGCTCTTTACCTTCTTTTTCATGTCTATTCTCCATCACTTGTCTAGTGATTTTATACAGACCTTTGACTCTCAAGGCTATCTACATGCTAAGAAACAAAAATTTATATCTCTAGGATCGACTTCCCTCCTGAACTTCATACTAATGTTTTCAACTGCTTTACTAGACGTCTCTGCTTGGCTGACCAGTGACTGTCACAAATACAACATGCCTCAAACTGAACATCTCATCTATTATTGAAAGTCTGGCCAACTACAGAATTTCATCTCAACTGATGGAAACTCCATTCTTCCATTCCTCAGACCAATATTTATTGAATAAATAAATTGTTGTTTTTAATTTTTGTCTAACTTGTCAGCTCAAGGCCTCAAGATGGCCTCCCCATTGTCAGAAATTCAAAGGCAGGAAACAGTGATGAAGAAATGTAAGGTCCAAATCTTACCTTTTATCAGAAATCAAAAACATTTACTAAAGTGCCCCACTCCCCAGCTGACTTCTTCTTATGTCTCATTGGCTAGAACTAGTTTGCTTTGACAAGCCTAGATTTAAGGAGGAGTTGGAAGTTGGGAATTGGATTTCTATGCCTTATTTGGACCAAGTATGATTCACCCCTTGATCCTGGGCAACTTTACTATCATATATTCATATATATATACCAAACCAAACCCAGTGCCGTTGGGTCGATTCCAACTCATAGCAACTCTATAGGATAGAGTAGAACTGCCCCATAAAGTTTCCAAGGAGCACCTGGCAGATTCAAACTGCCGACCCTTTGGTTAGCAGCCACTTAACCGCTACACCACCAGGGTTTCCATATATACATGCATAATATATATATGTATATATATAAACCCATTGCGGTCAAGTCAATTCTGACTCCTAGCAACTCTACAGAACAGAGTAAAGCTGCCCCCATAAAGTTTTGAAGGAGCGCTTGGTGGATCGAACTGTGAGGATTTTGGTTAGCAGATGTAGCTCTTAAGCACTATGCCTCCAGTGCTTCCCTGATATATAAATGAGTTTTATATATATATATGGAAACCCTGGTGGCATAGTGGTTAAGTGCTATGGCTGCTAACCAAAGGCTCAGCGGTTCGAATCCACCAGGCGCTCCTTGGAAACTCTATGGGGCAGTTCTACTCTGTCCTATAGGGTCGCTATGAGTTGGAATCGACTCGACGGCCCTGGGTTTGCTGGGTTTTATACATATATAAATACTCGGACTTTAAAATGCCAGCTACAAAATTTGGATCTTGATTACTTTTTCTATCATAGTCACATTGTTTTTCTCTCATGTTTCTTAAACAAAATTTATTGTTGAATAAGGTATTTTTCACTAGCTTTTCCTTCCTCCTCATAGTTCTTTCTTCTTCTTATGGCTGGCTCCTTCTTGGTTTTTAAGTTTCAGTTTAAATATCACCTTCTCAAAAAGGCATTTCTAGTTTACCCAAAATAAATCAGCCAACTATTTAGTGAATATTACATAACCCTATTTTAATTTCCTGCATAGTTTTTACCACTCTGTGACATGTCTTAGTTGATTTATTTTTAGCTCTCTCACTCCATCCCAAAGTCACCCTGGAACTAGAATGCAAAATCATTGAGAACAGTAACATTTTCATTCTTTACAGTCTATTGACTATTAATCTAAAATAAAAAAGCCATACAATAAGTTCTTAAATAATATTTATTGAGTAAAAATATATTAAGAATATTATGTACAATTTCTTATAGGATAAATAAGTCATTATCCAGTATTAGCAAGTATTCACGAAAATAGAATACACATTTGGTGGTAGTATAAATTGGTATAATATGTATAAAGCATAATTTCTAAAATATTTTTAAAATTGTTCTACATAAAAATTAAGAATATCTTTAATCAAAAGAGATTATTAGGAGAATGTGACTGTAAATCACAAAATCGAAAGGATATTTGGAACACATATAACCACCAAAAGCTTTTATTCTGAATCTATAACAAAATTCCACAAATCAATTTTTAAAAAATGAATAAATTAGCATGAGATGAACTCATTCACACAAAAAAGAGTATTTACATGGGAAAACCTATGTGAAAAGTCATTTAGCCTTAAAAAAAAAAAAAAAAAAGCAATAATAATAATGGAAATACAAATTGGAACTGCAGTGAGGTACTACCTACCTACCAGAACAGCTAACTTTTTTTAAAAAACCAGCAACAAAAATTCTAATTGCAGAAATAGTGGGATAGATTGTAGTAGACTAATTCTCTAAACCAATACAATTATAATATCTCAAAAAATATTTTTAAAACACAATTGTTTAAAGGTATTTAGGGAAAATAAAAGCAAGCAAAAATTGGATAAGGTATGACCTTTGGAAAAAGTAATACAAAGTAGCTGAGCATCACACTTACTGGCTTTTCCCCTGAGGGCTTTTCCGAGTTAAAAGCAATGTTGGGAGAATAGAATTCAAACAGAGATTAGCAGTCTTACTTGACAGAAGTCAGAGTTCAGAGCTAGCAAAGATTAAAATTAAATATTCTGAACAGAGAGGAACCGTAGTGAGGCACCCCTAACTTTACGTAAAAATCCTTTTCAATTATTCGGCTGCTGCTTAAATTGCATATGTCCTGGGTGAGACTCTGAAGAGCCCAGTAAAAAGTTGCAAGAGGGTACAGGTTTCTGCAGCTATATGATATTAGGGAAACATGATTTGAAATTGTAGCCCTCCCAAGGTATAGGTGTTCAATAAACACCTCAAGCTTACTTTGACATTCAGAGGGGCCACATATTAAAAGAAGACCAAGAATTAAGGACTAAATCTTATGTCTAAAGAAAAAAAACAAAAAAAAATAACAAAAAAGCCCTTTCAAAGCATAAAATCAATCCTCTACAGAAGCAAGGTGATCCATGAGTAATTTAACTGCCAGCCAGAAGAAAATTTAACATAATTGAGAGTAGATGATAAAATCCAGAGTGACTACAACATGTCATCCCAAATGTCTGGGTTGCAATGTAATATTACTAGATCATGCACAGAAGCAGAAAAATGTGACTCATAATCATGAGAAAATATAGTCAACAGTCACACACCAGCAGATGCCCCAGGTGTAGACAGTAGGAGAAAAGAATTTTAAAGGAACCGTAATAAATATGTTACAGGATTTATAGCAAAAGATGGACAGGATGGATGAACATATTGGGAATCTCAGTGTGAACATGGAAACTAGGAAAAGAATGTAGTGGAAGTTTGGGAACTAAAAAATGCTATATCTGCGGTGGCATTAGCTATCAGTCATGACAGAATAATAAGTACAAGATTTAATCCCCACCTTAAGCACTAGAATACCAGGCAAAATACCTGAATCAATGGTTTTAAGGCTTTCAGTAATAGTACAGGACATACCATTGTAAGAAGGGAAACTAATAAGCTGAGACTTCCAATTACCCTAGCTGACTGTTGAGAGCATTCTCTGGTCACAACGTAGTGAGTAAGAACACAAAGAGAGCCTGGTGGTCTCCCTGAGTTGAGAGACATTTTCTGAGAATTCAGGAAACGAAAGGCAGACAGAATATGCAGAACATAGAATTAGAGAGAATATGGTTGCACAGAGAAAACTTGATTCTTCAGTTGAATATTGATCAATGCATATGAAGAAACTATGCAATAGGAGAAAAAGAGTCACAAGAAAAGAACAGAGGAAAGAATACCTGGGGTAACATACTTCTATATATAGCACATATCCAAACAGGAAGTGGAAAGACCTCATGATATACAATGAAGAGTACCCATGGTATTGCTTCATTTGTGGGGCAAGATTAAAGGACTAGAGTAAAGGCCATTTTGATTTCATCTAACAAAGCTAAAAAGTCAATGTTGAATAAAATCAGTCTGTTTCAAAATAACCTAACAGCATCTCAGGATAAAACTCAAGTATATATAAAAGAATCTAAAACATACAGCACCAATAAATGTAAAATTCAAAATAACTAGTATCCAATCAAAAAAAATTACAAAGCATGCAAAGAAGCAGATAAAATTGACTCATAATGATGAGATAAATTAATCAATAGAAATGACACCAAATTGACACAAAGGATAGAATTAACACATGAACATTTTATAAAGCAATTTCTAACTATATTCAGTACTTTCAAGAAGGTAGAGAAAGTATGGACATGGTAAGCAGCAACAGAAAAGATACTTAAAAATAAAACTGAACTTTAAGAGATTAAAAAAAAGTCCAAAATGAAAAATATACTGGATGTGATTAATAGTAGATTAGACATTATAGAGTAAAAAATTGTAAACTTGAAAACATAAAAAGAGAAAGAAATGAAGAGTTAAAAAGACAAAAAATGAACAGAGTATGAGTGAGACGTGGAACAATTTTAAGAGGTTCAATAAATGTGCAGTTGGAATCCTGAAATGGGGAGAGGGAAAAATATTCAAAGAAACACGTAGAGACAGAGCCAACATGGCACTGTAGACAGAAGCACCACACCATCCGCCACAACAAAGACCCAAAAAAACTAAGTAAAACAGAGACAAATGTCAATCTTGGAATCCTGAGCATCAAATGAAGAGATAAAGAATTCAACCAAGCACTGAATAGAATAAGAAACTGACAGAAAACAGAGATATGGGTCCCCTCTCAGCTAACACAGCACAGATTCAGCGTCTTGGACTCCTGTTGGAGATCGGCAGACAGGGAGTATGGGAAAGCAGCTTCACAGAGCTCCCAGCAGGAGACAGAATACCTGATAACCAGTGATATGCACTTTCCCATTCCCCGCTGTTCTTCCCCCTGCTCGTCCTCTGACACTTCGCACTGGCTGAGTGACTGAGGCCTGGGAGACACCGACTTAGTGCCACTTGGATTTCCCCCTCCCACATTCCCCTGGCTCCTTCAGTGCCATTTGATTGTCGCTGATGTTGCTTCTTTCTATTTCTTTTGGTTCCTTGCCTGCCTCTGACCACCTCCCTCTCCTTTCCCTTGAACACCTGGCTCCATGTGCCATCTTTGCTTCCTCTTGACAGGCTGTGAAGGGCCACTCGGCTGAAGAACTGCTTCTCTTGTCTTCGCTGTCATGCTGGTGGAATCCTCGGGGCTTTTTTGTTTAGTTTGTTTGTTTGTTTGTTTTCTTTTTCTTTTCAAGGCTTGGGAGCCCCTTCTAGCTGGGCTGTACTGTGAGGCTTGGGAGCCACCTCCTCAGTCTGTGAAGCCACATCGGTGGGATCCTGGGGGCATTTCTTTTTTTTTTCCTTTCTATCTTTCTTCATTTCTTAGTTTCTCATCTCTCTCTATTTAACTTCTTTTCCTGTCTCCTGAATACCTGGTGCTGTGTGCCATCTCTGCCCCTTCTAGCCAGGCTGTACTGCCTGGCTTGAGAGTCACATCCCCAGGTTGTGAAGTCTCACCAGTGGGTTAACAGAGGGCCTTTCTTTCTTTCTTTTCTCTTTTCCTTTTTTTGCTTTTTGTTCTTCTTCATTTCTCAGTTTCTCATCTCTTTCTGCTTTCCTTCATTCCCTGTCTCCTGAATACCTGGTGCTGTGTGCCATCTCCACCCCTTCTATACTGGTTGTGCCCTGAGGCCTGGAAGCCACTTCCCTATCACAAGTAGATTCCCTGGAAGCATTTTTTTTTTTTAATTATTTATTTTTTCTCTCCTTTTTTATTTCTCCTTTTTGTTTGCTTCATTTCTTGGTTTCTCATTTCTCCACGCCAATGGCAAGCTCCCTCAGGACTTTTTTTTAAATTTGTTTGTTTCTTTGTCTCCTGTTTCTCTCTCCTCTCTGTTTTTTCCCATACCCACGTTAGCTCCACACATCATAACCTTCCCCTTCCTTCATGCCTACCTGTACTATGTGCTGAACATTACACCCTGAAGCAGCACAGGCACAGCATACCAGAATTTGCCCTGCAGTGACCGGATATGTGGGGCCTCAGTACATACCACAAACAACCATCCCAGCCCTTCTCCTTCAGCTACACCTGCCGTGCTGCACCATAGCTGAGAGACTGGCCCTGCCCACTGGACAAGGAATTGAAAAATATCATGACCACAGATGAACAAACAACAAAGAACACACAGCCTGCCTGCTCAGGCATAACCAAATAAAACAAAAAGGTAGGATGAAACAAACAAATTTACAATCAGTAAACAAAGACAATAGCTACTGAATGTCCCAAAGACAGCAGACAATATCAAAACATATTAAAAAAAAAAAAAAACAGAACAGGATGGTTCCACTAAAAAAAAAAAAATAGGCATGTAAAATAAAAATACCACAAAACTTTCCAGTAGTGTAAAAGGCATTAGAACTACATGATAGAGAATTCAAATCTCTAATATTCAGAGCTATCCAACAGTTGAAGTAAAAAGATGACAATAAAAGACATATTCATGGAAAAAGCAGAAAAAGACTGGAAAATACAGACAAAAAAATGTAAGAATTCAGGAAAATAATACAGAAACAAAATGTCAAAATAAACTCACTACTAGAAATCATACAAAAACAACAATTAGAAATCCAAAAGATAAACAACAAGATTTCAGAAATGGACAATTTCAAAGAAGGGTTGATGAGCAGGTTTGAGACCATGGAACATAAGATCAGTGAAATTGAAGACACGTTCTTGGATACAAAGTTGAGGTACATCAGAAAAAAAGAATGAAGAAAAATTAAGAGATCTTGAGAATGATGTGGGATACAATCAAATGCAAAAATTTGTGAGTAATAGGAGTTCCTGAACAGAGGAGCAAACAGAAAGCACAGAGAAGATCATTGGGGAAAAGTGCTGACAGATAACTTCCCTAATATCATGAAAGGTGAAAGCTGACCATCCAAAAAGCTCAATGAACCCCATATAGGATAGACCCCAAAAGAAAATCACCAAGGCATAACATAATCACACTGACTGAAACCAAAAACAAAGAAAGAATCCTGAGAGCACCTTGAGAAAAACAAAAAGTCACATACAGAGGAGAAACAATAAGACTAACCCAAAAACCAAACCCACTGCCGTCGTCGATTCTGACTCATAGCAACCCAGTAAGACTAAGCTCTGATTATTCAGCATAAATCGTGCAGGCAAGAAGGCAATGCGATGACATATATAAAACCTTGAAAGAAAAAAATTGCGAACTAAGAATAATATATCTAACAAAATTCTCTCAGATATAATGGTGAAATTAGGACATTTCCAGATAAACAGAAATTAAGGGAATATGTAAAAACCAAACCAAACTAACAAGAATTATTAAAGAGAGTCCTTCAGTTTGAGAACAAACAACGTCAGACCACAGCCCGAAACTAGGACTCAAGATCACACTAGCCAAATACCAACCTAGGAAATGAACTCTTAAGGACTATTCAAAACCAAAAGATTTAAAACAGGGAACCAGAGAGGTTAATTTGTAAATGACAAGGTCAGAACAATGAAAGAGAATAAATAGCGTAGGTGTAGAACTTTCTAATGGAGAGGAAGGCAAGGTGATACCAAGTAATAACAGACTGGTTCAAACCTAGGAAGATAAGGGTAAATTTCAAAGTAACCACAAAGAAAGTTAACTAACCTACTCAACAAAATAAAGAAGAAAACCATAAAATCTCAGTGAAAACAAACATACAAAAACAAAAGTAATGAAAAAAACAACAAACCACAAACAAAAGGAATTCAGCATAGGGGAGGAAGAGGAACAAAGAAAACATCTGCACTGAAAGAAAAAAAAGCACTACAAATGACAGCAATAAGCTCACACCTATCAACAATTACACCGAACATAAATGGCCTAAATCCACCCATAAAAAGACACAGAGTAACAGAATGGATTAAAAAAGAAAAGGATACATCATTATGCTGTCTACAAGAGACACACCTTAGAAACGAAGAAGTAAATTTATTAAAAATCAAAGGATGGAAAAAAATATATCAAGTGAACAGCTATGAAAAAACAGCAGGAGTAGCAATACTGATCTTAGACAAAAAATACTTTAAAACAAAATCCACCATAAAAGACAAAGAAGGGCACTATACAATGATTAAAGGGACTATCCGTCATGAAGACTTAACCATAATAAATACCTACGTACCCCACAAAAGGGCTCCAAAGTACATAGAACAAACTCCAACAGCACTGAAAAGAGAAACTGACAGTTCCACAATAATAGTAGGAGACTTCAACATACTACTTTTGGTAGAAAAAACAGAACATCTAGAAAGAAACTCAACGAAGACATAGAAGAGCTAAAGAGCATAATCAGCCAACTTGACATCATAGACATATATAAAACACTCCACTCAATATAGCTGCAAAGTATACATTCTTTGCAAATGCACATGGGACATTCTCCAGAAAAGACCACATCTTAGGGCAGAGAGCAACCCTCAACAAAATCCAAAATATTGAGATAATACAAAGTATTATCTCACAACACCACAACACCATCAAAGTAGAAATTCACAACAGAAGAGTAAGGAAAAAAAAATCAATTACATGGGAACTGAATAACACTCTGCTTAAAAACCACTGAGTAATAGAAGAAATCAGAGATGGAATCAAAATATTCCTAGAATCAAATGACAATAAAACACATTATATGAAAACCTTTGTGACACAGCAAAGGCAGTGCTCAGAGGTCAATTTATAGCAATAGATACACACATCAAAAAGAAGTAAGGGACAAAATCAGAACATGAGCTATGCAACTCAAACAAATAGAAAGAGAACAGCAAAACAAGCCCACAGCCATCAGAAGAAAGTAATAAAAATTAGAGGAGATATAAATGAAATAGAGAATAGAAAAACAATAGAAAGAATCAAAAAAACAAAAGTTGGTTATTTGAAAGGATCAGCAAAATTGAAAAACCACTGGCCAAACTGACAAAAGAAAAACAGGAAAGGACACAAATAAGAAATGAAATAGGGACCATTACCACAGATCCATCTGAAATAAAAAGGATCATAACAGAGTATTATGAAAAACTATATTGCGACAAATTCGAAAACCTAGAGGAAATGGATAAATTTCTAGAAACTCTACCTACCCAAACTAACACAAAATGATGTTAAAAATATCAACAGAAATATAACAAATTGAAAAGGTAAAAAAACAAAAAGCTCCCAACCAAAAAAAAGCCTTGGCCCAGATGGCTTCACTGGAAAATTTTACTAAACATTCAGAAAAGAGCTTTTACCAGTACTACCCACGCTATTTCACAACGTAGAAAAGGAAGTGATTCTTTTGAATTCATTCTATGAAGCCACCATAGCCCTGATACCAAAATGAGCAAACATACCACAAAAAAAGAAAATTACAGACAAATATCTCTCATAACATAGATGCAAAAATTCTCATCAAAATTCTAACAAACAGAATTTAGCATCATATCAAAAAAATAATACCCCATGACCAATTGAGATTCATACCAGTATGAAAGGATGGTTAAACATTAGAAAATAAATCAAAGTAGTCTATCACATAAATAAAAGAATCACATGATCATCTCAATCGATGCAGAAAAGGCATTCGACCAAGTCCAACACCCATTCCTGAAAAAAACTCTCAATAAAATAGGTATAGAAGGGAAATTCCTCAACATAATAAAAGACATCTATACAAAACCAACAGACAACATCATTCTTAATAAAGAGAGGCTGAAAACACTTCCCATGAGAACAGGAACAAGACAAGGATGCCCTTTATCACCACTCCTATTAACCATGTGCTCGAAGTCCTAGCTAGAGCAATAAGACAAGAAACAAATAAAGGGCATCCGAATTGGTAATGAAGAAGTAAAACTGTCCCTATTTATGAATGATATGATACTGTACATAGAAAACCCCAAAACTCCACGAGACAACTACTGGAATGAATAGAATGGTTCAGCAGAGCAGCAGGATACAAGATAAACATGCAAAAATCAGTTGAATTCCTATATGCCGATAAAGAGAACAATGAAAAGGAAAACAGGAAAACAGTGCCATTTATAATATAGCTCCTAAAAAAATAAAATACTTAGGAATAAATCTAACCAAGGATATAAAAGACCTATACCAAGAAAACTACAAAACACTACTGCAAGAAACCAAAAGAGGTCTACATAAATGGAAATACATACCATGCTCATGGATAGATAGACTCAACATTGTGAAAATGACAATTCTATCCAAAGCAATTTACAAATACACTGCAATTTTGATCCAAACACCAACGACATTTTTTAAAGGGACAGAAAAACTAATCATTAACTCTATATGGAAAGGGAAGAAGCCCCAGATAAGTAAAGCACTATTGAAGAAGAATAAAGCAGGAGGAATCACACTACCTGACCTCAGAACCTACTTTCCATCTACAGTAGTCAAAACAGCCTGGTAAATGACAGATACACTGACCAATGGAACAGAATTGAGAACCCAGATGTAAATCCATTCACCTACAGTCACCTGTTCTTCGATAAGGGCCCAAAGTCCATTGATTGGAGAATAGACAGTTTTTTTAACAAATGGTGCTGGCAAAACTGCATGTCCATCAGGAAAAAAATGAAACAGGACCCATACCTCATACCGTACACAAAAACTAATTCGAACTGGATAAAAGACCTAAATAAAAAGCCAAAAACTATGAAGTTCATAGAAGAAAAAATACGATCAATGCTAGTGGCCCTAATACACAGCGTTAACAGGATACAAACCATAACTAAGGTCTTGGTCATCTAGTACTGCTGTAACAGAAATACCACAAGTGGGAGGCTTTAACAAAGAGAAATTTATTCTCTCACAGTCTAGTAGGTTACAAGTCCAAATTAAGGTCATCTGCTCCAGGGGAAGGTTTTTTCTCTCTGTCGGCTCTGGAGGAAGGTCTTTCTCATCAATCTTCCCATCGTCAAGGAGCTGCTCAGGTGAAGGGAACCCAGGTCCAAAGGATGCTTTCTGCTCCTGGTGCTCCTTTCTTGGTGGTATGAGGCCCCCAACTCTCTGCTTGCTTCCCTTTCCTTTTATCTCCTGAGAGATAAAAGGTGGTACAGTCCACACCCCAGGGAAGCTTCCTTTACCTTGGATCAGGGAGGTACCTGATCCTCTCAACAAAATTACAATCACAAAATGGAGGACAACCATACAACACTGGGAATCATGGCCTAACCAAGTTGATACACACATTTTGGGGGGGACATAATTCAATCCATGACAACTAACAACACACGAACTCCAGAAAATAAGCTAGATAACTGGGGTCTTCTAAAAATTAAACACTTATGTTCATCAAAAGACTTCACCAAAAGAGTAAAAAGGGAACCTACAGAATGGGAAAAAATTTTAGCTATTACAAATCTGACAAAGGCCTAATCTCTCAAATCTACAAGAAAATCCAACATCTCTACAACAAAAAGTCAAATAACCCAATTAAGAAATGGGCAAAGGAAATGAACAGACACTTCACCAAAGAGGACCATTAAAGTGGCTAATAAACACATGAGGAAATGTTGGTGATCACTAGCCATTAGAGAAATGGAAATCAAAACCACAATGAGATACCATCTTACCCTAGCATTACTGACACAAATTAAAAATACAGAAAATAACAAATTTTGGAGAGACTGCAGGGAGATTGGAACTCTTATGCACTGCTGGTGGGAATACAAAATGATACAACCATTTTGGAAAATGATGTGGTCCTTCCCTAGAATGCTAGAAATAGAAATACCATATGATCCAGCAATCCCACCCCTAGGAATACGTCCTAGAGAAATGAGTTGTGACATGAATAGACATATGCACACCCATGTTCATTGCAGCATTGTTCACAATAGCAAAAAGATGGAAACAACCTAGGTGCCCATCAACAGCTGAATGGGTAAACAAACTATGGTACATACACACAATGGAGTACTACACAATGATAAAGAACAATGACGAATCTTTGAAGCATCTCACAACAACGATGAATCTAGAGGGCATCATGCTGAGTGAAATAAGGCAATTACGAAAGGACAAATATTGTATAAAACCACTAGTATAAAAATTCATGAAAAGGCTTACACACAAAAAGAAACAATCTTTGATGTTACGAGGGAGGGGAGATGTGGGGATGGAAAATACTAAATAGACAATAGTTAAGTGGTAACTTTGGTAAAGGGTAAGACAGTACCCAGTACTGGGGAAGCCAGTGCAACTTGTACAAGGCAAGGTCAAGGAAGCTCCATAGACACATTCAAACTCCCTGAAGGACCAAATTGCTGTGCGGAGGGCTGTGGGGGCCATGGTCTCAGGGAACATCTAGCTCAATTAGCATAACAGAGTTTATAAAGAAAATGCTCTACGTTCTACTTTGGCAAGTAGTTTCTGAGGTCTTAAAAGCCTGTGAGCAGCCATCTAAGATACCCCACTGGTCTCACCTCTTCAGGAGCAAGGGAGAATGAAGAAAACTAAAGACATGAGGGAAATATTAGTCCAAAGGACTAATAGACCACAACTGTCATGGCCTCCGCCAGACTGAATTCGGTACAATGAAATGGTGCCTGTCTACCACCACTGACTGCTCTGACAGGGATCACAATAGAGGGTCCAGACAGAGCTGGAGAAAAATGTAGAACAAAATTCTAACTCACAAAAAAAGACCAGATTTATTGACCTGACAGAGACTAGAGAAACTCTGGGAGTATGGCCCCTGGACATGCTTTTATTTCAGTAATGAAGTCACTCCTGAGGTTCGCCCTTCATCCAAAGGTTAGACAGGCCTATAAAACAAAATGAGACTAAAGGGGTTTACCAGTCCAGGGGCAAGGACTAGAAGGCAGGAGGGGATAGGAAATCTGGTAACAGGGAATCCAAGGTTGAGAAGGGAGAGTGCTGACATGCCGTGGGTTGTTAACCAATGTCATAACATAAAACAATATGTGGACTAACTGTTTAATGAGAAGGTAGTTTGTTCTGTAAACCTTCGTCTAAAGTACAATTAACAAAAAGAAAGAAAAAAATTATATGTTGTACTAGAGTAAGTTTTAAACCCTGTTTTCAAATAAAATCTTATTTGGAACAGAAAAACAAAAATAGAAGAAAGGGAGTTAAATGACACATCTAAAAAAATTCAGCTAAGAAAGCAAAGGCATGCCAAGGTTAGAATTTTACCCAGGTAGCATCACTGCCAAAGGAGACCTGGTGGCACAATGGCTAAAGTGCTCAATTGCTAATAGGAAGTTTGGTGGTTCAAACCCACCAGCTGCTCCATGGGAGAAAAATGTGAGACTCTACTTCCTTAACGATTACAGCCTTGGAAACTCTATGGGGCGGTTCTCCCCTACCCTATAGGGTTACTGTGAGTTGGAATCATCTAAACAGTGATTGGTTTTGTTTGTTTGTTTGTTTGTTTAGCATCAGTGCAGAGTTCACTGCTTTCCTGCTACCAAGTAATAACTGGCAGAGTGTTGGCCATAGTGCAAGGACAAGGCCAAGGCAGGGCAAAACAACAAACACTCTCGGGCCCTACTGGTGGATGTCACATCAGTACAAAATTTTTAGACAAAAATTTTCAAAATGATTAAATGCCTTTAAAATGTCCCTATACTTTGATCTAGCAATCTCATGTCTAGATATTTACTCTGAGAACATAATCAGATAGGTAATCAAGAAGTCTTTTCAATGACAAGGTTAGTGAAAATATGAACACCACTTAAGTACCCAATAATAATGAATTGATAAAAATAATTGTATAGATAGATAAATGGGTGGATGCATAGACAGATTGGTGGATGGATGCATAGATCCCAGGATGCATAGATAAATACAGTGAAGTCTGTGAGACCTGGAACTCGACAGGACGGCCTTGTTTTTTCAGGTTTAACAATTTCCTTCCTTTGAAAGTGAGCGGTCTTACCACTTTTCTATCACTCTCTAAACCTGTTGGAGACCCGGTGGTGTGGTGGGTAATAGATCAGCAGTTCAAATCCAGCACCTGCTCACTGAAAATCCCATGAGGCAGCTTTAAGGTTTCTAAACCTGTTGCCATCAAGTTGTGTCTGACTCATAGCAACCCGATATGACAGAGTAGAAGTACCCCATACAGTTTCCAAAGAGCAGCTGGTGGATTCAAACTGTCAACCTTTTAAAGGTTATTAGTCAAGCTCTTAACCACTGTGCAACCAGGGCTCCATCACTCTCTATCAGTGGAAACTATTTGAGTTTTTCTCCTCTGACAAGTTTAAGCCTTATACATGTTCCAACTTTCACAGGTTTTGCTGCATATAGGTAAGAATATAGAATAGAGATAGAGATACACACATACAGGCATAGAATTTTTTTTTTAGTTTATAGATTTTAAGGTTAAAGTACAGTTTTTTTTCTATTTATGAAAGAAATAAAATAATTTTATAATAATTATAAACAAAATATATACTTTTTTCTTTTCTTTTTTCTCTTTATTGTGTTTATGTGAAAGTTTTAAGCTCAATTCCTTATATAAAAATTTATACACATATTGTTATATGACATTAGTTGCAATCCCTATAACGTGACAGCACACTCCCCCTTTCTACCCCGAGTTTCTTGTGTCCATTCAACAAGTTCCTGTCTCTTCCTGCCTTCTCATCCTGCCTCCATATAATTTATACTATGAAAATATATGCAGGTAGAAATGTGTCTGGATATTTATTAAAACCACCGGACAAGTCTTTCTTAAGTGCCTATTCTGGAAGGACAGTGTGTAGCACAATGGGTACCAGCACTGACCTTGAAGTCAATTAACTTGAGTGAGAATCCTGGGTTTGTCACTAACTAGCTATGTGTACTTGGACAGGCTACTTATCCATTTGGTAGTGATGAGTGCTATGAAGATGCACCCCTTATGAAGCAGGGTAAGAAGAATAATGAGTAATTGGTGGTTGTTTTTGTTCTATGCTGTCGAGTTTATTCCAACTCCTAGTAACACTATGTGAGGGTAGAACTGTCCCACGGGGTTTCCTAGACTGTAATCTTTATGGGAGCAGATCCCCAGGTCTTTTTTTCACCAAGGGCTGGTGGATCTGAACCACCAACTTTTCAGTTAGCAGCCATGTGCTTAACCATTGCACCACCAGGGCTCCTTGAGTGATGGGGTAGAGATGGGTATTTCAGTTGGAGTGGTCATGAGAAGGTCTTGAGAAGATAACTGCAAGAAGTGAAGGAGTGAGAGCTCCAAGTATCCAGGGATTAGAATCTCAAGCAAAGAGAACTACAAGTACAAAGCCCTGAAGTTGGAAAAGGCTAAGAGTATTCCAGGAGGAGCAGGAGGAGCAGGAGGCCAGGGTGACTGGAGCAGAGTGAATGATACCCAGCTGGTAATTGTGGCATCCACAGGAGCTGACTTTCCCTTCGTACCTGAGCATGTTAATATTGTTCGGGTTTTTGCAATTAGCATGAAAGACATTTACAGTTGAAAACAAACAAAAATATTTATATTTGAAAAAAAATAATAAGTTACTCCCTTTTTAATTATGCTCCGCCTCAATGTATATCATCAGGGTTCGATTAAAATATGCATCATATATTTTAAGCAAAATACAAAGCCATCTGCCTATTCAGACTCTTTCATGAGAGGGTTTGGCAGTGAGGTGCGTATGCTAATGCTTGTTTGGAACAGTGCTGTTTTAATACTCGACTCTTCCCCTTGCCTCCACCGCCCAACAGTGTTCTATTACAAACACTTTAAAACTTTAAATAACTTTTTTTTTAATTGCCATTTCTCTGATGTGCCCAAAATAATAAATGTATATTTTAAAAGTAGAAAATGAATTTGATAAAATATTTTGCTTGGCTAGAATTTTTTTTAGTAGTTCATTAACTGCAAAATAATTTCCTACTGAATGCCAAAGATCCTGTGCAAGATGTTGCCTGGGGCTAAATAACGTGTGTTCAACTTTTAATCACACTGACAGAGGGGAAATGGACTGCAAGACCACCAGAGTTCAACATGCAATCTTTATTTTAATGGAGAGGAGCTGAAGCATGAATTAGTACAAAGTATCAGAGAATTAAAATTTTTTCATGGTTTTGTTGGGGGTGAGTATAGTTTTACATAGAGGTATTTCTAATAATCTGAAATTTTACTACTGTTTAAATAATAAAGCCATGCTGTAAAACCCTGATGCAATTTGGCAGTCCCTATCTTGTCATTTTGTCTATAGTCCTCTTTTTTTTTTTTTTATCTTGTCATTTTGTCTATAGTCTTCTTGCCTACTTATGCCTGATCGTCAAGCCACTGGCAATCATATACATGATTTTCAAGAGCCATGACTTCAAAACAAAAACTATGTGTATAGCATTCTTTGGCCCTATTTTTGCACTGGGGTTAGTTTGCAAATTTACCAATATACAATGGACATTAGGACACTGTTATATTGAGTCCCTGACTTCACAGCTGCACTATAAGCAAGTCGAGGACAGAAAATAGTTTATTTATGGTTTTATCCTAAGTAACTAGCACAGTGCTTGGCACATTACAGATATCGATATTTGTTTGGTAAAATTAAATGACAATTCTGGACCATGTTAACTTTATACTTTATAGTGTTATGAAATAGAAATTTGTAATTTTACTTTAACAGGAATTTTCTTCCTATTTCATTTCTGATTCTCCAACATGTCAGTTAAGACATTTTGCCTCCAGCACCCAACAGTGCTCTATTACAAACCCTTTTAAACTTTAAATGACTTTTTTTTTAATTGTCTTTTCCCTGATGTGCCCAAAATAATAAATGTATATTTTAAAAGTAGAAAATGAATTTGATAAAATATTTTGCTTGGCTAGAAATTTTTTTAATAGTTCATTAACTGCTATATCAAGGAAGATATAAGATGCACTATAATTCCAGAAATTTGTTTATTTTGTTAGTTTGTACAATTCTGGTCTAATTTTGTATTTCTAGCTCTAGATCTTTAAACTTAAAAATATATATTTAAAGAAAATTAAGCTGAAAGTAGTTATAATGAAAGATCATTAATTATTCTGAACTAAAATGGGCCTTGTTCATTGTTTGGATGTGACCCAAACAAAAAACAATTGCTGTTAAGTCGACTGATTCATGGCAAGCCCATGTGCGTCAGAATAGAACTGTCTTCCACAGGGTTTTCAGTGGCTGATTTCTTGGAAGAATTTCTTCTGAGACACCTCTGGACGGACTCAAGCCAACAACCTTTTGGATAGTGGACAAGCACATTAACCCCTTGTACACCTAGGGATTCCTTGGCCATGATGCTAGTATGTAAATCAGAAATGTTTTTGGTTTGATTTGGTTGAAAAAAAAAAAGTCAAGAATAGTGCCAGAGATTTTACCAGAATTAAGTGCTTTATCCATTCTGTATGCCCTTTCCACCTACATTCCACCAGTTCTATGACGATGATTAATCCTCCCATGAGAGCAACAAAAAAGAGGGAGAAATATTTAAAGTGAATTATTGGCAGCACCATTAGGAATATATCCTGCAGAGAATAGATTTCTCACCATTTTCTTCTCTTTTCCTATTAATATCCCATTAAACACCCTACAGCCTCATTCTGGCTAAGGATCAATGGCTAACTTCTGAGTCACCTTTGTACATTTCTTTTCATTCCCAGAAACTCTCATCCTTGCAAAACATTACAAGGGAGAGCTGTATGCAATAAACAACGGCCTTTGGTTGCATTTACTGAGATTTTCTTCTCCCAATACGCTCTGCAGAATGCAGCCCACTGCTTAGTCACAACTAGAAAATGGTATCTCTCTCTTTGAATGGTGGTGTACTGTTCTGCCTTTCCTTAATGGGTTTTTGTTTTTCGCATGTCTCGCACAGCTCTTTCTGAGTTTCATTGTAGTGAATGAAAGATTTTATAGTCTTTGACCTTTTATTGGAAACCCTGGTGGCCTAGTGGTTAAGTGCGATGCCTGCTAACCAAGAGGTTGGCAGTTCGAATCTGCCAGGAGCTCCTTGGAAACTCTATGGGGCAGTTCTACTCTGTCCTATAGGGTGGCTATGAGTCGGAATCAACTCCACGGCACTGGGTTTGGTTTGGTTTTTTGGACCTTTTATCAAGAGCTTTCATTTTGTATATGAACAAACCAAGTCACCTTCACCCACAGAGAAGTCCTGAACCTCCTAACGCAACCAGTGTAACACGCTGCCTGCTGGTTACAGACTACACTTTTTAAAGTTCCATTCCCACCGTCAGATAGACTACAAACGGACCCCTGATAAAACAGCAATCGAAGTCTTTTTATTTGAATCTGGAGCCTCATTCATCACCTGCTAGCAACTTAAAATTTTTAAATTATTTTGTATCACAGTTTTTAGGAATATTCTATCTATGACACACTGCCTTCATGTCAGTGTGGCTGGGAGGGGGGGTACATCATATTAGGACCTCAAGCAGAAAAGACAGTTCATTAAATAATCGTTTTACACTTTACAACATAGGTACCTAATAAAGGCACTGAGGGATTTAAAATATTCCAAGGAGGCTGTATTCATTCAGGCAGTTTGAAATATGATTTAAGCAATTAGAAATATGTATTTATCAAAGTGAGACAACCAATCTACGTATTTCAGAGGAAAATACATTATTTAAATTTGAGCTTCTCTCCTAATTTGTCTTTAGAGACAGAGTTCAAATATTTCATTTCCATTGGAAACTTAAGGCCATTTACTTTGCTTCTACTATATTCTACTCAAAAAAAAAAAAAAAAAAAAGATGTGTTGTGTAGTAAACATTAGGTGAATATTAGACCGTAAATGTGTTTAATAATGAAATAGTTAAGTGAAACAAGTTGTTAGACTGGATTTTCCTGTGTTAATTTCACAACATAAGAACATAATATTGATTAACCTACATTTAAATTCTTATATCTGGTTTGTCTTTCCTTTCTCAACAATAAAGTTAAAATATATTACATAATGGCTGGTAAGGCAGTACCTTGAACATTTTGTTAGTGTGATTAGCACAAACTTGATATTTAAAGCTGCCAGAACTTCTAGCTCTAATAACAGAGACATAAGCCTCCTTGTTACTACTTTTTTTGTTGTTTTGGAAAGAATCTCTCATGTGGCTGCTTTTATGTAACAGCTACGTGATATTCAAACAGGTCATATGAGAGGTTCTTTCAAAACTGAAAGAAAGAAAACATATTAACAGCTATGCGATATCCCCATCAGGTATCTGTCAGTTTGTCAGTACTGTGGTGGCTTGTGCATTGCTGTGATGCTGGAAGGTATGCCACCAGTATTTCAAAAACCAGCAGGGTCATCCACGATGTACGGGTTTCAGCAGAGCTTTCAGACTAAGACGGACTAGAAAGAAGGATCTGAAGGCAGTGAAAACTATGAATAGCAGCAGAACATTGCCTGATATAGCTCTGGAGAATGAGTCCTTCAGGTTGGAAGACACTAAAAAATACTACTGAGGGAGAGCTGCCTCCTCAAAGAAAAATCAACCTTAATGACCTAGATGGACTAAAGCTTTTGGGACCTTCATTTGCAGATATGGCATGACTCAAAATGAGAAGAAACAGCTGCTAGCATCCATTAATAGTGAGAGCATGGAATACATGAAGTATGAATCAAGAAAAATTAAAAGTCACCAAAAATGAAAAGCAACACATAAAGAATGATATCATAGGCATTAACAAACTGAAATGGACTGGTATTAACCATTTTGAATTTTACAATCACATGGTCTACTATACCAGGAATGAAAAATTAAAGAAGAATGGTGGTGTGCTCATAGTTAAAAAGAGCATTTCAAGGTCTATCCTGAAGTATAACTCTGTCAGTGATAGGATAATATCCATATGATTACAAGGGAGGCCAGTTACTACAACTATTTTTGAAGTTTATGTATGCACCAACCAGTAATGTCAAAGATGAGAAAACTGAAGATTTTCATCAACTTCTGCAGTCTGAAATTGATCAAGCATGCAATCAAAAACACTTCGATAATTACTGGTTATTGGAATGCTGGAAATAGTTGGAAGCAAAGAAGAATGATCTGTACTTGAAAAATACAGCTTTGGTGACAGAAACACCATTGGAGATCATATGATAGAATTTTGCAAGAACAATGATTTATTCATTGCAAATATCTTTTTTTCAACAAGTAAACAGTGACTATACTCATGGACCTCACAGGTTTGAAAACACAGGAATCAAATCAACTACATCAGTGGAAAGATATGATGGAAAAACTCAATATCATCAGTCAGAACAAGGCCAGGGGCCGACCGTGAAACAGACCATCAATTTCTTATATGCAAGTTCAAGTTGAAACTGAAGAAAATTAAACCAAGTTCACAAGAACCAAATTAAAACCTTGAGTAAATCCCACCTGAATTTGAAGACCATCTCAAGAATAGATTTGATGCTTTGAACACTAATGATGAAAGGCCAAGGACAGCATACATGAAGAAAGCAAAATATCACTAAAAAGACAGGAAAAAAAAGATCAAAATGGGTGTCAGGAGAGACTCTGAAACTTGATCTTGAAAGTAGAATAGCTAAAATGAATGGAAGAAATGATGAAGTAAAAGAGCTGAACAGAAAACTTCAAAGGGTGGCTTGAGAAGACAAAGCATTATAATGAAATCAGCAAAAACTTAGAGTTAAAGAACCAAAAGGGAAGAACACACTCAGCATTTCTCAAGCTGAAAGAACTGCAGAAAAAATTTAAGGCTTTAGCTGCAATTTTGAAGGATTCTGTCAGCAAAATATTGACCGATTCAGACAATATCAAAAGAAGATGGAGGGAATATACAGATTTACTGTACCAAAAAGAATTGGTTGAGGTTCAGTCATTTCAGGAGGTAGCATATGATCAAGAAACAACAGTATTGAAGGAACAAGTCTGAGCTGCACTAAAGGCATTGGTGAAAAACAAAGCTAGAAATTGATGAAATACCAACTGAGATGTTTCAGTAACAGGATACAAAGCTGAAGCTGCTCACTTGACGTTGCCAAGAAATTTAGAAGACAGCTACCTGGCAAACCAACTGGAAGAGATCCATATTTGCACCCATTCCCAAGAAAGGTGATCCAATAGAACACAGAAATTATCCAACAATCCTATTAGTATCATACAAACTAAAATTTTACTGAAGATAATTCAAAAGCAGTTGCAACAGTATATCAAGAAACTGCCAAAAATTCAAACCAGATTTAGAAGAGGACATGAAATGAGGGATATCATTGCTGATGTCAGATGGATCTTGGCTGAAAGCAGAGAATACTAGAAAGATGTTTACCTGTGTTTTATTGACGATGCAGAGGCATTCCATGTGTGGATTGTAACAAATTATGGATAACATTGCAAAGAATGGTAATTCCAGAACACTTAATCAAACAGAACAAAGGGATACAGCCTGGTTTAAAGTCAGGGAAGGTGTGCATCAAGGTGGTATCATTTCACCATACCTATTCAATATATATGCTGAGCAAATAATCCAAGAAGCACGACTATATGAAAAAGAACCTGGCATGAAGATTGGTGGATGACTTATTAACAATCTGTGTTATGCAGATTACACAACCTTGCTTGTTGAAAGTCGAGAGGATTTGAAGCACATTCTGATGAAGATTAAAGACTACAACCTTCAGTATGAATTACACCTCAACATAAAGAATACAAAAACTCTTACAACTAGACCAATAAGCAACAACATGATAACTAGAGGAAATATTGAAGTTGTTAAGGGCTTCATTTTACTTGGATCCACAATCGACACTCATGGAAGCAGCAGGCAAGAAATCAAATGATGTATTGCTTGTGCAAAAGACCTCATTAAAGTGTTGAAAAGCGAAGATGCCAGTTTGAGGACTGAGGTGTGTCTGACTCAAGCCACGGTATTTTCAATCACTAACAGGCATGTGAAAGCTGTACAATGAATAAGGAAGACTGAAGAAGAATTGATGCCTTTGAATTATGGTGTTGGTGAAGAATCTTGAACATGCTATGGACAGCTATGTGAATGAACAAGTATGTCTTGGAAGAAGCACAGGCAGAGTGCTCCTTGGAAGCTAGGATGAAAAGACTTTGTCTCACATACTTTGGACATGTTATCAAGAGGAACCAGTCTCTTGAGAAGGACATCATACTTGGAAAAGTGTAGAGCCAGCATAAAAATGGAAGACCCTCAAAAAAATGAACTGACAGTGGCTAAGGCAATGGACTCAAACTTAGTAAATATCGTTAAGGATGGTGCAGCACAGGGCAGTGTTTCATTTTGTTGTACATAGGGTTGCTATGAATTGGAATCAACTCCACGGCACCTAACAACAACGTGTGATACTCAGTGAGTATTCTTTACTTTGGGGAAAACGTTCAACAGATTTTAGTTTATTGTTTTTAATAGAAGTTGCTTCACTCCAAATATCTTAGCAAGTAGAATTAAATTTTTCTGGGTATTATGTGAGAAAATTAGCATCAGCCGTGAAAACTCAACTGGGAAGAAAATAACTAAGATCTCTCCCCCTTCCTTTTTGGGAGAGGGGCCTAGACAGGTGATCTGGTCCAGTCCTAAGCCCATCATGTAGCAAGATAAATAAATCATGGGGAAATGGTTGTACTGAATGGTGTGTATGTGTGTGTGTTAATTATGAATCTGTGCCATGAAACAAGCCAGTATGGTTCTGGAACGACTAGCATCTTGTAGTGGTTTGGAGGTCTTCCTCAAAGTTTCAGTTAGCGATATGTTGCCAGGCAACATCATCCAAGATGGCTATGCAGTTCAGCACCAACTGCAGCAGCTATAGAAATAAACAAAATAATTTCTTTGGATTGTCTGATTTTCACTGACTTCACCAGGGCCTCTGTCTTAGTTCACATCAGAAACAACAGTTCAGCAACAGGTTCTGGAACAGATAACATCTGGTTGCAATTGTAGATTCTAAACTGATTAATTGTAAGCTCTAAAATGATACATCTACATGCTGGCTTCAGGAATAAAATGAGAGTGAAAAACACTTTCCTTAAGAAAAGAGCAAGTCCCAGTAAGGGACACAGATGTGAGATGTTAGCAACCAATACTTCTGCAAGCTGGGTGAGTAGTGCCTTCGTTATGAAGGTGGCATCTGGAGAGTGCACCACAGCATCGCCTACAGTCCACATCTGACACTCCACATTGTTCCCTTCCTTTCAACCAAAAATTTCACACAGTCAGGATAGTGATGTGCCTTTGTATTTGAGAAAACTTACAAGAAAGTTAGTTTAATGAATTACAGTTTCTGCATCTGTAGCCACAACTGATACCTATCATCTCTCTAACCGGGAGCCATCACTGGACTTTAGATCCCCAGTTGTCAGTGTCAACTTGGATGTTTTGCCCAATAGTTCTCTAAATGTATGGGCATTCTCCTTTGAGTAAATAAATAGCCAAAGTTCCCTTTGGGAAAGGACTTGGGGTAGCTACCATACATACCTGCTGCTGCAGGGCTTTACGTCACAGGGCCACATCCTCTCCAGTCAATGGACTCCAGATCCGAAAACTGAGCAAAGGCTCAGACCTTTGATTAGGATGGTTGCATTCCCTCTCCTGGTATCCATTCTAGTTTATTTTGATTGTATAAATCAGGCAATATCCTGTTGACTGCCCAGCTATCTTGCCTGTATGAACACTGTGTTCTATTAAACACCTTCATAGCTCTCTGTGGGTCAGGTCCCCTGGCTGAATGCCAGTATTGGCGATTATTACAATAGTGGTACTCATGCTGCTTTTGATATTTAATGCTCCCTTCTTTAATTGTGAGATTCTATCAAGCCCATTGCTACTAGGCAGCCCAGTTTTGTAATCAACCACTTAACCTTAGCTCTGGCCTACAGAAAGAGCTACCACTGACTTTGACAATCATGCTTGTAACATTCTCGCCAGCATATTCTTTATCACGTTGGTAAATTGCATGTCCTCTAGGCTGCCCTGTGGGTCATGGCTGGCTGAAGGATTTTCCCAGACTTACATAGTTTATCTAGTAGCATAGTGGTTAAGAGCTACTGCTGCTAACCAAAAGGTCAGTGGTTTGAATTCACCAGGCGCTCCTTGGAAACATATGGGGCAGTTCTACTCTGTCCTATAGGATCACTGAGTCGGAATCGACTCGACGACAACGGGTTTGGTTTTTTTGGTTTAGAATACCCACTTCTCTCAATATTTTGAACCCTTTTTTTTTTTTCTAAGGTGTATTTCTACTTAATATAGTTGAGGATATTACTTTTCCTAACTTCCAAGAGCTATCCTCAGAGGATAATACCACTAGAGATCCTATGAAATACTTTAAATCCTTATCTTGAGAGAGTATTTCCATATCAATAAACTTTGGTTTATCAAACATTATATTCCACCCTTCACCTTGATCTAGCAGCTTCAAGATCCATTCCATGGGTGCTCTTAAAGGTCTTGTCAGTATTTTGGGCTAGATCCTGTAGCTTTATCGGCAGATAGTTCCTTTCCTCTATTTTCAGGCTTAGAACTACCTTGGATGGATTATTGGTTAGTTGTTAGCTGAAGTGGGGCATATGCTGTCTTTTGAGACAGAAGTCTCTGCATCCTCTTTAACCCTTTCATGACTGACTTATATTTTGCTTTTAATTTTTTGTTCATATAATGTTTTCTCATTAATGGAATGCATGCTGAATCATGGAGCATGTCTGAATTTTTGGTAGGTAATATGGATTTTGATACATACTATGTATGTCCATGTGAACTCTGGAAGTAGGATCAGTGGTATGTTAGGTGTACTGCAATTCGTGCCGGCACCAGAAAATCAGGTATTCTCAGAAACGTGGAATCATTGCAAGGAATGCAACTGCCAAATAACACACCCACCCATTGCCATCCTGTCAATTCCAACTCACACGGACACTATAAGACAGAGTAGAACTGCCCCATAGGGTTCCCGAGGAGCCACTGGTGGATTCAAACTGTCAACTTTGTGGTTGGGAGCCACACCCTTAACCACTGTGCCAACAGGGCTCCAAAAAAATAACACGCAGTATCCCAGAAATATACTTACAAGGCTTATCTTGCCAGACAAAACCAAAAGAGACAAAAGTTTCGCACAATCACACCTCCAGGACGCACCACCTCATACAATACCCTACAAAAACAGTAGTTTGTGGCCCATGCCCATTTCTTCCATTTCAAACAGTTATACGGGTCCCCGCCTGCTGGAAGTACACACTAAAAGTTAGAAAGCAGCTTCCCAAGAAACCTGAGAGGTGGAAAATGTCAGTGGGTGATGTATGTCCCATTGGGCAAGGGAGCTTACTTGAATTTACCAGGCAAGAGTGTTCCAGTTATACACCCCTGGAGAGATCAGGTGTTTTAGATTTCTAGGTCTCAACTGCATCATCTCAGATATCTCCATTCTGAGTTTCAGTGTCCTATTTCTTCTCAATCAGAGCCCTAACTCTTCTACAGAAAACTTTCCAGAGTCCAGAATTCAGCCTTTTCTGGAGCTCCACTACCCTTACAACTATGCCTTGGTTTCATCCTCATCTCCATCTGCCCTCTGGGTTCAGGAGGCGAGAGTTTCTATATGCTGTCAAAGAAACCTTCTAACGTTCACCCTTCACCCAATTGTTAACTAATTACTCTCAGCCTGTGTTTCTCCAATACGTCAATATTACCCAGATATAGCTATTTGATTCAATAGACTTTGTAATTACTACTTTTTTCATACCTCTTAGACACTTGCAATATTGCAATTATTAATGCATTCCTTTCTGTCCAATTCACCACCAGTAAAATTCTTAACAATTATCTCACCACAACGTCCCCAGGGTGCTTCCACCTACTGCCAGTAATGAGATCTCCCTGCCAGTTGACCGATAGGTGATGTAGTTCCAAAATCCCATTTTAGAGCCTGCTTTCTAGGCAACTTCCTGTATTAACTTTATTAGGTTAAATTCCCTGGGAACTAACTGAGGAGGAGATGTGCAGGATGTTACAAGTTAGTATACTTGTAAACAACAGCTGGAAGGAGGCAGGGAAGTGGACCTGGGCAGAGGGATAAGTTCAGTGTAATTTCAGCAGAGGCTGCAGGCCCTCAAACAATCTCACAGGAAGCTCTGACACTGAAGGCACTTCAGAGTTTTCCCAAATTGAGGCAGTGGGGTCCGGCCTACTTTCCTGCACCAACCTGACTTTGAATATAGCCAGCTCCTGAGGAAAGGGTACACCCCTCAAAAACCCATTGCTGTCAAGTGGATTCTGACTCATAGGTGACCCTATAAAACAGAGTAGAACTGCTCCATACAGTTTCTAAGGCTGTTATCTTTATGGAAGCAGGCTGTCACCTTTCCCCCATGGAGCAGATGGTGGGTTTGAACCACCGACCTTTTGGTTGGCAGCTGAGTGCTTAACCACTGTGCAACCAGGGCCTCTCATACACACTTTAGCTGATGGTAATTCTGAGAGAGTAATTGTCCTAGTCATCTAGTGCTGCTATAACAGAAATACCACAAGTGGGTGACTTTAACAAAGAAAATTTTATTTTCTCACAGTCTAGTAAGTTACAAGTCCAAATTCAGGGTGTCAGTTCCAGGGGAAGGCTTTCTTTCTCTGTCGACTCTGGAAGAAGGTCCTTGTCCTTAATCTTCCCCTGGCCGAGGAGCTTCTCAAGCACAGAGACCCTGTGTCCTGGTGCTGCTTCCTTGGTGGTATGAGGTCCTCAATTCTCTGCTTGCTTCCCTTTCCTTTTATCTCTTGAGAGATAAAAGGTGATGCAGGCCAAACCCCAGGAAAATTCCCTTTACCTTGGATCAGGGAGGTGACCCGAGTAAGGGTGGTGTTACAATCCCACCCTAATCCTCTCAACATAAAATTACAATCACAAAAGGGAAGATAACCACATAATACTGGGAATCATGGCCTAACCAAGTTGACTTCTATTCTGGGAGGGGGGACACAATTCAATCCTTGACAGGAATGCAACTGTGAGCTGCCAACAACCAACCCTTCTGGCAGCCCTGAATTTGAGTGCCTCTCCCAGTATTCTGGGAGACACTCCACAACTTTCACTGTACCTGGTTATTTCCAATTCTCAAAAGAAAATGGAAAAGTAAACCAAACATCCAGATAAAATTCTATAATAAATACTCCACTGCACATTTTCCAAAGGAAGGAAGAGAACAGAGGAGAGAAACAGAAGGAGGAAGGAGGTAACAGTTGCATATACCTAGCCTCACAAGACATCTTGCCTTGCACATAAACCCGTTGCCGTTGAGTCAATTCCGACTCATAGCAACCCTATAGAACAGAGTAGAACTTCCCCATAGGGTTTCCAAGGAGCAGTTGGTGGATTCAAACTGCTGACCTTTTGGTTAGCAGCTGAGCTCTTAACCAGTATGCCACCGGGGCTTTGCACATAAAGATGTATATACTAAATAGTTATATGCTGAGTGAATCAATGGGTGAAGAAATGAGACTACTTCTCTCATTCTATAAAGATATCACATCCACATATTTAAAATATAAATGTCTTCAGAAAATTGTCTCTCTCATATCTACTACCATGGATGAAGATATCATTCAAGTAAATGATGTTATGTGAAAATAATCTTTCATACTAACAGTCAGTTCCTCAAACAGCAACTCTGATGTGTTCCTTGTAACCACCACCCACGCCAGCACTGTTCTCTTTGTTGAATATCATCTCATAGCCACAGCTAATTTATACAGGTATATTTCACATTTGACAGAAAATTTACTCTTCTCAACCAATACAATGAAGGCAATTGGGCTTTATTTCTTTTAAAATGAAAAGTGAGACAAATGAAATATATTTAGTAAGCTCATTATTTTGTAACTCTCATTGATCTGTACTAATGTTAATAGTATCTTAAAATCAGTCATTAAACATATGCTTTGAAATAGCTTTTTTAAACATTCATCTCATTACCTTAATTGTATGAATAATATCTACTCATTTTTAACTTTTTAAAATTTTTTTTTCTTAATATTCATTGCAGATTGATCTTTTTTTTTCTTTCAGGTATATTAAATTTTAAAGCATGAGAAATGCTTACCGAATGTCTTTACATTTTGTAATTATGTCATATTATTTAAGAGTATTTTACATTAGAGTATATCCTATGTCATTTTCTTTACAGGAATTCTAATGATACTGCCATAAATCAAAATCTTTCATTAAAAGGAGAAATATAGCTCTAAATATAAAACAGCTACCAACAAGCTATATCAAGTGGTCCTAAAGATAAAGGCTTTCAAAAAATTTTAATGTCCTTACTTATAGAGAGGTTATTTTGATAAGAAATATCAGTTTATGTACTAGTAAAATATTAAAGGTTTATTTTACAAACTTATTTGAACAGCCAAAAAAATGGTAAAAGCATTGTAATAGATCCTGTGAAAGTAAAGAAATGAGTAAGATAGTTTATATCTTCATGCATGTTATGATATATTGAATTAAGATATTATGAAACTAATTTATCATAATACAAAATAAATAAGTAAAATAAAGTTCATATAAGTAAAGAGAAATAATTTATCTCAATCATAGAGATTGGGGAAGACTTTACATTAACCTCTATCCTAATATTTATCTTCCTTCTTTATCTCTCCTACTAAGCTAAGCTGTGAACTCATAAGATTGGGATTGCATCTTCATCTCAGTTTTTCCCTGTACCTACTGGAAACCTCTGATCTAACAGATGATGAGTTATTTCTTAAATGAATCAATATATAAATTATCTATGTCTTGAAGGATGTGTAAGAGTTTTATAGAGAGCTTTCTAGGGTGAGAAGAGGGCACTGACTTGTTCATACAAGTCTGTTATTGTAAATCACCTGGGGAAATGTAAAGGGAGATAGTTCTGAGCAATAGATTGAAGACATGTTAGAATGCCTTGAATGCCATACAACAGAATTTGGTACTTCCTCTTTTTTTGCAGGTAAATTGTTGAGGATTGTCTTTATATTAACATAGCATAACCTAAAAGTCCATCAGGCTTTTGGGTCACTTAGGACACATCTTTTATTTCATTTGGATTCCAATTCCAAACCTTGTTAACTCAGTACTTAAAAAGAAAGATAAAGGAACCATGGGAAACCAAAAAGATTTTCTCCTTATTTTGATAAGCCAGTTCTAGATACAAGGGATTGAGGCAATTGGGATATATTTTTTAATCATGTGTTTATTGAACACTTATAATTTCAGATAAAAATTAAATTCCTTACACATGTTTTCTAATTCAAAGAAATCCTCATGTATTGTTTCAATTAACAATTCCTTGGAAATATTACTTCTATGTTTAATTGCATCTCACAGAATCTAGTCTCATTTGAAAAGGATGCATTAGTAAAAGTGAAATCAAATCAGTTCAGTAGATATTTAACATGTATGTAACTCGGAAATCAAAATTGGAGCTCAGCAATACTGAAGAAATCATTTTAGATGTCTAGGGGAATCACTGAGCAAGAAATTTCTTTCCTCATCCTGAAAGAGTTAATAATTTCTTACAATCATAATACGAGGTGAGAATTTATTACAAATTTGAAGCTGAAGGGCTTTACCAAGCTATAGTTTTTACTGATTAGGCACTCAGGGGGAAAAAAAAAGAATTCTGATGATTTTCTGAAATTTAACAGCTTTAAAAACATAACAGAGACATCTTATTTCAGATCCAACATGTAAAATGTTTGGAAGAAACAAGCAAAATCCTGACACACTAAAAACCAATGACTTTTCTTTGATCGATCAAAAGTAATTTGCAGGGCAAACAGGTACCCCAAAATCTGTAGAGGCAGGTAAATCCAGAGAGTCATAGATTAGATCTGCTTACTTAGAGAAGAAGTTATTGCAGCCATAGACTGCTTATTGTTGTCATTGTCAGTTGTTGTGGAGTCGACTCTGACTTGTGGTGACCTTATGTATAACAGCACAAAACATTTCCTGGTCCTGCACCGTCTTCATGATCACTGGTGAATCTGAGTCCATTGTTGTGACTATGTGTCGATCCATCTCATTGAGTGTTTTCCTCATTTTCACTGACCCTCTGCTTACTAAACATAATGTCCTTTTCTAGTAATTAGTCTTTCCTGATGATGTGTTGAAAGGAAGTGAGCCAAAGTCCTGTCATCCTCACTTCTAAGGAGCAACTTGGTTGTATTTCTTCTAAGACCGATAGGAACGCTTAAATGCCAATTGTGATGAATTACTGAAGGCTGAATGTGACTAGCCTGAGAAAGCCTTAGGAGCTGTAGGCTTAAGAATCCTCACACTTTTGTGGGCTTTTCTGCCTGGAACTCCACCAGATTCTTACAGTGAAGGTCTGAGAAAGGCCTCCTTCTGGATGTGGCTGGGACTGGAGAAAAATAATCATTGTAAAATATGCAAGCACCTTCTCCATACCAGAACCTGCTTTCCCAGAAGAAATACTTCAGAGCCTTGTCCCAGAACCGTATGGTAAAGATATTTCTCTCATGGCAACCACTTCTAGCCACCTTGTCCCACCTATAGTAGCAGGTGGGACTATCAATACAAGAAACACATGTGAAGGTCAGCACAAGAAATTCAGGTCCACTAAAATACTGTGATTTAATTGAGGATTCTAGAATGCCCCCTCCCCCTCCCATTGACTACCTAATCAGTAGAACTCCAGTACAATAATAGTGAACTGCAGCTTAAAGTGCTGTAAGGTACAGACTCATCTGAGAAGGGGAACTTAGTGGATCCCAAAGCCAAGAGAAAAAATAAAAATAATAGAGGAATTTAAAGACCCTGTGACATATAGCTAAAGCAAACATCAAACAAACCCCAATGCTCACCAGATTAATTTAAATCTTCACACTAGAGGTCTATGTAGTTCAGTTCCTGTTACCTAGTACTGCATGTCTGGACTTCAAATCAAACAGGGGATGGCACAAGGCAGTGGCTTAGTCACACACGCCTTGCCATCTCCCTGCAACAAAGAACTGTGAAACCAAGTGAAAGAGAAACAGATGACAATATGGGCACCCAGAACAGCAAACAAAAGGATGAAGAATTAGATTGAACACTGAAGGGAAGGAGAAACTGAATCAAAACAATGAACGGGGAGACTTGCAGACCTTAGGAGCCCTACCAGCCAAGCCAGCACAGTGTGATTGATCATCTTGAGACAAAGTGAGCAGTGTTCTCAGGTAAGAAGCACAGGAAGGCAACTTCACAGAATCCCCAGTAGGAGACAGAGATACTGTGTGGACAAATCCAGAGGGAAGCAAGGTGAACAGAACATAAACTGGATCTAAGAAGGAAAAGTACAGGAAGGTAGGCAAGAGCCCTAGGGATCCAGGTGACCATAAAGCAGGTAAGGAGTCAGAATATAGGGACACCACTACTCACCATCATTATATTTTATTACTATTCACCAGGTGGCACTGGTAGAGTGGAGGATCCTTGGAGTGGTGGCTAGAGATCCTTCACCTGACTAGACTCTGAACAGCCCTTCTTCTTGAATATTGGGGCTGGGTCCTGATTACTGGCTGCATTCTGTGGGGAGCATCCTGGTGCCCATACCAGAGACTAGAGGAACACACTCCCCACTCATTTCCCCTACTCTCCTGGTGACTTGAAGTGAGTCCTCCTCCACCATCACACAGTAATTTGTGGTTCACACACTCCCATGCCAATGGACCTGTGACCAGAGGCTTATGCCCCCCTCAGCCTATCCCTACACAGCCACACCCACTGGTCATCCATGCTGCATACTTCCATCCCTTTGGACCTGCACTCAAAGGCTCAGACTTGCTCTCTCTGACCACCCCTGCACCACCTTGCCCACCCATTGCTGGTGGTGATCCATTCACCCTTGCTCCAATTGCCTGGCACCCAGTGGTGAGCACACAGAGCACCCAGCCCACTGACCACCAAGAAAGATCCCTGAACCCATGACCAGGTGACCAGCTAGAAAGACACATCACCTCACCAGCAATGCCAGTCGCATCCTGACAGGAACCAGCTACATCTCTGCCAAACAATGAGCAGGACATCCTACTGTCCTAATCTAACAACCACTTGGCTGCCGCAGCATGCATCACACACAAATATTTCCTGCAGGACATCTGCAGTTGCACTGAAACCCCTTGGTGACTCACCACCTAGTGAGATGCCAATTTGTGCATGCACAGTGGGCATACCTCATCCATTTAGGTAGCACTCCCTCGGAGCAGATATAGAGACTTTCTGCCCTAGCCTCCAGAAAACACACTAGCTGCTAGCCCCAAACTTAATGCCTCACAGACAATAACAAATAGCATCAAGAAACAGGATAAGATGGCTTAAACAAGTGAGCAAAATAAAGAAAACCTTTCTGAGGAAAAAATATTAATAGAATTACCTGACAAGGAAATCAAAAGATTTATATATAGGATCCTCAAAAGGATCAAGGAAAACACAGACAAAACCCTAGAATAATTTAAGAAACCAATACAAGAACAAAATGACAAAATAAACAGACAATTAGAAGCCATACAAAAACAACAACTAGAAATCCATAAGATTAATAATGAAATATCAGAAATAGGTAACTCAACAGAAGGACATAGAAGTAGAATTGAATCAATGAAAGAAAGAATGAGCACAATAGAGGAAAAATCCATCAATAGTAATTTGTTTGAGAAACAATCAGAAAAAAGAATGAAGAAAATCTTCAAAGATATGTGGGACTCTGTAAAGAGGAACAATTTAAGCATAACTGGATCAAGAGGATTAAAAAAAAAAAAAAGAGCACCAAAAGAATTCTTGATTTATTGGCAGGAAACAGCCCTAATATCATGAAAGACAAGAAGGTCCATTCAAGAAGCTCAACGAACCCCACAAAGGATAGATTTCATAGAAAGTCTCCAAGACATATCATAATCAAGTTTTCCAAAACCAAAGGCAAAGAAAAAATTCTGAGAGCAGCTCATAAAAAATATGAAAAACATCTACAAATGGCACCAAAAAGACTAAGCTCTGATTTCTCAACAGAAGCCATGCAGGCAAGAAGGCAATGGGATGACATACATAAAACACTGGAAGAAAAGAATTGTCAACCAAGAATCACATATCCAGCAAAACTGTCTTTCAAATACAATGTCAAAGCTAAAACATTCCCAGATAAACAGAAATTAAGGGAATTCTTAAAAACCAGACCAACCTTACAAGAAAGATTAAAAGGACAAAGAACCAACAACATCTGATGAAGACATATCACCCAGCATCACCCAGATACCAATCCAGACAAAGAATTCTCAAAAGCAAAAGAAAGCTGCAAAACTGAAAACAGGGAACCAAAGATGTCAGTCTGTAAACAATGACAACTTTAAAACAAAAAGGGAGAAAAAATGGTGAATTTGTAGAACTTGCATATGGAGAGGAAGTCAAGGTGATAAGAAGATATAAAAGACTTTTAAACTTTGGAAGAGAAAGGCAAATTTCAGAGTAACTACAAAGAAAGTTAATATGTCTACTCACCAAAATAAAGTAGAAAATCAAAAAGACTCAGCAAACATAAAATCAACAACAAAGGAAATGAAAAGAAAATCCATAAACAAAAAGAACTCAGCACAGAAGATTAAGCAAAACAAAGAAACCATTAATATCACAATAAAAAGCAAACAAAATGAGGCAGTAAATTCATATCTATCAATAATCACACTAAATGTAAATGGTTTAAATGCATCAGCCAAGAAAGAGAGTGGCAAAATTGTTAAAAAACATGACTCATCAATATGTTGCCTACAAGAAACGCAACCTCAGATACAGAGTTATAAATAGGTTAAAAATGAAAGAATAGGGAAAAAAATATTACTAAAACAGTAACTAAAAGAAAGCAGGAGTGTCAACAATAATCTCTGATAAGGTAGAATTTAAGTCAAAATGGATTATTAGAGACAAGGAAGGTCATCATATAATGATTAAGGGTTCAATGCACCAAAAGGACATAACTATAATAAATATTTATGCTCCTAATGACAGAGTTCCAAAATACATAAAACAAACTCTAACAGAATTAAAAGAGAAGTAGACAATTCTACAATAATAATAGGAGACTTTAACACATCACTTTTGATGATGGACAGAACAACTAGAAGGAAACCCAACAAAGATACAGAAAATCTAAATAACACAATCAACCACTCAACCTCATGGACAGAAACACAACATACTACCCAACAGCGGCACAGTACACATTATTATCCAATGCACATGAATTATTCCCCAGAATAGACCATATATTGGGCCACAAAGCAAGCCTCAAAAAATTTGAAAACATCAAAATAATACAAAGCATCTTCTCTGATTATAATGCTATAAAAATAGAAATATTAGAAAGAACAAGGAAACAAATATGTGGAAACTAAATAACTCCTTACTTAAAAACTACTGGCTAATCAAAGAAATTCAAAATGAGGCTAAAAAATTCTTAGATTCAAACGAGCGTGAAAACACAACATACCACAACCTTTGGGACACAGCAAAAGTAGTGCTCAGAGAAGAATTTATAATAATAAATGCACACATCAAAAAAGAAGAAAGGACTGACATCAATAACTTAGCCCTATAACATGAACAATAGAAAAGGAGTGGGAAAAGAAACCCACAGGCAACAGAAGAAAGGAAATAGTAAAGATAAGAACAGAAATAAATGCAATAGAAAACAATAAAAAAAAATTAACAAGACTAGAAGTTGGATCTTGGAAAGGATCAATAAAATCAACAAACCACTAGCCAAATTGACAAAGGAAAAAAATGAGAAGATGCAAATAGCCAAAATAAGAAATGAGATGAATTACATTACAACAGAACCACCTGAAATAAAAAGGATCGTAACAGAATATTACGAAAAATTATACTCAAATAAGTTTGAAAACCTAGAAGAAATAGACAAATTTCTAGAAACACATTACCTGCCTAAACTAACACAACTAGAGGTAGGAAATTGGAAGAGACCCATAACAAAAGAAGGAATTGAAGATGTCGTTAAAAAAAAAAAAAAAAAACTCCAAACAAATAAAAGCCCCAAACCCAGACGGCTTCACAGGAAAATACTAGCAAACATTCAGAGAAGAGTTGACGCCAGTTCTACTCAAACTATTCCAAACCATAGAAAAGGGAGGAATACTCCCTAATTCATTCTATGAAGCCAGCATAACCCTTATACCAAAGCCAGGCAAAACCAAAGCCATTGTTGTCAAGTCTATTCCAACTCAAAAGGACCCTATAGGACAGAGTGGAACTGCTCCATGGAGTTTCCAAGGAGCGCCTGGTGGATTCAAACTGCTGACCTTTTGGTTAGCAGCAATAGCTCTTCCAAGAGCAATAGCTCTTAGAAGCCAGGCAAAGATATCAATAAAAAAGAAAATTACAGACCAATCCCTCATGAATCTAGACATATAATTTCTCAACAAAATTCTAGCCAACAGAATTCAAGAGCATATCAAAAAAATAATACATCATGACCAAAAACCAAAAAACTCCATTGCCTTCTAATAGATTTCAACTCATAAGAACCCTATAGGACAGAGTAGACTTGCCCCGTGGGGTTTCCAAGGAGCAGCTGGTGAATTTAAACTACCAACTTTTTTGGTTAGTAGCCAAGCTCTTAACCACTAGGCCACCAGAGCACTTTATACCAGGGATACAAGAAGATTTCAACATTGGAAAATCAACTGACATAATTTACCACGTAAATAAAACAGAGGAAAAGAATAGCATGATCATCTCAGTCAACTCAGAAAAGAAATTTGATAAATCCAACACCCTTTCCTGATAAAAATTCAAGTCATGGTGACCCTATGTAAAACAGAACTAAACACTGCCCAGCCCTGTGCCATCCTCATGATCGTTGTTATACTTGAGCCCATTGTTGCAGCCACTGTGTCAATCCATCTTGTTGACAGTCTTCCTCTTTTTCCCTGATACTTTAACAAGCATGATTGACTGATTCCTCCTGATAACATGTCCAAACTATGTGAGGCAAAGTCTTGCCATCCTTGATTCTAAGGAGCATTCTGTCTGTACTTCTTCCAAGACATATTTGTTTGTTCCTTTGGCAGTACATGGTATATTCAATATTCTTCTCCAATACCATAATTCAAAGGCGTCGACTCTTCTTAGGTCTTCCTTATTCATGGTCCAGTTTTCACATGCCTATGATGCAATTGAAAACGCCATGGCTTGAGTCAGGTGCTCCTTAGTCCTTAAAGTGACATCTTTGCTTTTTAATACTTTAAAGAAGACTTTTTGTAGCGTATTTGCCCAGTGCAATGCATCTTTTGATTTCTGGATTGCTGCTTCCATGGGTATTGATTGTGGATCCAGTAAAATTAAATCCTTGACAGCTTCAAACTTTTCTCCATTTATTATGGTGTTATTTATTGGAACTGATGTGAGGACTTTTATTTTCTTAATGTCGAGGTACAATCCATACTGAAAGCTGTAGTCTTTGATCTTCACCATTAATTGCTTCAAGTATTCTTCACTTTCAGCAAGGAAGACTGCGTCGTCTACATACCACAGGTTGTTAATGAATCTTCCTCCAATCCTGTTGCTTCCTTCTTCATATACTCCAGCTTCTCATATTACTTGTTCTGCACACAGATTGAAGCAAGTATGGAGAAAGATACGACCCTGGCACACACCTTTCCTGATTTTAAACCACGCAGTATCCACTTGTTTTGTTCAAGTGACTGCCCCTTGATCTATATACAGGTTACTCAAGAGCACGATTAAGTGTTCTGGAATTCCTATTCTTCACAATGTTATCCATAATTTGTTATGATCCACACGGTCCAATGCCTTTGCATGATCATTAGTCATTGTTGTTGTTAGGTGCCCTTGAGTTGGTTCCGACTTATAGTGACCCTATGTACAACAGGATGAAACACTTCCCACTCCTGCACCATCTTCAAAATCTTTTTTGTGCTTAAACCCATTGTTGCCACCACTGTGTCAATCCATCTCATTGAGGGTCTTCCTCTTTTTCCCCGATTCTCTACTTTACCAAGCATGATGTCCTTCTGCAGGGACTGATCCCTCCCAACTTCATGTTCAAAGTATGCGAGATGTAGTCTCACCTTCCTTGTCTCCAAAGAGCATTCTTGTTGTACTTCTTCCAAGACAGATTTGTTCATTCTTTTGGCAGTCCATGGTATATTCAATATTCTTCTCCAACATCACAATTCAAAGGTGTCAATTCTTCTTCAGCCTTCTTTATTCATCATCCAGCTTTCACATGCATAGGAGGATATTGAAAAAACCATGCTTTGGGTGAGGGGCACTTAGTCTTTAAGGTGACATCTTTGCTTTTCAACATTTTGAAGAGGTCTTTTGCAGCAGATTTGCCCAATGTGATGTGTTATTTGATTCCTTGACTGATGCGTCCATGGGCGTTCATTGTGGATCCAAGTAAAATGAAATCTTTGACAACTCCAGTCTTTTCCCTGTCTATCATGATGCTGCTTATTGGTCCAGTTGTGAGGATTTTTGTTTCTTTATGTTGAGGTGCAATCCACACTGAAGGTTGTGGTCTTTGATCTTCATCAGTAAGTGCTTCAAGTCCTCACTTTCGGTAAGCAAAGTTGTGTCATCTGTATAACACAGGTCATTAATGAGTCTTCCTTCAATCCTGATGCCCTGTTCTTCATATAGTTCAGCTTCTCGGATTATTTGGTCAGCATACAAATTGAATAGGTATGGTGAAAGAATACAACCCTGACTCACATCTTTCCTGACTTTAAACCAACCAGTATTCCCTTGTTCTGTTCAAACGACTGCCTCTTGATATATGTACAGGTTCCTCATGAGCCCAATTAAGTGTTCTTGAATTTCCATTCTTTGCCATGTTATCCATAATTTGTTATGATCCACACAGTTAAATGCCTTTGCGTAGTCAATAGAACACAAGCAAACGTCTTTCTTTCAGCCAGGATCCATCTGACATCAGCAATGACATCACTGGTTCCACTTTCTCTTCTGAATCTGGCTTGAATTCCTAGCAGTTCCCTGTTGATATACTGCTGCAGCCAATTTTGAATGATCTTCAGCAAAATTCTACTTGCATGTCATATTAATGATATTGTTTGATAATTTCTGCATTCGATGGGATCACCTTTCTTGGAATACGCATATATATGGATCTCTTCCAGTCGGCTGGTCAGGTAGCTGTCTTCCATATTTCTTGGCATAGAATAGTGAGCACTTCCAGCACTTCATCATTTGTTGAAACATCTCAGTTGGTATTCCATCAATTCCTGGAGCCTTAGTTTTTGCCAATGCCTTCAGAGCAGCTTGGACTTCTTCCTTCAGTACCATCGGTTCCTGCTCATATGGTTCCTCCTGAAACGGTTGACCAATTCTTTTTGATATAGTGACTCTGTGTATTCTTTCCACCTTGTTTTGATGCTTCCTGAGTCATTTAATATTTTTCCCATAGAATCCTTCAATATTGCAACTCAAAGCTTGAATTTTTTCTTCAGTTCTTTCATCTTGAGAAATGCCAAGGGTGTTCTTCCTTTTTGGTTTTCCATTTCCAGGTCTTTGCACATGTCATTTTAATACTTTGTCTTCTTGAGCCACTCTTTGAAATCCTCTGTTAAACTCTTTTACTTCATCATTTCTTCCTTTAGCTTTAGCTACTTGACGTTCAAGAGCAAGCTTTGGAGTCTCTTCTGGCATTCATTTTGGTCTTTTCTTTCTCTCCTGCCCTCTTTAATGACCTCTTGCTTTCTTCATGTACGATGTCCTTGATGTCATTCTACAACTTGTCTAGTCTTTGGTCATTACTGTTTAAGTGTCAAATCTATTCTTGAGATGTTTTCTAAATTCAGGTGGGATATACTCAAGGTCATACTTTGGCTCTCATCGACTTGTTCTAATTGTCTTCAGTTTCAACTTGAACTTGCATATGAGCAATTGATGGTCTGTTCCACATTCAGCCCCTGGTCTGTTCTGACTGATGATATTGAGCTTTTCCATTGTCTCTTCCCACAGAGGTAGTCAATTTGATTCTCGTATATTCTGAATCTGGCCAGATGCAAGTGCATAAGTGCCATTTATGTTGGTGAAGAAAGGTATTTGCAATGAAGAAGTCATTGGTCTTGCAAATTTCTATCATGTAATCTCTGGCATTATTTCCATCACCAAGGCTATATTTTCCAACTACTGATCCTTCTTCGTTTCCAACTTTTGCATTCCAATCACCAGTAATTATCAGTGCAATACTGATTGCATATTTGATCAATTTCAGACTGCAGAAATTGGTGAAAATCTTCAATTTCTTCATCTTTGGCCTTAGTGGTTAGTGTGTAAATTTGAATAATAGTCATAGTAACTGGTCTTCCTTGTAGGCTTATGGATATTACCCTATCACTGACAGTGTTGTACTTCAGAAGAGATCTTGAAATATTCTTTTTGAAGATAAATGCAATGCCATTCCTCTTCAAGTTGTTGTTCTCAGCATGGTAGACCATATGATTGCCTGATTCAAAATGGCCAATACCAGCTCACTAATGCCAAAGATATCAAAGTTTATGTGTTCCATTTCATTTTTTACAACTTCCAATTTTCCTAGATTCATACTTTGTGCATTCCACTTTCCAAATATTAATGGATGTTTGCAGCTGTTTCTTCTCATTGAGTCATATCACAGCAGCAAATGAGGGTTTCGATAGCTTGACTCCACCCATGTCATTAAGCTCAACTCTACTTTGAGGAGGCAGCTCCTCCCCAGTCAGCTTTTGAGTACCTTCCAACCTGAGGGGCCTATCTTCCTGCACTATATAAAACAATTGCCTCTGCTATTCATAAGGCTTTCACTGGCTAAATCTTTTCAGAAGTAGACCACTGGGTCCTTCTTCCTAGTCTGTCTTAGCTTGGAAGCTCAGCCATGAGTGACTGTGCTGTTATTTGAATACCAGTGGCATAGGTTCTGGCAACACAGCAACACACAAGCTCCCACAGTACAACAAACTGACAGACATAGAGATGCAAATCAAAACTTCTATGAGATACCATATGTAATGATTGAAAAAACAGAAAGCAACAAATGCTGAAGAGTTTGTGGGGGGATTAGAACTCTTATACATTGCTGGTGGGATTGTTAAATGGTACAACCACTATGGGAAACAGTATGGTGCTTCCTTGAAAAGTTGGAAATAGAAATACCATATGATCCATCAATTCCATTCTTAGGTATGTGTCCTAGAGATATAAAAGCATGGACACAAATAGACATATGCACACTTCTGTTCAATGCAGCATTATTCACAGCAGCAAAAAGAAGAGAACAAACTAAGTGTCCATCAACAAATGAATGGATAAACAAACTGTGGTACATACATACAATGGAATACTATGCAACTATAAAGAATAACCTGTGGAAGCAACAGTCAAGAAATCAAACGACGTATGGCATTGGGCAAATCTGCTGAGAAATACCTCTTTAAAGTGTTAAAAATCAAAGATGTCACTTTGAGGACTAAGGTTTACTTGACCCAAACCATGGTGCTTTCAATCACCTCATGTATATGCAAAAGCTGGATAATAAATAAGAAAGACTGAAGAAGGATCGTTGCTTTTGAATTATGGTGTTGGCAAAAATCATTGACTACAACATGGACTTCAGAAGAACAAATCTGTCTTGGAAGAAGTACAACCAGAATTCTCCTTAGAAGAAAGGATGTTGAAACTTTGCCTCGCCTACTTTGGACATGTTATAAGGAGGGATCAGCCTGTGGAGAAGGACATCATGCTTGGTAAAGTAGAGGGTCAGTGAAAAATAGGAAGACCCTCAACGAGAAGGATTGACACAGTGGCTGCAACAATGGGCTCATGCATAACAATGATTGTGTGGATGGTGCAGAACTGGGCAGTGTTTCATTCTATTGTGCACAGGGTCACTATGAGTCAGAACTGATGAATCTGGAGGACATTATGCTGAGTAAAATTTGCTAATCACAAAAGGACAAATATTGTATGGTCTCATTTTTATAAGAAGTCAAAATGGGTACACACACTGAAAGCAATGCATTATTTGATGGAAGCCAGAAATAGGAGGGAAAATCACTTTCTAGATAGTAGGCACTTGTTATTTTTGGTTATGGGAAAGGCAGTCCTGATATGAGTGAAGCCTGCAAAATTTGTCCAAGGTAAATGATGACACTAAGAAGTAGGTAAGGATTAGGGAAAATTTTGGTATAGGCTATAACATACAATTTTGCAATAACAATAATAACCAAAAAATATGTGAGTGTGGTTACATAGGTAGGCATGTATGCATATATTTGTATAGGAAGACACAGGGAGGGTCAGGGAAGCTAGATGAAACAGAAAAAGAATGGAAATAATGAGAACATTGATATACTGTGAAAAATGTAACCAATGTCATGGAATAAGCTGTATAAAAATTGTTAAGTGGGAACATAATCTATTATGTAAACTTTCACCTAAAACACAATAAAATAATAAAAGGCAAACAGCAAAAAAACTACAAGGTGCACTGAAAGACAGGAAAATATACATTCTGATGTGGCAAAGCAATCATCAAAACTAGACTCAGGTATGTAAAAGATGCTGAAATTATCGGACAGCAAGTTTAAAATGATTAATATGTTTAGGACTCTAATAGAAAAAAGTAAACAACATGCAAGATAGATGAGTAATGATAACAGAGAGATAAAAACTAAGAAAGAATCCAAAGAAAATACTAGATATTAAAAACACTGTGAGAGAAATGATTAATGTTTCTAATGGGCTCATCAGGAGACTTGATTCAACCAAGGAAAGGGTTAGTGAGACTCAATGAATACAGGTCAATAGAAACTTCCCAAACTAAAATGCAAAAAGAAAAAAAGAGTAGTAATAATTTAAAAAATACAACAGAATATCCAAGAACTTTGGAAAATGTTTGGAAGATATAAAGTACCAGTAACTAGAACACCAAAAGGAAAAGAGAGAATGGAGCAGAAGGAATAGTTGAAGTAGTAATGGCTGAGATCTTTCCAAAATTATTGTTGCACATTAAACCACAGATCCAAGAAACTTGGAGAAAATTAAGGAAAATAAATATAAAAAAATAAATATCTAGGCATATCATTTTCCAACTATGGAAAGCAAAAGGTAAAGTGAAAATCTTGAAAGAAGCCAAAGGGTGGGGGGACCTTTACTTAGAGGAACAAGAGTAAGAATTACTGCATGAATCTCACCAAAAAACATGCAAATAATAAGATCTGGTGAATAAAATATTTAGAATGGAAAGAAAAATAAATTCTATGTGCAGCAAAATTACCTTTCAAAATTAAAGAGCTGAAGACTTTCTTAGACAAAACCTGAGGGAATTCACTGCCAGTTGGCATGCACGGCAAGAAATGTTAAAAGATTTTCTCAGTAACATCAACAAGACGGCAGAGTAAGAAACTCCACATTCTCTTCCCCCATGGAAACATCAAAAACCACCATAGGAACTGTCAGAAATAATCTTGCCTGAATTCTGGTAAATAGTTCACCGAAATCAAATGAACACTGAATAAAGAAAGAGGCAATGCCAAGAAAATGGTAGGAGAGTTTTGTGGCTTTTTGTTACTGGACTTGCCTCTCCCCCACCCTATCACAGTAGCCAGTTTGAGCAGTGGCCCACATTTCTGATTGGGGCCCTTTTCTTGGGCTCTGAAAGGAGTAGTTCCATACCTTATGTACAAAGTACCGCATTTCTCTGTTCGAATCTGTCCAATGGCTGTCTATAGAAGTGAAGCAGAACACATATCTCTGTCTCATTCCTCTTGGAGAAAGTGCAGGGAGGAGGAGAAATGGGCATACTGAAAAGTCTGTAGCTTCCTGGGGCAAGACAGGATGATTAAGGCACATGATAAAAATCTTAGGGATAAGGTCAAAGAGTTGGGAAGAGAATTTTCTTTTTTTTTTTTTTTTTTTTGAGAAATTAAGATATTCAGAAGTGCCTTTGTATACCAGTGAATTTAGAAAACTGTATGCATGCCCAGGAAAAGATGAATGCTCCAAACATATTTGAGAAAAGCCTAAACTTTCACCTTTGGCTGATCTCTAGGTCCAGTTTGGTTAAGTGTTGAAGGAGTGCCCCAGCAGAGTCGATCTGCAATAACTGCAAGAGCTTTTTTTTCCCCCATTGTTTTTCTTTTTTTTTTTTCCTTTAACTCCTGGTGTTTGAGGAACCCTCAGTCAGAACAATAGCTGAACACAAGCTAAAGAAACAGAGACATGAGTGAGTGCACACATCAAGTAACCACAGCTGTGCAAAATTAGTTTGGCAAAGATACTAAACCAATAGACCACTACAACCTCCAACAATGAAAGAAAGAGAGGAATGAAGGAAAGAAGGAAGAAGGGAATCTAGCAAACCCTGAGGAATGGAGAGAATCTGATTTCCAGAGTTACACATTATATTACTCAAATGTCCTATTTTCCACAAAAAATAACCAGACACACAGAGAGACTGGGAGAAGTGGCCCATTCTAAAGAACAAAATAAAAACAGAAACCACCCCTAAGAAAGCCAAGACATTGGACTTCCTAGATAAAGACCATAAAACAATTGCCTTAAGTATGCTCAAATACAAGAAGAAGAAGGAGAAGAAGGAGAAGAAGAGGAAGAAGATACAGGAGAACAAATTCAATGAATATAATGAAACAATTACAGATATGGTAGTAATTACTCTAAATATGTAAGTAATCCCTTTAAATATGAATGGTATAAATACACTAATTAAAAGGCAGAAATTTCAGAGTTGATAAAAAAAAAGAGCCAACTGTTTTTGTCAAGAAATCTACTTTAAACATAAAGATCCATAGGTTAAAAATAAAGAGATGGATTAAAATGTACCATGTTAATGCTAATCAAAAGAAAGCTTAAGTAGCTATAATGAGTTCAGACAAAGAGAACCTCAGAACAGGAAAAGTATTAGGGAAAAGGAGGGGGCACTACATAATGATAAAAAATGATAAAGGGGATAATTGTCTAATAAGATATAACAGTCCTAAGCATGTATGTACGTAGTAATAAAAAAAAAAAAAAACCTGTTGCCACCGAATCAACTATGACTTATAAAAAAATATATATATATTTTTTTTATTTAGAGACCCTATAATTAAGAACAAAATATATGAGACAAAACTCATAGAACTGAAAAGAGAAATTATGTTTTAAGACTTCAATGGGCCATCAGAAATTGACAGATCAAGAAGGCAGAAAATCTAAAAAGATGTAATTAACCAGAACAGCACTATCAATCAACATGTATATACTACTCCTGCAACTACAGGAGAACACATTTTTTTCAAGATCAAATGGAATATTCAATAATACAGACCATATCCTGTGCCATAAAAAATAATTTTACAAAGCTAAAATAATAAAAATCATCCAAAGTATATTCTCTGAAAATTGTGGTTGTTGTTAGGGGCCATTGAGTGGTTTCCAACTCCTAGCAACCCTATCTATGCACATCAAACGAAACACTGTCAGGCCCTGTGCCATTCTCATAAATGTTGCTATGTTTGAGACCATTATTGCAGCCACTGTGTCAATCCACCTCATCAAGGATCTTCCTCTTTTTTACTGACCTTCTATTTTACCAAGCATGCTGTCCTTCTCAAGAGACTGGTCCCTCCTGATAACATGTCCAAAGTATGTGAGACTGATTCTCCGCCATCCTCACTTAGAAAGTCACTCTGCCTGTACTTCTTCCAAACGGACTTGTTCATTTCTCTGGCAGTCCATTGCATATTCAGTATTCTTTGCCAACACCTTGATTCAAAGGCATCAATACTTCTTCGGTCTTACTTATTCATTGTCCAGCTTTCATATACATATAAGTGACTGAAAATACCATGGGTTGGGTCAGGCACACCTTAGGCCACAAAGTAACATCCTTGTTTTTCAACACTTTAAAGAGGTCTTTAGCAGCAGCATTGTCCTATGCAATACATCATTTGATTTCTTGACTGCTGCTTCCTGGGTGTTGATTGTGGATCCAAGTAAAATGAAATCCTTGACAATTTCAATCTTTTCTCTGTTTATCTTGATATTGCAGATTGGTCCAGTTATGAGGATTTGGCTTTCTTAATGTTGAGGTGTAATCCATACTGCAGGCTGTTGTCTCTGATCTTCATCAGTATGTTCTTCAAGGCTTCTTTGCCTTCAACAAACAAGGTTGTGTAATCTGCATATTGCAGGTCATTAATGAGTCCTCTACCAATCCTGATGCCATATTTTTCTTCATATAGTCCAGCTTTTTGCATTATTTTCTCAGTATACTCATTGAATAAGTATGGTGAATGGATATACCCTGACACACACCTTTCCTGATTTTGGACCATGCAGCTTCCCCTTGTTCTGTTTGAATAGCTTCCTCTTGGTCTATGTACGGGTTCCACATGATCACAATTAAAAGTTCGGGAGTTCCCATTCTTTGCAATATTATACGTAATTTGTTATGGTCCTTGTAGCTGAATGCCTTTGCGTAGTCAATAAAACACAGGCCAACATCTTTCTGGTATTCCATGCTTTCAGCCAAGATACTTCTGAAATCAGCAACGGTGTTCCTCATTCCATGTTCCCTTCTGAACCCAACTTGAATTTCTGACAGTCAATGTACTGCTGCTGCAACTGTTTTTGGATTAGCTTCAGTAAAATTTCACTTGCATTGTGTGTAATATTAATGACATTTTTCAATAATTTCCACTTTCTGTTGGAACACCTTTCTTTGGAATGGGCATAAATGTGGGTCTCTTCCAGTCAATTGGCCAGGTGGCTCTCTTCCAAATTTCTTGGCATAGTTGAGTGAGCAACTTCAGTGTTGCATCCGTTTGTTGAAATATCTCAATTGACATTCCTTCTATTTCTGGAGCCTTGTTTTTTACCAATGTCTTCAGTGCAGCTTAGACTTCAGTAGAATCAGTTCTTGATCATATGCTACCTCCTGAAATGGTTGAAAATCAACTAATTTTTTTTTGTATGGTGACTCTGTTTTCTTTCCATCTTCTTTTGGTGCCTCCTGCATTGTTCAGTATTTTGCCCATAGAATCCTTCACCGTTGCAACTCAAGGCTTGAATTTTTTCTTTGTTTGTTTCAGCTTGAGAAATTTGGAACCTGTTTTTCCCTTTTGATTTTCTGACTCCAGGTCTTTGCACATGTCATTGTAACACTTTACTCTGTCTTCTCAAGTCTCCCTTTGAAATCTTCTGTTCTGCTTTTTACTTCATTTCTTCCACTCACTTTAGCTACTCTATATTCAAGAGCAAGTTTCAAAATGTCTCCCGACATCCATTTCAGCCTTTTCTTTCTTTCCTGTATTTTTAATGACCTTTTGCTTTCTTCATGTATGATGTTTTTGATGTTATCCTACAACTTGTTTGGTCTCTGGTCATTAGTTTTTCCTATCTGGTGAGCCCATGTGTATAGTCGCCATTTAAGTTGTTCAAAAAATAAATAAGTCTTTGGCATTGTAAAATTCTATCGTGATCTCCCATGTAATTTTTGTCACCAAGGCCATATTTTCCAACTACAGGTCCTTCTTTGTTTCCAACTTTTGCACTCCAATCATTAATAATTATCAGTGCATCTTGATAATTGTTTTTCAAGTTTGATCAATTTCAACTGCAGAAGTTGGTAAAAGTCTTCAAATATTTTTATCTTTTGCCTTAGTAGTTGGTGCATAAATTTTAATAATAGTCCTATTAACTGGTCAAATTGGCCAATACCAGTCCACTTCAGCTCACTAATAGCTAGGATATTGATCTTTATGTGTTCCATTTCATTTCTGATCATTTCTAATTTTCATACTTCATACATTCCACGTTCTGATTAGCAATGCATGATTGCATCTGTTTCTTCTCATCTTAAGTCATGCCAGATCAGCAAATGAAGGTCCTGAAAGCTTGACTCCGTGCAAATCATTAAGGCTGACTCTATTTTGGGGAGGCATCTTTTCCCTATTCATATTTTGAGTGCCTTCCAACCTGAGGGGCTCCTCTTCTGGCACTATGTCAGACGATGTTCTGCTGTTATTCATAAGATTTTCACAGGCCAATTTTTTCAGAAGTAGACTAACAGGTCCTTCTTCATAATTGTCTTAGTCTGGAAGCTCCAGTGAAACCTGCCCACCATGGGTAATCCTGCTTGAATTTGAAATATCATTGGCAAAGCTTCCAGCATGACAGCAACACAAAAGCCACCACAGAAGAGTAGTGAGTTCTCAAATTACAATCTAATTAAACAGAAATAAATCAAAGATACCTAGAAAATTCATAAATATTTGAAAAATTAAACAACACACTTCTATATAAAATATTGGTCAAAGAAAAAGTCTGAAGAGTAATTTAAAAAATAAACTAAATGAAAATGAAAATACAAATTTGAAAGATGCAGTGGAAGAGTGCTTATAGGAAAATATATAGAATTAAGTGCATATACTAAAAAAAGAAGAAATATTTAAAATTAATAACCTATGCTTCTACATTAGAGAACTACGGAAAGTAGAAGCAAATTAAACCTAAGGCAAGCAAAAGATAGAAATAATAAAAAAATTATGGCAGAACTCAATGAAATAGAAAATCAATAGAGGAAACCAACCAAGCCAAAAACTGGTCCTTTGATATTTTTGATCAATAAAACTTGTCAACCTCTGGCTAGAAAAACCAAGAAAAAAAGAGAAGACACAAATTGCTAATATGAGACATGAGAAAAGTTCATAACTTCTAATCTCATGGATATTAAAGAATAATGAAAATACTCTGAAAATTGCTCTTGAAAGAGTAGCTAAAATGAATGCAATAAATGATAAAGTAGTAGAGCTGAATAGAAGATTTCAAAGGGCAGTTCAGAAAGACAAACTAAAATATTATAATGAAACGTGCAAACACATGGAGTTAGAAAACCAAAAGGGAAACACACACTCAGTGTTTCTCAAGCTGAATGAACTGAAGAAAAAATTTAAGCCTCGAGTTACAGTGGTGAAGGATTCTATGGGCAAAATACTGAACAAGACAGGGAGCATCAAAAGAAGATGGAAGGAATACACAGAGTCACTACATCAAAACAAATTGGATGATTTTCAACCATTTCAGGAGGTAGTATATGATCAAGAACCGATGATACTGAAAAAAGACATCCAAGATGCACTGAAAATATTAGTGAAAAACAAGGCTTCAGAAATTGATGGAATACCAACTGAGATATTTCCACCAAAAGAAGCAGTGCAGGAAGTGCTCACCTGTCTATACCCAAGAAATTTGGAAGACAGCTGCCTGGCCAACCTAATGGAAGAGATCCATATTTATGCCCATTCAAAAGAAAGGTGATCCAACAGGATGCAGAAATTGTCAAACAATATCATTAATATCATACACAAGTAAAATTTTGCGGAAGATAACTCAAAAGTTGTTGCAGCACTACATTGACAGGGAACTGCCAGAAATTCAAGCTGAATTCAGAAGAGGACCTGGAATGAGGGATGTCACTGCTGATGTCAGGAGGATCCTGGCTGAAAGCAAAGAATATAAGAAAGATGATTACCTGTCTTTTATGGACTAGCAAAGGCATTTGACTTTGTGAATGATCACAAATTATGGATAACATTGTGAAGAATGGGAATTCCTGAACAGTTAATTGTGTTCATGAGGAAACTGCACATAGATCAAGAGGCAGTTGTTTAAACAGAACAAGGGGATACTGCGTGGTTTAAAGTCAAGAAAGGTGTGTGTTATGGCTGTGTCATTTCACCATACTTATTCAGCCTGTATGCTGAAAAAATAATACAAGAAGCTGGACTCTGTCAAGAAGAACAGGGCATCAGAATTGGAGGAAGACTCATTAACAGCTTATGTTATGCAAATGACACAACACTGCTTGCCTAAAGTGAAGAGAACTTCAAACACTTATTTACAAAGATCAAAGACTACAGTCTGCAATAAGAATTACACCTCAACATGAGGAATACAAAAATCCTCATAACTGGACCAATAAGCAATATCATGATAAATGGAGAAAAGATTGAAGTTGTGAAGGATTTTGTTTTACTTGGCTCCACAATCAACACCCATGAAAGCAGCAGTCAAGAAATCAAAAGACACACTGCATTGGGCAAATGTGCTGCACAAGACCTCTTTAAAGTGTTAAAAAGCAAAGACATGTTTTTAAAGTCTAATGTGTGCCTACCCAAGCCATGGTATTTTCAGTCACCTCATATGCACGAGAAAGCTGGACAATAAATAAGGAAGAACAAATAATTTTGAATTACAGTGTTAGTGAAGAGTACTGAATATACCATGGACTGCGAAAAGAATGAACAAATCTGTCTTGGAAGAAGTATATCCAGAATGCTACTTAAAAGCAAGGATGGCGAGACTCTGTCTCACATACTTTGGGCATGTTATCAGGAGGGATCAGTCCCTGGAGAAGGACATCATGCTTGGTGAAGTAACGGGTCAGCAAAAAAGAGGAAGACCCTCAATAAGATGGATTGACACAATGGCTACAACAATGGGCTCAAGTCTAACAACAATCATGAGGATGACAGAGGACCAGGCCGTGTTTTGTTCTGTTGTACATATGGTCACTATGAGTCTGATGGTACCTAACAACAACACCAACAAACAAACATGATAAATAACTCCACAATACCTTAGTTTAATTGATGAAATGCTAGAAAAATGTAAACTACCAAAACTTATACAAGGAGAAATGTATTATTTAAATAGCCACATTTCTAATAAAGAAATTTAATAACCTTCCAAAAAAGCAAGCACTAGGCCAAGATGATTTCCCTGGTGAATTCCATCAAACATTTTAGGGTGAAATAATAGCATATTCCCACACCAATCCAGAAAATAGAAGCAGAGGGAGTACTTAATAACTCATTTGATGAGATCAACATTACCCCAATACCTGAACCAGATAAAGACATTAGAACAAAGGAATATTACCAACAAAGTATGAAAAGAAATATAACCACAACCAAATGCTATTTGTTTCATGTGTACAAGTCTAGCTCAACATTTGAAAAACAATCAATGCAGTCTACCACATCAACACACTTATCTTATTTTTCTAGTGCTGATATACCAGAAATACCACAGGTGGATGGTTTTAGCAAATAAAAATTTAGTCTTCCAGAGTTTAGGAGGCTAGAAGTCCAAATTCATGGTGCCAGCTCTAGGGGAAGGCATTCTCTCTGTGTCGGCTCTGGGGGAAAATCCTTGCCTCCTTTCAACATCTGTGGGCCTGAATTTCCTTGGAGATCTCCATGTGTTTTGGCATCAACCTTCCTCTGGATTTAGGAGGTTCTCAGAACAGTGACCGGATCTAAAGGATGCAATCCACTTCTGACTCTTCTTTCTAATTGGTAGTCAGACCTCTTCTTTGCTCTCTTCTCTCTTCTTTTATCTCTTGTAAGACAAAAGGTAATGCAGGCCACACCCCAGAGAAACTCCCCTTACTTCAGATCAGGCCAGTGACCTGAGTAAGGGTATCACATCCCAGCCTAATCCTCATTAACATGACCTAATCCTAACTGATTAACATGATGGACAGCTCATTCCCAAATGGGGCCATAACTACAGGCATAGATGCTAGGATTTACAGCACATCACAAAATGAAGGATAGTTAGATCACAAAATAGAGGGCAACCACACAATACTGGGAATCATGGCCTCACCAAGTTGACACACATTTTAGAGGGATATAATTCAACTCATGACAACGCTAAAGAAAAAAGTCATAAGAACATATCAATTGACACATTAAAAGCAAGTGAAAGAATCCAACATATCTTCATAATAAAAACTCATGGTAAATTGGGAATACAAAGTAACTTCTTTAACCTGATAGAGAACATCTATACAAAATTACAGTAATATCATGCTTAATTGTGATAAACTGGATTCTCCCCCTACTCCCCACCTATAATCAGGAACAAGTTTGTATTCTCTCTTCACTTCTATTCGGTATAGGACTCAAAGTCCTAGCTAGTGCAATAAGACAAGAAAAGGAAATAAAAAGATGCCTCTATTCACAGATAACATGGGTATCTATATAGAAAATCTAAAATGATTGAGCACACACACACACACACACAAAACAACTTCTGGAACTAAAAATCAAGTACAGTGAGGTTGCAGGATATGAGTTAATATAAAACAGCCAATTCCTTACCTAAGTTCCAGAATGAATAATTGGAATTTAAAATAACAAAAATATCATTTATAATAATCAGCTCAAAAAAAAAATGAAATCCATAGGTATAAATCTAGAAGGAATAGGTACAGGAACTATATGTATAAAACAATTACTGATTAAAAGAGAAGATCTAAATAAGTAAGAGATATTACATGTTTTTGTACTGGAAGCCTCAATATTGTTAAGATGTCAATTACTCAACTTGATTTATAGATTCAAGGCAATTCAAATTAAAATCTCAACAAGATATTTTGTAGATACTGACAAATTTATATTAAAGTCTACATGAAAAGGCAAAGGGCCTAGAATAGTCAACACAACACTGAAGAAGAAGAACAAAGTTGGAGGACATAATTTACCTGATTTGGAGACTTCTTAGGCTACAGAGTCAGGACAGTAGGGCATTGGTGAAAAAAATAGATCAATAAAACAGAATAGACAGACAAAAAATAGAACCATACAAATATAGTCAACTTATTTTTGAAAAGGCATAAAATTAATTCAAGGCATAAAGGAGAGTCTTTTCAACAAATACTATTGAAAATATTGGATATCCATATGCAAAAAATAATAAATTTAGATACAAACCTCACAACTTACAGAAAAATAATCTCAAATGGATCACAGATACAAAAAATTTCTAAGAAAAAGATTAAACGACCTTAGGTTTGCTGATGAGTTTCTAGATACAACACTAAAAGCATTATCCATGAAAAAATAGGCTTTATTAAAAACTTTTGAAAATATGAAAAGCAAATGAGGAATATATTTATAAATCAAGTATATAGTAAAGGACTGCATCCAGAATATGCAAAGATTTTATGACAATAATAAGGAAACAAAATGCTCAATTAAAAAAAAAAGAGGCAAAGTATCTCAATACCTCACCAGGAAAATAAGAATCTGAAAAAAAAATACCACTTTTCATTTTGGAAACGAGAATTAAATCAACAATGAGACACCATTATACACCTATTAGAATGGTTAGAATTAAAAAAAAAAAATTGATAATACCAATTGCTGACGAGAATTTGAGACAAGAGGAACTCTCATTCATTGGTGATGTGAACACAAAATGGTACAACCAGTTTGAAAGACAGTTCGGCAGTTTTTATACAGCTAAACATAGTTTAACCATGAATTCCAATAGTCATGTTCCTAGTTACTTTTTCAAATGATTTGAGAAACTATATCTACTCAAAACCTGCTCACAGATGTTTATAGCTGTATTATGCATAATCATCAAAAGCTGGTTACAACCAAGACGACCTACACTAGGGGAAGCAATAAGCAAACTCTGGTACAGCCGTGTAATAGAATACTCTGCAGCAAGAGAAGGTTATCAGTTTTCAAGCTCACAAAAAGACATGGGTGAATCTGAAATGCATATTGTTAAATCAAATAAGCCAACCTAAAAAAACTATATAATGCATAATTTTAATTACATGACATTTTGAAATAGATAAAACTATAGAGAAAGGTAAAAGAGCTGAGGTTTTTAGAGGTTCGTGGTGGTAGAGGGTTGAGTAAGTGAAACACAGGGCATTTTTAGGGCAGTGCAAATATTCTATAATATACCGTACTAATGAATGCATGACAGGTTGCATTTGTCAAAACCCATGAAATTTTACAGCATAAAGAGTGAATCTTGGTGTATGTAAATTAAAAATGCATATTTTAGGGTGTCAAGGGACCCCAGGATGCAATGCCGAATGTGACAAAATCTAAAAGTATTATAATTGTATAAAACAACCTCACTGAAGGGAGGTTGCTGACCTAAGTAACTTTGTAAATGAGCAGAATCTGTAAAATTAAAGGCCAAAGTAACCATACATAAGTACCATACTCTAGTTATTGATGTTTCCCACAATGATATGGTTTAACAATTCTAAAAACATTCTACACGTATACTGAAACTGAGCAATTCAGAAAATCGATGGCAAGTGGTTGAAGCCAGAGGATAAGCAAGGGGAGGAGGCTAGAAAGATTCATGTGGCAATAGATTAGAGTTAGAAACATCAGTATGAACTCACATTTAGTGTAATATAGATACAGATGGCTGCATATAGAAATATTTATAGATATGTGTATATACATGAGCTACTATACATACATATATCTACCTGTTCTGTCAGCTTAGGGAGCCTAGAAGAACAAGACACCAACAATAATTAGCACACCTAGTAGCCCCATCTTGGTTTCAAACACTATTCTCCAATAAAAAGAAGCAGAGCTCCTTGAGGAAAGGGTTGATTCTAGGAATGGAGCAGGGAATATACAATATGAGTCTGGAGCATCTTGCGGTGCTAGAAAATATTGAAGAGTCCAAATTAAAATATATGTCTATATATATATATTAGTTATCTTGTGCTTCTGTACCAAAAATACCACAAGTGGATGGCTTCAACAAACAGAAGTTTATTCTATAACAGTCTAGTTGGCTAGAAGTCCGAGTTCAGGACGTTATCTCCAGAGGAAGTCTTTCTCTCTCCATTGGCTCAGGCGTAAGGTCCTAGCCCTCAGTCTTCCCTTGGTCTAGGAGCTCCTCAGTGCAAGAACCTCAGGCCCAAAGAACACACTCTGCTCCTAGCATTGCTTTTTTAGTGTTACGACGTCCCCTTGTCTCTCTTCTCTATTATCTCTTTTACATCTCAGAAGAAATTGGCTCAAGACACAATCTAATCTTGTAGATTGAGTCCTGACTCATTAACATAATTGCCGCTAATCCGATCTCATCAACAGCATGAAAAAGCCTATTGCAGTCAAGTCGATTCCGACTCATACTAACCTATGGAACAGAGTAGAACTGCCCCATAGGGCTTCCAAGGAACGGCTGGTGGGTTTGAGCTGCTGACGCTTTGATTAGCAGCCTGAGCTCTTAACCACTACACTATCAGGGCTCCATCAACATCAGAGAGATAGGATTTACAACACGTAGGAAAATCACATCAGATGACAAAGTGGTAGACAATCACACAATAGCGGGAATCACGACCTAGCAAATTTGATACATATATTTTTGGGGCACACAATTCAATCCATGACAGATGGGGTTTTAGCAAATTGTCCAGTCAACTAAAAGAGCTCCCAATGATCAAAGCTGGAACTATTTGGAAGAAAATAAATAAATAAATTAGTATTGGAGTATAACCCAAGGTGTAAACAAAATAGTTGTAAGTCCATAATGATATACATAAATGATTGAGTAAATAAAGAAATGGGGGGAAATAGACAAATCCAGGGCAAAGAATTGCAAATAATCTAGGTAGATTATTAAGGAAGTGGAACAAAACTCCAACACTCCTTAAGCATGCACTGTTTATAGTGATTTTCTTCCAAAGAGTACAGTACAGAAAGCGAAGGGGAGAAAACAGTAACTTTAGTGGAGAAATCTGACAAACTCCACCTGAAGCTCGGTGATCAAAGTTAGTGTCAACAGTGATAAGCATATTGATATTATGTACCCTTGATATGCTGTGATGAGACTGGCACTTTATCTCTGTGGTCTTCCTCCCCAAGCCCTGGTGTAATCATGAGAAAAATATCAGACAGAACTCAGCTGAGGGTCATTTTACAAAACACATTACCAGTAATCCTCACAACTATGAAGATCTTCAAAAACAAGTCTGAGAAACTGTTATAACAAAGTGCACAGCCTAGGAAGATATGATAACTGCGTGTAATGTAATAACCTGTGCACGGAGTCCCTGTGGAACAAGCACAAGACACACTTAACCAAAAGGTTGGAGGCTTAAGTCCACCCAAAAGTGCTTTGGAAGAAAGGATTTACTTCCAAAAAATCAGACACTGGAAACCCTAAGGAGTACAATTCTACTCCGACACACGTGGGGTCACCATGAGTAGGGGTGGACTCAACGACAACTGGCTGGTTTTATCCTGAAAATGACCTTGGAAAAGAAAAAAAGGACATTGGAAAAAAACTGAAGAAATGTGAATAAAGTATAAAGTCAAAAAACCCCAAACCCATTGCCATCATAATGTATCAATATTGGTTAATTAACTGTGACAAATGTACCATATTAATGTAAACCAAAACAAAAAACCAAACCCGTTGTCATCAAGTCAATTCCGACTCATAGCGACCCTATAGGACAGAGTGGAACTGCCCCACAGGGCTTCCAAGGAGCACCTGGTGAATTCGAACTGCCGACCTTTTGGTTAGCTGCCATAGCTCTTAACTACTAGGCCACCTGGGTTTCCATAGTAATAGAAGTTGTTGATAAGAGGGGATTTGGGGCATAGAGTATACAGGAGCTCTCTTCACCATCTTTGCAATAGTTCTGTAACTCTAAAACTATCCTAAAATTAAAAGTTTATTTAAAACACACACCCTCCAGAGCTAGGTATATGTTTATGATTTGAAATATCAGTGAATAGACATCAATATTGCATTCCAAAAACCATTGAAAGCTCTATCCTGAAGGTCTCAAGTCCTTTAAACTTGTAAGATGCTGAAAGAACACAGCCCAAGTGACATGCCTCATGATCTTTCCGAAAAAATTTTTTAAACAAATTTTTATCCATAAAAACAAAACTAATGTTTGGCATTTTCTTTCAGGTTAAATTTTACACTGCTTTTAATTGCTATTGATTGTATATGAAATACATTGCAAGTCTGAGAACAAAATTCACTTAGACAAGAAAATGACTTTTATGTTGTACATTTCCAGACATTAATAGCACCATTTGCATGCTAAAGAAATGAAATCTTTATTCTGCTGGGGCCACCAAGGATTAATTTAATGATTCGGATAGAGTTTAGATTGCCTTCTGAGAGAGAGAAGGTTAAAAGGTACATTTTGCTAAATATTTAAAATCTTTAACCTTTGCGGTATAGATCGCCATGGTTTAAATAAATAAATAAAGATAGGGACTTAATGCATAGTTTTATCCTGATTGAAAAGTCTCCTTCGTAAATTCAGAGGTAATCTACAGGATTCTTTGAATGAATATACAATATTTTCTAATAATATTGTAATTCTGCTATGGGAGAATTTTTAACCATGCTTATCAGATTTCCCATGATTTCTGTTTTATCAAATAAAGGTGCAAAGAGGAGGAATTTTACACTTGTTAAAATAGCATGTGGAGGCTTTCCTATATACCCTTTCATCTGCATTATTCACACATGGGACCATCTTGGAATTCACTGTTTCCAGTCCTAAGTGAATGATCTTCACAGTTTTATTTCATTATTAATGTAGTTGCTTGTGGAAAAATATAGAAATATCTTTTAATATGTGCTCTTGGAACTTCTGTATTGATTTATTAGTTGACATCTGGTATTCCCATCGCAAACTGTCGCAGAGGCAGCACATGTTCTAGAGGTTTCTGAAAGCAATGAGCACTATATATAGTATCAGATCATTTCTTTTATTAAATATGATCTCTTCCCACAATAAATATGTTATTACAACAACTCTATCAAATATGCAAGATGGTTAAACATCTCTGTAACTATCTAAGGCAGTAGTCTGAGAACAATTGATTAAAATAACCTTTTGGTAGGAAAGAAGGAAAAAGTTTTAAGTGGGAAATTACCTTATAAAATGTGTTTTATTTTCTTTATATAAGTGCATAAGAGTATCCGGGGTTCAACATAGGATAATAAAAGACAATCTAAAGTAACATCATTCTCGAGTCATTAAATTTAATACAACCCATAATGTTTCTCTTTAGTATTTCATTGAGCATTTAGAAAAAAAAAGTAAAACTTTTTGAGATTTGGCCTGAAATTATTACCTTAACATATACAAATATATTTTATTAACCATTGCCCTGGTGGCACCTGGCGGCTACTAAGCAAAAGGTTGGTAATTCAAACCCACCCAGCGGCTCGACAGGAGAGAAACCTGGTGATCTGCTTCGGTAAAGATTACGTTCTAGCAAACCCCATGGGGCAGCTCTACTCTGTCACGTGCTGTTGTTATGAGTCAGAATCAACTTCACAGAACCAATAACAACATGCCATTTTACCGTTCTCACTACTTAATACATTCCTTTTTATCTTCGACTTCTTACTGCACTTACCTTTCACTGCTGGATCTAAACTGGAAGAAGACTTTCACCCTGAATCTATCTCAGGTGCAAGTCGCTCTTTCTTGCCTCTTTGCTCAACACTACTGCTCCTTCTTCACCATTTAGCCACCACCCTCTTCCCTGACTCAGAACAGAGATTATCTACAAAATCCTAGGCCATTTTTGTGTTCTGTCCAAGTCAAGCCAACATTTTTACTAATTATCATTATTGGCATTGTTGTTTTTATTATCATTTATTTTTAATAATAATAGCTTTATTGAGATGTAATTAACTTACCTTAAATTCATCAATTTAAGGTATACCATTCAATGATTTTTTTTTTTTTGTATATTCACTAAGCTATGCAACCATCACCACAATTTTAGAACGTTTTCCTCACCCCAAAAAGAAATCCCATACCTATTAGCAGTCACTCCCAATTTCCCCCAAACCACCCTCCCCCTATCCCATACCTAGGCAAAACTACTTTCTGTTTCTATGGGCCTGCCTTTCCTGAATATTGCATACAATTCGAATCATACAATATGTGGTCTTTTGTGACTAGCTTCTTTCCCTTATCATAATGTTTTCAAGTTTATCCATGTTGTAGCAGGTATTGGGGTTTTTTGTAATTTTTCATTGTCTAACAACTTTCTATGGAGAAAATTTTCTTTTTTTTTTTTATGGATATAACACATTTTACATGTGTGGAATAATTCACCAGTGAAGCCATCTGGATCTGAGATTTTCTTAATGTGTAGTTTTTCTTTTTTGGGGGGAAGGGGGTGGTGGGTTTTTTTTTTTTTTTTTTACTAATTCATACTCTCTATTTCTTATAAATCTATTCAAATTTTCTATTTCTTCTTAAGTAAGTTTCAGTAGTTTGTGTCTTTCAAGGAATATCTCCATTTCATCTAAGTTATCTAATTTGTTGACATACAATCTATCGTAGCTTTTTTTTAATATATATTTTTTAATTATTTCTATGAAGTTGGTCGTAATGTTCCCTTTTTCATTCCTGATTTTAGTAATTTGAGTTTTTTCTCTTTTGGGGTTGGTCAGGCTAGCTAAGGATTGGTCAATTTTACTGATCTTTCAAGTAGCCGACTTTTGGTTTGGTGGAATTTCTTCATTGTTTTACCATATCTATTTCATTAATTTCCAGTCTAATGATTATTACTTCTTTCCTTTTGTTTGCCTTGGATTTAGTTTTCTCTTTTTTTTAATGAAAGAACAGGTCATTAATTTGAGTTTTTTTTTTTTTTTTAATGTAGGCATTTACAGATAAAAGCTTCTAAGTGCTGCTTTAGGCGTGTCCCATAAATCTTGGTATGTTTTGTCTCCATTTTTATTTTATCTCAAAATATTTTCTGGTTTCCCTTGTGACTTCTTGGACCTATTTGAATGTGTTTAATTTCCACATATTGTGAATTTCCAAATTTCTTTCCATAACTCATTTTTTTTTATTTCACTTCATTTCATTGTAGTCAGAAACCCTGGTGGCGTAGTGGTTAAGTGCTACTGCTGCTAACCAAGAGGTCGGCAGCTCAAGTCCACCAGGCTCTCCTCGGAAACTCTATGGGCAGTTCTACTCTGTCCTATACGGTCGCTATGAGTTGGAATCGACTTGATGGCAGTGGTGGGTCATTGTAGTCAGAGAATGTGATTTGTACAATTCCAGTCCTTTAAATTTATTGAGACCTAATGTATAGTCCATCCTGGAGAATGTCCATGTGCATTTGAGCAGAATCTGTATTCTGCTGTTGTTGTTCTATATATGTCTGTTAGGTCTTATTGGTTTATAGTGTTGTTCAAGCCTTTTATTACCTTGTTGTCTGCCTAGTTGCATCCCTTTGGAAAGTATTGAAGTCTTCATCTACTACTGTTGTATTGTCTATTTCTCCTTTTAAGTCTGTCAGTTTTTGCTTCGTGTAACTGGGACTCTTTATGTACGCATATATGTTTATAATTGTTATATATTACTGGTAGATTTACCCTCTTAACAGCATAAAAAACTCTCTTTAGCTCTCATACCATTTTTTTTCTTTTAAAGTATATTTTGTCTGATACTAATATAGCCATTCTACCTTTCTAAAATTTTCTATTTGCATGACACATTTCTTTCCTTTAACTTTCAACTTATGCGTATCTTTGAATATATATTATGACTTCTATAGGCAGCCTATAATTGGATCTTGATTTTTACCTGACTGTGACTTTTCATTGATTTTTTTATTCCATTTGCTTTGATGTTGTTATTGAAATAGTTGGATTTATAACTGTCATTTTAGTTCTTGTTTTCTATATGTGTCTCTGGTAAACTACCTGGCCTCCATTTTAGCTTATTGCTCTCACAGAGCTAACAATCCTCTCTTAATTGTTTACCATCTAAATCTCCATTCCTATCTTTAGAGTGGGTTTAGTCCTGAACTTATTCACATTGTTTTACATAGTACATCTGGTGAAAGTTTTGGAGCTTTTGTTCTTATGGACTGCCTCTCCCCCTAGGCAAAACCTCTAAGCCATTACTCAGAGCACTGGGTTCGGGCAGTACCGTCTGTTCATTTCAGTTTGCCTCTCCTGGCATTAAAAATATGTTCCGTGGATGAGCTGGGTTGGAAGTACCTTAGTATAATTGGCCTACCATGACTGGCTAGAGCATTCACCCTGTAAGTGTGCGCTGGGTGGAGGAAGAAACCTCTGACCTCTTAGCTGTACTCACCAGCAATTTAGCCTCTGCAGCTTGGAGTTGGTGGGTATGAGAGATGCTGGTGGCCTGCTCTTCCTTTAGGCTACCATTTCTCTTTGTTGGAAGCTGAAAGGAGAGGGAGCACTGTCTTCTTGGCCACATCCACCTGTAGTGGAGCTTCTGTCCTGTTGAGCTGGAGTGGGGGGAGGAAGAAAAAGGGAGTGGCTCATCTTCTGCAGACTCTCAGTATTCTTGCCAAATTTTACTAGATTTTTTTTGATAAATATTTCTTCACTTAAATGATTCATTTATTTTATAAGGATCAGCACAGAGCTGGCCCCGATGAGGCAGAAATTAAAGATGTCCCAAACATCCAGCTTGTGCAAACTGCTGTACCACTCCATCATCTCCAACATCGATCACTCCTCCTCTGGTCAATATTCTCCCTCCTGTCTTTGGGCTCCCTAATTCGCTACATCTCACAAAACTCATGAGGTGTATCAAGGAAATGGTCCATGTGGTTGTGGAGGCTTGCAAGTCCCAAATCCATGGGTCAGGCATAGGCTTCTCCTGACCCACATGGATGCAGGGGCTGAAGAACCCAAACTGGCAGTTCAGACCACATGCTGTTGGCTCACAAGGCTGTGAAAGGTGGCATATAAGGTCAGACGATAGGCTGCTGGCCCATGGGGCTGTAGAGGCTGGCAAATCCCAGAATTAGCAGGTCAGATGGTAGGCTTCTATCTCAAGTCACAAGAACTGGAGGTTAGATGATCACAAACTGGGAGTGGGATCCAGATGCAGAGAGAGAGAGCTCTGTCAGGGCATACACACATATGCCTTAAATACAGGCCACACCCCAGGGAAGGGCGTAACTTGAGTAAGAATGGAACTTGAGTCATGCCCTCCTGCAACACTACAACCCAAGACACACCCCACACCAATCCTGCCTCATCAACTCTCTAATGTAGAGATTAGAATTCACAGCACATAAAATGGAGGACAACCACACAATACTGGGAATCATGGCCTAGCCGAGTTGACACACAACTCTAACCCTTACAGGTTTCATATACCTTATTTGCATAGTTTCATCCAATTATTGTGTGTGAGTCACAAAAGCATAGCTAGAAGAAGGACCATATTAAGTAATTCATTGCACTGTAGCATTGCTATATGCCCTTAGGACAATTTTTAGAAACTTTAAATGGCTGAATATATATATATATATATATATGTATATATATGTATATATATTTGTTTTGTTTTGTTTTCTGCCCTACATTCTTATTTCTCTTGAAAGCAGGATCATAGAGCTCCTTATGGAAGTAGAATCCCTATTATCATCATTAGCTTTGAGCCAGTCTTGCTAGGTTATGTTCAGTGGTGCCAAACCAAAAAAAAAACATTGCTGTCAAGTCGATTCTGACTTATAGCAACCCTATCGAACAGAGTAGAACTGCCCCATAGGGTTTCCAAGGAGCACTGGTGGATTTGAACTGCTGACCATTTGGTTAGTGACAGAACTTTTAACCACCGTGCCACCAGGTTTCCTCAGTGGTACCAGGGTCCTCTAATCTCACACTTTTCCTTCTCCATGTCCAAGCATATGGTCTTGTAACAATTCCATGCTGTTGTCTGGTTTTTCTCTTTCCTCAAACTTTTCCCAAGAAGCCTCCCTAAAGCCTGATTTACACAGCAAACACAATTTTTAACAATTTTCTTCTCTTCTTAAACATGTAAAAATAAATTCTTGTTATAGACAACATATTAAAATCTTTACCTTATTTTTAATTACAAAATAAGATTATCCTAATGGATAAACAAAACGTAGCATATTCATATGATAAAATATTTTTTAGTAATAAAAAGGAATGGACTACTGATCCATGCTTCAACATGGAAGAACCTCAAAAACATTATGCTAAGTGAAAGAAGACAAATGCAAAATACTACTATTGTATGACTCCATTTAAAGTAAAAGTCTAGAAAATCTACAGAGACAGAAATCAGGTTAGTGATCGCCTGGGCTGGGGGACGGAATGGAAGTTACTGAAAATGGTCATTAGAAATCTTTTTGGGGTGATGAAAATGTTCTAAAATTAAATTTTGATGGTGATCACACAACTCTGTAAATTTACTAAAAATTATTGAATTGTACACATAAAAGTGGTGAATATAGGGCACTTAAATTATGCTTTAATAGAGCTATTTGTTTCTGTAGCCTTAATAGAGTTATCTGTTTCTGCAACCCCTAAATTTTGCACAGTACCTAGCATAGAGCTTGTTCAGTAATGCTTGTTCAATGAATGAATGAATCAATCATTCAATGTAAAATTTCGCTCCACGTAGAGAACAACTCCCTGCCCAAAGGAGCCATGGATCTGCATGTCCTTACCAGGGACTGAGAGGAAGTAATAAGTGACAAAACACACACAATGCAGATGATAGGAAACCAGAGACAAATCTTAAGTGAGGCTAGCTCAGATAATCAAGTAGATAGTTATTTTAGCTCAGAGTCTTCCATCCTAAACCCAACACAAATAGAGGCATGGCGGAGAGACGGTTAGAGTGGGGATAAGTCCAAGGGGGCACACCAGACGAGGGCGGGGAACAAACTTAGAGATTGCCCCTGGGAGCTGCTTACCTGCCCTACACCTCTGAACATGCACCCCAATTTAAACAGGAACAGAGAGAAAGGTGGATGGAAAGCGGAGAAGAAACAGGTCCGGGACCCTACCCATGCTTCAGTCAAAAGAATTCACTACTATCTGATTTTATATTGTTAAGATATTTAAGTTTTCATCTGAAGAAGCTCTCCTGGCAAAACAAACAAATGAAAAGTGTATAAACAATGTGGGATAACCAAGTTGATCTAAATGCCAATTGATTTTAAACCTATTATTTTCAGATTGACCTTAGAGATCACCTGCTCAGAAAGCCGTCATTGACCTCAATCAAAGTTTAGCATGGTTTGCTTACCTATCATAAGATGAATCACATATCAGTTTGAGGACGGTTGTCCAAGAACTGTCTCATTCATCATTCAACTCCTGGGGATGTAGTAGGTGCTTAACAAGTGATCATTGTATGATTAAACAAAACATTAGGGGTATGAAACATAATATCAAATAAACTCAGTGTTGTAAACTAATCTTGCAATTTGTGATTACTGAATAAAGCATAATATCCATTTGCCAATTTAGTATAGGTTTCATTATCCTCTTATACCCACACAGAGATGTAGATATGTTAAAAAAAAAAAAAAACTTGCTGAACAATCAGTCATGCATCTTATACTCTGTTCACAGTACTGTATTGCCTGATAAAAACCAACATGAGGCCAGTATGAATTTTTTTTTCCAATTTGAAGCATTATAAAGCTCAGCCTCTACCCAAAAATATACAACTAAAGTCCTTTTCTCTTATTTGCAATGTGTTCAAGCTCTTTCCACTCACTGTGTTTAAAAGCTTTTCATTTATGTTTTTTGTTTTGTTTTGTTTTACATACTATGTTTCAACCACCCAGGCTCTGACCTGTCACTTGATAGAAGCCAGCTGTCTTTTACCTTCTTTTCTATGTTAATTTAGGTATTTCCCTTCCCATGAAGTGAGAAGAAATTTAAAGGAGAAGGTTTTGTTGCTTCGTTATAATGCCAATAAAAACTTTGGTATGGATTGAGTTTTGGAAATATTACTAAATGCAGTTTTTCAATTATCTGTGGATTTCAGTTATCCAGGTATCCCTCTCCTTTATTAGAATAAATAAATGTGAGTTTATGTAATTTATTTGGATAAAATCTAAATCTCACCATGCTCAACTTCGTCATCTGGAACTGGGCTTTCATTTTCGGAGAAGTAAGGGAATTTAGGAAATTACATTATTGTTGCTCTTCCTTTCTTTGAAAAAAGCTGACATAAACTGTTCCATGCATTAAAGAAATAAACCAGAAAGATTGTCAGTCAGCATTTCTTAGTACTTTATTGATTATAAGGTTTATCTTCTGTCACATCTCTGAAATATGATACTTGAAAAATATTTTGATACTTGGAAAATGTTTTAAGGGATGTAAAAATAGACATACAAGTTTCATTTTGTAAAACGCATGTATAAACTATACCAATGTCTTAAAAGAGATTTCTAAATTCTAAACTTAATTTATTAGATATGAAAACATTCAACAAAAGTTTACTGTTTTCCTGAGTGGGTGTTTAACATTAACAAACGGTATCGGAGAGCTTTACTTGAAACACTATGGTTGGAAACATGGGCCGTGGATTTTGATCATGACCTTTGGCATGTTGCATCACCACTTTGAGCCTCAGTTTCCTTCTGGGTAAAATGTGTATAATAATGGGTTGTGGTGAGGATTAAATTATATATACATTAAAAAAAGAGTCGGAATATATATACATACATATATAAATGTAATTATTATATATAATTAAATTATATATATTAAACTATTCACATGAATATATATATATATATACCCACCCTCACTGCCGTCGAGTTGATTCTGACTCATAGCAACCCTATAGGACAGAGTAGAACTGCCCCATAGCGTTTCCAAGAAGCGCCTGGTGGATTCAAACTGCTGACCTCTTGGTTAGCAACCGTAGCACTTAACCACTACAACACCAGGGTTCCTCCTGGTTTAACACAGTGTCCGGCATATAGCTAACTAAATAATAGTTACACTCTTGCTGTTATTATTTTGACTTCTCTCTATCTGTCATGTCCATATCCAATCAGCTGAAAAATCATGGCAAAAGTCAATTTCTGTAGTGTCTCTCAAATGGTCTGGTCCTTCTTTTTACTTTCCACTATTCTTACCTGTAGGATCGCTATGAATCCTAATCAAATCAACGGCAATGGGTTTTGTTTTGTTTTGGTTTGGTTTGGTTTGGTTTATTCTTACCCAGGAGCCCTGGTAGCGCAGTAGTTAAGAGCTTGACTGCTAGCCAAAAGGTCAGCAATTTGAATATACCAGCCACTTCTTGGAAACCCTATGGGGCAGTTCTACTCTATCCTATAGGGTCACTATGAGTCAGAATCAACTAGATGACAATGGGTTTGAGTTTTTTTTTTTTTTTTTTTGGTTATTCTTATCTAAAGGAGCCCTGGTGGTACAATGATTAAGTGCTTGGCTACTAACTGAAAGGTGGGCAAATCAAACCCACTAGCCTCTCTGAGGGAGGAAAGACTTGGTGATCTGTGTCCCTAAAGATTTCAGCCTAGGAAACCCTATGAGGCGATTCTACTTTGCCCTGTAGGGTCGCGGTGAGCAATAATAAGGAGAATTCTGCTTCTAAATTCTAGTGCCTGATGAGGTCTCCCCAGCTGAGCTCTTAACCATTTGCATCATCCAGCTGCCTGTGAGATAATACATTTCTGTGCTTATAAGCCACCCAGTTTGTGGGATTTTGTTACAGCAGTCCTAGAAAACTAATAAACACCTCCTTTCCTGAAAACAGAAACCCTGGTGGTGTAGTGGTTAAGTCCTATGGCTGCTAACCAAAGGGTTGGCAGTTCAAATCCGCCAGGCACTGCTTGGAAACTCTATGGGGCAATTTTACTCTGTCCTATGGTGTTGCTATGAGTCGGAATGGACTTGACAGAAACAGGTTTGGTTTTTATGTGGTTGAGTCACTGCAATGAATTACAACCTAATAGGTTAGAACATATTTAGGACAATGCTATAACATTGCTGAGATCTTCAAATGGAAAATTCAGCAAAAATTCAGTAGATTCTTCCTCTATCTGTTTGAATAATTACACTAAACACTCAACATAGATGGTCACATCGACTTCCTGGATCCTTTTTTTTTTTTCCTTATGGAAGGGTTCTCATCAATGGTTGCAAATTTATTTTCAGTATTATGACCTTTCAAGTTCAAAGAATTCTGACCACATGGCAAAATAATCTCATAGAGTTCAAACACATAGGTCAAGGTGGCAGAAGTGGCTGAAACGACAAATCCAAAATGAATCGAAGACTATATCTGAGTGGGTCTTAAAATCCTGCCTATTGCTATAAAAAGAGAACAAAAGAATTACTGCATTAACCCTCTAACACTGTTACATTATTCTACATTTCTAGCTTAATTAAAAATGGAGCTGTGCCAACATGGAATATCAGGTCTTGTTTTGTTCAGACAACTTAATGCTTTAGAAACGTCAAGCCTCGATCCCTTTTTGTTGTGGTGGTTATTGTTTCCTTCTTATTGAGAAAACCTGTGCTTGAAAATACTTTTGTTCAGCATTTACTTTAAAATAAACCTTTTCTACGTGGTTAGGAATGCAGGACTGGCAAAAAAGAAATTGGTATTTTTTCACATGAACAGGATTCTATGAAACAGTCTTTGCAGATAGGGCCACCAGACTTTAGTACCCGTACTGATTTTCTGTATTTCCACAAGTCATTATTGACTCTCCCTTCCCATATTTACCGATAAAATATTCAGCTTTTCTAGCTATCTAATATGTGCTCTCAATAGGTGTCTGTTGAATGAATGAACAAATTCTAATATTCTCTCACTAAAAATGTGTATATACATAGTTCAGTTCACCCAACATCTCCTGAACATACACCATGTGCCGGGAATTGTGCTCAGTACTGGAAATACAGGTAGAAATGGGTGATAGTCCTTGCTTCTGTCAAGCTCACAATCTAGAAAGAACAGGCAAACAAACAAGTGGTTTTTATAGAATTTATCTGCTACAACTAAGGTTCAGGTGTTATATCCACATACACAAACCATCCATTTAAAAGCAATTACATTAAAGCCTTAAACATATTGTTTTGGAAAACTAAATGGCAAATTTAACCTAAACAGCAACAATCTTATATGCTAATTTTTTGTTATCAGTGAATTTTTTTGGTTTTTTTTTTCAATATGTATTTTTCAGACTGGGGTATTATTTTTCAATTTGTTTCTAACTTGATTTATACATCCAGAGCCTAAAAGTTCCTCCAAAATTTCTGGTAAAGATATCACAATGAAAGGATCAATTTATTACATGATTTCCATTTAGGCTCTGATTTATCTTAGAAGACTTAGCTAGATCTTAATTAACATAACCGTTTTCCATGTGAAGCCACGGGATACCTCTGTCTCAAACCCTTAGCATTTAAGCAGCAGTTGAGGATCTGTGAGGATTCCTGTCCTGTGCACACTTGTTACAAAGGTGAGTCTGTGGTACCCTGAAAACATTATTTTCCAAGTGTTTCTATTTGATATAATCAGGCCTGACCACCAACAGCTTATGTTTTTGCCATGTCTATTATGTATAATCTTATTTGATGCAATCTTCTTAGAGCCAAGTCAGAGTGCTGTGCTGTAAATAAACTCACTCTTCTTCATAGCAGGCAGCTGTGTAATCACTCCTACTAACTTCATTTCTCTACCCCTGACATAGTATGCATATCACCAAGGAAGTGCCAGAGTGTAAAAGAAAAAGAACAGAGCATTCTTGACTGCAATGATTCGGACTTTATCAGTCATTAACTTGCACGGTGAAGGAAGTAGTAATTGCCTATTGGTGTGTCAGGTGACCTTTGGATTTTACATAAAAAAGAATTCAGAGGTGATGATACATAGCAAATAAAAGTGGCATTTTCAACATTACAGCTTGATGCAAGCAACCTATTTAGTCTATTCTTTACATGTGAACACTGAGTACTTGTGCCGGCTTTTTCATCTTGTTGCCAATTTGTATTATTTGGACTTCACACAAGTTGTCAATAAGCACTGTAGTTACTCATCTCAAGTCAATGATTCTGGTTTGGGATATTTTCAGTCTTTCTTCTCTGAGCTCCTGTGGTGTCAACAGTCTGAATCACTCAACCCAGCACTTCATTAAATGTAAGCCTTTGTGTTCTTGAGGATAAGATGAAATCTTCCATTTCTCTTGTAACAATGACTAACTCACAGGTGCTGGCACATAGTAGGTTTTTTATAAATACCTTTAGATTGGTTCTATCTCTTAGTTCTTGCCATCTTATACTCAGTACTTAGAGGTTTAGATATTACAGCAGGAAGGTACTTTAACCCATTTTACAGAGGACACAAAAAAGATCATCAAAGGGACAGCTAGTTCTTGTCAGGAAAAGAAACAGACTGAAAAACATTAAGATCATTTCCTTTCTGCTACCTACGGGACACCATGTACCTTGATTCAAGATTTATAAACACTTCTTTCATCTAAATATTACAAGACAAAAAAAAAATTAAAAAAGATAAGTCTTCAACCTTTTAAGAAATTGAAGGAGGGAACACGGCAGTCAAGTCCACATAGAAAAAAATGTCTGCTTCCGAAATAAGAAACATCAAAGGCCACTTATGCTAATAAAGCACAAAAAAATTAAAGAAAATTTAAAGAAGTCAGAAACTAAGAAATATGTCTGGTATTTCATCAGATATAGAGAAAAATTAAGAACAACAATAATAAAAAAAAACTATTTCTTGAGTGCCTGTTGTGAGCCTGGATAATATTATATTACATAGATTATCAGGGTCCAGATACTAATTTATTTCCTAACATAGTCTAGCCAACCTAAATATGTATTAAAGACAATGTGTAATTACAGTCTCTCAATTAAATTTTAAAAAAGTCATTAATAAATAGGCAAAAAAGAAAAGTTTTTATTTCTAATATGTGGTGAGCTATTAATGAATACCATACGGGGGCATAGTAAGGACAAAGTTCTCAAGTATTTACAGTAGGGCTACAACAACTATCGAAAAGTAAAGTAAAACAAACACAAAAAAATCCTCATGGATTTATATTATTGTATCCAATCCCAAATGGTCCTGGTTAAAATATCATTTACTTTAGATTACCCCTGAAGGAAAATCAAACAGTTTGCTTTCCTACCACTGGGATTGGCAGCTGAGTAATAAGAATATTTTATGGTACTTTAAGACCAAGATGAGGTACTGACATGAATCCTTCTCCACTCTCCTTTCTTTCTTGGCAAATACCACTCACCACTAAAACCAATGTGGTTTCCACTCAATCCCTCAGGGCACTGAACTCCTGCCCTTTGAAAGTTAACTCCAGATGCCAGGAGACCATTTGATCAAAAAACCCAGTGCCAAGGGATGGTAATTCACCTCAACATACCCTTCAAATCTGTTAAATAAATGAGAGTAGGGCAGGGATTCTTTTGTATGACAGTGTAACTGCTAACTCAAATAATTGTGAAAAGTTAAAGAAGTGTAGACACAGCAACTGCACGGCCTCCTACCGCTCTCTGTGACAGCCGCCACTGCCCCTTAACACTGAAAATCATAGCACTGTCACCCAATAACTAAGCAACCCAGTTTTGGAGTATATTAATGAGTGTACTGCAGTATAGGTTCGTCTGAGGATTTATGCTGTCATTCTAGTTCCAGGAGTTAAAAAGCTAATAACCTCTGCTCCCAAATGTATGTTTGCAGAACTGTCAAGTCAAGGTGATTTTTCTGCATTAGTGGAAATATTTGCCACTTCCAATATTAGGGATGGCTAAGTTTTGTAATTTTAGGTCTAAATTAAAGGAAACTATGGTTCTTAGGATTATGTATATGATGAAAGGAAGCTTTGGTTTCTCACTTTCAGAGGAATTAAGTATCATAAATATATTGTTAGGAGTCTTGCCCAATTCTATCATCAAGATCCTGTCTACAGTTCCTTTTTTTTTTTTCTAAGTGCCTAATGATCTATTATTCAAGCCAAAATGTTGTAGGCTTTATGGTTTTCACTTATTATTCAGACCAACTGTCTCATGACTATGTAACATCTCATATCCCACTCAGTGTCTCCAGCCTGAGAAAAGTTGGATGTGTTTTTCTCTTATTTGAATTGTGAAATTCAGATAAATATGAATCAAAGGATAAATTAACCCATTTATAAAATTAGTTATTATGGCCTGCTGACTGGCTGATCAATAAAAAAAGAAACTTTTTTTTTTGAGGAACTATGTTCTATAACAAACAAATCCACACACAGCAGCCTCATCAGGAGTAAATACAGGTTTGGATATACAACCACGAGACATTACGTTTTCCACTCCCATGGGGATCTCTTTTGATAGAGCAACCAAAAACAAAAACATATATATGTATATAAAACTCTCATTATCAGCCCAAGGACACAATATGGTAACTGAATTGAATAGGAAAAAATAAAAACAATTGGGTTGGAATTTATTTTTATAATATGGAAACCGAACTTTTCCTATTTTTAGTTTTAGAAGAAACTTCATTCCAGAATAAAGCTGCTGTTAATTTAGCTTGTGTCCTTGTATTTTATGGAAAACTTCCAATGAAAGAGCTAAAGTGAAACTTGTACAATGTGTAAATACTCTGACATGACTAACTTGCCCCCTATACTTTTGGAGGCAAGAATTTACAAATAGATACCCAGGGACCCTGTGATGATGCGCTGGATTAATTCGGCAGCCTCTCACTTTTTTAGTTTCTGAGGGACCAAATCTTTAAAGCTGACATATGGGAGAGAGGTGATATATTGGATTAATTCTGTAGCCCCTTACTTTCATTTTAGATTCCACATGTTTCAAGGAACATTTGTCTTCATCATGGCCACATCAGACCAAGTATTTGATTTGTCAGTTCTTTTGGTCAAATACTACTCAAAAAAATAAATGTTTAGAAGACAAAGAGTCCAGCTCAAACCAAAGTTAGACCAAATGGATTTCTCCTTCTAATTTCTCAGATTCCCTCTGATCCATCCAGACTTCCAAGTGATAATTTGAGGTATTCTCTTTCTCTCTTTTTATTTCCTCCCCTAATGAATCTACAGGTAGTACGAATTTTCCATATTCTGTTCAATGTTAAAGATCGATGTACTCAGAGCTTCCAGCCTCACTCCTTCTGAAATCATTCTTTCTGCTGTGCAATCTCTGCCCATGGTTGTAGTTTAAATGTTTCCCCAAATTCGTCTGCTATGACCAGCATGAAATATAAGTTGATTGCGAACAAAGAGCAAGGGAGAGATCAGAAAACAACACTGGAAACGGTACAAAGCTAGCATCACCATGTTTCTTGATACATGGTAAAAACTGGTGATAAAATATTTAATATTTGTAGTTTATATATGAAAGCATTTTAACACACAGCATTTCACATAATCTTCATAACAAAAGGAAAAAAAAAGTGAAGTAATTATCAATATTAGCTTAGATTTACATGTGAAGAACCTGAGTCTTTGAGAAGTTAAGCTGCTCTTCCAAAGTTGTACAGCTATGAAATGGCGAAATTGGAAATTTAACCAGGTCTATAGAATCCATATTATCCCCCAAGCCATTGTTTTCCCCAATGAAAGTTAGGAAAACTGTGGCTTAAAAACAATAAGATGTAGATTAACATCTATGAGAGCTACCAATATACACGGTAGCTATGATCTATTGAACATTTCCAGTATGGAGGCTAGGCAGTGGCTATCTGCATGAAATATGTATATTGTTGTGCTTAGAAAGAGGAAATAAGAACCCATTCAGAATATATGGGTCAAACACAATAGAAAATGTTCCCACAGAGCTCTATAGTTGCCTTTTGTGAAACTCATGTTTATAATCACATATTTAATATTTGTCTTTCCTATAAGACTGTAATCTCCACAAAAGGAAAACAACATTATTCTCCTAAGTATAGACACCAAGAAGGAAAATAAGGGAATTTTTCTTTTCATTCCTGCTTCTGGCTGACGTCAACTCTGGAGTTTCTAGGTTGCCCACAACTGTACCACAAGCTTGTATTTCATGCTACACAAAACATTAACAAAAATGCTTATGTTTTGAACATGGATTCTCTGAAAGGTGCTTTTTAATTAAGTCATGGAGTACCCAACATGAGTCAATATAAAATTGTTTCTAAAATAAGCACTCAGGAATGAATCTTTTAAAAAGTGACACACAATTTAATCAGTGTGAAATAGAAACTATGTAGACTCCTGGCCATCATGAAAAAAAATACCAGAAAATGGAGTCAGAAGTTGTTCAAAATTAGGCTGGAGAATGCAAGGCAGGGTTTGGTGAATGTCTTCCAAAAAGCAGTGTATAATAAAAGACTCATACAATGAGAATTATAAAACAGTGCTACAAGAAACTATAAGAGACCGACAAAAATGGAAAGACACCTCATACTCATGGATAAGAAGGTTTAATATAGTGAAAATGTCAATACTACCTAAAGCAATCTACATATTCAATGCAATCCTGATACAAATACCAACAACTTTCTTTACTGAAATGGAAAACTAATGGCCAACTTCGTATGGAAAGGAAAGAAACTCTGAATAGCCAAAGTAATATTGAAGAAAAAGAACAAACCAGGAGGCCTCACACTCTCTGATATTAAAACATGCTCTATAGCCATGGTAATCAAAACAGCCTGGTACTTGTTCAACAATAGACACATGGACCATTGGAGTAAAATGGAGAACTCAGGACTAAACCCAAATGTCTACATACAGCTGATTTTGACAAGAGGTCAAAGACAGTCTCTTTAATAAATGGTGCAGGTAAAACTGGATATCCACCTGCAGAAAACTGAAACAGAATCCATACCTCACACCAAACACAAGAACTAACTCAAATGACCAAGACCTAAACATCAAACCTAAAGCTATAAAATTCCTGGGAGAAAACTATGGGATATAGTCTTCTGTAAAAATAGGATAACAAGCATTGCAACAAATGCATAAGTAGAAGAAGACCAAATAGATAAATGGGATCTTGTAAAAATTATAAATTTCTGCTCATCAAAAGATGATATTAAATGAGTAAAATGAGAAGTTACAGACTGGGAAAACACTTTAGGAAAAGACCTATGAGATAAGAGTCTAATCTCCAAAACGTATAGAAAACTTCGACAACTCAACAACTAAAAGACAAATAACCCAATTATAAAATGGGCAAAGTACATGAACAGAACCTTAACCAAAGAGGGTATCCAAGCAACCAGCAAACACGTGAAAAGATGCTTATCATCATTAGCCATTACACCAAAAAAACCTGCTGCCATTGAGTCGATTCTGACTCATAGCAACTCCATAGGACAGAGTAGAACTGCTCCATAGAGTTTCCAAGGAGCACCTGGTGGGTTCGAACTGCCAGCCTTTTGGTTAGCAGCTGTAGATATTAACCACTACACTACCAGGGTTTACAGTTGAAATGCCATTACAGAGATGCAAATCAAAACAACTATGCTATACCATCTCACTCCTACTAAAATGGCACTGATTAAAAAAAACAGAAAACAACAAATGTTGGTGAAGGTGTGGGGAGACTGGAACCCTTACTCAATGTTTGTGGGTCTGTAAAACGGTACAACCAGTATGGAGAATTGTTTGGCATTTCTTAAAAAAACTAGAAATAGACCTACCTTATGATCCAGCAATCCCACCCTTAGAGGTATAACCTAGAGACCTAAAACTACTGACACGTACAAATGTATGCACTCCTATGTTCATTGCAGCTCTATTCACAATGGAAAAAATCAAAGTGCCCATCAACAGATGAATGGATAAGCAAATTGTAGTACATACACACAGTGGAATAGTATGCAACCATAAAGAATAGTGAGGAACTCATGAAACATTATAACATGGATGGACCTGGAGGGCACAATGCTAAAATGAAATAAGTCAAGCATATAAGGACAAATATTTTGTGCTCCATCTTTTGTAAGAAGACAAGAACAGACAAATATAGAGAGACCAATATTCGTTGGTGGTTACCAGGGAGAAGAGAGAGGGAAGGGTAAGTACACTTTAGAACTTAGCAACTTGTTACTTTTGGTGATGGTAAATGTTGGTCTGAGTGTGGAAGTAGTGAACACAGCACAACCATAGCAAAGACAAGTGTTAGAGCACAAATAGAAGGGTATAGGCACAAAGAGAATGCTGACAAATTATGATAAATGTAACTAATGTCAATGAATAATTTATGTGGAAATTCGTAAAAAAAATTCATTGACAGATATACAATATTTCAACAACAGTAATAACTAAAAATATGTGCTTGGTTACATAGATATGTGAGTATGCATAAATATGTACAGGAAGGCATATATGAACAACTGTAAAGCTGTTGAACAAACTCATTGCTGTTGAGTCAATTCTGACTCATAGCTACCCTATAAGACAGAGTAGAACTACCCCAAAGGGTTTCCAAGGAGTAACTGGTGGATTCGAACAGCTGACCTCTTGGTTACCAGCTGAGTTCTTAACCACTATGCCACCAAAACCAAACCAAACCAAACCCAGTGCCGTTGAGTCCATTCCAACTCATAGCAACCCTATAGGACAGGGTAGAACTGCCCCATAGAGTTTACAAGGAGCACCTGGCAGATTCGAACTGCCAACCCTTTGGTTAGCAGCCATAGCACTTAACCACTTCACCACCAGGGTTTCCACTATGCTACCAGGGCTCCATGAATAACTAACTGTAGAAATGTGTACATACAGGTTATGTGTGCTGCATATATTTTCAAGTATAAAATAAAGCACATGGGTGGCACACTTGTGGATACTTCCTAGACACAGCCAAACACTCCACGGAATTTGTTTACTGGGTTTGAGGGTTTAGGACCACAGTCTAGTGGAACAACTCAGTCAACTTGAGACAGGGACAGAAGGCTGGACAGCAGATCCCGGGGGCATGCGCAGTGAGAATGGGTGTGACCCGATAGTCTTGTCAAGTGGCCGCTGAGACTGCACAGTGCTGACGTGACATTGTCCAAACGACTCCACCTTGGATTCCAGATGTGCACGCACCTAAATTCTTAACCCCTCTATTTCTCAGAAAGCCACACCTTTTTCCCCCAAAAGCAATGAATAAAACATGAGATTCTTCCCACCTAAAACCCCTTATAAACTCTAGGAAAACCTCCATTCAGGGAGAAACTGGAGAAGCCCCTTTCTGTTCCTCCCTTGTAAGCCTTTGCTTTTTTTTTTTTTTTTTCTGTCACTAATAAACCTTTGTTCATGTGGAACTTCTGAGTCTCTCCTGGTCATTCTTGGTCAGTAGAGGGCAAGAACCTAAACAGGACTTGGTCCCAAGCTGGGAAGCCTTGCCCTGCAACAATGTGGCATAATATAATAGTTCATGAAGACAACATTCTACATCCTTGTTTGGTGAGTAGTGTCTGGGGTCTTAAAAGCTTGTAAGCAGCCATCGAAGATACAACTATTGGTCTCTACTCATCTGGAGCTAAAGAGAAAGAAGGAAACCAAAGACTCAAAGAAGAAACTAGTCTACAGAACCACTAGTCTATGCGAACAACTCCATCACCTACCCTGAGACCAGAAGAACTAGATGGTGCCCAGCTGCCACTACAGAACTTTCCAACCAGGGACTCAATAGATGGTCCTGGATAGAATGAGAGAAAAATGTAGAACAAAATTCTTACTTACTAGACTGATAGAGACTAAACAAACCCCTGAAACAATATATCCCCCTGAGATGCTCTTTAAATGTGGAACTCAAACCACTCCCAGAGGTCACCTTTCAGCCAAATGACAGATTGGCCCATAAAATAAATAATATCACTCGTGAATACTCTGCTTCTCAAAATAATCATCTAGATGAAAGCAAATGTTACCATTTACCCTAGACCAAAGATGAGAAGGCAAGAGGGAAGGGACAGGGAAGCTAGTTTTGTGGAAACAGAACAACTAAAATGGAAATAACGAGAATGCTGATATACTGTGAAGAATGTGACCAATGTCGCTGAACGATGTACATAGAAATTGTTAAACGAGAACCTAATTTCCTGTGTTAACTTCCACCAAAAACACAATAAAATATTTTTTAGAAAGGCTGTATATACATGTTGGGAGGAACTCTTGACCTAGACTATCTGATTTCCCTATGTACTTTAGGCAATCCACTTAACTCCCTGAAACTACCTTCAATATTGTTTTGTAAAGACTTTTGAGGTAACATAGACATATCCCTTTAAAACAGATACATGTTTAGTTTGTGTGTTGGGGAGGCATGCTATAAAATACTGTGCAAATTTTAATTTTTTGGAAACAGACTTGACCACTGTTATAGATTAAATTGTGTTCCTTCAAAATTGTGTTGGAATTCTAACCCCTATATCCTTGGATATAACACTGTTCGGAAATAGGATTTTCTTTGTTACATTAATTAAATCATACCAGTATGGCATGGTTTCTAAACCTAGTCATTTCTGAGTTATAAAAACAGCATATAGACTCAGAGACACAAACAGAGAGAAAAAGGAAATAGATGCATCTAGAATGATTGCTGTACTAGAAGCTACTAGAATCTGAAATTGACAAAGAAGGACTTCCCGCTAGAACCACACCCTGAATTTGAACTTCTGGTTTCCTGAACTGCCAGAGAATGAATTTCTGTTCTTTGGAACTACCGCTTGTGGTATTTATGCTGCAGCAGTGCTAGATAACTGAGACAACCACCATGGTAATTTTAAATAAATTTTATATCTGTGGCGATAAGAGAAGAAAGTGGTCAATTTTCTATATAATATATAGCCATGGTACACACTTGTCAACTTTGAACTTAAATAAACTCTTATTTCCTGATACTTATAATATGGTCAGTAACGAAAAAATGCTGGCCTTAACTGAAACGTTCACAATTTAAAGTGGTTTTGGAGTTCTCTCCACACAAAAGCATTCAGAGAGCTAGTTGGCCATCATCAATGCTACATTAAGGGTGTTTTTTTTTTTTTTTTTCATTTGTCTCTTTCTTTCTTTTCTTAGCTATGTAAGTCTACTGGCCACTACTGCAATGTTTAAATTGGGCTCATGCTTCCCTCTGTTAACAAAGATAAAGAATGACTCATGTCCTGATTGCCTCAGGAAAAGTTGAATAAAAGGAAAATAAGCATTTTTGTCAACCAAGTGATCCGTCCACTCAGAATAACTGTCCTAGATAAATGGGCTTTGAAATGGGGAGTGATCAGCCTTCCTATCATTAGGTGGGATTACAGGAGACTCTACTTTCAGTTTCTTTGTTTACTGAATAAGGGATCTTCTTAAGAACTTGTCAGAGACCATAATGGGTAGCTGAAGCACAGTTCCAATTATGTCATACTAGGCAGAAAGAAACTGGAGCTTTCTAGTAACCTGGGAAGTGTGGAAGGTATGCGGTGTCTTCAGGCAAACTAATCTAGACATATTACCTGCCTAGTTATTGAGGATTATGAAGACTTTACATTCTGTTTTCATACAGAATTCAAATGGAGGGGAAGGTAGCCGAAAGTCAACATGATTTCCATTTATTTTTTATAGTGCAGTACCATTAAGGGCAAAGAGTGGGGGTAGGAGGTGTTTAACTTGGCTTTAGGAAACCTAGATTATAGTCCTAACTCTTCCATTAACTTTAACTGGTATCTTGGGGCAGACTGGCATAAATGATGTTTTAAAGGCATTTTCAATTGTAACATTGCATCATCCTTGATTTATGTTCTTGGTAACTAAAAGAGAAACCACCATTGTTCATTTTTTGGCCAGTCCCATGGCTATTTCTATTCTACATCTGTCCACAAGGTCAGAGGTAGAATCTAAATTAGGGTATCTCCCAGTGACAAACAGCATGGGGCATATTCAATATCAGCTTATGCTGGACACACCAAAGGCATGTCCTGAAGTTCATTCTATGACTAAGCCTTGAGTAGAGACTTGAAAACTCTTCTCTATTTTTAGATCTCTCTTTTTTAAAAAATATTTTTATGTTTTATGGGATCTGAAAATTGTGGAAGAGAGAATCGCTTTTCCTTGTCAGTCAGCATAATGCCATAGCAACCAGCTGAAATGTGAAGTATTGTCAGATCGACAATTGTTTTGTCTACATATGTCAAATAACAACCAGTTTGGTTGATTTGTTTTTTTAAGTACAAATTTGTTCAAGTTGTTGAAGCATGTAGACACAAGCTTTCTAATAATCAGACATTTTGTTTTCTTCATAGGGTACAAAACAATTTCAAACATACTATCTTATTTTTATTCTGATTCACCATGAATTGTCTATAGAGGGAAACCCTGGTGGCATAGTGGTTAAGTGCTACAGCTGTTAACCAAAGGGTTGGCAGTTCAAATCTGCAGAGCTATTATTATATTTGTTTTACAAATGAAGATTATAGGCAGGATTTACATAGTATCCACATAACTATATCAATTAGTTTGCTGTATTTTCTCTAACTAGAACTGAAGAAAGTACAATTTAGTAGTCATTAATTCTTCCTGGCCCAAATGAAGTGTTCAGTAAATGGTATTCATTATGATTGTGTTATTCTCAATTAGCAGTAACTAAGTCTCCACTTATTTTTTTTTTTTCTTTTTTAAGTCCTCACTTCCTTGTTGGTTTATCATCTTTCCATCAACAGCCATGTGTTGAACACCCTCATTATCGTGAACAGCCTAAGTCCTTGAAAAAGTAGTCCTTTTCCATTTGACACACAAGTTCACATCTTTTACTTCCAGGTAAAACAGCTATCCATTCAAACATACGAACTCCTAATTCAGTTCCAACAGACTGAGTCTACAAAAATTTCTTAACTAACCTTGTATAAACATTGAGGCTTAAGTAATTTCATCAAGTTCATTTGATGATAAGTGTTCAAATTAGGACATGAATCCATGTCTATTGCATTCCTAAGCCTGTGCTTCAAGCTACTACCCTAATCCAGTAAACAGCATATGTGTAACCCCAGTAAATTTTAAAAATATATTTTCAGATTTAACGTCAAATTCTAAAACGCTTATTATCCAGGAGCTCCCCCTTCACTGAACCTATGGTTTTCTATTAGCCCCCTTGTGATGCAAAAGTTTAATGCTCTTGGCTGCTAACTGAAAGGTGGGAGGTTTGAATCCACCCAGAGGTGCTTCAGAAGAATGGACTGGTGATCTACTTCTGAAAAGTCAAACATTGGAAAACACTACGGAGCACAGTTCTGCTTTGACACACACGGGGTTGCCATGAGCCAAAGTCGACACCACAGAAGCTGACAGGGAAGGGCAGACGTTAAGTAGAAAAGAAAGCTGTTGCTTAGCTTTACTGTTAAACTCAATCTTGTTTTGTTTTGTTTGTTTATTCCTTAGACACAATATTCTCAAAAGCTAAGCATGGTGCCACAAAAAAAGGATTTTCTTAGTTCTCTTGGCTCCCGTAAAATAGCAGGATTTGGCCTTGGATCCTTGGGTGAAGAGAACCTGCCATTTCAAACAGCTGAATTTGTTATCCATTCATTCACTCACTCAATGGACTTTATCTAGTGACGACTAAGTGGGGAACAAGATAGACCCTTAGAACTTGCAATGTAGCAGATAGCTCAGATATTGACTAGTAAGGAATGTGATATGCAGAAGTGCAGGGTGCTGTGATGGACATTTAGCAGTGAGTAAGCTTGGTCTTTGGTGGGTTAAGCTTGGTCTAAGGAGCCTTGGTGGTGCAGCAATTAAAGTGCTCAACTGCTAGCCAAAAGGTCAGCAGTTTGAACCTACTAGCCTTTCTGCAGAAGAAAGAGGTAGCAGTCAGTTCCATAAGGATTACAGCCTTGAAAACCCTTCGAGAGAAGTTCTACTCTGTCCTATAGGGTCGCTATGAATCAGAATGGACTCAACAGCAATGGGTTTGGTTTTGGTTAAACTTGGTCTGGGGGCACAGAGTAAAGTATCCTACAAAAGTGGCCAGATGTTTATGCTGTAACCTGAAGTGTGAATACAAGTTAGTTGGAGGAGAGCAGATTCAGGCAGCTGGAAAAATATCTTCAATGCCTTTGAGTCATCTAGGGGATAGAGGGGAAGGCTAGTATGACTGGGTCATAGAGAAAAAAAGAGAGAGTGACTGGACATGAAGGCAAAGAGCTAGCGGAGGTTGATATCTCCCAGGCCATGAAGGCCACTGCAAGGCTTTTGTGTAGAAAAAAAAAATAAAAATGGCATGACTGAATTTGTCTTTTAAAGGATCTCTCTGGTCACTGTAAAAAGAATGGATTAGAACTGAGAGATGGGAGAGATGAATAGAGACTGTCAGAGCAAAGCAGAAATCCCAAAACCCAAGCAAAAGTTGGAATCAGGAGAACAGCAAGAATTGAAGGAATAGATCAAGCAAGCCGAACAGGCATGAGATCCTTAGACTAGAAGAATACATAAATAATTGAAGTCAAAGTTTTTTCAGCTGATTTAATACTGGTTGATGACTGGAAACTGTATGACCTTCACAAAGAGATAGCTCTCAGACTGCATCCATCATGTTGTTAGGTGTCGTCGAGTCAGTTCCGACTCATGGTGGCCCTACGTGCAACAGAACAAAACACTGCTCAGTTCTGTACAATCCTCACAATCGTTATGCTTGAGCCCATTGTTGCAGCCACTGTGCCAATTCATCTTATGGAAGGTCTTCCTCTTTTTCCTTGACCCTCTACCAAGCATAATGTCCTTCTCCAGGGATTGATCCTTCCTAATAATATATCCAAAGTATGCTAAATGTCTTGCCATTCTTGCTTCTAAGGATCATTCTGTTTGTACTTCCTCCAAGACAGATTTGTTTGTTCCTTTGGCAGTCCATGGTACGTTCACTATTCTTTGCCAACACCACAGTTCAAAGGTGTCAATTCTTCTTCAGTCTTCCCTATTCCTCCTCCAGCTTTCGCATGCATATCAGGCAACTGAAAACACCATGGCTTGAGTCAGGTGCACCTTAGATTTCAAGGTGACAGCTTTGCTTTTCAACACTTTAAAGAGGTCTTTTGCAACAGATTTGCCCAATGCAATGTGTCTTCTGATTTCTTAATGCTGCTTCCACGGGTGTTGATTGTGGATCCAGTAAAATGAAGTCCTTGACAACTTCAATCGTTTCTCTGTTTATCATGACATTGTTTATTGGTCCAGTTGTGAGGATTTTTGTTTTCAGAATAACAAACTGACAGATGTGTAGGGGCATCCTGTCTTAGCCACCTTGATTTTGGGCAAATTGTCTATCCTCTCTGAACCTCAATTTGTCATGGTAATAGTAGATACGTTTCAAGGTTCTTGAGTGGTTTAGAAATGTTATATTTTAAAAGAAAAATGCTTATCCCATTGCCGTCATATTGATTCCAACGCATAGTGACCGTACAGGACAGAGTAAACCTGCCTCATAGGGTTTCCAAGGCTGTAAATCTTTACAGAAGCAGACTGCCACATCTTTTCCCCAAAGAGCAGTTGGTGGTTTCAAAATTCTGACCTTTCAGTTAGCACCACACACTTAACCACTGTGCCACCAGGGCTCCTTTAAAAGAAAAAGACTTATAAACTTAAAACCAAACCCACTGCCATCAAGACGATTTTGAATCATAAGTAAATTGAAGAGCAGAAGATAGTACGTCTTTATCCTTTTTCTCTTCTTCTTTTTGCTTTTATTATTTGAACACGTTCCTAGCAGCTTGACTACCCCAGCTTCACCTTGATTGTTCTCTCTTGCTCTCCCTTTCTCACTCTCTCTATGTCTCCATCATCTCTATCTCTATTTCCTCATTAGGATACAGACCACTATTATAATTCCTCTTTCTCCTCAGAAATCTTCTTTCAAGCCAGTTCTTTTCCTACAGCACATGCGCACACAAACAAATACAAATATCGCTCAGAAACACAAACTTATATCTCTTAAGGAATTACTATCCCTACCTTCTACTAGCAATTGTCTCCTTCTCTAAATGACACTGATTTAGGTTATTTGGTTTTATGCAATTACTAATGCCTCTTGTGGCAACCCTGGTGGCATTGTAGTTGAGTGCTATGGCTGCTAACCAAAAGGTTGGCAGTTCTAATCCTCCAGGCACTGTTTGGAAACTCTATGGGGCAGTTCTACTTTGTCCTATAGGGTCACTATAAGTTGGAATCGACTCGACGGCAACTAGTTTGGTTTTGGAATGCCTCTTGTTTCAACTAGTTGTGACATACTCTAAGAAAGCGCAGACTGTATGTGTGGGTGGGTGTGTGTATATATATATATATATGTATATTTTAACAACACCACGACATGTCAACACACTTACTTCTTGACCTTGGGTTCCCTATTACCAGCTTTCCTGTCCCCTCCTTCCTTCTAGTCCTTGCCCCTGGGCTGATGTGCCCGTTTTGTCTTGTTTTATGAGCCTGTCTAATCTTTGACTGAAGGGTGACCCTCAGGAATGACTTCATTACCAAGCTAAAAGTGTGTCCAGGGCATTACTCTCTGGCTTTCTCCAGTCTCTGTCAGGCCAGTAAGTCTGGTCTTTTTTTGTAAGTTAGAATTTTGTTCTACATTTTTCTCCAGCTCTGATCAGGACCTTCCATGTGATCCCTGTCAAAGCAGTCAGTCATGGTAGCTGGGCACTATCTAATTGTACTGTACTCGATCTGGTGGAGGCCATGGTAGATGTGGTCCATTAGTCATTTGGATTAATCTTTTCCTTGTATCTTTAGTTTTCTTCCTTCTTCCTTGCTCCTGATGGAGTGAGACCAGTGGAGTATCTTAGACAGCTGCTCACAGGCTTTTAAGACACCAGGCAATACTTACCAAAGTAGAATGTAGAACGTTTTCTTTATAAATTATGCCATACCAGTTGAGACAAATGTTCCACAAGACCATGGTTTCCACAGCCCTCAGCCCAGGAATTTCATCCCTCAGGGAGTTTGGATGTGTCTATGGAGCTTCCATGACCTTGCCTTGTATAAGTTGTGCTGGATTCCCCAGTACTGTGTACGCTCTTGCCCTTGACCTAAGTTACCACTTACCTATTGTCTACTTAGTGTTTTTCCATCCTCATCCCTCCTCTCCCTCCTACCATCAAAGATTGTTTCTTTTTGAAAGCACATTATATTTTATTAGAGGGAATGGGAAATTTACTGTACTGACATAATCTGCCTAGAGTCCAGTTTTTGTTTTATTTTTGCTCTGAAAGGAAGACTTACCAGAGATTCCATATAATCTAGTTGATCAAATTTTGACTTCCCTTTGTGTTTGTCAAGATTATGGAGAATCATTGAAGACAATGTTTTGTGTCTTGACTCCCACCCACTACCTTCTGTTCCTAAATATGGATGATCAATCCTGGCTCTTTACTCTTCTCTAAATATTGCATCTTCAAATCCACTTTTGTTTCTTTACTCATGTTCTTAGCACTGCATAAATCGTATCTACTCAACTCACTTTTCAATATCTTTCTGGACTTCTCCAACCCACTTAATCCCTCTCTTTTACATTGTTATTATATTTAAAGTCAATATGTAAACTTACACTTGTAGCTGTTATGCAATTTTTTAATATACTTGACACTCATCTCTCATGTAAGTATACCATAACCCACTTGAGGACACACTTCATATCTTACGTTTTTGAAAACTTCAAAACACTGGGCACAAAGCAAGCAATGTTATAAAAGCTATAAATATTTGACTGAAAGCAGTAGGGAGATAAAAAGCATTTCTGAATCAACAAGGAGTCTTTTTCAAACTTCACCCATCCTTCCCTGCTTCTGGAAATATGTCCAGAGAATTGAACCTCAAAGTGTGATTCTCAGACTTTATGCATCAAGAATATCGGTGGTGTTTTTTTAAATGCAGTTTCCTAGGCCCCTCCTGTAAGAAATTTTGAGCAGGGCCTGGACACTGACATTTTAACAAGCTAATCAAGTGATTTTGATTCAGAAAGTCAAAAGATTTTCTTTTGAGAAATATTGCCCCAGAGATAAGTAGAGGCATCCTGGGTGGTGCAAACTGTTAAGTGCTCAACTACTAGGCAAAAAGTTGGTAGTTCAAATCTGCCCAGAGACACCTTGGAAGACAGGCCTGGCAATCTGCTTCTAAAAGGTCATAGCCTTAAAAACCCTGTGGAACACAATTTTACTCTGACACACATGGGATCACCATGAGTCAGAATTGACTCGATGGCAACTAACAACAAAAAGAATCTAGATGCCCTGAGGTTCAAGAATGAGCTGGAAAAAGAGAAACATAGACTCTAACCAGGGCCTCAGACACTGTCCCACCCCCTGTAAGTTTTGGTTTGAAACCTTGTACTCTCAGCCTTTCCAACACTTTCTAATCACTTGGCAACTCCAATATAAACTTCCCACATTTTTTTTTTAAATAAACAATCATATAACACTAAGTTATAATCTTCTATGCACATATTAACTCTTTTAATACTCATAAGAATTTATAAGGTACAGTGCAATTATAAATAGGTAGACAGCTGCTGTCAAATCAACTCCTGACTCGTGGTGATATTATATAAAATATGAAATGTTGCTCAGTCCTACATCACCCTCATGATCACTGGCATGTTCAAGTCCATTGTTGTGCCTCTTATACCAGTTCATCTCAACTGAGGGTATCCCCCTCCCTTGCTGGCCCTCTACTTCAACAAACATGATGTCCTCCAGCAATAGATCCCTCTTGGTGTTGTGTCCAAGTAAGCAATCATGAATATTGTCTGTGAGTTCTATGTGACCATTTAAATGAATTATCAAATGCAGGAGAGAAGTAGAGAGTGCCCTGGGAGGGATGGTTGGTGTCGGAATTGGTAAGATGGCAGGATGACAGAGAAAGGAGGCTTGCCTGACCTGCACCTCATAGGAATCAGCCTTGGGCTGTTGATCTTGATTCTTCTTTCCCCTTGTGAAGTTAAGAGAAGGCCAGATGAAGCCCCTATGCAGTATTTCAGCTTGGCTTCAGTATAGTTCTCGGCAAGTGGCAAATTCAAGTTTTGCCTTTTGGAACTTCTTTTATTATTATTATTGAATATTTTTGATCCAGAGTTGATTGACTCCACGGATGTGGAACCCACAGATACAGAGGGCTGACTGTATTTGTAATTGTTCCTCTTCCAGCTTCTGGTGCTTGCCAGCATTCCTTGGCTTGTAGCCGCATGACTCCTAAGGTTGCCTCTATGGTCATACTGCCTTCTCCTCTGTGTGTCAAATGTCCCTCTGCTTCCCTCTTATAAAGACACTTGTGATTGCTTTAAGGTTCACCTGGATAATTCAGGATGATCTCTCTATCTCCAGATCCTCAAATTTATCACATCTGCAAAGTCTTTGCTATATGAAGTAACATTCATAAATTCTGGGGATTAGGATATGGACATATCTTTAGGGGGCATTATTTAGCCTACCACAGTGAGCATGAGAGTTAAGAACATGTGTAAAGATCACAAGGAGAAAGAAAGTTTGGTACATTCCCAGAACTTTAAGTAGTTCGTTATCATTGTAGAGTAAAAGAAGGTAAATGGCAACAAATGAATGAAGAAAGGTTCACAGGATCTTTCTTGACTTCTCCCTTTCAAATGCTGCCCTTACGGGATCCACCTAAACTCCTAATTACTTTCTGTGTTCAATGCTTCAGTTTTAAGTTTTCTTGACCCATGAAATAAGATTAATGAATCCTAGTGGCTCAGCAAAGCTCACCTTAGATCCTTTCCCTGAAATGAATATGTGCTGATTAACTAGCCTAACACATGAATTTTTTTATTTCTAAGCAGACCCAGGAATATGACTGAACATATAAACCTCTTCAAACAACAAAAACATCAAAGAGGATTCAGAACTGTATATATAAGTACATCCAGTGAAAGAAAGCTAAATCTAATATTTGAAAACTTGAATCCTTTTGTCAGTTGTTTAAACACTTCTAATTTATAATTAAGGACCTTCATTTTCAATCTTCATTAACAAGCACAGGGCAATAAAGATGGATCACTATATTAATAAAACAGAATTATTATGTGTTATTTATACAGGATAGCAATAAAATCAGACCAAGAAGATTAAGCACTCTAGCATGCTGTAATTTATGTCAAAGTAATGTCCTACTTTAAAATCAGATTCTGGCTTACACAGTGAAGTAGGAAAAAATATTCAAAACAGTACAAGGTGAGCAGGGAGAGTAAAAAGCCAGCTTCATGCAGATTATTGAAAATATTTGACCAATTTAAAAGAAATATCACTTGAAAAATATACCGTGAGACAAAGGAAGGTTGGTTAATAATGGCTCATTCTTTCTCTTCTTAGTCCTCCATGTTTAATAAACATCATTTGAAAAGCCACCTTCATAAGAGCAAGGGAGGTGAAGTGTTTGGAATGTCCTCTGAGCACTCTCAAATGCTCCATCTGGCCCTGACCTTCTGAATCACTAGCTAAAGAAAACACTTAAGCATATTTAGAGATATTCAGTTCTTAAAGCAAGACTCTCCACGAACAAAAATAAATGGCTTAAACAAAGAAAACTAGAGTTGGGAGCATGTTGATGCCTTACTGCATTTATTCTTACAAAGGCTATGAAATATTTATCTCTTTGAAATAAAATTTTGATGCTAAATAAATAATATGGTTCATTGTTTAGGAAGAAAAGCCTGGAAATCTACTTCCAAAAATCAGCCAACGAAAACCCAATGGATCACAGCAGGCAGATTCACAACCAATCATGGGAATGACACAGGACTGGGCAGCATTTTGTTCTATTGTACATGGGTCACCAACTCAATGGCAGCTAAGAAAAACATGGTTAATTTCTACGTTTCTAAACCTTGATTTTGAAGACAAGTCTCAAATGTTTAATCTGAGGGCCCACAAAAAAATGTGCAGCAATTTATCAGGGAAAAAGGATAGCCAAGGTTATAAATATGTTGCATCACCCCAGAGAATCAATTTGCCAAATAATTTTGGAGAAAAGTTTTGATTTTTACATTTACTTTTAGGAGATTTTGTCACACCCACATATAACCAAAATTAGTTTTTGGGTGTGAGCCTAGAAAGTAGAACATTTTATGGGCAGTAAGTGACTGTCAAATTTTGTACTTTTGTGTTACGAGGAAACCCATGGTATTAGCACTGCAGTTGAATTAAAGGGATGCATCCTTAATAGAAGACAGAATAGATAATGGTATTGCCATAGCCTTCAAGACTGGTGTTTTTACAGAGTTGGAATTTGCCATTTTTTTTCTCTGTTTCCTATTTTATTACACACACACACACACAAATCATTGGCTCACCAAAATTATTTCAATCTTCTGTCATACATGTGTTTATTTATATTTTTTCTTGTATATATGACTTCCATTTTTCCAGTATTATAGAAAAAAACAAAAATCCTGGAGTTTGAGAATGTGTGTGATTTTAGTCTCATACTGCTTTTGCATTTTAAAAGCTTAATGATTTTAAAGTTGTAATTTTAATAATGAACAGGACTTTAAGGCTTAAAAAAGAAAGTTTGAAGAAAACTTATCTAAATCTCTAGTTTTCACATCTACGTAACATGGATAATTGCTGCCCTGCACTTTCACAAGATATAGTATATACACAGCCCCAATCAACCAGTTGCCATAGAATTTATTCTCATGGCAACCCCATGTGTGTCAAGTAGACTTGTGCTCTATAGGATTTTCAATAGCTAATTTTCAATTTTTTTTTGGAAGTAGACCACCAGGCTTTCCGAGATGACTCAGGGTGGTCTCAAACCTTCTACCTTTCAGTTAGCAGCTGAACACATTAACTGCTTGGTGCTGACCAGAGACTCCAATATATATGGAGATACCTTTAAATCTTTAGAACACTGTATGCGTGTCAAGTATTCCTGTTTCCACAGTATCATCAGACCCGTTGCCACTTATAACCTACCCCTACAAACACAAAAAAGCATAACTATAAAATAGTTTGTGAAAATGTAATCAATATGTTCTAAAAAAAAAAAACACTGATGCAAAGAACATGAATGACTTGACCATCATTAAGAGTGGCCAGTACAATGTTCGACACAGAACAAATATTAAAAAAAAAAGATAATAATAATAATATGTTAAACATTGTATATGTTAGGTTTCAGTCAGGAGACAGAAATCACACTGAGTATCTTAGCAGTGTCAAACTGAAAAACTGGAAGTGTAAAAAAAGAACATTAAGTTATCACAGGAGCCTCGGTGGCATAGTGGTTAAGAACTATGGCTGCTAACCAAAAGGTTGGCAATGAGAATCTACCAGCAGCTCCTTGGAAACTCTATGGGGCAGTTCTACTCTGTCCTATAGGGTCGCTATGAGTTGGAATTGACTCAACAGCCACAGTTTACGGTATCACAAAGGTAGCAAGGAAGAGGTTGGAATTATTTAAACTTAGAAGCTAGAGAGGAGATAACACCTAGCTGACAGCCAGATCTCTGAGAATCAGGAGCTACTTGGCCTGTGCTGGAAATCTGCAAGTTTAGTGGAGGGGAGCGGAGAGGGTTAATCCAGGCCTCTAAGGAGGTGGATTAAATCCCTTCTTCCTCCTTTAACTTTCCAGTCTCCTTCCTGTACCACTTTACTGACTGACCCTAAAGTAGAACCCAACAGCAGAGCACAACTGTGGTTTGCAGAGCTCAAGCAACAGGATCACAAAGCAGAGTGTAGAGGATGACATAATAGCATTATATCTGTCTCAAACATACAAATGATAGACTGGATGAAAAAACAAAGGAGGAACAATGAAAAGAAGGAATGAAGGAATTTATTCAGTAGCTGACTAAGCTGAGAACCAAATTCAGGTCCTTACAGTACACTCTAAAAACTATATTCCTGAAAACTAGATGAATCATATCACATTTAAATACATCAGGGAAGTTTGTTATTTGGAAGAATTTTATGGTGAATTATTTTGCTAGACAAATAATCATTTGCTAATTTAACTGGTGCATAAGTTACAATTTTCACACATTTTGTTGGCTTAAGCAAATTAGGTCTAAGTTGAAAAATATTAGCTTCATGAAACAGCCATCATTATAAAATCTCTAAGACTCACTTGGCCCCCAGAATATTTCTTCAATATATAATATTGTGCTAGACTGAGGTGGCAGGATTTTGGTTTCTGGCAAGATGATAAACTAATACGAGCTACTGTCTTCTCCATCCCAGCACAACCTTGAAGAGGATAAAGAGGAGAAAAATAGATATTGATAAAATAAATAAAATAAAATTTTTAAAACCATGAGAAAAAAAAGAGAAAAATATTTGAGTATCAGTAGGTGTGGTAGAAGGATCTGTGCTGAAGCCTCCTGGAGTAGAAGAAGGTCTGATACCTCAGAAGAAGTGTGGATTGTGGGGCAGCATTTTGGTTGTCCTATTCTGTCCTACTACATTCTATGCTGGGTAAATTATTATTCTCTACCGTCACCAGTGAATAACACTATTAACATAATAGGGTGGTTTCTGTCTCCTTACTGTTGCCTGACAAATACAATGTTTAACATAGTTTTCTTCTATAAATATCTGGTCTGTGTCCACTCCTATCACCAGTAGGAGCCCAAAAAATTACAAAACTAGCCAAATATCATTATAGAGGTAGTATAACAAGCCCAGGTGGAATGGAGATCAACCAAGAACTAATAAACACAAAATAGCAAGTCCCTGAGCATGCCCTCTGCCACTCTCCACTCCCTCCACAAATGAGGGCTAAGTAATTATGCCCTTAAGAGACAATTGTTGGAAAACGTAATCCCTGGATGTAGAGGGGGTGGAAAGTTTAAAAAGGTCAAGCAAGAGCTCTCTGCCTTATGTCATATCCTCCTCTGATTCCCACATTCTGAATTCACCAGAAGGAGCATAAACTAGGGCCTGAGGTTTGGCTTCTCAACCTGATTACACATTACCCTCAAAAGTGGCTAATATCCTTGTTATTGGTACTTGCTGTCAAGTCAGCTCAGACTCATGGTAAACCCACGTACAACAGATAAAAATGTTGCCAGGTCTTGTACAATGTTCTCAATCATTGGTATACTCAAGTCCATTGTTGCGGCCACTGTGTACTTTGAATGCCTTCCAACCTAGGAGGCTCATCATTTAGCACTATATCAGACAATATTCTGTAGTGATTCACAGGACTTTCATTGGCTAATTTACAGAAGTAGATCATAGGCCCTTTCTTCCTAGTCTGCCATAAGCTATATGCTCCACTGAAGCCTATCCACCATAGGTGACCCTGCTAGTATTAGAAATACTGATGGCATAGCTTTCAGCATCATAGCAACATGCAAGCCAGCACAGTACAACAAGCTGACAGACAGATGTTGGAGATAATATCCTATAGGAGGAGAAATAATTAGAAATATGAGAAAGGCAACAGTTACAATAAAAGGGCAATTTAATAATTTATACTAGATGGGGCTAGATATATTATAGTAAAAAAATGAAAGAATATTAAAGACAAAGAGAAATTTTTTTTATTTTTTTCAGAAAGAGCAGATTGCCAAAGAGAAATACTAAGTAGATTGATAACAAATATCTCAAGAGCAAGACGAGGTACAAAAGAGATAATGGAGAGACATTTTATAACAATTAGAGAAAAGAAAATTTGAACTCTGAACTTCGTATCTAGCTAAGTTATCATTTAAATATATAAACATGTAGATATATCTAAGAATATAAAACTAAGAGATCATCTTAGAAAATACTCTTGGAAAAACAAAAACAAATCCAGGATTTTTCTAAAGGTGTGCAAATAATGTAATAAAATTTACCAATATTTTAAAAATCAACCAAAACAACACCATTGCAGTAAACCCAAAAAATCTAGGACTAAAATTGTAGGTGATAGCAATATAGGAATAGTAGTGGAAATAGGATAGTCTAGAGGAAATAAGGGTATGGTATGTCTTTTGGGGGGAATAAATATGTAATCATTTTTAGACTTAAGAAATTGAAATGGGAAAATAAATGTGTATATAGGAGTCATATTCTATGCAAGAATAAAATTGGAATATGTAACATTCATAACAGTGGAAGAAAATTGAGAAAAACTAATAGAAAGTACTTAGAAAAGGAAAAAAGGGAACAAAAAGGTACATGAAGAAAGAGCTCAACATAACAATACTTAACATATATTAAATTAGTTAAACTCACTAATTAAAAATTGTATAAACTGTCCTACTAAATAAAAAAACTAGTATCCTAATCATATATATATGTATATATGTGTATATATTTATTTAAATTAAAAACATATAAAGGGAAAAAATAGACCACACAGTTATGAAATAAAACAGAGATCAGGTAGCATTTCAATATCAGAAAATAAATAGAAATTATAACTGCATACACACACCCCTCCAGGATAAAGAACACCTTAAGGTACTGGTAAAAAAAAAAAAAAAGGATAACAATAATATAGCACTCACACACATATATGAACCTAATAGTATAGCCTCAAAATATATCAAGAAGAAACTGACAGAACTATAATAATTGGAAAATGAGAACTGCTAAGTTCATGTTGAGAAGATTGCCTTATTCTATCAAGGAAAAATCAAATAGACTCTTTGTAGGAAAACAGCTATAGGTGGATTAAAGATTTAAGTTAGAAAAAAATATGATGACAATAAAAAAAATTGCAGAATGTGTCTGTGACTAGCTGATGCAAAACTACTTTTAAAAAATCCTAAAATGAAACCCACCAAATACACAGCAAAAACAAAACAACAACAAAAAGATGTATTTGACTACACCAAAATAAAACTTTATATTCGTTACAAGATACTATAGATAATGTAAACAAATGGATAACATACTGAGAGAAGATAATTGCAAGAGAAAACAGATTGAAATGCACGTGAGATACAAATTTGCATCCACTAAACTTTGCAAACATAGAATGTCAAATAATGCCAAATACTGGTGGAAATATTCTGGTATAACCATTCTGAAAGTAAATAAGGCTGTCCTGTGTTACAGCTTCCAACTTATGTACAACGTTTAAGGAACCAACCCCCATAAAGCCTATCAGAAAAAAACTGACTTGGAGAAAGCCAGAAAGGGACAAGGGGTGGGGTTGTTCAAGACTGTCTAACCTCCTACCTCTCTATGACCCCCGCCAGTTAACAAGTCTAGAACTGCAAGAACACTATTGGATGTGCAGCTTTATGTAAGAAGGCCAGTTGGTTTGAAGTGTGCTGATTGGCCAGGCCCACCATGTGGAGTGGAGTGGCATTGCTTGGGGCACATGATGGTGGGCCTCCCCTTCCTGAGCTTCCAGGCAAGTGGGTTCATAGCGAGCTGCTTCTGGTCTGAAGACACCAGATCTCCAGGTGTAACAACTGGAGAGCCTTGTAGAGATTAGGATGAACCCATGACAGAAAAAAAATATCAAGGTGAGTCTGCAAACTAAAATCCAAAATACATGAAGAAAACTAATATTAAAGGACAAATACAATGAGATTTGTAATCAAATAAAATGAAAACAGTAACAACTTCAAAAGCAGATTTTAAAATGAGTGTATTTAGGAACTACCAGAGACGTGTAATTGTTCATCAGTATTTACTGGCCCTCTCTGCAGAAGTATTTTAATTATTCACCCTGTTGAAATCAGATGTGGGTAGGTGACTTGCTTTTACCAGAGAAAAAGACAATGTGAACAGTAAGATTATAGAGAGTTAGGGTTGGAAAGGATTTTATTCAAGCTTGCACTCAGCACAGGAATTCCCACTATGAGTCTTTTGACTTTATGGTGTTTGAATACATCCTGTAATAAATACCTATATCTATATCATCTATAATAAATATACATGTTTGAACTCAGATCTACTTCACTGTGTCTTCTAAAGATAGTCCTGTCTTTGCCTTCCTCAGAAACAAAACACAACTCCATCTTAGGCATTACAGCCCCTCGAATTTTTGAAAACAAATATCCGTCTTTTTTTTGTCTTCTGTTCAGCTGAGTAACATCCTAACCTCAGATTTTTTCTCTATATGCCATAGGTGTCAGAGGGCTGACTATCATGCTGTCCTTTGATTTCTCCAAATTATTAAGTATGGAAATCTGAAAGTTGATGAATCTAATTTTTTACTCTGTTGGCAAAAGTAGGTAAATCAATTTTAAGCCTGGGGCCATAACAAAACCCACTTTTTGTACTTGGTTTATTATCGCTTAATGAAATATCACAAGAAGTACGATCTTAAAATTAGAATAAAGGCTCTAAAACATGGGGAAAAAAATACTGTGGTTAGGCAGAAGACCTGAATGTACAGTCCAGTTCTGCCACTCACAGGTTATATGACAACTTGAGTAAGTTCTTTGACCCCTATGAGGCTTGATTCACTCAGGTTTAATCTGAGGATAGAAAAGATCTACTTCTACAAAGATTTATGGTGTAAGGAATTATGTAAATAAACTCAACAAGTACAGCTTCAGAATGTTTTTGAAATAATGATGGAATATATTTCTAGAAAACATTACCAAACTTTGAATCATACATTTTGACAAAATAAATATTTAAGTGCAGCTCTCCCAAAAGTGTGAATTCTATTCACCCAGTTGCAGAGATTATTTTTGAAAAGACATGTCTCAGCAGCAGTCATTTTAGTCTAGCTCATTTGGATTAACCCTCAAGACAGGCGAAAACAAACAAACAAAAAAATAGCACCAGCTTCTATATTATTTTTCTGCAGTATATTTCTCAGCTCTGGTGTTTCTTCGTGATGTATTTAACTGAACGGAATTCAGTGATGAACGGGACACAATACTTTGTAAACTTTGTTGACCGTTTGCAACTGATAGGGAGGGTCCTTCAATAAAAGAGAAATCTGGCACTGGAAATCAATGGAATAAAATGTGAGATGTATGAAAATTCTCCTTATATAAAATCAATAGCTATTTTTTTATTAGAATGGTAAGACAAATTATCATTCTAGGTATGAAAGCGCCATGCAGTAGCTTGATCCATCATCGTTACCTGAAAGTGGTCATTCACACTCTTTATATTTGTATAGACACACACACCATGAATGAATATACACAGAAATGCAATAAAGCAGAGCATAAAAGGCCACTAACATCTCCAGGATGTTACAGCCCAGAAGCTGTGATTCAGTGACTTAAGTCTTGCCCTTAGAAATAAGCCATTACTCTCCCATCCAGGAAAGCACGAAAGGGTCTTAGTGTGTCAGGTCAAAGACCAGTCTCAAAGTCCCTGCTTCTTGAGAGGACATAGCTTGATCACTTCCTGAAGGAGAGATATGTTATTATTGTTGTGGTTGGTTGCTGTCCAGTTCATTCTGACTCATGGTGACCCCATGGGTGCAGAGCAGAATTGTGACCTTTGGGAAGCAGTTCACCAGGCTTGTTTTCTGAGGAGCTTCTGAGTGAGTTTGAACTGCCAGTCTTTCAACTAGCAGTCCCGAGTTTCACCATTTGCACCACCCAGGGACTCCTGGAGGAGAGATACTTGATGACAAAGAAGGGATGGACACTTTTTCAGCCATTAAAGTATCTCCCCAAGGTGATCTCTTACTTATCCTTAGAAAGAACAGCAGCCATAACAGCTGTCATTGTTAGAGAAGAGGACAGGGAGAATTAAAAACAGAATAAACAGTGTTGGCGCTACACCAGCTTCCTCTAGATCTCTCTGGCCCTCTATCACAAGCAACTCAGATTAATTAAATCAACCCATGTATTTCAATTGGCAAACAAAAGGAATGGTCTAGCTGTGAATTCTTTTCTCTGTTTGATATGATTAATGTTACATTGCACTACAGAAGGCCACTTGGTAAGTGGTTAGAAAAGGACACGTTTGGCATTTATGAGAGGACTTTTGTCATTTTGCTGCAGTGCTTTTAAAACTTAACCAGACAGTGTTGGGTTTGGCTTTGATAGTGCCCTGGCAAGGGGTGTTTATGGGAAAACACGGAACTATCTTCATCCAGTGTGTAGTTTACCCTGCTGTTTTTAATACTGCGGCAAGATGTTAGAATACTTTTGCTCGATTTCAGATTAAAAAAAAAATAAAATCCTGACTTACATCCCCACTGTATCTTTTAAAAATGATTAAATAAAAGTGTTCACGTAAATGTTCAAAGCGGATGTGCATTATTATTAATTATTATTCATTCTTATTTTTATTATTACTGTTCCTGTAACCACATTGCTCTCATAATAGCTCATAATTTTATTAAAAAAAAAAGCCAAAAACCTACTACCCACTCCATTTTTTAACCTCCATTTCAATTTTTTTATTAAATTTTCAATCCTCAGCACTTCTGTGTTACACAGAACACCACAAATATTGCCAGAAAAATGTAGAAAAATAACCACAAACGTCTAAATCTTTTCAAGCCTTGTTGGGCTATGTTATGCATTGAATTGTGTTCCCCCAAAAAATCTGTGTTGTAAATCTTAACTCCTATACTTGTGGGCCTAATCCCATTTGAGGATAGGGTTTTCTTCATTATTTTAACGGTGAGTCGGAGCCAACTCAACGGCACCTAACGACAACAACAACATATCAACGTAGGGTTTGTCTTAAACCAATTGCCTTTGAGACACAAAATAAACAGATTAGGCACAGAAAAGCAGCAGAGACGGTGGAAGAGAGATGCTACGCTGCATGAAGATCTCCAAGGAACAGAAGCTCAAAAGAGACAAGGACCTTCCCCCAGAGCCAACAGAGGGGGAAAGACTTCCCCTAGAGCCAGAGTGCTGAAATCAGACTTCTAGCCTCCTAAACTGTGAGAAAATAAATTCCTGTTTGTTAAAGCCACTCATCTGTGGTATTTCTGTTGTAGCAGCACTAGATAACTAAGACAGGGTAAAACATAGTTCATACTTTCTAAAAAAAAAAAAAATCCAGTATTTTTACTGGAGTGTTCAGCAATGGAGTCATAACAGTTAACCCAAGCCCTGGCAAAATAATGTGTTATTCTTAAATGAATATAGAAAGTAGAAGATATTAATTTATTTGAATAAATCTTAATGAATGTCATAAGAAAAGAAAAAGAGATGCACTATAGAATTCATATAAGTGCCATTACCAGAAAAACAGACTTATATGAGAATCTATTTCTAAGTAATCCTTCCTTTTAAAGACACCATTTCCATAACAAGTTTTACTTTAAATTGAAATATTTCCTAATTTATTCTTGTGACAATGGGTCTTCTTTTTTCTAAGTTCATTTAGGAAAGCTAAAGATGCCTTCCTAATTATACTGCAGGGTAATAATTTTCACACGTAAAAACAATATTCATTTTTTTTAGGCTCAGGTAGATGAAAACCTATTTAAATGGAAAGTATGTGGTGAATTTAGTGTGAAAAAACTTAGAAAGAATTCTGATTAACCTCGGCTTGCATTCAAATAATTAGAGATAAACCATTACATACTCTAGAGAGGGAAGGGAAGATAAGACCAAGTAACATACTCAAATATATATATCTCCCATTATTTTGTTAACACTTGCTAAAATAGGACAAATATATTTATAATATTGTTTATATCTCCCAGAACATAGAAGGAGATAACCACTATTATAGTCCAAAAACAATAAGTAACATTAGGATTGGCATGAAAAATTGAATTCCAAAGTATGTATAAGTACCATTGTGTGGCCATTGCTAATGGAGGTCAAGGCAGACCATCTCCAACAGTATCACAAAATCCACCAGAAATGTGTTTACTTGCTGTACATTTCCAAGAATTCTACCAGAGAAATTCTGGTTCTTGAGTGCTCCTTATCATTTTAAACTGAAATGATATATCTGACCTAGTTTTAAAGGATAGGACTTGCATTCAACTAGGCTAGTCTCCTTACCTCATCACCTTCCTCTTTGACACAAATTAAGCTGATACTTCTGTAGTACAGCTCATTATACAAAGACTTCCTTCCAGGCAGTAGTCCAGTCAGGTAATGTGGTCATTATTTCCCAGGGATAAGGGTTATTTTTTGAGTCATTTTTTTCAAAGCTATATTTGATTACAAACATAGCACTCCTAACAAGCTTCCTCTTACTCATTTCCTCTTCCTGTGCAAAAGGCTATGGGTAGGACAGTCAAGTTAATGCTGAAGAGAACTTTTGTTCTTAAAAAAATGTTTAAGTGTAGAGAAATTGTCAGTAAAGTTACTCAAACAAAATTGACAAAATAAATTCTTGAGTTTTCTCATTTTCCAAATAAAATTTGAAGATTACCTCCATTATTTGATTCATTTATTAAAACGGTTTTTTGGGGAAGGAGTTATAAATTATGAAAAAATATATTTCAAGGCTGCTGATTATACATTATTAACCATAAGGGCTTTAATAATGTAATATAAAAAATATATGTACAATATCCCCTAAGAATTAAAAGAGGATATCAACTTTTATAGAAATGTGTTTATATAAGTATAGAATGTATTTATACCTATACATAAACCTACTTCTCATTTTAAGGTCATTCTCTTTTATTTTTTCATTCAGATCATGAGCTTTGATCCGCTTTCTAAAACTAGTTGACTTCATTCTATTAAATCTTTCTATACATTTCTGTTGGTCATCTGGATCACACTTTTAATTCCTGTCAATTGTTTATCATTGCCCAAGTTCGCTTATTCTCAAATAATTATTTCAGGAAAGACTCAGAGAAACTGCCTACTTTGTCAAGAAAAAAAATTCAACCTTTAATTAGTTTATTTTACTTTTTAATGTTATAGAGCTTCTGAGGAAACCCTGGTGGCGTAGCAGTTAAGTACTACAGCTGCTAACCAAAAAGGTCAGCAGTTCAAATCCACCAGGCGCTCCTTGGAAACTCTATGGGGCCGTTCTACTCTGTCCTATAGGGTCACTACGGGCCGGAATCGACTTGACGGCAGTGGGTGAGTTTAGAGCTTCTGAATCTTCCCTTTAACCTGCTCCACTGTTTTCCAGAGCAAACTGCAAAGACCCTCCCATTATCATTCACCTCACTAAACGCTTCCAGATCGTTTCTCCTGTGTGCCCTTTACTGCAATTTCACAAGCCAATTTAATCTCTGATGCCTTACAATATATTTCATAGGTTTTTTTTTCTCTCATTTACATAGCACTCCTATATGAGATTGATAAATAAAATCATATTTAGAAAAGGTTAGTCTTCTAAGAGAAGCTTTGATTATACCAATTTATACACCATATAGATCATGTATATTTTCTCATACCTATTCATATGTGTTATGTGTTTATAGTTATATACTTATATAGATAGGTAGGTAAGTAAACAAGTAGATAGACAGACACATGCTCTTTTAGCTCATTGCATATAGGTAAAATTGCCTGTAATTTAGTCATTTGCTTACCTATTTTTTAGGTAATCTAAGCTATTTGTGTGTGTGTGTGTGTGTGTGTACTTCTGTTCTTGCAGCACAATTTATTTTGGTTTATATGTCAATAAATAAAACATTCCATCCTTTAAATGAACTCTTAAAATTTGCATTACCAAGAATAGGATGTGGTGAGGATATTGGTCCATAGTCAATTACGGTTTCAGTAGGAACTAAATAATAAATACTGTGGCATTCATGTCCTCAATTTCATAATATTTTACCCTTCCTTATTTGCACAGTTGCTGGCACACAGTAGGTGACTGATGTATACTCCATGAGGAACTAAATAAATTGAATACTCTGAATATTCTAAAACAATACCTTGCTTTTTTTTTTTTAATCAGTGTAGAACTACAACCTCTCATCATTTACTACTTCACCCAGATTTATATTCTTGCTTAAGCCTTTATTTTATGATTATTATAATGCTGAGGCTGTTTTATATTAAGGATTCTTTATGGCATTGTTAAACCCATAGAGAGTCCAATTAAGTAAATCAAACTGTTCTATTGTTTTGAGACTTTACTCTCATCTCTTTTTGCCAATTTTCTTTCTTATAAATTAACTTGTTTTTCTTTGCATACTTATATTAGAAAACTCTCATAAATCACTTACCAAATAAAACTGAACCCATTGCTGTCTAGTCAATTCTGACTCGTGGTGACTCTACGGGACAGGGTGGAAAGGCTCATAGGGTTTCCAAAGCTTAATCTTTACAAACGAAAATTGCCACATCTTTCTCTCTCAGAATGGCTGGTGGGTTTGAAACACAGACCTTTTGGTTAGCAGCTGAATGCTTATCCATTGTGCCACCAGAGCTCCTGTCATAAATCACTCACTATTGTATGCATCAGTCTTTACACAATCAATAACCACCATAATAAGTTACACGCACACACACAAAATTAGAACAGAGCTAGGAATCATTTTTCTACCATTTCCAGGATATTATTCTCTATTCCCTTTTGTTATTGAACCTATATTGGCACCCAGCTCAAAGAAAGGCAGGTGTCTCCTTCTGCCTAGGAGTAGCTGTTGCCTTTCTAACTCTACAAAGGTTATAAGGTTCTTCTCCCTCCCAAGACACCATGCTCATTCAGTGTATTTTCTCTATCTTCCTATTTTTAACCTCTCTCCTGTTGTACTCAATAGTGTCTTTCATATTTATTTTACTTAATTTTGTCTTACTTAATTTCTCTGAGCAGCATCTGACACTATTAAGGAACTCCTTTCAATTTTCTTTCCTTGATTATTTGGGATACCTCACCCTCACAATTGTCCTTCTACCCTGATGCTAGCGTGTTTTCGTTTGTACACGTTAGTTGCGTCATGTTATGTGCGTTATGACTTTGTAATTTTCTTCATTTAGAGATTGTGTATGATTTAAGGAGATATGTACAGGTGCCAAGCTGACAAAGGGTGAACTGTGTTGCTTAATGTTGTGTGTCAGTTTGGCTGGGCTAGGATTCTCAGTGGTTCAGCAGTTATGTAATGATGTAGTTTGACAGTTATATAATGATATAATTTGGCAGTTTTGTAAGGATGTAGTTATCCTCTATTTTGTGATATAATGTTATCACCTTCATGATGTTGTCCAATGTGATTAGCCAATCAGTTGTAAAGGGATATTCCTAAGTGGTGTGCCTGCATCCAATATATATAGATGTTTTGGCAAAGCTCACTGGCTTTTGCTTGCTCTGGATCCTGCATCCGAATCATCATCATTCAAACTTTGGTTCTTGGAACTTTAGCCAGAGGCCTGACATAATGTCTGCTGATGTTGGGATTTGTCGGGCTCTGTAGCCTGTGAGCCTGCAGCCTACAGCCTGCTGTCTTCCTGATAATCTTGAATCTGTCAGTCTCCATAGCCCATGAGCCAGCAGCCTACCTTCTGACTTGCCAATCCTAGGTTTGTCAGCCCCTGTAGCTACATGAGTCAGGAGAGGCCTCCAGCCTGATGCCTCACCCACAGACTTAGGATTTGCCAGCCTCTATAATGACATGAGCCATTTCCTTGAGATCTTTTTCTTTCTCCCACTCTCCCCTTTTCTCTATGTATGTATGTGTATGTTGCACTGGTTTTGCTTCTCTCAAGAACGTAGCCTAAGACAGATGCCAACAAAATAAACTGATAAGCAGGCATCAGAGTAGAAGGATAATTGTGAGGGTGAGTGTCTCAAAAACTCAAGGAAAGAAAACTAAGAGGAGTTTATTAATAGTGTTAGAGGCTGCTCAGAGAAAGTAAGTTAAATAAGCTTAAGTAAAATGAATATGAAAGATGCTATTGGATGTAGCAGGGAAGAGGTTAAAAATAGGAAGAAAGAGAAAATACACTGAATGAGCATGGCGTCTTGAGAGGGAGAAGAACATGTGAAGTGAAGAGAAGAAAACGAAACTATTTGATGCACACATACAAGGAAGGAATACTCATTACAATTACAGTCCTCATTTCTGCAACTGTTCACATGATTGTGACTAGTATTTAGAACTACCTTCTTACACCACCCATTCTGTATTCCCGTTGCCCACAGCTAGCACTTCAGCTAGTCATGCTTCTTTGACGGTTGGGGTGACCCAAACCTTCATTTCCGAAGGGTCTGGGCCATTAGTAGTCATATTGGAATTGGGTTGCTATAGTTTTCCATTAACTTTAATCACAAGACATGGTAGTACTAAGAAACATCCTAAAGGATCTCTTGTATTCCAGAGATACTCTTCTTTGCCTCCATCATGTAGTATCAATTCGATTCCCCCTTGGTAATCAGGATCCATCACACCAGACAATACAGTAACTTCCTTTTTTGTATGTTGGTCCAGAGATATCCCAAAGTGGTCAGGTGGCATCCTTAACTTCCAGTTCAATGGAATCAGTGTTATGTCACATGGTGCGAGCATTCCTCCCTTTGGAACTAAGACCTCTAGATTCACAGAGCATGGGGTCACTGGGATAGGAAGCAAAAATTTTCTGAGTGTGCCCTACTTCTGCAGTCTTATCTCTCTCCCAGACTCAGACCCTCTTGACTCCCACTAGGCCTCCTTGGATAATTCAAGGTAATCTCCCCATCTCATTGTCTTTAATTTAGTCACATTTGCAAAGTTTCTTTAGGCTTTAGGACAACTTTGGGGGCTCATTAATCTGTCTACCACAACATCTAACGCAGAATCAATACGTATTTTTCCCTCTAAATCTCTTCTTCTAGTAATGCCTATACTCAATGGACAGCACTGCCATCTACCCAATTGTTGAATTCAAAAAATTTCTAGAGTTATCCTTGATTCTTTTCTTTCTTTCACCCCTTCACTCTACACATTCAATCGCTTAGTTCTATTCATTTTATCTACTAATATATTTTAAACCATTTTAGCTTTCTGCATATTAACTGTCCCTTACAAAAATCATGCCACTATCACCTCCTGGACTTTTAACAGATCTCCTTAGAAATTACATCTCCCATTATCTGTTCACCATACAGTAGCCAGAGATATGTTTCTAAACATATTTCATATTCTGTTAGTTCACTGTTTAAAATCCATGAAACAGTCTCCATTTCCCTCAACATACTAAAACAAACTTCTTAGTTTAGACTACAAGTGTATTTAGAGGTCCTCTGATGTCATCCTGGTTTCAGTCACAAGATGGGCTCCCATTGTCTGGTTGTCTCGTCCCAGATCTTATTGATCGTTGTTTTGCTTGTTCAAGAGCAATATAGGTTAATTTTGAATTTTATAGAATCATGGAGAATGGGAGAGGGAAGGGAGGAAACAAACCACAAATCATAAAATCACCAGGGTATGCAAAAGCTAACTATGCAAGCCATGTAGAAACAATGCTAAAATACCCAGGGTGTTAGGCCCCTACAATCTCTTTCTCATGCTGCTCCTCTCAGTATCAACAGAATTCCCACCCAGTGTATATGACTGCTACCTATTGTACATGCCCCAGTTTTGATGTCATGTATTCCTGAAAGCCTTCCCTACCTTCTATGTTCAAGCTAGTTGTCACTTCATTTTGATCATCACCACACCCTAAACTTGCCCAATCTAGCATCATATGGCAATTTCAGGTTATTATCTGTACCTCCCTCCAAATTATAGGCTCTGGGAGAGTAGAATCCATGTCTGCTGTGGTTGTAGTTCATCTCTGTGACTAACACAGTGGTGAACAAGTGCTCAGTATGTCCTATTGAAGGCACGGGTTTGCAATAAACTGTACAACTCCTATAAGTCTTACTTATTTAGGTATTTAGTACTAGTGATCTAGAATTCAATAAGCCATATGGTGTGGAACCCTTCTTGTGAATCATTGAAGATCTTAAATTCTTACTATAGAGAAATGAACTACAATTTTAAGAGCAATAGTGTCTTGTACCTAATATGAACTACATCATATTAGGTACAAGACACTATTGCTCTTAAAATGCTAGTAAGAAAGATATGCTATGTATAAACATAATACAATATGCAATTAGATTAATCCCATAGAAAAGGCCAAGTGATGCAAAAATATAGCAAAGGGAACAGATTTATTGTAACATGTTAGTACGCTTATCTACTTCATAGACCAGATCAGCAAGATTATCACCCTGGAGATGGAGTTCAGAGCCACCATCAAGAATGTGAAAGCCAGCATCCAGGATAAAGAAAGCATCCCAGCTGACTACCAGACAAGCAGCTGGAAAATGGTCACACTCCTTGTGACTACAACATCCAGAAAGACTAGACCCTGCACCTCCTAGTGCTTCTGAGGGATTGCTGTTAATTCCCCAAACTTGCATTCATAGTGTCAAATGACAGCTTACTCTGTACTATAGCCATTTACCCAATCTAAGGTTTTAATAATATTTGAACCTGTTCAAAATGTTAATAAATTTTTGTTGGATGCTAGTAGATAAATAAATAAAAAGACCTTGAGGAAAGAGACAGTGTATTATTCATCTTTTTAAAAGCACAACATCTCACTGAGACATGGTACATATGTGTGGCTGTTTTAAAACATGGCCCCCCAAATTATATGACTTTTCCTCACCAAGAAACTGGGATCTTTCTTTCCACCTCTTGAATCTAGGCAGACCTGTGCCTGCTTTAACCAATAGAATATAACAGAAATGATAGATACTATGCAGCTTCTGAGGTTAAGTCATTAAGCTTATAACCAGGGGTAGAAAGTCGGGGAGAAAAAAGGCAGGGGAGCTCACTGCTTAACACTGAGCTTCTATTAAGGGTGATGGAAAAAATTTTAAATGGATCACAGTAATGGTTGAGCAACAAAATAAACATAATGCCATCGAATTGTAAACATGAAGAATGAGGATAAACACAGCTAATGTTGCTGAATTGTACCAGTGAAGAATGCTGAAATGGCAAATAATTTACTACATACATATTTACCACAATAAAACAAAAAGCCATGAGCTTCCTTCTGATTCTCCTGGGACACTCAGTCTCTTTCCTCTCCCTTTTGGGATACTACCTTTCAGAACCCAGCAGTTATGCAGTAAGAAAATTTAAGACACAGAGAATGACCATCTACAGGCATTCCCTGGCTGAGACCAGACATTTGAATTGTTCCAACATTTGATTTTTCAGGCATTTGAATCTTTTCAGTAATTGTATGAGACAACTCATTCCTGTTTTGCCCTGTCTAAATTCCTGACCAAGACCAGATCTGTGAATATAATAAAATAGTCATTGTTTTATAACATAGTGGTTTGTTATGCAGCAATAAATAAGTAAAAAAAGATAGATGCTCAGTAAGTATTTGAAGAAGGAAGTTGTAAAGATGGAACAAAGGAAGGAAGGAAAGAGGGAGGGAGGGATAAGAAAAGAAAGGGGAGGGAAAGAGAGAGAAAAGGAGGAAGGGAGAAAAGTAGAGAAGGAAAAGGAGCAAGAGAACAAGAGAGCAAGAAAGGGAAAGACAGAAATACAGACACAGGGAAGACAGAAACACAGAAATAGAAAGAGCATAAAGAGAGAAAAGAATAGAAAAAGAAAGAGGGAAAGAAAGAAGGGACAACGTTAGAATACAAGACACTGGGAAAGAAGAAAAGAAATATCTAATTCAGAGAGAAGGAGAAGAAAAGATTTTCTGAGAGGCAGGACTTAAGCTAGGTTTTAAAGGACTGAAAGGCTTAGACAGAGTTACGGAAGAGGCATACAGGGTTGGTCTGTCAGGCATTAGTCAAGAAAACAAAAACCGCTTTTTGTATATTAGGTTTGAAATGTTTCATATAGCAATTCAAGACTTACACAGCCAATGAAAAGATGGAATCAAGTGTCGTAGAAGCCACCAGCATTAGATGGCAATGAGGATGTGGGAATGGTTCCCACAAGCTTGCTGGGAAGCCACTGTGACTCATGTCTACTCACTGTACCTGGAAAATAATGACTTTGTCTTCTCTTAATCCTTCCATATCTTGCATTAGGGTTTCTCCTTGGGACACTCCAACTTGAATCCATACAGAGAAAAGAATCCTGGGGAAATTACTTCCTGGCTTCTCCTCTGCATCACAGAGGTGGTTATGTTAGTGATACTGTGTTGACAGTGGGCAATCTAGCACACCAGGAAGTGCCACCATGAGTTTACAGGAAGCCCAGATGTACAAAGACACAGAATATACTCAAAAATAGCATATATTCTGCTGTAATGTAACTGGACTCTTTGATGTGAGATAAGAATTGAAAAATAAATTGAAGTCGGGTATGTATTTTGTGGGAACTGAGAGAAAAAGAAAAAAGCAGAGGAAAGAATAGCTGGGATAGAAACTGCAGAATAATAAGTAACAGATTTGATGGCTGATCATGTTGGGGCTGGAGTCAGGATTTAAAGACAGAATGGCAGGCTCCAACAGTGTCCCCTAAACTCCAGATTTTTCACATGTCACCTTAAAAATTGTTGTTGAATCCATGTAGTGCCAATAGTATTACTTTCTTAATATAGTTCTCTTTAAATAATTTTATTATATGAAATTAAACATTTTACGTTACAAAGAAAATCTACACCCTGGTCAAAAATGGAAGGTGTGTATCATTAAGATAGAAGGTATTAAATCCTGAGTTAAATGGGCCTGGAGACTCCTGACATTTCATGTAAACAAAGACTGTTTTCTTTCTTACGGAAACAACAACAACAAAAAAAAAAAAAACAGAGTTAACAAACTGTGACATTTAAGCAAGTTTCTTTAAGATTTATGCCTTCTTTCCCAAAAGACAAATCATGTAGAGTTCAATAAGGAAAGAGAACAAGTACTACTAGGGGAAAAAAACTCCTGGTGAGAGCTCTTCTGTTTGGAAATTGCACTTTCTTCCTTTTTTTTTTTTTTTTTTTTAATGTTTCTATTAGCAAAAAATTGAAAGTAACTTGCTTTGAAATGAAAAGAGAAAGCTGTGAGTGGATGACTCTGACTCTGCTCAAACGAAGCCTGAGAGGTATGATAGAACGCCAGCCAAGCCCACAGATACTACATCCAGAGAGATAACAGAGGGCCCCTTGGCAGCAATTGTGTCCCTGGGTGATTTAATGGTTAATATGCTTGACTGCTAACTGAAAGATTGGTGGTTCAAGTCCACCCATAGGCACCTCGAAAGAAAGGCCTGCTGATCTACTTCCGGAAAATCAACCATTGAAAACCCTGTAAAGCCCAGGTCCACTGTGATATTCATGGAGTCCCCACGTGTTGGAGTCAACTCAGCAGCAACTAGTTTAGTAGTGCAGTAATTGCCTGATCCTGTTCACGGGCCATGGGATATACATGTCAGTGTTACATTTTTCCACTCCTGGAGGTTTATTGACAGGCATTTGAGCCACTTTAGTACATTCTGCCATTGTGGTGGATACTGGTGCAACTGCTTAAAAAGCAAAGAAGTTGGTCTGCACCACATTTGAGTGTTGAGAGCTATTCATACAAGGGGATTTTCCCAGAGGAGTGATTATGTGAAATTTTCGTGCCTTTTGGCTTCTGTACAGTGCGTTTACAAGTATGTTTACTATTTCCTTTGTGTTATTTCAAGGGTATGGTTACAGAGATTTAAAAGTATTCGAGTAAATGAGTTATTTTGGGGATGAAAACAGTTTGTGATGCACTCCTGGGCCATGAGACCAATATGTCCTACAAGTGTGATGTGTTTCATGGAACATGGTACTGATATGGGCCACTCTAAATCAAACTGATAGCAATTATGTGCAGCAAGTGCAACGTTTATTTTGTATTTTGTGTGTATTTTGGGGAAGTTGAGTAAGATATTTTATGGCTCAAGTATAACCAGGAAGTGTGATGCACCACGGGACCAATACATCCCGTGTGTGTGATGTGCTTCATGGAACATGGGACTAATATGTCCTGCTTGCAATTGGCACCCCATTTTTTTCAAATAGTAAAAAAACTACCAACAATTATTCAGCATCCATTCTGTTAGTGAAAAACATGGCCTCACCATGAAATTAGCAATAATTCACCCATAAAAGGTTTAATAATCTTGTTCATTGAGTATCCATATCTTCCTAGTTCAGGGGCCATATAGATGATTGAAATCATCCCACATCTGACCAGGCTAAAGCAGAACAGTCAATATAGCCGTGTCATTTGGTGTCGTCTTAGAGAAAATAGGAAACCCTGGCGGCATAGTGGTGAAGAGTTCAGCTGCTAACCAAAAGATCAGCAGTTCGAATCCACCAGGTTCTCCCTGTCCTATAGGGTCACTATGAGTCAGAATCAACTCAAAGGCAGTGGGTGTGGTTTGGTTTTAGAGGAAAAAATGGTGGAGGGTGGTTATATATAGAAACAAAAATGGCCTGTGTCCCTTTCTCCTCTATGTCTTCCTCACTGAAATTTAAAGAATCAAAGGCAGGTTTATCTCGCAAAGAAAAGACAAGTCTGATTTTGGCAGGTCCTAAAATAGTTGCGAAAATAAATATAATAAAAATAAAATAATGTTTCTGAATTCTGGTTAGATATTTTTACCAGTGAAGGTTATGCCTCTGAGATCTGCTCACCCCTTCTGTAAAACGGGAGATTATTAAGTGTCAAGCAAGCATAAAATCATACATACATCAAACATACCACTTCTTTTTTTCTATAATCAAGGAACTAAAAGAGAATTGAAAAGCAGTATTGGATGAGACAGTGTTACTTAATGCTGTAGGAGGAACGTGATCGAGTTAGTTGTTGTTTGTCTAGGTGTTATTGTTTTGAGGGAGAGGTAGGAAATAATTCTAGGAGCAGGAAGAAAAATCCCTGGTGTCATGGAGTTCATTTTAGAACCCTATTGCAGAAATGCAACAGAAAGCAGGTAAAAAGCTTTACTTAATATATTAGTAGTAGAAAGAAGAGGCTAGATCATCTGAAAAAGATTTTAGTGAGTGATATGGTAGAGGTGAGACAAAGAGGATTTGGGAATGAGGAGAGGTTTCTAGATTAGAAACTATTTAAATAACGATGCTGTCAATGCAAACTAAGATTATTGAAAGCAGAACAGATTTTATTTTGGATGGAGTAGGTAAGATAAATTCCTATTAGATTTGAAGTGCATGCAGAACACCTTGTTGGATATATCCAGTAGGTAGCTGAAATATTGAGCATAGACAAGCTCAGACTAAGTGATATAGATTTGGGAATCAACACTCTATGCTACTTGAAATCATAGTAGATGAGAAGACCTACAGAGGCATGGCAGAGCAAGACTACAAGAGGAAACAAAGGCAGAATCCTACATGTAAGGAGAGGGCAGGTGAAACAAGGAACAGGCAAAGAACAGAGAGGCAGGAGAATCACAGATGCAAATAATGTGGGCAAAAACAATATGGTCACAAACAAGTTGGTTGAAAAGGAATAACTTAGAAGAGGAGTGCTAAAGGATGGTGAGATATTGAGGACAGAGGGAATACAGTAAGAGCTTAATACCTGTTGCTCCCAACTTTTCAACTTGTAAATCTATGAGCCTACCATGTTGTTTCTTCATCTTTGTGTTTCAAAACCAGTAAAAAACTTTCCTTCCATCTTCTTTCTGGCTTATACTTACTCCTGCTCATACTAACTCTTGCCTACTTGCTATTCCTAGCTGAGATGGAGTTTTTGCTCTTCCACTGCCCCCTAATAAATGTACCATCCTCTCTTGTACACTTCATTTAATATCTTGTAAGACTGATCTACTTTTCTATTTTCCCAACAAAAATATGAGCTTCCTGGAAGTAAAGATGTTACATTTATTTCTGAATGAGGACAACACTTGACACACGGTAGATGATTCTAGATCACACTTCACAGCCTCTTGGTTATAAATTAGAGAAGTTAGCTAGAAGAGACTTATCTCAAATATACGTGATGGTAGTAATTGTAGGTGAATTTCAAACAAAATTATGAAAAATTATAGCTTATTAGTCAAGTGTTCATACTGAGAGTGGGCTTGTAAGCAAAGAGATAAAAAATGACTAATAGCCTAATTTTGACTTCTATGCAGTGTGGTTTTTTGACCAGCAGCTTCTGGGTACTTCCCATAATCAGCATATATCTTACTGCCTTAATTTTCGTTTCCAAGTTTTTCTTGGCTTCTTTACTCCTGGCTTGCTGCCCTAAAATATTCCACTGCCTAGTGGAACACTGCTTAGAAAATAAATCAGTGACACTATTGTCTCCCACCATGAGGGTTGTGAACAGTTTACTTTTCGAAGAACCTAAAACTGAACTGGAGAGATCAATGGGTCCCACTTTCAAGGGAGTGGATGAAGTTTACCTGTGCTAGCTTGCTACTAGATTAAAAAAAAAAAAAAAAAAAATCTAGGCAGAGAATCTTCCAACCATTCACAATATGATTGGTATTTATTGCAGGGTAAGTATAATATATAATTTGTTTTTCTTGAAAGTGACCTATAAATACATTTCAAAGAGAATTTGGGGACAGAAACTTCAAGTCAGTTCCAATCATCTCAATAAATAGTTGTTATACTTTCTGTGGAAACACCTGTGGCATAGTGGTTAAGTGCTATAGTCCCTAACCAAAAGGTCAGTAGTTCAAATCCACCAGGTGCTCCTTGGAAACCCTATGGGTCAGTTCTACTCTGTCCTATAGGGTCACTGTGAGTCAGAATTGACTCGACAGCAATTTGCTTTTATACTTTCTATACTTCTATAACTTCTGTGTTAAGGCCTATGCTAACACCTGAAAGTCCAACTGATTATAAGACATACATAGTCCCTACCCTCATGTATCTCACAGTCTAATGGGGAAATCAGACTAAGTAAAGTAAGACAAACTCCATTAACTAACAGTCTCAGTAAAGTGTGGATTTTCTAAATGATCACCCATGAATTATCTTTCAACTGGAAAGCAATGTATTCACTACAGCAAGAACAATGGTGAAAGGATCTTCAAACTCACCTCTCTTTTCCATCTGCTTTTCCTCAACTTTCTAAAAAGGTAAGTATGAACCAACCATTCTCCTGCTTAAATATTTGCAGTGGCTTTCCATCCTCTACAAAGTAAGTCCAAGTTCTTTAATAAACGCTACAGAGTTTTTTAATAATGGTTTTCCAGTCTTATTTCTACTACCTAATCCCCAAAATCCTACACGCACCAAAGGGAAAAAAAAAAAAAACTGTTGCCTTCAAGTAGATTCCAACTCATAGTGACCCTATAGGACAGAGTAGAACTGCCCCATAGTTTCCAAGGAGAGGCTGGAGGATTCAAACTGCTGACATTTCGGTTAGCAGCCAAACTTTTTAGCACGGAGCCACCATGGCTCCCCTACACACACCAAACATACACAAATACTTTATGTTCCGTAATACAAAAACCAATTGCTTTCCAAATATTTCATGGTAATTTACAAATTCTGCCTTGCACAAAATTATTCCCATTGCCTAAATCTGTCCCTGCCATTTCTGCTCTCCCATCTCCTTTCTACCCTCTCCTAACTCCTGCTTCATCCTATATGCCCCAGGAAGTGTTGGGAGAGTTTGTTCTCCCACTCCATGCCCTTTGTGCTCCCGTTTTATCCCTCACATGATTCTGTCTCGGCACTTGCCATACTGGGTTTTTTTCATGTATTTCCGAAAAGCTTAAAAGCACAGACTTTTTTACTACATTATGTATGTATCCTTAGTGTCTAACTCAACACCTGGCCTATGGTAGGAGCTCAATATACATTTTTTGTGAATAATACACTTATCCACAAGGAATTTTTGCCGTTAATGATAACAAATATTTCACACAAAGCAGTGATGCTCAAAACAAAAGAGCAAGTAATAACAGAACATTTTTTTTTTAAGCTAATTTGACAGGGACTGGAATTCTATTTCTATAAAAACTGTCACGAGTATTAGAATTTTATCCATGGTCCAGCAGGTAAAATTCTGGTTCCTGAGGAGTATTACCAAGTGTTTGTAAGTAGCAGGTACTTTTTCACTAAATAGCTAGAAATACCCTGGGCTTATGGGGCTGTATATAATACCACAGACTAACATTTGGATGGCCCTTTAAAATAAAGTCATTTATAAACATAAGCATGCACAACACTAAGCTGAGAATTGGAAGACAAAGCCACATTTACAAGAAACCTAAAACCTTATAGATTTTTCAAGTGTTAATTAAAAATATATGTATTTCACAATAGTGTAACTATGGCCTACACTCAGACTACAATCTGTAATAATCCCTGATTTTCATGACTGATTTTGTGTGGCATATCTGGTATACAATGAAGTCTTAAATGCTTGATTGTTGCTGTTGTTAGCTGCCGTCAAGCGACTCCAACTCATAGTCACCCTACAGGACAGAGTAGAACTGCTCCACAGGGCAGCCAGCGGTAGATTATCCAACAGGCAAGGTAAACACAAGCTTAATTGTGCTTACTTTGCTTACTGGGTCATCCACCTCTGTAAGGAATTGCAAATTTGAAAAGAGGTTTTGATTCTGTAGGAAGGCGCTCTGGGGTTGAAAGAGAGACAGTAGCCAGCCATACCTAGAAGCAGAATCTTTGATGTGGTGAAAAAAATGTGAAATTATTCACTACAGATCATCTGGTAAGCAAGATAACCAAACCAAAACCAAACCCAGAGCCGTCGAGTCGATTCCAACTCATAGCGGCCCTATGGACAGAGTTGAACTGCCCCATAGAGTTTCCAAGGAGCACCTGGCAGGTTCGAACTCCCAACCCTTTGGTTAGCAGCTGTAGTGCTTAACCACTACGCCACCAGGGTTTCCAAGCAAGGTAAAAAAAAAAAAAAAAAAAAGCACTGTGAATATTATTGAATAATCTTTCCCTTACATAGGATTTCCAAGGCTGTAAATCTTTATGGAAGCAGACAGCCACATCTTTCTCCCATGGAGTGGCTGGCTAGTGGGTTGGAATTGCCTACCTTTCAGTTGGCAACTGAGCATTTTGACCACTGTGCCACTAGAGCTCCTTGAGTAAGTTGTTCTTGTTAAGTGCCTTTGAGTTGGCTCCGAATCATAGTGACCCTATGTACAACAGAACGAAATACCGTCTGGTCCTGTGTCACCCTCACAACCTCTGTTATGGCTTGCACCCATTGTTGTAGCTGTGTCAATCCATCTCCTTGAGAGTCTTCCTGTTTTTTGGTGACTCTCTAATTTATCACGCATAATGTCCTTCTCCAGGGACTGGTCCCTCCTGATAACATGTCCAATATAAGTGAGGCAGTCTCAACACCCTCACTTCCAAGGAGTATTCTGGCTGTAATTATCCCAAGACAGATTTCTTAGTTCTTTTGGCAGCCCATGGCATATTCAATATTCTTCCCGGACATAATAATTTGAATGCATAAATAATTCTTCTGTCTTCCTTATGCATTGTCCAGGTTTCAAATATATATGAGGTGATTGAAAACACCATGACTTGGGTCAGGCTCACCTTAGTTCTCAAGATAACATCATTGCTTTTTAACACTTTAAAGAGATCTTTTACTGGAGAGTTGCTCAATGCAATGCATTGTTTGAGTTCTTGCCTGCTGCTTCCATGGGCGTTGATTATCGATTCAAGTAAAATGAAATCCTTGACAACTTCAATCTTTTCTCCATTAACCTTGATGTTGCTTATGGGTCCAGTTGTGAGAATTTTTGTTTTCTTTATGTTAAGATGCAATTTGTACTGAAAGCTGTAGCTTTTGATCTTCACCAGTAAGTGCTTCAAGTCGTCTTCACTTTCAGCAAGTGAAGTTGTGTCATCTGCATATTGCAGGTTGTTAAGGAATCTTCCTTCAATATTGTTGCCCCATTCTTCATATAGTCAGATTCTCAAATTATTTACTCAGCATGCAGATTGAATAAGTATGATGAAAGGATACAAACCTGACACACACCTTTCTTGATATTAAACCAGGCAGTATCCCCTTGTTGTGTTCGAATGACTGCCTCTTAGTCTATGTATGGGTTTGATATGAGCACAATGCTTGGTTAATAAGGAATTTTAAATACAGATTGTGTGATTCTTCTTCGCAACACTTTCTGCTTAATGCCCTTGTTCTGCAGGGAATTTCATTAGCCTGTGCCCTGATCCTGTCCTCTAAGTCTTCATTGCTATAGACAAGCATGGTTTTAATTGAGAGAAAACCAAGCTGTGATTGTGACTCAGGTGTGAAGGCTGTTTCTCTCAACAAATTAAATCCAGTGGAATGACTGAGTGTTCTTTCCCATACCCTTCTGATAGATTTAATACTGTATATTAATTGTTCTAGTATCCTTTGCTCTGTGATTGTTTTCCCCAGGGACCTATGATGGGTGACTGATGTTCAGATAAATTTAACAGTTTCACACAGAGAAAGATTAACATGTGCTAGTAAGTGCATTACGTTATAAGATTTTAGATTAGCCTAAATATTAACACAGTATATATACATGCATTTGCAGATTTAAAAAAATGGTCTGGTAAATAAAATAGAGGCAGAAGATCAGGAAAAAAAAATAAAATAAAACAGGTTTCTATACAAGCAGGTACACTTTGTAATGCCTTCTGTTTGTGGTGTACCAGTTTGCCCAACGGGAAAGAGCAATTTCTTGATTGTGCTTGTAGCCATGTGTCCCCCCAAAATATCTGTCAAATTAGCTAGATCATGATTCTCTTGTATGAGTGTATGATTATCTACCTTATTATCTTCTGATGTGATTTCCCTATGTGTTGTAAATCCTATTACTATGATTTAATAAGATGTATTAGTGGCAGTTATTTTGATGAGGTCTACAAGATTAAGTAGCGTCTTAAGCCAATCTCTTTTGAAATATAAAAGAGAGAAGCGAGTGAAGAGACATGGGGACCTCATGTTACCAAGAAAGCAGCGCCAGGAATAGAGTGGGTCCTTTGGACCTGAAGTTCCTGTGCTGAGATGTTCCCAGACTAAGGGAAGACCGATGCATCACAAGGACCTTCCTTTAGAGCTGACAGAGAGAGAAAGCCTTCCCCTGGAGCTGCCGCCCTGCATTTGAACTTGTAGCCAGCCTACTGGGCTGTGAGAGAATAAACTTCCCTTTGTTGAAGCCATCAACTTGTGGTATTTCTGTTATAGCAGCACTAGATGACTAACACACCATGCTAAAATGGTTCAGAAGAAAATGGAGATCTTGAAGAATCTCCTCCCAATATCACATCATCCATGCTGGGCTGGAAGCTTCTACTGGGTAGGGTTGGGAGCATGCCTGTACTCTTCAGTGCAGAACACAGTGCCTTGCATTGACCAGAAATGTCATATATGTTTCTTGAAAGTGAACTTCACTGTAATGTTTAAGTTTAGTTACTACAAGTACAGAGTTACAGTTTTTTAAACCAACTGTCATTTTCCTTTCTCCTGGATTTCTTTAAAAGCCATTTCTTACTGAGCATTTATTTCTGTAAGTAGCCTTAAATCCTTTCAGAAATAGGCAGAACATAAAGTCAGGAAGAAATGAAGAAAGAGTTAATGCAACGTTTGCACAGAAGGCGGAAAAGAGAATTGGTGAATTCATTTTTATAATTACGCTTCTAGTTTACCTTTTATGATCAAAGTGTCATTCAACCGAAAGTTTCTACTTTGGGCTGCTAATAGTTTCTGTAAAATGTCTTTGCTAAACTGGACTCCTTAGGGTGAAGCAAGTTCGCTTGTAAAATCTAGCCACATCTTTATTAACTAAGGACCATAATGAAGGCTGAATTTCTTGCTGAAAAAAAAAATTGTCTTGGGTATGAATGCTAATCTAAAACCTACTCCATGAATTTTCTCAATTTTTCTGCTCCCTTTAAACATTAGCCAGCCAAAGCCGTTACACATACATTAATTACACCAATTAGTCCCAACTGTACATATTCACACATTCAAGACTTGATTATCCTAGCCGAAAGAATCGAAGAGGCATGGTACAAATAATACAAACGAGCGAGAAAAATCCAAGTTCCATGTTCATTGCACTAATGCATGCATTATATATTTTTGGCACAGCTTAGTTACCTCATGATGCTTTGTTTAATTTAATAATGCACTTACCTTATATTTACTTATTCCACCCAGGTAGGTAGGGACAGTGGGCCAGATTTATAATAGGCATTGGGGAAAGTCAGCCTACAATTTGAGAATTTGGTCATATCATCCATTTTTACTTAGTTTTCAATTTCTTTTTTTTTTAACCTATCTGGACATCTCCCATATTGTTGCTTGAATATTTGACAAATATAGCAAGCCTCCTCAAAGGTACCACAGTAAACATTCATTTATTCATCATTTCTGATGTACAGATGCTGAAAAGCAGGTACTCCATGTTGTTGTTGTTCTCGGATGCCATGGAGTCAGCTCCAACTCATAGTGACCCTATTTGCAATAGAACAAAACACTGCCCCGTCCTGCACCATTCTCACAAGCTTTGTTATGCTTGAGCCTATTGTTGCTGCCACTGAGTCAATCCATTTCGTTGAGGATCTTCCTCTTTTTCACTGACCCTCTACTTTACCAAGCGTGATGTCTTTCTCCAGGGAGTGGTATCTCCTGATAACATGTCCAAAATAAGCAAGATGAAATTTCTCCATCCTTGCTAGTAAGGATTATTCTGGCTCTACTTCTTCCAAGACAGATTTGATCATTCTTCTGGTTGTCCATAATATAATCAGTATTCTTTGCCAACACCGTAATTCAAAAGCATCAATTCTTCGTCTGTTTTCCTTATCCATTGACTAGCTTTCCAGTGCATAAGAAGCCATTGAAAATATCATGGCTTGGTTAAGCACGCCTTAGCCCTTGAAGTGCCATCCTTGCTTTTGAACACTTGAGAGAAGTCTTTTGCAGCAGGTTTGCCCAATGCAATATGCCCTTTGATTTCTTTTCTTTTTTTTTTTTTATAATTTTTATTGTGCTTTAAGTGAAAGTTTACAAATCAAGTCAGTTTGTCACATATAAGCTTATATACACCTTACTACATATTCCCATTTACTCTCCTCCTAATGAGTCTTTTTTTTTTTTTTTTAATGAGTCAGCCCACTCCCTTCTTCCAGTCTCTCCTTTCGTGACCGTTTTGCCAGTTTCTAACCCTCTCTACCCTCCCATCTCCCCTCCAGACAGGAGATGCCAATACAGTCTCAAGTGTCCACCTGACACAAGTAGCTCACTCTTCATCAGCATCTCTCTCCAGCCCATTGTCCAGTACCTCCCATGTCTGATGAGTAGTCTTCAGGAATGGTTCCTGTCCTGGGCCAACAGAAGGTTTGTGGACCATAACTGCCGGGACTCTTCTAGTCTCAGTCAGACCATTAAGCCTGGTCTTTTTATGAGAATTTGGGGTGTGCATTCCACTGTTCTCTTGCTCCCTCAAGAGTTCTCTGTTCTGTTCCCTGTCAGGGCAGTCATCGGTTGTGGCCGGGCACCATCTAGTTCTTCTGGTCTCAGGATGATGTAAGTCTTCAGTTCATGTGGCCCTTTCTGTCTCGGGCTCATAGTTATCATGTGACCTTGGTGTTCTTCATTCTCCTTTGATCCAGATGGGTTGAGACCAATTGATGCAGCTTAGATGGCCACTTTTTAGCATTTAAGACCCCAGTCACCATACTTCAAAGTGGGATGCAGAATGTTTTCATAATAGAGTTTATTATGCCAATTGACTTAGAAGTCCCCTTAAGCCATGGTCCCCAAACCCCTGCCCTTGCTCCGCTGACCTTCGAAGCATTCAGTTTATCCCGGAAACTTCTTTGCTTTTGGTCCAGTCCAGTTGAACTGACCTTCCTTGTATTGAATATTGTCCTTCCCTTCACCTAAAGTAGATCTTATCTACTAACAAATCAGTAAATAAACCTCTCTTACCCTCCCTCTCTCCCCCCTCTCATAACCACAAAAGAATGAGTTCTTCTCATTTTAAACTATTTCTCAAGAACTTATAATAGTGGTCTTATACAGTATTTGTCCTTTTGCATCTGACTAATTTCACTCAGCATAATGCCTTCCAGGTTTCTCCATGTTATGAAATGTTTCACAGATTTGTCACTGTTCTTTATTGATGCGTCGTATTCCATTGTGTGAATGTACCATAATTTATTTAACCATTCATCTATCGATGGACACCTTGGTTGCTTCCAGCTTTTTGCTATTGTAAACAGTGCTGCAATAAACATGGGTGTGCATATATCTGTTCATGTAAAGCCTCTTATTTCTCTAGGGTATATTCCAAGGAGTGGGATTTCTGGGTTGTATGGTAGTTCTATTTTTAACTTTTTAAGAAAACAGCAGATAGATTTCCAAAGTGGCTGCACCATTTTACATTCCCACCAGCAGGGTATAAGAGTTCCAATCTCTCTGCAGCCTCTCCAACATTTATTATTTTGTGTTTTTTGGATTAATGCCAGTCTTGTTGGAGTGAGATGGAATCTCATCGTAGTTTTAATTTGCATTTCTCTAATGGTTAATGATCGAGAGCATTTTCTCATGTGTCTGTTAGCCGCCTGAATACCTTCTTTAGCTAAGTGCGTGTTCATATCCTTTGCCCACTTTTTGATTGGGTTGTTTGTCTTTTTGTGGTTGAGTTTTAACAGAATCCTATAGATTTTAGAGATTAGGTACTGGTCAGAGATGTCATAGCTGAAAATTTTTTCCCAATCTGTAAGTGGTCTTTTTACTCTATTGGCAAAGTCTTTAGGTGAGCATAGGTGTTTGATTTTTAGGAGCTCCCAGTTATCTGGTTTCTCTTCGTCATTTTTGGTAATGTTTTGTATTCTTTTTATGCCTTGTATTAGGACTCCTAACGTTGTCCCTATTTTTTCTTCCACGATCTTTATTGTTTTAGTCTTTATGTTTAGGTCTTTGATCCACTTGGAGTTAGTTTTTGTGCATGGTGTGAGGTATGGGTCCTGTTTCATTTTTTTGAAATGGATATCCAGTTATGCCAGCACCATTTGTTAAAAAGACTATCTTTTTTCCCCAATTAACTGACACTGGGCCTTTGTCAAATATCAGATGCTCATATGTGGATGGATTTATATCTGAATTCTCAATTCTGTTCCATTGGTCTATGTGCCTGTTATTGTACCAATACCAGGCTGTTTTGACTGCTGTGGCTGTATAATATGTTCTAAAATCAGGTAGAGTGAAGCCTCGACTTTCTTCTTCTTTTTCAATAATGCTTTATTTCTCCGGGGCTTCTTTCCCTTCCATATGAAGTTGGTGATTTGTTTCTCCATCACTTTAAAAAATGTCATTGGAATTTGGATCGGAAGTGCATTGTATGTATAGATGGCTTTTGGTAGAATAGACATTTGTACTATGTTAAGTCTTCCTATCCATGAGCAAGGTATGTTTTTCCACTTAAGTAGGTCCTTTTTAGTTTCTTGTAGTGGTACTTTGTAGTTTTCTTTGTATAGGTCATTTACATCTTTGGTAAGATTTATTCCTAAGTATTTTATCTTCTTGGGGGCTACTGTGAATGGTATTGATTTGGTGATTTCCTCTTCGATGTTCTTTTTGTTGATATAGGGGAATCCAAGTGATTTTTGTATGTTTATCTTGTAACCTGAGACTCTGCCAAACTCTTCTATTAGTTTCAGTAGTTTTCTGGAGGATTCCTTAGGGTTTTCTGTGTATAAGATCATGTCATCTGCAAATAGAGATAATTTTACTTCTTCCTTGCCAATCCAGGTGCCCTTTATTTCTTTGTCAAGCCTAATTGCTCTGGCTAGGACCTCTAGCACAATGTTGAATAAGAGCGGTGATAAAGGGCATCCTTGTCTGATTCCTGTTCTCAAGGGAAATGCTTTCACGCTTTCTCCATTTAGAATGATGTTGGCTGTTGGCTTTGTATAGATGCCCTATTTTATGTTGAGGAATTTTCCTTCAATTCCTATTTTGCTGAGAGTTTTTATCATGAATGCATGTTGGACTTTGTCAAATGCCTTTTCTGCATCAATTGATAAGATCATGTGGTTTTTGTCTTTTGTTTTATTTATATGGTGGATTACATTAATGGTTTTTCTAGTATTGAACCAACCTTGCATACCTGGTATAAATCCCACTTGGTCGTGGTGGATTATTTTTTTGATATGTGGTTGAATTCTATTGGCTAGAATTTTGTTGAGGATTTTTGCATCTATGTTCATGAGGGATATAGGTCTGTAATTTTCTTTTCTTGTGGTGTCTTTACCTGGTTTTGGTATTAGGGATAAGGTGGCTTCATAGAATCAGTTAGGTAGTATTCCATTATTTTCTATGCTTTGAAATACCTTTAGTAGTAGTGGTGTTAACTCTTCTCTGAAAGTTTGGTAGAACTCTGCAGTGAAGCCATCCAGGCCAGGGCTTTTTTTTTGTTGGGAGTTTTTTGATTACCTTATCAATCTCTTTTTTGTTATGGGTCTATTTAGTTGTTCTACTTCTGTTTGTGTTAGTTTAGGTAGGTAGTGTTTTTCTAGGAATTCATCCATTTCTTCTAGGTTTACAAATTTGTTAGAGTACAATTTTTCGTAATCATCTGATATGATTCTTTTAATTTCATTTGGGTCTGTTGTGATATGGCCCATCTCGTTTCTTATTCGGGTTATTTGTTTCCTTTCCTGTATTTCTTTAGTCAGTCTGGCCAATGGTTTATCAATTTTGTTAATTTTTTCAAAGAACCAGCTTTTGGCTTTGTTAATTCTTTCAGCTGTTTTTCTGTTCTCTGTTTCATTTAGTTCAGCTCTAATTTTTATTATTTGTTTTCTTCTGGTGCCTGATGGATTCTTTTGTTGCTCGCTTTCTATTTGTTAAAGTTGTAGGAACAGTTCTCTGATTTTGGCTCTTTCTTCTTTTTGTATGTGTGCATTTATCGATATAAATTGACCTCTGAGCATTGCTTTTGCTGTGTCCCAGAGGTTTTCATAGGAAGTGTTTTCATGAATTTCTTTATTCCCTCCTTAATGTCTTCTATAACCCAATCTTTTTTCAGCAAGGTATTGTTCAGTTTCCAAGTATTTGATTTCTTTTCCCTGATTTTTCTGTTATTGATTTCCACTTTTTTGGCCTTGTGGTCTGAGAAGATGCTTTGTAATATTTCAATGTTTTGGATTCTTCAAAGATTTGTTTTATGACCTAATATGTGATCTATTCTAGAGAATGTTCCATGTGCACTAGAAAAAAAAGTGTATTTTGCAGCTGTTGGGTGGAGTATTCTGTATAGGTTTATGAGGTCAAGTTGGTTGATTTTAAGATTAGGTCTTCTGTGTCTCTATTGAGCTTCTTACTGGAAGTCCTATCCTTCTCCAAAAGTGGTGTGTTGAAGTCTCCTACTATAATTGTTGAAGTGTCTATCTCACTTTTCAGTTCTGTTAAAGTTTGTTTTGTGTATCTTGCAGCCCTGTCATTGGGTGCATAAATATTTAATATGGTTATATCTTCCTGGTCAATTGTCCCTTTAATCACTATGTAGTGTCCTTCTTTATCCTTTGTGGTGGATTTAACTTTGAAGTCTATTTTGTCGGAAATTAATATTGATACTCCTGCTCTTTTTTGATTGTTGTTTGCTTGATATTTTTTTTTTCCACCCTTTGAGTTTTAATTTGTTCGTGTCTGTAAGTCTAAGGTGTGTCTCTTGTAGGCAGCATATAGACAGATCATGTTTCTTTATCCAGTCTGAGACTCTCTGTCTCTTTATTGGTGCATTTAGTCCATTTATATTCAGTGTAAGTATAGATAAGAATGTGTTTAGTGCTGTCATTTTGATGCCTTTTTGTGTGTGTTGTTGACAATTTCATTTTTCCACTTACTTTTTTGTGCTGAGATGTTTTTCTTTGCAAATTGTGTGTTCCTCATTTTCATAGTAGTCGAATTTATATTTGCTGAGTCTTTATGTTTTTCTTGGTTTTTATTTTGAGTTATGGAATTGTTAGACCTCTTTGTGGTTACCTTAATATTTGCCCCTATTTTTCTAACTAAAATATAACTTGTAACATCCTATATCGCCTTGTTTTCCTCTCCATATGGCTGTTCTATGCCTCCTGTATTTAGTCCCTCTTTTTGATTATTGTGATCTTTTACATAATGACTTCAATGATTCCCTGTTTTGAGCATTTTTTCCTTTTTAAAATTAATCTTAATTTGCTTTGTGATTTCCTTATTTGAGTTGATATCAGGATGTTCTGTTCTGTGTCTTTGTGCTGTGTGGTTATCTGAAGTTTTTGATTTTCTGACCAATTTCCTTTAGTATTTCTTGTAGCTTTGGTTTGATTTTTGCAAATTCTCTAAGCTTGTGTTTATCTGTAAATGTTTTAATTTCACATTCATATTTGAGAGAGAGTTTTGCTGGATAAATGATCCTTGGCTGGCAGTTTTTCTCCTTCAGTGCTCCATATATGTCATCCCATTACCTTCGTGACTGCATGGTTTCTGCTGAGTAGTCTGGACTTATTTTTATTGATTCTCCTTTGTAGAAGACTTTTCTTTTATCCCTGGCTGCTTTTAAATTTTTCTCTTTATTTTTGGTTTTGGCAAGTTTGATGATAATATGTCTTGGTGATTTTCTTTTTGGATCAATCTTATATGGGGTTCAATGAGCATCATGGATAGATATCCTTTTATCTTTCATGATGTCAGGGAAGTTTTCTGCCAACAGATCTTCAACTATTCTCTGTGTATTTTCTGTTATCCCTCTTTGTTCTGGAACTCCAATCATACGCAAGTTATTCTTCTTGATAGAGTCCCACATGATTCTTAGGGTTTCTTCATTTTTTTTTTTAATTCTTTTATCTGATTTTTCTTCAGCTATTAAAAAAAATTTTTTTTATTATATTGGTGTCAATTGCTTTATCCTCCAACTCCCCCACTCTGCATTCCATTTCCTCGATTCTGCTCCTCTGACTTCCTATTGAGTTGTATAATTTTGTAATTATACTGTTACTCTTTTGGATTTCTGAATGCTGTCTCTCTATGGATTCTTGTAGCTTATTAATTTTTCCACTATGATCTTGAATAATCTTTTTGATTTCTTCAACTGCTTTATCAGTGTGTTCCTTGGCTTTTTCTGCAGATTGCCTTATTTCATTTTTGATGTCATCCCTGATGTCTTGAAGCATTCTGTAAATTAGTTTTTTATATTCTGCATCTGGCAATTCCAGGATTATATCTTCATTTGGGAAAGATTTTGATTCATTAATTTGGGGAGTTGTAGAAGCAATCATGGTCTGTTTCTCTATGTGGTTTGATATCGGCTGTTGTCTCCAAACCATCTGTAAGATATTGTAATGATTTATTTTATATTTGCTCACTGAGTCTTATTTTATTTTGTTTTCTTTCAATATATGTAGATGGGTTACTAGATTGCGCTGTCTTGATTGTTGTATGCTTTGAATCACTTATGTCCTCTTACCAGCTGGTTTGGGCCATTACCAGAAATATAAGCCTAAGAGTCCATTCACCATTCTCGAGTAGAATCTGATTTTGGGTCACCAAGTGTGTGGGGTAGACTGTCACCTATTCGCTTAGAGGAGTAGTGGTGAAAGTTGTGTGCACCAGATTCTAGTAGCAGCAGGGGGTCACATTCCAGGGGGGCAGGATGCTGACAGACTTCCCCCAAGTGCCAGTGAGGTGAATGTGTCTCTATTCCTAAAGCATTTTGGTGGGTAGGCTCTGTAGCTGTATCTTAGTCACCCAATGCATGTACCTCTGCAAATTGGTAGATGTTACTATCCTCAGACCCCTATGGCAGGAGGTTAGGTGGTTTGGGTGGAGCTTCAGCCCCCAGTTCCCCATTGAGGGTCAGTGAAGGCTGTGTTGAATACACAGAGATATCAGACCTGGGAAACTTTTCTTTCCAGTTATCTGCTAAAATAATTTCAGTCAGATCACTATCAGAATTGCCTTTGCATTATAATAGCCACCTTGTTCCCTGTAGGGATGAAAGCCCAAGACTGTGGATCACAAATGCTTGGATGGAGCTGGTTCTGTATTTTTAGTCCAATTTCGGGAAGTCAGGGAAAGATTCTTGGTCCCTGGGTTTTTAGTAGCTGCTTCTCTCAGGCCAGGAGAATGGGTTAGGAAAAGACAAAACAAACAAAGGAAAAAAAAAAACCACAGAGCACTTCACTCTCTGGCCCAGGAAATTCCAATGTTAATGAAGCCACCTGGGAAGGGGAGGGGAGGAATCAGATAGATAGGAGACAGCACACCCAGAAATATAGAGGAAGTTACTTATCTTGCTTGGGATGACTGTTTTATCTGAGATTCCTGAGCGGCGCGTCGCCTGTGTGCGCTGGCTGGGTAGAGATTGCCCCCGAGTGTCAGGCCTGCGTCCTGTGCTTGTGCTGTCCCAGAAGCCATGGTTAGTTCCTCCGCTCCCAGTCCAAAGCCCAGTGCCAAGGTTCCCCGGCTGGGATGCCACACTCCCGGCTACAAAATCAGCTGCTGCTTCCCAGTGACTTCTCTTCTTGTCAGCCACGTCGCTGTGCTGCCTGTGTGCACTGGCTGGGCTTCCCCCGGTGTCACTGCAGGGGGCTAGGGCTGTGCCCCTTGTTTGCACTGTCTCAGGATGCTGAGCTTAGCTCGCCTGCGCCCAGTCCAAAGCCCAGCACCAATGTTTTCTGACTGGGATGCTGGCTCCAGGGTCCGAAAACAGTTGCTGCTTCCCTGTGGTTGTCTGTTCTCTCATTAGCCCCGTCAGTGTGCAGCCTGCTTGCACTGGCTGAGTCTCTACGGAGGTTATCCCAGGGGGCTAGAGGTTAGGGCTGTGTCCCATGCCTGCCCCGCCTGAGCAAGCTGCAATCAGCGCTGCCACTCGGCACCAGGGAACTGCAGGGGCTCAAAGCTGTGGGGTGGGTCGCTGGTTCCAGAAGCAGTCCCTGGTTCAGGGCGTAGCTTTTCGCTCACCTGTCACTTGGGTCAACTCTTCAGATCTGTGTTTGATGGTCAGCGTTCGTAGATTGTCATGCGTGTGATCGATTCACTTGTTTTTCCCAGTCTTTGTTGCAAGAGGGATCTGAAGTAGTGTCTGCCTAGTCAGCCACCTTGGCCCTGCCTCTCTGTCCTTTGATTTCTTGACTGCTGCTTCTGTGGGTGTTGATTGTGGATTCAAGTAAAATGAAATCCTAGACAACTTCAATCTTTTCTCCACTTACCGTGATGTTGCTTATTGGTCCACTTGTGAAAATTTTTGTTTTCTTCATGTTGTGGTGCAATCCATACTGAAGGCTGTAGTCTTTGATCATCACCAGGAAGTGTTTCAAGTCCTCTTCACTTTCAGCAAGCAAGGTTGTGTTATCTGCATAACACAGGGTGTTAATGAGTCTTCCTCCAATACTGAGGGAAGAAATTCTTCTTCATATAGTCCAGCTTCTCAGTTTATTTGCTCTACGTAAAGATTGAATAAGTGTGGTAAAAGCTGACATACGCCTTTCCTGATTTTAAACCAGGCAATATCTGTTCAAACTACTGCCTTTTGGTCTAAGCACAAGTTCTGCATGAGCACAATTAAGTGTTTCGGAATTCCTATTCTTTACAATAGTATTCACAATTTGTTATGATCCACACAGTTGAATGACTTTGCATAGCCAAAAAACACAGGTAAATATCTTTCTGGTATTCTCTGATTTCAGACAAGATCCATCTCACATCAGCAATAATATCCCTCATTCCACATCCTCCTCTGAATCCAGCTTGAGTTTCTGACAGTTCCCTCTCAATGTACTGCTGCAATTGCTTTTGAATGATCTTCAGCAAAATTTTACTTGCACGTGACATTAATAATATCATTTGATAATTTCCACGTTCTGCTGGATCACCTTTCTTTGGAATGGGCACAAACATGGATCTCTTCCAGTCCATCGGCTTGGTAGCTGTCTTCCAAATTTCTTGGCATAGAGGAGTGAGCACATCCAGTGCTGCATCCATTCGTTGAAACATCTCAACTGGTATTTCGTACATTTTTGGAGCCTTGTTTCTCTTCATTCCCTTCAGTGAAGCTTGGAGTTCTCGCTTCAGTACCATCAGTTCTTGATCATACACTTCCTCCTGAAGTATTTGAACTTGGTCTTGAAAGTCGAGTAGCTAAAGCAAATTATTTTTGGTTCAGTGGTTCTGTGTATTCCTTTCATCTTCTTTTGGTGCTTCCTGCATTGTTCAATATTTTCTTGGTAGGACCTTTCAATATTGTAACTTGAGGCTTGAATTTTTCCTTCAGTTCTTTCAGCTTGAGAAATGCTGAGCGTGTTCTTCCCTTTTGGTTTTCTACTTCCAGGTCTTTGCAGATGTCATTATAGTATTTTATTTTGTCTTCTCAAGCTGCCCTTTGAAATCTTCTATTCAGCTCTTTTACTTCACCATTTTATATGTTCCCTTTAGCTACTTAGTGATCAAGACCAAGTTTCAGAGTTTCTTTTGACATCCATTTTGATCCTTTCTTTCCTTCTTGTCTTTTTAAATGACCTTTTGCATTCTTCATATATGATGTCCTTTATGTCATTCAGCAACTCTTCTGGTTTTCAGTCATTAGTGTTCAACACATCAGATATATTCTTGAGATGGTCTCTGAATTCCTTTGGGGTATATTCAAGGTTGTATTTTGGCTCTCATGGACCCGCTCTAATTTTCTTCAGCTTCTACTTGAACTTGCGTAGGAGCTATTGATGGTCTGTTCCACATTTGGCCCCAGCCTTGTTCTGACTGATGATATTGAGCTTCTCCATCTTCTCTTTCCACAGATGGAGTCAATTTGACCTCTGTATACTCTGTCTGGCAAGGTCCATGTGTATGGTGGCTGTTTATGTTGTTGAAAAAAAGGTAATTGCCATGAATAAGTCATGGGTCTTGCAAAATTTTATCATTTATCATTTTATCATGCAATCTCCTGAGTCATTTCTATGACCACGGTCATGTTTTCCAACTACCAGTCCTTCTTCTTTGTTTCCAACTTTTGCATTCCAATTACCAGTAATTATCAATGCATCTTGATTGAATGTTTGATCAATTTCAGATTGAAAAAATTGGTAAAAATCTCCAATTTCCTCATCTTTGGCCTTCATGGTTGGTGTGTTAATTTGAATAATAATCATGCTAATTGGTCTTTCTTGTAGACATATGGATATTATCCTATAACTGACAGCACTGCACTTCAGGATAGTTCTTTAAATGTTCTTTTTTACAACAAATATGATGTCATTACTCTTCAATTTGTTATTCTTAGCATAGTACACCACATGATTGTCCAATTCAAAATGGGCAATACCAGTACATTTCAGCTCACTAATGCCTAGGATATCAATCTTTATGTAGTCCATTTCATTTTTGACAACTTCTGATCTTCCTAGATTGATACTTCCTACTTTCTGTGTTCTGATTATTAATTAGTCCCTAAGGGTAATTGCAACTTTTCAGTTTGGGAAGTTAAATTAGTTCTTTGAATTAACCTTCATAAAGTTTTGCCAGCTTTTATCACTCTTTACAAGGTAACAGTGTAATACAGCAGTTCTCAGACTTTAATGTATAAAACAAAATGATCTGGAGGGCTTGATAAAACACAGACTGCTGGATTTCTCCCCCAGAGTTTCTGTTCCTGTAAGTGTGGGGTAAGGTCCAATAATTTACCTTACTAAACAAGTTTCCAGGTGATGCTCATGCTACTGGTCTGGAGGCCCCTTTTTGAGATTCATTGATGTAATGGTTAAGATTGTGGCTTTATGGGTTTAAACCCAGCTCTAGCACTTCTAGCTGTATGGATTAGGGCAATGTATTAAACCTCTAGCCTCAATTTTCTTATCTGTTACCTGGGGATAATAACATCATCCTATTTCACAGAGATATTTTGATGATATATAACTTAATTATATATTTAAAATGCTTTTAACAATGTCTGGCATCCAATAAACCCTGAATAGGTTTTAATTATAATAGCAACAACAATCATTCTTATGATTGATATTATTTACAAAAACAGGTCATCCAGAGTAATCATAAACGAAGTTAGCATTAAAGAAAGAACAATAATGCCTTTCTCTGAAATAACTGCTGACCACTGAGTCCTGGGTGAAAAAGTTTTTTGAGAGGCTTAAAATTTCCAGAGTAATTTAGAGTGGAACAGTCTGGGGGCAAGCATGTAGACCTTGAATATATTACAATGGATCATCACAAAGCAAGAAAACAACTCCCGAAAGAGGTGATGGAAAGGATGCTAAGGTGAAAGGCTTTGGTTTTTCTCCAATATATCAATGCGAGGCTCACATTAAAAAAAAATTAGGGAGCCAGTAAATACTTGTTACTTGTCTAATACCATTCATTCATTCAAACCTTGAGCTAAGAATAAGTATACAACAGGGAACAAAAGAAGATATATTCTGACCTTGCAAAAAAGCAAATAGGGCAAATGCAGAGAGGAGAGTCTGAGTGTTTTTTAGAAGTTAGATGACACTTCTCTGAAAAAGTAATGCCTAAGCTGAGATCTGAAGGACAAAATGTGTAGGCTGGAGGAGAGTTGTAGTCCACAAGCATGGCAAGTGCAATAAAAAGAAAAGTTTCCATTTCTGGCAAAAAATAAATAAATAACTCAATGGCCATTGAGTGAATAAATTACTAATTAATGACTATGTATAGTATATAAATTAAATAATTCAGAGAATGCTTTCAGCTCATGTTACAGAAAACTCAACTTTTCAAGGCTTTAATAAATAGGGAAGACCCTTAACAAGATGGATTGACACACTAGTTGCCACAATGGGCTCAAGCATAACAATGATTGTGAGGATGGTGCGGGACCAGGCAGTGCGTCATTCTGTTGTACATAGATAGGGTTGCTATGAGTAGGAACCGGCTTAATGACACCTAACAACAACAATAAATAGGAATTAATTTACAGAAGTCTGGAGGTAGGTGGGTGGTGGTGATGGTTCAGTGGTTGATCAAGTCAATGTCCATTGCACTGCAATTATATAGGCCTCTCATCCTACTTGTCACCTCATGGTCACAATATGGCCATAGTATTCAAGACAGGAAATGGGTGCAGAGCTATGCCCATGGCATTTTATTTTCTCGTATCAGTAAAGGAAAGCATTCCTATTAGCTCCCACTTCCCCAAAACAAATTCTTGTTTAAATATCACTGGCCAAAATGGGGTCACCAAACAACCCAGGGGCAAAGCAGGCTGGAAAGCAGGAAACGAGATTGTCACAATTGCCGTAGACTAATTATGACCCCGCTACCCTGCAAGGGGCCTGGGCACAAAATCAGGGTTTTGTTTTAAAGTAAGAAGGAGCAAAAGATACTGACTATGCATTTGTATAGATTGGATTGTAAATCTTGGAGTTTGGTGAAGTTAACAATAAAGATTGATATATGCCTCTGGTTGTCTTTTAACTTGGGTTGGTATAATTTCCAAAATCCACAAGAAGTTTCATTCAGGCTTTTTTCCAGAGGGACGATTATTTTGACAATAGGAAATGAATTTCCTTTTGGTCTTTTAGGTGGTTAGAAGACAAAAAATCAACAGAAAATTGAACACTTATTGGTATTTTTATTTTGCAAGAGTACAAAATAATTACAAAGTCACTGCTCACTTGGTGAATATGATGACTGTGAAAAACTTGATTGTTTTATGAATTGTTTTGAAGTGAAAATCAACATTATCAAGCGGCAGGCATTATGATGCATTCTTTTGAATTAATGTTCTAACCCTCACAATGTCAACTTTCTGATTAAGAAATAGACTCAGAGAAGTCAAATAACTTGCCTGAAGACATATAGTTTCTTTTTAAGTCAGAGATTCAAACTTATGATTGAAGGATACTATCTAGGGTTTCTGGTTTGGTTGTTTGTTTTATTTTTCCATTTATGTTTTAATTCAAGTAATTCTTCCCAGATGTAACATTTTTATGTCCTTTGGAGAAAAAAATACTTAAAAAGCAATTCTTACTGATCAAATTATAAAAGTTGTTTATTTTTGAAAAACAATTTGAAATAGATCTAACTTTTTAAATATACTTTTATTTTAACCATGGCACCAACTTTTTAAAAAATACATGAACATCTTATATAAAAGTATCCTTTTTTGTGAAAGGTATTTAGCATATGTCTGAATTTTAAATGGTGTTCAATGTAATGATTCTGTACTATCTTTATTTTGTCTATTCATTTCCTCCAAAAAAAGTCAAGGTCAACTTTCCCTCTTCAATAGAAGGTGACATTTTCAGCATATACCTTCAACCTGAGGTCCTCTGCCTTTTGTATACAATGTCCTTGAGCAATTAGGTAATTGCTCAGCCCTGCTTCGCTTTTTACAACTCCTTTATCACACTATGTTCTCACACTATGTTCCAGTCAATGGCTTACTTGTCTTGCTCATTTTCAAATAGTATTTGTGGCAGTCTTGTGAAGTGCTAGGTGCTGTGCTGGGCCATATTTGCTGCCTTTCCCTGCGTTAGTTCCTGAAGGGAAGGGCTGCTTCTCATTTATCACTTTTTATCCTGCTCCCAGCACATGTGATGGGGGGCAGGAGAGTTCAAGAAAAAAGTTGTAGGAGTAAAGTTGTAGAAGTCAGAGGCAGAGTGACACTTAAAATACAAAGGCAGCTAGAAATATGATAGAAGGAGAATAAGATTATCTGATAGTAAGAACAAACACTAAGAAGATGCTTATTTCTAGTCTGTCTTTATGGCCTATGTTATTAAGTTTAGAATTAAAAACAAACAAAAAAACACTTAGCAAGTTCACTGGTGAACACTTAAATGCCATATATGGCAACACCAAAGGGAAAGTCACTAGACGCTGGATCTTTCAAAAGAGCAAATACGTGGACAAAATTCTATATCTATAGTCAGAAAATAGGTCGCTGTTTAACCAAAGATGGAAAATATTATTGCGAGAGGAGATGAAAAGAAAAGGAATATAATTTAAGAATTATATGAGAAGAGGGTGAGAAAATTTGATGGGAGAGAAGGCTTTTAACACCTAGGAGTCCCAACATGCACAGATTTGTATGGAAAAAGATATTCTCTGTAAATAAAATTGTTAAGAAATAATCCAAATCACCGTCAGTGGAAGAATGATTGAATAAATTCGGTACACCTATAAAATAAAAGAATACTTAGCCATAGGGGAAAAAATGATAGACATATGTATGTATACATGCGTCTCCCTCTTGTTAAACTGAGTATGCATTTAATTCGCATAGCTATCCTATAGGTGGAAACCCTGGAGACGTAGTGGTTAAGCATTATGGCTGCTAACCAAAAGGTAGGCAGTTTGAATTCACCAGGCACTCCTGGAAAACTCTATGGGGCAGCTCTGCTCTGTTCTATACGGTCGCTATGAGTCGGAATCCACTCAGTGGCAACAGGTTTGGTGTTTTTTTGGCTTTATCCTATAGGTAAATGTTATGAATTGAATTGTGTCCCCAAAAAATATGTGCTGTAAATCCTAACCTCTGTGCTTGTGCTTATAATTCCATTTGTGAATGGGTAGTCTTTGTTATGTTAATGAGATAGGATTAGTGTAGGATTTGTCTTAAATCAGTCTCTTTTGAGACAGAAAAGAGACTAAACAAGCAAGAGAATAGCAGAGATAAGGGACCACACATGCCAAGCCCATGAAGATTGCCCAGGAGCAGAAGCTCGAAAGACAAAGGACTTTCCTTCAGAGCCTACAGAGAAAACCTTCCCCTAGAGGTGGTGCACTGCATTTGGACTTCCAGCCTCCCAAGCTGTGAGATAATAAATTTTTGTTTGTTAACTCTACCCGCTTGTGCTATTTCTGTTTTAGTAGCATTTGATACTGGAATAGTGAGGCGCTGTTCTAACAGATATCTAAAATGTGGAAGCAGTTTTGGAATTGCGTAATGGATAGAGGCTGGGAGAGTTTTAAGGTGCCCTTGAGTCCTAGTGGAGCAGTGGTTTAAGCACTTAGTTGATAACCAAAAGGTCTGTGGTTTGAATTTCTCTGCCACTTTGTGGGAGAAAGATGTGGGAGTCTGCTTCCACAAAGATCACAGCCTTGGAAACCCTATGAAGCAGTTCTACTCTGTCCTACAGGGTCACTGTGAGTTTGAAATTGACATGACTGCAATGAGTTTCAGGTTTTTTAATAGTAAAATCCTGGATTGCCTTAGAGATACTGTTGGTAGAATTGTGGATGTCAAAGGTAATTGTGGTGAGGGCTCAGAAAGAAGTGAGGAGAGCTATAGAAAAATGACCATCGTCTTGGAGAATACATACAGTGCCAGCAACAGAATTGTGCACATGAAATGTGCTTCTGGTGAGCCTTTAAAAGGAAACAGTGAACATGGGATTGGACAATAGAGGACCGGTGGTGCTTTTTATGCAGTGGCAAGAAAATTGTCTGCATTGTGTTAAATGTTTGGTGGAAGGTAGAACTTGTAAGTGATGAACTTGGATATCTGGCTGATGAGATTTCTAAGCAAAATATTAAAGGGATTCCACTTGCTACTTATAGTAAAATGAGAGAGGAAAAGAGATGGACTTTAAAATGAACTGTGCTGGTCATGGTTCCTGGACCCTTTGGAAACATTCCCGAAGCCAACTCTACAGACAAGGATTGGACTGGATTATAAGATAGACAATGATACTGGTGAGGAATGAGCTTCTTGGCTGAAGTAGACACCTGAGACTATGTGGGTAACTCCTGTCTGGTGGCTAGATGAGAAGGAAGAGGGTGACAGGAGCTGGTTGAATGCACACAGGGAATACAGGGTGGAGAGGAGGAATGTGTTGGCTCATTAGGAGGAGAGCAGCTAGAGGAACATAGCAAGGTGTGTATAACTTTTTGTATGAAAGACTGACTTAATTTGTAAACTTTCACCTAAAGGACAATTAAAAAAAAAATCGACTGTGCAAAATGAAAACGAAAGTTAAAGATTTAAAAATACTGTTCTACAAACTAAGGACGTATGTTCTAGAATGTTCACCAAGGAGTGGCTATATGATCTTTTTTAAAGAGATTAAACCTGTGACTGGTGGATTTAACCAACTACCACAGCAGAAAACCCACCAACTTAGACTGAAGGGGATGGAGAAAGAACAAAAGGAAAGAAAGCTGTCTGCCTCTTGGAATTCTATAGGCAGGAAACAGGCCCAATGCACTACATCTGTTGTCCTCCAAGAATAGGAAAGAACCATCCCTAGAGCAGCTTGGAGACCAGCAGAACTGTTGGAAGGATCATTGCAAGCTGGGCTGTCTAGGTTTCAAATGGTGGAACCACAGCCTCCTAGGTTTCAAAGAGACAGATCTTCACCAGCTGTGTTCCAGAATATGGGCCAACCATTCATGAATGCCAGAGGATGGAGCCACTGCTCAGAGTTGAGGGGGAGGAGCTGCCATGCCCCAGAAGCAGAAGCTAGGGCTGAGGGGGTAAGGTTGCCACTCAGATGAACTAGGAGAATGGGGTTGCCCAAGCCAAGAGAGCAGAGTTGCCATCCCAGTGGGCCTGGAAGGAGAAGCTGAAGGCCAGGCCTGAGGACCCTCCATCCAGAATCCAAGAGCTTGGCCAACACCCAGAGTCTGGAGGGCAAGGCCCTTGCCTAGATGGCCCCAAAGAACAGAGGATTAGTTTGAAGCCTTGAGAAGAAATGTAAATTGTTCTACTGGGTTTTGAACCTGCTTTGTGCCCTTTTACGCCTTCTTTCCCTTCAATTTCTTGCATTTGTAATGAAAATGTCTACCTTGTGCCTGTCCCACCATTGTATTTGGAAGCAGATAATTTGTAGATTTCATAGGTTCACAGATGAAGACAAATTTTGCCCCAGGATAGAATATGCCTAAAGTCTCACTCATATTTGATTTAGATGACTCAGAAGATGAGATTTTAGACTTGCAGTTGATTAAAGACTGTTGGGATGATGTGATGGGATGAATGTGCTTTGCATGTGGTGAAAAAAAAAAAAACCTTTGCTGTTGAGTCGGCTCTGACTCATAGTGACCCTATAGGACCGGGTAGAACTGCCCCATAGAGCTTCCAAGAAGCACCTGGTGGATTTGAACTGCAGACTTTTTGGTTAGCAGCCATAGCGCTCAACCACTATGCCACCAGGGTTTCCAATACATGGCAAGGACATGTATTTTGGGGGCCAGGGGGTGGATTGTTAAGGATTGAATTGTGTCCCACCAAAATATGTGTTATAAATCCTAACCTCTGTTCTTGGGGTTATAATCCCACTTGGGAATGGCATTTGTTATGTTAATGAGACAGGATTAGTGTAGGATGTGTTTTAAGTCAATCTCTTTTGAGATAGAGAAGAGATTCAAAAAGCAAGAGAGCAAGCAGAAATGCTAGGAAATACATGCCAAGCCACATGAAGATTGCCCAGGAGCAGAAGCTCAGAAGAGACAAAGACCTTACTCCAGAGTTGACAGAGAGAGAGAAAGCCTTCCTCTGAATTCAGGTTTCTCATTTCCTAGATTGTGAGAAAGTAAATTTGTGTTAAAGCTACCCACTTGTGGTATTTCTGTTTCAGTAGCACTGCATAACTAAGGCGGTAAGGTACTATTATCACTCCTGCTACACAGATGAGAAAACTAAGGTCTTGGAATGTGAAGTAACTTGTTCAAGACCACACAACTCACAAGTGGAAGAACTGGTATTCAAAACCCAGGCCGTTAGGCACTTAATCACTGAGCTACACTCAGAGGAGATGGCCAAAACTCACCCTTAAATGAAATCAACAGGTTGCTGAACACTGTGAATGCTAATGGTCCAATTTTTGTAAATGTAATATGGAGCTACAAAGAAAGAGTGAGCAGAACAAAATCAAAAGTTAAGGAAGAAAATGAGGCAATCTAAAACTCTCTGGCACATCCCCAACTAATTACAGAAAGCAGTAAATTGTGTTTGGGAGATGCATCATTCTGAAATTCCACTAAAGCATTTTGGCTGTCTCTGAAATACCCCTTTAGCTGGTAGGAGAAGATCATTTCGCATCCCCTCTACTGATTTGCTTGACTGCATGTCAGCTCTATTAGGAAGTTGCTTCACACTAATCCAAGTTGACTTTTTATTAGTCATTTAGACTGTAAGCACCAGACACACAACAATTTTAGGATTTAAAAGCTCCGATCACTTAGATGTAGGCAGGCTTAGATCTTGCCTATGACCAAAATACAGCATTAGCATTTGATGTTTAAGTTAACCGAGTGTACTATTTTTTAGGTTCTTTACTTTTCATATTTGCTTTTAATTTGCCTAAGAGGAGAAAATTATGGAGAATGAAACAAACCAAGCCACCTCAAGCAAGTGTGAGGGAAACGAGAGTATTTTTTGCAGTATAGGATTTCTCTCCTGTGGTGTGATGGCATGAACTAAAAGATAAAAGTGCCAAGGTCAGCCAGCACCTCGAGGGGGTCCTATCCCAAGACTGCCAGCCTGGGATAATTATCCTCACACAAGAAAATTACTTACTTCATTCCTCAGGCATAAAAACAAAATAAATCAAACCAGATGTAAGGCTTTGGTTTGTCCTGTTGCCACCTTTCTTTTTCCAGTGTTTCATGGTTCTCTGCATGATTTATTTATCCATGTAAATTTTGAAAGTTGTTGTGTTGTTGTTGTTACATGCCATCAAGTCTGTCTTGACTCATAGCAACCCTGCATACAACAGAATGAAACACTGCTCAGTCCTGCGCCATCTTCACAATTCTTGTTATCTTTGGGTCCATTGCTGCAGCCGCTGTGTCAATCCATCTCATTGAGGGTCTTTCTCTTTTTTGCTGATCCTCTATTTTACCAAGCATGATGTCCTTCTCCAGGGACTGGTTCCTCCTGATAACATGTCTGTCTTAGTCATCTAGCACTGCTATAACAGAAATACCACAAGTGGATGGCTTTAACAAAGAGAAATTTATTTCCTCACAGTAAAATAGGCTAAAAGTCCAAACTCAGGATGTCAATTACAGCGGAAGATTTTCTCTCTTTGTCGGCCTTCTCATCAATCTTCCCCCAGACTAGGAGCTTCTCTGCACAGGAATCCCGGGTCCAAAGGACAGGTTCTGCTCCCATTGCTAATTTATGAGGTACCCCCTATCTGCTTTCTTCCCTTTCCTTTTTATCTATTGACAGAGAAAATGTGGTGCAGGCCACACTCCAGGGAAACTCCTTTTACACTGGATCAGGGATACAACCTGGTAAGGGTATTACAATCCCACCCTAATCCTCTTTAACATAAAATTACAGTCAAAAAATGGAGGACAACAAAAGAATACTGGGAATCTTGGCCTAACCAAGTTGACAAGTATTTTGGGGGGACACAATTCAATCCATGACAGTGTCCAAAGTAGATGAGAAGAAGTCTCAGCATTCATGTTTCTAAGGAGCATTCAGACTATACATTCTGACAGTCCGTGGTATAGTCAATGTTCTTCACCAGCACCATAATTCAAAGGCATCAATTCTTCTTCAGTTTTCATTATTCATTTTCCAGCTTTCTCATACGTATGAAAAAAAAAAAAGGAGATTGAAAATACCATGGCTTAAGTCAGGCACACATTAGTCTTCATGGTGATATCTTTGCTTTTTAACATTTTTAAGAGATTTGCCCAGTGAAATGCCTTGTTTGATTTCTTGACTGCTACTTTCGTGGGTATTGATTGTGGATCCAAGTAAAATGAAATCCTTGACAACTTCAGTATTTTCTCCATTTATCATGCATGTTGCTTATTGGTCCAGTTGTGAGGATTTTTGTTTTCTTTATGTTGAGGCATAATTCATATTGAAGGATGTAGTCTTTGATCTTCATCAGTAAGTGGTTCTAGTCCTCTTCTCTTTCAACAAGGAAGGTTGCATCATCTGGATACCACAAGTCGTTAATGAGTCTTCCTTCAATCCTGATGCTTTTTATTTAGTCCAGCTTCTCAGATTATTTGCTCAGCATACAGATTGAATATGTATGGTGAAAGGATACAGCCCTGATGCATACCTTTCTTGATTTTAAACCTTGTAGTATCCCCTTGTTCTTTTCAAAGAACTACCTCTTGGTCTATGTACAGTTTCTACATAAGCACAATTAAGTGTCCTGGAAGTCCCATTCTCCACAATGTTATCCATTCTTTGTTGTGATTCACACAGTCCAATTCCTTTGAGTAGTCAATGAAACACCAGTAAACATCCTTCTAGTATCCTTTGCTTTCAGCCAAGATCAATCTGAGATCAACAATGATATCTTTCATTTTATGTCCTGTTTTGAAATTCATTAATATTGGAGAAAGGCTGGGATTTGTTCTTTAGTGAGAGATGACTTTTGGGTAGAGGACTATTGGTTAATATATTCGGTCTTTCCTCCCTATCCTCCCAAAAGCGTCATATCTACTTTTCTTATTTTCTCACCTGAATTTCTTAGTTCTGGGAGTCTCTGGGATGTTATGGAATGTGAGTCTATAATCCCCAGTGAAATTTGAGACCCAATATATTAGAGAAATGCTGGCACATAGCATTATACTTAATTTTTTTTATGTGATTTTGTATCTTGAAAAACTTCAAAGAATGTAAAAACGAAGGTAGAAAACTATCATCTGTGGCTAGTGGGCTAAGAATCTGACTGGAAGCACAATTCTTTGGGGGCTTTTGCTGAAAACCCCTCTCTGCTCCTGATACGCTGTTTATTCAAAGGCAAATTGCTTAATCCTCCTCGTTGTTCCGGGCTCATCTTCCATATAGTGGGAACAAGTGGAAACCTACCTTGTTGAAACATGGAGTTGAGGAAAGAAAGTGGACAATACAAGTAAGCCCACAATGCGGTCATTGTATGGAGGAAAAACTGGACACCTGGGGTTTTGGCAAAGTCACAAGGCTATTTAGAGACAAGTGAGTACAAGGATCCAGGTGTCTAGACTCAATATTGGAGGAGCTTTCTGCTACCTATATTGACCAGGGAGCCAAACAGCCCACAGGAGATTAATAGTGACAAGTAATATACCTAGCCTTTTTAATTTAAATGTGGGACTATTTCCTTCATCATTCTGTGCTTTGAATTTCTTAACTAGAAAATAAAGGAGCTGCATTAGAAATAACAATAGTAATCATTTTTTTCCGTTATAATCATGTGCTAGATTCAAAGTTTTATCTTTTACACATATCTCATTCAATTATAATGAAAAATCTAGTAAAGGAGGAACTTTTACTGTCCCCATTTCATAGATAAATACCTAAATATGGGAATGTTAGATGACCTCTAAAGGCCCCTCTCAGATCTCAAGAACTATAAGCATCCTCGTTGGCAGGGCCAGGTAATTCTCCTTCCAATGGAGTATGTTATTAAACTTGATAATGACCCCATGAGGTAAATACTTTATAGCCCCTTTGTACAGAGAGACAACACAGATAGCACCTACTTTGTCTTAAGAACTGCTCTAAGCGTTGTGCATAATTTAGCACATGTAATCTTTTTAAATCTTCTTAACCATTCTATGAGGAAGAGTTCACTATATTACCCTCACTCTGAGACCCAGAGCAGTTATGTAACTTGCCCAAGGTCACACAGCCGAGGAGTGGTGGGATTTGAACCCAGGCAGTTTCGTTGCAAAGTTAGTATCCTTTACCACTATACTCTTCTGTCCCTTTATTAAAAAGTGACATGATTCGTGTGTTCCGTATAAAAATACTATTCAGACCCAACAACAATTTGAAAAAACAAAGTAACGACAACAAGAGACATGTAGTTGTTGAGTGGAAAGCCCAGTTGAAGAGTCCAATGATATGAATAAGAGACAATCAATGAATTACAAAGAAACATCCATCTTTTCTAATGGCAGAAACACATGGAGTTCAGGCCCTAAGACTGGGTTTCCTAAAATGAGTGTCTGTCCTATGAGGTGAATCTTCAAAAGACGGAAACAAAGCCCACCATATACAGTACTCTATAGAGATTGCACAGTAGGTGAGCACCTTAAAGGCTACAGCAAGTCCTGAGTAAAGACCTGCTTATCCTTGCGTAGTACACATTTCTTAAGCATTAATGACCAGAAAACTCTTATTATTTATGAACTTAATATGTTACACAAATATTACTCACACACACACATATTGGTAAACGCTGCACAAAAGTCTAGCCGTAGAAGACCCTACTTCGCCCATACCTTCAGCCTGTTTTCAGCTCAAGACCGTCTCCCAAGCCTCAGGCCCATAATTCCCACTCTCCTGGCAGTTCTCACCTTGGGGCTCAGTGTTGAGGGCTTTGCCATAAACTTATTTCCTCTTGGTGGAATAGCAAGAAAATTTAGAGCCAGGGAGCAAGACATAGAAGAAGCACTGACTACCAAAGGGCAAGGGAGCTATGGTAACCAATTGCTTTGGAGAATAAAAAAGGGCTGGATTAAGAATTACACCAGGACTTTTATAAAGCAGAACCATTCTCAGGTACGTCACTGTGTATAAACACTTCATGAGGATAAGCTTCTTATTGTTTCCCTGGTGACTCTCAGGTTTCCAGTAGCCCATTGGCGACCACAGGGAAGTTGAATACCAATGTACCTCATCACTTCAAAGTCCTTTTTCCCTTTTACTGCTATCACAACTCTCACAGCCCTTTAGCAAAAATGCCCCTTCCTCAGTGAATCTTTTTTTTGACATAAAGCTATCGTGTTTCCAGTGAGAATTGCTCCTTTTTATAGTCTTCCTCAGCTATATCTTTGTTTATATCTGTATTATATACTATATGCACACATATACACATAGGTCTCTAGGTAAAGCAAAAACTTTACACTAAACTATTAACCAAAAGGTTGGTGGTTCAAATTCACCCAACAGCACAGCAAAAAAATAAAGGCCTGGCAATCTACATCTGTAAGATTCAGCCATTGAAAACCCTGTGGAGCACAGTTCTACTCTGACACACATTGGGTAGTTTTGAGTTTGGTTGATTATGTAGATTATATAATCTGTATCTTGGCACAGTGGTTAAGTGCTACCACTGTTAACCAAAAGGTCAGCTGTTCGAACCCACCAGTCTCTCCTTGGAAACCCTATGAAGCAGTTCTACTCTGGTCTATAGGGTCACTAAGAGTCCAAATTGACTCAACAGCAACAGGTTTGGTTTTGGTTTATATCTGTATCTCCATATCATTGTTTCATTGCAGTAATTTGCACATCTTCCTTCCCAGTCAGTCTGAAAACAACTGGAAGACAGGGCTTCTGACTTATTAATCATTGTTTTGTCCTTAGAGCCCTCCACGTAATTCAATAAGTGTTTACTGAATAAACAGATAAATGATGAATAAAGAAAAAATTGAAGCACAGCTTCTAGATTAACCAGCAATTGTGATTTCCTGCAGTTGTGGTAGGGAGCCCTGGTGGCACAGTGGTTAAAGCACTCAGCTGCTAACCAAAAGGGCAGCAGCTTGAACCCACTGGCTGCTCCACAGGAGAAAGATGTGACAGTCTGCTTTTGTAAAGCTGTATAGCCTTGGAAACCTTATGGGGCAGTTCTGCTCTGTCCTGTAGGGTCGCTGTGGAGTTGTGGGCTTTTCCATTCAGGTATAGGGGTATGAACTTGGTGACAATTAATATTCAGTTGCAGATGACACCCTGTACCTTTACTCTTCAAACTTGTTCTTTATTCTATTCCACAGCACAAACCTTTTGCTTTGAACTCTGTGATCCCTTGGTGTCCAAGGAAACCCTGAGATCTCCTTTGAAGTTTTTAAAAGATAAAAGGTTTGAGTAAAAGAAAGGGAAAAGTTCCAAATGCTTTACTAAAAACAGCAAAGAGAATTTACAGGCAAACTGACCCACAACATATACACACGGTTGGGTGGTGTTGATCCTGCAGAGGAAAGGGACTCATGGTCTTTCTGAGAAAGAAAATAGCTTGCTCTTTACGATGAAGGGCAAACAAGGTGGGAAAGAACAAAAAAAGCGAAGGCCACGATGGTTAAGTGACAAAATTAATGACATTCATAAAATTGATGGAGGCCTGTGGGCTTGATGTGATTATAATATCTCACAGGAAGCCCAAGGACGTAAATATTTAACAAACAATCTCTTCTTGGACTCATATCCACGAAGGGGCCAGGAAGTAACAGTGAGGATATCGTGTTCTTTTTGAGGACTCAGTTATTAAACAATTAAAATAAGGAAAAAAAAAAGAAAGAAAGAAAACCTAAAAAGATTTTATTTTTCTCAGAAACCATACCAAGTTCATCAAGACTTGGGGTAGAAAGATCCTCCTTCACTTTTTTTCTTCTGTACACTGCAGGTTTTGGTCTGTTTCTGACAGCTAATTCCCTTTAAAAAAAAAAAAAAATTGATCCCCATACCTGTAGCCTTCCTTTCTTGGATCGAGTCTCTCTGGTAAATTGGCTTGCAAATTCAGTTTTCCATCTGAGCATCACACCTAGGTTCTCTTGGCGCAATCCTTTTTTTTTTTTTTTTCTTTTCTTCTTCTTTAAATCACATTTCAGTAAGGAGGGTATTTCCTCATGGTAAACCAGGGGAAGCTTCCTGCCCATCTAGTGTCTTATGCTGGACTCCTGGCCAATTCTGTCAGTCTCCCCCCATCCCCGCTCTAGTCCCTGCATGTAGGCCAAGACAAGAGTGCCATTGTTAGGATATATCACTGAGCTTCTTCCTGCCAGGAAGAAGAGAATGACATTGCTCACTTCAGAAACATAAATCAACTTCACAAAATGTACCATCAGTTTAATAAGAGTCTATATTTATTGAGCACTAATTATGTGCCAGGCAGTGCCTTGAGTGATTTACAAACATTATTTCATTAAACTATCACTGCAGCTTTATAAGTAGGTACTTTTATTATTCCCCAGCTTACGAACGATGTAACTAAGATTTAGAGAGGTTATGTAACACGCTCAAGGTCACAAAGCTAGGAAACAGATGAGCAAAGATTATAATCCATGTCTCTACATCTGTCTGGCTCTCAGAATTTGCCCTTTAGTCAATATTCTGTAATAGCTCACATATTAATGCATGAAAAAGACAAAAGAACTAAATAACTGATACTCAATTTTTAAAAACTGGGGAACGTACTTGCTAAAATTATGTGGTGATTGGATGTTTAAAAGAACTCTGGAAAGGTCAAGAGAAGAAACATTTTAGTATTACATTATTAGCAACATTGTGAGTTTTTTTTAAGGACCCCACTGTGAGGACATCTGCATGGGAGTATGGGATAGGACAATAGTCAAGATCATTGTTGCTGTTGTTGTTGTTAGTTGCCATTCAGTCAATTCTGACTCATGATGACCCCACGTGTGCACAGTAGAACTACTCCACAGGGTTTTTCAAGGCTGTGACCTTTCAGAAGCACATCAGCAAGCCTGTCTTCCAAGGTGCCTCTGGGTGGATTCGAACCACCAGCCTTTTTGCTAGAAGTCAAGAGATCAAGTTTGCACCAAATGGGGACTCCATGGAAATAACTAACATTCAAGTTAGTTACTAAGTAACAGCTCTTCTGCAAGGTAGCTAATGCCCTCAGTATTTTTCCCTGACATTCTTTGGACATGTTATCAGGAAGGACAAGTCCCTGGAGAAGTACATCACGCTTGGTAGAGGGTCAGCGAAGAAGAGGAAGACTCTCAAGGAGATGGACTAACACAGTGGCTGCAACAATGGGCGCAAGCCGTAACAATGATTGTGAGGATGGCGCAGGACCAGGTAGTATTTCCTTCTGTTGTACATAGGGTCACTATGAGTCAGAGCCGACTCAACGGAGCCTAACAACAACAATAACAAAAACTTGCTCAAGGAGCCCTGGTTGCACAGTGGTTAAAGTGCTCAGTTGCTAACTGAAAGTTTGGCAGTTCGAACCCAGCAGACATTCCATGGGAGAAAGATGTGGCAGTCTGCTTCTATAAAGATTTACAGGCTTGGAAACCCTATGGTTGGGGAAGATTATCCAATAGGCAAAGTAGTCGTGGTGTTTCCCTTGCTTACCAGATCATATGTAGAGAACAATTTCACATTTTTCACATCAAAGGTTCTGCTTCTAGGTATGGCTGGCATCTCTCTCTCTTCCAAGCCCACAGCACCTTCCTACAGAATCAAAGTCTCTTTTCAAATTTACATCTCTGACAGAGGCAGATGACCCAGTAAGCAAGGTAAGCATGGGTTTACTTGTGCACACGCAAGCCTGTGCTTACCTTGCCTATTGGACTATTGGACAATCCACTCCTGCCCTATCTGTTCCCTTAAAGACTACAGTGTAGGAAACCCTGTGGAGCAGTTCCACTGTGCAGTACAGGGTCACTGTGATTCAGAGTCACTAGACAGCAATCGTTTGTGTTTGTTTGTTTGTTTGTTTGTTTTTCTTTTTCTACTTTCTCAGCTTCCCAGATCCTATCCACCTAGTGTTTAATGAGATCTGGAAGAGCGGAATCCTCTCCCTCCAGTCCGGTTAGTCATCTATTCATTCTTCTGACTCTCTAGGCATCTAGAGTTTTGCAGTAACTCTTTGTTTATTACCTCTGTACTTCCTTTACCCTGAACGTGAGCCTTTCTTCCCTTGCATGTCTCCCTTACTCCCCCATTTAAATAGCAACTAACAAAAGCAACAAACTCCTATTAGGACTTGCTATCCAATATGCTTCTCCAAAATTCATTGACATTAAGGCCCACTTTTTAATAAAGTTAAATGGCAATTTTCTTGATCAAGAATCCTACTCTAAGATATTCAGTTATGATACTATGTTTTAAAGTACATTTCATTTATTCAGTAGAACAAAAAAATAGTATTAATTAGATATATATTCACATATACTGAGAGACATGATATCTTGGTGTTGAGTGTAGGCTCTGGAGGCCAGTTGAGTTTGTTGAGTGACGTTTACTTCATTGTACTGTGCCTCAGTTTTCTCATCTGTAAAATGAGAAGAATTACATTAACTACTTCATAAAGTTGTTGTGAATATAAAATGAATTAATGTATGAAAAACATTTAAAAGAGTAGCTAGTATGCAGTAAGTACTTCGCAACGTTGTAATTATTATGTCTTTACAACGACAACAGCCTGTCCTTGTAAGCTCGGGGAAGTGATTGATAGATTTTCTTAAGCTGATAAAGCAAACTTGTGTCCAGATTCATAAATAAATATGTGTTCAAGATTTATACGCAGTCCCTGCATATGCCTAGCTTTAAACAAGCCAAGCAACAATATGGAAGCACTTACTGCAAATAACCGCCTAAGAATAGAAGAGAAAAAAGAGAGTCACAGACCTACCTATTTTAAGATTTTGTTGTGGCAGGGGGAACATGGGATTTGAAGTCAGAAAAATTAGCTTCCACCTCTGAGATTCTCATTTATGAGTTGCTAGAACTTCTGAGTCTCCATTTTTTTAATTGCAAAAAAATAATACTGCTAACCATAGTGATTTCCCAAAATTGTCGTGAGATAAAGTAATGAAAGCATGTTGTAAACTGTAAATCACTATATGCTTGTAGAGTTTACTGTATTTTTTTTGTTTGTTCATTTTCAAAAAGCAATTTAAAGCATTACATTTGTTGAGCACAATTTTGTACCAAGCAATCTGATATATGCTAGATATTTCTAATCCATATAATATGATTCTCATAACAACACTGGCACAAAAATAGCATTACCTCTGTTTTACAGGTGAGAAGTTATGGCTTTGAAAGTTATGGAGGGCCCAAGGTTAACACAATTTTTCAGATTCCATTGTCCAGATTTTTCAATTATATAAAAGTAGCCTCTTTATTGTACCTCTTTACTGATCCAATCGCACTAGATACAGATAAATAAGACACAGTAACTTCCCTCAAAGAATGTATAATCTATTTGGAGATTAAAAACCAGTTGTGATTCTGACTCATGGCAACCCATCATATGTGTCAGAGTAGAACTGCGCTCCATAGAGTTTTCGGAAATAGATTGGTTTTTTCAGGAATAGATTGCCAGCTTTTCTTCCAGGGAGCCTCTGGGTTGACTCAAGCCGTCAACCTTTTTGTTAGCAGCCCAGTACTAACCATTTGCACAACCCAGGGACTCCCTGTAACGAATAAAAACAAAACAAAATCTGTTGCGCCATCAACCTTTAGATTAGCAAGTGAACACAAACCATCTGAGCCACTCAAAGACCCTATAACAAATAACCCCCCTGCCTCTGTAAATCAGGGCTTTAAACCAAAGAGACTTATTTCTCACTCACTTAACAACACAACATGGATGTTCCAGGGCATTGAGCAGCTTCTCTCTCTATAGAGATTTGTAGACCCAGGCTCTTTCTGCCCTGTGGCTCTGCTTCTCTTTGGGCCTTGGATTCCTCCTCTTTCAGCAAGAAGGAACGGAAATAAAAAGAATCCCCAACTGCTTCTTAAGAATAGTCATGGTCCAGAAGTGATGCTTCTCACTTACACTCATATTCTGTTGCTGATGGATAGTCATGTGATCATATCTGCTTCAAGAGGGGCTGGATAATAGACAGCCACCCCTGAGCAACAACTCTATACTATAGAAGGGACACCACAAATACTAGCCATAACTGCTACAGGATGGTCTAACGTAATAAGGGATGTTGTTTGTTGTCATCAAATTGTCCCCTGACTCGTGGTGACACTTTGCCAAACTTAACAAAATGCTGCCCCATCACCATGATTGATTGCAGATCAGACTGCAGTGATCCATACTGTTTTCATTAGCTGATTTACAGAAGTGAATCGTTAGGCCTTTCTTCTTAGTTTGTCTTAGTCTGGAAGCTACAATGAAATCTGTTCAGCATAATAGCAACACACAAGCCTCCACTGACAGGTGCTTGGTGACTGTGCATGAGGGGTATAGGCTGAGAATCAAACCAGGCCTCCAGCATGGAAGGTGAGAATTCTACCACTGAACCACTAATGGCCCCATAATAAGTGATAAATCAAAAAAGCCAAACAAGTTGCTATGATTCCGGCCCATTGCAATCTCATGTGTGCAGAGCGGAATTGCACTCTGTAAGATTTTCAAGGCTGTGATCTTTTGGAAGGAGATCGTCACGCCTTTCTTCTTTGGTGCCTCTGGGTGGGTTCCAACCACCAACCTACTGTTAGTAGTTGAGTGCTTAGCCTTTTGCACCACCAGGGACTCCTATAATAAGAGTTAAACCAAACCCCAAAACCAAACACTTTGCCGCCAAGTCGATTCGAACTCATAGTGACCCTATAGGACAGAGTAGAACTGATTCAAACTGCCAACTTTGTTGTTAGCCCCCGAGCTCTCCAAAACCAAAAAAACCCAGTGCTGTCAAGTTGATTCTGACTCATAGCGACCCTATAGTCCCTGAGCTCTAAACCCAGTGCCGTCGAGTTGATTCCTAGAGGTCCATAATTCCCTAAGGGGAAACTCTGAAGACAGATAGATTTTTAGAATTCAAAAAATTTCAGATTTTGGGATGATAGAACAGTGTCTCTACCACATATTATGTAACACCCACATAAAAGTCTAGAGAAGATCTCTACAATTAAACACATTAATATTTCTGCAGTGAAACAAATATTCACACTAGAATGGGATAAATAAAAAAATTGAGATCAGGCTTTCCCACCAAAGGGCATTGCCAAAACTACAAGGCAGATAAACTAACTTTTAGATTTCTAAACTGCCAGTAAGGAATTGTGGGCTTGCATCAGGACTGGAGATGTGATTAAGAAAAACCTAACGGAAGGACTTCAGAGCTCCTAGAGCTGTGGGGAAACTCTCACTCCAGCAGGAGGACCTCCAATGTGTCTGGTCAATTCCCACGTGCTATAGTTGTTTTTTTTTTTCATAGTTACTTAACAAGTTAAAAGGTCTTAATCTTTTTGTAGTTCCAAAAGCAAAGAGTTATTAGGCCAGGTAATAGAATGAGTACTTAACCATTTGTTATGCACACAGAACAGCTTCTGTATGGCATTTTCTCTCCATTTACAACACTAAGTAGGTGAACCGGACACTTTGAAACTAATAATCAAAATGTCCTTCCCCCTAAGCTCTAGTCATCACCAGTAGGCATTTTAAAATGAGTCATAAGCCTTTCAGCTCAGGAGCAGAGCATCTTCTACTTGGTTTCCTGACATAGCCATTTCATTCTGACTCGTTTAAATCAGAAATAAGGGATAATTTCTGTGTTTCGTTTACACTCTTTTTAAACTGTATTTGAACCCAGGCAACCCTAAGCATTCTCTTTGACCCAGGATATTTCAAAAGCCAACTTTTTTGAGCCAAGTGCTAGATACAGATGGCCACACAGAGATACGTTACATTGCTATAAATTAATCATTACTAGCTTTAATCTTTAGTGATTCAAGTCCGATAATGGCTAAATCTGGCGATGTGACCTTGAAGTTAATTTTTTTATTTTTTTCAAATATAGGTCAGTTAACTTTCTCATGATTCAAGCTGTGTTTTCCGGTCTCTAGGGTTCTAACAAAGGCACTAACCTTAGGCAATTTGAAAAGGTTTCGTTGCATGATAATGAGAAGTTGAACGGCACATACAACAACCTGATATTTATTTAAATCGTGTCATGAATAACAATGGATAGATTGCAATATTCATTTCATGACAATAGACTAGTTGAAAATGCTGTAAAACCTGAAAAGAATGCATTTTAATTTTCCTAACAGCTTGAAGTAAAATCCGATGTTTTAAAATTAAAATCATATAGGGCATTGACTAAACCAAAAAAACCAAACCCAGTGCTGACTGACTGGTAGGTCTTAATTCAAATAATGAGGCTGTATATGATCTAGTAAACCACCCACTGCAATGATCTAGTATTTCATATTAGATCCAAGACATTAGCCCAAGTATTTTATTGATATAAGAAACAGAGTATGACAATTTACGTAGTCCCTCACCCCTTCAATTGTTATCAAACTAGCAGAGTAGTGTTAATATCCTATATACATAAGCTGTGCTGTCATTACTGGTAGCCTGAAGATTCTTGAACGCATCTGCAACAGATGTAAAACACAGGTCTGCCCAAACTGGACTGAGCTGCCTGTCAGAAAACGGGCCTTAAAATAGCAATTCTGACTAGATGGGGGACTTTAGGCAAAAGACTTGCTTCCTCATTGGTCAATCAAAGGAATTAGACTTTTGGATTAGCAGTTGGATTCTACCTTTCTAAAAAGAAAATTATTTCAGGAATAGAAAATGCATTTCACTAGGAAGAGTCTGTATGCACTGGCATCACGAGGGTTGCTGTCACCCAGTGCTGCCTGCACCCTGACTAGCAGGTGATGGGGATACAAGTGGTGATGAGTCACCGCACTGGGTGACAGATAACACCTGCTGCAGACCCTGAGGTCATGTTGGTGTCACCCTTTCTGACGATGTCAGGGGGTGCAATCCACACTCCCCTCATCCCGTTAGTGATGCTACTGTTTGTATGGGAGTCTATGGCTTCTGACTTAAGTCGCACAAATGATAGGAACTTTTCTTCCTGAGTGTATTTATTACTGTTATCAATCATGTCCTGATTTTTCTGGTTCCACCATACTTATAGTGAATGTCTTTGTAAATTAAACTTTGTGAGTTGTGAAAGGCCAAACGGGGACTCCCCAGAGATCAGCAAGACCAGAACGAGCCCCACCAACATACAGATGTTCAGGGGTACCACAGGGCACTTTATTTAAGCTCCATACAGGCAGATTATTTACCACCATTTCTGTTATTGTTGCTAGGTGCCATCAAGTTGATTTGGACTTGTAGTGATCCCATGTAACAGTGTAGAACTGCCTCATAGGGTTGCCTGGGCTGTAATCGTTACAGAAGCAGGTTGCCAGGTCTTTCTTCTGCAGAGCTGGTGGGTAGGTTCGAACCACCAACCTTTTAGTTAACAGCCAAGTGCTTTGCCGTTTGGGCTACCAGAGCTCCTTACCATTTCTCTAGTGCCTGGCAAGTACCTATCATCTAGTCATACAAAACCAGTTACCTTCGAGTCTTTCCTGACTCATGATGACCCCATGTATGTCAAAGTAGAACTGTGCTCCATGGTGTTTTCAGTGGCTGCTTTTTCAGAAGCAAATCACCAGGCCTTTCTTCTGAGGTGCCTCTGGGTGAACTCAAATCTCCAACCTTTTGGTTAGCAGACAAGGGCATTAACTGCAATACCCAAAGATTCCTCATATAGTTGTAGTTTGATAAAAACACGATTCACAGTGCAGAAACTAATTGCTGTGAGTTAAATCATGAAAAAAGTTATTCCTTCTTCCTCTTTCCTTCACTAACAGAGAATTCCTGACCACACACGGGTGCATTAGGCTGCCATCATGCCCCTCACTTCTTAAGGCACTGTCAAAGAAAACAAAAATCCACCAGAAAATGTTAAAAGAGAAAAAACCAAACCCATGGGGCTGTTGAGTCGATTTTGACTCTAAGTGACCCCATAGGACAGAGTAGAACTGTCCCATACAGTTTCCAAGGAGCACCTGGTGGATTCCAACCGACCTTTTATTTAGCAGCGGTAGCTCTTAACCACTATGCTACCAGGGTTTCCTAAAACAGACAAGGATGACTTTATTTGAAAAAAGATTATTGCAACAATGGTGAAAAGGAACCCTTCAATAGAAGGAGGAATACTATTGCAGTGGGGAGAAAGAGATTGGTAAAAACCTGAGTTGATATTCCACTAAAGTAAAAGTTAGGAAGATTTTTAAGGGCTAAAATGAGCTAGTAGAAAAATACTGAATTACTGAGGGATATTAGAGGGCAGTTAAGCAATGGGATGTGTTGATCACATGGAGCTATCTCCTGAGTTTACTATTAATGCCATCTGAATTCCATAAGGACCAGAGAGAGAAGATCAGGAACCTAGATTCAGGCCATTTTCTGGAATACAAAAGGCGGGGGAACTTCCTTAACCATTGCTGTTTCTCAGGATCACAGGGCTTAGGGAAAATTCAACATTGTCACTACGATTGTGTCAAAAGCAAGAATCTGATTTACCTCTCTCTCCAGAATATATAACTGAAAGCATGGGGGGTAGACTCAGAAGAGAGCCGAGCTTAAGGTCCAACTCTGCTACACAATATCTTGTTGACCTTGAACAAGTTTCTTAACCTTCATGAATCTGCTTTCACATCTTCGCAAAAGAAATAACACCATTACCTACTTCATATGGCTGTTGTGAAGATTAAATAGGAGAATTCATGGAAAGAAAGCACTTAGCAAGAACCTAGCACAGAATAAGCATTCAACAATTATTGGCTTGTTTTAAATCATTAGTGCTTTCATGTAAGAGGCTTGCTAATAGTTGGTTGAATTAACAAATGAAAAGATTAATAGTTACCAAAGCATATGGGTGGTATTCTAATTCTACTATTGCTTCAATCCCGGATATTCGAACTGGGGGTATGGAAGTAGAAAGTCCTGCATTTTCTAAGAAGACTCAATATACCCAAATGAGTCAAGGATTCCATCTCTGCAGATAATGAATAAAATAAAAATAAATGGAAGGAAATATTTATTTTTAAAGGAGAAAGAGCAGAATAAAATTTCTTATAATTTTATGAAATTAATAAATGAGTATAAAGTAATGCTCTCTAATTAAAAAAACAAACAAACAACTCCCCCTTTTAAGCATTTTCTTTGCTTGGTCATCTGAGATATGATCCCACTAAAATTTGTATTACTTACCTTTCTACATCTACCAAATGAGAATAATAAAACTCGGTAAAGTACCTTGACACCTTCAGCAGAAAGGTATTTTATTCGTAATAACAGATCTTATTTAGAGATATCGAATGGCCTTTCCAAAAATGTGGTACCCAGATCATTCCCAACCTCCTGTGTATACCTCAGGCCAGATCTCTGAAAAGCAAATATTCACCGTGAATGATAATCTTTTAGGGGTTATGCGAATTTATGGCAATTACATAAAACAGTATTCTATTCACAATAAAAATCAGAATGGAAAAATAGAAGGCATTTCTATTTTGAAGAGCATTCTGCATCAACATTTCAAAGAAGTCCAGTTATGGAAAAGTGTTAATGGATAAAAGAAGAATAAGGGTAATAATTTGGTTGAGAGAATAAGTCAACATAAATCTGTCTGTATCTTATTCAGGGCAACTAAAAGTCCCTCACTTTATGTTCAGAGTTTATCTAATTTGTGATGATCTGCTTCTCAAAGAGTTATAAACCATTTCCCCGGCTGAATTTTAAGTGTTATGATGGTTAATGCTGTGTATCAGCTTGCCTAGGCAGTGATTCTCAGTGGTTTGGCAGGCTTTGCGTACTCGTTCTCCATTTTGTGATCTGATATGAGCAGCCAATCAGTTGGAAGGGATATTTCCTTGGGAGTGTGGCCTGCATCCAAAATACATGGATGTTCTGGCAAAGCTCATGCTGTCTCCCCATCCTGCATTCATCTTATCATCCTTTGACCTTCAGTTATTGGAATATAAGAAGCCTTCAGCCTGCTGCCTAACCTGCAGATTTTGGATTCGCCAGCTCCTGCAACCCCTGAGCCAACAACATGCCACCTGACCGGGAAGATTTCGAGTCCACCAGCCCCTGCAGCCACCTGAGTCAGAAGAATCATTCAGCCTGCTGTCTGACCCTTTGATTTGGAACTTGCCAGCCTCCACAACTGGTTTAAAAAAATCAATCTAACAATAAGAAATTTATATCAATCTTGTAAGTAAGCAAGCAACATATTCAAGTTTCAGTCTTGGATTGGAATTACTTGCAATTGCATCTTCAATATTGAGAATGATGATCTTCCTTCCAAAAAAATTAGTTTATCTGGAAAGAAAAGGGGTAGGGGATTCTGGCACTGGAAAACATTCTCATCTCAGAGTTTATGCTTCTATTATGAAAATGTTCACAGTAATAAGTGTTATGAAGTTAACAAAAAGCATAAGGACATGTTCCACATCCTTGAGAAACTTAAATTACTGCCCCATTTCTCTACTTCTTTTTACAGTAAAAAAAAATTCAAAAGAGTGGTCTACACTACCAGTCACCACTCTGATTTTTTGTCTTATGCCCATTTTTTTTCAACTCAATCCAATCAAGGGTTCACCCCAACACACACAAAAACTGCTCTTGTCGAAGTTACCAAAGACCTCCATATGGTCAATTATCAAATAATTTGACCTATTTGCAACACTTGTCTCTCCTGTTTAAAACACTTTCTCCACCTGGCTTGTAGGACCTCAAACTGCCTCTGTTTTTCTTCTGCCTCTCTGAACATTTTTTTCTCAGTATTTTCATCTGCTTCTTCTTTATTTCCCCAACCTATCATTGTTAGGGAAATCCTGGTGGCATAGTGTTTAAGTGCTACGACTGCTAACCAAAGGGTCGGCAGTTCGAACCCACCAGGCACTCCTAGGAAACTCTATGGGGCAGTTCTACTCTGTCCCATAGGGTCACTATGAGTTGGAATCGACTCGACAGCACTGAGTTTGAGTTTTTTTCTGGTATCATTGTTAGAGAATTCGAGGGCTTAATTTTTGTACCTCTTCTCTTTTCCTTTGGTGATCTTATCCAGTCTCAAGCATTTAAATATCATGTATTTATAATATCAAAAGATTGTATTTCCAGCCCAGACTATTCCTCTAAACTCAAGACTTCTGTACCCAAGTATCCACTCAACAAATTTATTTGAATTTCTAATAGGTGACTTAAACATAACATGTATAAAACTGAAACTCTGATAGTGACTACAAAGCTTGCTTTTTTTTTTTTAACAATATTCCATAATACAGCTAAATCTCCATTTTCTTAATTGCTCAGGCCAAAAATCTGCTTTTCCTCTCAGAATAATAAAAAAGAAAATTAAAACTATACTTAACATTTCTTCAAGTGCTCAAAACTTGGCAGCACAGTCTTTTTTTTGTGTGTGTGTGAGGGGATGGCTGTGGGTAAACAAGCCCTCTCACACATTCCTTGTGGCAATGTAAAATAGTGCAATCCCTCTGGAGGTGATTTTAAAGTTATCTGAGGAATATCTATCTTCATTTGTGTTTACCCTTTTACCTAGTAATCGTATTTCTAGGAATTTACTGTGAAGAAATACCTCCACAAATAAGGAAATATATACACACAAGGTTATTATTGCAGCATTTTCTTGTTATTGCAAAATTTTGGAAATGACCTAGATGTCCACATATAGAAATGAATTGAATAAACTATGGTCCATGCACCTAAAGGATTACTCTGGAGCTTTATGGAAGAATAAGGACACTCTCTGTGATTGGACATGGAATGATTTCTAGCATATATTGTGAAGTAAAAGAGCAATGTACAAAAGGCAAGCTATAATTTATTGTCTCTTGGTTGGAAAAAGTAAAGGGAAGAATATGCATGTATCTGTTTAGTTTTTCAAAAAGAAATACAGGGATCATAAACTAGAAACTAATAGAATTGATTACCTATAGGAGGTATGTGGGAACAAGGTAAAAGGAAGTGGCATCCCTCTGAAAATAGCTCTTTGTGTAGTTTTGACTTTTGGAAACACGTCAATGTTTTACATATTAGAGAAATACACCAAAATTAACTGGGGAAACTGAATTAATATAAAGAGAAACAAATTAAATAAACTGTATATTAAACGCATTGTTTAACTACACATGGGAAAACAAAAGAAAGTAATCCAACTAACATTTGAACACAGTATTTTGATTACATAGTCTCAATCTAAAGATAATGAAAATTGCAAAGAAATGTTTAACTTAACTTAGTAGGTTTGTCTTGATAGTGATGAACTAAAAAAAAAAACCATTTCTGCCAAGCCAATTCTGACTCATGAAAACCCCATATTGTACAGAGTAGAACTGAGCTCCATAGGGTTTTCTTGGTTGTAATCTTTATGGAAGCAGATCACCAGGCCTTTCACCTGCAGTGTCACTGGGTGGATTCAAACCGACAACCTTTTGGTTAGCAGCCGAGTGCGTACCTTTTGTGCCACTCAGGCACCTTGATAGTAATATTGGTGTAACAATTCTAAAACTATTCTGGATATAACGTGAGATTGAGCAAATGAGTAAATAAATTCCTATTTTTTTTTGAACCTGGACTTCTCATTGAGGGAAAAAGCCCAACCCAGTGCTGTCAAATCGATTCCAACTCATAGCGACCCTACAGGACAGAGTAGAACTGCCCCACAGAGTTTCCAAGGAGCGTCTGGTGGATTCAAACTGCCAACCCTTTGGTTAGCAGCAGTAGCACTTAACCACTGCTGAGGGAAAAGGAGGATACAAATAGGGAATAAGAGAAAGCAAGGAATAACCCTGTGGTTAGCACTGGAATTAAAAGTCTCATAAAATTTAAAAAGAAATAATCTATTTTTCAGCTCTGTCCAAGTAAATGGCCAATTGGCATGAGTATACCTAGTGTGTCTAGATCTTTATGAAATACACTTCTCCATTAGAAGGAACCAGGGATCCTTAGGAAAATTGATGATTCCAGGTCTGGGGCAATGACTTAGCTTCCCAGGGCTACCATAGCAAAATGCCACAGGATGGGTGGCTTTAAAGAACAGATTTTATTCTTTCACAATTCTGGAGGCTAGAAGTCTGAATTAAGGGGATCAGCAGGGCTATGATATCTCTTACTGTTAAAAGGGAAGATCCTTCCTCGTATTTTTCTGCTTCTGTAGTCCAGGGTATTCCTTGGCGTTCCTTGGCTTCTGGACTAATCCTTATATCATGTATTCCCCCTATATGTGATTCTTTTCCCATGTCTGTACTTCTCTTTTATAAAATGCCATTCAGAAGGATTAGGACTAAGTCTTATCCCAAAATCCAGTAGTATTTGAACTGACAACACCTGCAAAGAAAAACCTTATTTCCCCAATCGAGTTCACATTCACCCGTGCAGGGGTTAGGACTTCAACATATCTTTTGTGAGGACACAATTCAATCTATTACAGTTAAGAAAAGCACTAGTGAATTAATGCGGAGCTCTAGCTTCTAAAAACAGGCTAAGTCTCTCCTCCTCCACCACTTGGATGATTACAATAGTTTTCTAACTTGTTTCTACTCTTCTACTTGCTTCTACTCTTGTGGCATCAACTCCTTTCCCCACACAGCAGACACAATGACTCTGTTAAAATATAAGTCCAATCATGTAAATCTGAAAGCCCCAGATGTCTTTTCATCTCTGTCAGAGTAAAAGGTGCAACCTTTTGGGAACCTCTAAACCCCTACAAAATCAGATCTCCCATTCTCTCTCTCTTGCTCAGTTAAATTCCAGCCACATTGTCCACCCCGCTTCTACTCAAATGCACTATGAGCACACTCAACTCAAGACCTTTGGACATGCTGATTCTGTTAACTTGGAATGCTCTTCCCCTGGATATCCACTTGGCTCTCTCCCTCGCCTCCATCATTTCTTTACTCAATTATCATTTTCTCAGTGACGTTCTTTTTGGTCACCTTATCTAAAATCAATCACTAACCCTCATCTCACCACTTTCTATCCCCTTTCTCTGTTATTTTTTTCTCCTTCTCAAGTATCACTTTCTGTTTTACTTATCTTTATTTTCCATCATACTGGAACTCACACTCTATGAATTTACTGTGTTTACTTCTGTATCCCCAAAGCTTAGAACCATGCTTGGCACATTACAGGAACTCAATGAGTTCTTTATTGAAATAAGTAATTAACAGAGTAATGAAGCACACAAAACTGTGCAAGTCAGAAGAACAAATGGCGTCTACATACAACATGTTATGTAATATGCATTATGTAATAAACCAAAATGCCCATTGCCGTTGAGATGATTCTGATTCATAGTGACCCTATAGGACAAAGTAGGATTATCACACAGGGTTTCCAAGGAATGGCTGGTGGATTTGAACTGCCAACTTTTCCGTTAGCAGCTGAGCTCTGGTAAAATACCCTTTGAAGGTTCTAAGAACACTTTATCACTTACTATACAATTAATGATTTTTTTTTCTCTTTAAAGAAAAAAATGAAATTGGTAAAGTGTAACTATTATATATTATTCTTAAGAAAGCCACACCAACTTTTGTACATCCTTAAGATAAATTATACATATTCAGGTAACATTTGTAAAATTTTAGGAAAAATTCCTTTTGCCTAGAATGTGTCTTTATTTGCTGTTTAATAGGCAGAGAAGAAATTCTCAGTTAAACTTCACTCAGTTGCTGTCAAGAAGGTATGATGAGATATAATTATGGCCCGTTATTTATGTCTGAGAAGAGAGAAAATTGGAGCTTCTTCCCGTCTATCCAGAAGTCATCTGGCCATGAACACAGAGCTTGGCTGTGGTTGTGGACAAACACCTCTGTATCACCTATCTCCCAAGTGTACTCTGCCACCGAGGAAATTGTAGCTGCTCAGATGTAGAAAGAAAATCTCTCCTCTGGCAGAGTGCTGAAAATGAGTGATATCTGAATCTGCTGAGCATTGTCTTAAGTGTACAGCACACTGATCTTTTTTTTTTTTCTGGTACACTATCCTTTTAATTGGCTTTTTTCCCTTAGTATGGTCAAACATTCTGGTTTTTCTTGCAAAGCATCAGAGTCAGCCTTTGTTCAGAGAAGGACATCATCCCTAATCTGGGTGGTTCAAAAACAATGCAAAGGAGCCCTGGTGGCACAGTCGTTAAGAGCCGGCTGCTTACTGAAGGTTGAAGGTTCAAACCTACCAGCTGCACCATAGCAGAAAGATGCAGCAGTTTGCTTCCATAAGATTACAGCCTTGGAAACCTATGAGTGTGAATTGATTCAATGTCAGTGGGTTCGGTTTGGTTTTGGGGAAGCAATGCAAAATTGCATCATCATCATCATCAATCATACTATACAAATTGTGTGTACTTAGTTGCCAGTTTTTCCTCCAGCCTATGACCAACTCAGAGAGAAATGTTTTATCTTATGCATCTTCATGCTGTACTCGGCATAGTATTTAGTACATTTCTTAAAAGGAGATGTGAAGTTAAGGTCTTCAAATCTGTGAATGACACAGAGCTAGAGAGATGGGCAGTTCATGAGCTGAGTTACAAAGTCAATAATCCAGTTATCTCAACAGGATAAAATATTGGTTGATATCAAGCTAAAATCTAATAAGGGACATTTTCAAATCTTCTAATCAGACTTTCTTAGAAAGTACTTAAATATAGGTCTGAAAGAAAATGGACTAAACTACAATTCATAATGGAAACCCCCAGAAATTTTTCTTCCCATAAAGCTCAAAATGAGTCAATGTTAAATGTTCTCTTATGGAATTAATGCAGAGATGTGACTGTGGCCCAAAAACTGGGGCCCTGGAATCCGTAGTACCATCCCATGCTCTCACCTCCAGAATTCTCACACCAGGCCACAAGAAGCATATGCTTTTCCCCACTTTAACAAGGAAAGAAGATTTTCAGCTCTCAGGTGTTAGAAGCTCACCGTTGGAAAGATCTAGATATATGTAGAAGCAAAGGGCAAATTGCATGCAAAGGATCTAGAAAAAGCATCAGAGGGAAGCAAAAGATGAGAGGGAAGCACAATTGCAACAAATTGAAAACAGAAACAGGGATCCTTCGGTCAGAAAAAAAAAAAAAAATCCTCCTGTTGGAGCTCGAATCTATCTGAAAAGCCACACTGTGAAGGCTTCCAGTGGATCTCAGCATTAGAAGATGTCCTGTGCAGGCTTAAATGTTAAACATTAATTACAGAAATGTATGAGAGAACTGGACATGCAGATGATAATGTGTGGAACGAGCAAATTGAGCCCCTGTCAAATCTCTGGAAGACTTTGAGTTGCACTTGAACTAAGTCATTAAAATAAATACCATCCTGGAAAGAAAACTTGTTGTGAAGGAGAAGCTCCTGGAATCTGTTCAACAAATGAAAGATGAATCTAAGAATATGTGGCAAAAATTGGTGGAACAGTAGAAACAAGAGAAACCCAAGACCCCCCACCCCCGCCCCTTGACCCAATCACTAGAAGTGAAAGGCTGGGCAGAGCTGACCAAATCAAAATCAATGGCTGCACAGAGCCCACGAAGAACCTGACTCTAGTCTAAGCATACCTAGAATAACCAGGTGTGGTCTGGTGTACCCACCTTCTTTCATACTTTGAGCCCTAATATCTTCACTTGATCTCAAAGGGAAAAATAGTGTGTTAAATAGGGACATCCCTTCATAATTTCATGTTTGAGTAATCTCCAAACTGAAGAAGTGGTCAGGCCTTGTGGTAGGGGAGCAGGGACTGAGATGTTGGCAACGAATAACTAGGCAAGACCTATGTGCATTTGAACCATAAAGGTTGGGAAAAGCTTAGAATTGTTGCCTTCAAAAATTTTATCACCATCATTGCCATTAGAGTGTCCTTATAAGTTGGTCTAAGAAGACCAGAAAATCTTTGGTGGTTCAGATTTTGCTGCTTCTCCCCTACTGAAGCCGAATTTCTAGATTCAGTTTCTAAACGGAGAATTCATTCTTATACCAGGAGCTAAGTGAATTAATGTAGAAAAAAATCTAGATATTGTCATATATCTACAAATGGGATAAGCACTGTCTTAGTTATCTAGTGCTGCTATGACAGAAATATCACAAGTGGTTGGGTTTAACAAACAAAAATTTATTCACTCACAGTTTAGGCTAGAAGTCCAAATGCAAGAGGTCAGCTTTAGGAGAAGGCTTTCTCTCTTTCTCAGCTCTGGGGGAAAGTCCTTTTCTCTTTTCAACCTCTGTGGGCCCAGCGTTCCTTGGAAGTCTCCATGTACCTTCACATCACCCTTCTCCTGGATGTAGGAAGTTCTCACTGCAGTAACTCCAAACTCCACTCCCAGCTCTTCTTTCTTGGTGGTAGGAGATCCTTCTCTCTCTGCTTCTCTCTCATTTTATCTCTTGTAAGATGAAAGATGATGCAGGCCATACTCCAGGGAAATTCCCCTTACTTCAGATCACGGCTGTGACTTGAGTGAACGTGTTGCATCTGACCCAAATCCTCTTTGACATAACCTATGCTTACCTCATTAACCACAGGCAGAGATTAGAATTTATAACACACAGGAAAATTAGATCAGACCACAAAATGGAGGACAACCACACAATACAGGGAATCATGGCCTCTAGCCAAGTTGACACATATTTTTGGGAGACACAATTCAATTCATGAGAAACAATAAAGAGCCAGTAACCAACATCCAGCTTCCTCTCACTTGGAGTCCACCCTGTTCCCAGTCAGCACTTTAGAATCAAAAGGCCTACCCCAAATGGAAGTACAGGCATACTTCAGAGATATTTCAGGTTTGGTTCCAGACCACTGCAATAAAGCAAATATCGCAATAAAGGGAGTCATGCAAATTTTGTAGTTTCTCAGTGCATATAAAAGTTATGTTTACACTATACTGTAGTCTATTACATGTGCGATAGGATAATGTCTAAAAGAACAATGTACATACCTTAATTAAAAAATACTTTATTGCTAAAAAATGCTAGCTATCATCTGAGCCTTCAGAGAGTCATGTTTTTGCTGGTAGAGGGTTTTGCCTCAATGTTGATGGCTGCTGACTGATCAAGGTAGTGGTTGCTGAAGGCTTGGGTTACTGTGACAATTTCTTAAAAAAGACAACAATGATGTTTGACACATCGATTGACTCTTCCTTTCACAAAAGATTTCTCTGTATCATGCGATGCTGTTTGATAGCATTTTTCCCACAGTAGAACTTCTTTCAAAATTGGAGTTAATCTCTCAAACCCTGCTACTGCTTTATGAGCTAAGTTTATGTAATATTGTTAAGTCTTCGTTGTCATTTCAACAATATTCAAAGCATCTTTGCCAGGAATAGATTCCATCTCAAGAAACTACTTTCTTTCCTCATCCGAAGAGGCAACTACTCATTCATTAAAGTTTTATCACAGGATCCACTTCTAATTCTAGTTCTATTGTTATTTCCACCATATCTGCAGTTACTTCCTCAACTGAAGTCTTGAACTGTTCAAAGTCATTTACGAAGGTTGGAATCAACTTTTCCAAAATCCTGTTAATGTTGATATTTTGGCTTCCTCCCTTGAATCACAAATGTTCTTAATGGCATCTAGAATGGCGAATCCTTTCCAGAGGTTTTCAGTTTACTTTGTCCAGACCCATCAGAGGAATCACTATAGCAGTTATAGCCTTGTGAAATGTATTTCAAAAATAATAAGACTTGAAGGTCAAAATTACTCCCTGACTCATGGGCTGCAGAACGGATGTTGAGCTAGTAAGCATGAAAACAACATTAATACCCTTATACATCTCCATCACAGCTCTTGGGTAATTGGGTACATTGTCAATGATCAGCAATATTTTGAAAGGAATCTTTTTTTCTGAGCAGTAGGTCTCAACAGTGGACTTATAATATTTAGTAAGCTATGTTATCAACAGATGTGCTCTCATCCAGGCTTTGTTGTGCCATTTATAGAGCACAGGCCAAGTAGATTTAGTCTACTTCTTAAGGGCCCTAGAATTTTCATAATGGCAAATGAGCATTGGCTTCAATTTAAAGTCACAAGCTGCATTAACCTCAAACAAGAAAGTCAGCCTGTCTTTTGAAGCTTTGAAGCCAGGTATTGACTTCTTTTCTCTGGCTATGAAAGTCCTACATGGCGTCTTCTTTCAGTGGAAAGCTGTTCCATCTACATAGAAAATCTGTTGTTTAGTGTAGACACCTTCGTCAGTTACCTTAGCTAGATCTTCTGGATAACTTGCTGCGGCTTCTACATCAGCATTTGCTGCTTCATTTTGCACTTTTAAACTATGGACACAGCTTCATTCTTTAAACGTCAAGAATCTTTCTCTGCTAGCTTCCAACCTTTCTTCTTCAGCTTCTTCATCTCTCTCAGCTTTCACAGATTTGAAAAGAATCAGGGCCTTGCTCTGGATTAGGCTTTGGCTTAAGGGCATGTTGCGGCTGGTTTGATCTTCTGTCCAGGCCACTAAAATTTTCTCCATATCAGCAATAAGGCTGGTTCGCTTTCTTATCATTCATTTGTTCACTGGAGTAAGCACTTTTAATTTCCTTCAAGAGCTTTTCCTCTGCATTCACAACTTGACTATTTGGCCAAGAGGCTTAGCTTTTGGCCTATCTTGGCTTTCAACGTGCCTTCCTCACTAAGCTTAATCATTTCTAGCTTTAGATTTATATTGAGAGACATGCAGCTTTTCCCTTCACTTGCACACTTAGAGGCCATTATAGGGCTATCATTGGCCTAATTTCAATATTGTTGTATCTTAGGGAATAGGAAAGCCTGAGGAGGGGGAGAGAAATGGGGTAATGCCTGGCTGGTGGAGCAGTCAGAACACACACATTTATCAGTTAGGTTTCCTGTCTTATACGAACGTGGTTCATGGTGCCCCAAACAATTACAATGGGGCATCATCAAAGATCACTGATCACAGACCACCATAACAGATATAATAATAATGAAAAAGTTTGAAATATTGTGAGAAGTACTAAAATGTGACACAGAGACACAAAATGAGCACATTCTGTTGGAAAAATGGCTCTAGTAGACTTGCTCAAAGCAGGGCTACCACAAACCTTCAATTTGTAAAAAACGCAGTATTTGTGAAGCACAATAAAGCAAAACACAATAAAACAAGGCATGCCTATATCTGAACCGCAAATTTAGCCAAACAGCTTCTACTACTTTCAAAAAAGACTCAAAAAGCTTATTTCTTCTAGCCCTTCTAGATTTATAATCCCTCTATTTCTCTCAGTAGGGACAGTATTACCCAGTCTAGTAGTACCCTGGAAGATTCAAGTGGGAAACCATGCCTATCTGTCTCACTGTCCCTGGGTCAGAGTAATCTACCTTTTATTCTATCTTTAAACTCTGAGAAAATGAAGGATTCTTAAGGAAAAGCCCAAACACTGCAGAATGGTTTATAAGCTGGGCTGGGAGGAGGGTGAGGCCAGAATTTAAGGAGGGACTCATTCTTGGGTCATGCTTGCAGGCCTTTCATGATTTAGTCTTTTCCAGCCCCATCTTTCATTATTCCAGCCTGTGATGAGCTATGATGAAAAACAGGCTCATGGAGGGCTGTAGCTCTTAGGAATCAATTGACTTTACTCTCAGAACCCCATCCCAGGGTGAGCTGACACAGAGAATCTCTTCTGCACAAATAAGTCTGCCAGTTTATGTTGCAGGCAAAAGACCATGAGGTAAAGAAGTATTGGGGCTTTATACCTCAGAGCTCATGGAAACAGGGAAAGTGGATAAGAGGCAGGACCTTTGTTTAGCTGCACCCACCTGGCCTGGACATCCTTTTGCCAAGCTTTGTTTAAATTCAAGCAGCATGACAGTCCTGTGACCATGGGTACATGACTGGAAAGAACATTTCTTCCACACTAGCTAGAAGATTACTTTAGTACATACTGCTAGTCTACATAGTCATAGAGACAAAGTTTCTGTGAGTTCAGAACAAGGAGGAAGCTTTCTTTGACAGGCAAAGTGTACTGGGGGAGAGAGAGAGACCCAGTTCCCAGCTTCTGTATCAGGCCTCAGCTTTGGCAACCTAGATGGGAATTGTAAAGGTAGGCCATGCTCCCAGGATGGCCTCATATTCTATACCCCAAATCTACTGAACTACTTTCTAATTCCTAAATGTGCCAGGTTAATGCCAGTCTCTCTACCGAAATCTTACTCTTCCCACAGGAATCAAATATGAAGAGAATTTCTGAAAACTTCAGTCACATAAAATCGGATTAAGAGTCTTCACCTTTAGTATAACATTTATCTCAATGTATATATTTATATACTTGTTTCTTTTTAAATCAAATTTATTGAAATATAATTTACATAAAATATGACCCATTCATTTTAAGTGAACATGGTATATTTCTCCATTAATTTGGGTATTTAATTTCTACCAGCTATATCATTTTCCAGGTACAATTCTTATACATATTTAATGAAATTCATCCCAAAATATTATATGTTTTTTTATGTCAATGTAAATGGATTTTTAAATTTTATTTTTCAATTGCTTATTGCTAGAATGGGGAAATATAATTAATGTTCTATATTGCCCCTGTTTCTTGTGATCTTGCTAAAATCCCTTTTTGGTTCTACTAGCTTTTTTGTAATTCTTTAAGATCATCTACATACACAATCATGTCATCTTCAAATAAAGCCACTTTTACTGCTTCTTCTTTAATTTAGTTTTTTTTTAATTTCTTTTTCTTGCCTTACATCATTGGCTGGGAAGCCCAGTACAATGATGAGGAGAAATGATGAGAATGGAGATCCTTATCTTCCCCCCCGCAATCTTAAAGGCATTAAATATGATGTCAGATGGAAGTTTTTTGTCCATGCCCATTTGCAGGCTGAGGAATTTCCTATCACTTCTAGTCTCTTGACAGCTTTTATAATGATTGGTTTTGAGTTTTGTCAGATTCTTTTTCTGCACCCGTTAAGACTGACATATGGTTTTTTGCCTTTATTTTGCTAATATGGTAAAATAAAGTGCTTGTTTTTTGATTTTCCAACTATAAACAAACCTTACACTCAGAGATATATTCCATTTGGTCATGATGTATTATACTTTTTAGATATTGACAGATTTGGTTTTTCTAATGCTTTAAGTCTTTTTTGCATTTGTTTTTCCAAAGCCTCTTCATCTGTAGCTTTGTATTCTGTAATGGTATTTTATAATATTAGCGCCATAAAATGCACTGAAAAATAGTCCTTATTTCTGTGTTTTGTGAGTTTGTGAATTAATGGTGTTATCTCTTCCTTAAAAGCTTGCCTAGAATTCACAAGAGAAACGATCCTGGACTGGAATTTTCTTTGTGGGAAGGTTTTTAATTACAAATTTAATTTTTTCATAGATATATGGATACTCAAATTTTATTTCTTCTTGGGCCCATTTTTGTAATATGCTCCTTTCAAAAATGTGTCTCTTATATCTATTTGGCCAAATTATCGGCTTATCCTTCTTCATAATATTGCTTCATTATCCTTTTTGAATTGGATGAAACATTCCTTCTTCCATTATTGACATTGATAATTTGTGTCATTTTCTTTTTCAACCTAGCTTGAATGTTTCTAAATTCAGTGATATTTTCAAAGAGAAAACATTTTGGTTTTATTAATTTTCTGTACTGTTTTTCCATTTCATTGCATTCTGCTTTTATTTTTATTATTTTCTCTACTTACTTTGGAATTAATTTCTTGTTCTTTTGCTAATATTTATGAAAAGAGCTTAGATAATTGATTTGATGCTTTTTTTCTTTTCTAAAATAAGCATAAAAGCTATAAATTTCCCTCTCTGTAATGCTTCAGCTGCATCACCAAAATTTTGACATGGTATGCTTTTATCATCATTCACTTAAAAATATTTTCTAAATACTCATGTGTCTTAGGCTAGGTTTGCTAGAAAAGCATATATATATATATATGCACAGAGAGAGAGATTTATATCAAGAAAATGGCTCATGCAGTTGTAGAAACTGAAGAGTCCCAAGTCCATGAGTCAGGCTAGAGGCTTCTTCTGACTCATGTAACTGTAGGGACTGGAAAACCCAAGATCAGCAGGTCAGCTGCCAGGTTGCTGGCTCACAGGCTATGGAGGCTGATGAATCCTAAAATCAGCAGGTAAGCAGCTACCTCAAGTCCCAAGAACTAGAAGTCAGAAGAGGATCTAGAGTGAGCAAAAGCCAGTGAGCTTTGCCAGAAAGTCCACATTATTGGATACAGTGGAGCAAGCCACACTCCCAAGGAAACTTCCTTTCAACTGATTGGCTGCTCACAGTAGATCTCATTATGGAGGTGATTACATCTTCATAAAGCTGCCAAACTACATCATAAAGCTGCTAAACTACATCATAACTGCCAAACCACTGAGAATCTTGGCCCAGCCAAGTTGAAACACAATCTTAATCATCACATCATGTAATTTCTCTTTCCATTATTGATACTTTGACCTATTTAGCCAAGTTGGTTTTATATGTTGATTTTTTTCTCAGTTACTAAGAGAGAGGTGTGGAACTATGCAGCTATAATTTCTATATATCTTTCAATACTGTCAGTTTTTTCTTCTTATGTTTACTTGATATTGTCCCACAGATCATTGATATTCTTCTTTTTTCTCTGGTGATTTTAGTTCTAATAGTTTCTATTAATATATTTTCAAGGTTATCAATCTTTTCTTCTGTATATCTAATCTTCTGTTGTTATCATCTGTTAAAATTTTTATTTCATACATTGTATTTTTCACTTCTAAAATGACCATTTAGCTTTTTTTTTTTTTAGTATTTCTCATTTCTAGCTTTATTTTATGTTTTCCTTTAAGTCCTTCAGCACATTTATAACCCCTATTTTAAAGTCAGTGTCTGATAATTCTACCATCTTTGTCATTTCTGGATTTGCTTCTATTAACTAATTTTTCTCCTTATAATGGGTCACATTTTCCTGTTCTTACGTTCAACCATTTTTATTTGAATTCTGGATAGTGTGAAATTTGCATTGTTGATAGTTTGATTCTTTTATTTTTCTACGAAGAATGTCGGTTTTTGGTCTAGTGGCAGTTAAGTTACGTGTGGATTAGCTTAAGTCTTTAGAGATTTGTGGAATAAGTTTCATTAGGGCAAATTTAGAGTAGCTTTTTCTCTAAGCCTACTTTAGCCCTACTACTCCCCGGGGTCTCAAATGAGTGTCTCCTTTGTTCAGTGACATCTCTACACTCTGCCTGATTAGAACTCAAATATCTCACAGCAATGTGTGAGTTCTGGAAATTATTTCAGCTCACAAATCAGTGGTAATTTTTCTTTATTTTACCTCATGAAGTTTAGCCCAAATATATAGGCAGCTTAGTATTCAGCCAAAAATGCAAGAATCACTCTAAGCAGATACCTAAGACACTTTTTCTATATAGGTCCCTCCTCTCTGATACACTATTCCACAAATTCCACCCTCCTTATCCTCCTCAAACTCTGATCTCTCTTTTCTCGACTCATAGAGAACACTATACTTTGCTTGAGTTTCCCTTCCTCTACGAAGGCCCAGAAAGTGCCTATAAGAAAAAGACAGATATCTGTCCCTCTATTAGGCAGAAAAAGGGAGAAGTATAGACCTCTCCTCATTTATTTCTCTTGTTTGAGGGATTTTAAGCAGTTTCCCAATACCTAAAAATATTTGCTTAATATATTTGGTCCATTTTCCCTGTTATTTATAGCAAGAGGGCTAGTCTGATGCCAGATGGCTGGAAGCAGGATTGTCTCACAGGATATTTTAATAGTTCTTTTTTGTAGAGTAGGAAATCTCAGTTGGAACATGGGCTACATGCAAGGCTAAGGTTTGGGCATTTTGGTGTATTTGTTTTTCCTATTGCTAATATAACAAATTATCACAAACTTCATGGTTTAAAACAAAATAAATCTATTCTTTTAGAGCTCTGGAGGTCAGAAATCCAAATGGGCTTTATGGACTAAAATCAAGGTGTCCACAGGGCTGGTTCCTTCAGGAGCATCTAGTGTCTTTTCCAGCTTCTAGGGGCTGCTGATTTTGTGACTCATGGCCACATCCCTCCAATCTCTACTTCCATAGTCACATTACCTTTTCCCAACTTTAATCCTCCTGCTCTCTCTTATAAAGACCCTTGTAATTATGTTGGGCCCACTCAGATAATACAGAATAATCTCTTCATTCAAGATCCTTCATGACATCTTCAAAGACCCTTTACCATCTAAGGAAACATAATCACAGGTTCTTGTGATTAAGAATTGGACGTCTCTGGGGTTGATTATTCAGCCTACCACAATTAGCAATCTGTAGGACAATCCCAGGAGAGTCTATTCTCAGGAAGATTCAGGGCTTTAATGGAAGAGATTTTATATAGGGAGAAGGTGGAGGGCTATTTATATAAGAACTTTAACACATATTTTCACAGAATAGATATGGCTCTGACATAGGAGGTCTGAAGTGAATATAAAATCAATTTGGCCTTCAAGCATTTGGAGACTTTGAAAACATTGGACTGAATCACATCGTGGATTCCGCTATCAGTTCAGTTAAAGGAAAGCCTCTGAAATAGCTTCTATAGCAGAGAATGCTAACATGGAGGATCCTGCCCAAGAGATCAAGCCTGTGCTCAAGGATTGATTCCTGAACACGCAAGGCATTCTCTGAGAACTTGCAAATAGTTGAGGGAGATTTTACAGGTTGCTGGACATGCTTTGCAAATTAGGGAAAATTGCATCAAACTTTGTGTCATAAATATTAAAGTGATTCAAGCTGGACCCATAAGTGAAAAAGAAGAAAATTCAAGTTATATTCTACCTGTACCTCTTTAAGCAGGAAGCTGTTTGAGTGAGGACTGTTCTTATTCATCACCATATCTTGAGTGACATTCAATAAATCATTTATTGACTGAATGAGTCTGTGGGTGAGTAAGGAAGAAGAGAAGTAAGAGAGAAGAAAATAAAAATAAATTCCTGGAAATAGGGAGAAGTTTGAAAGAAAAGTCTAGATTTATTTCATGTCTTCCCAAACCCCCTTCAGTCATACAAGATGCCAGGAAACACTTGGGAAATGACATTATACACAGAGACATACTATTAGAACACTTAGAATTAAATATAAAGTAACAAAAACTTGGTGTTAAGTTCTAACATGTCTAACTTTATCTGGTTGCAAGCATAGAGGACTGAATCCAGCTACTTTCTTTCTTAGTGCATCAGAAGCTATGTGCCCATTACAGAACCCAATGACCTCTCATGCATACTGGTCTGACAACTTCATGTAAGATAATAATATTTGCCTTGTTTTTTAAGCATAAGAAAATAAATCGTTTATGCTACATTATGAGTATATTCACCCTTTATCCAGAAAATAATCCTTTTTAAAAAGGAAGCACTATAATTTATGTAAAGCATTAAAAATTAGTTTTGGGTAGCTAAGGAGATGAGACTTTTGACGGGAAAACTGTATACAAAAAAAGTACAGTAGTCCAATTTTCCATGTTCTTGGGTATTGTACATATTCAGGAGATTGCAGAAAGAAGACACAAAAGAAGAACCTAGAGCGATAGGAGGAGAATTAGAAAAGTAAATATAAGAAAGGATAGGAAAAGAGAGAGTTTTAAGAAAGGAGAGAAAGAAACGAAAAGTATTGCATGCTGCAGAAAGATCAGGGAGGATGATAAATTAGAAAAGGTCTTTCTAGGTGACAATTGAGAAAATATGTTAATAGATAAAGTAATTCCCTGAGGAGGTGGGAGGAGAATGGTGTAAAATAGGTGGAAAGGTTCTCATGGGACAAGAGAGAAGAGAGAAAGGAAGGATGGGAATTCAATCTGTGAGGGTGAAAATGAGGAAGGAAGTTGATAGAGAAGGTTGAAAACTTCATATTGGTAACTTATTTTCTTAATAGGTAAGAGTAGAGATTATTTATGAATTAAAGGAGGATGGTGGAAGACAGCTTGAGAGGAACCGCAAAGGTTTGAAATAATTCTTATGGAAAATGGGCTTTGTAGTCCTTAATAGTATTAGGTACCAATTTTATTCTTTTTTTTTTTCTTGTAGCATTTGGAAAACCTGGCATAGGCACCAAGAAAACAGATTGATCCAGGGTTGGTCATTTGCTAGGCAAGTGTGTTTTGTAAAGACAAGGGATTGAAATGACAGATCATGTACTCCTGGATGAGTAGAGAAGAAAGATGTTTGCTGATGTACTGGAATAAAATGAAGTAATAAAGGAATTTGGAGTAGAAGTGTAATGATGGAGTGGGGGAAAGGTAGAGAGACAGAGAGAGAGAGAGAAGACAATGAGAGGAGCAAAAAAGTGAAAATTGTGTTCAGAAAGTGAGATATTTCTGTCTACAACTCAAGACATAAAACATTTTTTCAGGAGATAACAAGGCTTGGTGTGTGTGGATGGTTGAAGTGGAATAAAGTTGAAAGAAACATGATTTTAAGAGGCCAAGAAACTCTGAGGTGAATGATTTGATTGAACATTCAAATAAAACTAAAGTCAGCCAGCATAATGGCAGAAATTGGGTAAAGAAGCCAAGGATGAAGGTAAGAAAGAAACCATTATTAGTGACAGATATGAAAAGAGATAAAAAGTATAATAGCAATAGCTGAAAAAGAGTACTTACTATGAAAAAAGTGCTTTACACGTGTTGCCTCATTTTTAATCTTCAAAATAGTCAATTTATTCAATAGGAGTATTATGTATAATTTAGAGATGAGAAAACTGAGTCATGCATTTTGCCTAGATCACATGGCAAGTGAGAGAGACACAATTAGAAACCTAGGCAGCTTTCTTTGATTGTTCTTAACCCTTACACTATTTCATAGGAAGATAAACTTGAACATGAAGGTGAAGGAACAATGTTGAAGGAAAGAGGAGTTAGATTCCTGCCAAACCCTTCTTTTCCTACATTGTACCTGGTACAGCCTATATCTGTTGCAAAGAGCCATATTCTGGACTATTAAAAAATTGCATATATATATTTAAAAATTGCATATATATACATCCTGTAAAAGAACCAAAAGATGCACATACATATGCTTACCAGAAAAACAGGGATATGGGAGAAAGGTTGGGATAGAGGGAAAATTTGCTGTTAAGACTAAGTACTGGGTGGTGTGAAGATGAGATTACGTATTTATTTCTTGCCACGATCCCATACCACATTATTATACATTTTATATAAGAGGAAATTGAGGGTCTAAGAGTTACTCGAAGAGTTATTATTCAAGGTCACAGAGCCTATAAGGAGCAGAGCCAAGAATGAACCCAAGTCTACAAAGTCTCTGCTCCATCCGTTATACAAAGGAGGCAAATAATCACAGCAGCTAATACGTCTTGAGCACTTATTGTGTGCTAGCAGCATTTTACATGGATTACACCATTTCATCCTCAGGAAAACTCCATGAAATAAATATCACCGTTATCCTCATTTTACATATGTGGAAAATGAGGTTCAAAGAGGTTAAGTGACTTAACCAAGATCTCAGAACTAGTGTCAGGAGTGGGATTCATACTCAAGTAATCGGGATTCTGATCCAATAATTTAGCCATACGATTCTATCTATTAAGACCCCTCTACCTACCATTGTCTGCTGATACAGGTATTAATCAAATAATGACATGAATAAATGTAAAACTTCAACACGTATGAGTGCTTTAAAGGAAATACGAGTGATGCTATAGGAAGATAAAATAAGAGGATTTGTCCAGGTCGGGGAAATCATTTTGCTCTTTGCTGACAAGGTCATGATTGAACTATAATATGAATTATTAGAAGTTAATGGTGGCAAAAGAGAAGATTAAAAAGCTTTCCCTAAAAAGGGAATAGCATGTGCAAAGGCCCTATTATAGGGCCTTTGGAAAAAAGTCATTGCGCGTAGGGCACCAAAAGTGAGGGAGGCTTAGTTCAGGATGAGGCTAAAGAGGTACAGAGCAATCAGATAAATCAAAGTTGCAGAGGGATTTTGTCATAATCCTGAAGATACTAAGCAGAAAGTGGCCTGATGAGGTTTGCAGTTTTGCTGTGTAGAGGCTTGTTTGAAGGGGATGTCAAAATGAGTGGAATGTAGACCAACTGGGAGGCTATATTGTTATACTGCAGGCTAGAGATGACTGTGACTTAGAAAAGGAGGTGATAGAGAGAGGAGCATCTACTTAAGAGATATTTGGAAGGCAAAACCAACAGTCTTCTAGATAAATTGAACATCCTAGATGTGACACCCAACCAGTGGAGTAGCCAGGTTACTGGTTATTGTACTTGTAAGAATAGATTCCATGGAACCAAGCAGTGGTTAAGTGCTCAGCTGCTAACCAAAAGGTCAGTAGTTCAAATCCACCTGCTGCACCTTGGAAATCCTATGGGGCAGTTCTACCTTGTCCTATAGGGTCTCTGTGAGTTGGAATTGACTTGATGGCAATGGGTTCAGGTTTTCTTTTCTTTTTTTTTTTGGAAGTATAGATTCCATAGTCACATTAACATGTTAACAAAGTAGTATCAACAAACTACCGCCTGAATTTTCCTCAGCATTAAAAAAAAAAAAAACAGGATGCCTGTAATGAGGAAAAATACTCCCGATTTTCTAAATCGGTATCCAAGTGTTATTTGAATTTGACAGGAAAATTCACAAGATTACGTAGCTTGCTCTGCTTTGTCATTGAGCTAGTGAGCAATGTGACCATTTATTCTAGAAGGAATAAGCACCCAACCAAATCATAAGGCTGAGTAACGGCTCTTGGTAATATTCTCATCAGAACTCATTCTGGCATCAAACTAAGTTCCCCAGACAAATTACCAAGTTTTAGACATAAATTTTTCTTCTCCATATTCTTCTCAGCCAAAACTTCACCTAACTTACTTAAAATTTCTTTCCTGTTTTTCTCCTGCCCCATAAAATAAATGCCAGTACTTTCACCTCAAAGTGCCTTCTCCATTTTATTGTCTTATAACAAATTCTCCTCAGTCTCCAATAGCGTCTTTTGGTACTGAGAATGAAGTTGGAAAAAAACATCATTTAGACTGTGAACTCTTCGAGTGAGAACATTCTATTTTTTTGCCACAGTATCCCTAAAACCTATTATAGTCCGTGGAATATAATCAGAGTTTAACAAATACTTGTTGACTAAATAAATAACAAATATGTGAATGAGTGAAGAATGAATGAAGTTAGCATGAATATAATTTTCTCAGATCAGCCTTCTAAAATCTACCAGAATAGGTCATGTTCACTGTTAATCACACTTTTAAGCCTCTGTTCTTCTCCTTCAGGGCACTACTCAGAATTGTAAATAAGCAATTAACTGGGTAATTGGCTATTTATATTTCCTGCAAGATTCTAAGCCTCCTGACAGCAAAGACCATGCTCTTATTCACTACTATCTCCCTGGTGCCTAATATATTAGGTACACAAAAGTAAGGCAACAAATAGTTGTTGTCAAATAAATAAAGGATAAATAAAATAATCAAGGGATATGAAGACTCTTAGATAAGGGAAAGTCTTTGCAGCCTCAGAATCACCCCTATTTTGCAGTTAAGGGAATGGAGCTCCAGAGAAGCTAAGTGACTTGCTCAGTGTTTCATAGCTAATAAGTAGTCAGGACTGTATTTTCCTCCCAACTCTCTTCGACTCCATAGCCTGTGCTTTGAAATGGAAACACTGTGCCATGCTGCACCATTTAAGCAATGATATATTCATTGAAAGCACCAGAGATCACATTTTAGTGAGAAAGGGTTTGTAGTATGAGATGAATCAATCAGCCATATGGAAGGGAAGAAAAAAAAAAAGAACAGGCTAAAAAGCTTCCTTTCACTTTGTACAATAAATTGTCACAGGAATCAAATTTGGCACATACGGTTAAGCAAAGAAAAAAAAAAAATGATCCCATGTTGGATGGAAAATGTGACTTGCATTTTGTCTACGTTCTTGAAATCCTGAAGCAGATACCAAATAGCTTGTGGAATTGAGAGCATGATGTTTTGATGATAGGCTTTTTATGCACTTATCCCCAGGCAGCAAGATGAGGACCCGAAAAATTAAAGGCGACCTCAGACGTGATGAATACATTAGACAATGAAGTGGTCGGTCAGGGTCAGGCAGCCTCCTTGAAGCAGAGTGGATGTGACTAAGGACACCAAGTCTCCAGACAGAGGCAGGGCCAAGGAAATGGCCTATAGGGCCATAAAATATTTACATCTGTTCTTCTTCTGTCACTTCTTTTTGAGGTTGTTTCCCTGGCCTTCAGCAACATTCCAGGCCCACTACTAATTCTTATGCCTGCTAATTAAAACAGAGGTGTAACAGCAGCGATCCAGTCTCCATCTCCACTGGCTACTGGCACCTAGTCATAACAATATAAAGGAGATAATGGATTTATGGATTGGGAACCATTAACTGTGTCTAACCTGCTGCCTTACTTCCCATGTGGCTCTGCATCCGACTTCACTACTCTGGAATTCAAAGTCCTGAATCTAACTAGATCCTAACCACAGAATTTCAGAATTTGCAGGCATATAAGAGCTCACCAAGACCTACATAGCCACATGCAGTGATCCTCTTTAAAACAATCTTAAAGACTCATCTATCCTATTTTGCAACTGTGTCAAGGAGAATCAGTACCTCATGCGACAGTCTCGTTCCATTGTTGGGCAGCTCAGATCATTAGAAAAATCTTCCAGCCTTTAACCAAAATTTATTTCCCTGTGACTTCTACTCCTATGGCTTCCTCTTCTCTCTGGAACTGCATAAATCCTTTATCTACATTCTATGGCATCTTGTAGAAAAAATATGGCATATTAAAAAGAGCTCTGGAATTTTACAAATTTAGGTTCAAATGTTAATTCTGAGACTTAGGAATCACTCAGCTTTTCTCAGTTGAATCACTCAACCTTTCTCAGTTTGTAATGGGGAGAGTACCCCACGGAAGAGCTATGAGAGTTGAATGAATTGAAGACTTATTTCAGGGCCGAGGAGTAAGCCCAGTGGTAAAGAGCTTGCACTCTGCAACTGGAGAGTTTGAATCTTGATCCTGCCACTTACTATCTGTGTGACCTTGGGCAAGTTATTTCATCTCTCTGGCCTGGTTTTTTGTCATCTATGTGACAGCAATAAGAAGCAATAATATTACCCACTATCTAGGGCTGTTGGGAAGATTCATGAGTTAATATATAAGGTCCAGTATTAATAGGGATAAGTTAACTACTATATCAGAAAAAGTACACCAGCTTCCAGGGCTCTATCACAAAAAAAAGAACTTTATATCTTGCCTTTGTCACTATAAAATCAGATGATTCAAGGACCCATGCTCGTCCCATCTATGAGCATCATTGTCCATTAGGACCTTGGATTCCTCCACTGTATTCTCTGCATTTGGTACAAAGATAATAGCCATGTAAAAGAGTGGAGAAGGCATATTGGCTCTTAACCACTATGGCCTAGAGATGACGCCAAACTCTTCCACTCACATTCCATTGGCTAGAATCACTCACATGCCACACCTAGACAGGAAAGGTCTGGAAAACAAAATTTAGTGACTTGCCCAGGAAGAAGGGGAAGTGGGCTTGGTCAGTATATCACAATGTCTCTGTCACAAGCACTGAGAGTAGTGTCTAGCACATCTTGCCTTTTAAGTGCAGGCTACTGATATCACTATAAAAAAAAATCACTATATTATGTGATAATAACAACTAAGGATATTATGATTATAAGAGCCCTTGTTACAGAAAAACTATCACATTTTCTGGGCTAAGCAGTCTTGTTTTATTCAGTGATCTCTCTTGTATCTTAGACTCCATAATGTCACCATCCTTCAGCATCCTTATCAATATAGAACATATAGCTTATATCTCTTAGTATACATGCATATGGACACATATCAACCTGCTCCATTTTGAATAACCTCATTTTTCTTCATCCATCTTCTCTCTGAATTTGTGCCTTGTATTTATTTTTTTCAACACAGACTTGGTTTTAGGATATTATATTGATCAGGGATGGTCAAACTGTCAGCTTTGACCCATGCGAGGAACAAGAAACCTTTAGTAGGACTCAACTTGTATTTTTAGAATAGAGTACAATACAATACAATAGACTAGAATAGAATAGACCAGAATGGAGTAGAACAGAGTAGAGTAGAATATGGGGTTGCTGTTAGGTTTAAATAAGTTTGTATATGTAAATAATGTAGGGTTTAGAACACTAAATGTTTTATATATACAGAAAAATAGTACAGAAAAGATTAGAAACTATCAGAATGCCTCACACTTTCGTGAGGTAGGTATTGTTTTATGAAAAATTTATTTCACTTGTGCGTGCCCTTGGTCATGAAGTAAGTGTATTTCTTAGTGTGGGTCAAGGTTAAAAAAGCCATTTCACCAGAGAACGATTATCAAGACAACAAAACAAAGCATACACACTATTTTTTTCTGAGTAGAGTTGACCTTGCTGAACAACAATCATTGTTTCTGAAGCCCCAGAAATAGCTGCAGCAGTGAATATAAACACACACATACAAACTTATACATGTACTATCTTCCATTATGGAAACAAGCCCATGATCTTACACCTTTGAGGCTCTAACTATTCTTTCTGTCTCTTTCATTTCTCCTGCTAACTTCTTCCCATCCTTTAAATGACCACTTGGATGTTGTTCTTCTGGTACCTTCCTTGACCTTACCATTTGGCTCTGATTAGAGAAAAACATATTTGTCTATCATAGCACTTATTATTTTATTTTCACTACTTTTTAAATTTTTTATCTCCTCAACTCAGTTATAATCTTTGAGAAGAAAGTATGTCTCTCCAGGACTTAGCACCATGTCTACCACGTGATTATGTGTTTGATAATTAATTAATAAATAAATGAATGAATAGATGACTGAATTTTCAGATAAAGCTACATCAGTAACAAGCTCAAACTAAAAATATATAACAAGTAATGTTACACAGTCTAAAAAAATATTGATTTGATTTTCGTCCCTGTGCCTTGTTAATTCCCCATGGTCTACACTGAATAAAATACATTGCCATCAAGTCCATTCCCACTCATAGCGACCCAGTATGACAGAGTAGGGTTTCCAAGGATTTCCAAGGAGCAACTGGTAGATTTGAACTGCTGACCTTTTGGTTGCAGCCAAACACTTAACCCCTGAGCCACCAGGGCTTCCTATACTTGATAGAGGAACAAATAGCATAGATACTTATTTCCCAGTTTTTTATATGCACTCTTCAACAAGTAATCTGAATGAATTCATTTAATTAAATGAATTTAATTCATTCTGAATGAATTACAATAATAGGAATGTATGCAATAAGACTGTGAAAGCAATAAGAGTTTTATTTTAAAGAAATGAAATGGAAACCTAATAATTAATAATGATGGCGTACACACAATTGCATGCTTCATTTTTAGCTCTGTGTTTCATGGCAACCAAAGATGCCTGAAACCTACAGATGTTCCTAAAAATCCATAAAACCCTAGGACCTACAATTGATCTTTTAAAGGTGTTATTTATACGGATGCATCTTTAAAAGACGGCAGTCTTTCCCACAGACTGCAAAGACTGGCCTTGAAGCCCTGTTGTGGTTTTGCTCTTACTTCTTGCTATTATCTTCTTATTGCCTATCCTAGACACCAAATCTATTGAAAGTGAGAGTTTATTTGCCCATTCACATGCTGTCAGATTTCCAGGGAAGCAGCCAACCTATCATTATGGGGCAGGGAGGGAGACTGAAAGCAGATGGATGAATGGTTAGTCATGGTGTTGGCATATTTTGTTTTTCCCTTTTGTAACTAACTTCCAGGCTTTTTTTTTTTTTTTTTTAAGTCTACTGTTACTTCTACTGGATACTTTATGGAGGACAAAAGAGATTAATTTTGGGTTGATCATTTTCACTCATGAATAAGCCTCTTATAGTTTAGTTATCTGAAGTATAGTTTGATTCTCTCTGATGCCACTCTCCACATCACATTTAGAATTTTCTGCTAAATAGGAAAGTATCTTGCTTTTCCTTCACTCCAAGATATTGAGGAATATTAATGAGAACTGCGTCTAGGACCACCCTTACAGCATCTCATCAATAAACAGCTGGCTATTGACAAGGTTGTTACTGAGACAAAATGTCTCTGCATACTCACCCTTCCAGGGAATTCTGGCTTTGATGTGTTAGAATACAAATCAGAAAGTAATAGCAATTTTTGCAATTAGCAACTAACCATAATATACTCTTATGAAACCCCAGAGTCCCCAGGGACCCTAGGATCAAATGAATTACTCCAACATGAAAAGTCTTTTTCCATCCACTTCAGCCTTGAAAGGAAATCTCAATTACATGTGAACATTTAGCTATCATGCAAAATTTTTAAAGTAACTTTTCCAAGCAAATAGAAAAGATATACATTCCCAGGAATCAGTAGAAGGAAAGTTTGTTTAGAAAAAGGGGAAATGCAGTTCAGACAAGCAGCCTTTAGTTTTGAGCACAGAGAGAACAGAACAGAACCTAAATAAAACCATCATATTCATCGTATTCATTGATACAAGTGGATAGTGATATTCTGGTACCCAAAGGATAATAAGTGGGCAAGAGGGCAGGTCCAGAGAGTTATGGGGCTAGGTGTTCAGAGCTGTGAACTTCAGGAGGAGCTGGAGATGGGACAGGGGCTAAGCCAGGGATAGGACTAAACTGGAAGGCTGAGGGGATTCTTCTATTGCCTCAGCCCGGAATGTTCTTCCCTTACATAATCATCACATGGCTCTTTGCATTCTTCAGTTCTCAGTTCAAATGATACTTCCTCAGAAAGCCCTTTCCTAGTTCTTACATATCTTAAATTATCTTATTTAGCGTTTTACTTGTTTTTATTTACCTCTTCTCAAACAGAATGTACGCTTTATAAGAGCATGAACCTTGTCTATATTTCCCACAGCCCAAAATAGGACTGTGTATTCAGGATGTGCCCAGCAAATACTCGTGACATAAATAATGACTGACTGAATGAATGAGTAAACACTGGAATATATTTACATATGCCTGGTAGGAACATCGACATGAATACTACATACATAATTTGTTGCTCCTCAGGTTGGCCTTGATGAGCCGTGTTTCCTGATTGAAGATAATGCAATACTTTCATTTCATTCTAAAAGATCTGAAATCTCTCATCATATCAAGGATGCCCTATTGCTACAGGAGCCCTCATTTAATAATCATAGCACTCTGTGAGAGTGGTATTATTACCTCAGATTAGAGAAAAGGAGAGTCACAATCAAGACATCAACAGAGATTTTCTAAATCCAAATCCCTTGCTCTTTTCTCCAGATGAAATTCCGAGCCTCTCAGTATCTGTAGTTTTGAAATGAAAAAAAGGAAGAAACGTAAATGTGGGAAGTACACCAATCTCCTTTTTGCTTTGCTTTTTCTTTCTCCAGAGATTCGTTCTCTCTCTCTCTGTCTGTGTATATGTATGCATGGGTAAGACAGAGAAACAGAGAATACACTCTGTGCCAGATCTCAACATTTGTTATAACTCTTAGGGTTAATCAGATAAAACCTTACTCAACTCTTAATCTGTTACCCTGAGTTAGAAAGAACACTAAGGATACAAAACGTGAATTCTAATACTGGACCCAGCATGGATTAACTCTGTGGTATTAGTCAAATCACTTACTCAATTTCTTATCTTGAAAATGAGCATAATCATATCTATTGCATGTAGTTATTGTGAGGCTTTAATGACAGTTGGCATTTAAAGTTCCTAGCAATGTGTTGGGCACCTATAAGATCTCCATAAATGTTTGTTCCCTTATCTTTACTTAGGTTATAATTCTCCTTCTCATTATTCCAAATATAGTATATACAAGAATTACTTAGACATTTCTATATTTACTCAAGTATACGTTGTTTTCCACATTTTTGTACCTCCCAAACCAAGTTTAGGCTACTGTTGATGAGAAACATCTGTTTAGTTTCTTTTGTTTTTGTTTTTTATCCTTTAACTCAGTCTTACTGATAATCTGCAAGTGTGGAATTAGATGCTGTCTGTGGCTGTGAATTATTTTTTTCTAGTTAAAATTTAACTGAGCTTAATAAGAATTAGAGAATCTTAAAATTCGGACAGAGCCTTAGAGGTTATTAGTTTCAAAAGCCAGCTGAAAAAAAAATTGCCTGGGGAGCTTGGTAAAAGTATAGACATTATACCCTAGCTCCATAGATTCTGATTTAGTAGACATGGAAAAATACCCATGAATTAGTACTTTCTGAAGCTCTCCTGGTGATTTTGATGCACAGCCACGTTTGAGCAGCAATGAAATATAGACTAGCAGTTTTCAAATTCAGCAACACTAGAACACTTTTTACACTTCTTTACTTGGGACCTCAACACATAAAATGATAAAAGCATAACTTCTAATTGAATAGAAAGATGAAAAGTCTTATTCCCTCCCCCACCCCAATGGCTCCTAAAGGCCCACAGAGGAACTCCAGGACTCTAAGGACTACAGTTTGAAAATGATTGATCTAGATAATGTCTTCCACAGTAATACTGACAGATGGTCATTCAGCTTCAGTTTGCAGCTCACTTCTTTGCAGACAGCCTTCCTATTTAATAGGATAAACCAGCATCTTTGGTCTTATTACCCCAACATTCTAAGCAACTCTAAGAACCGAGGAAATGACCTCAACAATAAACCTACAATTTTAACAGTCTTAGAGTTGTAAAACCTTCCTTTTATAAATAGTCTTTACTAGGGAGATTCTTATTTACTAGGGAGATTCTTATTTACTAGTAATATATGGCTCTCCCGGAGCTCCACAGGCAAATGTACAGACATAATTCAAGAGCTCATTAGCATAAAACTAAAACTCTCCCTGGGGTGAACACAATATTAGTCTTTCTTCTCATTGCTGCCTTCTAGTATTCTAATGATCCTCTTTTTTGTCTCCTTCTTAGTTCTTTCCTAAATCTCTCCTTTCTTCCTAACTACCCGTGTAACAAAGAAATAGATAAAGAAGGTCAAAATGTTATTTTTAAAAAACTTCCTTTTAAATTCTAAAATGGGAAACCTATTTCTTTGACAAAGAGGGAAAAAAAGAAAGCTTATTTGTGTCATCTCCTAATATAATAAATCCATTTCCTTGTAAATACAGGAAAGTGTTTTAAAAATTTCTGCTTGTTCTACCACATATATACACAAAAATATTTTTGAGTGCTAATTCTGTGCCCAACTATATGTGTCAGGCACTGACTTTTCAAAGTGAGCCAGATTCAGCTTCTGCCCTCCATGCAAAGCTCCAAAAAGAAGAGGAGACAACTACATAAACAGTTATAATAAGGCGTCAATAAAGTTGTATGGGAGCAAATGGGAAGGTGACTACAGGGGAGGAGCTACTTGAATTAAGGCAAGAAAACGAATTAATAGAAGAATCAGAAGAAGAAACAAGAGAGGGAAGGGGGGAGAGAGACTAGGTTAGTAAAATCATCAAAAAAAAAAAAAAATCCCTACATCAAAAAAGAAGAATTAAATACTTGGATTTTTTACCATGATAATCATGACCAATGTAAAATCCCTAAGAGATCCCTGAGGTTTCCCAGTTCACACTAAAGCTGCTTGTGAATTCTAAATAAGTCTGGGTGGCTTACTGGTTAAGAGCTATGGCTGCTAAAGAAAAGGTCGGCAGTTTGAATCCACCAGGTGCTCCTTGGAAATCATATGGGGCAGTTCTACTCTATGCTATAGGATGACTATGAGTTGGAATCAACTCGAGGGCCACAGTTTTTTTTTTTTTTTCTTCTTCTTCTTAAAGAAACCAGGTTCCTTAGATTTAGATTCCAGCTCAACAATTTCCTGGCTATGTAATCTTGGGAAGACGCTTAAACCTGGTGTGCCTCATTTTCCTTACCTGTAAATGGGAAATAACATTGGTACTTATCTTAGAGGGTCTTCTGAAATTGAATGTGCTGATACATGTGTAACTCTTAAAGAATTGTGAGTAATACATGTGAAACTCTTAAAGAATTGTAGGCGTAAAATAGGTTTTCAATAAATGTTAACTGTCATTGTTATTGCTATTTATTCTTTAAAACTTTTCAGATTTCTTGTAAGAGTTTTCATTTGCAGAGTATCAAGAAGGAAAAAAATCTAATTTTAGTTAAATCCTTTCACACTGAATCCAATCTAGCAATTTAGTTATGCTCTTTAGATTTAATCCAGACTTTGTTTTTCTTTCTTTTTCTCCTATCCTCCTGTTTAAAATGGTGCTTGGGTATAAGCAGGAAAGCTTTACTTGACTTGTTCTAGTCCTTGGATATGTGCCGTCTTGAGCCCATTCGTGTTTGCTTGGCATCATCTCATCGTTGGCTGTTGGGCTCTTTGATATAATTTGGTCTGTCATTTCTCAGCTTAGTCAGGGTCTGTTGGCACTCTGTGCTAACTAACCTTTGCTGGACTATCAATGGTACTGTAGGCTTAAGGTAAAAAAAAAAACTTAAGGAAAAATCCTTTCTTTTTTAAAAATACCAGTTAACTTTCTGTAATAGTCTTAACTCTACTTCTTTATGAATTTATTTTATAATAATTCTAATTTCCATTTCAAGCCCCTCAAACATATATACCAAAAAACAAACAAACAAACAAAAAAACCCTTCCCTACCCCATGGAACTACTAGAATAAAGCAAAAGATTGGTAAAGAGAATAAATACAAGATATAGTCCAAAATCCATAGTTTTTTTTTTCTATATATAAATACTGCTTGAAATTGAAATGGGCCAAAAATAATTCTTTTATAATACCAACAAAAGCTATCAAATACTATGTCATTATTTTAAAAAGAAATATGCGAAGAACATTATAGAAAATCTTATGAAAGATAAGGGCACAATATAGAGTACAAACTATGATATATTCTCAGATAGGAAGGCTGAATGTCATTAAAATGTGAATTTCCCTACATCAATGTATACTTTCAATTTCCATCCCAAAGCTTTCTAAGGAAGGGAATGTACAAAATTACTTTAAAGTTTATATGAGAGAATTACAAGAAAATTTAAAGAAACAGTATAATTAAAAATTATACATTCTCTGTCTTTCAATAGTGTTGTCATAGGAAGAAAAAGTAGATCAATAGAAGAAAATCGTTAATATTGAAATACATCACAGCATATATGGAAATCCATTATTTGACAAAAGTACTTTAAATTAATCAGCATAAATATGTTTTATTAAATAAATAGCTTTGACACAATTTGCTACCCATCTGGCAGAAAATAAACTTGAACTGCTTCTTCACAGTGGAGAGATACAAAAATAAATTCCAGATGGATTAAGAAGTTAAACATAAAACAAAGTACATATATAAAGATAGGTAAAAAGAGATATGTAGATATAACTATGAGTGGGAAAGCATTCTTAACTAAAATGGAAAATCAAGAAGCTCTAAAATACAAAGAAGTATGACTCTGTAAGAATATTTTGTGTAGAAATTGATATCATAAAGTAAAAAAAGATAGATTAAGAAAAATACATGGAATATATTTGACAGATTAAAAATTGCTACCTGTAGTATGCAAAAAACTCTCTACAGAGTGATAAGAAAAAATGCAATAGAGAAATGGTCGAGTGGTAAAGGCAAACAACTGAAGAACAATTCTAAGCATGATAGTTACATGGACAGCATGCACGAAACCTCACCACTAGTCAAGGAAACAAAAACTGAAGTATCACTGAAATATTTCTTGTTATTATCAGATAGGAAAAATTAAAATTAAAAACAGAGATAATATATCCTGCTGATGATGATGGGTATGGACTAGAATATGGGAAAGAAAAATCAGTTTGGCCTCTGGTAAAGCAATATGTCAAAATATATTAGAAATAAAAATACAAATAACCTTTATACTAGTCAGCGTTCTTGGCTACAACAGTAGAAATGGACCATGGGTAATTTAAATAGAAAAGGAATTAATGAAAGGATACCAATGATTGACAGAATTCATAGGAAGGCTGGAGAACTAAGCAAAGATATGGACTGAATCATGCAATCTAAATAGCTGGAACCACGGTCAAGGGCAAACACCAAGAACAGCCAGTTTAGACCATCTCTGTTCCTGCCTGTGGACACTGGACACTGTCGTTGACATCCAACCCAATTAAAAAAAAAAGACTTCAAACTCTCAATCTTAAAAGAAAAAAGAATATTGTTTTTCTAACCTGAACAGGTAGTTAAGAAAACAATATATCATTAGGTGAAAACATACTTTAAAAATTTTGAATTCCTTCAGTTTCAGTTCAATTTCTTCTTTTTAGTAAAAATTCAAAAAAAATTAAACTGAATAAATTTTCTTAAATATCAATACGTATATGTAATCATTTTTGCACATTTTCTACTTATTGATCCACTTATCTATGTATTTGTGTGTGTGAGTACATGTGTCTATGTATGTATGAATGGATGATGTTTGTCCATTTTTAATAATCATTCCTGGATGATTTTTTTACACATTTTTGTACATATTTTTACACATCCATTTTTGGATGATTTTTTTAATACCTCTTAACAATCAGTATTTTTATTATTATAATGTATCAGCTTTATTAAAAGCAGTAACATCATTTTGATTTAAAATAGACTGGGTCATTGTCATATTATGAAGAAAGAATTGTGTTGTTTTAAATTCTTCACATCTGTAAGATGTGGGTTTTTTTTTTTTTTTTCCCTAACAACATGTTCAGAGTAAGCCAGTTTTGAATTTCAAATTTCAGCAAGTCAATTTCAAAAGTTCAGCACTGTCAGGGCCCTGAGTTGAGTTTTCTGTGGCTTTTAAGGTGTTCCCATTTTGACCTCAAGAGGCCTACAGCAGTCTCAAAAAAAAAAAAAAAAAAAGTCTCAAGCATGGGTAAATTGACTGTATTCAAAGGTAGAAATGCAAGGCATTGCCTTTCTCTTCTCAGGGTTGGATACTCCCCATCAGCTTTCTCCTTATATCTCATTTCCACCTACACCAGGCCCCCCCTTAAGGGACCTCTGCATGATGTTAGAATATTGGGAACATGGCTAGTCATTAAGTGGGAGAGGGCAGATCACAGGTCTTTTTTATCTGTTTTTTTTTATTATTATTTTTATTGCTCTTTAAGTGAAAGTGTACAAGTCAAGTCTGTCTCTCACACGAAAACCTACATACGCCTTGGTATATAGTCCTAGACACTCCCCCCTTAATAAGAAAGCACACTCCTTCTCTCCACCCTGAATTTCTGTATCCATTCAGCCAGCTTCCGTATCCCTTTGCCTTCACATCCTCCCCTCCAGACAGGAGCTGCCCACATAGTCTCATGGGTCTACTTGATCCAAGAAGCTCACTCCTCACCACTATCATTTTCTATCTTATAGTCCAGTACAATAACTGTCTGAAGAATTGAATTTGGGAATGGTACCTGTCTTGGGCTAATAGAAGGTCTGGAGACCATGATCACAAGGGTCCTTCTAGTCTCAGTCAGACCAATAAGTCTCATCTTTTTCCGAGAATTTGAGATCTGCAATCCCACTGTTCTCCTGCTCCTTCAGGGATTCTCTGTTGTGCTCCCTGTCATGGCAGTCATCAGTTGTAGACAGGGACCATCTAGTTCCTCTAGTCTCAGCCTGAGGTGATCTCTGATTTATGTTGCCCGTTCTCTCTCTTGGGCTCATAATTACCCTGTGTCTTTGGTGTTCTTCATTCTCCTTCGCTCCAGGTGGGTTGAGACCAACTGATGCATCTTAGATGGCCGCTTGCTAGTGTTTAAGACCCCAGCCACCACTCTCCAAAATGGGATACAGAATGTTTTCTTAATAGATTTTATAATGCCGTTGACCTAGATGTCCCCCATAACCATGGTCCCTAAACCCCCGCCCCTGCTACACTGGTCTTCAAAGCATTCAGTTTATTCAGGAAACTATTTGCCTTTGGTTTAGTCCAGTTGTGCTGACTTCTCCTGTACTGTGTGTTGTCTTTCCCTTCACCTAAATTAGTTCTTGTCTACTATCTAATTAGTGAATCCCCCCTCCTTCCTTCCCTCCCTCCCCCTTCTCATAACCATCAAAGAATATTTTCTTCTCTGTTTAAACTATGTCTTGAGTTCTTATAAAATTGTCTCACACAATATTTGTTCTTTTGCAACTGACTAATTTCACTCAGCATAATGCCTTCCAGATTCCTCCATGTTATGAAATGTTTCACAGATTCATCATTGTTCTTTATTGATGCATAGTATTCCATTGTGTGAATACACCATAATTTATTTATCCATTCATCCACTGATGGGCACCTTGGTTGTATCCATGTTTTTGCTATTGCAAACAGTGCTGCAATGAACATGGCTGTGCATATATCTGTTTGTGTAAAGGCTCTTATTTCTCTAGGATCTATTCCAAGGAGTGGGATTGCTGGATCATATGGTAGTTCTAGTTCTAGCTTTTTAAGGAAGCACCAAATCGATTTCCAAAGCTGGTTATAACATTTTACATTCCCACCAGCAGTGTAGAAGTGTTCCAGTCTCTCCACAACCTCTCCAACATTGATTATTTTGTTTTTTGGATGAATGCCAACCTTGTTGTAGTGAGATGGAATCTCATTGTAGTTTTGATTACTGTAATGGCTAATGGCTGTGTTTCCTCATTTATCTTTTAGCTACCTGAATGTCTTCTTTAGTGAAGTGCCTGTTCATATCCTTTGCCCATTTTTTAATTGGGTTGTCTTTTTGTAGTTGAGTTTTTGCAGTATCATGTAGATTTCAGATATCAGCCCCTGATCAGAAATGTCATAGCTAAAAACTTTTTCACAATCTGTAGGTAATCTTCTTATTCTTTTGGTGAAGTCTTTGGATGAGCATAGGTGTTTGACTTTTAGGAGCTCTCAGTTGTCTAATTACTCTTCTGGTGTTTGTACATTTCTAGCAATGTTTTGTATACTGTTTATGCGGTGTATTAGAGTTACTAGAATTGTCCCTATATTTTCTTCCATGACCTTATTGTTTTAGATTTTACATTTAGGTCTTTGATCTATTTTGAGTTAGTTTTTTTGCATGGTGTGAGGTACGGGTCTTGTTTCAGTTCTTTTTGCAGATAGATATCCAGTTATGGCAGCACCATTTGTTAAAGAGACTGTCTTTTCCCCATTTAACAGATTTTGGGCCTTTGTCAAATACCAGCTGCTCATATGTGGATGGATTTATGTCTGGATCCTCAGTTCTGTTCCATTGGTCTATGTATCTGTTGTTGTACCAGTACCAGGCTGTTTTGACTACTATAGTGGTATAATAGGTTCTAAAATCAGGTAGTGTGAGGCCTTCCACTTTGTTTTTCTTTTTCAGTAACACTTTCCTTGTCCTGGGCCTCTTTCCCTTCCATATAAAGTTGGTGATTTGTTTCTCCATTTCGTTAAAAAATGTCATTGGTATTTCGATCAGGATTGCATTGTATCTATAGATTGCTTTGGATGGAATACACATTTTTATAATATTGAGTCTTCCTATCCATGAGCGAGGTATGTTTTTCCACTTATGTTGGTCTCTTTTGGTTTCTTGTGGTAGTGTCTTATAGTTTTCTTTCTATAGGTCTTTTATGTCTCTGGTTAGATTTATTCCTAAGTATTTTATCTTCTTAGAGGCTATTGTAAATGGTATTGATTTGGTGGTTCCCTCTTTGACGCTCTCTTTTTTGGTGTAGAGGAATCCAACTGATTTATGTTTATCTTGTATCCTGATACTCTGCTAAACTCTTCTATTAATTTCAGCAGTTTTCTTGAGGATTCTTTAGGGTTTTCCATGTATAAGATCATGTCATCCTCAAACAGAGAAACTTTTACTTTTTCTTTGCCAATTTGGATGCCCTTTATTTCTTTATCTAGTCTGATAACTCTGGCTAGGACCTCCAGCACAATGCTGAATAAGAGTGGTGATATAGGGCATCCTTGTCTGGGTTCTTTTCTCAAGGGGAATGTTTCAGTCTCTCTCCATTTAGGATGATGTGGCTTTTGGCTTTGTATAAATGCCCTTTATAATGTTTAGGAATTTTCCTTCTATTCCTATCTTGCTGAGAATTTTTATCATGAGTGGGTGTTGGACTTTGTCAAATAACTTTTCTGCATCAATTGATTAGATCATGTGGCTCTTGTCTTTTGCTTTATTTATGTGTTGTATTACATTGATTGTTTTTCTAATGTTTAGCCATCCCTGCATACCTGGTACAAATCCCACTTGGTCATGGTGTATTATTTTTGAAATGCTGTTGAATTTTATTGGTTAGAATTTTGTTGAGAATTTCTGTGTCTAAGTTCATGAGGGATATTGGTCTGTAATTTTCTTTTGTGGAGTCTTTACCTGGATTTGTTATCAGGGTTATGCTGGCTTCATAGAAGGAGTTTGGGAGTATTCCATCCTTTTCTATGCTCTGAAATACCTTTAGTACCAGTCATGTTAACTCTTCTCTGAAAGTTTTGTAGAAATCTCCAGTGAAGCCATCAGGGTCAAGGCTTTTCTTTGTTGGGAGTTTTTTAATTTCTTTTTCAATCTCTTCTTTTGTTATGGGTTTATTTAGTTGTTCTGCCTCTGCTTGTGTTAGTTTAGGTAGGTGGTGTGTTTCTAGAAATTTGTCCATTTCCTCTAGGTTTTCAAATTTGTTAGAGTACAGCTTTTCATAGTACTCTTTTATGATTCTTTTAACTTCAGTTGGGTCTATTATGATATTGCCCATCTCGTTTCTTATTCAGGTCATTTGCTTCCTCTCCTGTTTTTCTTTTTTCAGTCTGGCCAATGGTTTATCAATTTTGTTAATCTTTTCAAAGAACCAGCTTTTGGCCTTGTTAATTCTTTCAATTGTTCTTCTGTTTTCTATTTCATTTAATTCTACTCTAATTTTTATTATTTGCTTTCTTCTGGTGCCTGAAGGTTTCTTTTGTTGCTCTCTTTCTATTTGTTTGAATTGTAGGGATGATTCTTTGATTTTGGCCCTTTCTTCTTTTTGTATGTGTGCATTTATTGATATAAATTGACCTTTGAGTACAGCTTTCGCAATGTCCCAGATGTTCTGATAGGAAGTGTTTTCATTCTTGTCGGATTATATGAATTTCTTTATTTCATCCTTAATGCGTTCTATAATCTAATCTCTTTAAAGCAAAGTGTTGTTCTGTTCCATATATTTGATTTCTTTTCCCTGATTTTTCTGTTATTGACTTCTAGTTTTATGGCTTTATAGTCAGAGTAGATGCTTTGTAATATTTCGATGCCTTGGGTTCTATTAAGGCTTGCTTTATGGGCTAATATGTGGTCTATTCTAGAGAACGTTCTATGTGTGTTGGAAAAGAACTGTTGGGTGACGTGTTCTGTACATGTCTATGAGGTTAAGTTGGTTAATTGTGGCATTTAGATCTTCATGTCTTTATTGAGCTTCTTTCTGGATGTTCTGTCCTTCAATGACAGTGGTGTGTTGAAGTCTTCTACAATTATTGTGGGGATGTCTATGTCACTTTTCAATGCTGTTAGAGTTTGTTTTATGTATCTTGAAGCCCTGTGTTGGGTGCATAAATATTTAATATGATAATATCCTCCTGGGTATTGTCCCTTTAATCATTATATGGTGTCCTTCCTTATCCTTTGTGGTAGATTTAAGTTTGAAGTCTATTTTGTCAGAAACTAGTGTAGCCACTTCTGCTCTTTTTTGGTTGTTGTTTGCTTGATATATTTTTTTTCAATCCTTTGAGTTTTAGTTTGTTTTTGTCTTTAAGTCTAAGGTGTGTCTCTTGCAGGCAGCATATAGACAGATAGTGTTTTTTATTCTTTCTGCTACTCTGTCTCTTTATTGATGCATTTAAGTCCTTTTACATTCAGCTTGATTATAGATAGGTATGAGTTTAGTGCTGTCATTTCAATGCCTTGTTTTGTGTGTGGTTGACGGTTTCATTTTTCCACTTTTTTTTTGGTGTTAATTTTTCTTTGTAAATTGTATGTTCCTCTTTTTCATTATAGTTGATTTTGTTTTAGCTGATCCTTTCTGTTTTTCTTGTTTTTTATTTTGATGTGTAGGATTGTCAGTCTTCTTTGTGGTTACCTTAATATTTACCCCTATTTTTATAAGTTTCAATCTAACTTGTATCTCCCTATATCGCCTTGATTTCCTCTCCATATGGAAGATATATGTCTACTTTATTTAGTCCCTCTTTATTTATTTATTTATTTATTTTTATTGATTATTGTCAGCTTTTACATAATGACATCACTGATTCCCTGTTTTGAGGATTTTTTTTTTATCTTATTTTATTTTTTGATTTCCCTATCTCAGTTGATATCTGGTTGTTCTGTTCTGTGTTCTAGTGTTGTGCTGATATCTGATATTATTGATTTTCTTACCAGAGAATTCCCTTTAGTATTTCTTGTAGTTTTGGTTTAGTTTTTGCAAATTCCCTAAGCTTGTGTTTATCTGTAAATGTCTTAATTTTGCCTTCATATTAGAGAGAGTTTTGCTGGATGTATGATTCTTGGCTGGCAACTTTTCTTCTTCAATGCTCTATATATGTCATCCCATTGACTTCTTGCCTGCATGGTTTCTGCTCAGTAGTCCAAACTTATTCTTATTGACTCCGCTTTGTAGGTGACTTTTTGCTTATTCCCGGTTGTTCTTAAAATTTTCTCTTTACCTTTGGTTTTGGCGAGTTTGATGATAATATGTCTTGGTGACTTTCTTTTGGGATCTACCTTGTATGGGGTTTGATGAACATCTTGGATACACATCCTTTCATCTTTCACAGTGTCAGAGAAGTTTTCTGCCAACAAATCTTCAACAATTCTCTCTATATTTCCTGTTATCCCTCCCTGTTTTGGCATTCCAATCACTTGTAAGTTATTCTTCTTGATAGAGTCCCACATGATTCTTAGGGTTTCTTTTCCTTTTTTTTAATTCTTTTATCTGATTTTTCTTCAAATATATTGTTGCCATTGTTTCTTCTTCAGTCTCACTAATTCTGCCTTCCACTTCCTCAATTCTGCTCCTCCGACTTCCTATTGAGTTATCTAATTCTGTAATTTTATTGTTAACCTTCTGAATTTCTGATTGCTGTCTGTGTATGGATTTTTCCAGCTTCTTAAATTTTTCATTATTTTCTGAATAACCTTTCTAATTTCTTCAACTGCTTTATCCGTGTGTTCCTTGTCTTGTTCTGTGTTTTACCTGGTCTCATTCCCGACGTTGTTCCTGATGTCTTGAAGAGTTCTGTATATTAACCTTTTGTATTCTACATCTGGTAATTCCAGGAATACATCTTCTTCTGGGAGGGTCCTTGATTCTTTGTTTTGGGAGTTTGTTGAAGCAATCATGGGCTGCTTCTTTATGTGATTTTATATCAACCGTTGTCTCTGAGCCGTCTATAAGCGATTGTATTAATTTATTTTATGTTTGTTCACTGTGTCCTAGTTTCTTGCTTTGTTTTGTTTTGATATACCCAAGTAGGCTACTAGAGTGAGCTAACTTGATTTTTGGAGTCTTTGAAGCACTAATATCCTGTTACCAGATGGCTAGAGCTGTTACCAGGTATATGAGCCTAGGAGTCCATTCACTATTCTTGTATAGATTCAGCTCATGTGTCCTGATAGTCAGTCACCTAGTGCATGGTGTAGGCTGTCACCTACTATCTTAGAAGAGCAGTTTTAATTGGTGTATGCATAGGTTTCTGATAGCAGCAGGGGGGTCACACTCTGAAGAAGGCAGGGAGCTGACAACCTTCACCCAAATGTCTGTGAGGAGGGCATGTCCCTGTTCTCTAGAGCACTCTGGTGGGTGGGCTCTGCAGCTGCACCATAAGCACCCAATGCTTTTACCTGTAAGGAATGGTAGGCACCACTTATCCTTGGAGACCTTTCATAGGTAGCTATTTGGCATGGTTGGAGCCTCCAGTCCTCAAGCCCCTGCTGTGGGTAGTTGAAGGCTCTGTTTAATAATCAGGGTGCAAACATCCAAAACCTGCCTATCCACCGCACAGCTGAAACAGTTACAATCAGGCCCCAAACAGATTCACCCTTGCAATATAACAGCCAGATCCTATCTGGCGTAGTGGAACCACTTGGATCCATGCAGGGGTGAAAGACACAGTCTGTGGATCTCTTGTGTCTGGACTGAGCCTCTTCTGCTCTGAGCTTCCAGATTAGGGGAGTCAGCAGAGTATTTTTCCTCATTTGTTAATTTGTTACTTCTCCAAGGCCAGAAGAATGGCTTAGGGAGTGCAGCATGACCTATCTCAGGCCCAGGGAAATCAACTGTTAATGAAGCTGGCTGAGGCGGAGGGAGGAGGGATCAGATAGAGAGGAGAGAGTTCTTTCAAAAGGAGGAGCTATTAGATTCATGGGGTAAATTAGACAAAATCACTTAACTTGTGCTGAGAGCACTGTTTTATCTCAGATTCCAGAGGCTTGTGTAGCCTCTATGAGCTGGCTGGGTCTCCACTGAGATCACCCCAAGGGGTTAGGGCTGCTTCCCATTCTTGACTTCTTTTGCTGAAGCAGCTTGTCCTAAACTCCACTGACAGCCCCACCACCATCACACCAGGGGGCCAGGGGTGCTGACATTTCAGTTGCCTCCTTTCACTGAAGCAGCCCTGTCCAGGTAAACTACCATCACCCCCGCCACAGTCATGCCAAAGAATTGGGGCTGAGGCACTACCCTGGGCTCAGCAGTTCCTTTGCTGCTTCTGCACCATCTCTCCGACCCCCATCACTCAGTCTGATTTCTTAACTTTGCATTTGATGCTCAGGGTTCCTACCCTGTCATATATGTAATCGATTTACTTATTTTTTGGGGTCTTTGCTGTAAGAGGAATCACCGAAACCATCTTACTACTCTGCCATCTTGGCTCTGTCTTCAGATCACAGCTTTTAAAGATTCATTCTCTGTTGTCTACTACACCCATTTTGTTAGTTTCCATGTCATAAAAGTAAAGAAAAGAAAGGCAGGTGTTGTAAGCAGATCCCAATTTCAATAGCATGTTAATTTTTATAGCAGATACAATTTTGAAAATTCAAGGTCTTAACAAGTCATCCAGGAAAGAAATTCGGCATTTTCTGTCTTTTTTTCTACTGTTCTTCATTAATCTTTTGATACACACTTAATATGATAAAAACAATTTCTCATTCCAATATATTGCCTTGGCTTTTGCTGTGAAGCAATGAAATTTGTGGTTGAGACTAGATTTAAAAGGCTTAGACAACTGGTGGAATCATAATCCAATGATAGTGTCTTTAAATTAGTGAGAATAAATCGTACAGAAATTAGCAGTTAACATACACTTTATAATGTTTTCCATATATATATGTATATATATATATATATATTTTAATTAGTTGCTATTTGAAGTGGAGCCCTGATGGTATAGTGGTTAAAAGCTTGACTACTAACTAAAAGGTCAGCAGTTGGAATCCACCAGCTGCTCCTTAGAAACCATATGGAGCAGTTCTACTCTGTCCTATAGGGTTTCTGTGAGTCAGAATCAATGGCAAGGGGTTATATTAAATTTTTCTTAAAAAATCCAAGTGTGATTTTTTTTTTCTTACAGATTTTTGCCTTGTAGTTTTGTGATAAATCTAGGACTGAGAAAGGAGGAGCACAAAGAACAGAGACACTATCTAACAGAGACTAGAAGTGAAAATTACAAAACTTCCTGTAGATCCTGTAGAAATCCCTTTAATTTCTTCCTTCTTTACATTAGAAGTAACTCCAAGCTAAATGGCTGGTTGATGATATTGGATATGCAAACAGGATCATTAATGAAAAAGGAAAACAAGTTATAAAATAGAATTCTCACCTCAGGAAAACAAATTTAAGCAAGTTGAGGGAAGCTACTTTTAATTCCTGTGTAAACTCATGTGATCTAGAAAGCCTTGTTTTGTCCCTACATTAAAAGAAATTGGTAAGTTTTAAGAGGACATTCTCATCAGAATCTAATACGACTGGTTTTGGAATAAGGAGGTAACAATTACAGATAATGAAAAAAGTATCCAATTGCACCTAGATGTTTGTTTTCTTCAAAATCTTCACCTGTTCATATAATGTTTTAAAGATAGCACTTAGAAATCCTTGTTGATGTCTCGCTAGTTTAATAAAGAGTTCTATTTTTGTATTAAATTGAAAGTATTGGAGTCTCTTTTTCTTAACTCCATCTGTACAATAAAACCCAATGGATGGATCACATGCTAAAAACCATTACTCACTCAATCAGTTTCAAACAAAGTACCTAAAGTAAAATAGATCGAAGGACCTACAAATCACAGGAAAATGTGGCAGCACTGTTTCCCCTCCTTTGTGAAGAACTGAGCCAAGACACAAAAGAACACTAGAAGGAAGAAAAAAAAAAAAAAGGAAAAAAAAAAGAATAATATTTAAAAGTAAAGATAATGCAAACCAGAAAATCAACCCAGAAAACAGGCCAAAAGTACACCAGGAGCTTGTGGTTTGACGCAACCAATTTCATTCTTTTAGTTTTATCTCCCATCTTTGGTTAGTTGCTTGAAGCAAATATAACATTTGGGCAAAGATTTAGGACCAAATTATAACATGTAAACCACTTAAGATCCAGTGTGGTAGCAGTTCAAACATGAATCTAGCTCAAATCTGGTTTTAGTTTGGGCCAGTTATTTAGCCTTATTTTTTCATGATTAATTTAACCTTAATTAAATAACCCAGTTATTACAAGGTACTACTGCAAGAAACCAAAAGAGACATACATAAGTGGAAAAACTTACCTTGCTCATGGATAGGAAGACTTAGCATTATAAAAATGCCTATTCTACAAAAAGCCATCTATAGATACAATGCAATTCCAGTCCAAATTCCAATGATATTTTTTAATGAGATAGAGAAACAAATCACCAACTTCATATGGAAGGGAAAGAGGCCCCAGATAAGTAAAACATTACTGAAAAAGAAGAACAAAGTGGGAGGCCTCACTCTACCTGATTTTAGAACCTATTATACCACCTCAGTAGTCAGAACAGCCTGGTACTGGTACAACAACAGATGCATAGACCAGTGGAACAGAATTGAGAATCCAGACATAAATCCATCCACATATGAGCAGTTGCTATTTGACAAAGGCCCCAAAACAGTTAAATGGGGAAAAGACAGTCTTTTTAACAAATGGTGCTGGCATAACTGGATATCCACCTGCAAAAAAATGAAACAAGTCCCATACCTCACACCATGCACAAAAACTACCTCAAAATGGATCAAAGACCTAAACATAAAGTCTGAAACGATAAAGATCATGGAAGAAAAAACAGGGACAATGTTAGGAGCCCTAATACATGGCATAAACAGAATACAAAACATTACTAAAAATGCCAAAGAAAAACCAGATAACTGGGAACCCCTAAAAATCAAACATCTATGCTCATCCAAGGACTTCACCAAAAGAGTAAAAAGACTGCCTACAGACTGGGAAAAATTTTTCAGCTATGACGTTTCCAGCCAGGGCCTTATCTCTAAAATCTACATGATTCTGCTAAAACTCAACCACAAAAAGACAAATAACCCAATTAAAAAATTTGAAAAGAATATGAACAGGTACTTCACTAAAGAAGACATTCAGGTGGCTAACAGATACATGAGGAAATGCTCTTGATCTTTAGCCATTAGAGAAATGCAAATTAAAATTACAATGAGATTCCATCTCACTCCAACAAGGTTGGCATTAATCGAAAAAACACAAAATAATCAATGTTGGGGAGATTGTGGAGAGACTGGAACACTTATACCCTGCTGGTGGAAACATAAAATGCTACAACCAGCTTTGGAAATCGATTTGGCGCTTTCTTAAAAAGCTAGAAATAGAACTACCATACGATCCAGCAATCCCACTCCTTGGAATAGATTCTAGAGAAATAAGAGCCTTTACACGAACAGATGTATGCACACCCATGTTCATTGCAGCACTGTTTACAATAGCAAAAACATGGATACAACCAAGGTGCCCATCAGTGGATGAATGGATAAGTAAATTATGGTGTATTCACACAATGGAATACTACGCATTGATAAAGAACAATGTTGAATCTGTTAAACATTTCATAACATGGAGAAATCTGGAAGACATTATGCTGAGTGAAATCAGTCAATTGCAAAAGGACAAATATTGTATAACACCACTATTATAAGAACTGGAGAAACAGTTTAAGCAGAGAAGAAAATACTCTTTGATGGTTACCAGAGCGGGGAGGCCAGGAGGAAGAGAAAGGGGTATTCGCTAATTAGATAGTGGATAAGTGTCATTTTAGGTGAAGGAAAAGACAATACACAATACAGGAGAGGTCAACACAAATGGACTAAACCAGAAACAAAGAAGTTTCCTTAATAAACTGAACACTTCAAAGGCCAGTGTAGCCGGGCAGGAGTTTGAGGACCATGGTTTCAGGGGATATCTAAGTCAACTGGCATAATAAAATCTGTTAAGAAAACATTCTGCATCCCACTTTGGAGAGTGGCATCTGGGATCTTAAACTCTAGCAAGCAGCCATCTAAGTTGCATCTATTGGTCTCAACCCACCTGGAACAAGGAAAAATGAAGAACACCAAAGACACAAAATAATTATGAGCCTAAGAGACAGAAAGGACCACATAAACCAGAGACTACATCAGCCTGAGACCAGAAGAGTTAGATGGTACCCGGCCAGAACTGATGACTGCCCTGACGGGGAACTCAACAGAGAAACCCTGAGGGAGCAGGAGAGCAGTGGGATATAGATCCCAAATTCTTGTAAAAAAGACCAGATTTAATGGTCAGACTGGGACTGAAGGGACCCCGGAGGCCTTGGACCCCAGACCTTCTGTTAGTGCAGGGCAAGAGCCATTCCCAAAGCCAACTCTTCAGACAGGGATTGGACTGGCATAGGGGATGGAAATTGATACTGGTGAAGAACAAGCTTTTTGGATCAAGTGGTCACATGAGACTATGTTGGCATCTCCTCTCTGGAGGGGAGATGAGAGGGCAGAGGGGGCCAGAAGCTACCCAAATGGATGTGAGGAAAGAGAGTGGAGGGAAGAACTGTGCTATCTCATCAGAGGGAGAGCAATTAGGAGTGTAAAGCAAGGTGTATGTAAATTTTTGTATGACTGACCTGATTTGTAAACTTTCACTTAAAGCACAATAAAAATTAATTTCAATAAATAAGAAGTCTAATGTGCATTAATAGTAATAATAATAATAATAACCCAGTTGTTTTCAGTTATTTCTGGAATCCTTCCATTTTAAAATGTGCAGATTACAACCTTGGCCTCTATTTGGCCACTTGCAATTGGACATGACAGCGCTCTCTTGTTTGTGCCGCTGGAAGGGGAAATTTAGGCTATAAGATTTCATTAACACAAGAGTCATTTTATAAAGGATTTGAAGGGTTCTTACTCTGAATGATGCTTTTGTAGAACTGCTTCACAAGCAGGAACACAGAAGACACATTTGATCACTGAAAAATTAACAAAATCTTTAAATTCCTCCAAACTAATTCTTAATGTGAAGTATTTTATCTGGTCATACAGAATTCTAATATCCATATTCAATAAGTTAGAAATTGAGTGGCCAGATTTTTTCTTAAAGAAACATATAAGACAAACATAAATTTGAGGTATTTAAACTAAATTTTCATTTGTGGGACATTACAGAAGAAACAAAAATATATCCCAGATTTCTCCAAAGTGTCAATCACTTTAAGTTTTCCTTGACACATGGAAGTCAATTTGGAAACGAGTATAAAAGGCACAGGCAATGGGATTTTGTATATACCCTTCTTCATTTGTTGCTTATAAAAAAATTCAGGGAGAAAAATTTTCTGCTTTGCTTGGTGTAAGCACGCATGCACACACACACAATTGCAAAGAGCCTCTTGCTTTAAGTGGTAACACAACATTCAAAATTCAACTTCCAGCCTTCATTATTTTGCGGCAACTACAGGCATGTGTAAGAAAACAAAATTCCAGTGAAGAGTATCCAGTCATGAGTTAAAGCAGTCATGTTAGCTCCTTTATTTTACTTTATTCTGATCTCATACACACACAGATCTGCCAATGAGAATTAACTACTCGATCAAAGAAAATACATGAAAGTGATCAACTACTGCAGTTATCAAGTACAACATTCAAAAGTTTTTCCTTAAAGATGTGCAATTTACAGATAGAATAGAGCCTGGGACTCCTAGGAGCCTGAAAGACAATCAGCAATGTTGTTGGATACCTTTGAGTTGGTTCAGATTCATAGTGATTCTATGTACAATGGAACAAACACTCCCTAGTCCTCTGCCATCTTCACAATCATTGTTATGCTTGAGCCCATTGTTGCAGCCACTGTGTTGATCCATCTCCTTGAGAATCTTCATCTTTTACACTGACCCTCTACCTTACCAAGCATGATATACTTCTCCAGGGGCTGGTCCCTATTGATAACACATCCAAAGTATGTGAGATGGAGTCTCACCATCTTTGCCTCTAAGAAGCACCCTGGCTGTGCTTTTTCCAAGACACATTTGTTCCTTCATCTGGTACTCCATGGTATATTCAATACTCTTGCCCAACACCATAATTCAAAGGCATCAATTCCTCATTTCTCCTTATTCATCGTTCAGCTTCCATATGCATATGAGGCTATTTAACATACCATGGCTTGGCTCAGGCTTATCTTAGTCCTGAAAGTGACATCTTTGCTTTTTAACACTTTAAAGAGGTCTTTTGCAGCAGATTTGACTAATGCAATTGTTGTTGTTGTTAGGTGCCATTGAGTCGGTTCCGACTCATAGCGACCCTATGCACAACAGAACGAAACTCTGCCCGGTCCTGAGCCATCCTTACAATTGTTGTTATGCTTGAGCTCATTGTTGCAGCCACTGTGTCAATCCATCTCGTTGAGGGTCTTCCTTTTTTCGGCTGACCCTGTACTCTGCCAAGCATGATGTCCTTCTCCAGGGACTGATCCCTCCTGACAACATGTCCAAAGTATGTAAGATGCATCCTTGCCTCTAAGGAGCATTCTGGCTGTACTTCTTCCAAGACAGATTTGCTTGTTCTTTTGGCAGTCCATGGTATATTCAATATTCTTCTTCGCCAACACCACAATTCAAAGGCATCAACTCTTCAGTCTTCCTTATACATTGTCCAGCTTTCGGATGCATATGATGCGATTGAAAATACCATGGCTTGGGTCAGGCTCACCTTAGTCTTCAGGGTGACAGCTTTGCTTTTCAACACTTTAAAGAGGTCCTTTGTACCATATTTGCCCAATGCAATGCATCTTTTGATTTCTTGACTGCTGCTTCCATGGCTGTTGATTGTGGATCCACGTAAAATGAAATCCTTGACAGCTTCAATCTTTTCCCCATTTATCACGATGTTGCTTATTGGTCCAGTTGGGAGGATTTTTGTTTTCTTTATATTGAGGTGTAATCCATACCAAAGGCTGTGGTCTTTGATCTTCATTAGTAAGTGCTTCAAGTCATCCTCACTTTCAGCAAGCAAGGTTGTGTCATCTGCATAATGCAGGTTGTTAATGAGTCTTCCTCCAATCCTGATGCCCCATTCTTCTTCATATAGTCCAGCTTCTCAGGTTATTTGTCCAGCATACAGATTAAATAGGTATGGTGAAAGAACACAACCCTGATGCACTCCTTTCCTGACTTTAAACCAATCATTATCCCCTTGTTCTATATGAACAATTGCCTCTTGATCTGTGTAAAGGTTCCTCATGAGCACAATTAAGTGTTCTGGAATTCCCATTCTTCTCAGTGTTATCCATACTTTGTTATGATCCACACAGTTGAATGCCTTTGCATAGTCAATAAAACACAGGTGAACATCCTTCTGGTATTCTCTGCCTTCAGCCAGGATCCATCTGACATCAGCAATGATATCCCTGTTTCCACGTCCTCTTCTGAAACCAGCCTGAATACTGCTGCAGCCGTTTTTGAATGATATTCAGCAAAATTTTGCTTGTGTGTGGTATTAATGATATTGTTCTATAATTTCCACATTTGGTTGGATCACCTTTCTTGGAAATAGGCATAAATATGAATCTCTTCCAGTCAGTTGGCCAGGAAGCTGTCTTCCATATTTCTTGGCATAGACAAGTGAGCACCTCCAGGGCTGCATCTGTTTGTTGAAACATCTCAATTGATATTCCATCAATTCCTGAAACCTTGTTTTTCACCAATCCCTTCAGAGCAGCTTGGACTTCTTCCTTCAGTACCATCGGTTCCTGATCGTATGCCACCTCCTGAAATGGTTGAATATCGACTAATTCTTTTTGGTATAATGACTCTGTGTATTCCTTCCATCTTCTTTTGATGCTTCCTGTGTAGTTTAACATTTTCCCTTTGGAATCCTTCACTATTGCAACTCGAGGCTTGAATTTTTTATTCAGGTCTTTCAGCTTCAGAAATGCTGAGCGTGTTCTTCCCTTTTGGTTTTCCATTTCCAGATTTTTGCACATGTCATTCTAATAATTTACTTTGTCTTCTCGAGAGGCCCTTTGAAATCTTCTGTTCAGTTCTTTTATTTCATCAATTCTTCCTTTTGCTTTAGCTGCTCAACTCTCAAGAGCAAGTTTCAGAGTCTCCTCTGACATCCGTCTTGGTCTTTTCTTTCTTTCCTGTCTTTTCAACGACTTCTTGCTTTCTTCATGGATGATGTCCTTGATGTCATTCCACAACTCATCTGGTCTTCGGTCGCTAGTGTTCAATGCATCAAATCTATTCTTGAGATGGTCTCTAAATTCAGGTGGGATATACTCAAGGTCATATTTTGGCTCTCGTGGACTTGCTCTGACTTTCTTCAGTTTCAGCTTGAACTTGCATAAGCAATTGATGGTCTGTTCCACAGTTGGCCTCTGGCCTCGTTCTGACTGATGATATTGAGCTTTTCCATTGTCTATTTCCACAGACATAGTCAGTTTGATTTCTGTGTGTTCCATCTGGCAAGGTCCATGTGTATAGTTGCCTTTTATGTTGGTGAAAGAAGGTATTTGCAATGAAGAAGTCGTTGGTCTTGCAAAATTCTATCATTCTATCTCCGGCATTGTTTCTATCACCAAGGCCATATTTTCCAACTACTGATCCTTCTTCTTTGTTTCCAACTTTCGCATTCCAATCGCCAATAATTATCAATGCATCTTGATTGCATGTTCAATCAATTTCAGACTGCAGCAGCTGATAAAAATCTTCTATTTCTTCATCTTTGGCCCTAGTGGTTGGTGCGTAAATTTGAATAATAGTCGTATTAACTGGTCTTCCTTGTAGGCATATGGATATTATCCTATCACTGACAGCGTTGTACTTCAGGATAGATCTTGATGATGAATGCAACACCATTCCTCTTCAAGTTGTCATTCCCAGCTTAGTAGACTATATGATTGTTCGATTCAAAATGGCCAATACCAGTCCATTTCAGCTCACTAATGCCTAGGATATTGATGTTTATGCGTTCCATTTCCTTTTTGATGATTTCCAATTTTCCTAGACTCATACTGCATACATTCCAGGTTCCAATTATTAATGGATATTTGCAGCTGTTTCTTCTCATTTTGAGTGGTGCCACATCAGCAAATGAAGGTCCCAAAAGCTTTACTCTATCCATGTCATTAAGGTCGACTCTACTTTGAGGAGGCAGCTCTTCCCCAGTCATCTTTTGAGTGCCTTCCAACCTGGGGGGCTCACCTTGCAGCACTATATCAGACAATGTTCCACTGCTATTCGTAAGGCTTTCATTGGCTAATGCTTTTCAGAAGTAGACTGCCGGGTCCTTCTTCCTAGCCTGTCTTAGCCTGGACACTCAGCTGAAATCTATTGTCCATGGGTGACCCTGCTGGTATCTGAATACTGGGGGCATAGCTTCCAGCATCACAGCAACACACAACTCCCCAAAGTATGACAAACTGACAGACACGTGGGGGGACTAATGCAATACATCCTTTGATTTCTTGACTGCTGCTGCCATGGATATTGATTGTGGATCCAAGTAAAATGAAATCCTTGACAACTTCAATCTTTTCTCTGTTTATCCTGATGTTGCCTATTGGTCCAGGTGTGAGGATTTTTGTTTTCTTTATGTTGAGGCGTAATCCATACTGAAGGGGTGGCCTTTGATCGTCATCAATAAGTGGTTCAAATCTTCTTCACTTTCAGCAAGTAAGGTTGTGTCATCTCCATATCACAGGTTGTTAATGAGTCTTCCTCCAATTCTGATGCTGCATTCTTCATCATATAGTCCAGATTCTCAGATTATTTGCTCGACATACAGATTGAATAAGCATGGTGAAAGGATAAAACCCTGATGCACACTATTCCTGATTTTGAACCAAGAAGTATCCCCTTGTTCTGTTCGAATGACTGCCTGTTGAACTATGTGCAATTTTCTCCTGAACACAATTAAATGATCTGGAATTCCCATTCCTTGCAATGTTATCCAGAATTTGTTATGATCTACACAGTTGAATATCTTTGCATAGTTAGTAAAGCACAGGTAAACATCTTTGTGGTATTCTCTACTTTAGGCCAAGATCCATCTGACGTCAACAATGTTACTCCTTGTTCTATGTCCTCTTCTGAATCCAGCATGAATTCTGGCAGTTCCCTGTCAATGTACTGCTGCAGATGTTTTTTTAAAATTCTCTTCACAAAATTTTACTGAATTTTGATATTAATGATATTATTCAATAATTTCTGCATTCTGTTGGATCACCTTCCTTTGGAATGGGCACAAATATGGATCTCTTCTAGTAGGTTGGCTAGGTAGCTCTCTTCCAAATTTGTTGGCGTAGACAAGTGAGGACTTCCGCTGTTATATTCGTTAGTTAAAATATCTCAATTGGCATTCTGTAAATTCCTGGAGCCTTGTTTTTCACCAATGTCCTCAGTGTCATTTGGATTTCTTCCTTCTATATCATCAGTTCTTGATCATATGCTATCTCCAGAAACGGCTGAATGTAGACAATTCTTTTTGGTATAGTGACTCTGTATATTCCTTCCAACTTCTTTTGATGCTGTGTCTTTTAATTTCTTGGCTGTAGAATCTTTCAATATTGCAGTTCAAGGCTTGAATTTTTTCTTCAGTTCTTTCAGCTTGAGAAATGATGAGCATGTTCTTCACTTTTGGTTTTCTAACTCCAGGTCTTTGAACATGTCGTAACACTTTACTTTGTCTTCTTAAACCACCCTTTGAAATCTTCTGTTCAACTCTTATACTTTATTATTTCTTGCGTTCTCTTTAGCTACTCTGCATTTAAGAGCAAGTTTCAGAGTCTCTTCTGCTATCCATTTGGGTCTTTTCTTTCTTTCCTGTCTTTTTAATGACCTTTGCCTTCTTTGTCTATGATGTCATCCCACTAATCATATGGTCTTTGGTCATTAGTGTTCAGTGCATCAAATCTATTTTTGAGATGGTCTCTAAATTCAGGTGGTGTATATTCAAGGTCATACTTTGGCTCTTGTGGGCTTGTTTTATTTTTCTTCAGCTTCAGCTTTAACTTACAGATGAGCAGTTCACGGTCTGTTCTGCGGTCAGCCGCTGGCCTTGTTCTGACTGATAATATTGAGCTTCTTCATCGTCTCTTTGCATGGAAGTAGTTATTTTGAACCCTGTGTATTCCATCTGGTGAGGTCTACGTGTATAGACATCTGGTGAGGTCTACGTGTATAGTCATCTGGTGAGGTCTACGTGTATAGTCACTGTTTATGTTGTTGAAAAAGGAACTTTTCAATGAATACGTTGTTGGTCTTGCAAAATTCTATCATGTTATCTCCAGCATTGTTTGCATCACCAAAGCCATATTTTCCAAACTACTGACCCTTCTTTGTTTCCAGCTTTCACATTCCAATCGCCAGTAATAATCATTGCTTCTTGATTGCATATTTGATCAATTTCAGACTATAAAGGTTCGTAAAAATCTTCAGTTACTTCATCTTGTCATTAATGGTTGGTGTAAATTTGAAAAATATTTGTATTAACTGGTCTTCCTTGTAGGTGTATGAATATTATCCTGTAACTGACAGAGTAGTACTTCAAGATAGATCTTTAAATGTTCTTTGTGACAATGAATGTGATGCTGCCCCTCTTCAATTTGTCATTCCTGGCATAGTAGACCATATGACTGTCTGATTCAAAATGGTCAAAACCAGTCCATTTCTGCTCACAAATGCCTAATATTTTGATCTTCAACTGACTCATTTTATTTTTGATCAATTCCAGTTTTCCTAGATTTGTACTTCATACATTCCATATTCTGATTACTAATGAATGTTTGCAGTGGTTTATTCTCATTTTGAATCATGCCACATCAGCAAATGGAGGTCCTGAAATCTTTACTCTACCCACATCATTAAGGGGGACTCTACTTTGAGGAGGCAGCAGTAAGTCTTTTTTTGTGAGTTAGAATTTTGTTCTACATTTTTCTCCAGTTCTGTCTGGGTGAGCACCATCCCATTGTACTGGATTCAGTCTGGTGGAGGCCATGGTAGTTGTGGTCCACTAGTACTTTGAACTAATCTTTCCCTGTGTCTTTTGTTTTCTTCATTCTCCCTTGCTCCTGAAGGGTTGAGACCAGTGGAGCATCTTGATGACAGCTCACAGGTGTTTAAGCCCCCAGAGGCTGTTCACCAAAGTAGAAGATAGAACGTTTTCTTTATAAACTGTGTTATACCCATTGAGCTAGATGTTTCCTGAGACCATGGTCCCCAGCCCTCAACCCAGTAATTTGGTTCCTTAGGGACTTTGGAGGTGTCTGATGAGCTTCCAGGACCTTGCCTTGGCCAAGTTGTGCTGGTGTCACCACAGTTACACTTATCTACTATCTGAGACCCCATAAATCCATTACCTTCCAGTTCACTCCAACTCACAGTGACCTTAGGTAGCATTTTTCCTTTTCCACACCTCCCTTCCCGTGTAATCATCAAAGATTGCTTCTTTTTGTGTGTAAGCCTTTTCAAGAGTTTTTATAGTAGGTGACCTCATACAATTATTTGTCCTTTTGTGAATGACTTGTTTCACTTAACACAATGTCCTCCAGATTCATCCACGTTGTGAGATGTTTTGAAGATTCATCTTTGTTCTTTATGATTACATAGTATTCCGTTGTGTATATGTACTATAGTTTGTTTAGCCATTTTTCTGCTGATGGGCACTTAGGTTGTTTCCATCTTTTTGTTATTTTGAATAACGCTGCAATGAACATGGATATGCATATGTCTATTTATGTGATGACTCTTATTTCTCTAGGATATATTCCTAGGAGAGGGATTGCTGGATCATATGATATTTCTATTTCTAGCTTTCTAAGGAAGCGCTATATCATTTTCCAAAATGGTTGTACCGTTCTGCATTCCCACCAGCAGTGCATAAGAGTTCCAATCTCCACAAAGCCTCTCCAACATTTGTTATTTTCTGTTTTTTTTGATTCGTGCCAGTAATGTTGGTGTGAGATGGTGTCTCATTGTGGTTTTGAATGGCATTTCTCTAATGGCTAGTGATTGCAAGCATTTCCTCAGGTGTCTGTTAGCTGCCTGAATGTCTTTGGTGAAGTGTCTATTCATATCTTTTGCCCATTTTTTAATTGTATTATTTGTCTTTCTGTTGTAAAGGTGTTGGATTTTCCTGTAGATTTGAGACAGACCTTTGCCAGATTTGTCGTAGGCGAAATTTTTTTTTCCAGTCTGTAGGTTATCTTTTTACCCTTTTGGTGAAGTCTTTTGATGAGCGTAGTGTTTAATTTTTAGAAGACTCCAGTTATTTAGCCTATCTTCTGGTTTTTACGCATTGTTAATTACAGTTTGTATCCTGTTAATGAGGTGTATTAGGTCCTCTAGCATTGACCCTATTTTTTCTTCTATGATCTTTACAGTTTTTGGTTTTATATTTAAGCCTTTGATCCATTTTGAATTAGCTTTTGTGTATATTGTGAGGTATGGGTCCTGTTTCACTTTTTTTGCAAATGACCATTCAGTTTTGCCTGCACTATTTGTTCAAATGACTATCTTTTTCCCATTAGATGGACTTTGGGTGTTGTTGAAGATCAGGTGACTGTAGGTGGATGGGTTTACATTTGGGTTCTCAATTCTGTTCCATTGATCAATGTGTCTATTGTTGTGTCCAGTATCTGGCTGTTTTGACTACCATGAATGTATACTAGTTTCTCAGGTCAAGTAGTGCCAGCCCTCCTACTTTATTCTTCTTCTTCAATAGCACTTTACTTACCTGAGGCTTATTCTCTTTCCATATAAAGTTAATGATTAATTTTTCCATCTCTTTAAAGAATGCTGTTGGTATTTGGATTAGAATTGCATTGTATTTGTAGATTGAAAAGCCCTCAGGTTTTATTATCTTGTTAAGATTTTTTTCCTAAATGAATGAGTTGTATTTTAGACTGGAAAATTGAAGATGCCCCTTTAAAGGTAAAGTCTTTATAACTACCTATAGAGCCCAAAAATGGTTGCAGCAGTACATTAACAGAGAACTGGTGGAAAGTCAAGCTGGATTCAGAACAGGACATGGAACCAGGGACATCATTGCTGAAGTCAGATGGATCCTGGCTGAAAGCAAAGAATACTAGAAAGATGTTTACCTGTGTTTTATTGATTATGCATTGGCATTCAACTGTGTGAATCATAACAAATTACTGGTAACATTGTGAAGAATTGGAATTCCTGAACACTTAATTGTGCTCATGAGGAAACTATACATACACCAACAGGCAGTAATTTGAACACAAGGGCATATTGCAAATTTTAAAATCAGGAAACGTGTGTGTGAGGGCTGTATTCTTTGACTATACTTATTCAATCTGTATGTTGAACAAATAATCTGGGAAGCTGGTCTATATGAAAAAGAAAGTGATATCAGAATTGAACGAAGGTTAGTTAACAACGTGTGATATGCAGATGACACAACCTTGCTTGCTGAAAGTGAAGGGGACTTGAAGCTCTTACTGACAAAGGTCAAAGACCAAAGACTTCAGTATGGATTATGCCTTAATATAGAGAAAGCAAAAATCCTCACAACTGGACCAATAAACAACATCATGATAAATGGAGAAAATACTGATGTTGTCAAGGATTTCATTTTACGTGGATCCACAATAAACACCCACAGAAGAGGCAGTCAAAAAATCAAGACACATTGCTTTGGGAGAATCTGCTGCAAAAGACCTCTTAAAGTGTTGAAAAGCAAAGATAGCACTTTCAGGACTAAGCTGTGTCTAACCCAAGCTATGGCTTTTTTTCAATTGCCTCATATTCTTGGGAAAACTGGACAATAAATAAAGAGGACTGAAAAAGAATTGATGCCATCAAATTATGGTTTTGGCAAAAATTACTGGATATACCATGAACTACCAGAAGAAAAAACAAGTCTATTTTGGGAGAAGTACTGTCAGAGTGTTGTTTAGAAGTGAGGACAGTGAGACTTCGTCTCACTCACTTTGGACAGGCTATCAGAAGGGGCCAGTCCCTGGAGAATGATATCATGCTTTGTATGATAAAGGGTCAATGAAAAAGAGGAAGACCTTCAAAGACATGGATTGACACATTAGCTGCGGCAATGAACTTAAACATAACAACAATTTTGATGATGTCCCGGGCTGGGCAATGTTTTGTTCTGGTGTACATAGGGTCACTATGAGTGGAAACTGACTCAATGGCATCTAACAACAACAAATACAGGAACTATTCTCTATACATCTCAAAACAAATGTAAATGTCCTAAATCAATTATAGTGAATGAAAAGAAACTGATATTATGCGAAGACATCCTTATTTAAAATGAAGACATCAGGTTGATCTTCTTCATGACCTTGAACAAGTTATTGTCTTAACCTATTTCTTCGTCTGAGAAATTGGAGTAACAATGCCTGCCTTCTTGAAGTGTTTTGAAAATTCAAACAGATGAAGCAAAAGGCTTCCCAGAGTGTTTGGCAAATAACAGATTTAAATTAGTGTTGGTTATTTGGGTCCAGTCTCTATACTTCCCGAAGAAGCCATAGTCCCTTACTGCTTAAAACACAAAAGTTGACCTGATCAATCTTTCGCTATTTTAACAAAAAGCCTGCAGATGCTATTCTTTATTTCCACCAGTATTTCATAGCACTTTAATATATACTCTGCGTTTTTTGTTTTTATGATGCCAACGAGAGGTATTTCACCACTCAAATTTATCTTTGGAAATGTATTATCACTATTGGCATGTGATGTTACCATCTAAAATTTGGTTGTTTTCCAAAGACCTTGAAACAAAACTCTAAAACTGTCTAGATAATATACTAACAATTCAATATAGTAAATATTTATTGAATACTTGATATATACTCAAAAAACACTGTTCTGGGAGTTATAGAGCATACATGAGTGTCTAAGAAAGCGTCCTATCCTTAAAGAACTCAACAAAATGAAGAAAACAGACATTTAAATAAACATCTGATAGTGTAATAAGTGTCTTAATAGACATGCAAAGAGACATAGCGAAGGCAAAGAAGAAAGCTTGCCTAGTTCTTAGATTAGAGAAGAAAGCCACCTCACAGGAGGTAAAACAATTAGCAGGTGATTTGAACCTTGTACCTTATTTCAAGAACTGACAGCAGCCATAATAAAATGAAGTGAATTTGTGAAGAAGCCATTATTTGCAATGTATACACTTGAAAATTGGCACTGACCTACTATGGTTAGCAAATTCCATTCATGTTCTTTTTCTATAGCAAGATCCCACTACATGGCAATGAACAATACGAAACAATACATCAAATTACAACCTCTGCTACTACTGTTTCTGTTGTATTAATACTACTACTGTGATGGATAATTTTATGTTTCAGTTAGCTAGGCTATGGTTCCTACTGTTTTAGCCAAACACTAGACTACTTGTTGTTCCATAATATAATGTAATCACTTTCCATAATGTAATGTAATCCATCAATCAGTTGAAAAGAGAGTTTCTTAGGGTATATCCTGCTTCCAGACTATAAGAAGATATTTTGGCAGTTTTTGCTCTCTCTCTCTACTCTGCACTCTTTCCCTCGCCTGACCTATGGATCTTGGGGTTAAAGCCTGTGGAAGTCTCTAGCTTGCTGCCTAACCTATGAATGTTGGACTTGCTAACCCCCACAATCATGCGAGCCAATCCCTTGAAGGAAATATCTATGTACCTATATCTATATCTATCATTGGTTCTTTTTCTCTAGAGAACCCTAAGATTACTACTATTATCAATAAGCATAATTGGTAATTATTAATTACTAGTTATTATTATCCCTAACACATGTATAAAAATAGTGCTTTGCAAAATACACATTTCATTTATAAGTTTGTTCTGTGTTTAGTATTCTTAGTTTCAAATGAGGAAACTGAGGTTCAGACAAATGCAACAATTTGCAAAGTTAATCATTGCCATTAGGAACAGGAAAAAAAATCTGATACTTATTTCTAAAAAAGGAAGGAAGTATTAGGAAACAGGAAGCAATTCTATACCCTCCAGATGCTTTTCTCAACTAGTGTCCTAGCTCCCACTGTACTTGTTCTTAAGTGCTTGATAAAAAAATCAGTTAACATTCTAATTTGCATCAATTAACATTCTGAGAACTCAAGTTAATGCTGTTCATTGGTAAGCTGTGTTTATACTACATTGCTTTTCCTTTTTTCACATTTTTATTTATAAAAGTAAAATATACCTATTATGGGCAATTGAAAAAATACAGGCAAATATTAAGGGGAGGAAAAAAAATTAATCCATAATCCTAACAACCAGAGATAACCAGTTAACATTTGATATATTTCCTTTTAGCCTTTTTACTTATTTATTTACCCTTCTCTTTGTGTGTTTGTACAAGCATTTTTTTTTTTTTTTTTTTTTGGCAGGGGAATATACTGTAAAACAAGTCCTGATGGCCCAGTGGTTAGGCATTCGGCTACTAACCAAAAGGTCGGCAGTTTGAATCTACCAGCCGTTCTTTGGAAACTCTATGGGGCAGTTGTACTCTGTTCTAGAGGGCTGCTATGAATCAGAATTGACTCGACAGCAACAGGTTTGATTTTCTGGTGTTTTGTACTGCATAAACAGTTATGTTATATGGCACTATTAATTTAACAAATTTCTTATTTTGGAATAATATTAGATTTATTAAAAAATTGCAAAGACTGCAGAGAATTCCTGTAAACCCTTCACCCAGTTTCCCCTAATATTATTATTTGATATTATCTGCAATATGTGTCTTAAATTTTTTACTCATCAACAGTATAATCTACAGAGTATAGAGTACTTGTTAAAAGCCCCAGCTCTGAAACCAAGCAGCCTAGATTTATACACTGGCTCTACCACTTACTTGCGTGACCTTGGGAAAGTTGCTTAATCTTTCTGTGCCTCAGTTTATCATCTAAAAAGTGAGACTAACATTAAATAATTCCTACCTCACAGGGCAATTACGAGGCTTAAATAGGTTAAAAACAAAAAACATAGTAAAACACTTGAAATGGTGCCTGGTACCAAACAATCACTATATAAATGCCAATTGTTGTTATTGGTAGTTTGACAACTTTAACCAGAAGTCCAATACTGAAAAGGCAACAACCAATAATAGCCAACTTTTATTGACCCTATCTTGTAAGAAAGGTAATCTTATAATATATGTATGTATAAACTCATTAATCACATCTATGGGGCATACTCAAATTTACGCACCAGCTACTAGGCCAAAGATGAAGAAATAGAAGATTTTTATCAGCTGCTACAGTCTGAAATTGATTGAACATGCAATCAAGATGCACTGATAATTACTGCTGGTTGGAATGCGAAAGTTGGAAACAAAGAAGTATCAGTAGTTGGAAAATATGGCCTTGGTAATAGAAAAAATGCCAGAGATCGAATGATAGAATTTTGCAAGACCAACCACTTCTTCATTCCAGATACCTTCTTTCACCAACATAAATGGTGCCTTTTTTTTTTTTTTTTTTTTGGTTATACAGAAGGACCTTGCTGGATGGAACACACAGGAATCAAATTGACTACATATGTGGAAAGAGGCGATGGAAAAGCTCAATATTATCGTCAGAACAAGGCCGGGGGCCGACAGTGGAACAGACCATCAATTGCTCATATGCAAGTTCAAGCTGAAACTGAAGAAAATCAGAGCAAGGTCACGAGAGCCAAAATATGACCTTGAGTATATCCCACCTGAATTTAGAGACCATCTCAAGAATAGATCTGACGCATTGAACACTAGTGACCAAAGACCAGAAGAGTTGTGGAATGACACCAAGGACATCATCCATGAAGAAAGCAAGAAGTCATTGAAAAGACAGGAAAGAAAGAAAAGACCAAGATGGATGTCAGAGGACACTTTGAAACTTGCTCACAAAAGTCGAGCAGCTAAAGCAAAAGGAAGAAATGATGAAATAAAAGAACTGAACAGAAGATTTCAAATGGCCTCTCCAGAAGACAAAGTTAAGTATTATAACGACATGTGCAAAAAGCTGGAGATGGAAAACCAAAAGGGAAGAACACGCTCAGCGTTTCTCAAGCTGAAAGAGCTAAATAAAAAATTCAAGCCTCGAGTTGCAATAGTGAAGGATTCTATGGGGAAAATATTAAACTACGCAGGAAGCATGAAAAGAAGATGGAAGGAATACACAGAATGATTAAACCAAGAAGAATTAGTCGATGTTCAACCATTTCAGGAGGTGGCATATGATCAGGAACCGATAGTACTGAAGGAAGAAGTCCCAGCTGCTGTAAAGGCATTGGTGAAAAACAAGGCTCCAGGAATTGATGGAATATCAATTGAAATGCTTCAACAAACAGATGCAGCGATGGAGATGCTCACTTGTCTATGCCAAGAAATATGGAAGACAGCTTCCAGGCCAACTGCCTGGAAAAAAAAGAGATCCATTTTTATGCCTATTCCCAAGAAAGGTGATCCAACTGAATATGGAAATTATAGAACAATATCATTAATATCACACGCAAGCAAAATTTTGCTGAAGATCATTCAAAAATGGCTGCAGCAGTATATCGACAGGGAACTGCCAGAAATTCAGGCTGGTTTCAGAGCAGGATGTGGAACCAGGGATCTCATTGCTGATGTCTGCTGAAAGCAGAGAATACCAGAAGGATGTTTACCTGTGTTTAATTGACTATGCAAGGGCATTCAACCGTGTGGATCATAATAAAATATGGATAACATTGCGAAGAATGGTAATTTCAGAACAATTAATTGTGCTCATAAGGAACCTTTACATAGATCAAGAGGCAGTTGTTCAGACAGACAAGGGGATACCGATTGGTTTAAAGTCAGGAAAGGTGTGCGTCAAGTTTGTATCCTTCACCATACCTATTCAATCTGTACGCTGAGCAAATAACCTGAGAAGCTGGACTGTATGAAGAAGAACGGGGCATCAGGATTGGAGGAAGACTCATTAACAACCTGCATTACGCAGATGACACAACCTTGCTTGCTGAAAGTGAAGAGGACTTGAAGCACTTACTAATGAAGATCAAAGACCACAGCCTTTGGTATGGATTACACCTCAACATAAAGAAAACAGAAATCCTCACAACTGGACCAATGAGCAATATCATGATAAACAGAGAAAAGATTGAAGCTGTCAAGGATTTCATTTTACGTGGATCCACAATGAACAGCCAAGGAAGCAGCAGTCAAGAAATCAAAAGACTCATTGCATTGGGTAAATCTGCCCCAAAGACCTCTTTAAAGTATTGAAAAGCAAAGATGTCACCCTGAAGACTAAGGTGCACCTGCCCCAAGCCGTGGTATTTTCCATCGCATCATATGCATGTGAAAGCTGGGCAATGAATAAGGAAGACCAAAGAAGAACTGACGCCTTTGAATTGTGGTGTTGGCGAGAATATTGAATATACCATGGACTGCCAAAAGAACGAACAAATCTATCTTAGAAGAAGTACAACCAGAATGCTCCTTAGAAGCAAGGATAATGAGACTGTGTCTTACATACTTTGGACATGTTGTCAGGAGGGATCAGTCCCTGGAGAAGGACATCATGCTTGGCAAGGTACAGGGTCAGTGGAAAAGAGGAAGACCTCAACAAGGTGGATTGACGCGGTGGCTGCAACAATGAGCTCAAACATAACAACAATTGTAAGAATGGCACAGGACCAGGCAGTGTTTCATTTTGTCGTGCATAGGGTCGCTATGAGTCAGAATTGACTTGAGGGCACCTAACAACAACAACAATGGGGCATATTCTGTTTTTTAATTAAATATTTTTGTATTATTATTAACTTAAACTTGCCTCAGTGGGCATAGTTTTAATTCATATTATAAACTGTAAGTGCTTATATGCAACTTCTCATCAAACATTTATGTGGCTGACCATCTCCTAGATGGCCTCCATGAATTCCTTCCCTACCTCTACATGCATGCTGCTTCTTGAGTCAAGAGTTGGTGTCTAACTCTCCTCTACTTGAATTTGGGATGGCCTTAGTGAAAGAAAATGTAGCAGAAGTTACATTCTCTACTTTCTGAGGCTAGATTTTATAAGAAGCCTGGATGCTTGTACTTGAGTTTTTTGAAACCTTTATTACTGGGAAGTTCTCCTCAGAATCTAGCAGCTATGTGGCAGAAGCGCAAGCTGCATGGAGAGGCCAATTGTGGATTTTCAGGTGGACAGCTCTAGCTGAGTTCTCAGCTAAGAGCCAACACAAGATCCCAGCCATCTTGGGCACCCAGCCTAGCCAAACATCAAATGCCTGAAGACCCAGCTGATGCAATCACATGAGAAAACCTAAGACAGAATTGCACTCTCTGCCAATGGAATCTACAGAACCATGATTGAAAGTAATAAATTTCTGCTTTAATCACAAAGTTTTGGGGTGGTTTGCTGTACAGAAATAAATAACCAGAACAAATGACTTCTTTAATATTTTATACTCAACCATTGATGAGAAACTTTGTTCATACAAAAAGGTACCAAATGTCAGAAGATTAATTTTTTTTTCTCTAATGGATGGAATTCCTGTCATTACCAGAATTCAGATAATTTATTTCCTCTAATTTATACTTCAAGGGTACGATATTTTGTGAAACCTAGCAGGAATTCTTTTTCACTCATTGACCAATATAATTTCGAAAAGTTTTGCAATTATGTAATTCGATTTCAAATCCAGTACAACTTTTTTGTACCAAGTAACAATAATGATAAAATTTTTCCTTATATACAGCCAGATGCTGTTCTACTGGACTCTAATAGTTCTTTGTTAAGATTCAAAGTATAATATCAAATAAAAATCACTAGTGAATAAGTTTTTTAACTCTGCCTTTTCAAAACTTCATGTTTGTTTTAACTCTATAAACTGTACATATTAATATCTTTATGAGATTCTTACTATTTTCAATAAGTTCCTCTAGGAACTCAATATGTAATGTTAAGCAAGATTTTTTTTTATCTCTACTACTGAAGATCATTCAGAAAAAGTGTTTTTGATTCTTACAGGTTATAAATTCCTGACAAAAGTTTTCCTTTGGATGAGCAACACAATTCAATACAAAAGAGCAGAGAATGGTGCCTGATCCTGTTTCTTCACATAAAATTGAAAACAGACAAGATGGAGCAGCTTCGATTTTATTAGATTCACCGTTTTGATAACATGATTTAATGTAGAATTCTGATCTACAGCAAACGTCTACATTTGAAAGCTTCTCTGAGAAGAAAACAATGTATGTCTTGAATCTTTAGCTTTATAAAATCAGTTCTATACAAAAGCCTTTGCAACTTTCTGTCATTTTTTCTTCACTATCAGGACACACAAATTTATGTAGGGTTTCCCTAATATCTGATTTGTATTAAAGCATTCATTTATCAACTGGAATATTTTACCCCCAGGGGTATCGTTTGTATTTTATAGAACAAATAATGTTCTTCAAGGGGTTTCTCTTTAGGGATTCTTACTAGTACCATTACTGGTGTACTATTCAATCTGTAATGAAAACTTTTTTAATCTAACCGTATTCTGGATCAGTGTTTTCTCTACGTCATCCAACATATTCTTAATGTGCCTACTAGTTATATTAATCTAAAAATGGCACCTTTTCTATATCTTTTGCCTCATTGATCCCATGCATTGCATTAGCAGTTCCAAGTCAGGATGCTAAACAAGTCTGCAATTGTGTAAGCCATTCTATATTTCGGTTTTAATTAAACAACTTTGTAATTATAATGTATAAATGGTTTCATATAACAAATTCTTTTCTTGGTCATTCATTCAACAAATCTTTATCAAGTAGCAAATATGTCCCAGGTACTGATAATTTGCACTCTGATGCACCAGTGGCCAAAACATACAAAGATCCTTGCCCTCAAGATGATTGCCGTATAGCAGGGCAAGACAGACCATAAATTATAGAAATATTAAATAAGTAAATTATCTAATATGTTAAAAGATGATACATGCTATGGAAAAAAGGAATTTTTTTTATAGAAAGGTGAAGGGAATTCAGAGTAGGGATGGAGGTGAGGGAAACAGGTTTTAATATCAAACAGAATGATCAGACAGGCCTTACTGTTTAAGAAGGTTTTCAGAAAGTGCTGAAGTAGAAGAGAAAGTGAGCAAAGCAGATATTTGGGGATGTGCCTTCCAGGCAGACGGAAATGTTATAGAAACGGTCCTTGGGCAGAGTGTGCACCTTGTTTGAAGAATAGCACGGCAGCCAGTGTGGGGATAGTGGAGCACGTGACAGGATAGAGCAGTAGGAGACCAGAGAGAAGGAAGACACAACTCATGAAAGGCTTTGCAGGGCTTTGAAAACTTTGATTTCTGTTCTGACTGAAATGGAGAGCCAAGGAAGGTTTTAAAAGAGTGATGTGAACAGATTTCTGTTATGCAAGTATCGCTCCGGCTGCTATGTAGAGAATATACTTGTGGTGGGTAAGGACAAAAGCAAAAGACATATTAGGCTGCCATTTTAGTAATCCAGACACAAGACAGTGGGGTCAAGGTCATGGTGACAGTAGTGGAAGTATTGAGAAGTGATTGAAGTCTGTACTTATTTTTGAAATGGAATTGACGGGACTTTCTGACAGATTGGAATAACACGTAAGAAAAATGACAATTTCAGGATGACTCTGAAGTTTTTGATTATGCAACTAGAAAGGAATTGCTATCAACGAAGTTAGGCTATTGGTGAAGCAGGTTTGCAACATGCTTTTTGGGGCAGGGAGCCTCTAAAACAGTCCAGTGACCTCACTTCTTGGTGTTCATGCCCCTGTGTAAGCCTCCCTTTCAGTATGGGTTACATCTAGTCACTTGCTTTTAACAAATACAATATGGCAAATGTGACGAGTGTCCATTTGGAGATTAGCTTACAAAAAGACTGTGACTTTGGTCTTGGGTGCTCTCTGACTGTCCCATTCTCTGGCTCTCTTGCTCATTCTTAGGGAAGTCAGTTGCCGTGGTATGAGCTGCCTTATGGAGAGGCTCATGCGGCAGGGAACAGAGGATGACCTCTGGCCAAGAGCCAGTGAGGAACTGAGGCCTTTGTTCAACAGCCAATCCTGTCAACAACCCCAAGAGTGAGTTTAAAAGCAAATTTTCCCCATTAAGCCTGTAGATAAAAATAGAGCTCCAGCCAACTGCTTGACCTCATGATTGCCCTTGAGCCAGATGCACCCACCTAATCCCTGCCCATATTCCTGGTCCATAGAAACTGTGATATAATAAGCATTTGCTGTTTTAAGCCATGAAGTTTTGGTGTAACTTGTTATGCAGCAATAGATGAGTAAAGCACTCTTTCAAAACTTTCAAAACTTTTTTCTGGAGAAAATTGAGTGGTTGGGGTAAGGTATAAAAGAATTTGCTTATCTCCATTGATTCATTTGCTAATATTTCATACAAATAAAATATTTAAGGTGAAAGAAGGAAGAATTATAGGGATCCTCAAATCCATATATGAAAAAAATTCTCATTATTTTGCTTAATGAAGACAATATTTTTGCACTTATTGGTTTTATCTTGGGACTATGATAGCACTTCAGCTGAAATCAAAAAGGTGCTTATTAAGATGGGAAAACACGTGTCTGTAAAATAAGATAAATGTACATTACTTAAAAAAACTATATACTATGAAGCCTTCAAAAACCTGATTTTCAAAAAAGAAATTTAGACATCTGTCTCCTTAAGAAAATTTAAAAACATATTATTTAAGAATCTGAAGAATTAAACGTTCATTAAGCAAAATATGAAGTAACAAAATATTTAAGTTTCATTTATTTAACAATTAAAATTCTGAAAACAATACCCAAACCCCCACAGGGTTTCTAAGACGGTAAACTTTCACAGGAGCAGACTGCCACTTCCTTCTCCTGTGGAGTAGCTCGTGGGTTTGAACAGTTAACCTTTCAGTTAGCAGCCGAGTGCTTAAGGCTGCACCACCAAATCAAACCAAACTCATTGCCATCAAGTCAATTCTGACTTTAGCTCCAAAAATATTGTATTATATAAATATATAAATATTTTTTAATTTTTATTGTGCTTTAAGTGAAAGTTTACAAGTCAAGTCAGCCTCTCATACAAAAATTTATATACACCTTCCTATACACTTCTAATTGCTCTCCCCGTAATGAGACAACACACTCCTTCCCTCTGCTCTCTCTTCTCATGTCCACTCGGCCAGCTTCTGACCCCCTCTACCCTCTCGTCTCCCCTCCAGACAGGAAATTCCAACATAGTCTCCTGTGTCTACTTGATCCAAGAAACTCATTCTTCACCAGTATCATTTCCTATCCCATTGTCCAGTCTAATTCACGTCTGAAGAGTTGGCTTTGGCAATGGTTCCTTTCTTGGGCTAACAGAAGGTCTGAGGACCATGACCACCGGGGTCCTTCTAGTCTCAGTCAGACCATTAAGTCTGGCCTTTTTACGAGAATTTGGGGTCTGCATCCCATTGCTCTCCTGCTCCCTCAGGGGTTCTCTGTTGTGTTCCCTGTCAGGGCAGTCATCAGTCCTAGCTGGGCACCATCCAGTTCTTCTGGTCTCAGGCTGATGTAGTCTCCAGTTTACGTGGCCCTTTCTGTCTCTTGGGCTGGTAATTACCTTCTGTCTTTGTTGTTCTTCATTCTCCTTTGCTTCAGGTGGGTTGAGAACAATTGACACATCTTAGATGGCTGATTGCTAGCATTTAAGACCCCAGAAGCCACTCTCCAAAGTGGGATGCGGGATGTTTTCTTAACAGATTCTGTTATGCCAAAATTGACTTAGATGTCCCACAAAACCATGGTCCCCAAACCCCCGCCCCTGCTACACTGGTCTTTGAAGTGTTCAGTTTATTCAGCAAACTGCTTTTGGTTTAGTCCAGTTGTGCTGACTTCTCCTGTACTGCATGTTGTCTTTCCCTTCACCTAAAATAGTTTTTATGTACTACCTAATTAATGAATACCACTCTCCCTCCCTCCCTCACCTCTCTCATAACCATCAAAGAATATTTCTTCTCTGTTTAAACTATTTCTCCAGTTCTTATAATAGTGGTCTTATACAATATTTGTCCTTTTACAACTGACTAATTTCACTCAGCGTAATGCCTTCCAGGTTCCTCCATGTTAAGAAATGTTTCACAGTTTAATCACTGTTCTTTATTGATGCATAGTATTCCACTGTGTGAATATACCATAATTTATTTATCCATTCTTCTGTTGATGGGCACCTTGGTTGTTTCCAACTTTTTGCAGTTGTAAACAGTGCCACAATGAACATGGATGTGCATATATCTGTTCGTGTAAAGGCTCTTATTTCTCTAGGATATATTCCAAGGAGTGGGATTGCTGGATCATATGGTAGTTCTATTTCTAGCTTTTTTAAGGAAGCGCCAAATCGATTTCCAAAGTGGTTGTACCATTTGACATTCCCACCAGCAGTGTAGAAGTGTTCCAGTCTCTCCACAACCTCTCCAACATTTATTATTTTATATTTTTTGGTTTAATGCCAGCCTCATTGGAGAGAGATGGAATCTTATTGTAGTTTTGATTTGCATTTCTCTAATGGCTAATGGTCGTGAGCATTTCCTCAGGTATCTGTTAGCTACCTGTATGTCTTCTTTAGTGAAGTATCTGCTCATATCCTTTGCCCATTTTTTAACTGGATCATTTGCTTTTTTGTAGTAGAGTTTTTGATGTATCATGTAGATTTTAGAGATCAGGCGTTGACCAGAAATGTCATAGCTAAAAACTTTTTTCTCAATCTGGTGGTGATTTTTTTACTCTTTTGATAAAGTCTTTGGATGAGCATAGCTGTTTGATTTTTAGGAGCTCCCAGTTATCAGTTTTTCCTCTGTATTGTTAGTAATGTTTAGTATACTGTTTATGCCATGTATTAGGGCTGTAACATTGTCCCTATTTTTTCTTCCATGATCTTTATCATTTTAGGTTTTATATTTAGGTCTTTGATCCATTTTGAGTTCATTTTTGTGCATGGTGTGAGGTATGGGTCTTGTTTCAGTTTTTTGCAGATGGATATCCAGTTATGTCAGCACCATTTGTTAAAAAGACTGTCTTTTCCTCATTTAACTGACTTTGGGCCTTCACCAAATATCAGCTGCTCATATGTGGATGGATTTATGTCTGGATTCTCAATTCTGTTCCATTGGTCTATGTATCTGTTGTTGTACCAATACGAAACTGTTTTGACTGCTCTGGCAGTATAATAGGTTCTAAAATCAGGTGGATTGAGGCCTCCCACTTTGTACTTCTTTTTCAGTAATGCTTTACTTATCTGGGGCCTCTTTCCTTTCTATATGAAGTTGGTGATTTGTTTCTCCATCTCATTAAAAAATGTCTTCGGAATTTGGATCGGAATTGCATTGTATCTATAGATGTCTTTTGGTAGAACAGACCTTTTTTCAATGTTAAGTCTTCCTGTCCATGAGCAAGACATGATTTTCCACTTATGTAGGTCTCTTTTGGTTTCTTCCAGTACTGTTTTCTATGTATAAGTCTTTTACATCTCTGGTAAGATTTGTTCCTAAGTATTTTATCTTCTTGGGGGTTACCGTAAGTGGTAATGATTTGGTGATTTCCTCTTTGATGATCTTTTTGTTGTTGTGGAGGAATCCAACTGATTTTCGTAAGTTTATCTTGTATCCCCATACTCTGCTGAACTCTTCTATTAGTTTCAGTAGTTATCTTGAGGATTCTTTAGGGTTTTCTGTTTATAAGATCATGTCATCTGCAAATAGAGATACTTTTACTTCTTCCTTGCCTATCTCAATGCCCTTTATTTCTTTTTCTAGCCTAATTGCTCTGCCTAGGACCTCCAGCACAATGTCGAATAATAGTGGTGATAAAGGGCATCCTTGTCTGGTTCCCATTCTCAAGGGAAATGCTTTCAGATTCTCTCCATTTAAGATGATGTTGACCATTGGCTTTGTATAAATGCCCTTTATTATGTTGAGGAATTTTCGTTCTATTCCTATTTTACTGAGAGTTTTCATCATGAATTGTTTTTTAAACATTGTCAAATGTGTTTTCTGCATCTACCTTTTGTGGGGTTCAATGTGCGCCTTGGAAAGATATCTTCTCATCTTTCACAATATCAGGGAAGATAAAATCATGTGATTCTTGTCTTTTGTTTTATTTATATGATGGATTACATTAATTGTTTTTTCTGATGTCGAACCATCCCACCTGGTATGAATCCTATTTGGTCATGGTGAATTAATTTTTGATATGTTGTTGAATTCTATTGGCTAGAATTTTGCTGAAGATATTGCATCTAAGTTCATGAGGGATGCAGATCTATAATTTTCTTTTTTTGTGGTGCCTTTACCTGGTTTTGGTATCAGGGATATGCTGGCTTCATAAAATGAGTTTGGGAGTATTCTGTCCTTTTTTATGCTCTGAAATACCTTTAGTGGTAGTGGTGGTAACTCTTCTCTGAAAGTTTGGTAAAACTCTGCAGTGAAGCCATCCCAGCGAGGGCTTTTTTTGTTGGGAGTTTTTTGATTACCTTTTCAACCTCTTCTTTTGTTATGGGTCTAGTTAGTTGTTCTACCTCTGTTTGTGTTAGTTTAGGTAGGTGGTGTGTTTCTAAGAATTCATCCATCTCTTCTAGGTTTTCAAATTTGTTAGACTGCCATTTTTCATAGCAATCCAATATGACTCTTTTAATTTCAGTTGGGTCTCTTGTAATATCACCCAATTCATTTCTTATTCAGGCTATTTGCTTCCTCTTCTGTTTTTCTTTTGTTAGTTTTGCCAATGGTTTATCAATTTCGTTAGTTTTTTTCAAAGAACCAGCTTTTGGTCTTGTTAATTCTCTCAGTTTTTTTTTTTTTTCCCTGTTTTCTATTTCATTTAATTCTGCTCTAATTTTTATTATTTGCTTTCTTCTGGTGCCCGAGGGTTTCTTTTGTTGCTCTCTTTCTGTTTGTTCAAGTTGTAGGGATAATTCTTTGATTTTGGCACTTTCTTCTTTTTGTATGTGTGCATTTACTGGTATAAATTGACCTCTGAGCACTGCTTTCACTGTGTATTTGTCTACAAGTTCAAGTTGGTTGATTGTGGCATTTAGATGATCCATGTCTTTATTGAGCTTCTTTCTGGATGTCCTGTCCTTCACCAAAAGGGATGTGTTGAAGTCTCCTACTATAATTGTGGAGCTGTCTATCTCACTTTTCTATGCTGTTAGAATTTTTTTTTTTTTATGCATCTTGTAGCCCTGTCATTGGGTGCATAAATATTTAATATGGTTATATCCACCTGGTAGATTGTCCCTTTAATCATTATATAGTGTCCTTCCTTATCCTTTGTGGTGGGTTTAACTATGTCTATTTTGTCAGAAATTAATATCGTCACTCCTGCTCTTTTCTGATTGTTGTTGGCTTGATATATTTTTTCCCATCGTTTGAGTTTTAGTTTGTTTGTGTCTCTAAGTCTAAGGTGTGTCTCTTGTAGGAAGCATATAGATGGATCATGTTTTTTCATCCATTCTGCCACTCTCTGTCTCTTTATTGGTGCAGTTAGTTTATTTACATTCAATGTAATTATGGATAGGTATGAATTTAGTGCTGTCATTTTGATATCTTTTTTTGTGTGTTGTTGACAATTTCTTTTTCCCACTTAGTTTTTTGTGCTGAGTAGTTTATATATCGTCTTTTCCTCTTATTTGTTGTTGTTGATTTTGTTTCTGCTGAGTCTTTATTTCTTTCTTGTATTTTATTTTGATGCATTGGATACTTTGTCTCCTTTGTGGTTACCTTATTATTTACCCCTATTTTTCTAAATTTAAACCTAACTTTTATTTCTTTGTATTGCCTTATCTTCCTCTCCATATGAAAGATCTATGACTACATTTCTTAGTTTTTTAGTCCCTCTTTATTGTTTTAATATTGTCTTCTTTTACATAATAGCATCTCTGTTACCCTGTTCTGAGCGTTTTTTTTAATCTTGCTTGTTTTTTTGTTTTTTTTATTTCCCTGTCTGGGTTGACATCTGATTGCTCTGTCCAGTGTTCTAGTCTTGGGTTGATATCTGATTTTGTTGATTTTCTAACCAAAGAGCTCCCTTTAGTATATCTTGTAGTTTTGGTTTGGTTTGTACAAATTCCCTAAATTTCTGTTTATCTGGAAATGTCCTAATTTCACCTTCATATTTAAGAGACAGTTTTGCTGGATATATGATTCTTGGCTGGCAATTTTTTTTTCCTTCAATGCTTTATACAAGTCATCCCATTGCCTTCCTGCCTGCATGGTTTCTGCTGAGTAGTCTAAGCTTATTCTTATTGACTCTTCTTTGTAGGCTACTTTTTGTTTATCCCTTGCTGCTCTTAAAATTCTCTCTTTATCTTTGATTTTGGCAAGTTTGATTATAATGTCTTTGTGACTTTTTTTTCAAATCCACCTTATGTGGAGTTCAATGAGCATCTTGGATAGATATCTTCTCAACTTTCACGATATCAGGGAAGTTTTCCACCAACAAATCTTCAGCAATTATCTCTGTATTTTGTTATCCCTCCCTATTCTGGAACTCTAATCACTCGTAGGTTATTTCTCTTGATAGAGTCCCACATGATTCTTAAGGCATATTCATCTTTTTTAAAATTCTTTTATCTGATTTTTCTTCAAATTATTGGTGCCAAGTGCTCTATCTTCAAGTTCACCAATTCTGCCTTCCACTTGCTCAGTTCTGCTCCTCTGACTTTCTATTGAGTTGTCCATTTCTGTAATTTTATTGTTAATCTTCTGAATTCCTGATTGCTATCTCTCTATGGATTCTTGCAGCTTTTTAAATTTTTCATTATGTTCTTGAATAAACTTTTTAATTTCTTCAAGCATTTTATCTGCGTGTTCCTTGGCTTGTTCTGCATACAGCCTGACCTCCTTCAAGATATCTTGAAGGGTTCTGTGTATTAATCTTTTGTATCCTGACTCCAGTAATTCCAGGAAGGCAGTTTCATCTAGAAGTTCTCTTGAGTCTTTGTTTTGAGAGCTTGTTGAAACAATCATGATCTGTTTCTTTATGTGATTTGATATTGACTGTTGTCTCCGAGCCATCTATAAGTTATTGTATTAGTTTATTTCATGCTTGTTTACTGTGTCATAGCTTCTTGCTTTGTTTTGTTTTGATATACCCGAATGGGTTGCTTGAGTGAGCTACCTTGATTATTTTCGCCTTTGAAGCTCTGACTTCCTGTCACCAGATGACTAGAGCTGTTATCAGGTATATCAGTCTAGGATTCCATTCACTTTTCTTGTATGGCTTCAGCTCAGGTGTCCAGATAGCTGCTCATCAAGTGTGTAGCACAGGCTCTGTCCTACAGTCTTAGAGGGGCAGGGTTATTGGTGTAAGCACTGGTATCTGGTTGCAGCAGGGGGTCACGCTCTGAACAAGGCAGCAGGCTGAGAATCGTCCCCCAAGTGTCTCTGAGGAAAGCGTTTGCCTCTTCCCTAGAGCCTACAGGTGGGTGGGTTCTGCAGATGGACCATGGGCATCCAAAGTTTTTGGTTGTAAGGACTGGGATGTACCAGTTATCCTTGGTCCTGTGTCATGGGTGGCTGGGGGATCTGAGTGGAGCCACCAGTCCTTAGGCCTCTGATGTGGGTAGGCAAGGACCCTGTTTAATAGGCAAAGCAGTATCAAACATCAAACACCCACCTCTCCACCACACGGCTGAAACAGTTTTAGTCTGCCAGCAAGGGCCTATTCTCCTGAAATAGGCCTTCACAGGTCCATGCAGGGAAGAAAGGTACTCAAAGTCCGTAGACTGTTTATGCCTGGACAGGAGCCACTTCTGTCCTGAGCTGCCCAGGTTAGTGGATCTGGCAAATTATCTTTTCCCCCAATTGTGAATTTATTCCTTCTCCAAGCTGGGAGGATGGCTCTAGGTGCTCAACAGGGCCTATTTCAGGCCCAGAGAAATTAACAAGCAGTGAAGCTGGCTTGGGGGTGGGAAGCATGGTAAAATATACGCAAGTACTTAGCTTTTGCCAAGAGGGCTGTTCTTCTCTGGTTCTGGAGGTGTGAGTAGGATGTGTGGCTGGCTGCTTCTCCCTGAAGAAACTCCAGCCTAATGCTACTACCAGCATGCTGCAACCACTCCTGGGAATGGTGCCTGAGGGTTCCCTGCGATTCAGGTCCAGTAACTCCTATCTACTTCTGATCCATCTCTCCCTCCTCCTACCACTCAGTCCATTTTCTAACTTTGCCTTTGATGTTTAGGGCTCCTAGCTTGTCATAAACATAATCATTTCACTTGTTTTTTCAGGTCTTTGTTGTAAGAGTGCTCACCGGAAGCTTCTGTCTATTCTGCCATCTTGGCCTCTCCGTATAAATATTCTCGACAGTCATATATGATCATAGATATTGATTTCTATAGCTATAGTGGCCTATAGTCCTTTTAGAAAAAAAATCTTTTTAATTGAAATATGCTTAATTATTACTTGTTCTGATCATTAACATTTTCATTTTGAGAAATAAAAATAATTCATTATAAAATTTAATCAAACATCAGATTGACTAATTATTATTGTAAAAAATAATTACAAAAGAAAGAAAGAAGTACATTTGGAATTTTTTAAAATTAATTAGATTTTATTTATGAATATCTGACAATAATAATAGTAACACTGAGCATGGCTATATGCCAGACATTGTTATAACTACTTTATATCTTTTGGCTTATTTAATTCTCACAGAAGTCCTATGAGGTAGATGCTACTATTATTTCCGTTTTACAGATGAAGAAATAGAATCATAAAGAAATTGTTTAATTTTGCCCAAGGTCAAACAACTAAGAAGTGGTCAAGTAGGATTAAAACCAGCACTGGTGGTGAGTGGTTAAGCACTCAGCTGCTAATTGAAAGTTTGGCAGTTCAAATCCATCAGCCACTCTGGGGGAGAAAGTTGAGGCAGTCTGCTGCCATAAAGATTTACAGCCTTTGAAATCCTATGGGGCAGCTATACTCTGTCCTATAGGGTTGCTATGAGTCAGAATTGACTTGACAACAGTGGGTTTAGTCTATTTTTAGCATCTGTGCTCTTAACCATGACACTGCTGCCTCAATAAAGAATAACAAACCAAATTGAAGAAAAATTATCTTACTTCTGCACAAAGATGACAAAAAAAAAAATTCAACTGAGGAATTAACCAGACAGAATGGGATCATTAAATGGGAAGGTGAAAGAGAGGTGATACGGTGGCATGACCCCTATAGAGTGATCTCTCAAAGTGGGTGCTACAAATAAAATCGTAAGTGCTAAGATCACAATTACTCAATTCAACATGTTAACAGAGTTAACATTCAAATAATTTTCAAATATAATATCACCTTTAGGAAATTTATAAGATTTCTTTTTTAATGGTTTACATTTCCTTAATCACAAAAAAAAAAAAAAAATTTTACTACCACTGCCAATTTGAAGAATCCTCGTTGCATTCATGACAAACCAGCTGGAAAGCTACAAAGTAGGGAACTTTCCTTGAAGTTGTGTTTGAAAAACAGCACTTTTTTTTTTTTTTTTTTGCTTAAATTTTATTGTTTTCATTTTTGTTTAAAGTGCTAAGCAGAGGACTTCTTTTTCTTCTCTGACAGATAAAGAGGTTGGAAGTTGTCACTCTCGTTCTAACAACAAGAAAAATGCTGAACAAACTGAAAAATAACAAATCTTCAATTCTTCAGAGAATTGAGGTCACAGGGAAAGCCACCTCCCCCAAAATTGGAAAGAAAGGCACATACAGAGAACCAGAGCTTACTTGGAACAGAAGCTCAGGGGCATAAGCCTTCTGCTGAAACCAACAGTGGTAAGAACACTTAAACTGTAATTGAAAAAGTACTGGAGGGTCAGTGTGGACTAGCTTGAGAGATAAAAATTCTGGGTGGCCTGGTCTTTGGGGGACCCCCACACTTTCATGAGTTTTACCTCCAGGAACCCACCCAGAATCTCACTATAAAATTTGGAGGAAAATCCTCTCCTGCTTCCAGCATGGGAAGGGAAATGTAACCATTTTGAAATACCCTGAGAGCATTCTGTTCTTAACAAAGGCCTGCACTTAAAGAAAACTATTTTACCAAACCCAGGAAATCCTGATGGTGTAGTGGTTAAGTGCTACGGCTGCTAACCCAAAGGTCAGCAGTTCAAAACTGCCAGGCACTCCTTGGAAACTGTATGGGGCAGTTCTACTCTGTCCTATAGGGTCACTATGAGTCGGAATCAACTCGACTGCACTGGGTTTGGTTTCGTTTTGGTTTTAACCTATAGAGAGGGAAGAGAACACCCAACTTCCTAGCTCACCAATGAGGGGAAACAAAAATCTGAGAAGCACTTGTGAAAGTCATAGCCCAGGGGTACAGGCTCACTAAAAGACTGAGATGAAACCATAGGATTATAGAACACTTCTCCTCCCCACGCACCTAACCACCACATCAACGGGCCTCCTATATAATAACAGGGGATTCCGATGAAAAAACTGCAAAGCTCAGAACTTAGGTGGAAGAAATCTTAAGAAAACAAGGAAGATAAAAAAGAAAAAAAAAAAAAAAAGAGACCAGAGGAAATTTTTGCCTCTGACACCTACAGCCACAGATACAGACAAGAGTAAACATAGATTAACTCCTAGCCAGATAAACATAAAACTTCACACTGAAAGCCTATTTATCTCAGTTCCTGTTGCCTGGTATATCATACCTGGTTTCCAACAAAAAATTATAAGGTATACTAAAAGGGAAAAAACACAGTCTAAAGAGACAGAGAAAACATCAGAATGAGACGTAAATATGGCTTATCATACCCAGTAACCCAGTGCGCCAGCAAAAGTGCTCCTCAGTATTTACCCACATAAATTAAAAAATTGTGTCCATATCGATGCCTGCACACAAATATTTACAACAGCTTTATTCATAATTGCCAAAAATTGGAAGCAACCAAGATGTCCTTTAATAGGCAAATGGATGAACAAATTTTGTTACATCCACGCAATGGACTACTATTCCGTGATAAGAAAGAAATGATCTATTAAGCCACAATAAAGACATGGAGGAAACTTAAATGCATATTGCAAAGTGAAAGTGGTGAAGTGTTTAAGAGCTCAGGCTGCTAACCAAAAGGTCTGCAGTTTGAATTCACAAGCCACTCCTTGGAAACCCTGTGGGGCAGTTCTACTTTGTCCTCTAGGGTCACTATGAGTCAGAATCAACTTGAGGATACACAACAGCAACAACAAGTGAAAGAAGCCAGTCTGAAAAGGCTATTTACTGTATTATTCCAATTAAATGACATTCTGAAAAAGGAAAACTACAGAGAGAGTAGGCTAAAAGTTAAGCTATGTTTATGGTGGTCAAGGGTTCATGGGGGCTAGGTAACGAAATAATTTAGGGCAATGAAACTATTCTGCATGGTACTATAATGATAGATATATGATATTAGGCATTTGTAAAAACCCATTCAATTGTACAATATGAAGAGTGAACTAAAATGTAAACTGTGGGCTTTAGTTAATAATATCAATATTTCTTCATCAATTGTAACAAATATCCTACACTAACGAAAAGTGTTAACAATAGGGGAAACTGTGTGCATGGTGGGGAGTTATATGAGAACTCCCTGTAACTTCTGTATAATTTTTCCATAAACTTAAGGCTACTCTAAAACACAAATAATATATATTTTTAAAGTGTTGATGGAGACTACATGGGGGCAGGGCTAAACCCCTGTTCCATCCCTTGGTTCTATAGCTACAAGTGCAAGAATAAGGAAATGAAAAAGAATAAGTGAATATGAAAATATCTAAAATTTACAGCATTTTAATTGCTTCAAAAAAAACAAAAAGCCAAATCCCTTGCTGTCCAGTTGATTCTTACTCATATCAACACTGTAGGACAGAGTAGAACTGCCCCGTAGGGTTTCCAAGGAGTGGTTGGTGAATTCTAACTGCTGAACTTTTGTTTAGCAGCCTGTGCTCTTAATCACTGTGCCACCAGGGCTCCTTAATTTCATTTTCTCCTGAATCTGTATAGGACCTATTTGGGCACTTAATTTTATACACTTACTTACATGGATGTTTAGTGGCTCTTTGGTAAATTCTGTCTCCCCAACCAGTTTATAAAATCCTGGGGTTGTTCCTTACATGTCTTTTGTACCCTGCCCCTCCTTTATCCAGACTGTGCCTGTACCATCTTGATACCATGATCATCTCCTTCCTACCACTGGAGCTTCATGAAAACTCTCTCCTCAAAATGTAGACCACTGCCTCCAGGAATCTTGCTAATCTCTGTCTCTCAGAAGTACTAGCTCTTCAAACACTTGCATGAATCCTACTAAACTAGACACCTATCTAGCTTCAAGAATGACAGGAGATTGTATTGATTACAACCCACATTCCCCCAAGGCACCCACCAACTTGGGGAATAAGCAACATCCTCATGCATGCCCATCCAACACTGCCTCAGAGAGGGAAAACTATACAAAAATATTCTGTTGTTTTTGGTGGATGCCATCAAGTTGATTTGGACTCATAGCAACCCCAAGTGACAAAGTAGAACACCCCCATAGTGTTTTCTAGGCTGTAATCTTTACAGAAGAAGATCACCAGGTCTTTCTCCCACAGAGGCACTGGGTAGCTTTGAACTGCCAACCTTTCAGTTAGCAGCTAAGCATTTAGCCATTGTGCCACTAGGGCTCCTTTATACAAAAGTATCTTAAGCCCTACTATAAATATGCCTTCTACAGGCTCTCACAATATAATTCTGTTTCATGAAAATTTGCACATTAGGATGCTGTGTTTTTCTCAGAGTGATGTGGAAAAGAGCTGTTTTCTGTGGGAAAAAAAAAAAAAAAAGTCAGAAAAATCCAGTCATCTGGATTTGGGGAAAGTAAGGGATTCCCAAGTAGAAAGTGGGTAACATAGACAGTCCAAAAGACATTTTGCTCAGTTTTGTTCACCCTGATTCCTAGTAAATATTAATTGTGACTTATTAATGTTTGGGAAAAAAAAAAGTTGCCATGGAGCCAGTTCCAACTCATGGCCACCCCATATGCATCAAGATAGAACTGTACTCCATAGGATGATTTTTTGAAAGTAGATCACCAGGCTTTTCTTCTGAGGCATATTTGGGTGGACTCAAACCACCAACCTTTTTGTTAGCAGCCAAGCACATTAACCTTTTGCACCACCCAAAGACTCCATTAATGCTAAACTAGTGGAGTACCAGGCCTGTGGTTTCTTGACTTGTTAACACCCCTCCTCAAGAGAAAGTCCTTGAAGAAGTAACATTTAAGCTAGCACTTGAAGGTAGAGTGCCATACAAACACCACAACAAAAAGACAAGAGGCATAAAGGAAGGAGAGAATAGAGATAAAAGTGGAAGAGCATTCCAGACTGACAGAGTAGAATATGTTTAAAAGTTATGTAAGTGAGAAAGAGTACAGCTTTATAGAGGGGAAAATGTAGCCCAAGGTAATACTCTGCTGTTTAACAGGTTAAAGAGGATAAAACCTGAAGATGGGTCACTGGATTGTAGCTTAAAAAGACTAGGATTTAAGAATTACAATGAAAACAGATGTCCTAATTCATCAGCTTTTACAGTCAGCATATTTGACAACAAACTTTGACCATATTTTCCAAAGAAAAGAAGCAGAGTAAGAAATGTTACTTATAATTAGGTAACCTTTGCTATATATCATCTGATTAACCTTGCAGTAGCACAATTAATGACATGGCTTCTCTGTGCTATTTCCCAGTTTGAAGAGACAGTTTGTGATTTTTAATTGTTCAACATGTTTTAATTCTTTGCCCAAGGAAAGAGAAATGGTTATAAATTAGTTCTCTGAAGACTCACCATTTCAGGAGTGATGTGGCCCTATCTAGTAAGAAAAGAGTCGAATGATTGAAGAAGGTAAGGTGGTGTTTAGGGGAAAGAGAATACAAGGAGATGCAGTCCCTAGAACTTCAAGACCCCCTGGGATATGACTCACTGAGCACAAATAATGTGTCAGTAATTAGGGTTCCCATAAACATCATTTACATGTTCACTTTTTCGTAACCCCTCTAATGGTGTCTATAAGACTCAGCAAAGAATAGGGATATAAAAAAAAAAAAAAAAGATAAACACTATTCAAATCATAAGGTGGGAATTACTGTTAAAATATTTCAAACAATATAATGAGTGGGTTAAAAGGTAAAAGGGAGTTATGTTATGTACCGTAATAGGAAAAAGGCTTTTCATAATGTCTTAGTTATCTAGTGCTGCTATAACAGAAATACCACAAGTGGATGGCTTTAACAAAAAAAGTTTACTTTCTCACGGTAAAGTAGGCTAAAAGTCCAAATTCAGGGTGTCATCTCCAGGGGAACGCTTTCTCTCTCTGTCGGCCTTCTCATCAATGCTCCTCCAGACTAGGAGCTTCCCTGTGCAGGGACTCAGAGTCCAAAAGATGCGCTCTACTGCCAGTGCTTCTTTCTTGGTGGTATGAGGTCCCCAGTTCTCTCCTTACTTCTCCCTTTTATATCTCAAGAGATTGCCTCAAGACACAATCCAATCTTGTAGGTTGAGTCCTGCCTCACTAACACAACTGCCGCCCATCCTCCCTCATTAACATCGTAGAGGCAGGGTTTATAACATATAAGAAAATCACACAATACCAGGAATCATGGTGCAGTCAAATTGATAACACATTCTTGGGGGGGGACATAATTCAATCCTTGACGGTACCAAAAATCTCCTAATTCATGTTAAGGTTAATGGTCTTTGCCATTGCAGTGGCAAATTCATCCAGTGTTAAAGTACTTTTTGTATATATGTTATTTCATTTTCTCTCTTAATCATAAATAACTTTGCGTGAAGGAACAAATCCTCTGATAAAAAAAACTCAGAGGGTGACTGTGAGCTCCATGACATCTACTAAGTACCTATAAAGAATAGGTCTTTATGCAATGCACAGAGTAATGCAGAGGTTAGTGAGACTGGCTTTCTGCCCCAAGCATGTCACATTTCAGAAGGGGAGGTAAGGTATATGCACAAATAATGATGATATGAATAGAGTGCAAGAATTGCTAGAAAGAGATATATGAGCAATTGTTAAGGTAGTATAGAGAGAAAAAAAGGAGTATATATAAAAAAAAAATGACTACCAAGCACAGAGGAAGGAGCTCTGGTGGCACAACGGTTAAGCACCCAGCTGCTAACCGAGATGTTGACCATTCCATTCGAACCCACTTAGCAGCTGCAGGAGAAAGACCTGGTTATCTGCTTCCGTAACGATTACAGCCAAGAAAACCCTATGACACAGTTCTACCAGTCAGATTGTGTTGCTCTGTGTCAAAATTAACTCAATGGTACTGAACAACAGCAAGCCCAGAAGAAAGTGGCATCAATCCTAGTTGGAGAAAGAGGGCTCAGAAAGTCTTCATTAAGCATAATGGATTTTCCCTGTAGAGATACATTTTCTAGTTCATACATCATTCTTCTTTAAATACAGTTGCTCTGTGTATGTATCTGATATTTATTTCACAGGGGTGAGATTACAGGAGTTTTATAAAATCTCAACTAGTATAGAGCAATAAAACAATAATATAACTGTTTTAGGATTATTACCATGTCCCCAGAACTATGCCAGGTTTTGTGAAGATTGCAAAAGCACGGAGATTGCTGCCTTTAGGACTGTGGACGCTGGGTAGGTAAAGGTAAAATACCCCAGCATTCACAAGGAGACAATGCAGGGCAACAGATAATTAATTGTTGGTGTTGGTTTTCTGTGGTACCCATAGACCTGGCCAACAACAAGGGCCCCCATTACAGGCCTGTTCATCAGAAGGTCCCCGGATGCTGGTAGAGGGCCTCTGTCTGTACTCTGTTGTTCCTATGTAGAAACTACGAATATTCGGGGTAGTTCTGCTCTTGACCTGTTCTCACAGCACAATTGCCCAAGGATGTCTTGTGACCAATCTTAAGAAGCAGAAGTCCTAACATGTTCTACCATACAGGATGCTTTGAAGGAGGCTAAAAAATGAAGGACAAGATAGCAGGTTGACTCTTCAACTCATGCGATGTCATCTAATAACGTGGTTCAGCGGTAGAATTCTCACTTTCTATGCAGGAGACTTGAGTTTGAGTCCCAGCCAATGTACCCGGTGTGCAGCCACCACCCGTCTGTCAGTGGAAGCTTGTGTGTTGCTATGATGCTGAACAGGTTTCAGCAAAGCTTCCAGAATAAGACGAATAAAACAAACTAGAAAAAAAGGTCTGGAAATCTACTTCCCAAAATTAGCCAATTAAAAACCTATGATCACAACAGTCCATTCCTGGGGATGGTCCAGTACTGAGCAGCGTTTTGGTCCATTGTGCAAGGGGTCACCATGAGTGGGGCAGACGCGACAGCAGCTAACAACAAAAACGTCAGAGGCTGGTGCTTACTTAAAAAAAAAAAAAGCAACCGCTAAATACTGCATTTTTCTTACATGAACATATTTTAGGGTAAGGGAGTAAATTGAATCTTCCATTGCCGTCGAGTCGATTCCGACGCATAGCGACCCTAGAGGATCGAGTAGAACTGCCCCATAGAGTTTGCAAGGAGTGCCACAAACCTGTGTTGGACATGTATCATACGCCAGTTTACTTATTATTTCAGGTCTTATCCTGAAAGAGCAAATAAGCCCCTTAGTAACTTCACTTTTTTTCTGTGAAAACAGTTTATCAGCTATTCCCCAAAGCTACCTGTGACGCCTCAAGGCTAGAAGAGTGTCAGTGTGGGGACACAACAGGGCAGAAATGGTGGCAAATATACCCAAGTCATAAGCCCTGAGAGTTTCCAGGGTCAGCTTCACTTTCACCTGTCGATATTACTCACAGCTATTCTCCCCAAAAATCTAGTGCCCAAATCCAAACCTACTCTGAGGAGGTCTGCCGGTATTTGCCCCACAGAGCCTAACAGCTTCCTCAGAGGAAGTTTAATGCTCCAGGGACCTGCCTCAACTCTGAAGTGGCTAAGGTCCCTGGCAGAGTATTGCAGTTGGTAATTATAAAGTGGCAGCTGAAAGGCCAGAAAGAGTTAATACAGCTTCCCAAAGCGCCAAACTCTTCCTAGAGAATATTTTAGCGATCAGAATATACAGGAATAGTCATAAAGCAAACTGGGGCGGGGGGGGGGGTGGTGAGGGGAAGAAGAACAAAAGATACACTCGACTAGAATAATATTTAACTTAAGAAATAATGCACATCATAAAATATGTATTTATTTCGTAAACACCAAGTATACCACAACATCAGTCACAAGAATCACACTGGTTTTGCAACTGAATAATAAATACAAACCCAGTGCCTGACCGCCAAGATGGATAAAAGAGCGGAGAAGCCAGCACAGAGTGACCTGGAGCTCCACAGCCTTCCCCTGCCCCTGGGGAGACCAGGCAGCGCATGCTGAGTGATTAGGCCGTGGAGGCAGCAAGAGCACCCCGAGCCACTGAATAACGGATATCCTTGGGGGCCCTTGGCCGAGGCTGCAAAGCTGCCATGGGGACGGGGGGTGTAAAGAACCTGAAGGGTCTTGAGTGGGGTGGGGGACCAGAGAAGATGAGACAGGCGATAAATCTTCCAATCCCCGAAAGACCAGGCCACCAGGTAAAGGATTGTATCAGTTTTAGCAAAGAAGCATTTGTTCTCTGGCTGTAACAGTCATTTGCAATGAACGCAGTACTGCTGTTAGATCCAGTCTGAGAAACGTGGACCGATGTTACCTATTTGCATCAATTAGTTGTTTAACCCTCGCTTGCAGATTAGCACAAATTAATTGACAGACCAAACTTTGCCGGGAATTTCTAGAATGCTTTCCAAACGGTTACACTGAGACACTTTATTGATCCTAAAGGGTTCGCAATGCAAAAGGAGGAATGCTGAGGTGGCACTACTGTCTACAATGGGTTGCAGTGTATAGCGATAAACTTCCCATCTCCTACCAAGCTTTCACCTTGCTGTTCACTGCGCAGCCGTTATCTTCCCAGGCTGACACGTGTAATCTAACATTTTCACTTCGCCACAGTAGGAGCAATTGCTTGACAATTTGATTACAGTTCCCTGTCAGCTCACGCAGGGAATATGTCTGTGAGCTTTCAGCAATTGCAAAATATTTTGATTTTGAAATGATAGTAATCCACGAAGAAAAATGTCTTTAAAATATTGATTTCTGATAATAAATCAAGATCTGCATCAAGGAAACGACTTAAAATGTCTGTGAAGAAGTATGCATGAGAGCACAGAGGGAAAGGGGGCGGAGGATGTAGATAACAAGATGAGACAGAAAAGGACTTGGGCTGTAGACATTACTGAGGTAACAGGAATTTGTGACAAGAGAGCCACCACCAGGGTTTAGTGGCAGGATGAAGATAGCTGAACTACCACTTTCTGGCCCAGTATATACTACATGTTTGTCAATGTCATTTAAAAAACACTCTTCCTCTTTCAAACAACTAAAGATTGTTGGGCGCATACGTTGGAAGAGATTTTACAGGAAAAGGAAATAAAGAATGAAACTTTGTCATGTAAAAGGCAAAACACCTCTTCCTCTTATAAATAACTTCGTGTGTGTGTCTACCTGTATCTGTGTGTGTTTAAATGAACTAACCTCAGCCATTTAAGGTCATATCTATACGTAAGATTTTTTGTTCCTTACTAAAAAAAAATGAAGAAAGGCTTTTTCAATATGAGTAAGATTGCCTCTCTGTGACCCCTAACAGAGATACGAAATAGGATTTGTCTTGAATTATCGACCTTTCTTCCCAAATGAGAATGTGCCAAGAAAGACCTTCATATTCTTTTTTTTTTTTTGTCATCGTTCTTTCTGAAGTCAGTCATTCAGATTAGTTACCACCGGCATTTTAGGCACTTCTACACAATGGTAGTTTTCCACAGAAAGACAAAACTGAAATGATTTCCACAAATGAGTAAGATAGAAATGGGCACAGGATCAGGTTGAAAAATCATGGAATTTTACATGGAGGAAAATGTTCTAAAATGAAAACCTATTACTGTAGCCCTGGAGCTAAAAGTAATTCATAGGTAGACCAGTAAAACATGTGTACCTCAATAATGCAACCAGTCATTTTACCTGGAATCTAGTCACTCAGCAACGTAATACTCTAGCATACATCTGTGATGTTTTTCAAGCTACTATTAGTCAATAGCTTTTAATGACTTCTACTTTTACACAACAGTTAGGGCTATTTAAATCTATAATTTGTCCTACATTTCTTCTTAAACAGACATACAACCATACAAACTGACATTGCTTATATTCAGAACAGGGAACACAAATGGTTATAACACATAGGCTTTGGAAGTATTAATTATTCAGGAAAAAAGAAGTTTTTGCCACTGACATTTCCTTTCTGTTTTAAGGTAAAATTTATTTTCACTAAAAAGTCACCCGTTTTAGTATAGTATTCTGAGTTTTGACAAACATATACAGCCATTAACCATCACCACAAATAAACAAATACCCCCCCGCAAAAAAAACCCAGTGCTATAGAGTCGATTTTGACTCATAGCTACCTGATAGGACAGAGTAGAACTGCCCCACAGAGTTTTCAAGGAGTGCCTGGTAGATTTGAACTGATGACCTTTTGGTTAGCAGCCATAGCTCTTAACCACTATGCCACCTGGTAAAACCAAAAAACCAAACCAGCTGCCATCAATTCCATCTCATAGAGACCCTATAGGGCAGAGTAGAACTGTCCCATAGAGTTTCCAAGGAGCGCCTGGTAGATTTGAACTGCTGACCTTTTGTTTAGCGGCCGTAACACTTAACCACTACACCACCAGGGTTGCCACCTGATAGAACAGTTTAATAAGCCCCCAACATTCCCTCTTGTAGATTTATAATCAACCCCTTCTCCTCCCCATACCCTCAGTCACTGATCTGTTCTCCATCCTTACAGTTTTGTAGAATTTCACATAAATGGATCCATGCAGTATGTAGCCATTTGAGTCTGATTCCCCTTATGTAGCAAAATACAATTGAGTTTCATCCATGTTGTTGTGTGTATTAATAGTTCTTTATTTTTATTGCTTAGTAGTACTTCATAGTATGGATGTACTACAGCTTGTATTGATTCCAGTTTTTGGTGATTACAAATAAAGCTGCTATAAATATTCACATAATTTTTTAGGGGTTGTTGAGAATACACACAGCAAAATATACGCCAATTCAGCCCTTTCTACATGTACAATTCAGTGACATTAATTACATTCTTCAAGTTGTGCAACATTCTCACCCTCCTTTTCTGAATTGTTCCTCCTCCACTAACATAAACTCGCTGCTACCTAAGGTTCCTATCTAATCTTTCCAGTTGCAGTTGTCACTTTGATCCCATATAGATAGTTCTTAAAAGAGCATAATGCTAAAGGCAGACTTTTTTTACTAGTTAGGCTAAACCGTTGTTTGGTTTTAAGATGACTTCAGGGGATGTTTTTACTTTAAGGCTTAAAAATTATCTCAGGGAAATAATTTCAGGGGTGCATACAGCCTCCATGCATCCCACAAGTCTGGAGTACATAAGAATTTGAAATTCTTTTCTATATTTTCCCCCTTTTGTTCAGAATTCTTCTATAGAATCTTTGATCAAAGTGTTCGGTAATGGTAGCTGGGCACCCCTCAGTTCTTCTGATCTCATGGCAAAGAGGTCAGTTGTTCATGGAGGCAATTATCCACACATTCCATTTCCTCTGTTTTCTATAATTCAATTCAGAATAATAAAAAAAAGAACTTAGAGATGCTTGAAAATAGATTTCTTAAGAAACTAATTTTAGAGAAAGTTCCTTCAAACACTCTGAACTAGGTATTTCATAAAGCAATAATACTGAAATTAATTTTGAAGCTGCTCTGTATAGATAATAAGTACCAAAACTGGTACTCTTCTCCTACTACTGTGCGTTCTCTTCTCACCAGCCCACATCCCGCGCATGTATCCTTGGCCCGTAACATTTCTTGAAGGTCACCAAACAACTCAAGGACTCCAGTTGGTATCATTTTCCTCTTTATATATTTTAATGATCTCTGTGAACAGGGCTATGAAACAAAGTCATAATTGTGAAACCATGTAGATAGTAAATGTGTTTGTGTGTTTTCCTGCAGAATATTTTACTCAAATATTCTATGATCATGATAATATACTGGCCAAAGACTAACAGAGAGTTACTAATTTTCAAATTTCACTTTATTCATTAGATTTCTGCTATTTTAGGATGAAGGAAAGACTTGGAGAGAAGAGAGTACTCTGCTGGCAGCTTTCTTTCTTTCTGATCCTTTGAACATCATCACACCTGTGGTCTCATCATTGCCCTTGCCTGGCACTGGAATTTCCTCCTTACTGTGGTCACCTGTCCAAATCATAAATGTATCCCTCAAGGCCAGCTCAAACCTTGCAACTTCTATGAAGCCTTTCCAGATTAGGCCATCCGATCCATGCATGCATTTATCCAGTCAATTGGTAGATGTTAAAAGAGTACCTACTATGTTGATTGTCACATCTACTTCTCTCCTCTACCTCCAGTACTCACCCACTCTCCTTTTGACTCCTAAAAGTGCCATCTACACTACTCTTTGGCTCTTAACTTCCACTTGTCTTGTCAAGTTGATTAGCTATTCAAATGCATATCCATATCTTCCCATTTAATTAGGTGGGTCCTTGATGATGTTTTCACAGCCCAAAGATACAAGGCAGGAGAGATTTTCAATTTGAAGGACCATATTTTATTATGAGATTATCTCCTTCCTGATTTTTTTTAATGCTAAAATACATTTTCTGTTTTAAATGCACTCATTGGGCAAAATAAATCAGTTGGTAACCCTTTGTCAGAAATTCTTCTTTTTTTTTTTTCAGACTTACAGCCTATAACAGGTATGGTCCTTTAAAACACTGGTAAAGATAGTTCCATTATACCTCTCTTCATCCCAAACAGCTCCTATCAGAGTGCTCCACATGCAGCAGAGGATCATCAATTATCTGAACTGGTTAAATTATTTTTTCTGTCTGTGAATTGCTCCAAGTAGAAACTGAATCCTTCTCTTAATTTTCTTAGTCCTACATTCAAACAACTTAGTAAATGATCAAAGTAAGTGCTAGGTGATTCTTGTAGCGTGAATCTCTCTATCTCCACCACATGCCCAAATTCAGATTTACTCAAGTTCAAGTATTTGTTCTCAAAAGAGAGGACAGAGAGGGGGAGAATTAAGTAACATGAGCATTGCACTTGTCACTCCACTCACTGAGCATATGCTTCCGAGTGGGCACAAAGTGGGAAATAGGTCGCTATGAGTTGGAATCGACTCAACGGTAACGCATTTGGTTTTTAGGTTGGATCCTCAATTAGGTTCACTTCCCAGGTGCCTCTCTTAGCGATCATCTTGCTGCAGTTCTGAGTATTTTCATTTTTAAAGAGATGTATTTCATATAATAACGATTCTTAAACCCAGCGCAATTACTTCATCTGGTGCTCAACCAAAAGAGGAAAAATCTATCTGTTTCAAAGCTGGAGGAAAAAACTAGCTGTACTGGACTTACTTAGGGATGCTCTATCAGTTTCTAACTTGGCACCTTACTAAGGGATTTCAAGGGCAAGTTTGTCTATGCTCAACTTTTGCTTTGATAGCTGACTCTAGAACGTCATACCCACCCAAGATGCAACTCTACTGCCCGGCATTCCTCTGTACCCTGCAAAGAGTCTTTCCAGCTTTGACATTTAATGTGGTTTAAGCAGGGCAGTCTCTATTTATAACTGATGATATAAAACATAGCTAAAACCTATCTAGAATAGCCTGCCACAATTTTAAGGTTTTTAGAAGCATTATTATAGGTAAATAAATATACAAGGAAATTTCAAAAAAGGAAAAGCTTTAATACAGGTTTCACATACACAGGTATCCATAGGGGCCTGGCAGGGAAGGAAACCCATAAAAGAGCCTGGATGTAAGACAACGTTCGGAGGAAGCCTGGAGAGGCAGAGCAGCTGTGGCTACTCAGCTCCAGCCCGCTCTTTCAAGGCAGGGATTTGGACTTAGTGTAGCCAAATACTCTTTTTTTTTTTTTTTTAAAGAGAAGCTTAAAGTCTGAATTTATTTATGAAGGGCTTATAAGGAATTAAATATAGGAGCCCTGGTGGTGTAGTGGTTAAGAGCTATGGCAGTTAACCAAAAGGTTGGCAATTTGAATCCACCGGATGCTCCTTGGAAACACTATGGGGCGGTTCTACTCTGTCCTACGGGGTCCCTATGAGTCAGAATTGATTCTCTGGCAACGGATTTGGGTTTTGTTTTTTGTTTTTCATTTTTTTTGGGGGGGGGTTTATATCTCTATACTTATTATATACACACACACATGCATATATAAATATATTATTGTTGTTATTGTTAGTTGCCATTGAGTCAATTCAAACTCCTGGAGACCCCATGTGTTGCAGAGCAGAACTGTTCCATAGGGTTTTCAAGACTTTGACCTTTCAGAAGCAGATTGCCAGGCCTTTCTTCTGAGATGTCTCTGGATGGGTTCAAATCATCAAAGTTGCACCTACTAGTTAAGATCCTAACTGTTTGTACCACCCAGAGATGATGTGTATATATGCACACACAAGCACATATGTATATGTATAAAACAAAGCACACAGCCCTCAAGTCGATTTTGACTTATAGCAGCCCCACAGGACAGAATAGAATTGTTTTATAGGGATTCCAAGGCTGTAAATCTTTATGGAAGCAGACTGCCACATCCTTCTCCCCTGGAGCAGCTCATAGGTTTGAACCATCGACTCTCCAGTTAGCAGGCAAGCACTTAGCCACTGTGTCACCAGGGCTCTGTCTCTATATACGTATGAATTATCTGGATCAAGACCATGAAGGCCAAACAGATTTATTAAAAAAAAAAAAAAAGTTTCCATAGAGTTGATTCGTGGCAACCCCATATGAACAGAACTGTGCTCCATACAGTTTTCATGGCTGATTTTTTTGGCAGTACATTACCAGGCCTTTCTTCCGATGTGCCTCTGGATGAACTCAAATCACCAGCCTTTCAGTTAGCAGCCCAGCACATTAGCCATTTGCATCACCCAGAGACTCCGAGAACAGATCCATGGACCTGGCTTAACCCACTGACCATCCATTTGTAGTCTCTGCACTGTCATGCCTTTATTTGAACTCATTCCATGATTTAATCAGTTTTGCAGATTTTATATGTGGTATTACCTTTTTTTTTTTTTTTTTTCCCTATTGGGTAATATGGCATTTTTTTGAGTCAGGAAAAAACACAATTTTTAGTTTGCTTGAGAGAAAATATTCAATAGCCTCCACCCTCAACACATAAGGACGCCTTAGCAAGATGCTGAGTTTGTGCCTGGAGTTCTTTCTTTCTTTTGATTAATGAGAAGTGCTTCCAGTCACCTGCTTACCTAGGAGTTAAGAAATAAAATCCATGAAATAGCTCCCTATACCTGAAAGACAAGTTGCATTTATTCTGCATGGGATCATAGTGCCCAGTTACCATCATGCACACCTGTAAACAGAGTTTGATGGTTTTTCTTTCTGAAAAAAAAATTCTATAGCCAAAAAATCAAGTCTTCCTTATGAAGCAGGCAATTTTCATCACAGGGTGTGCCTCCGAGAGGGAAAGTCAGGGCTCTATCAATATAGTTGTTGGCAGAGAATTGCCTGACTCTGATATACACACATCTGAAGCCGTAGCTTAGAGGCTGAAGCCTTGCATCGTTATTCCATCTATACCAAACCGATTTGCTCATTTCTATAATCATTCGCAGAGCACAGAAGCTATCAGAGGGGAATAAGTCCAGGAAGGCAAATTATGCTCCTTGGGACTATAAGGGATATAGTGCTCAGTAGGGTGGAATTACTTTTCCAGCAAAATAAATCAGAGGCCCCGAAATTTTTAAACCCTCAAGTCATGAGTGATGTTTACATTTCTTGTGGGTTTCTACATTTACATCGAACATATGGTGAGCAAAAAAATACCCACATCCTTTCTGAAAAGAAAGGCAATTGTCTTATGATAAAACGTGCCCACCCCAAGTAGCCTGGGACTAGAGATTGTAACTCTGCCTTTTGTCCTATCCATTTTTCTGAAGAGCATGTTTTAAAACGGCATGCAAAATAATACAACTGAAACTATCCCGTTTAACTATTACCTAGTGATGTAAACAGCTTATTGCAGAAGAAATGTGAAAGCTAATGTGACTTCAAAGACCAGGCACTTGTCTTACGGCTCTGAAATGAGCTTTCATCTTATGGATAAAAAGATACATGGTGTGACATTTATCAAGCTGGGACAACTCAATAGATGGCCACAAATAACCACCCACCATTGTTCTGCCAAAATAAGGCAGCAGAAATTGCCAATTCTTTGCTTATAAGAAATGCAGGGGGCTAATTTGTATTGATTAATCTTGGGTATCAAGATTCGATGGCACTGGGGTTTTTGGGTATCAAGAGAGATGTTACTGTGTGTTATGGTCAAGGTCACAAGGAAAGAGATACACACTTATACGCCCAGCAAGGGGAAATGTTGCCTATCCCCAATTTTTGGGAGCAGACTTCTCTAGAAAGAAATGTTTAATTACTGCTCTATATTCTACCAATTTTTTATATCAAAAAAACACTTTCAAATGATTATATCTCACATGTAAGAACTATTTGAACAAATGCCTGTATTTTAATTACAGAAGTTCAGAATTCTATGTTGTATTTTTTTTTTAATCTTCAGAGGTATATGATGCTGGTGGGTTTCAAAGGTACAAACTTAATCCTCACAGTTGGGGTGCTATTTACCATCCGAAGAACATGAAATTAATGAGGTCATCTTTAAAGGGGCCAAATTTTCTTGAGCTGGTTTGATTTGAGCAAAAGGGACTCGTTTTCACGTAGTCTTAAAACATTTTTATTATAGCTATTTAACTTTATGACACTGAGCCAAAGAGTTTGATAAAAGTTAGAAAGAAAATCTCCTGGCTTTATCTTTCTCTGTTCTTCCTCTTTCTCTCTGTCATCCCATCTGTCCCTTGCTTTTATTCTCTCAGCATTGAAATGTATTACCTTATCTCATTTATAAGTTACCTCCTTTCTCTTTTGTATTAGCACACTCAGATTTGAAGGGTATTTGGAGATTTAGAGTTTTGACTCTAGAAATCAGCATAAACACCAATGTAAACTTTTGTATATTGTCCATGTCCATTAGTTTCTGGAAGTTATTTTAGAAGCTCCTACTACGTGGAATTAAAATTTTCACCTCTCGGAATATGAAACAGCACACATATAAACAAAACTATTAATTCTGAATGAGATGTCAAGATATGGGTTGAGTTTTATTTGCATAAATTTGAATTTGAATAGACTGTTTAATGTCTACTCAAGGGCACTGGGTTTTTTGGGTGTGGGTTTAATGTCTGTTTTAGTTCTCTTATTTTTTTAGTACCCCATGGAGGTCTAAAGGAATGATCAATGAGAAAAAAAAACAGCATAAACAAATACACATTTGTTAGGAGTATTTTTATTACTACTAACAATATTATCAAAATTGTTAGCTTGTTAACTGCTGTGGAGTCCACTCCGGCTCATGGTGACTTCACGTAGAGCATAATGAAACAATTGCCCGATTCTGTAACATCTTCACAATCATCAGCATGTTCGAGTCCATCATTGTAACTATTACACCAATTGATCTCACCAAGGATCTTCCCATGCCCTCGTTGGCCCTCTACTTTACCAAACATGATGCACGCCTCTAACAATTGATCCCTCCTGATGACATGTCTAAAGCAATCTAGTTGGACAATGTTCCATTATGATCCATAAAGTTTTCATTGGCTAATTTTTGGAAGGAGGTCACCAGGCCTTACCTCCTAGTCTGTCTTAGTCTGGAAGCTCCACTGAAACCTGTCCACCGTGAGTGATCCTGCTGGTATTTGACATGTTGGTGGCATAGCTTCCAGCATCACAGAAACATGCAAGTTACCACAGTACCATAAACTGACAGATGGGTGGTGGAATAATAAAAGTACACCATCATAATCATGGCATTTCATTGACCATCCCTTGTTCTTTGCCTATAATTCTTCTACTGTTAAAATTAACAAAAAGTTTTTCAACAACTACTATTATGGATTGAATTGTGTTCCCCAAAAAATGTGTGTCAACTTGGGAAGGCCATGATTCCCAGTATTGTGTGGCTGTCCTCCATTTTGTGATCTGATGTAATTACCCTATCTGTCGTAAATCCTAACCTCTATAATGTTAATGAGGTGAGCTTAGAGTCAGTTATGCTAATGAGACCGGACACAATCTAGAGGATTAGGCTGTATCTTGAGTCAATCTCTTTTGAAATATAAATGAGAGAAAGGAGCAGAGAGGATTTGGACCTCCTACCACCAAAGTGTATCCTTTCGACCAGGGTCCCTCCACTGAGAAACTCCTAGCCCCAGGAAAATTGATGCCAAGAAATTTTCCCTAGAGCCAACAGAGAAAGAAAGCCTTCCCCTGAAGCTACCACTCTGAATTTGGACCTGTAGCCTCCTAAACTGAGAGAATAAATTTCTGTTTGTTAAAACCATCCACTTCCGGAATTTCTGTTATAGCAGCAGTAGATAACTAAGACAGAATTTAGTACCAGGAGAATGGGGTGCTGCTCTAACAGATATCTAAAATATAGAAGAGGAATTGAAACTGTGAATGGGTAGGGACTGGAAGAGTTTTAAAGTGCCTAATAGTAAAAACAGAGCGCTGGTGGCACAAGGGTTAAGAACTACAGCCACCAACCTTGGTTGGCAGTTCAAATACACCAGTCGTTCTTTGGTAACACTATGGGGCAGTTCTACACTGTCCTATAGGGTTGCTGTGAGTCAGAATCAGCTCAATGGCAACAGGTTTGTTTTTTGTTTTTGTTTTTAAGAGTAAAAGCCTAGATTGTCTTGAAGAGACTGTTGATGGAATTGTGGTCATCAAAGGCAATTCTGGAGAGGGCTCAGAAAGAAGTGAGGAGAGCTGTAACACCAGAGGTGGTGCAGATGATGAGAAGCAACAGCAGAAAAATGGCAGAAGTAGAATCAGGAGACCAGAGAAAGACAGCACACAGCCAGCCCACAGAGCAAGAGAACTGAGTGCCTTCCTGGTGGAGCTAGGCTTGCTGAGCCACAGAGTGAGTGAGAAAGCTGAATGCCTTCTGGCCAAGGTTCACTGGTGGAGTGGGGTGCCCCAGGCACTTATCAGTAGAGCTAAAGATCTTTAGAACACTTTCCCCAGCAGGGCAGTGGCTGGACCAGCCCAGGAGGCCTGAGGGGCTGAGAGGCCAATGAACCAGGAAACTGAAGCTGAAGTGACAAGGAGCACAGAAAGTAGAGGTGCCTTGGTCTCAAAAGGCGGAGCCACAGCCTCCTAGGTTTCCAAGTCAGATCTCCATCAACTCAGTTCCAGAATGTGGGGCTGCCTTTCACAAGTGCCAGTGAGATGCGGTCAGATCCACTGCCCATAGCTGACAGGGTGCAGCTACCATGCCCAATAGGCATAACAGGGCATACCAGGGCCAAAGGCGTAGTGTTATCCCTCAGACAGGCTAGAAGAATGCAGGGGCCCAAACCAAGGTAGCAGAGCTGCTGTCCCAGTGGGCCTGGAAGATGGAGCTGAAGCCCAGAGCCAAGGAGCCTTCAACCAGAATCTGGAGCATGTGGCCAACACCCAGAGTCTAGAGGGCAAGGTCATTGCTTAAATGGTCTCAGAGAACACAGGATTATTTTTCAAACCCTTGAGAGCTAATGTAATGTGTTCTGCTGATTTGTTTGGTACCTGTTATCCCTTCTTTTTCTCCAATTTATTCCATTTGTAACAGAAATGTATACCTTATGCCTGTTCCACCATTGTACCTTGGAAGCAGATAACTTGTATTCTAGATTTCACAGATAAAGAGGAATTTTTCCCCAAGAAGGAATTTAGACATAAAGTTGACTTAAGACTTTAAGGATAATATGATGGGGTGAATGTGTTTTACACAGTAAAGTCATGAATTTTGGGAGTCCGAAGGGTGGAATGCTGTGTGTCCCCCAAAATGTGTGTCAACTTGGCTAGGCCATGATTCTCAGTATTGTATCATAGTCCTCCATTTTATGATCTGATGTAATTACCCCGTGTATTTTAAATCCCAACCTCTATGACGTTAATTCCCCACGCATCTGTCAGTTTGTCTTACTGTGGGGGCTTGTGCATTATTGTAATGCTGTAAGCTCTTCCACCGGTATTCAAATACCAGCAGAGTAGCCCATGGTAGACAAGTTTCAGTGGAGTTCCCAGACTAAGACTAGGAAGAAGGACCTGGCATCCCACTCCTGAGAAAAATTACCCAGTGAAAACCTTACAAATAGCAGCAGAACATTGTCTGATGTAGTGCCAGAAGATGAACCCCTCAGGTTGGAAGGAACTCAGGGCTGCCTCCTCAAAGTATAGTCAACCTTACCGATGGGGGTAGAGTCAAGCTTTCAGATCCTTCTTTTGCTGATGTGGCACCACTCAAAATGAGATGAAACAGCCGCAAATATCCATTAATAATAGGAACGTGGAATGTACGAAGTATGAATCTAGGAAAATTGGAAATCATAAAAAAAATGAAATGGAACGCATAAACATTGATATCCTAGGCATTAATGAGCTGAAATGGACTGGTATTGGCTATTCTGAATCACACAATCATATGGTCTACTATATTGGGAAAGACAAATTGAAGAGGAATGGTATTGCATTCATCACCAAGTTCATCATCAAAAAAAAAACATTTCAAGACCTATCCTAAAGTACAACGCTGTTAGTGATAGGATAATATCTGTACGTATGCCTATATGGAAGACCAGTTAATATGACTATTATTTAAATTTACACACCAATCACTAAGGCCAAAGATGAAGAACCTAAAGATTTTTAACAACTTCTTCAGTGTGAAATTGATCAGACATGCAATCAAGATGCGTTGATAACTGCTGGAGATTGGAATGCAAAAATTGGAAACAAAGAAGAGGGATTGGTAGTTGGAAAATATGGCCTTGGTGACAGAAATGACACTGGAGATCACATGATAGAACGTTGCAAGACCAATGACTCCTTCATTGCAAATACCGTTTTTCAGCAGCAATACATTGACAGGTAACTGCCAGAAATTCAAGCCAGATTCAAAAAAGGCCGTGGAATGAGGGATATCATTGCTGATGCCAGATGGATCGTGATTAAAAGCAGAGAATACCAGAAAGATGTTTATATGTGGTTTATAGACTATGAAATGGCATTTGGCTGTATGGGTCACAACAAATTATGCATAATGTTGTGAAGAACGAGAATTCCAGAACACCTAGTTGTGCTCATGAGGAACGTGTACATAGACCAAGAGGCAGTCATTCAAACAGAACAAGGAGAAACTACGTGGTTTAAAATCAAGAAAGGTGTGCCTCAGGGTTGAATTCTTTCACCATACTTACTGAATCTGTATGCTGAGTAAATAATCTGAAAAACTAGACGATGTGAAGAAAAACATGACATCAGGATCAGAAGAAGACTCATTAACAACCTGCATTATGCAGATGATACAACCTTGCTTTCTGAAACTGAAAAGGACTTGAAGAACTTACTGATGACTGTCAAAGGCCACAGCCTTCAGTCTGGATTATAAAACCAAAAAAACCAAACCCAGTGCCGTCGAGTCGATTCCGACTCATACCTCAAAAAAAATCTTCACATGTTATCACGAGGGACCAATCTCTGGAGAAGGACCTCATGCTTGGTAGAGTAGAAGGTCATCGAAAAAGAGGAAGACCTTCAATGAGATGGATTGACACAGTGGCTGCAACAATGGGCTCTAGCTTAGTAGAAGCAGGCAGTGTTTCAATCTGTTATACATAAAGTTGCTATGAGTCGGAACTGACTGGACGGGACCCAAGAACATAATTTTAATGAGGTAGGATTAGTAGCAGTTATGTTAAAGAGGTAGGATACAATCTTCAGAATTATGTTGTACCTTGAAATATAAAACAGAGAAGTAGAGAGGAATGGGACCTCTTACCACCAAGAAAGAAGATCTGGGAGCAGAGACATCCTTTGGACCCAGGATACCTTCAAGAGGAACTCCCAGCCCCAGGGGAAGACTAATTACAAGGTCCTTCCCCCAGAGCCAACGGAGAGCAAATGTTCCCCTGGTGCTGGTGCCGTGTGTTTGGACTTCTAGCCTCTTAAACTGAGAGAGAATAAACTTCTGTTTGTTAAAACCATCCACTTGTGGTATTTCTGTCACAGCAGCACTAGATCACTGAGATATCTACTATAATTTAGGCAGTGAGAAATAAAGTAGAAGGCTGTACTTTCCCTGAGGTAACTGAAAATCTAATTGGCAAGCTACATGATCTTTTGAAAAATCATATATGCATGTGGTTCAATATCAAAATTAATATAATAGTCTTATTGTGTGGAACAGACACTGAGTGCCACATGAAGAAAAAAATATTTTTAGCTGAGTGATTTTGAAAATTTTCATAGGAGGTAGCTTTATGGATGACACTGACTTTTGGATGAAATTTCATTAGGTATGAAGTAGTATGTGCCTGTCTACTTTAGTGGTGGTGGAGGGAGAGAGGACTGTATTCTAGGAGGAGAAATAGTGCAATCAAAGGGACTGGAATGTACAAACCATTTTAAGATGATGATGAGGAGATAGCCTGGTTGTTCCTGGGAATATTGAGCTGTATCCAAGGTAAGAAATGTGGGTTTTATTTGGTAATTAACTAGAAGCATTTAAATGTTTTTGTAATGAGAAAATAGCAGAAGCAAAGTATAATTTTGGATGTTTAATCTGTCAATATTTCAAGGATGAATTAGTCGGTCATAGACTAAATTTTGAGTTTTGCAACAGATTAAACATAAGGCGATTGCTATACCAGTTGCCACAGAGTTGATTCTGACTCACACCTTCCTCGTGTGTGTCAGAGTGGAAATGTGCTCCATGGGGTCCTCAGTAGCTGATTTTTTTTTTTTTTAAGTAGGTCATCAGGCCTTTCTTTCCTGGGGCTTCTAGGTAGACTCAAACCTTTAACTATTTGGTTAGCAGCTGAGCGCAGTAACAATTTACATCACCCAGTGGACTCTGTAGGTGATTAAAACCCAAAAACCAAATCTGTTGCTATAATTCCGACTCATAGCAACCCTGCAGTGACCCAGAAGTAGGGAGTGCCATGGGAGGGATGGCTAGTGCCAGAATTGGTAAAAAGGTTAGAGAAGGGAAGTATGTCTGACCTCCACCTCATAGGAACCAGCTTTGGGCTGATCCTGATCATCACCTCCCCTGAAGTTACGTAGGTTCTGATGCTATTACTGCTACTACCACCATTTTACAAAGCGGTACTAAATATGTAAATTATAGAGTATTCGAATGAGAGGGAACGGCACAAGCTCAGGTTGGTTGGGCGAAGAAGTCACGAGCTCCTTCCTGGACAAGTTAAGTTTGATGTGCATTTGAGACATCCAGTTGGAAATATTGAGGAAGAAGATAGAAATATTGGTCTGACACTCAGAAAAAGAACCTAGGCTAAAGATCTAAAAGTGGAAATCCCTAGCCAATAGATGGGTGTTAGATAGGAATAAATCGGTTAGGAAGAAAATTTAGAGTAAGCAGTACAGGGCTGGGGCAAGCCTTAAAAAGCTGTAATATATAAAGAGTAAATAGAGGAGGATGTATTTGGCGAAGGACACTAAGAAGTCGTGTATTGAAGGAAAAAATGACAAAAATGTAGTGTAAGGAAAGTTAAGAAAGAGATCATTTCTGGCTGGTAGTAGTGAAAAGGATTGAATGTTACTTAGTGGGCAGACTGAGCCTTAAAAAAAACAAAAAAACCTTCTATTAAGTTTAATTATGTGAAGGGCATTGGTGGCCTTGATAAGAGTAGTTTTGGAAGAGGAAAAGAAATAAAAGCCAAATTATTGTGGACTAAGAACTGAGTGGGAGGTGAGGAACTAGAGTGTTAATATAGATATCTCCATTTGAAACACTTGGCAGTAAACAGACTTCATAAAAACAACTTTTTGAAAGGGAAATACAGTTTTTTGGTGTGTATGTGTTGTTTGTTTTTTCAGAAATAATAAGTCAGTTTTAATCATCGTGAGTTTGGGGAGATGGCAGAAACAAAATAGAAAGTTTCAACGAGCATTTAGAAAGGAAAAACTAGAACTCAGGAGAAAAGACAACCAAAAAAAAAAAAACCAAACCCACTGCCATCAAGTCAATTCCAACTCATAGTGACCCCATGGGACAGAATAGAAGTGCCCTGTAGAGTTTCCAAGGAGCACCTGGCAGATTCGAACTGCTGACCTTTTGGTTAGCAGCCGTAGCACTTAACCACTACACCACCAGGTTTTGGAGAAAAGACAGGGCTGGAGGAATTAATTAGATAATCATCTTCTCAGAGGTAATAGTCAATGCTCTAAATAGGCTTCGTTTAAAAGAGCATAAAAAAGAGCTAAGAATTTAAGACTAAAACTTGGTGAAATATTACATTTAAAAAAGGGAAACCAGAGCTGCGGTGCAGTGAATTACTTAATATGGCCCTTCAAGCCATAGTCTTTGTGATTTCCTCATGTCCACCAAGAAGGAACAGCCAGAAGTAGAGCATGTCTTTTGGACCCGGGATCCCTATACTGGGAATCTCCTACATCCAGGAGGCAGAGAAAGAGAGGTGTAACATCAGAGCCATCAAGAGACAGCAAGAAGCAGTGGCAGAGAAATGGCAGCAGCAGAACCAGGAGACGGCGCCACGGTGTGTTTCCCAACCCACTGAGCAAGAAAGCTGAGTGCCTTTGGGCAGGAGGCTTGCTGGTAGAGTGGGGTGCCTCAGGGCTCTGGGCAATAGAGCTAGGCTCACTGAACCCAGCACAGAAGTAGAGAGTGCTGTGGGAGGGAAAGTTGGTGTCAGAATTGGTAAAAAAGTTGGAGGGAGGAGGCACGTCTGGCCTCTGCCTCATAGAAATCAAACTTGGGCTGTTGATCTTGATTTTCCTTCCCCCTTGTGAAATTACAGGGGTCAGGCGCCTCCACCATGCCATTTGTGCAAGAGCTGAAGCTGGGGTCTACAAATGAAGACATGGAAAAGCAGTTCAAGGAGGAGGTAGAACAATAAGGTTGAAACCAAGGGAAAGATGAGTTTTAAAAAGAAGAAAGTTTTCAAAAGCAACATGCAGAAACTCTTAATTTGTGCTGTTTGCTATCACCAAGACACAAGGACTAATTATTCACACTAAGTAGGAGATTTTCTTATTTGCATTTTTAAAATGTGAAAGACATGCTTTCCTACTGTCTTACCCAGTGTGGGTTTTGAAGAAAAAAAAAATATTCAGGATAAAAATAAAAGGTCAAACAATAATGAAAAGACAAATAAAAATTAAAGTATCACTCCAAATCTCCCCCACCAGAAACAATCATCATTAACTTTAACCAAAAAAAGAAAAAGAAATTGCCATTGAGTCATTCCGACTCATAGCAACCATGCAGGACAGAGTAGAACTGCCCCATAGTGTTTCCAAGGAGTTGCTGATGGCTTCAAACTGTCGATCTTTTGATTAGCAGCCAAGCTCTCAATCACTGTACCACCAGGGCTCCATCATTAACTTTAAAAAAAAAAAATTTAATTTCAGTCAGCTCTCTATGATTGTATGAAAAATTAACAGGATGCATTGAATCATACATGGATGCTTACCCATAGACCCCATTGCCATCAAGTCCATTCAGACTCATAGCAATCCTATAGGACAAAGTAGAACTGCCCCATAGAGCTTCCAAGGTGTGCCTGGTGAATTCAAATTGCCAAACTTTTGGTTAGCAGCCATAGCTCTTAACCACTATGCCACCAGGGTTTCCAGAGGGATGCTAGAGAATTTGTTATCTAACAAGACTTGTATGGCTAGAGTCTTAGGCAGCTAGATATAAGATATAAAAAAAAAATATAGAGATAGATAAAAATGCTTGAAACAATTTCTGAAGAATAGAGTCACATCATACAAGCTGTTTAATACATATATGAAAACAAGTGGAAATAAAATTCTAGAATTCTCTTAAATGTTTCTTTGACAAATAACTGTTAATTCCTAAAACAGTTTACTTATTTTAATAAAAAGGTAATGAAATGTTTAAAATATTTTAAGTCTATATATTTAACTATGAGTTTGAAATTCAGACAAATCCATTGACTTCCCATCATGATAACTGAATAAATTAACCCTGGACTTTCTTCAATTTCCTTTCCTATACCTTCTATGATTTTTCTCTCTTTTTTATCATCTTCTTTTTTTATGTTGTTGTTGTTGTTAGATGCCATCGAGTCAGTTCTGAGTCATAGCAACCCTATGTACATCAGAATGAAACACTGCCCAGTCCTGTGCCATGCTCACAATCATTGTTATGCTTGAGCCAATTGTTGCAGTCATTGTGTCAATCGATCTTATCTAGGGTCTTCTTTTTCCACTGATTCTTTACTTAGCCTAGCATCATATTCTTTTCCAGGGACAGGTCCCTCCTAATAACATATCCAAAATACATGGGACGAAGTCTTGCCATTCTTGCTTCTAATGAACATTCTAGCTGTACATCTTCCAAGACAGATTTGTTGGTTCTTCTGGCAACCCATGGTATATTCAATATTCTTTCCCAACACCATAATTCAAAGGCTTCAATTCTTCTTTGGTCTTCCTCATTCATTGTCCAGCTTCACCATGCATATGAGGCTGTTGAAAATACCATGGCTTGGCTCAGGCACACCTTAGTCCTCAGAGTGACATCTTTGCTTATTGACACTTTAAAGAGCTCTTTTGCAGCAAATTCGCCCAATGCAACATGTCCTTTGATTTCTCGACTGTTGCTTCCATGGGTGTTGTAGTAAAATGAAATCCTTGACAACTTCAATATTTTCTCCATTTATCATGAGGTTGCTTATTGGTCTAGTTGTGAGGATTTTTGTTTTCTTTATGTTGAGGAGCAATCCATACTGAAGGCTGTAGTTTTTGATCTTCATCAATAAGTGTTTCAAGCTCTCTTCACCTTCAGCAAGCAAGGTTGTGTCATTTGCATATCACAGGTTGTTAATGAGTCATCCTCCAATCCTGATGCTGCATTCTTCTTCATATAGTCCAGGTTCTCAGATTATTTACTCAATATACAGATTTAATAAGTATGGTGAAAGGATACAACCCTGACGCACACCTATCCTGATCTTGAACCATGCAGTATCCCCTTACTCTTTTCAAATGAATGCCTCTTGTTCTATATAAAGATTCCTCATGAACACAAGTAAAGGTTCTGAAATTCCCATTCTTTACAATTTTATCCATAATTTATTATGATCCATATAGCCAAATGCCTTTGCATAGTCAACAACACACAGGTACACAGGTAAACACCTTACTAATATTCTCTGCTTTCAGCCAAGATCCATCTGACATCAGCAATGATATTCCTCATTCCATGTCCTTTTTTTAATCTGGCTTGAATTTCTGGCAGTTACCTGTTAGTGTACTGCCCTAACTGCTTTTGAATAATCTTTAGCAAAATTTTACTTGTATGTGATATTAATATCATTTGATAATTCACATATTCTGTTGGATCACTTTTCTTTGGAATGGACACAAATATGGATCTCTTCCAGTAGATTGTCCAGGTAGCTCTCCTCCAAAATTTCTTGGCATAGACAAGTGAGCATCTCCAGCAGTATATCTGCTGAAACATTTCAATTGGTATTCTGTCAGTTCCTGGAGCCTTGTATTTCGCCATTGCTTTCAGTGCAGCTTGGACGTCTTCCTTCAGTTCCATCAGTTCTTGATCATATAATACCTCCTGAAACGTTTGAATGTTGACAAATTCTTTTTGGTATGGTGATTTTATGTATTTCTTCCACCTTCTTTGATGCTTCATGTGTCCTTCAATATTTTCCCTATAGAATCCTTCAGTATTACAACTCGAGGCTTGAAGTTTTTCATCAGTTCTTTCAGCTTGAGAAATGTCAAGCATGTTCTTCCCTTTTGGTTTTCTAATTCCAGGTCTTTGCACATTTTATTATATTACTTTGCTTTGTCTTCTCGAACTGCCCTTTGAAATCTCTGTTCAGCTCTTTTACTTCATCATTTCTTCCATTTGTTTTAGCTACTCTGGGTGCAAGAGCAAGTTTCACAGCCTCTTCTGCCATCCATTTGGGTCTTTTCTTTCTTTCCTTTCTTTTTAAAGACCTCTTGCTTTCTTTATGTATGATGTCCTTGATGTTGTCTGATCTTTGGTCAATGCATTGAATCTATTCTTGAGGTGGTCTCTAAATTTAGTTGGATTACACTCAACATAGTACTTTGGGTCTCATGGACTTGTTCTAATTTTCTTCAACTTCAACTTGAACTAGCATATGAGTAATTAATGATAGTCTACAGAATTTTTATTCTGTTCCTTAGCTTCTGCTCTTTAGTCATAGTTTTATATCTTAACCCTTTCAAGATCCAATTATTTTCTCATTTGAATTTTTTGTTGATACTGTGTGTATTCACAATTGAAGGCATGCTGATTAAGTGACCAATTCAGAATTTTTGTTATGAATTATAGATTATGATACCCATTAACTGAGATCATATGTGTCCCAATGGCCTTTGTATGATGAAAATCCGGCTGACATTAGTCAATGACAAAGTCTTTTTTTTTTTTTTTTAATTTCTTGAAAATTTGCAAAACATGAGGTAAAACATGAAGGCACCTGGCAATGGCTGGACATACATTTTATTCTAGTCTCCTTCTTAGTCTTTTTATTATTTTTCATGAAACTTTTCAAAATATGGTACAATGCATTCTTCCTTACTCTAAAAGCAGTACTTACAGTCCAAATAAATAAAGCCAAGGCACTTTATCTCTCAGGAAAATTATTACTACAATGCTTTCTTTATTACTGCAAAAGCAGTACTTAGAGGCAAAATAAATAAGACTAAAGTAATTTGAATCTCAGTAAAATTACCACTACTAGGTGTTCTCCTGGAAACCCTGGTGGTGTAGTGGTCAAGTGCTATGGCTGCTAACCAAAGGGTTGGCAGTTTGAATCTCCCAGGCACTTCTTGGAAACTCTGTGGGGGCAGTTCTACTCTGGCCTATAGGGTCGCTATGAGTCAGAATCGACTCAACGGCACTGGGTTTATGCGTTCTCCATTATAACAAAAGCAGTACTAACAGCTAAGAAGCAGAAAGAGCTGCCCTGGAATACTGCAGAACTGCTCACAGCAGTGCATTCCATCTGCTGTATGTGGAAGCAATTATTGGGCCCTAAGATTTTTTTTTTTTTTAAGATTGAACACAGGGTACAAATAACTACAGGAGCTTCAATCTCTTGAAAAGTACCACTGCAATGCATGATTCCTCATTGGAAAGGCATTGTTTACTATTCAGAAGCTAGAACAGAAAGGAGCCAATAACACATGGAAACAATGAATGGCATAAAGAAGAAAATGGCCACTGTGACTGAATGAAGACTGGAAATAGCTTTTTCTCATGATAAGTACGTTCTCAGGAGAACATAGTAACTGAGAAACATATCTCACAGAAACAAAAGCAAACCTGTCAAAAGTTTAGAAGATTCACGTATCCGAGAGGCATAACCTAAGATGATGCTCAATCTGTACAAAAATGAGGCCCCCACTGAGGATTTTTGAGAGTCACATATTTTTAAAGGCTCCCACCTTGAGGGTGAATGTGTTAAAATTGGGCTATGCCTTTCCCAAAGAACTTCGGAAGCATAAAAACTAGGTAGGTACTGTATATCCCATGGATCTTAAGAGGGTTTTAATTGATTCAAATCTCACATTTTTTTTTTTTTTTTTTACATTGTTTCTCTGTTCTTCAGGTTCATTTTGATTCATCTTCTGGTTGGCAAGATCAATCAGTATTTTTTGTTTGTTTTATTTTGTTTTTAATTTTTTTGTTCTATCACCTAAGTTTTCCATGCAGCAGGGGGTCTGCATATAGCCTTTTATACGTAAAGAATAACTGGGCTGGGTATAAAATCTGGGGCCACAATATCTTGCCCTCCAAACTTTCAACATTTTATCTATGGTTTTCTGATCTTGAATATTGAGGCTAGCTTCATTTTTACCCATTTTTCTTCCAGGTTGTTCATATGATTCTTTCTTTGATCTTGAAATTCAGCAATTTCATCAAGTTTAGCATGTTGATATTTCTGTATCCTTCTTTTTGTAAGATCAAAAGCCCTTTTGAGCAATAAATAAAATTTATTCCTCTGGAAATTTTTTAATATGTATTTGGAATTTTCTTTATTATTTCTTTCTGTTCTCTTCTTCAGGAATCCTAACTGTACATAATTTAGATCTCCTTTACATCCTCTGTCATCTTACCTGTCACTATTCTTATATCTTTGCTCTTTTCCATTTCATTTTGTGTGCTTCCCCCATTCTACACACCTTGTCTTTGTGCTATCACATTTTAATTTATTATATTTTAAATTGCTTTTAATATAGTTTCATTCTCAATATATTTTTTCTCTTTCATTTCATTTCTTTGATGAGCACCAACAGCTTGCTTTTGACTTTCTTCGATTGTATATATTATTGGAGTGTGTGTGTGTGTGTGGGATGCTTGTATTTCTTTGAGATTATAAACAATTATTTACAGGCAGTACCCAGGTTACAAACGCAATCTGTTCCTAAGTCTGTCTTTAAGTCAAATATGTAGGTTAAGTAAGAACAGGTACATACAGTTCTTATTTAGTGTCAGTTAGTCAAATTGTTGTCTTAGTATATACTGTATTTAGTGTAAGTAAAGCATTCCTTCTACATTTGTTTACCAACTGCACCCTCCCCACACAAGGTATTTTCATAAGCACTTGTTATGCCATTTTTTTTTTTAACGTGTTGCTTAAAACACTTCTTTGCCGTGTAAATTTAAATACAGGCAGTCCCCAGGTTATGAATGAGATCCGTTCCTGTCTGTCTTTAAGTCAAATTATAAGAAAGTTGAAACAGGTACATACAGTTCTTATATAGTGTCAGTTAGTCAAATGTTTGTCTTAGCATATAGTACAAATTTTACTTTTTTATGCATATAAAACGCTTAAGAAACACTTCCAAACTGCACAATGTTTTCATGAGCATCACAAAGTAGTGCATGCATTTGTTACCGTGAATTATTGTATGTATTTAACTCAAATTTTTAATATAATAGCGTTTATGTTGTCTGTTCGTTAAGTGCTAGTTGTCCGTAAGTTGGACATTCATAACCCTGGGTCTGCTTGTACCTAAACTCTTCTGTATTTCTTTAAGTAAGCACTCTTTTGATACATGTTTTCTCAGCTGTCGTTTGCTTATGTCTGTGTCCTCCTTTTTTTTCAGTTTATCTTTTGGTTTATTTCTATGTTTTACTCAAGCTTGAATAGCGCTGCTGAAAAATAACTTATGGAGGGATTGGGGGAATGGCCTGTAAGATAGGGAAGTCAGAGTCTAGACTGAAATTTGAGGTTTCAAATACCATCATGCCAAATCAGTGATTTCCTTTGTCCTTAGTGCATAACTTCCTTTAGTGTTCTAGTAGTCAGTGTGGTTCACAACATGTCCTTTTATATCAGATGTTCTCTGTTCTGATGCCTCCTCATCATGCTTCACCTGTGGCACTCACCCTTGCATAGAAGGTAGCTTGCTGTCAACAGTAATAGCAAGTTTTAGCTTGGTTTCTACTTCAGCCTCACCTCCCCTGCCATTCTATGCTATTAGACTTGTATTCTACAGGGATGCTCTGCACTTCTCTACAGCCACTATATCTCCTGGATCTTGTCATCTTTAATCAAAGAATCATTGGATATGCCTTTCTGGATCGTAACATTTACTTTTGGAAAAATCTATATCCATCAATGTTCAAGGAGGCATGTGTCGGCTCTCAGCACCCTGCATTTTCTTGGTTCAAGTTTCACAATATTTGGTGGGTATACATCATAGTTTGTAGTTTGGGGTTATAACCATTGTTTTTGTTTGTTTGTTTCATTTTAGCTGGAAGGTTTTTTTTCTTTCTAAAAAAAAGTCTCGTCTTTTTTTTAATGGATTTGAGAAAGGAGAAAAACAAGACTCTTATCTCTGCCATCTTAGACTTGAAGTATATGTACATTAATTAAAAAGTACTGGGACAATGTAGCACTTTGACAGTTATGCAAAGAGATAATGCATTACTGTGATTCCTCAAAGGGCTTAAGAGATTTAAAAAAAAGAAAATTCCAGAAAAGGAAGCTCTTTTTTTTTTTTAATTGGAGGCTTTAGGATGAATACAGAGAAGTGAAGAGAAAGGGGCTCTGAATGTAGAGAGAAAAAGTCATCCTGGCATCATTAAAAAGTAAGAGAATTTCAGGTGGAATGTTTCTAAAGTGATACCTGTGAACACTGAAAGTCATGCACCCTTTCATCTATTTGATTTTAATTGCCTGCCTTAACGCTACCTATTTCTTGTTACAAGGAGAAAAAAAAACTTTCTGCCTGAAAGATTTTATCCCTTATGACCCATTTTCTCCCCCAACCTGACCCTGCAGTGAAGTCAAAAAGACAAATTTATGACATCATAATACATTTTTTTTTCCCCCTACAGGAACAAACTGTGAAGCCATTAACACAGGATGGTGACTTCGCTGCAGGATCAAACAGAGCAGCTGGCTAGAGAGGAAAGAGGGAACATTCTTATTCAAACACACATATATCTTCAATAATAACCGGGGAAATTCAGAAAATTACTGTCAAAGTAAATTGCATTTAGTATAAATGCCACCTCCTTTCAAGTTTGCCCCAGCATGATCATCCTTCTTTATTTAGTGGTGTTGCCCTTTTCTCCTTAGAGACCTTTAGCAAAGTCTCCTTTTATATTTCATGTATCATTAAAATGACTTAAATGAGTAGGAATGAGACATGCCTGGCATTTATTTTTAATTATTTACATAAATAAAGAGGTATCCTTATTTTATACCTATTGTAGTTCTACAATATTTTTTTACCAAGTGGATTTAGTGCTTATGTTAATATAAAGAACTGAGCAGATAATTCTTATCCAGTAGCTAGCTCACTAGGTCAAACATTGTCGTTTTGGTGCTGTAGAAATCCCTTGAGGTGGGAATGGTATGTCTGTAATTATTGTCCATATCTTATTCAGATCTATTCTATGCATTGCGAAGGATAAAGTGTAATACATGTTTTCTGCACTTGAGAGATAAGGTTAATACATATGACAAATTAAACAATAATACAAGGAAATATGAATAATGCCAAGTAAGCAATTGTTAGTTGCCATCAAGTTAGCTTCTACTAATGGTGATCTTATGTATAACAGAATGAAATGTTTGGTCCTGCACTATCTTCTTGATTGCTGGTATGTTTTAGTTCATTTTTGAAGCTTTTTTGTCAGTCTATCTCATGGAACGTTTTCTTCATTTTTTGTTGGTCCTCTATGAAACATGATGCCCTTTTCTGGTGATTGGTCTTTCTTGATGATGTGTCCAAAGTCAGTGAGTTGAAGTCTCACCATCCTCCACAAACACCAAGAGTTCAGAAGAGAATGACTGTGAAGACTGTGAGAACTGAGAGTCCAGGCTCTAAAGTTGAATGCCCCATGGCTCAGATCTCAGCTCTGCAATTTAACTGCTATGTGACTTAGCTTCTCTAAGTCGTGATGCCCTCAGCTATAAAATAAAGGTGGTTGTGAAATGTAAATGGAGGATGTACAGAAGTTGCCCTGGTTGCACAGTGGTTGAGAGCTAACCAAAAGGTCAACAGTTCGAATCCACCAGTCACTTCTTTGAAACCTTATGGTGCAGTTCTGTCCTATAGGGTTGCTATGAGTTCAATGGCAATGGGTTTGGTTTTTTGTTTGTTTTAATGTACAGAAAGGACATCGCACACTGTGTGGGACACAGAAAGTCTACAAGAAATGTAAAAACAGAAATGTGAACAACAATTAGGCAGGTTTAAGGAAGTCACCCTTTAGGATTTTAAGTAAAAACAGGATTTAGAAGGCAGAAAGCTAGGAAGATATAATCATTTTGAGAATTCTCAAAAGAGAGTGACTGAAAAGATGTACACAACATATTTGGAGAGTAAGGAATAGATGAACTTATCTGGAATGTAAGAGTCACAGAAAGGAATAAAGATAGATAGGTTTGAAGAAGTAGATTGGGGCAAATTGTGGAAGACATTGAATTCAAGTTTCATTTAGAATAGATTCTTGCTTTTTATTATTAATTCAACAAATATTTATTGTTAACCTCTTATTTGCCAGTCATCTAATAATTAAAAATATAATAATGATAAGGTGGATAAAGTCCCTAATCTTAAAACTGTTACACAGAGCAAAGGGAAGATATTGATGACTCTGAGCAAGAACATACTTGATACAATTTATTTTTTAGAAATATTAATTGGATATTCATAATCAGAAGAAATGAAAACATACAGGAACTAGAGATTTCATGTAGAATGCTCTGGCTATGGCCTGAGGATGGTAGAAGGAGGTTTAGGATTAGAGGAGAGGCAGGGGAACTAGGAAGAAAGGTGTTGATTTGATAAAGATTGCAAAGAAAAAAACTATAAGAATTAAAGACTAATAGAATGCGAAAATGTTAAAGTTCAGATACAAACATATTCTTATTTTAAACGCAGTAGAACGTTCAAGTAAAAATTCCTGTAGATGAATTCATGAGAAGTTTATGATTTTCTTTCTTTTTTGGAAGCTGTCGTCTTAGAAGTGACGGTTGGAAATGTAAGTGAATAACATCTTTGAAGAAGATATTAAGACATAAGAGAAAAGGTGGAGAAAACTCATCCTCAGATCTTCTAGAGAAAGAAGAAAATAAAGTAGAATAAGATACAGAAAAGAAGTAAGAATACATATTTTAAAACATAGAATTGTCATAGATGTCATGGAAAAAAAAATTGTGATTGAGGAAGTGGTCAAATATGTGAAATGTACCAAAACATCAAGAAAAATGAGGACCAAGGAAAGACCGTTGAATTTGACAAATGCCGAGTTCGGCTAAAACCATTTCAGTGTGCAATCTCACTAAGGTGGCGAAAGGAACCATTAGATTGCAGGAAAGGGAGGTAATAGATAGACCTCTCATTCAATAAGTTTGGCATTAAAAGATAGAGAGAAGTTTAAGTGTCTTGAGTGTCCAGCAGGTGAATTAGTCATTGGCTTTTTCCATTCCAGATGCTAACTCTAATCGCAAAGAACCATTTTAGAAGTGCCTGCCTATGATTACCAGGAAAATTCAGTGAAAAAGTGTAAACGGCTCAATGCAGACCCACCACCATGTAAGAGAAGAAGGATGTGTTTTAATGATATCGGATAACTAAATTACCTTTGTTCTTTTTTTTTTTTTTTTAACACTACCCAGAATCTTGAAGCCCTTAGGGAGGAGGAACAGTGTTCGAAAGAGAGTCAGAAGGAGACCCTCTGCCTGCTACGTGCTGAAATATTCCCATCTGTAAGGAATTCTAACAGGATGGCTCCTCCATCATACACAGATTTATGGATGAGCTTTACAATCAGAAGTCTTTCCTTCTTGAAGCTGACAGAAGCCTACAGCTGTCAATTGCTAATAACCATAGTTTCTTTACAACCCACTTTACAATATGTTTTCCTTCTAAATTCCCAAGGGTAAAAAAAAAAAAAACTATATATATATATATCTGCAGCTGGCTGCAGTGAAGCTGTCAAATACCTAAGCTGATTCGTCTCTGTATCTCGTATCTGAATTAACACACACCGTTCTGGGGCATTTATGTCTGACAAGATGATGTCTTATCATCCCTTTCAACCCATGTCATCACAAGGCACATGCAATCTGGCTTCTTTGGGTTTGCATTTCTTGATTAGATGCTACCGATAGCATTGCTTCTTTTGAAAAGCTCTTCAGTCTTAATGATGGAGGGTTAGAGATCCCGAGACATGACGCATCCATCAAGCCACTGCATACTCATACTCCTCCAATTTTTTTTAAAGTATTGTGTGTTAAAAAAAAAAAAATAGTCCCCTGGTTTGAACTTAACTTGAACCCTTTCAAGAAACAGAATTTCTGGTAAGGAGAGTTCTGGGAAATTGTCATCTAAGCAAGAACAGCCTTTGGACTCAGTTAAGGACATTTTAGAATAACCAAGCTGGAAAACACTGCAAATGAGTAAGTAAGCTTAAACTAACTTAGACTACAGATTCCCAGGTTTAACAAACCAATTCTAACCAAAGCTTTGATTTTAAATAGCGCACCTTCTACCAGCTAAGCAAACGTCAACCACTTACTGTAACTTACCTTTTGTAAGCACCTGTTTGTATGGAAATACCCTGTTGTTGTTTTTGTTAGTTGCTGTTGAGACAATTCCAACTCATGGTGACCCCCTGTGGTACAGAGTAGAACTGCTCCATAGGCGTCTCTTGGTTGTAATCTTAACAGAAGCAGATTGCCTGGCCTCTTCTTCCATAATACTGCTAAGTGGGTTCTAACTGCTAATCTTTACATTAACTATTGTTGTTAGTTACCTCTAGTCGATTTTGATGATAGTAACCCTGTGTAGAAAGACTGGTGGCATAGTGGTTAAGGGCTACGGCTGCTAACCTAAAGGTCAGCAGTTCAAATTCACCAGGAGCTCCTTGGAAACTTTATGGGGCAGTTCTACTCTGTACTATAGGGTCGCTATGTGTTGGAATCGACTCGATGGCAACGGGTTAACCCTGTGTGACTAAGTAGAACTGCCCCATAGGATTTTCTAGGTTGTACTCTTTATGGGAGCAGATTACTAGGTCTTTCTCCTGTGGAGCAACTGAGTAAATTAGAACCTCTAACCTTTCAGTTAGTAGCCAAGTGCTTAATCATTGCACCACTAGGGCTGCTTAGGTTAGCAGTTGAGCACAAACCATCTGCATCACCTAGATATCTTTACTGAAAGACCCTAAATGTACTATGTATATAAATCAGCTAAAATTGCAATCTGAGGAGCACATCTCTTTGGAGAAAAGATGCCCTGTTCATGAACAGTTTTTCTTTGGTAAATATTATCTGCTCATATTCTAACTTGAGTTTACCATTATTTCAACACAGGGTTTATGCATGCTCTAAGTCTCAGAGAGAGGCACAAGCTGATTTTTGCTATTTCTTTTTGGATTATATACTATAACAATGAAAAGTCCCATAATGCTTGTCACTGCCTGCTTAATTTTCTCTCATGTTGGCTATACCCGAAGGATCCCTTCTGTAAGTAAGAAATTTCCCCCAAGTCTTTCACTTCTTGGTCACAGATTCAAATTGGCTATACCAGTGCCAAAAGAAAGTGATTGCCTACTGGATGGTGGTCTTTTAAGAAAATAAATGATCTTGAGTGTCCCTATTGCCATGAATTTTTTTTAAAGAAATGTTGGAAGTGTGCACTTGACATTTTTCAAATAAAATATTTCTCTTACAGTTCAAATTCAAGCATGGAAAAATAATACACTGCAGAGAATATATGAAACAGAAAAAATCGTTTTTATGAAATAAGCTGGCCTCAATCCAATTCTAGTTAAAACTTTCTATAGCATCAGTGGAAGTCCAGTTGCTACATAAATTGAGAAATCAAGCTGACGTCTCTTACAGAGACCTCTCAGTTGAAACTCAGCATACATTAAGATGGCAAAAAGGCCCCAAAGAATGTCTCTTTCAGTAAGTGTACATTAAGCCCCTATGCATCCCACTTAATACAAACATGTCTATGACATGGTGATTCCTTCAAGGAGCTTACAGTTGTAAGAAGAGGAAAGCTGGCACACGTGAAGCAAACTAGGTAATGACAAAGTAATAAATGATTACAATTTTTAACTATGCCCTTGTATATTTAGGGAAAATGGAACACGTGAGTGTATGCAGCATAAGTAGAATGAAATGAGTTTTGATTTCCATTTGAAAAGACAATGGATATGAATGAGTAAGGGGGGAGACAGAAATGAGAGTGATGGTAGTACCAGACTAGTTGCTCCAAAAAAAAACCAAGTCCATTGCCATCCAGCCTACTCTGACTCATGGTGACCCCATGTGTTACAGAGAAGAACTGCTCCATAGGGTTTTCTTGGCTGTAAAATTTAATGTAAGGAGATCACCAGGCCTTTCTTCTGCAGCACCACAGGGTGGGTTTGAACCACTAACCTTGAGGTTAGTAATCGAAGCACACAAAGTTACATACTAAGAACTCTTAGGGAAGTTCCAGGTGTGGTAGGAGACAAATTCTTAAAAAAAAAAAAAAAAAAGTTATAATGGATTATGATAATGTGTTAAGAGATATAACAGAATTAGGGTTATTATGATGTGGGGGCAGAAAATGAACAGTTTGTCAGGGAGAAACTCTGGATAGGGAGGTGTTAAGTTGGGTAAAGAATCGGGAAGACAGCAGTATAAAGTCAATTATTTGATAAAATACTATTTCTTATAGTATTTACCATGGCAGAGAGCTTTTTTTTTTTTTAATGATATCTGTCAACTACATTGTTGTTCCTTAGTCCTGACTACCAATTGGAATCACCTGTATAGGCTTAGCTAGTGTCAATGTTTCAGGTACAGGGACTGGTAATTTATGTTTCCCCAGTTTTCAGCCAAAATTGAGAACACTGTACTGATGAACAAACAGGGCAGGTAGAGCAAGTAACACTTACTATAAAATAAGGACAGAAAGGAAAATTATTTCCGTAAGGTTGTGTAGCTATGTCATGACACAGCCAGATACGGAATCCAGCTCTGTGCTCTTAGGAGGGATTTTACTGCTTTTTACAAACATTTTAAACATCTTGACTTGTGAATATGGTATTTTCACTGTGGTAGATGAATCTATGTCATGGGGGTAGTGCAGAGCAGGGAGTGCATAGGTACAAGAGCATCAGGCAGGAATCTATAATAATATTACAGGCATCAAAGAATGCTATAAATATATACAGTTACGGTTAACTTATAAGAGAAGACATGGATTGACTAGATGGCAATGTGACTTTAGGAGAACAGCCACAAATTTGGGGCATTAAAAAAAATTTTGGACAACATTAGAAAGTCTACTACTACAGTCTATTTCCCAATGTTTAGACTCATAATCCTTCTAATCAGTTGTCAGCTTCACCTTGTTGGTGATGACTATGCACACCAAGCCTGAAAGTACTACTGTGGGTCAATGAGTTGTAATCAAATTTGAAACATCTTTGCCTCATGATGAAAATGCAATACCTCCTGGTTAATTAGATACCTGGAAATGTCTGTGAGATTAAAATCCTGTCTCATAAATCATTGAGAAAAGAATGAGTCATACTTACATGCTCAAATGTTGCTTAATCTTGACGCGTAAATGTGTGTGCATTATTAGTTAATAACGTGTGTTGTTAATAGACTATTTTTAATGCTGTTGTGAAGTATAATAGTTGACCTTGAATAGACTCCTCTTTTATGAAGTTCCAAAAGGTGTTAAGCTACTAGGTAAAAATGAATTTGACAAAATAGTTGATTATTTTTATGTCCATACTCTTAAATTTATGAAAAATCTAAAGATTTGGCTATAGAGTTATAAAGAAATTATTTATTCTAGTAGGGGCTAAATTCGTTTAATATGAAAATCCCATTCTGGGACAGAGATTTTAATCCATTCAACTCAGAATTTAGTCCCTCATAGAGATAACAAAGAATGTATTATGAAAGTGAATTGGTTGACCTTCTTGTCCTTAACTTGAAATCATTAATAGCTTCTTTTAGAAAATTGTCATGAATCTATGAGCTATGATTTCAAATCTAACATTTGAAATATATAATCATATTTGTTGGTGTGCAACTATTTTTATTATTACTTTGAATGTGTACACATTTTCAGAGTAATGAGTTCCATTATTTCCCATAAGCTTGCTACCTGCTGTGTAAAACAGTGCTTCTATTTATTTGAAATGTTTCAAGTGTTATGAGCACTAATAGTTAATCACTTGATGCATAAGGATAGATATACAACTGAAACATCTAAAGTTAAGCAAGTTCAGAAACTGATGTTGAGCAAACATGCAAAAAAAGAAGAGCTAAAAATTGTAATTTTCTAGAACCTTCAAGGAATTAGTCTATGAACAGCTGAGTTTTCCAGATAGCTAAAACGTGTTCCTTTAAGCAATAAAACTTTCCTAAGAGTTGCAAACTCAATATCAACAGTGTCTGTGAGGACACGGAATGGTTAAAAGTGATGTTAATTTGTTTGCTTTGTGAGAATAGTACTTTATTAAAGCATAAGGTGCATAAGTAAAATGCACAAGTCTTAAATATGTGGCTTGATTAATATTGACAAAGGTATATAACCATCATCCAGATCAAGATAAATAATATTTCCATCAGCCCACAAAGTTCCCTTTCCAGTCAGTTCCTCTGCCACTCCCCCCAGAGACAACCACTATTCCAATTTCTGGGGCAATAGATTAAATTTTTCTTATTTTTGAACATCGTCATAAACGGAACCACCCAAGATGTACTTTTTAATGCCTGGCTTATTTTGCTCCATATATTTTAGAGATTCGTTCATGTTGTTGTGTATCAATAATTTGTTTTTGTTATTATTGAGTAGTATCTCATTGTATGGAGCCCTGGTGGCACAATAGTAAAGAGCTCGGCTGCTAATCAAAACATCAGCAATTCAAATCCACCAGCTGCTCCTTGGAAACCCTATGGAGCAGTTCTACTCTGTCCTATAGGATCTCTGAGTCAGAATCAACTCGACAGCAACAGGTTTGTATGGCTACACCACAGATTGCTGTTGCCTCCTTCTTTTGATGGACACTTGGGTTGTTACCAGTTTGAACCTGTTATGATTAAGCTGCTATGACCATTCTTACATAAATCTTTTTGTAGACACATACATTTATTTCTTTTGGATGAAATTAGAGTAGAATTTTTGGGCCATGCTTTTAAATGTATTTTTATCTTCATGAGAAATTAACAGTTTTCCAAATTGATAGTAACATGTTTATTTCCACCAGCAATGTATGAGAGTCCCCGTAGAGCTGGTTGTTGAAAAGTGAGAATGTAGATTCAATATCATCATATCTTCTGATTTTTATAATAAATTCAGAGATTCAATTACTTAGGTGGAAGTTTCAGATTTCTAACTAATGGTCCGTAATTCGGAAACCTGGTGGCACTGTTGTTAAGAGCAATGGCTGCAAACCAACGGGTTGGCAGTTTGAACCCATCAGCTGCTCCTTGGAAACCCTATGGAGCAGCTCTACTTAGTTCTACAGGGTTGCTATGAGTTGGAATTGACTCTACAGCAATCGGTTTTGGGTCAGTAATTCAACTGTTTTAAACAAACTGACCAAAAAAACATATTCATCAGCCAGATTCTAAATGCAGGCCACCAGTATGAAAATTCTCATGTATTACTTGCTCCCCTAGCTTTTTAACAGAGTAATCTAAACAGAGTTTAAAAAAAAAAAAAATTTTTTTTTTTTAATCTAAACAGATTCAATTATTTTTTGATGACTCAGGCAATTTAAAAATGTTAGTTGTTGTTGCTGTTGTTAGGTGCCATCCAGTCAGTTCTGACTCATAGCGACCACCCTATGCACAACAGAACGAAACAGTGCCTGGTCCTGCACCATCCTTACAATCGTTGTTATGCTTGAACTCATCGTTGCAGCCACTGTGTCAATCCACCTGATTGAGAGTCTTCCTCTTTTCTGCTGACCCTGTACTCTGCCAAGCATGATGTCCTTCTCCAGGAACTCATCCCTCCTGACAACATGTCCAAAGTATGTAAGACGCAGTCTCGCCATCCTTGCCTCTAAGGGGCATTCTGGCCGCACTTCTTCCAAATTTAAAAATATCAATTATTATTCTGTATTGCTGCAATCTTGGATGACGTAAGAATCTACTGAGGTACAAAAGAAGGTCTTTCTCAATACAAAGCAGTCCCCAAAGGCCTAGGATTTATTCTTTAACATCACCCCCGCACTTTAGAATTTTTCTATCTACTTTGCTGTCATCATTATTAGCTATAGCTTCTTGATGATATAAATATGGACAATCTTCCATTTCCTGTGCAGAAATCTAGGTAACCACTTAAGAAAAGAACTATGTGGAACATGGAGCCCCAGTGGCTCAGTGGTTAAGAGCTCTGCTGCTAATCGAAAGGTCAGCAGTGTGGATCCACCAGTCAGTTCTTGGAAACCTTATGGGGCAGTTCTACTCTGTCCTATAGGGTCATTATGAGTTGGAATTGACTGATAACAATAGGTTTTGTGTGGCAAATAAGAGTAACAAACTTTGGATGAGGGCCTAAAAGACACTTCCATGAATTTAGAGAATTTGGAACATAGATTTTGTGATACCTATTTTTCTACTTATAAAGGATTATTTATATCCTGGAACTGAGCTATGTTCAGGAGAAGGAAGTTGCTAGAGAGTCGAATTTAAGATAGCTGAAGAATTAGTCATAGCAATAAGGGATTTCACCCAAAGACAAAGTTCCAGATAAGAGACTATTAGGCAGAACTATAAGATATGCCCATAACTTAAATTCCTTCAGGAAAAAAAAAAAAAAAGCATCTCTGTGAGTGTTAGTCTTTCATTATATACCAAATAATAGAGTTTCTATGGTATTAACTTGAACATTTTTAAACCAAGGCTAATATGAACCAGTTTCTCTAATGACTGTTTAAATTTTTTATTGATGCAGAAAATACTTCCAAAGGGGGGGCCAAGATAGTGGAATAGTCAAACACTTCCTGTGGTCCCTCTTACAATGAAGACCCGAAAAAACAGGTGAATCGATTATATATGACAATCTAAGAGCCCTGAACATCAAAGACAAAGCTGAGGTGTTGGACTAGGCAGCAGAGGGAGGGAGAGACAGCTCAGAAGAAGCAGCGAGGGTTTGCCAGATCTGACCTGGCCGGCATCCTGCAGGCTGGATCAGTTGGCACTGCAGGCTGAGGCAAGCAGTACACTCGGGTTGTGTTTTAAACATTGGGAGAAAACTAGTGGTAAAGTCTTCATGAGCTTCCAGAGCCAGGGGGAAGCAGTGCTGGATCAGAGAAAAGTTAAGTGCAAGCGTCTAACCTACCATGCAGAATCAAAATAACCCTTCCGCTTTCTGGGAAGTGCCTCTCTCCCTTCACCTGTCCTGGCTTTGCTCCAGTCCTGGACTGGTTTCAGAAGTTGCTACGCCCCCAGGCCAGAAGTGAGACTCATCATATGCACCTGAACCCGTCTCCCGGCTTTGGAGAGGGAACAAATAAACAAATAACAAATGGGAAAAAATAATCTAAGCTGGGACCTCAGCACAGGCATAAGGAATCCATGGACTTCAAATGCCTTTCACCCCTGCTTAGGCCTATGTGGGCTCATTTCAACAGCATAGGCCCTAATTAGCATAGTATAACAGGGTATATACCTGAAGCTTATTTTCAGCTATAACAGCTAAGAGGGAGTGGCAGATTCATGACACTGGACAGCACCCTGCCCATTAAGCAGGGTTCTCACCTACCCACATCAGGGGACTGAGGACTGGTGGCTTTGCCCACTCCATAAAACTACCCATGACAGGGGTCCAAGAACAAGTGGTGTCTCCCAGTCCTTACAGTCAACAGCATTGGGTGGCCAAAGTCTGGCTGCAAAACCTACCTACCTACTTTCTCTAGAGAACAGGGACACACCTTCCACCCTAGCACTCAGGGGTAACTCTCAGCCCCCTACCTTCTTCAGCAGATAACCCCCTACTGCAGCCAGATACCTGTGCCTGTTCCAATCAACACTACGTAGTCCTGCCCATTTGAGACTGTAGATGAGAGCCTGTACCACACACTCAGTGATTGATGACCTGAATATCTAAGCTGAGTCCACATAAGTAAAGCAAATGGACTCCTGGGCTCACATACCTAGTAGCAGCTCTAACCACCTGGTGACAAGACATGAGAGCTTCAAAGATGCCAATAATCAAAGTAGCTTACAAGACCAGCTTATTTGGGCATATCAAAACAAAAAAAGAAGCTAGGACACAGCAAGCAAACATAAAGTAAATAAGTGTAATAACTTATTGATGGCTTGGAGGCAACAGTCAATACCAAATCACATAAAGAGGCAGACCATGATGGCTTCAGCAAACAACCAAACTAAGAACTAGGAAATGTCCTGGAGGAAGAGAAGTTCTTGGAATTACCAGAGGTCAAATTCAAAGGATTGATATACAGAGCTCTTCAGGAGATCAGGAAGGAGATCAGGCAAAACACAGACCAAGCCAAGGAGCACACAGACAAAAGCAATAGAAGAATTTAGGAAGGTTATACAACAGGAAACTGACAAATTTAACAGGCTGCAAGGGACCATAGAGAGCATAGAGAGCCAACAAATAGAAATTCAAAAAAGATTAACATAAAATTTCACAATTAGACAACTCCATAGAAAGTCATAGGAGCAAATTTGATGAAATGGAAGTCAGAATTAGTGCAATTGAAGATAAAGCACTTGACACTAATTTAATTGAGGAAACAACAAATAAAAGAATTTATAAAAATGAAGAAACCCTAAGAATTATGTGGGGCTCTATCAAGAGGAATAATCTACAAGTGATTGGAGTACCAGAACATGGGAGGATAATAGAAAATACAGAGAGAATTGTTGAATATTTGTTGGCAGAAAACATCCCTGGTATTATGAAATAAGAGAAAATATCTATACAAGAAGCTCGTCAAACCCCACACAGGGTAAATCCCAAAGGAAAATCACTAAGACATATTATAATCATTCTTGCCAAAACCAAAGATAAAGAGAATTTTAAGAGTGGCTAGGGATGAATGAAAAGTGATCTATGAAGGAGAGTCAATAAGATTAAGCTCAAGCTACTCAGCAGAAACCATAGGCAAGAAGGCAATGGAATGACCTAGATAAAGTCTTGAAGAAAAAAAAAAATGCCAACTAAGAGTTATATACCCAGCAAAACTGTCTCTCGAATATGATGACAAAATTAGGGCATTTCCAGATAAACAGAAGTTAAGGGAATTTGTAAAAATGAAACCAAAATTACAAGAAATACTAAAGGGAGTCCTCCAGTTAGAGAATCAATAATATCAGATAAAAACCTGAGACGTGAACACAGAACCAGATATCAACTCAGATAAAGAAGTCACGAAAATAAGTCAAAGCTAAAACACTGAAAATAGGGAAACAGAGACATCAACATGTAAAAGATGTAATCATTCAAACAAAAAAGAGGGACTAAATAGTGTAGTCACAGAATTTTCATATGGAGAGGAAGTTAAGGTGATATTAAGAAATAAAAGATTGGTTTAAACTTAGAAAAATAGAGGTAAATTTTCATGTAACCACAAAGAAAACTAACAAACCTACACATCGAAATTAAAAAGAAGAAAAACATAAAGACCCAGCAAATACAAAATCAACAACAATGAAAAAGATGAAAAGAAAATACATAAAGCAAAACAATTCAGCTGTGAAAATTAAGTGGCACAAAGAAACTGTCAACAACACACAAAAAAAGACATCAAAATGACAGCACTAAACTCATACCTATCAATAATTACATTGAATGTAAATGGAATAAATGTACCAATAAAGAGACAGAGAGTGGCAAAAAGAATTAAAAAAACACCATTCATCTATATGCTGCCTATAAGAGACATACCTTAGACTCAAAGGTACAAACAAACTAAAACTCATAGGATGGAAACAAATGTATCAAGCAAACAACAATCAAAAAAGAGGAAGAGTAGCAATATTAATCTCTGACAAACTAGACTTTAAAGCAAAATCCACCACAAAGGATAAGGAAGGACACTATATAATGATCAAAGGGTCAATACGGATATGGGGGGGATATCAGTGAGAGGGGAAACCCTGGTGGTGTAGTGGTTAAGAGCCATGGCTGCTAACCAAAAGGTCAGCAGTTCAAATCCACCAGCTGCTCCTTGGAAACACTATGGGGTGGTTCTATTCTGTCCTATAGGGTTCCTATGAGTTGAAATCGACTTAATGGCAACGGGTTTGGTTTGGTTTTTTTAATACCAGGAGGACATAACCATAAAAAGTATTTACGCACCAACTGACAGGACTCCAAAATACATAAAACAAACTCTAACAGCATTGAAAAGAGAGACAGCTCCTCAACAGTAGTAGAAGACTTCAACACATCACTTTTGGTGAAGGACACAACATCTAGAAAGAGGCTCAATAAGGATTTAAGATTTAAATGCCACAATCAGCCAACTATCTCATAGACATATACAGAACACTCCATCAAACAGCAGCCAAGTATACTTTTTTTTTCCAACACACATGGAACTTTCTCCAGAATAGACCACATATTAGGCTACAAAGCAAGTATTAATAGAACCCAAAACATTGAAATATTACAAAGCATCTTTTCTGACCACAAAAACATAAAAGTAGACATCAATAATAGAAAAAGTAAGAAAAAAATCAAACATATGGAAACTGAACAACTTCTTGCTCAAAAACTACTGGGCTATAGAAGAAATCAAAGACAGAATAAACAAATTCATAGAATCAAATGAGAATTAAAACACATCCTACCATGACCTTTGGGACATAGCAAAAGCAGTGCTCAGAGGTCAATTTATAGCAATATATGCACACATCCCAAAAGATGAAAGGGCCAAAATCAAAACATTAGCCCTACAACAAATAGAAAGTAAGCAGTAAAAGAAGCCCTCAGGCACCAGAAGAAAGGAAATAATAAAAATCAGAGCAGAAGTAAATGAAATAAAAAAAAAAAAAAAAAATGAAATAGAGAAGAGAAAAACCACTGAAAGAGTTAACAAGTCCGGAAGCTGGTTCTTCAAAAAGATCAACAAAACTGATAAACCATTGGGCAAACTGACAAAAGAAAAACAGAAGAGGAATCAAATAACCCAAATAAGAAATGAGATGGGCAATATCACCACAGACCCAACCGAAATTTAAAAAATCATAACAGATTATGGTGAAAAATTATACCCCAACAAATTGGAAAACCTAAAAAAATGGACAAATTTATAGAAACACTACCTACGTAAACTAACACAAACAGAGGTAGAAAAACTAAATAAACCTGTAACAAAAGAAGGGATCGGAGAGGTAATTAGAAAAATCATCAATGTAATCCATAGCATAAATAAAACAAAAGACAAAGACCACATGATCTTATCAACTGATGCAGAAAAGGCATTTGAAAAAGTTCAATACCAAATGGGCAGCGGCTGTCCAAAGGCAGGACGAGAAGGCAGGAAGGGACAGGAGCCGGTTGGATGGACATAAGAAACCCGGGATGGAAAGGGGGACTGTGCTGTCACATCATAGGGATTGCAGCTGGTGTCACATAATAATATGTGTATAAATTTTGTATGAGAACTTAGCTTGAGCCGTAAACTTTCACCTACAGCACAATAAAAAAAGAAAGGCAGAAAATACTTCCAATTTCTGGTTTAATTGGGAAACGACAAGAGCTAAGAGTAATTGAGTATTTACTGTGTGCTTGACATCTTTTAAGCATTTTACATGCGTATTCTCATTTGAACCTCACAACTATGTTGTAAGTATAGTTATTATTATTCCAGGTTAGGAAATTGCAGCTTAGACAATTTAGTAAACCTCCCAAATTCATACAGTTAGTAGGTGATGGAGGCAGGAATTGAACTCAGGAATTTTTTTGCAAAGCTCATGATATTATCCACCATTTTTTACATTTCTGTGTCTACATCTTTTTTTTTCTAGGTTGTAATTATAAAAAATATGTTTTAACTAAAATCACATTTGCAGTTACTTTAATCGTTTGCAATAAATCATTGCCACATTTCCCTATATTCTGCTACAAACTATCAGCGTGAACAACATATTCTGAGTGGGTTATTTTTTTTGACAAGCCACTGTATTACAAGACAAAATGGTTAAGCCAATGGGCTTGCCTACATAATAGACACTTTGAAGTGTTGTAAAGAAGCCTGTAAATGTTCCATTCCATTTATTTCCACGGCCATATTTGCAGTATACTCACAAGTAGGCATTGCCTATGTAAGTTAGCTTGACATACCAATTAGAAAATCCAGTAATTTGTATCCTAGGTACTTAAAAAGAACAATTAGCTTTCGATTAGAAAGAAAAGAATCTGTGCAATTGTATGTAGACACAGTACAAGCTGCATAGTGTTGCCTGGTGTTAAATAATTAATCACATATCTCTAAAAATGTTCCACTTATTGATTTACTAAGAAGGCTTTTCCGTATTTGCTAGCTAGTTCACAAAGCACTGCCTCTCTGGAAGCTATATTTAGGAATGAGTAGGATTTCTAAACTTGAAATATTATTTGCTTGGCAATTAACATAACTTTTCATATAAGTGTATGAGTGGGTTTGAATATGTTCTTTAAAAAAAACTCCTACAAGAATATAAAATATGAGATCCTTGAATGCAGATACTTCCCACATTTAATCTCACTGAATTTGACCTTTCTCCCACTTTGATGAGAATTAGGAAGGACAACCAAGATAAGAGATGCCCCTAGTCCGGAAGGGCAGCCTCTGCTCATGGGCTTTCCACACCTGCCTCAGATTCAACTAGGCCTTGACAGAAACCTTGTCACGAAGCAGCTAGGCTCCCATTGCTCATTCAGCTCTTCACTGGGTCGCTGCAAATTGCTAGACGTTGTACTTAGCTTCTCCTAATGCAAACGTAAGCAGAGAACACATTCACTTTCCGCTAATGACTTAGCAAGCTTCTCTTCCCACAGAAATCATTGTTCTCTTCTCAGAGTGCTGAAAATACTAAAAGATTCCTTTATTGTTTAAAATAATAATGCAAGTAGAGGAGCTTGGCTTCAGGAAGAAGTTTAAGTACACTCAGTTAGCATTTAAAAAAAAAAAAAAAGTTGCCACGAAGTCAATTCCAACTCATAGAAACCCCACGTGTGTAGAGTAGAACTGTGCTCCAGGGGGTTTTCAAGGCTGTAACCTTTCAGAAGCAGATTGCCAGGTTTTTCTTCCAAGGTGCCCCTGGGTGAGTCCAAGCCACCCATCTTTCGGTTAGTAGTCAAGTGCTTAACTGTTTGCACCACCCAGTGACTCGCTTGTTTAGTACAGAGCATATTAAAACTTCCCCTAACATCTTGAAGCATTATTCATTGTTATCTGGTTGTCAGTATAGCCTTCAAATTGCACTTGACAACTGCGGTTCAGCTGTTACAAGGAGAAAGATCAAGTAGGACTGAAGGCTTCTGGTAAGCAATAGCATCATCATTTAACAGAAAAGCAAGTTTTATATACAGATAAAATACTTGAAGCATAAGGACATCAGGTTAAGAGTCCTATCATCTTATAAAAACCAAAAGTCACTTTCTGCATATTTCTGTGTATACCGATACAGACACATACAGGCCTCTAGGAGGCATGACAGCTTTAGCTCCTTCGTTATCTAAAGCAATTGCCATTATTAGGAGCAGTCTTTGAGATTTTCAGTATATGACAATATGTTTTGACTAAGCATTCAGGGTGAGGGCTAATTAAGCACATTTAAGCATATCAAAAGCGTTCAGCTCCACCAGGAGCTCCTTTGATGCTTTAAAGACAACCCACCGAGAGCAGACACGGGCCTCGCGCCTCCTGTCTTAAACAGGGTCCCATCAAATCCCTTCCTCAAAAATCCTGAGAAAATTGTATATGAGCAATATTAGTAAGGATATTATGGTACCATTTTATAGGGGATTAATAGGTTCTCAATGAGGTTGCTCAAGTTTGTAAATGCATTGCATTTTTATGCAAAAAAGGGATGACAGTCATTGTTCTTCTTAAGAACAAAAGAGAGAAAAAAAGATAAGAATTAAAGCATACTGGTTTTATAACATCTAAAAGGGATCATTTCCTTAGAGAAGCAACTGGTAATTATTGAAATGTATTCTGAAAATTTCTTTCTCCAGAGTTGGCAAACTAGTGGCCTGGGGACTGAATCTAGCCGTCGGACACATTTCACTTGGTTTGCACAATATTTAAAAGCATTGAGAGATGCCATGTGAAAATTCAGATTGCACGCTTCTATCAAATGATCCGGCAGCCCTGAGCTCAAACAACTGCCTGATGGCAAAGAGCTAAGGAGCCCTGGTGGCCCAGTGTTTGAGCACTAGGCTGCTAACAGGGAAGTTGGCAATTTCTACCTACCAGTCTCTCTGAGAGAGAGAGATGTGGCAATTTGCTTCTGTAAAGACTTACAGCCTTGGAAATCCTACGGGCAGTTCAACTTTGTCCTTATAGGGTCACTGTGAGTCAGAATCGACTTGATGACAATGGGCAATGAGCTGGAGCTGAGCAGTGGCTCTCACTTTTAGATTAGCCATGCTTGCTCCAAGTTACCTGGTCCCTTCCACTTCCTCTTGTTCAGTTCTTTGTCTGCTTCACACATTTATTTTACCTGCCTGGCTCTCATAGGCAGCTTGTTTGCAACCTCAGTTTTCACTCATCTGTCCTAGTTGACCATGATGTACTGTATTTCAGCTTCCAGAGTTTCAAAAATATATTAATCCCCTTTCCTCTTCCATCCTGTCTAAACTCAGAGAATGAACTAGCACTGTATTCAAAGGATTTAGTCTCCAAAAAAATAAGAAAATAGGCAACATAAAGCAAACAGTCCCAAAATAGCCCCAAATCTCAGAAAAACTGTGAGTTTGGAAATATTCATGTTAGGAGCATTCAGCTTTATAAGTATCTCTGAGAACAGCATACAAGTTAAAAAATATTTTATCCTTTTCCACCCTCGTGTTAAGTGCTGGATGCAAATTAACAGATGGTGAAACCTAGGAATCCCACAAGGTCAAAACTTCTTAAGTCCTATGCCATTCTTCCGATAGAAATTAGATCATCTCTTATTTTGAACAAGCAAAAACATGAAAGACTTCCAATAAGGAATCCTTTCCAGGGGCAATCACCGCTCTGCACTAGGTGCAACTTAGATCATTCCAGTATTCAAGTTCAAAAACTCAAAAGGAACAGAAAGGCCTGTACTGAACCTCAAACCCTTCTGTCTAGGGGCAATGGTATACCTACTATATATGACACCCAGATCAGATCATTTTTTAACAATCCCCTTCTCTACAGAACACAATTACACCATTAATAATCATGAAATGAAAGTAATATTAATAACCAGTAGAGAAATGCAGACATTGAGAATCTTCTTTTATTGAGCTTTGTATGTAAACACTCATGCCTGTAAAAACAATTTAAATGTCAAAGTAAAGCATTACAGTATAAAAAATAATAATGAATGAATGTGTTTTAATTATATTGATTTTTAAAAGAAAAATTATACTTGCATATTCATTGATCACATCAATGAATAATAGTATTATAGTATCCTTTGCTTTAATAAAATCAAACCATCTGCAAAAGGCATGGTTTATCACTGATAATCACATTTTATTTTCTTGATTCATTTTTTAGTTTTAAGAAAATGATTAAATAATTTTAAAAAAGAATAAATTTCATTTTTAAAGACATTATTCAAATTCCACAAAATATTTTATTTATGACCTAAAATTTCATTTTCCAAACAAAAAAATTATTCTTCACAGTTTTCTCTGTTTCACTGCTTTAAATTTTAAACACAAATAAAAACCCAAGTGATCACATAGAACGACAGAACTGATGTAACTCAGATTCTCTTTCTTGCCTTTACAGACAGTGCACCTCCTTATTGCTCATCCTGGAGCCTGGGTGGCACTAACAGTTTGTGACTACCTGCTAACTTAAAGGCTTGTCCTTCAGCAATGACTCCCACTGCCCTGTACCTGCCCCAACGTTATATCTCTGTTCTGATAGGAACACACCAGTCAGGCTGTAAGGAGAACCAGAGCAACGTTCTTTGTTAGGCTCAGATAATGACATATTCAATCATTTCTTTTCCCTTGCCCTATGATTTTGACTTCAGGGGCAAGTGGCAAAGCTGCATGCTTTGGCCCTTCATTCTGGCAACCATGATACTGAATGAGGAGCAGGTTTGAAAATAGAAGGGTATTCCCCTGTGTTGTAAGACGGGGACATTCCAGACCCCATCACAAGGCACTTCTAGCTCAAGGTGAAGCAAGAATAGCCTTGGTCAGGAATAGAAATGTGTCTGGTACCAAATCAGCTTCTGCTGTACTCATGTGACCTCCTGGGACAGTGTTTCTTAAGCCTTATTGTGCATGTCAATTATCTGGGAATTCCGATTTAACAGGTGGGATGAGGGCAACAATTTGTATTTCTAACAAGCTTCAAGGTGATGCTGATTCTTCTGGTCCCAGACTTTTGAGCATCAGTGGTCTAGAACAAGGACATCTAACCTCTCAACTTTTCCGTGAACTTTTTCAACAACTCCCATGAGTCTGCGATAATGATAAGGCTCTTGAAATCACCATTAAAGAGAAAGAGAGAGAATTGAGTATTAGAATGAGAGAGAGAAATTGAGTATTAGAAATAGGCATAAGTCTGAGAAACTATCCATGTAATAGTTATAAATAATTTAAGTTGAATTTCCAAACATCACAACAGTTGATCAGTAAGTATGGTTACCAAAAGGTGATTTAAAAAAAATAGAGTTTCAAGTTTTTTTTTTTATCCTTTGATCAAAGATTATTTGGTTCACGTTCTAGTGAGTTTCATAAATAGTAATCAAACAATGCTAATGACTTCATAGTCTGTTCTACATTCTTCTGGTTGTGAGTAATTTTAATGATCATTATAAGTAATTGTTACTAAGTCACCTTCAGGCAATTTCTGATTTTAGATCACCCCAAATGCTATAAAAGTCCCAATTAATTTGTAGTTTATTAGCATTTACATGCTAATATAAACACCAATTTTTTCATAAAATTTTCAAATACCACTTCAAGTAGTATTCTTAGAGCTAGTCAGATTACACAGGTTAAAACAATGAAGTTCCTGATTTTTTGGTTATAAATTCCATTTGGTTAATGTGATGGAAAGATTTCAAAGCCATTTCTTTAGTCTACATTTCAGAATCAATCCCTTAGTATTCTTATGTCTTCCTTCCCTGCGAGGTAACCAATTTAAGTGAAATAAAGTGATTTTTAATGGAATAGACTGTTCAAATGACCCTATTTCCTGAAGAGGGCATTTTCATGAATATTTATTTAATCTCTCTTACTTTCTCAGGTTTTATTTTAAATTATGTTCACCAGTGCAACCTCAGGAGTTGAAAGACCTATTTTTTTCATGAAGGCACTGAACAATAAACACATACCTGTTGCATAAGTTTCTAAGAGATTTCTATAACTTGCTTTTAAGCTATTCATTCAATGCCATCCAGCCACAAATAACAGATACATCCCTCTTTCTTTTAGGTTTTTAAAAAATAGAGTAAGAAAACAAGACACATAGAAACAATGTAACAAAAAGAAAAAGTCAAATAATTATATGTGATTTAGAAAGCTGTCGCAAATACAGAACATTGACATAATCGAGATGAAATGGGAAAATACACGTATTTATTGAATGCAAACTTTTATTTCTCTAAAATACATAAACAACATAAACAGTTTGCATAAAAAGTTTGAAGACAGTTCATCCCACAGAGGGAGTTGGTTAAATTTTTATACTATCCTGGGCAGAAATAGCTCATTTAAAATTTCTCCTTCTGTTTGAATTAGAATCATTAAAATCTTTAAGTTCTAATTTGTAAGGGTTTTGAATAGCTGAAAATAATTGGAGAGTATATTTGGTCAATGAGGATTCTTTTCCCAGAAGATCACCATTATTTGAGCTAGTGTGGGGAGGGGAGGTGTTTTCCAAGAGAAATTATATTATGATTCCCCCAAGACCCAGCAAAGAAGACAGAGAACAGATAGTGCTAGACTCGTAGATACCAGAATTTTAAAACTATCATTAGGTACAAATGGCACTTGGTAAGGCCATCTTGTCTTGGGTGCCCTAAAGCACCCGCCTTCCAAGCTCTTATTACAATCTATTCTATAAAAGAGCCAAAGATGACTTCTATGTATTAGCCCCAACTTGTTTACTTCTTCATAGCAAGGAGAGGCCCATTAGGCCCCCAAAAAACTGCCTGCACCAAACTCAGATTTGTATAATTCAACTTTTTTTTTTTTTATTTTAATAACCCAAAGAAGCCGGTTTTTAGCCACTTAGAGCCTGCTGCCTAAGGTCCCTGCGTGGCACAAACGGTTTCCACTCAACTGCTAACCAAAAAGTTGGCAGATCTAATCTACCCAGCCACACCATGAAAGAAAGCCTGGCAATCTGCTTCCGTAAAGATTTTAGCCAAGAATTCCCTATGGAGCTAAGTTCTACTCTGTAACATATGGAGTTGCCATGAAGTTGGCATCAGCTCAGTGCCAACAGGTTTTAGAGCCTGCCTGCTGCTTTACATACCACATGAAACTGCAACCAATATCTGCTAGCCCTAGCTGAGAAAACACCCTGTAGTTATAAGAACGCCCAGCTGCATCAGCTCTTCAGAGTTCTCCAACCCAGAGTTTTCTCTTGCTGCAGGAAGACATCGCAAAAACACACGTAAGCCTCCCCTCCCCTTCTCCTCTTCCCTGGAGTTTTTCATGCTCTCTCCCCTTTCTGGAGAAACCCTGGTGGTGTAGTGATTAAGAGCTACTCCTCCTAACTAAAAGGTCGGCAGTTCTAATCCATCAGGCGCTCCTTGGAAACCCAATGGAGCTGTTCTACTCTGTCCTACAGGGTCACTATGAGTTGGAATTGACTGGACAGCAACGGGTTTGGTTTTTGGTTTTATTTCCTTCTGGAGCCCTTGTGTCATAGTGGTTAAGAGCTCGGCTGCTAACCAAAAGATTAGGGGTTCAAATCCATCAGCTACTCCTTGGAAATCCTATGTGACAGTTCTACTCAGTCCCACAGGGTTGCTATGAGTCCAAATTGGCTCGACAGCAATGATTTTTTTGTTGTTGTTGTTTTCTTTTTCTTATTAGCCTTCTAGTGGCTTCCTGAGCTGCTTCTTGCCTCTGGAAGACCTTCTACTGGGCGGGGGGGGTGGTCTGTCCCCCATTTGCTGCTGTCAAAGTCCCCTCCCCAATATATAGTTTGTTGTGCAACACTGCTATCTTGCGGTCATATCTTTTTCCTTGATCAGCCCCCAAATTCCCTTGAACTTACCACACAGCCCCTACAACAGTTGGCAGGAAAATCTTTTCCCACACAGCATCAGTTTAAATTATAACTTACCTTCCACAGAACCAATGTTAAAAATAGTATTTGATAACCAGACTTTGTGAACACTTTGAACATTGAAAGCGTTTTAAGTTTTAAACAACTAACTTATAAAACTCAGCACACAGAGTATTATACATAGTTTGGGGCCGGCTAAGTTATTTAACTCCTCTGTCTCTGTACCTTCCATAGGAAAAAAAAAAAAAAATTTTTTATGACTTATTAATAGTGCCTAGCTTCATGTCTGACATATAAAAAATGCTCCAGAAAGCAGAGTTTCTTCTTTCTTTTCCTCTCTTATTGTTCTTTTCACCAACCAGGTTCTCAGAATCCCCCAAAACTCACAGTTGCTTAAAGTTGTTCGTCATTACATCAAATAGTCCACCTGTTAACTTTAGATTTTAGAGCCAGAAAACAGGAATGTGAATCTTAGAGCTGCCACTTACTATCTGTGTGAGTCACACATGAGCTCAGTTTCCTCATTAGAAAGATGAGAAAAATAATAATCCGGTCCTCCGTGGGGCTGTTGTGAAAATCAAGTGAGGTGATGCCTGCAGAAGTGCTTTGGAAACTGCTGCGGATAAAACTCATCACGAAAGCAGGAAAAAAGCAAATTCTTAATTCAAACATGGAAAACTCCCTAAGCCTTCTAGAACATTCAATAGTGTCAAAGAAAACCAGCCCCTGGGCAAATTTCAGCCTTCATACATTTCTTTCTTCAGAAAACCAAATGCTGTGTGAAAAGGCAGCTCCAGCACTATGTTAAAAAAAAAACAACACAGTACCAGATTCACTTCATTGCAAAACCTAGAATCAAATTGCTATTTCTCTTCACCTTGATAGCCTTCCTCAGTACTGTGGATAAAGGCCATAGGCATTAAGTCTGGTTCACACTGGAATTTTCATCAACCTTCAAAAGGAACCAAAGCACAAGGATGGAGCTTATTTTGTTCACAGGTGTAAGATTGAAAAGGAACTGACTTAACAGCTCTTCATGTGTAAAAGTCTTGAGGCTTCTCCTTGATTGTAAATTCAGCATAATCTTACACTGTGAAGCATCTACGAATAATATTAACGGCAGCAATAACAATAATAATGATTCTAGTTAATATTTATTGCACACTTACCTTGCGCCAGGCATTGTTCAAAGAACTTACATGTGCTAACTTAATTAAGCCTCTCATCGATACAATGAGGTAGGTATTACCATTTTTCCCATTCTCCAGAAAAGACAACTGACAACAACAGCAACCACTGACTGACTGCAGGCTTATTACATGCCAAGCACTGAGCTAAATACGTTATACATGTTATTTCATCAAATTCTTAACATTCAATAATTATGTGAACAAATGGTTGTTGTTAGGTGTCATAGAGTCAGCTCTGACTCAGCGACCCCAAGCACAACAAAACAAAACATCTCCCAGTCCTGCGCCATGCCTACAATTGTTGCTGTGTTTGAGCTTATTGTTGCAGTCACCGTGTCAATCTATCCCATTGAGGGTCTTCCTTTTTTTCGCTGACCTTCTAATTTACCAGGCATGATGTTCTTCTCCTGATAACATGTCCGAAGTAAGTGAAACAAAACCTTGCAATCCTTGCTTCTAAGGAGCATTCTGGCTGTACTACTTCCAAGACAGATTTGTTTATTCTTCTGGCAGTCCATAAAACCTGTTGCTGTCCACTCGATTCCAGCTAACAGCAACCCTATAGGACAAAGTAGAACTGCCCCATAGAGTTTCCAAGGAGTGCTTAGTGGATTCAAACTGCTGACCTTTTGGTTACCAGCAAAAGCTCTAAGCCATGACAACAGTCCATAGTATATTCAATATGCTTTGCCAACACCATAATTCAAATGCATTGATTCTTTGGTCTTCCTTATTCACTATCTAGCTTTCCATGCATATGAAGTATTGAAAATACCCTGGCTTGGGTCATGTGCACCTTAGTTATATGAGTAATATTTTTGCTTTTGAAATTTTGAAAAGGTCATTGGCAACAGATTTGCTCAATGCAACGCATCATTTGATTTCTTGACTGCTGCTTCCATGGGTGTTGATTTTTGATCCAAGTAAACTAAAATCCTTGAAACGTCAATATTTTCTCTGTTTATCATGATATCGCTTTTTGGTCCAATTGTGAGGATTTCGGTTTTATGTTGAGGTGTAATCCATATGGCCAAATTGAAAGAAAGAAAAGCCAATAATGGGAGCATATGATACACGAAAATTAACCTAACTGTGTTTTACGAGCCCTGGTGGTACAGCTCTTAAATATTCTTAACCACTGTTAACCAAAAGGTTGGCAGTTCTAAACCCGGCAGCTGCTCCATGGGAGAAAGATGTGGCAGTCTGCTTCTGTAAGGATTATAGCCTTGGAAACCCTATGGGGCAGTTCTACTCTGTCCTACAGGGTCACTATGAGTCAGAATTGACTCAATCACAAATAGGTATTTATCAGTGTTTTTCAATAGGTTTTGTCAAAACAATTCTTTTGTGTTCAGAGAGCTTTGAGGATATTTTGCATCCCTGTGTCCTGGCAGGAAACCCTGGTGGTGTAGTGGTTAAGTGCTACGGCTGCTAACCAAGAAGTCAGCAGTTCGAATCCGCCAGGTGCTCCTTGGAAACTCTATGGGGCAGTTCTATTCTGTTGTATAGAGTCACTATGAGTCAGATTCGACTCGACAGCAGGAGGTTTGGTTTGGTTGGTGTCCTGGCCATTAAATGCCAGTACCAGTCCTCCTCTATTTTGACATTGTGACAACCAAAAACGATTCTACTTAATTCTCAATCCCTCCAAGGGGCTAGAATAACCTTGGATGAGAATCAAAATTATATGGAGAATAACAAATCATATCCTTCAGTTTAGCCAGTAATGGATTTTGAATGTTAGTTCATTAATTTGTTCATTCAATAAATGCTCATTGGGCATATTCTATTTGTAAGGCAAGAGAGCAAAGGTCACTTGGGCCACAGTAATGAAAAACACACAGTTCTTCTCCTGTTTTGTGTAGAAAGGGAGGTAGAGCATGTATAATAATCAATGTATAAAAATAATCACCATAAAAAAGAAAATGACATATACTATAAGACATCTGCAAATTAAAAAGTTTTTGGTGTTCAGGATAGAGTAGCCATTGCTAACTGGGGAGAAACTCAGAATTTTTCATGGAGAGGATAGGGCTGTGACCTGGACTTTCAAAGAAGAGTAGTCTTTGGGACAAGTAAAGTTTGGAAAGAAGAAAATTCCAATCACAAGAGAGACCAGTTGTCCTCAAGTAGAGTCTGACTTGTGGCAACCCCAGGTGTTGCAGAGTAGAACAGTTCCATAGAGTTTTCAAGGCTGTGACCTTCTGAAAGCGCTTCCCAGACCTTTTCTGAGGTGACTCTGGGTGGATTCAAATTGTCAACCTTTCTGTTAGCTAGTAGTCAAGCATTTAACCATTTGTACCACCCAGGGACTCCAGAGTCAAGATACAGATGTGGCAAAAGGTAAGACACTTTGAGAAACAGTAATTATGCCATTATGGCTGAAGTAATATAGGGTCCTGCTGTAACACAAACATCATAAGTGGGTGGCTTTAAAAATAGAAACTTATTGTCTCATATCTCTGGAGGCTAAGAGTCCAAATCAGGGTCTCGGTGGTGTCAATTCCTTCCTTGTAAGTAATCCTAGCATTCCTTGGTTCCTTGGACTGTAGAGGATTCTCACATGGCATCTATCTCCCCCCCCCATATGTGCATATGTCTCTCTGTCTACTCTAGTATTTTATAACTCACAAGTGATTAGGTTTAGGATCCACCCTACACTGGTATGATCTAATTAACATAACAAAGGAAACTCTATTACAACAACAGGTATAGGGCTTAGGATTCCAATACGTATTTGAGGGGAACACAATTCATTTCATAATAGGAGGAAGAGATAGAGAAGCCTGGAAGAGATGGAAGATCAAGGAGGATGTTGAGGATTTGGCTATCGTGGTGAAGCAGAGCACTGAATATTTTAAATGGAGAACCATGACAAAAATGATGCTTTAGAAGTATTTACCCGGCATCTGTATTAGGATGAATTAAAGAGGGTATAGCTTGGAGACAGAGAGATATGTGAGTAGAATCCTGCCTGGGTACACAATAAAGCACCAACAGTGGAACAGTGGGTGAATTTGGGGGATACTGCAAAGGTAGATTCAACTGCTTGCTCTGATGTAATGTGAGTGGGTAATCTTCATCCACACTGAGCTTTAAGCTTAGGTAAATTAATGAAATTATTCATTCAAACAGAAATTATGGACTATTTACACCTACCTAAGAACCATGCTCAGCACTGGAGATGCGGAGATGATTCCTGAATTTGGGTGAATGGAAGGGAGTTAATGCTGGGCTCAGAGAGAAAAGAGGTCAATATGAGGAGTAGATTTCCTGAGCAAAGGTAGATGTAGTATGGAAACACTGAGTATGAAGACTTGCTGAACATCCAGGAAGATATGTCCAATAAATAGATTGGACTTTTCATGATCTACTTTTATCAACTCCTTTGTGAAAGCATTCCTGACTTTCAATGCACACACATTTTTTGAGTGTCATTTATGTACTTAGCACTACCCAAGGCTCTGTAGAGGTGAACATTGAAGCACTGTTAGCTTAACCCAAATTGCTTCAGATTTCTCTGATCTGTCCATCTTTTCTTCTTTCTTCCTTTTTGAATTATTTATGAATTACTAACTCAAGCCCCCATCTTCTCTAAATTAATTTCTAGATTAATGTATCAATCTAACCAGTTCCCTTTCCTACAGGTTTACATTCTTCAAATCTATTTTGAAGAATCCATTTGTACCGGTACCTGAGGAGTTTTCTAAATTATAAGTCTGATCATGTCCCTGTCTTGCATAACACCTTCCAGTGGTTTTCCATAGCTTGAAAGATAAAGTTTAAATTACTTAACATGGCCCACAACCCTGAGATTCTGCTCACTTCTCCAGCATCTTCTCTCAATGTTTTTTATCCTCCCAGGCTAGAGTCACACATTCAGATCCTCAAACACTTCATCCTCTCACTCACTACCAGGTCTTCCAGGATGCTGTTCCTTCTCTATAGACAGTTCCATGTATTTCCTTCTCCATTTCCCTGACCACTTCTGAACTTTGAGTGGTCAATTTAGACATCTGTTCTTACACAAAGCCTTTCCTAACACCCCAAAGTATAGATTAAAAAACCCATTTCTGTTGAGTCAATTCTGACTCAAAGAGACCCTATAGGACAGAGGAGAACTGCCCCATAGGGTTTTCTAGGCTGTAATCTTCATGGAAGCAGACTACCACATCTTTCTCCCATGGAGCAGCTGGTGGGTTAGAACTGCCGACATTTTGGTTAGCAACCAAGTGCTTAACCACTGTGCCACCAGGGTGCCCATATAATGCACTGATCTAATAATTCACTTTCATACTATATTTCTCCAATCATGTCACTTATCATTAAAAAAAAAAGAAAAAAGAAAAAATCTGTTGCCATCAAGTCAATTGCAACTTACAGTGACTCTATAGGACAGAGTACAACTGCTCCACAGGGTTTCCAAGGAGTGGCTGGTAGATTCACACCGCTGACCTTTTGGTTAGCAGCCAAGCTCTTAACCACAGTGCCACCAGGGCACTTATGCTACATTTTAACTGCAAATTAAGTGCCTGTCATTCACTAGATTGTAATCCTCCTAAGAATATAGGTTATCTTTATCTAAATAGCACCTGAACCCCTAATGCCTAGAACAATACCTCAGACATAGGAAGTACTTGTAAAAAAAAAAAAAAGAAGTACTTGTTAAGTATTGATTAAATGAATAAAAAGGGCTTACATTCTAATACAGTTGATCACTACTTTTCCTACCAATGAACCCTATCATACACTTTATAATTACCCTCATCTCACCATAATTGCAATTATTTATTACATATCTGTCTCCCCAATACATCATAATCACCTTAAAGTCAAGGATTGCATCTGATACTTCTGCAGTTTGTAAGCAAAGACTACTTCTTAAAATTCTAGGTAGATAATTCACAATAGTTTGTATCATAATCTTCCCCCAAGATATTTGCTACAATCAATTAATATGCCTGTATCCTGATGGATTAAAACAGCATTTCCCTAGAGCAGGACACAAACTACCTTCCTAAGAAATACTTTGGATCTGTAGTTAAAACCACAGATTCTTGGGCCCCACCCAGAGCTCTTAAATCAAAATCTTATGATGAACAAGGTTTGAGAAGTACTAGAATAAAAGAGTAAAGGAATTCTCACACTGGCTGCAAGATTCACTTCTTGTCATGTAACGAAAATCCAAACAGTTGTCTTTGACAGAATTATAATCACATCTGCTCTCAGGAATCTCTATTTTAAGGTCTAGACATATTTCAATTACCAGTTAAAGAACAGAAACTAAAAAATAAAAAAGCTGCATTCCTTGAACATTTCTTGCAAAACCATTGTTCTCTTTTGATTCCCTAAGGCAATCACATTTTTGACATTATTTAGTAATACATGGCCCCCTTGCAGGAGCATAATTGATCCTTTGAGAGGACACAAAGCTTGTGCTGGGAAGAGGATGTATTTACTGTCTAAGTATTTCCATATTTAGAAAGATGCAGCTGATGAGGCTGGTGCTGCTCAGATTAATAGGTAACTGAAAACCAGAACACTTTACTTATTCAGAGTTGTCTTAAGAAAGCTCTTTGGATTTTTATTTTAAGGTCCAACATTTAAAATGTATTTAGTGCTGCTGAGTGCTCATATTGTCATGCTTTTATTATAATATATATTTATAACAAAAAATGTGTGTATGGAGCTTGGTATTAAATTCATTTATCCGTCAACAATAGAAGATTCAATATGTGAGGTCATACCATTTTGTTGTTCTGTGTTCATTTGAAAAGTTTGCGAGGGGAACACCTCTTGGTGGTTGGGCAAGAGTCTAGAAATTCAGGGTTGCTGACGGCTTGCCTCACTATTTTATGAATGTGATCCTGAAAATGCCATTTTGTCATTCAGTTTTCTTATCTACTGTATTAAGGACAGTTCTTTGACTGTAAGCAATAGAAACTAATCCCAGCTGACTTTAAAGAGAGAGAGAATGTACTGAAAGGATACTGGATATATTCACAGACATAAAAGAAGGGTTGCGGGGAAAAAAAAAAAAACAGGCCTCTGAAAGGTAAGGGACAGGAACGACTTACAGAGGTTCAGTAGCAGTTCATGCTGTCATTGATGTATCCCAAAAATCAACAACTCAGTCTTTTTGTTCCCAACCTCAAAATGTTTACGTCTAGAGTGGCAGAGAAGTTTATTGCCCTGTTTTTCTTCCCTCAAATGATTGCATTAAAATTAAACATTTCTGCTCAGCATGGAAACCCTGGTGGTGTAGTGGTTAAGTGCTATATATATAGCTGCTAACCAAAATGCTGGCAGCTTGAATCCACCAGGTAGGTGCTCCTTGGAAACCCTATGGAGCAGTTCTACTGTGTACTATAGTGTCACTATGAGTTGAAATCAATTTGGTGGCAATGAATTTGGTTTGGTTTTTGGTTTGGCTCAGCATGAATCCTGTATACAAAACTAAAAAAGAGATGATAGAATGAGAGAAGATGTTTGTCATATCCACAGAAAGGATTTATAATAAGAATATGCCAGAAACTCCTGCAAATTAGGTAGGGAAAAAAAAGAAAACCAGCAACTCCAACAAAGAAAAGTGGATACAAGTGATGAACAGGCAATTACAGAAGAGAAAATCCCAAAGAACATGATGTGGAGACATGCTAAAGTGTACCAGTAATCAAAGAAATGCAAATTAAAGCTACAATAAGAAGTAAGTCTAAGCATCTTCGTTTAGCAAAAATTAGAAAGGTAGATAATGCCAAGTGCCGGCAGCGGTGCGGGGCTGTAGAAACCTTCAGACACTGGTGTTGGAGTGTGATTGGAACAGCTGTTCTGGAGAACAATCTGGTTCTAACCCAGTCAAAACATGTATGTATACATCGTATACCTTCCAATTATGCTTTGGGTATATATTCCAAAGAAATTCATGCAGAAGTCCCAAAGGGAGTATGTAGAAGGATACTCGAAGTAGTGTTAACTGTGGGGGCAAACCGGCATATCTATTACCTGGGAGAAGAGTAGCTAAAATCTTTCAAATGTACACCACGGGGTACAATGCAGTTAGCACCAACAACTCTGATAATTTGTACAGCATCTCTCTCACTCCTTGCATTCACTGAGCCTGCGACTTCTACTGCCACTGGGAGACTAACAATAGCTCAAACACAGACATAATTGTAGCAACATGGCTGGACTCAAGGTATTGTGAATTGCATTCCACGGAGTGAAAAATAGAGGCAAAACAAAAATATTACATCATGTAATTTATACAAATTAAAATTGCATGCTAACAAAACAACAGTACACATTTTGCAAGGGCATATGTAAAGAAAAAGACACATGGTGTGTACATTAGAAAATTTGCATATCATGGGGGAAGGGAGAGGAATGGGAGTCAGGAGTGGAACTAAAATGGAATCATGAAATAAATGAAACAGGAAAAAAAAAACTTATATCAACCAAAGATGATAATGTGCCACGACATAAGTAGTCAGCCAACTACTCATCTGATAGCTTTGCATTTACATATGTTTAAAAAGGTAAGTCTGATAAAAATAAAAGTTCACTTAAATGCATTATCTTGATTATCTAAAGAAGCATTTGGGATGGGGGCAGTAAGGAAGCTGGATGTGAATATGGGTTTAAAGTAGCCACTCTCAGCTTTTTAAAAATTTTTATGCCACTTCTAAGTTTCTGATCTACCACCTTCTCTGCTATTCTGATACAGTTTACATGTTTTTTTTTATTACCGCAATTTCCTACAATCCCACAGGACCTAATTTTATTTGTACAACTGTGTATACATTTTCCTTCTGGCCTGGTCTTTCCTCTTATTCTTATCAACATTTACATCCATGCCATGATTCATTCAACCTCAGTTTGTTGCCTTCCATGAGTTAGCCAACAGTTTCCTCTACCCTGAGTCAGTCATGTACATCAAGCTGGACCATACTGTAGACCTTATTGTCAGAGAGTTTTCTTCTTTCTAGGCCTCTGATAATTTGTACAGCATCTCTCTCACTCCTTGCATTCACTGAGCCTGCTACTTCTACTGCCACTGGGAGACTAATAATAGCTCAAACACAGTTTACTAAGAAACTTGATTACACCTGACCCTTTGACACCACAGCCATTTAATTCTTTAACATCTAGAATTCACCACTTCCCTCTTACCAGAAGGCCTCATTTCAGACTTTATTAAGGATATTAAACTCCCTAACCACCATGTGCCTCAATTTCTCAAATATTGATCTCTATCCCTATCTAATCAGCCTTTTATCACCTTATTAGAAATAGAAACCTTTCCTCTAACTCTGCCCCTTCATTTGAAAATCTCAATCCTTTTCAATTCCTGAGAAACTATGCTCCCATTGTGTTTAACTCAACTTTCTGAGTATCTCCAGTTTCTCCTCTTTATTGGGGTTCTTCCTCTTTCTTCCAGCGCATTTCCCCATCTTATTTTCTCCCATCCTGAAGACAACCTTTGAGCTGAAATTATCCCTTCCATCCTAAACCCTCTCCCCTGAAAGTATTGTCCGTATTTCTTAAATGAAGAACTTAGACACATACCATTTTATTGCATTGTGACTTGATAATTTTATATTTTAGATCATTCTCTCCTTTCCTGTGTGTTTCATGTCCTAGCCATATCAAACTATTTGCATTTCCCAAAAGCAACCTACTAACCTTTTATGCTTTCTGCATTTTCATATCCTGGTCTGTCCACCTGGAATATTCATTCTCCTCCTCTCTCCCTAGCAAACTGCTACTCAGTCTTCAAAATCCCTCTCGAACATTATCTCCCTTGTAATTTTCACAGGCATTAAGGTGAATGGTCACTTCCTGTTATATTATCATTATTACAAGCAAAGCCTATTATTTAACAGATAGTCTATAAAAATTTGTTGGATGAATGGATAAACAAATAAATGAATTAGCTGTATTCATTTTTCTATGTCTTCCATTTCACCCACTACCCATAGAATTGTTCCCAATAAAAAAAAGAAAGAAAGAAAGAAAGAAAGAAATAGTGCTCAATAAAAGACTATTGAGTAAATAAACAGATGGGCAAAAGAATGAGTGAACTCTACCATTTTCCTTTGTCTAGGCTCTATCAAACTACTCCTCTTTGAGTTTGTTATTAATTATTAAAATTAGTGGGTAAGTGGCTCCTTTTAGCTTTATGGGTGCCTGATTTTTTTTTTTAATTTTAAAAGCATTTAAATATCTAATGTATATTTACAAATCTATTTTTATGGCAGTGCACTTTTTATTGGCATTATTTCAGGGGCACAGAAATAGATTAATCATAATCGTTCATGAACGTTATCATTATTGGTCAATGAAGCCCTTTTCCTTTTATCTGTTTGCTTATTTATTTACTGAAAGGACTTCTCTGAATTCATCAAAATACTTAAGAATAGACTATTACCAATGACGTATAGCTATCTCTGACCCCCACGTGTCTGTCAGTTTGTCCTACTGTGGGGGCTTGTGCGTTGCTGTGATGCTGGAAGCTATGTTTGGACAGAACAAATGGGTACTGATTGGTTTAAAGTCAGGAAAGGTGTGCGTCAGGGTTGTATTCTTTTACCGTACCTATTCAATCTGTATGCCAAGCAAATAATCCAAGAAGCTGGACTATATGAAGAAGAACCGGGCATCAGGATTGGAGGAAGACTCATTAACAACCTGCATTATGCAGATGACACAACTTTGCTTGCTGAAAGTGAAGAGGACTTGAAGCACTTAGTAATGAATATCAAAGACCACAGCCTTCAGTATGGATTGCACCTCAACATAAAGAAAACAAAAATCCTCACAACTGGACTAATGAGCAACATCATGATAAACAGAGAAAAGATTGAAGTTGTCAAGGATTTCATTTTATTTGGATCCACGATCAACAGCCATAGAAGCAGCAGTCAAGAAATCAAAAGACGCATAGCAGTGGGTGAATCTGCTGCAGAGGACTCTTCTAAGTGTTGAGGAGCAAAGATGTCACCCTGAGGACTAAGGTGCGCCTGACCCAAACCATGGTATTTTCAATCGCATCATATGCATGTGAAAGCTGGACAATGAATAAGGAAGGCCAAAGAAGAATTGGCGCCTTTGAATTGTGGTGTTGGCGAAGAATATTGAACATACCATGGACTGCCAAAAGAACGAACAAATCCGTCTTAGAAGAAGTACAACCAGAATGCTCCTTAGAGGCAAGGATGGCGAAACTGCATCTTTGGACATGTTTTAAGGACGAATCAGTCCCTGGAGAAGGACATCATGCTTGGCAGAGTACAGGGTCAGCGGAAAAGAGGAAGACCGTCAACGAGGTGAGTTGACACAGCGGCTGCAACAATGAGCTCAAGCATAACAACGATTGTAAGGATGGCTCAGGACTTGGCCGTGTTTTGTTCTGTTGTGCATAGGGTCACTATGAGTCAGAACCGACTCGAGGGCACCTAACAACAACAACAACATATCTATCTCTGAGTTACTTCTTATTTAGAATCAACCATTTTCATTGTTTCTTGTAGCTATACTGTTCTTTTGGAATGGTTAAAATCCATTGTATTTTAATCATATTATCAGTTACAAAAGAGGATGCCTCCTCTCTGAGAAGTCTAGATTCTCTCAGACATGTGATTTTAAAACACTTAAAGATAAAATTAGTATATTTTTCGATTGAGACTAAAGAAGGATACAGTGACCCTCTAAGCACATAGCCCATTGATTTATTTATTTTTTAATAAGGCATAAAAATTCAAGCTTTTCGGTCTGTAGCTAACAACCAAATACATCTGGGATTCCTCTAGGGCTCATTAACAAGAACCTCCCAATCCCATCATTCAAGGAGCATATTTTTAGTCTGCCTACTGTGTGCCTGGCACTGATTATAAGGCCAGGCATTCCTTTTGTATTGGTCATTCTCCTTCCTTATCTTTTATCAACTGATCACCTATGGGACAAACTCCGTTCATCAAGAACCTAGTGTTCAGTGGTTAATGTGTAATTCTTACCAGCTGTCTTAGTTATCTAGTGCTTCTATAACAGAAATACCACAAGCAGATGGCTTTAACAAAGAGAAATTTATTCTCTCACAGTCTAAGAGGCTAGAAGTCCAAATTCAGGGTACCAGCTGCCAGGGAAGTGTTTCTCTCTATTGGCTCTGGGGGAAGATCCTTGTCACCAATTTTCCCCTGGTCTAGTAGCTTTTCAGCGCAGGGACGCTGGGTCCAAAGGACATGTTCCCCTCTTGGTTTTTCATTCTTGGTGGCATGAGGTCCCCTTGTTTCTCTCCTCACTTCTCTCTTTTATGTCTCAAAAGAGATTGTCTCAAGATACGACCTAATCTTATAGATTGAGTCCTGTCTCATTGACATCATAGAGGTAAGATTTACAACACACGGGAAAACCACATCAAACGACAAAATCGTGGCCAATGACACAATACTGGGAATCATGGCCTAGCCAAGTTGACACACATTTTTGGAGGACACAGTTCAGTCCATAACACCAGCCAGGAAAGAGTGATTTTGACATGAGAAAAAAGCATGGGAAGCAGCAGCAAATCTTGATGTAGTGCAGTAACATTCATTTCAAAGACATAGGCGGCAGCTGAGTCTTACAGTGAAGGGCACAGACTTTGGAGCTTGGCTCTGCAATTTTATGTCTTGGTGGTCTAGAGCAAGTTACTTAACCTCTCTGAACCTCGGTTTGTTCATCTGTATCGCAGGACTAACCACGGTACCTACTTCATTGGATTGTTAATGAAGATTAAATGATTTAATATTTATGAAGGCCATAAAAACATATAACACAAGTCAATATATATATTTTATAAGTAAATAAATAATTTCAGCAATATTTCATATTACATTTACTTGCTTCTAACTTTAGCTACATTTTGATTCCCTCTAAAAGAAAAATATAATAGTCTGTTGGCATCCTTCTGTAAGAACCTCTTTCTGTTGGAAACTATCTTATCCACCACAGCAACTGGTATAAAACCCCATTCTCAATAATTCTGGTTTGTAATTTCACTTTGTGCACGTGCGTATTTCAGGTGAGGACAAGTTCTGAACTAATCTGTTTATGCAATCATGCAATGAATACTTAATGAGCACTTACTTTATGCAGGGAACTGTACAAGTTGCTTCAGGAAAAAAAGATAAATCAGACATGGGTCTTGGTTTTGAGTGCTTACAATCTAGCAGCAGAGGAATGTACAAGATATTTGTCACAAAAGAAGTGAAGGAAAATCGTTACAGTTCAGGAAGAGGAGCGACTTCATCCAGATGGAGAGGCCAAGAATTTGCAAGGTTGCAGTTCACCAAGACCTTGAAGGATGAGCAGAACTAGAACATGCGACAGGAGAAGGGTATTCCAGTGCAAAAGCACACAGGATTAGGTAGTTGGACAGCAAATAGTTAAGCTTGACTTTAGTAGAGAGTAAGAATAAGTAAGGCTGAAAAGGTAAAAAATGAGACAAGATTGTAATAGCTAATCATGAATAAGCATAGGCTATGCTTCATGCACTGAGCTGAGTGTTCTAAATATACTATTTTATTTAACCATCACAGCAATCCTTTGGGTTGGCACTAATATTTCTCCATTTTACAGATAAGGAAACTGAAGGCCAAAGGGGTTAAGTAAGTTTCCTAAATTGTCACACTAGCAAGATCTACATTTGGAATTAGATCACTCTGATCTAGTCCCAGTCCCAGGTAAAACCAATAAACATGTTTCCCAGAATTAATTTTGAAATAACTAAAAGTTTTTAATTCAACATTTGCATTACAAATGAAGTCTGATGAAGGAAATATTTGGTTTCTAATAAGTAAGTGTTAAAATTCTTGCTATGATGAGAGCATAAAGAAAGTACAACTCATATTAAAGAAAGGAAAATAGTATAGTTTGACTGCAACTCAGATATATGGAGTAGATTAAATAGGAAATGAGATCGGGAAGGTGATGTAGACGTCATTAAGGAGAGCTGCCCTTGACTCTAGGCTGAGCCTGGTCATCATTCAGAGATGGTGGCGAGCCATCTTTCCAGCTAATGTGAGTTTTATATTAATGTGATTAACTTGGCAGCAGTAAATAAGATGGGTTGGAAGAGACAGAAATATACAGAAGTCCAGGCAGCTGGAAATATTAAACTGAAGCTCAAAAATATGTTGAGGATGGAGTTAAGGGTATGAGAATGATCACAATGGTGATGTTGGTTGAAACCATGAGAGGGCAAAACTGGATACTGAAAATATTTTAAGCACATTGTCACTGACAGTGTTTACCTTAATTTTCTCTTACTCATTCCTCCTCATTTTTTCTACACAAGACTGTGTGCTCCTCAGAGGTAGAAAATAAAAATAAATAAATGTAAAATCCTTGCTATGCAAAGAGGTCCTATTTGTAACAAGGTACCAGCCTCCAGATAAATGGAATGTTTACCTGAAATGTTTCATTGACATAAACTCCTTTTTATAAATAGGTCTGTGTTAATTAAGATACTTGTCATGGATTGAATTGCGTCCTCCAAAAATATGTGTCAACTTGGTTAGTCCATGATTCCCAGCACTGGGTGATTGTCCTCCATTTTGTGATTTTCCTGTGCATTATGAATCATAATCTCTGCCTGTGTTTAAAGAGGATTAGGGTGGGATGTAACACCCTTGCTCAGGTCATATTCCTGATCCAGTGTAAAGGGAGTTTCCCTGGGGTGTGGCCTGCACCATGTTTTATCTTACAAGAGATAGAAGGAAAGGGAAGCAACCAGAGACGGGGGCCTCATACCATCAAGAAAGAAGCACCGGGAGCAGAGCACATCCTTTGCCCAGGGTTCCTGCATGGAGAAGCTCCTAGCCCAGGGGAAGATTGATGACAAGGACCTTCCTCCAGAGCCTACGGAGAGAAAAAGCCTTCTCCTGAAGCTGATGCCCTGAATTCAGGTCAATTCAATGGCACTGGGGTTTAGCCTACTAGACTGTGAGAGAATAAACTTATATTTGTTAAAACCATCCACTTGTGGTATTTCTGTTAAAACAGCACTAGATGACTAAGACAATACGGCTACAGGTTGGATTGTTCCAGAAGCAGACTCTGAGAAAGAGAATGCTATGCAGGACATTACTATAAAGGGAATGTTCTTGACGTTAACACCTGTGGAAGGGAATGGTTAAGAAGGAGGATTGAGTAGAGGAGAAACTGTACTACAATGATTTCTTCTGCCCATCTCATTGGATGACCCTTTGGAGTTGTACCCCATGGAGCTGAGGAAGCTGAGCCTTTAAACCCTCATATTCACTAGTCGTTGGATGCAAGCCACCTTGAGAAAGGAGTATGACCTTGAACAAGGTAGGACTCTTCAGTGGAAGCATTCTCAAAGGTGGCTGACAGATGAGGACTGTCTGCTAGTAGCACTCACAGGGAATGCATCCTTCATTCCTGGAGAAAAACCTGCTGGCTCATCACAGCATCTACCACAAGTAATATATTAACCCCCAAAGCTCAGTGACTTAATCCAAGAGAAGTTCATTTCTCTCTCACATAGAAGGTCCAATTGGTGTTGGGAGTTTTCTCTATGTCATCATTCAGGAACCTAGGGACTTCTATCTGTGGCTTCATTCTCTTTTAAGGGTCTCTGCATCCTCTTCACTCATCCAGCAGAGGAGGAAGATAGAATAGAGGATCACATGGAAGGTTTCCATGGGGCAAGCCTAGAAGTGAAGTTTATTACTCTTGTCCACCTTTCATGGGGCAGAATTCAGTCACATGATCATACCTACCTGAAAGGGAAGCTAGGGAGTTAGTCAACCTGAAATGCTGATGGTGCAGTGGTTAAGAGCTTGGCTGCTAATCAAAAAGTCGGCAGTTCAAACTCACCAGGTGCTCCTTGGAAATGCTATGAGGCAGTTCTACTCTGTCCCACAGGATCTCTATGAGTCAGAACCCACTCAGTGGCAATGGGTTTTCAGCAACAGGTATGTGCAGCAAGTAAGGGAAACATGTTTGGGATCACTAGCCAATCTCTGCCATTAGAACTTTCTTAATAACACCAGTTTCCCTCTGCCTTTACTTCGTGCTAAGCAATACGCTTTCCAGACCATGTAGCATGGAATATGTGAAATCCTTAGTAATGAATGGCATCTTTGAGATCAGGCAGGTCTAACAGAGAATTTAGAACAATGCCAGTACCTAGAAAATGTTTAAAAGGGTCAAAAATATTTACAAAAGTTATACATTGTGTTGTTGTTTATCTCAAGTCGTCATTTATTTTCTCCCAATTTCTCCCTTCCAAGAAATAACACTTTAAAACATTTGGTCTATTTATTGGAATATTCTACTGCAAGGATCATTTTTATTTTTTTTCTCCTTGTGCAGGAGTCTAGAGTATTATTACTGGAATATTCTATTGCAAAGATCTTTTTTTTTTCTGTTTTTGGTCAGCTTCTCAAGGAACCCTGGTGATGCAGTGGTTAAAGCACTCAGCTGCTAACCAAAAAACCTGGTTTCAAACTTACCCACCGTTTTGTAGAAGAAGGATGTGGCAGTCTGCTTCCATAAAGATTTATACCCTTGGAAATACTATGGGGCAGTTCTACTCTGCCCTATAGGGTTGCTATGAGTCAAAATCTACTCGACAGCAGTGGGTTTTTTTGAGTTGGTCAGCTTTTCTAGGGTTTGGAGCAGGAGCTAAGGGAAAACACCAGCAGTTCTTGTTTTGGATACATTATAATGGACATGACTAAGAATTTTTCAGTAAGTAAAGGGCAGGTGATGGGTTTATGAAATAGACATAATAAATACTACAATATTATATTCATAGAATTTCAAATTTTTAATAAACATTTATCCTAAACCTAGCAGGAAGAGTGCCGAACTTGCTTCTAGCTCAGATGGGCTGGCATACTTACGTTCCTGAGTTATATGCTACCTAGCCTCTCCTCTCCCTCACTCGCATTGCTGTATTTCTAAAATAATATGCTCACACATTTTGTCCTCCATTTGTATCATTTCTAGTACTTTCTTTTTCCAGCTGCAGCATGAGATGGGTACTGAAAAGTTTCACCTATCCAGGGTTTGTTTCATACTTGAGGCCTGGAAGTACACTAAATGTAAGTAGAAAAACTCAAACTTGCTATTGCTGTTTCTGCCTGAATGAGCTTTAAGGTTAGATTCCAGGCCCATCTGTTCCTACCTTCTAACCCTGTGCCTGGGGGAAAGTAATTTTACCTCTGCACCCTTTGGTTTCCTCATCTGTAAAACAGGGGTAATGATAAGGGTTCTATACAGTTGTTGAAGGTTATTGGTAATTAAACCCATTATGTGCCTGATGGAGTCTCTAAGTGGTGCAAACAGTTAACTCAATCGGCTGCTAACCGAAAGGATCGAAGTTCAAGTGCACCCAGAGGTACCTAAGAAGAAAAGCCTGGTGATCTATTTCTGAAAAATCAGCCATTGAATACCTTATGAAGCACATTTCTACTCTGACACGTGTAGAGTCATCATGAGTTGAAGTCGACTCAATAGCAACTAGTTTATGTGTCTGGTACTGTTCTCTTTGAGTTACTTTGTAATTCTTACCTGTCTCAACTACATGAAGCAAGAGCTATTATTCTCCTGCCTCCCATTTTACAGATGAGAAAACTGATACATAGAAAGATTTAAGTAACTTGTCAAAGGTAATATTGATAGCGTATATACAGGGCCAGGGTCTGAACTCAACCAATATGACTCCGGAAATTACATTTTTAACCAACACATTGTATACTGAAAATTGTAGTTAATTGACTCAGGTTCACTTAAAACAACACTGCTGGTCAAAAATTACTTTGTTTTACAGAATGGGAACCTAAGTGACATTCATGAATTACTTGTCCAGACATGTGCTGTTGATTAATTCTCCAAGTTGATATCAGCCGTAGAAAATCTAAGTGTCTAAAATATTTTGAATTTTTAAAAAATAATCATAATAATAATCTCCACAACTAAAATTTTACCAGCAAACTAAGTTTATTATCCTGCTAATTATTCTATATAATCTCCACAGATAATTTTTATGGTTGCTTTCTTTAAAAACAAAACAATTGAGTGAAAACTGTACAAACATTAACGTTATAGGGATAATGAGTGAAATCAATCACGGTTCAATGGCATGAAAAACATCTTCCAAGAGCTGAAGTTTCAAATGAGAAAATTATTTTTTCCAAATACAATTTCGAAGTGTTCTTTCTTTGTGATCACTAAGAAGCGAAATATAAAGTACAACCTTTCATTTAAAATTGTCACTTTTTAAAACATAGAAATTGGACATGATCTTTTGTTATTAAATAAATGACTCAAAAATAACTTTTCATATTTATATAGTCCACTTATAAAAGATTATCAAACCAAAATATTCATTGCAATAAATTACCCATGAAATTCAGAGTAACATGACTCAGTATTTAAATTTAGTCTCATTGGTAAAAGGTCTCAGAGACTCTCATTGTTAGTTGTGGTGGGCTCAGCTCTGACTCATGGAGACCTTATGTGTAACAGAACAAAATGTTGTCTGGTCCTGTGCCATCTTTGTGATTATTGGTATGTTTGTGCCCATTGTTGGGGCTATTGTGTAGTGCTTTCTAACCTAGGGGCTCATCTTCCGGAACTATATCTGATAATATTCTGTTGTGATCTGTAAGGTTTTCACTGGCTAATTTTCAGAAGTAGATCACTAGGCCTTTCTTCCAAGTCTGTCTTAGACTGGTATCTCTGCTGAGACTTGTCCACCAAGGGTGACCCTGCTGGTGTTTGAAATACTGGTGGCATAGCGTCCATAATCATAGCAACACATAAACTACCACAGTACAATAAACTGACAGACAAGTAGTGGTAAATTCCTAACTTGATGCTGACTCTGAGAAAAATCAGAATAGAGTATAACACAAGGAGCCCTGGCATCACAATGGTTAAGCACTCAGCTGCTAACCGAAGTTTGGCGGTTCAAACTCATCAAGCTGCTCCGCAGGAGAGAGACCTGATCTGCTCTAAAGATCACAGCCTAGAAAACCCTATGCTACTGCTCTACCCTGTCACATAAGGTCACTAGGAGTCATGATAACAGCAACATTGCACCTAACAATAACAACACTATACAACAGTTACATGGAGGCAAAAAGCTATGACTCTGCTTGTTTTGAACATCTGTGGGCTACATGGAACCTATTGCTCTGACCTCCAGGAATGGGACTAGGATTTCCTAAACCCAGGAACTTTTAAGGGGGATGCCTAATCCTCTTGTGTAAAGTACAGTGGCATACCGCAAGCCTTAACTGCAACTGGAGATATTGGCCACAAAGTTATTTTGCTGTCTTCAGATGCCCTGTGGCACTTTCATTCTTCATATTAGAATTCTCATTACATTCTACCTTATATTGTTACTCCTGTGCCTCTTGTCTTTCTTATTGGGTTAGAAATTCCTTTGGAAAAATGACTAAGCTTTCTTTATCTTTGTGTCCCCACAAACTTAGTACACAGTCATTATTTAGAGTCTCTGGGTGGGGCAAATGGGTAGAGCATCCAGGTGCTAACCAAAAGGTTGGCAGTTTGAGTCCACCCAGAAGCAGCTCAGAAGAAAGGCCTAGCAATCTACTTCTAAAAAATCAGAAACTGAAAACCCTATGGAGCACAGTTCTACTGATACATATGGGGTCACCATGAATTGGAATTGACGTGATGGCAACAGGTTTTTAGTCCTCATTTAAAGAATGAATAAATGTGTGAATGGATGAATGAATGGATTGCCTGTGTGTTCCTGTAGAGTGACAGTCCCCGAATCTTTACTCCAGCCCACTTGTACAGATATTTCTAATACGTGTAGAGTCAGCATACCCAAAAACTGTGGACTACGTGCCTCTTCCTGATAACACAAATGGCAAGCTACCATTTACCCTGCAGCCATCATATGTCAGGCAGTGTCTACATGATCATCACAATCTCTAGTCCTCACAAAAGTCATTCGAAATAAGATTCTTATCCCCATTTTACTAAGGAACAAATATACAGAAATATTATGCCACTTGCCCAAATTCACACAACTAGTAAATAGCAAGCCCTGGTCTAAATTCAAAATTTGTGATCTCACTAGGGCATTTTAAAGGACAGTGTAGTTCTCAGAGTACATCATTAGTATTATCGTATTTTAAACTCAATACACAGATGGGTGAAGGTTAAGGCAAAGTTAATGAATTATTGCAGACAATAAGAAAATACATGTTCTATGATCCCAAACCAGTCTTTTCCTGTCAGCAGTTCCTTGTTTTTCTTTTTAACTTTCTTTAAAGCCTTTCTCTATTTCTTAGAACTCAAACTTATCTTCCCTTCAAAATTTCTCTTTCATTTTTATTTCAGTTAGTGAATTTAACATTGGTGCATATTGAACTATGTTCCCTAAAATCATGTGTTCTAAATCCTCACCCTGGTACCTGTGGATGTGATCCCATTTGGGAATAGAGGTTTCTTTGTTATCTTAATGAGACCATATGTGTGTGGGGTTTGAATTAAGTCTATCACTTTTTGAGATATGAAAGAGCACAGAAGAAAAACAAGCAGAGTTGGGGGACGATAGCTGCCATGCCACATGAAGATCTCCAAGGAACCCAGGGACAGAAGCTGAAAAGAGACAAAGACCTTCTCCCAGAGCTGACAGCGAAAGAAAGCCTTCCCCTAGGGCGAGCACCCTAAATTCAGACTTCTAGCCTCCTAACTGTGAGAAAATAAATTTTTGTTTGTTAAAGCCACCCATTGGTGGTACTTCTGTTATAGCAGCAGTAAGAAACTAAGACCATCATCCTCTTTATTTTTTAAGTTCACAACTTTTTTCTCTGTTCATTGCAACACAATACAAAAAGATGGAAACAACCTAAGTATACATCAGCAGATGAATGGATAAACAAACTATGGTACATGCAGACAATGGAATACTACACAATAATAAAGAACAATGATGAATCTGCAAAACATCTCACAACATGATGAATCTGGAGGGCATTTTGTGGAGTGAAATAAGTTAATCACAAAAGGACAAATATTGTATGATACCACTATTATAAAGACCAATGAAGAAGTTTATACACAGAAAGAAACAATCTTTTATGGTTACAAGGGAGGGGAGGAGTGGGGAGGGGAAACACTAACTAGACAATAGATAAGTGATAACTTTAGTAAAAGGTACAATAGTACACCATACTGGGAAGCCAGCACAATTTGACCAAGGCAAGGTCATGGGAGCTTCGTAGACACATCCAAACTCCCTGAAGGACCGAATTGCTGGGCTGAGGGTCTTGGGGACCATGGTCTTGAGGAATATCTAACTGAATTAGCATAACAGTTTATAAAGAATATGTTCTACATTCTACTTTGGTGAGTAGTGTCTGGGGTCTTAAAAGCTTGTGAGTGACCATCTAATATTCTCCAGTGGTCTCACCTCATCTGGGGCAAGGAAGAATGAAGAAAACCAAAGACACAAGGGAAAGATTAGTCCAAAGGACTAATGGACCACAACTACCACAGGCTTCACCAGACTGAGTCCAGCACAACTAGTTAGTGCCCAGCTACTATCACCAACTGCTCTGACAGAGATCACAATAGAGGATCCTGGACAGTGTTGGAGATAAACGTAGGAAAAATGCTAACTCACAAAAAAAGACCAGACTTACTGTCCTGACAGAGACTGGAGAAACCCTGAGAGTATGGCCCCTGGACACCCTTTTAACTCTGTACTGAAGTCACTTCTGAGGTTCACTCTTCGGCTAAAGATTAGACAGGCCCATAAAACCAACAATAATGAACATAGCTCAACTATGAATATGAGACTAAATGGACACACCAGCCCAGGGTCAAGGACAAGAAGTCAGGAAGTAACAGGAAAGCTGGATGAATGGAAATGGGGAACTCAAGGTCAAGAAGGGAACAGTGTTAACATGCTGCTGGGTTGGCAGCCAATGTCAAAAAACAATACATGTATTAATGTTTAATGAAAAACTAATTTGTTCTGTAAACCTTCATCTAATGCACAATAAATAAAATAAATTTAATTTTTTTTGACTTTTTTTCTCTCAACCCTAACATCCAATAAGTTGCCTTTACCTTTAAAGTTCTCTTGTACGTGCCCCTTTTTTTCTAGCAGCAGTGTATGCCTAGACTGATGCAGTAGCCTCTCGGCTCTCTTCCCAGTGTGCTCAGTTCTTCATGTGGCTGATGAAGTCACCATTCTAAGAGACATACTGGACATTTGGTTGCAAGCGACAGAAATCCAAAGATTTCTGTCTTTCCAAGAAAGATACAATATAACTGGAATGTACTTCATTTATGCAGTCTTAGGTTAGAGCCTCTCCACCAACCAAAATTGCTTTATGCAAAAAAAAAAAGGGGCGGGGAGGGAATTATGATAATGTCCCTGAAATTCCTGCAGACTACCAAGGATAGCAATTTCTTTTGGGCCCAAAATATAACAGGAACCAGAGACTCAAGTGGTGTTGGGATTTTATGTTTCTCCTCTGCATTCGGCTGTTTTATTCATCTTTCTCTCTGGGATTTTTTTTTTTTCTTTTTATGCTTCACTGATTTTCATGGTAGAAAACCTGTTGAATAATAGCTCCATAACTCTTCAGATAGTTACAGCAACCAAAGAGAGGCTGACTTCTCCTTGGTTCCAGCCCCTTAAATCCTGGGGGAGAACTCTGATAGGCCTGTTCATCTCTAAGCCAACTGATTGTGAGGTGTGGGTCCATTGGACTATGATGGTGGATCCTGCAGTTACTCACATGGATGAAGTTGGAGGTCACTGGGAAGAGTAGGCTGTTCCCACACAGAGGAAGGTGCTAGGCAGATAAAGCAATAGGTGTCTACCACACTGCATATGTGCTTTTGCAACAGAAGTTGGAATGGTGCCCCACCTCCTACAGAACAAGTCAATTCTTTGGACATCATGCATATGTCAACTCACATATCTTTACTCATGTTCTTCTCTCAAATTTCAAGTCCTCTATATCTTTTGAAATTATTTCAATAGTTCAGAACTCAACTCATCTCTTCCACAAAGCGTTCTCTCATTTCCCCATTCTAAATTGCATCTTCTGCCTTTCCACACTTCATACTTCCAGCAAAACGTATAGTATTCTATTCTATATTATAAATTAGAAATGCAGGGTTTTGTTTTTTTTCCCCAAAATTGGACTATGAGTTCCTCGAAGGTAAATATATTTCTCCACCTTTGTATCACTGAAGGAGCCTGTCACAGTGAGTGGTACAGAAGAGAGAGACACGATACAACTGGAATATGCGTCATCTACACAGTCTTAGGTTAGAGCCTGTCCGCCAACCAAAATATCCCAGACAGCAATAATTCCATCTTTTCCTTTCACTAACTCTGGCAAATTAATACAGAGCCGTGCATGTCCCAAACCCAGTGCCATCGAGTCAATTTCAACTTATAGCGACCCCTTAGGGTTTCCAAGGCTGTAAACCTCTATAGAATCTGACTGCCATATCTTTCTCCCACGGAGCTGCTGGTGGTTTCAAATGGCCAACCTTTCAATTAGCAGACAATCGCTTTAACCACTGCACCACTAGGGCTCCTTCAAGGCCCATGATACATATTTAATGGATATATGAGTAAATAACTCTAGTCCTCATCCCCATGCCTTCTATGCTACTTTTGTGCTTATTGCCCACACTGCACAATTAGAACATGCTCTGTTCACTAATCGTCCATTTGTTGTTCCTGTTGTTATTGCCACCAAGTTGATTCTGACTAATGGTGGTCCTGTGTGTGCAGAGTAGAGCTGCCTTCCTCAGGGTTTTCAAGATTGTGATCTTTCAAAAGCAGGTTTCCGGGCCTTACTTCTGAGATACCTCTGGGCAGCTTTGAAGCTCCAACCTTTCCATTAGTAGTCTAGTGCTTAACCATTTCAGCAACCCGGGGGCCATTTTCCTTGTTAGTATCTCATTTTTTCCATTGAAACATAACCTCTGCAAAAGTAGAAATTTTTCTTTGGGGCCTTAAGCAGAGATTGGCACCTTGCAGGTGTTCAATAAATACTTTTCAAATGAAAACTACAATCATTCATAGGCACATACATTTGATCTCATTACCAAGAGTATTTGTTGCTTTATGGGTAGAAGCCACATCTTAGACTTCTTTTAACATGTCTATAGAATTTGTCACTTGGTGAGAATTTAATAAACCTTTACTGTTGTTGACATTTTTGTTCAAGTTTTTCCAACAACTTTTTTAATGGACTTTTAGTCTTTTTCCATTAGCTACTAAACGTTTTCTCAATAAGAGAAATGTCTGGTAATTTTCCCTCAAAATAACAAATCTGCAGTTTAATAATAAATTACTGGAAATAAATGGTGCTCCCCAGGTCACGCAAGTCTTCTGGGAAGAGGGAAACTAATGAGCTGCTTCTCTTAAGAGAATAAATAGCATTCTGGGATACTTACCCTCACCTGTTATTATGAGCTCATAGCCCTATGCAGTATCTCCCTCAACAAAAAAAAAAAAACTTTTTTTTTTTTCCCTGACAGAATCTAGGGGTTTACTAATGTTTGTTCATAAAAAATGTATTGTCAGCTACCATGTGATGGCTTCTCTTCTCTTGTGTCATCTTCCCTCAAGGAGGTCCCCAGGCTGCGAATTCACAGGCTGCCTCACGCCACAAACATCAAGTGCCAACGTGGGCACTTCCGTGTATAACTGAAGCTCTGCAGCCTTCTGCACGCCAAGTTTACTTAAGCCTCAGTAATCTTTAGAATGTAAAAGCCATCATGTGTCTTGTACTTCTATCTTTCCCTTGTGTTGTATGTTGTCACCTGTGGACAGAAACAGTGACTTCAATCTTCAATACTTTTAAGAACTTTTAGTAAAATCTCTTTTTTTTAGGTGTTACTCACTACACTTTCTCTCCCTAACTCCGAAAGACAAGCCCCTTGGGGAGCTGAGCCCGAGACCATTCTAACAGCCTCGACGTTCTGAGCTACAGTGTTGTTTGGTGCTTTAACGAGGGGTCAGCAAATGTTTTCTTTACAGGGCCAGATAGCAAATATTTCAGGCTTTGTAAGCCGCACATAGCCTCTGTTACATATTCTTCTTTGTTTTGTTTTTTTTTTACAACCCTTCAAAAATTTAAAAAACTTTCTCAGTTTAAGGCTCATAAAAAAAGAGCGTGCAAACAGATTTGGCCCACAGATTGTAGTTTGCCAATCTGTACTTTAAAGTCAGGCAAACCTGTGTTTTATTGTCTCTGCCACTTACTAAAAATAATAGACCCATTGGAACCCTCTAAGTCTGAGTTTTCTCATTTCTAAAATGTCACTAAATTCCTCTTAATAGGGTAGAATGGGGATAAACTAATGTAACGCTTATAAAGCTCTTAGCACCATGCCTGACACTTGCTAAGCACTCGATGAATGTCACCTATCGTTATTATCATTTCTCAGAAGTACCTCTGCTCTCAACCAGCTTAAACAACCCCATTGCCACTGAGTCAATTCCAACTCATAGTAACCCTATACGACAGAGTACAACTGCCCCACAGGGTTTCCACGCAGTGGCTGGTGGATTCAAACAGGAGACCTTTTGGTTAGCAGCCAAATGCTTAATCACTGTGCCACCAGAGCTCCACAAGTGGACATAGATATTGCATAATAATAGATAAAATGAATATTACCAATTAATACATGTGCAGTAGATTGTCCAATAACGAACCAAGCGTTTCAATTCTGAATGCCCCCGTGATCCCTAAATGAGTTAATTAGCAGAAATACAGGGGTGAATTATTCCTAACGTGTTCACTTAATCACCTGCTGATCTTAGGTACCACCCCAATCCGTTTCCCAGGAGAAATGGCATATTTTTTCTTGGCACAAAGTGCACGTTTTTATTTCAACAAATACTACTTATTGGGCATCTGTTTTGTGAAAAGTACTGAGCCATGGGGGAAACACAGATGAACTAGACCCAGGTCTGCCTTTAAGGAAGGAGGAAGGTGTGCGACAGACAGCCACGATGAAAAGTGCTGTAGAAGCCCTACGTAGATGAGGTGAAAGGGAACACAGTCGGGGCCGTGGGGAGTTGTATTGCTTCTCTGAGCCATCAGAAATGGCTCTGAGTGGCTTTTTGGCTGCACCTTAAAAGATGGATAGGATTTCAACAGGACGACATGGCTGTTTCATGATGACATTAAATAATAATACGAAGAATGGTTTGAATTAGGAAATAAGCTGACGTACAGTTGAGCAAAGCACGAGGATCGTGACGGAGAACGGAGAGTGCTGAGGCTAGGATTAGAGCGACCTGAAAACGTGGGAGTGTTCATCCAGTCCCAGCCTCTTGCGTCGCCGAGGAACCGGAATGGCGGAGAGATTAAGCATCTTCCCCGGGTCTCACAGCTAATAGCTGAGGCGAGATGCCCCTCAGCTCGCTAGCCTTCCCGGCTGGTTCACTTTCCATTACCTAAGAGTTGGGGACAGATAATGGATGAAATTGAATACCATGCGAAGGTTCTTGTTTTTCCTCTGGAAGAAGGGATTTGCCACTGAAAAACTTTGAGCAGCGGAGTATCAATGTCAGGAGTTTAAAAATCTGATTTAAGCAACATTATAAAAGGGGTCGCTGTGAGTCGGCATTGACTCCACTGCAACGGGTTCTTTTTTTTTTTTTTTCTTTTTGAAAGGGGATGGAGTTCCTGGGTGATGCAACTGGTTAACATGCTCAACTGCTAATCACAGGTTGGAGGTTGGAGTCCACCCAGAGATGCGTAGGCGGAAAGGCCTAGCGATTTACTTCCAGAAAAAAATCAGCCATTGAAAACCCTGTGGAGCACAGCTCACTCTGACACACATGGAGTGCCCGTGAGTCCGAATGGCTCACAGCAGCTGGTTACTGCTTATGAAAGGGGAAGTAAAGGAAGAGGCTGGAGGCCCAGAGGCAGCCAAAACATTGCCACAATCTCTACAACCTGAGTGAGGTTAGTGACGCTGAGAATGCCTTGTATGGGACAGGTATGAGGATCCCTGTGAAAGGAGAACCAAAATGACTGGCAGGATAAGTAGAGGAGAAAAAGGAGAAAGAAGGAGGGGTCAAATGGGACCCAAAGTGTTTTAGCAAATATTCATTGTGTAGGAAGTACTATAGAGCAATTGCTTCTGCTTTTATTCTCTGCATTTTAGCTCCCTACAGACCTAATACATTGTTACCATTTCATACACTAAAAAGACACAGTACAGTAGGAAGAACGCTGTACTCAATCCCAGAACTGACATGAACTCCCTCGGCTCCTAGCAAGTCACTTCTGACCGCTCTCATCCTCCAATTCTGTAATATGAGGCACTGCCTGGATGGTGTTTAAGGCCCTCCTAATTCTCACGACGGGTGGTTCTAAATCTCAGATGCAAGAAAAAGCACAAGGGCCAAGGACTGACAGCTATGAAGATGCTTCTGCCGGCACAAAATTAGTATATACCTCTTCAGAGCTGAAGGGGCACAAGTTTAAGGAACAAGATCCTCTCTTGTCTGAGCTCAAGGAGAATCCTGCTTGGTTGTTTGTCATCCTCCCTGAACTCTGAAGTTCAACACATGACTTGATGAGATGGCAGAAGAGGCTCCAGAAGGATGTAACCCCTCAGCTTGCCTCTGTGCACCAACGTCCCAAAATAGCACACCCCATACCGGAGTGTGCCCTGATGTCTGCCTCCCTGACAGGGCGCTCTGAGGTGTACTTTGCCCCTGGCTGCACGGGAGGTAGTCAATCAGGGAACAGTCTTCAGAGCTCAGGAAAAGAGTTTCCGTGAGTACGCCTCGTTGAGTGTATGGCTTTCTGGGTATTGAAGAATGCCTTTTATTTTTTAACTCTGTTATCCACAACGTTGTGTCAGGAACCTGTGACTAATCATTGCTTGACACCTAGCCCCCACACGTCCTCTGTAATCACTGTGCCAAGTCACCAATTGGAGCTCTAAACAGACATTCTTCGGAGGAGTTTTTCTGCTCCTGAGCCAATGCACATGTCCTATGGCACACTATGACGAATGTATCTTTCAGGATCAAATAATCAATTATGCGGAATGCTTCATTAATAATAACTACTAGATTCAATGGCCAGGGTCATCACAATGCAGTTCAGCTGTGCTTCAATGCACTGATCCCTCCCACTCTCCTTGTCAAGAGATATCAAGGAACAGATTCATCAAGAATAACGGCCAGATGTTTGCTTGTTAATGATCCTTCCATAATCAGAAATGTGATGACCACGGGACACTTCATCTTGTCAATTTTTGTGACAGAAAACATGCTTAATTTATCATTGGCTTTGCAGACAGCAGAGCTTTTGCTCATCTGAACCAAACCAGAGAACAATAATTATTTAGAATTTAGTCTTACTTGCACTCTAAGCCCAACGTAAGCCAAATTGCCTCTTGCACATCCCTATTTAAATATAGTGTTGGGGACTGGAATGAGCAGCTCCCAGATGCCACTCCAAGTGCTGAACTGAGTGCAGGGTTGTGCTGGGGTGAGCTGTAATGTAATCAATGCCCAAATCTTCAGTCTGGCCCTGAGGCCTGCTATCCATGGCTCTGGCTTACCTGCAAAGTATGGACACTTATCTCCAGCATCTGCCACTCAAGGGGTTCATAATCACCTTTGCCTCGCCCTCCCCTCTCTGCAAATCCAAACTACATACAGATTGCAGAACTCCTTCACAAACAAAATGCCCCGAGGTTGACACTTAAGTAAGAATGATTTTAAGGATGAGGGAAAAAAAAAATGTATTAAAACCAACAAATACGAAAAAGTATACACCTTGCCTAATGAAGGGTCTTCTTTTAATTTCATCCGAATCTTCTGTCTAAACCAAACCAAACCCACTCCCATAGAGTCAATTCCGACTCATAGTGACCCTATAGGACAGAGTAGAACTGCCCCATAGAGTTTCCAAAGAGCACCTGGCAGATTCAAACTGCTGACCTCTTAGTTAGCAGCCGTAGCACTTAACCACCACGCCACCAGGGTTTCTGAGACGTAACTTCCTACGAAAACGTTAAGGCCCTACTGGGAGTCGAACCCAGGATCTCCTGTTTACGAGACAGGCACCTTAACCAACTAAGCCATAGAGCCATGTTCTCAGTCTAGAAAAGACGAATGGACACAAGCATAGGAGCCATGCCACAAAAGAATATTGCTCATACAACTACAAAATGTGGCCACCTCCTGCTTCTGGTCCATGACTTATTAACACCTTTTTTTTCTCGTTACAGTTGCTGTTGAGGCAATTGCAACTCATGGCAACCCCATGTGTGTCAGAGTAGAACTGTGCTCCTTAGGTTTTTCAGTGGCTAATTTTTTGGGAGTAGATTGCCAGGCCTCCGAGTGGACTTGGGCCTACATACAACCTTTCAGTTAGCAAGCAACAAAGTATAATTTACTCACAATATTAGTAATATTTTATCAATATTTTAATGCAGAAGTTGTTTCCGCCATGCTTAATTTATAAGCTAAAACTCAAAGTGGCAAGTTCCCTTTACAGAGTCAAACAAATTAGGAGGCTTCCCTAATCTAGTTTTTTAACTGAGTTTTTTGTTTCAGAAATAACGGGCACAATAGACAGAGATAAAGAGAACAAAATTAGTCTGAGAAAGATAATGCAGATTCATGTTCTTCCATTACCTTGGGTAATAGGGTCAAACTACCTCAAAATGCTAGTGTCACCACAAACTGGCTTGATGGAAGCAGCAGAAAAATAGCATTTCTACTCACATCTACCCCGAGGATGAAATTGTAGCAACGTTTAGTATACCTAGATATTTCCATCTTTGGGAATTGAGAAATAGCTCTTTTACTACTCCCACTCAGCTAACCCAGCAAGCAATTGAGAAAAACTCCTCACTTTATATTTCAATGACTGGCTCCTATTTAAGGTTTAGCTTTATCCATCTTATTACTGTCTCCATCTAAGGCTACTATTTGGAAAATAGGTGTTAATGATGAAGGGCTTCATGCTGTAAGAGAGGAAAAAAGGGAGAGAGGGAGCATGAGAAGGAGAAATAGAGAGAAATTTAGTTAAAGCACACAGCTGCTAACCATAAGTTCAAAAGGTCAGTGGTTCAAAAGGTAGTGGTTCAAAAGGTCAGTGGTTCGAACTCACCAGCTGCTCCACAAAAGAAAGAAGTGACAGCCTGCTTCCATAAAGATTACAACCCAGGAAACCCTATGGGACATTTCTGTTCTCTCCTTTAGGGTCATATGAATCAGAATCTACTTGAAGGCAATGGGTTAAAGGATATTTATATGTGTAACAACCATCAAAAACACCACAATTTCACAAGATATACATAATTGGAAAGGGCTTTTGCACCAGAGATCTATTTATTTGACAATTTGTTACCAAGCGTTATTATGAAATTTTTGATTATGCAGTCCTGAATTTAAATTTACAATGCTGGCAACAAATGATATTAACAAAACCACTGCCGTTGACATTAATCTGTTTAAATAGTAAAACAGCCAATCCTTAATGGATATCTGCAAAGCTCATCAACAACAATGCTGTTAACTGAATGAGCCCATCAGGAATTGCCTATATCTAATCCACTTGCTAATTCAAAATAGCTGTGAGCTAGCCTCGAGTCCAGCATTTCCTTCATCTCAGTCACCTCAGTTCATCACCAACTCCTCTCAGATCTACTTTCCAAACACATCGCTAATCCATTCCATTTTCCCGTGTCTTCGTTGTTACCACTCAGGTCTGGGCCTCCATTGCCTTCCAGTAGGACTTCTCCAGTGGACTTCTAACTTCTCTCTGTAGGTCCACTCTTTCAATCCATTCTCCAACAGTGCCAGAATGATCTTTTTAAAATGCAGATCTCATCTGATGCAGATTTCACGTGATGCAGTTCTCATATATCACTCTGTGCTCAGATACCTTCAACTGCTTCTTGACATTTCTTAGAAAAAAAAATTAAAACTTTTAACAAAAACCTACAAGTTTCATGCTACCCAGCCATTACTTCCCTCTCTAGCTGCTGCTTTTCTCCTATTCTCCCCCACCCCCTGCCACTCTGCTTCTTCCTTACTGACCAGCTGTTTTCCCCAAATGTGCCAAGTTCATTCCTACATTACCCCTTGTGTATGTGTTGTTCTCTCTATTTGAAACACAAACCCCAGTCCTAGGCCCTTTATCTGGTAAACTCCTACTGAGTCTACATGTCTTGGCTTGAATATTACCTTCTCAAGAAGGTCTTTCCTGACTTCGGAGTCTAGTGTAGGGTTCCTGTTACAGATGCCCATGCCATTAGTTATATTTTCTTCAAGGTACTTATTATAATTATAGGCGTATAGTTATTTGTGCAGTTATCAATTTAATGCCTGTATCCACCACTCTAATGCACCATGAGGGCAGAGACTGGCTCTTTGTTTGCCATTGTATCCCTAATCCTAGTACAAAATAAGTAACATTGCTTTGTTGAATTAATATTAGTAAATTCCATTTGCTTCTCCCTAAACCCATTTGTCAATTTGTTGTACTGTGGTGGCTTGTGTGTTGCTAAGATGCTAGGAGCTATGCCACTGGCATTTCAAATAACAACAGGCTTCAGTGGAGCTCCAAGACTAAAATTATGAAGAAAGGCCTTGTGATCTATTTCTGAAAAGTAGCCAATGAAAGCCTTATGGTAACTGGTGCAGAACTAGGCAATATTTCATTCTGTTATACTTAAGATCTCCAAGAGTTGGAGCCAACTGGACAGCAACTAACAACAAAGTAGCTATATTCCCACACAACCATAAACCAGTTACCATGCAGCCAGCTGGGACTCAGGGCAACCCTATGTGTGCCAGAGCAAACCGTGCTCCATAAGGTTTTCAATGGCTGGTTTTTCAGAATAGATCACCAGAGCCTTTCTTCTGAAGTGCCTCTAGATGGACTTGAACTTCCAACTTTTCAGTTAGCAGCTGGGTGTCACCCAGGGACTCCACACACAACCATACTACTGTGCTAATCAATGTCTTTTTTTTTTTTTAGCATTTATCATGTGCTGGGCCCTGTGCTAAGCATTTCACCTACTTTATGGTGACTCTGATGTAATACAGTTAGTATACCCATTTTATAGATAAGGAAATTGAGCCACTCAGGGTCACATATTAGTAAAGATAAGATTCAAAGCAAAGCTTTTTAGGCTCCACTGGCCCATGTCCTTAAATAATTTACCATCTTCCCTCTTACAAAAAGATGTGGATTAAATTGAGGAGGGAGGAGAGAAAGTATGTGTGTTGTTGAAAGGTGCCAACATTTTGGCCAGGTACTGTTACTGTTGCATACTGACCCAAGGAAATAGTTTTTCTCTGTATTTTCATTTCCATTGGCAGTTACTAGCACCACACCATGCAGAAGAGAGAATAAGCGTTCCCAGTTTCTATAGGATGTTAAGCCCCAGATGGAAATGAATTACAGCCTGCCTTTTCCAGCTAAAAAAAAAAAAAAAATTTTTTTCCAGCTGCTTGGGTTTATTTGTTTGTTTTAAACATGAACACATAAAATTTCTCCTCCCTTCCCTCCACACTGGTTTCCCTGCTTGACATTGGCACCAGCCAGAGATTGTGGATGACAGAAGCAGTGGTATGCATGTGCCGGGATTCACACCAGGGAAAAGGAAATAGTGTGGTTTCCAAAGGAAATTAAATACACCCTTGTTTCACTTTAATAAAATTGTGAATGATGTTGTTTAATTCCCTTTTTAAAGGGCAACCAATTCCCCTGCCATAAGATTACCTCAACCTGCAAACTTATTCATTAAAAACCCTGGAAACAGCCGTCCTTTCTTTCTTACAAACACACCTTCGGGCCTTTGCTCCTCCAAAACCGTTCCCTTAGTGACAAGTCCCTTCCTGGTGATAACTGATGGATGCCTTCCTGATACCACTCAGGTGATGACTTTAATCTGAAGAAAGGGTTCAGCTCTTTCTGAGGCACTAAAAACAGGACTCAAAAACGTAACCGTGGCTCTCCTGAGGATTAAAAAAAAGAGAGTTTTCTTGTAAGCAAAGAAAAGCCCCATCCTGTGCTGAAATGTCGGGAAAATGCCGGTAGACATGCTTTGGAGAAAAGTTCCCCTGCCCTTATCTACTTTGTCTGGTTCTGCCCAGTGTCTGAGTCTGAGCAAGGAGGAAATGTCTGCATTGCACAGAAATATTACCAGCCAGAACAACATATGTAGCCTCCCCTCATCACTGAAGTGACAGTATTTCACAATCCTGGAGAGAACCTTCAAACCAGATATCCTGTTTAGTTAATTTATGGAATATAGCCTCATGTTTTCTATTAATCTGTTTTTGAGAGAGACATTAACTGCAGTCAATAATACCCTTTGGTGTTTATTGTTTATTTATAAAAATGTTTATTATCCATGTATTTTTTTTCTGCCTAGTAACTATTAGGTATTTCAATGGAGGGTGGGGAGGGGAAATAAAGCAATTAAAAACATTGAAGCTAGCCAAAATCATTTTTACAGTACAATTATTTTTCTCTGGTTTCCTGCAGATGATAAAATAGCCTAGTCCACAGGGACTGGAAAACAAAACTGAAGTTCATCTAAAACTATTTAATGTTTTTTACAGGAATTATTAGGAAGTAACATAATATCCTGATGCTAAATGTCCATTTTGGCCATTGTTCTGAGAATCCTATATCATTTTATAGAGTGCTTTCAGTAGGAATGCACCTGGTACGTATGTTAGCTTTCTAAATTAAGCCTTACAGCATCACAGTTGAGGTTTTATTTAAACAAGCTCTTTTGGATGCCTTAATATAACTTCCTTTTGATCACTGCTGCTGTAAAATAATGAGATTTTGAGACTTCATGAATGTCATATAAGAATGCAGATTTTGGTTATTATGAATTTAGAACCTTAAAGTCAAAGATTATGCTAACTGGCGGAGTTTTTAGTACTGACTTCCCACTTGTATACCAACATACACTACATCATCTAGCCTGCACGGCACATTTTGCTGGCAATTCCAGCTCCTTTTCAAAGTCCTGCAATAAATAATCAACTGCCAACTTTCTCTTAGTGTCTTCTAAATGAATATATTCTAGAAGGACAAGAAAACACTGAGACATTAAGACATTAGAGGTGGTAGAAAGAGTACTGAATCCAAGAGGAATAAAAAGAACCCCAATTCTAACCAGACTCTATTTTTCATTCTTTTGTCCAGATTACTATTAGCCCTTAGAACCAGGTTTTTCTCAGACTATGCCATGTCCGTCATTTTGTTGTACTGTGGGGGCTTGCTTGTTGCTGTGATGCTGGAAAATATACCACCGCAGTATTCACATATCAACACGGTCATCTATGGTGGACAGGTCTCGGCTGAGCTTCCAGACTAACAGAGTAGGAAGAAGGACCCAGCAGTCTACTTCTGCAAAGAATTAGCCAGTGAAAACCTTATGAATAGCAGCAGAACATTGTCTGATATAGTGCTGGAGCATGAGCCCCCCAGGTTGGAAGGCACTCAAAAGATGACTGGGGAAGAGCTGCCTCCTCTAAGTAGAGTCAACCTTAATGACGTGGATGGAGTAAAGCTTTCGGGACCTTCATTTGCTGATGTGGCATTACTCAAAATGAGAAGAAACAGCTGCAAACATCAAATTAATAATGGAACCTAAGATGTACAAAGTATGAATCTAGGAAAATTGGAAATCATCAAAAATGAAATAGAACACATAAATATCAACATACTAGGCATTAGTGAGCTGAAATAGGCTGGTATTGGCCATTTCGAATGGGACAACCACATGCTCTACTATGCCACGAATGACAAATTGAAGAGGAATGGCATTGCTTTCATTTCAAAAAGAACATTTCAAAATCTATCCTAAGTACAATGCCGTCAGTGATAGGATAATATCCATACGCCTACAAGGAAGACCAGTTAATACAACTATTATTCAAGTTTATGCAACAACCACTAAGGCCAAAGATGAAGAAATTGAAGATTTTTACCAGATTCTGCAGTCTGAAATTGATGAACATGCAACCAGGATGCATTAATAATTACTGGTGATTAGAATGCAAGAGTTGGAAACAAGAGGAAGGATCAGTAGTTGGAAAATATGTCCTTGGTGATAGAAACGATGCCGGAGATCATGTGATAGAATTTTGGGAGACCAACAACTTCTTCCTTGCAAATACCTTTTTAGACCAATATAAACGGTGACTGTACACGTGAACCTCACCAAATGGAATACACAGGAATCAAACTGATAACATTTGTGGAAAGAGACTACGGAAAAGCTCAATATCATCAGTCAGAACAGGGCGAGGGGCCGACTGTGAAACAGACCATAATTGCTCATATGCAAGTTCAAGTTGAAACTGAAGAAAACTAGAACAAGTCCATGAGAGCCAAAGTACAACCTTGAGTAAATCCCACCAGAATTTAGAGACCATCTCAAGAATAGATTTGATGCATTGAACACTAATGACCGAAGACTAGACGAGTTGTGGAATGACATCAAGGACATCATACATGAAGAAAGCAAGAGGTCATTGAAAAGACAGGAAAGAAAGAAAAGACCAAAATAGATGTCAAAAGTGACTCTGAAGCTTGCTCTTGAACATCAAGCAGCTAAAGCAAAAGGAAGAAATGATGAAGTAAAACAACTGAACAGAAAATTCCAAAGTGTGCTCGAGAAGATAAAGTATTATAATAACATGTGCAAAGAGCTGGAGATAGAAAACTGAAAGGGAAGAACACACTCAGTGTTTTTTAAGCTGAAAGAACTGAAGAAAAAAGTCAAGCCTCAAGTTGCAATGGTGAAGGATTTTATACGAAAATATTGAAGGACACAGGAAGCATCAAAAGAAGATGGAAAGAATACACAGAGTCATTATACCAAAAACAATTGGTCAACGTTCAACCATTTCAAGAGGTAGCATATGATCAGGAACTGATGGTGCTGAAGGAAGAAGTCCAAGCTGCACTACAGACACTGTCAAAAAACAAGGCTCCAGGAATTGACGGAATATCAATTGAGATGTTTCAACAAACAGATGCAGCGCTGGAAGTGCTCGCTTGTCTATGCCAAGAAATTTGGAAGACAGCTACCTGATCCACTGACGGGAAGAGATCTATATTTATGCTTATTCCCAAGAAAGGCAATCCAACCTAATGTGGAAATTATAGAACAATATCATTAATATCACACGCAAGCAAAATTTTGCTGAAGATCATTCAAAAATGGCTGCAGCAGTATGTCGACAGGGAACTGCCAGAAATTCAGGCTGGTTTTTTCAGAAGAGTACATGGAACCAGGGATATCAGTGCTGATGTCAGATGGATCCTGGCTAAAAGCAGAGAATACCAGAAGGATGTTTACCTGTGTTTTATTGACTATGCAAAGGCATTTGACTGTGTGGATCATAACAAATTATGGATAACATTGCGAAGAATGGGCATTCAGAACAATTGATTGTGCTCATGAGGAATCTTTACATAGATCAAGAGGCAGTTGTTCAGACAGAGCAAGGGGATACCGGTTGATTTAAAGTCAGGAAAGGTGTGCATCAGGGTTGTATCCTTTCACCATACCTCTTCAATCTGTATGCTAAGCAAATAATCTGAGAAGCTGGACTATATGAAGAAGAAGAATGAGGTATCAGGATTGGTGGAAGACTCATCATCAACCTGCTTTACGCAGATGACACAGCCTTGCTTGCTGAAAGTAAAGAGGACTTAAAGTACTTACCGATAAAGATCGAAGACCACAGCCTTCAGTATGGATTACACCTCAACATAAAGAAAACAAAAATCCTCACAACTGGACCAATAAGCAAAATCATGATAAATGGAGAAAAGATTGAAATTGTCAAGGATTTTGTATTACTTGGATCCACAATCAACACCCATGGAAGCAGCAGTCAAGAAATCAAAAGACACATTGCATTGGGCAAATCTGCTACAAAGGACCTCTTTAAAGTGAAGAAAAACAATGATGTTACCTTGAAGACTAAGGTGTGCCTGATCGAAGCCATGGTATTTTCAATGGCATCATATGCGTGCAAAAGCTGGACAATGAATCAAGAAGACCAAGAAGAATTGAAACCTTTCAATTATGGTGTTAGTGAAGGATATTGAATATACATACCATGGAGTGCCAAAAGAATGAACAAATCTGTATTGGAAGAAGTACAACCAGAATGCTCCTTAAAAGCAAGGATGGCAAGACTGAGTTTTACATACTTTGGCCGTGTTGTCAGGAGGGATCAGTCCCTGGAGGACATCATGCTTAGTAAAGTACAGGGTCAGTGGAAAAGAGGAAGACCCTAAAGGAGATGGATTGACACGGTGGCTGAAACAATGGACTCAAGCATAACAATGATTGTGAGCATGGAGCAGGACCACACAGTGCTTCATTTTGTGGTACATAGTGGGTTTTTTGTGGGTAGGGTCACTATGAGTTGGAACCAACTCGACTGTATCTAACAACAACAACATGCCATGATGGCTATAGCATTTTTTTTGCCTTTTTTTGTTGTTGTCATTCTTGAGAATATACACAGCAAAACATACACCAATTCAACCGTTTCTACATGCGCAATTCAGTGACATTGATTACATTTTTTCTTGTACAACTATTCCCGCCCTCCTTTTTTGAGTTGTTCCTCCCTCATTAACATAAACTTATTACCCCCTAATCCATTGCTGTTGAGTTGTTTCTGACTCATAGCGACCCTATAGAACAAAGTAGAACTGCCTATGTTTCCAAGCAGAACTGGTGGATTCGAACTGCCAACTTTTGGTTAGCAGCAGAATGCTTAACCACTGCCCCTAAGGTTCCTATCCAATCTTTCAAGTTGTTGTTGTCCCTTTGATTCCATCTGGATAGTTCTTAAAAGACCGTAATGCTCAAGGCAGACGTTTATTACTAGTTAAGTTAGAATATTGTTTGGTTTTAAGAAGGCTTCAAGGGATATTTTTCAGTTTAAGGTTTAAAGATTATCTCAGGGGATAGTTTCAGGGATTCATCCAGCCCCATGGCTCCAGCAAGTCTAGAGTTCATGAGAATTTTAAATTCTGTTCTGCGTTTTCCTTTCCCCTCCCTCCCATTCGCGGTAACCACTTATAAACTTCGGTCTCAGCAAGGCCATATATTTTTCTTTTGTGATTGACATATTTCACTCAGCTTGATGTCTTCAAGCTCCACCCATATTGTAGCATTTATCAAGACTTAATTTCTCCTACTGGCTCTTCTATCATATGTATGTACCACACCTTGTTTATCCATTCATCTGTTGATGGGCATTCAGGTTGTTTCCATTTTTGGCTATTGTGAAAAGTGTTGCAATTAACATTGGTGTACAAGTCTCTTTTTGAGACTCTTCTTTCAAGTTTTGTGGGTATATGCCTAGGAGTGGAATTGCTGGGTCATATAGTAGTCCTATTTTTACTTTTTTGAGGAACCATCACACTGTTTTCTACAATGGCTCTACCATTTTGCATTCCCACCAGCATCGAATAAGGGTTTCAATTTCGCCAAATCCTCCGAAACATTTGTTATTTTCTGGGTTTTGGCGGGGGGGGGGTCTTTACTTTTGTTTATCCTGGCCATCCTGTTGTTTTTGTTATTAGATGGTGTCGAGTCAGTTCCGATTCATAGAGACCCCATGTACAACAGAAGGAAACACTGCCTGGTCCTGCACCATCCTCATAATAGTTGTTATGCTTGAGCCCATTGTTGCAGCCATTGTCTCAATCCATCTCATTGGGGATCTTCTTTTTCACTGACCCTCTACTTTACCAAGCACTATGTCCTTCTTCAGGGACTGCTCCCTCTTTAGCCATCCTAATGGGAGTGAAATAGTATCTCATCGTGGTTTTCATTTGCATCTCTCTGATGGCTAATGATGCTGAATATCTCTTCATGTGTTTGCTGGCCATTTGAATGTCCTCTTTGGTGACATGTATATTCAAGTCCTTTGCCCATTTTACGATTGGGTTGTCTTTTTGTTGTTAAGTTTTCATAGCTTTATATATATTTTGGCTATTAGATTTTTATCGGCTATATGGTTTCTGAAGTTATACTCCAAAGACATTCTCCCAGTTGGTAGCTTGTCTTTTCACTTTTTTTTTTTGTAAAGTTTTTTGATAAATAAAAGTTTTTAACTTTTATGAGGTTCCATTTATTTATTTTGTCTTTTACTGTTTGTGCTTTTGTTATTATATTAAAATAATCCATTGTTAAAAGCTAGGCCCAACATTGTTGTTCTTGCATTTTCTTCTAAGAATTGCATGAGTTTAGATGGCACATTTAGGTCCTTAATTCATTTTGACATTGTTTTTGTGTGTGATGTGAGGCATGGATCCTGTTTCATTTTTCTGCATGTGAAAATCCGGTTTTCCCAACATCATTTATTGAAGAAATTCTTCTTTACCCATTGAATGGACTTAGCATGTTTGTCAAAAATCTGTTGACCATAGATTTGTGGGTTTATTTCTGGACTCTCAATTCTATTCCATTGGTCTATTTGTCTATCATTATACAAGTACAGGGTCATTTGGATTACTGTAGCTGTATGTTTTAAAATCAGGAAGTGGGATTCCTCCTCCTTTGTTCTTTTCTTTCAACATTGCTTTAGCTTTTTGAGGCCTCTTGCCATTCCATATAAAGTTGAGGATTGGGTTTTCCATTTTCATAAAGAAGGCTACTGGGATTTTGATCAGGATTGCATTGAACCATGGCTATAGTATTTTTAACTTTAGTACTATCTGAAGTAGCATTTCTAATATAGTATAATTGTGAAGGCAATGACTTAGAAGCAACACTTTTATAACCCCAAATTAAGGGATAAGAATATATTTTATCTCAGTTTTCACTTTGCTGTTTTTCTCAAAATCACAGTAGTTATTAATAAATAAAGTAAGCAATGATAAAGGTAGCCAAAGTAAGCAATTCAGGGACTGATGAAGACCTTCTTGACCATTTTTGCATACAATTTCTAGGCATAAAATAGGTGATTAATAAAATAGAGTCTTAATGAGAACTAGATGAACAAGCACAGTAGAGAGGGGGAAAGAAGGCGATTTGAAACTATGATTGACTGGAGCAGTTTCTGCCTCCTGGGAGAGTGGTATAAATTCTCTATGGAATTTAGCAAAACACACTGAAAGGCCATTTGGTTGTGGGGGGAAAAAGACTTAGAAGCTGAGGATAGGAACAAGAACTAAATTTCTCTGCATAAACTAAGTACAAGCTTTGGTGTTTCCAGAATTGAAAAGGTAGAGTGGACTTCCAAAGAGGGAGTAAGGATAAAGAAGTTCAGCAACATGTGAAAACTGGCGCTTTATATGAGTGGGCCCTTAAGAATGGCCCAGGGACTTTAAAGAATATGGTAAAATCTCTATTTTAAATTGTCTGCAAAAAATGTCACAATGTAATCCATTGTCCACAAACTTCAGTAAATGTCTGTTAATCATGTAGCCTTGAGTCACAGATACCTTAGGACACGAAGGACTCAGAATGTCGTCCAGTGGTGAACCCTTGGAAAAGAGCCGCGACATACTTGCAATGATGAGATAATCCACAACTAAATGAATTCAGTGGAAGTAGAAACCTGGAGCCAAGAGAGACTGGAAGAAATGTAAACCGCTAAAGTTGCCCCATAGAAATAGAGATAGGACGACAATCCTACAAATATCTGTATTATAGGTACTGCAAACATTGTTAGCATGTCCTCGTTTAAATATCTTCTCAGCCTTCCTGATATTGATAACACAAGTGGTAGGTATGTAACACCGTTGAATTTTACCTAAACCATATGACCTTGAATAGAAGCAAAGGTTCAAGAAATCTCCCTACCATTTTGTGTTCAGAGAGTGGCTTTTGACCTCCTTCTCTTTCTCAGTCAGCCCCTACCCCCAAGAAAGCATAACAAGCCAAATGACCCTAATTGCAAACTCAGTAAATCACTCATCCATCACAATGATCAAGCTTTTTAACTTTCTTCGGTGTTTTTTCCACCAGCCCACCCCCAGCTTTTAAGAACCTTGCAATTGGTTTCAGCAGGGTGGAACTCAGACTTTGGGTCTGCTTCACTGCTGCAATAGCCTTTCTCTCTTTTTTCCTTATAATTCTCCTTCTGGATAAAGTCATCTTTACCTGTTTAACATTGTCTGGTGGAATTTTTTCTTAAGATACATGAATTACAAACATGAGGAACCAGCCTACTACATAGCATTTGTTGGATCTATTTAATCGTTATCTAGTTTAGGTTTTTTTTAGGTGGTTGTTCATGGTTATTTTGTTTTGTTTTCCTTTTCTCACATATCTAGAATTGCATAAAAATACTTCTATGATCCCATTTAATCCTTTTAGCAAGTCTACATAGGAAGCATTTGTATCTTCATATTACAAATAAGAAAAACCAAGTTCAAAAGTTAAGTAACTAGTTCAAGGGTAACATGGCTAATAAGAGACAGAGTCAGGGATTGGATTCAGGTCTGCCTGGCTCCAAGGTCTGTGGTTATGCTGTCTCTTGAAATGAGCTCAAAGAACAGGAGTTATGTCATTCTGGGAAGAAGAACACTTTCCTTCCCGAATCAATCCTTGATCCTAGAAGCTGATCTATGAAACAGACTTCATATATACCTGTCTCATTGAGAAAAATATGAGGCCCACAGCCAGACAAATGGGATCCCTGATTGGTACAAATGGTTCAGTGCTCGAATACTACCCAAAAGTTTGGCAGTTTGAACCCACCCAGAAGCACCTCAGAGAAAGGCCTGGTGATAAACTTCTGAAAAATCAGCCATTGAAAACCCTATGGAGCACAGTTCTACTCAACACACATGTGGTCACCACAAGCTGGAACTGACTCGACAGCGACTGGTTTGGTTCTGGCCAGACGAAAAGGAAAAGTCTGAGTCTTTCCTGTAACATCCTGGAAACAAGTTAGATTTAACCCTGATACTAACAGGATAGAAAGGAGTTTAGCAATGTAATCATCTTGATGCCCTTTGGTTCACAGTGGTGGGCATTAGATTATAACTTCTTCAAACCATGATTTTTAATTAAAATTCTTCTACTTAAAATTCCATCCAATACATTGGATCAAGAGTCCTTACGAATGGATAGCAAGAGACTTTTCTGTAAAGTTTGTATCTCAATTTTTGATGAGGGCTAAAGGCAAGAAAACCTAATGCGTCCTTAACATTATGTAGATAATGATGGCAAAAGGAGCATATTATAAATATTTTTGTTACACCTTACTGGTTCCCATTGTACAACTGTTTGAGGTACCAGTATAGTCTAAATATGGCAGCCCCCAAAGGACCAAGAATACAAGAGGAAAGGTTTCCTGTAGTGAGTAGCACTGCTTTTGAGAGCTCTCCTTTGCCAACCTAAGAAAATCATAGCAAAATCCAAGCTATTTAACCTAGAATAAATAAATAAATATCCCCATGTAAGTCATCAGGAGGGTGAGAATAACGTCACCTATTCCTTATCTCACTGACAAAGACATTTTTTAAAAAAAACAAGCTGACGCACTATGGCTTCTAGGTGTGTTTAACTAATTGGAACAACACTGAATTTTGAACAGATACCTCTGTCTGCTTTTGACACTCAGGAATATCGCTGCTTAAGTGAATTCAAGCATTGCTTCCAGAACCATCTCATAGCGACCCAGAACATAGCAGAGGTGTGGTCTGCTTCCTTGACAGATGGACTCTGATTTAGCCATCAGTCCCTCAAGGGGTTAAACCACAGTGACACGCTAGAGGGAAAAAATGTAAAGAATACGGCAGGAAATAATTTTCATTGCTACATGGTACTTCTAAAACGTTGCTACTGTAATGAAATTAAGATGCCACTTTATGATTGCAGTGAAAGTAATTTTATTTACTTTTTCAGTCAACACACTCAGGGTGGTGAGAGCAATCAGCTGCTGCACTTGTTAGCTCACTGATTAAATATGTTGTCACCTAACTCTGAACTAATTAAAGGGAATTGAAGCTGTTTGTGCGTTAGGCAACATGGCGTTAACTTTGTTAACTGAGGCTTGTGAGCTTGCTTACGCTTTGCTCTGCCATATTTTTTAATCACTTTTCTTTATCACTAGCAATTTTGTCCCGAGTTACCACCTGTTAAAGCAAACTTGGAGTCTTTGGGGGTGTATTTACAACTCTTCACGTTTCTTGCCATTTGATTGTGGAAGAAACCTCAGATTAAATATACTAAAAACTAAGCCAGGAATATCAAATTAATTAATATAAATTTCAACTTTTTTTTTTTTTTCTTATAGGATGCCCTCTATTGTGAGTGGACCTATGCGTTTCAATAGAACTCTGCATGTGGCTTAAGGAAAAGCATCAAGCAGTTAGCCTGACAAACCAACCTGAATCCTGAGAACTCTGTGATCCACTGCCCTGGACTCTGACATCAGCTGTCTGAAAGTATCCTGGGCGATGGTAATGACACTTTCTATATCCCTATCTTTAATAACCTCGTAATAGAGTAACCCTCACATTTTTTTTTTCAATATTATTTTATTGACTTTTCCGATAAAAGCTTATACAGCAATTTAGGTTCCTTTCAACAATTTCCACACAAATTGTTCAGTGACATTAATTACATTTATCACAATGTGTCAACATTCTCATTGTCTTCTGTTTGTTCCATCTCCAGTACTCTAGTTTCCCTGCCCCCTTATCTTCTTATCTTTGCTTTTGAGTGATTGTTGACATTTTGGTCTCATACAAATGGTTTTTAAGTAGACCTTACACATAAAACCCAACAACCCACCTTACACATAACACCTTTAATTTGTGTGCCACTCTGCTGTTACACTAAAAGGTGATTTCAGGGGATAAGCTCAGTTCTAGGATTCTCTGTAATCCTGCAAGAGTGTCAGGGAGTCCTCTGTTCTCTACTGTTCCAGTTTGTCTGACTCCTTTTTTTTTTTCAAGAGTTTGAATTCTACTCCACATTTTTCTCCAGTTCTATCTGGGACCATCTATTGTGATCCTGGTTGGGAAGGTCAGTGGTTGTAGCTGGGCACCATCTAATTCTTCTGTTCTCAGAGTATGTGAGGTTGTGGCTCATGTAGTTTCTTCTCTAGGCTTTTGGTGAGAAGAGACCAATAGTAGTATCTTAGATGGCCACTCACAAGCTTTTAAGAACCCAGGTGCTACTCACTTCACTAGAAAGCAGAACATGATTTTTTGTTATTGAATATACCATGCATTGCCAGAAGAATGAACAAGTCTGTTTTGGAAGAATTATAGCCAGAAGGCTCCTTGGAAGCTAGGATGGTGAGACTTCATCTCATGTACTTTGGACATTATCAGGAGGGGCCAGTCCCTGGAGGAGGACATCATGCTTGGGAATGTAGAAGATCAGCAAAAAAGAGGAAGACTCTCAATGAGATGGATAGACAAACTGTCTGCAACAATGAGCTCAAACATAGTAACAATTGTGAGGATGGTACAGAACCAGGCAGTGTTTTGTTCTGTTGTACGTAGGGTTGCTATAAGTCAAAACCAACTTGAAGACACCTAACAACAACAACATGTTATGCCAATTGACTGAGTTTTCCCATGAGACTATGGTTCTAAGCTTTCAAACCTGGTAAACCAATCTTGGAATCTGTTTGGTTATGTCTGAGGAGTATCCGTATTTACATCCTCAATGAATATATGTGCCTCCACCCTTGTATTTGTATTTATACCTATAGATATTTCGACCAAAAACCAAATCCAGTGCCATCGAGTCGATTATGACTCATATAGGGCCGCTATGAGTCGCAATCGACTCAGCGGCACTAGGATTGGTTTTTGGTTTTATAGATATTTCTTTCTCTTCTCACCTATGTATACACCTGTACCTATGCGTATACCTATATGCCCTATACCCATTTATATATGTTGAAACACTTGTTTTTTGGTCTTTGTTGGAGTTGTTGCTATCTTATATATGTCAAATTCTTTAGTGCAGGCAAACTTTTCTCTTGAGCAATTCTCAACGACATCATTTACTTTGGCTGTGCTGTGCTCACTACACCTACATTTAGTACCACTTTTCCCATCACCAAAAATTAATAAGTCTCTATGATCTAAAGAGTACTTTCCCCTCTTCTCTCCTGGTAACCACCAATGAAAGTTGGCTTCTTTATATATGTCTATTCTTATCTTTTTCTAAAAGAAAGATCATGCAATATTTATCCTTATATGCTTGACTTATTTCACTTAGCATTAGCCTTCCAGGCCCACCCATGTTATAGCATGTTTTGTTGAATAGAATTTGTGCATTTCATCTAGATTTTCAAATTTGCTGAAGTATAATTTTTCATGGTAATCTGTTATGATCTTCTTTATCTCTGTTGGATCAGATGTAATGTCACCAATTTCATTTCTTACTTTGGTTATTTGCCTCTTCTTGTTTTTTTCTTTTGTCAGTCTAGCCAGTGGTTTGTCTATTTTATTGATTCTTTCAAAGAAACAACGTCTGCTTTTGCTGAGTCTTTCTACCGTTTTTCTATTTTAAATTTATTTTGTATCTTCCCTTATCTTTATTATTTCCTTTGTTCTGGTGGCTTTTGGCTTCTTTTGCTCTTCCTTTTCTATTTGTTCAAGTTGTTGGTGTTAAGTTAATGATTTGGGGTCTTTTTTTTTTTTTTAATGGAGGTATTCACTGCTATGAGTTTCCCTCTGAATATTGCTTTTGCTGTGTCCCAGAAGTTTTGACATGTTTTCGTTTTCTTTTTGAATCTAGGATTTTTTTTAATTTCACTTTTGATTTCTTCTATGACTCAATAGCTTTTTTAGTAGTGTATTACTTAGTTTCTACATATTTTTCTGTTATTATTCCTGTTGTTGATTTCTATCTTCATACCATTACAGTCAGAGAAGATGCTCTGTACGAGTTCAGTTTTTTTTTTTAATTTGTTTAAACTTGTTTTGTGTCCTAGCATATGGCTTATTCTGGAAAATGATCCATGTGTGCTGCAGAAGAATGTGTCTTGTTCTGACGCTGGGTGGAGTGTTCCACATATATTCCTTAGGTCCAATTGGCTTCTGGTTTTAAGTTCTCAGTGTTCTTAGTGATCTTCTTTTTAAGATGTTCTGTCTATAATTGAAAGTGGTGTGTTGAAGTCCCCTACACTTATTGCCAAGTTGTCTATTTCTCCTTCCATATTACTCAGTATTTGTTTCATGTATTTTGGAGTACTGCTGTGAGATACATACATATTTATAATTGTTAAGTCCTCTTGCTGGATTGACTCTTTTATTATTACGTAATGTCCTTCTTTATCTCTTGTAATAGATTTTGATTCAAAGTTTGTTTTATCTGATATCAGTTTGGCTGCTCCTGCTTTTTTGTTTACTGCTTGCATGGAATATTTTTCTCCATCCTTTTATTTTCAGTTTGTTTGGGTCCTCATGTCTAAGATGTGTTTCCTGTACGCAGCAAAAGAATGGATCTTTTTTTTTTTTTTTTTTTTGTCCATTCTGCCTTTTGCATGGATTGTTTAGGCCATTTACGTTTAAGGTAATTACTGAAAATAAAGTGACTACCTCACTCATTTTGCTTTTGTTTTTTAATTGTTTCATATCTTCTTTGTTTTTTTAATTCTGATTGCTCTGTTTTTGTTTGTATTTGGCTGCTTTTTTGTGAAGAACCTTATCGCTTTCTTCCTTCTTCTGAGTGTTTCTTAGTGCTTGCTACATATATTACATTACACAATTTGCAATTACAACGTTTAATATATGAAAAACAGTTAATGTGCAATTTTAGCATATTAAATCTATTCCTGATATGCTCCTCCATCCCCCATTTCTGTTGGTTTCTCTCCATTAAAATCAATACACAACCTATATTTGATAAGTTTACTTTGTACTTATTTCTTACAAACTTGATGTTGTCTTGTTTGCAGGATTTAATTATTGCTTTTATTCCTGAAAATATCATATACTTGGTCCTTATATTTGCCTGTGCTGTTGTGTTTTTTGGAGATCTCTCTCTTATTTTTTATTTATTTATATTTTTCCTTGTACAAAACCAAAAACACCTGTTGCCATCAAGTTGATTTCAACTCATAGTGACCCTACAGGACAGAGTAACACTGCTTCATAGGGTTTCTAAGAGCAGCTGGTGAATTTGAACTGCCGACCTTTTGGTTAGCAGCTGAACTCTTAACAACTACACCACGAAGGCTCTAAAGCCTTCTCTTGTACAGATGTGTGTATTTATTTAATGCTCTTGGTTTTCCATTTGGAATACTCCCTTGAGTAATACCTGCAAACCTGGTAGAGTACTGGCAAATTCCCAGAGCTTCTGTTTATTATGGATTGTCTTGATTTTGCCCTCATTTTTGAATAACAATTTTGGTGGGCAACAAATTCTTGGTTGGCAAATGTTTTCATTCAGTATTTTAATATGTTGCTCCATTGTCTTCTGGCTTCTAGAGTTTCTGGAGAGAAATCCTCCTTGATTCTTATGAAATATCCATGGTACGTTAATTTGCATTTTTCTTTTGTTGCTTTCAAAATTGTCTACTTTTGGTTTTTAATAGTTTTATTAGGATATGATATGGAGTCGATCATTGTGCATATCTTCTAATTGGGGTTTGTGTAGCTTCCTGTATTTGCAGGTTTGGTTCTTTGTTCAGGTCTGGGAAATTCTCTCTGATTATCTCATGAAAAATTCTTTCTATGACTTTATTGTTCTCATGGTACTCTGGGATTCCAATAATTCTAATGTTAGGTTTCTTAACTGAATTCCACATTTCCGTTTGGGCTTCTTTGCTTTTCTTTATTCTTTTCTCTTGAGACTCGATAGTTTCAGTTATTTTGTCTTCTAGTTTATTTATTCTATGTTCTGTCTGACTCTGTTGTTGAGTGATTTCTCTTGCTTTTCTAATTCAGTTGCTTTATTCTTCACTTCCAGTAGTTCTCTTTTTTTTGTTGTTTTTGATGATTTCAATTTCCTTGTTGAGTCTTTCATTTTGTTCCTCCATTTGTTTCCTGATCTCTGCTAATTTGTTTTCCGTGTGCTTTTTGCTTTCTTTAAATATACTTAGCACCATAGTCTGAAAATTTTCAATTTTTTCCCTTAATCTTGCATCCATAGGAGAAATTCCCTCTTCATGTTTTGCTTTTGATTGGTCCTTCTTCTGTTGTGATTTTGTGTGTTTTACTATTTTTTGTTGAACTTGTTACATTTTGTTACCTTCTTTTTTTTTTAACTTTAAACCCTGTTTTCTGATTTTCATGAGATAATTTTATGGTTGGGTGCCCTTGTGGCTCAGTGGCCAAGTACCTGGCTGCCAACTGGAAAATCAGCAGTTCCCACCCACCAGCTGCTCAGTGGAAGAAAGGTGTGGCAGTCTTCCTCTCCAAAGACTTACAGCCCCAGGCACCCCATGGGGTAGCATCACTCTGCCCCACAGGGTTGCTATGAGTCAAAAGCAACCCAATGGCAGTGGGCTTGGTATCTTCTCCTAAGAACCATTAGAGGGCACTCTTATCCTTAAGTTTTTCCCAGTGCTGATTCAGGGGTTCTGGATACTTGATCACCAGAATTCAATACGTATGTTCCAGAGGGGGGTATATTTGGCTGGTTGTAGATGCTGACATAAGTGGTGGGGCTGGGGTTTCCTGTAGCAAAGGCAGGGGCTCTCTATGTCTTTCTCACAGGTACCCCTCACAGGCTCTCCCACAGTGCTCCACTGTGGGCAGAGAGCCAGACATTTCCCTCTGTGTTGCCCATCTGATGTATTCGCCTCACCTTGATGCACTTGGATTTCTTCCCAGTACTACTGCCCACCCGTCTTGTGCCTCAGCGATATTTAACAGCACTCTCTCACAGCACCATGGTCTCCCTTCACCCCCTCCCAATTTTGCAGCCTGCAAACTCCCATGGCTAATTTGTGCCACCTTAAAAAATAAGGCTATAGCTTCCTCACTTTAGCTCCATTTCTCTTTGGAGCATTGTTCCCTGTTTGGGGTGTTCCCCAATCCCATCCCAAAATGGCTGTGATGAGTGAGTGTTCCAGATGTTAGCAGGCAGGTTCTCCCAGCTTCTATGCCATTCCTACTCTCCCTTTCCCCCACTTCTGGACTCACTCCGACTCTCTAACACTTTAGATGCCTTCTGGAGTTCAGAAATCTCAGTCTGTGCTTGTTTTTATTCATTGTTCAGTGGTTTAATTTCTGGGGCAGTAAATGGGAGTATTCGCTCACTTCTCCATCTTGCTCTGCCCCTCTGCCCCTCTCCCCTGTATTTTAAAGTTGATTTGTCTATTTCCAAAAGCAGATAGATGCCAGTAGGTTGTATTCCCCAAAGTATTAGCTCTGAAACCCTTATCTGTTGTTTCCTTTATTCTTTATACTGGTGAGAAAGTAATTTTAGGGCTTGGGGAATCCAAAAGAGAAATCTTTTGAAGTTAAAATCTTCTAGGCACTCCTTGGAAACTCTATGGTGCAGTTCTACTCTGTCCTATAGGGTCACTATGAGTCGGAATCGACTTGATGGCAGTGGGTTTGGTTTTTGGTTAGAATCTTATGGACGGAAATCTCCATAGCTTGTGGAAGTAAGTTTCTTCTGTGGTGCTGATGGGTAGATTGGAACAGCCAACCTCTCCGTTAGTAGCCAAGTGCAAACCATTTGCACTATCCAGGGGCCTCACAATGTACTAAAAACTAAGCACGATATAATACAGGGAAGTGGGTTGAGGGGTGAAGGCAGTAAAAACCCAGTTGCCACTCAGTTGACTCTGACTCATGGGGACCTCATGTGTGTCAGAGTAGAGCTGTGCCCCATGGAGTTTGAATGGCTGATTTTTCAGAAGTAGATTGCCAGGCCTTTCTTCTGAACCACCTCTGGGCGGACTAGAGCCTCCGGACTTTCACCTATGTCATCCAATAGTATCCAGGAGCTGTTTTGTTTTTTGTTTTTTCTTATAAACAGAAAGGATATAAGTGATCCTAGTGTGTTTCCAGAAGATAAAAGCAAAAAAAAAAAAAAAAACTATCAGATTTAATTAAAGGAATAAAGTCCAGAAGAGAATCAGACCATGGCTAATCAAGCAGCATGCAGGTTGTCAGGAGAAGGAAAAACATGTCCATTGAAATAGTAGAGAATTCAACAATTTAAGTAATGTAATTAAATTTAAAAAAATTTTTTTTTTTTTTTTTAATTCTAAGCAGGACATTTATGGGGATCAGCTGGAACCTCTTTCTACCAGGGTTGATTGATTTAGTTTTCACAACACCAGCCAGCCAAACAATTAAATAATGGTTTTCAACGCCAAGTGACCATATTAACTTTAAACTAATTTTCTGTATCTTATTTGATTTCGAAGATTATAAACCCACAAGATAGACAATCTGGGGCCAAATTAGGTTAGTACTAGTGAATTTTAAAATGCAAAATAGATGGGCTATATACACAGCATGGAATAGTTAGTTAAAAAAATTGAATGAGTACATTTAGTGACCAAGACATCCATTGCATTAAAACCAAAAACCAAACCCATTGCCACTGAGTCAGTTCCGACTCATGGTGACCTCATGTGTTACAAGTTAGAGCTGCTCCATAGAATTTTCTTGACTGTAATCTTTACAAAAGCAGATAGCCAGGTCTTTTTTCCATGGTACCGCTAGGTGGGTTTCAGACTGCCAGTATTTAGCAGGAATACGGATTAGAAAAGAAATGCACACCCAGGAAAACTGAAATAAACTTCAAGTCTCTATAACTATTGCCTTAGAGCAGGGGTCCTGAAGCTTGAGTGTGTATCAGAATCACTTAAAAAGCCTATTACAACACAGATTGCTGGACCCAACTCCTAGAGTTTCTGATTCAGTAAATCTAGGGTGAAGTCCTCGAATTTCCAGGTGATTCTGATGGTGCTGATCCAGAAACCACACTCTGAGAACCACTGGCTTAGAATTAGAAAATGAGTTGGTATTAGAAACATTTGTATTTAGACACAATTCTGAACACTTTTCACCTGTTATTTTGGCCAATTCCCAACAGTCTTGTGTGGTAAAATAACAAAGCCTTAAAAAAAACCTTAGAATTAAAGATGCTCAGTAACCTGCCCAATGTCACATGCGTCAGAAGTAGCATTCAGAGCTAAGTCTGACTCGAAAACCCACACTTATTCTGTTACACTGTGCAGCCGTTCTCAATTGCTTTAACAATGAGTAGTCTTTATCCCTGAGTGGGCCGCTGGGTGGTGCAGACAGTGAACACACTCAGCTGCTACCTGAAAGGCCGGAGGTCCGAGTCCACCCAGAGGTGGTTCAGAAGACAGGCCTGGCAATCTACTTCTGAAAAATCAGCCATTCAAAACTCCATGGGGCACAGCTCTACTCTGACACACATGAGGTCCCCATGAGTCAGAGTCAACTGAGTGGCAACTGGGTTTTTACTGCCTTTACCCCTCAACCCACTTCCCTGTATTATACGGTGCTTAGTACATCGTGAGGCCCCTGGATAGTGCAAATGGTTTGCACTTGGCTACTAACGGAGAGGTTGGCTGTTCCAATCTACCCATCAGCACCACAGAAGAAACTTACTTCCACAAGCTATGGAGATTTCCGTCCATAAGATTCTAACCAAAAACCAAACCCACTGCCATCAAGTCGATTCCGACTCATAGCGACCCTGTAGGACAGAGTAGAACTGCACCATGGAGTTTCCAAGGAGCGCCTAGCGGATTTGAACTGCCGACCTCTTGGTTAGCAGCCATAGCGCTTAATCACTACGCCGCCGGCGTTTGCCGCTAACAACCTTATGGAGTGTACCCTCTACTCTGAAACACTTGGGGTCACTGTAAATCAAAATCAACTGGGAGCAATGGGTTTAGTACATTGTGAGCCTTTTACAAACATAAGTGAATTATATTGACATGTTGGTGGTGGGGAACGAGAGACAAGGAACACAAGGCTTTTTTCTTCTTAGTAGGATTACCTAGAAAATTTAATTCTAAAATACAGTAAATATAAGGTAGATTAAAACAATTTTGACATTTCCACATATTGTTATTGTGAATCTCATACCTCCCATAGTGTTGTATATGTTGTAGAAATAAATGTGCAAAAGATTCCTGAAAATCATGCAGCCATAGGTTAAAAAAAAAAAAAAGAAAAGAAAAGGAGAATGTGTGATGGAAAGAAACTTTTACAGTGAATAAGCAACAGGGCATGAATGGAATTTATTCAGTTGGTAGCTACCATCAAAACAGAATGAAGCAACAAGATAAAATGAGAAAAAGTATAATACTAATTGACTTTCAAAAGTCTTGGAGCCTAGACTTAGTTTCTCCACTGGCTAATTCTAGGGCACTGGGCAAGTCACTAGACAATATATTTCTCTAAGGTCCATATAGAATTAATAGATTATGATTTTGTGAAGAATACCTGGAAAACAGGATTTTCCAGCATCTTTATCCCTACAAGCATGTGTGTAACTGTTTACATTGTCAGTCTTTAAAAGGGAACAAAATGAAACTTCTTAGGGACCAACAAATCCATCTCTAACGAAGGTACTTCCTCTATACTTTGATTGGCTATGGAATCAGAATTTTCCATGAGCTTCCAGACTCAGTCCCAATACACTCTGGTGGCTGGCTCTTGTTAGCTGCCAACTTAATCCATCAATGACTTTAACTGAAAGCCCTGGAGAGCTGAGGCAGCCAAAGGTATTGGACTCTCCCAGCACAGCTGAGGAGACATCCCCTCAATAGCTATGGAGACATGGCACAGGATTGCTTTTTCACTAAAAGGATGTAATTGCTAATGTAGTTATTGACTTGATGGATCTGTCCCAGCTTAGTTTATTTCATTAGGGCTGTTTCCTCAGCCATTTTAGGTTGAAATTTCCTAGGTTTCTTACTACAAAGAAAAGGCCTGTTTTCCTTTTTTTCAACATGTCATTAGAATTGATTTATGTTTTGTTTTGTTAAGGGCTCACAATGTAATAAGCACTACATTATACTTGGTTGCAATCCCTCAGCAGTTTATATACTAAATATGCCCTACCAGTGAATACGAAAGTAGCCTCTATGTTTGCGATCCCTTAAGATGCCTGTGAAAAACTTTGCTGCTCTAAAGAGTCAGTTATTTTAGGCCAGTTATGGTTCGTTGATCCTCTTAAACAGATCCTTGATCATTTCCTTGTTCATCAAAATATGGGCAATGTTGCCAAAGAAGCAGTTGTAGCCAAAAGCCTTGGGTTTTCTTTTTCTAGGGTATGAGTTTCGAAGTCATTTCTCAGTTACAAGTTAGAAGACCAAACCCCTTATTTTTAAACTGTTAGCCAAAGAAGGATCCCAATGATAATGGTCATCAAAAGCAGCTGCAAATCCAAGTCTAAAGTATGTTCTAAGAGCCTATGAAGGTGGGTTTATTGAGAGATGGCTGGGTGCTTTGCTTCAAGTCTGAGGCTTGAAACTATTCATTATAACTCTAAAAATAGTATTTTGTGAGACGGGCAAAGAAGCTTAAATAAAATAGACCCCATGTAGAAAGTCAGTGATTCTGAACTACATGTTTTCAGGGTTGAATCACAAAGCCTGCCTGCATCCAAAGTACATGTGACAGAAGGAGTTAACACCATGCTTCTCACCCTGGCCCTTGCCACCCTGTAATTAAAGTGGTGTCAGCTTTTTCAATATAAACTAGTGGTATGATTTTCAAAGGTTTATGACTCAACCATAAAATGTCACTCTAGGATGAAAACTGGCACAAGGCAATGAAACTGGAGAACGCAATTTTTGTAGAGGAAAGTCATTTTAGCTGTTTTAAACTCAGTATTTTTTCTTTTTTTAGTTTTCATGCTCATATAATGAAAACAAATCTGCACTATGTAGACAACTTTGCTGAGTTTCTTGAATCTCAATAGCCTATAATGTTTAAAGCTCTAAAATATTTATTTTTATGCTCCTTCCTGTCCCTGAAGAGAAGTTTTTGATGCAAGCAGGTATTGAGATTTTGGAAAATTTGAGTTGGAAGAAAGCACAAGAGGGCATCAGATCTAATTCCTTTTCTCTGTGCAGATAGTTTCCCTGATGACGCTTCTCCTTTTCTTCCTCTTGCTTCCTACTGCACATTATTGGTAGGTTAAGATTAATTTCTTCTTTGGGTCATTCTTTTTTTTAATCTGTAACACTTCCAGGGAAATGGCAATATCTATCCTAGTCGGAAATGAAAGGGAAATTAACTATTTTTATAAAACCGTCTCTAGAAGAATCTCTGGTAGGAGGGTAATCTGGTTTGGTGCCTCCAAGGTCATTGATCAAAAAGGTAGCGTGGCTGACACGGATGGCAAAAAGCATCTTCTCCCTTTGGGAGTGAAGAATCCATCCTGAAGCAATGGAATTTGAAGGATGAATGGATTTTTAAAATATAGGAGTTACCAGCCTATCCCTGCTGTAGTTTCTTTTAGATAAAACCCTTTTAAAGTCACACATTGTTAGGTGGCATTTGCTTCATATAAGCAGACACTTCAAGAAGATCTTAAAGATGAAGATCCATTTGTGAATTCAAAAATCCCTCCCAGCAAACAAATATTGTCACAAACAACGAAAAGGATGGATCCATTTTTTAGGCATGTTTCTTTCTCTGTCCTTGTAAAACTGTGAAGAAAGAAATATAGTCCTAAGTTTGGTCACTGATGAACTTAAAGCCTTTCCTGATTAAGCATGTTACTTTAATTCTATTGATATAAAATAACTTGGGAGATAAAAGGATATATTATTGAAATCATTAAGAGAAAAAGAGAAAAATTAATGTTTTAATTATTTTAAAAGATGAGTGCGTTGTTGTTGTTGTTAGGTGCTGTCATTTCCGACTCATAGCCACCCTATGCACAACAGAACTTTGCACAACCCTGGTGGTGTAGTGGTTAAGTCCTCCAGCTGCTAACCAAAAGGTCAGCTGTTCGAACCCACCAGGTTCTCTTTGGAAACTCTATGGGGCAGTTCTGCTCTGTCCTATGGGGCCTCTGTGAGTTGGAATTGACTCAATGGCAATGGGTTTGGTTTTCTTCTTTTGAATTAGAAGAAACAAAATAAACATTTAATTAGCATCTATTGTATGTCAGGGAGCTTGCTAGGCCTTTTACATTTACACACTGCACTTTAACCCAAAAACCACTACCGTCAAGTTGATTCTGACTCATAACGACCCTATAGGACAGAGTAGAACTGCCCCATAGGGTGTCCAAGGCTATAATCTTTTTTTTTTTCCCCCGTGTTTAACATAGTTTATTCATAGTATTAAGAACAAAATAACAAAATAGTTCCAATATGCCTCACATAGCTGTTAACCTAATGAAAATAAGAGAATATTTGGGAAAATGATATGAACACAATTATATCCTGTTTAATACCAGAGGATGGCTGTTGTTTGCTTGCTTGTTGCCACTGAGTCAGTTCAGAGTCGTGGTGACCTTATATATAACAGAATGAGACATGACGTGGTCCTGTGCGTTCTCACCATCTTTGGTGAGCTCGAGCCCATTGTTGCAGGCACCACGTCAAGCCATCTTATGGAGGGTTTCCCTTGTTCTCGCTGACCCTCTGCTTTACCAAACGTTATGTCCTTTTCTAGGGATTGATTTTTCCTGATCATATGTCCAAAGTAAGTGAGATGAAGGCTCACCATTATCACTTGCAAGGAGCATTTCAGCTGCACTCCCTCAAGACAGGTTTGTTTGTTTTTGTGGCAGGCCATGGTATATTCAGTATTCTTCACCAACACCACAATTCGGATATGACAATTCTTCCTCTTCTCTTTTTGTTTTGTTTTAAACACCAAAACTGTAATCTTATACAGGCAGACTGCCACATCATTCCCCTGCAGAGTGATTGGTGGATTCAAAACACAGTCAGCAGCCAAGCACTTAACCATTGCTTCAGCAAGGCTCCTCATATTGCATTTTAGGAAAGGAAAAATATTCCACTTGAAGTTGGTGCTCTCTCAAAGAAGTTAACCGGTTGCCATCGAGTCCTGGTGACCCCATGTGTGTCAGAGTAGAACTGTGCTCTACAGGGTTTTCAATGGCTAACTTTTCAGAAATAGATTACCAGGCCTTTCTTCCAAGGCACCTCTGGGCAGACTAGAACCTCCAACCTTTCAGTCAGCAGGTGAGTATGTTAACCATTTGCACCACCCAGGGCTTCCTCAAAGAAGTTAAAAGAGCCTAAATGGGGAGGAAGAAGAGGATAAAAGAAAATAACAGATTAAAGTAAAATTGAATATTGCCTTTAAAGAATACCCTCCTTCTTTACATTTTTGTGAATACACATAGTGTTGGCCCTATGTCCAGAGGCAGAAGACCATAGAGCATCCTCAGAGGGCACACACACAGGACGAATAAGCCCCTGGATCAAGTCCATTGAGCCGTAGGTTTGCAACATTTAAACTCTCCCAGTAAGTGTGATGGCAATGAAGCAAAGCGCTCTGGCTGCCTCTGTTGAAGCTGAACATGTCCAGAGGCAGAGCTTTATCCTCACTCACATTTTGAAAAAGTCACTTCCTCTCCTAAGAGTGGAATATTCCAGGTGATCCGAGGAATAATTAGAGGGAACTGAAGGAGACTTGGCTTGTGTGCAGCAGGGCAAGGGAAATGTTTTAAATGACCCAATTTAAAGGACTATAACCTTGTAGGGCTCAGAGAAGACACCGCAGCCTGGAGGACAGGTAGGAGTTCGATGATCAGAGGTGAAGCAATTCAGTTTGACATCGCTCTGACTTTGAGGCCAAGACCACCAACAGAGCAGAGTTGGCAAGCAGCACTTAGAATCCTTGTTCAAAGGACAGGCTAGACTGGAAAACAGAGTGCAAAAACTGCTGATTGGCCGTTGGGATTTTCAGCCACTTCAGCACACAGAGGAAGGAGCCCTGTCAACTCTGCCATCTCTAAATGCAACGGGCACTGACAGAAAATGAAGGCAACTTTAAAGACTTGTCAAAAGTCCTTCCCAGTGAAGAGTTTTTGAATACCAAAAATATTTTACTGCAAGAATGGATTTGGCCTTTCGTTTGTTTTTGGTGTTTTGTTTTTTAATTTTTTCACACTGAATTTGCCCAACAACGGTATGGAGTCACACTTTCCTTTTAATATTATTTTTCTAAAGCCAAAAGATGCTCGATAGAAGGCTGTTTTTTGAGCACTTTTCGCTTTCATTTCAACCGAAAGTTTGGGGAAAAAAAGCAGAATTGAGGTGTAGCTATGACCTCCTTACATTCTGAATTTTCTTGTCATCCTAAACCTATATAATGTTCTTTCATGTAAATTATTTTTGACGTAATTAGGCACATAAAGATCAAGATTGTTTTATACCTTTCTAGGTCTTTTTATTTATGAATCAATTTAGACCTTGGATGCTGATTTATATTTTGATGTCAAAAACATAATTAGGACAGAGATAGGTGAGCTCTAAAAGACCCCTTTATTCTTATGGATACCAGCAAGGAAAAATCAGCATTTAATGGCTTCTGCCTAAAACTTTTCAGCTCACCCTGACTGAAAAAGCTGCCCAGACTCCTGAACCATTTATTAACCCAGCTTCCATAGGTACAACTCCTCCTCCACGTTCATAACTACAAAGCTTTGGTAGCTGTAAAGGATAAGAGAACATTCTGAGCATAATATTTTCTTCTGCCCACTATGATATATACATTGTTTATTGTCAAGTCTAAGCATTGAACTTGCATACTTCCCCTTCACATTGTAGATTACATGCCTCGGCTCCTCTCTGCTCTGGGTCCCTAGCCTAGGACTATTCACCCAAGCCAAGTTGTATCTCTTGGTCTCTCTTTGAAATCCTTGTCAAAACTTATTTCTCTGCACACTATCACCTTAGAGAAGACCAGAACAAGTCAATCATCACCTAGCTAACTCTTAGGGGAGCCTTCCCTAAATTTCAGATTAGATAAGGTCTTCCTTTCATGCACTTTAAAGAACTGTGTTTGTCTTTTGCAGGACTCATAATAATTGCTAATATATAACTATTTGTATAATCATTTATTTACTATCTATCTTTCCTACTGCCTCGTGGAGAGAAGTTGATCAGTCATTTCCTGGTATGTTCTCAGCACCTAACACAGTGCCTGGTATATAGGAGACTGTCATGAAATATGCATCTTTGATGTTAAATCAATAAACCAAACCAAAAAAAAAAAAAAAACCAAATCTTTGCCGTCGAGTAGATTCCAACTCATAGCAACCCCCATAGGATTTCCAAGGAGCGACTGGTGGATTCAAACCGCTGATTCTTTGGTTAGCAACCAAATTCTTAACCACTGAGCCACCAGGACTCCATTAAGTCAATAAAAATGAATGGTGATTTAATGTATTATTCCTCACAGAGAGTATGTGTCTTTTAAAGGAAGAAAAGGGAAACTAACATTTATTGAGCTTCTATCATGTGCCAGTACTATGATAGGACCAAAAACATTGCCTTAGTAGCCCTTTCAATAACCCTGTGAGGTATGGGTTATTATCCTCATCTCATAAATTACTCTTCAAGGTCCTGTAGCCAAGCTAGGATTTAAACCGAAGCCTGCCTAATTCCTAAGTATTCCACTGCATCATGCATCTTTGACCCCCCCAAAATAATCTTTGTGATACAGATCACCATATTCCTTTCTGACTCTTCAATTCATACTATAGAAGTGATCACTTATGTTATTTATAAGCTTTTAACTGGCCTCATTGTTCAGCTCACTGCCTCCTAAAAGCCTTTGTCTATACAACAGCCAGAGTAATCTTAAAATATAAATCATATCATGCTACTCTCCTGCCTTCAACCCTCCCGGGGTTTTTCAATGCACCTAGAATTAAGTCCAACTTCCTTGCAATGGCTGACAAGGTCCTCTATGGTCTGGCTTCTACTTACGGTTCAGATCCCTTCTCTTACCTCACTCCCCCTTGATCACTATACTCCAGTCACAGGATTCTCTTAATTTTCCTAGAATACACTGGCTCAATCCTGTCTTAGGGCTTTGTGAGTGTGTGTGTGCATTAGGGCTTTTGTACTGTTTCCTCTCTGTGAAATGCTACTGTGCTGATTTTCACATGGTTGGCTCCTTCTTGTCATTCAGGTCTCGACTCAAATTTTACTTCCCGAGGGAATCCTGACTCCCAGTCTAAGGTAGTACGCTTACGTTGATTTCTTCTCTTCCTAGTAGACATGCTTAGTCCACACTATCATACTACCCTGAGATATTTCCTCATCTATCCTGTTGCCAGAGAGTCAATTCTGACTCACAGTGACCCTATAGGACAGAATAGAACTGGCCCATGGGGTTTCCAAGGAGCATCTCATGAATTCAAACTGCCGATCTTTTGGTTAGCAGCCAAGCTCTTAATCACTGCACCGCCAGGGCTCCCTTTCTCACCTTAAAAAAAAAAAAAAAATTCTCACCTAGCTAGGTCAAATTCCCACCTAGCTAACTCTTACCATCCAGGCCTCAACCTACTTGTTACTTCCTCAGGGAAGGCTTCCCTAAAACTTCAGAGAAGGGAAGGACCTCCGATGGGAAATTTTTAAAGAACTATTTTTTTTTTTTTAGAATTATGCTCAATGAATTATTTGTGTTAGCTTTACTAATTGATATGGTCTTGGTTGTTCAGTTACATGATTTCTCAAACATATATATGAAAGTAAGCTGTATATGAGTAGGCATCTTATGTGTCCATCTTTTTACTGTGATATTACCTACAGATAAGTGATTTTTTTAATGGAATTTAAAGCATATAGTACAGATTTTAAATAAGTAAAAATAAGTAATTTAAAATGTAATGAGCATTACAAAAAAGGAAGCATAGAGAGCAATGGAAACATGCAGAAGAGGGACCTATTCTAGTCCAGGTGGCAAAAGGTTAAGGAAAACCATCAAATCAAGTGGTGATAAAGCTGAGACCTGAAATATAATTAGGAGTTAGCCAGGTAAGTGTGGAATGGCAAGGGAAGAATATTCTAGGCATCTAGCAATGCATGTGTGTTCTACACTCCACTCCAGACATCCAGTTACTCCATATCTTATTATCTTATTCTCTTCATAGAGCTCACCTGAAAATACAGCATTTTGTTTCTTGTTTTATGGTTTGTCCTTTCAATCCATTAGAACAAAAATTCCTTAAGGGAACATTGTAGGTCTTGATAACAACTATATTCCAGTAGCTAGAACAGTTGCTGTTATTTAGGATATGATTGATCAATGATGTTTAAATTAAAGTCTAATGGTCTAGAATCAGTAAAGATAAAAAGAAAGGACTAAAGAAAATCACTTTGGCTACAGCATAAGCTGGAAGGAGATAATGGCATAAAATAATTTGGGATTGGGGGATAGGTAGGTAAGCAAAGATCAGACTTTGTAAGCATGTTCAGAATGTTGGACTGTCTCCAAAAGTAATGAAAAGGCATTGTAGAGTTTTAAGCAGTTGTGTTACATGATCAAATATGATTTTAAATATCACTCTGGCTAAAATGTATAGAATGAATTGAAGAGGAACAAAATTGGAAGAATAGCAGGTAATATTTGGAAAATTTTAGTTGTTCTCATGAGAAATAATCATCTTTTGAACAAAGGTAGAGGTCATGGCACTAGAAAAGAGTAACTGGATTTAAAAAGTATTTAAGTAATAAAATTGATTTGACTGAATGAATAATTAGATGTAGCAAATGAGAAGTCAGTATTGATTTCCAAGCATCAGCCATAGATGAATGGTGGAGCCATTGCCTAAGTAGGAAAATCACTGGGGGAGAATCAGGTTTAGTCACAGAGTGATGCATTCAGTTTTGGCTGTGCAGATTTGAGGGGAATTTTCTAGAGGAGAAGCCGATTAAGCAGTTGAATATACAGGTAGGTCAGGCTAGAGATGTGCATTTAGGAGTATTACGTGTTTGTTTATTTTTGGTTAGTTGGTACGTTACTCTATATTGATAAGACTCTGGATTCAAACTGTCTGAATTGGAACCCTGGCTCCCCAACATTTTTGTTGAGTTAGTTTGGCCAGGTTACATAATATTTCCAACCCTCAGTTTTCTCACTTGCAAAAGTTCATAAAAGAACTCACCTCATAGGGTCATTATAAGGATTAAGTGAGATAAAAATTATTATTCAAAAAACAGACTTGCATAGAGTAACAGTTCTTAACCATGGTTAGTTATTTTGGCATTGGAAAGTCCACCAAGTTCATAGATTTTTGTTAAACATTATAGAGTATACAAAGTCTACAGACTCTTGCCATTTAAATTTTGCAGTCATCATCCAAATATAGACCACATAGTTCAAATCTTCTATTTACTGGATGTTGCCCTTAGCTCTTATAACAAGTACTGACACCATTTTTGACAGTCAGTTCCATATTTTTTTTCAGTTCTTCTTATTATAGTTTTGATGTCTTTTGTAAGTTATCAGAATACAAATATGCATTACCTTAGTAAGAAAGTATTGATAGAAAATAAAGCTACATATTCTAAATCCTGTCATAAATATTTTTCTTGACTAATCAATGAAAAATATTCAAAATTTAATATTACCCTTCCCAGAGGTATATAGGGAAAACTGCCCCAGAATAAATGGTTCCCTTTTTACCTATAATATGTTTCTAAGAGTACATAACCTTCATCCTGTAAACAACTTTATCAACCGTCAATATCTTGCTCATCTCCTTCATCAAAAAACACTATGAAATGAAGTCTAAAAACTGAGAATAAGTAGAGTGTGTGGGTGTGTGTATGTGTATGCTATTCTCATACACACAACTAGATACATATATACAGAGTAAATTAAAATGGAATATAAAAATTAGAAAAACAGTTTTTATATTAAAAATATATTTTAAAATATTTTTAAAAACATAATGAATCTTCACCCTGGACGAGACCCTGAAAATCACATAGTCCAATTCCCTGCTTATGTAGATGTGGTGTCTGAAGTCTGAGGAGGTGGAATGAATTGATTGAGATCATGCAGTAACATGCGGCAGAGTCATGTCTAGAACTCTCATCTCCTGATTCCCATCCCAGTGTTCTCTCCACTGTGTCAGGATCAACAAATAGACTATTGAATTTTACTTTAAATTGATTTTGATGCAATCAGGAGTGTGTTTGTTGTGTTCAGCATTCCTAGTATCTACTACAATAGTCAAACAGACTCAAACTGTAACTGGTTATTGATATCATCTTTATTTAGTCATATACTATAGTGTTAAAAATGAATAACCCAAGATAGACAATTAAAAGATTCATACAGTGAGTCATTGTCTATGAAAGATTTGAAAATAAGGCTGACATCTGTTATGAAGAAGGATTAATTAGGTATTACTTTAAATGATGAATCCTGGCTCCATTTCCCATGAGAACAGTTGGTGAATGTACTGTTCTAATTAGGGATTTGGATCAAAATATCATTTTATTCTAATCATAAAGCCTATTAAGATTTTTATTAATACTATCAGTTTTACTAGCTATGTACATCACACTTGTTTGTATGACAAGCACAAATACTTTTCCTCTGGTGAAAACACAATCTTAGAGATGCTGTAACATTTACAACTGGGGGTTATTAATTTAGGCCTAACCTAACTGCATTATAATTCCCTTTTCTTTCATTATATCATGTTTTGTTCATGATATGTTATAAAAGGTATTATGAAGCTCTCATAACATCCTAAAACATGAGTGACAGAGAAAGTAAGGCTGTGCCAAGGGGTATGGTGAATATGGCTTAGATAATGGGCTTGTATTTTGTATGAAAAACCACTCTTTAAGAAAGTATATGCTTTGAAAATACTCCTCCTTCCACCCCTTATCTATTACCCTCCATTTCTGCCTAAATACGAGCACATGACCTTCCGTAGCTTCTGCAGTACAGCCCTCAGAATGGCAGTGTGGGTAATTGAAAAAATACCAAAATTAGAATAAAGGGTCCTGGGCTAAATGGAAACCCTGGTGTCATGGTGATTAAGAGCTATGGTTGTTAACCAAAAGATCAGCGGTTCGAATCCACCAGATACTCCTTGAAGACTCTATAAGACAGTTCTACTCTCTCCTATAGGGTTGCTATGAGTCGGAATTGACTCGACAACAATGGGTTTGGTTGTTGGTTTGGACTAAACCCTGCCTTTGCTGCTCCTGGCTCTGTCTCTGTAACTCAGTTACTTAAGCTCCTAAATTCTTCATATCTTACTCTTATCATCCGTAATATGTGGACAATTCTAATGATAATACACACATATATCTCATGGGTTATTGTGAAAATTAAATGAGATATCATGTAGGGAATAACATAGAGTATTGCCCAAAAGATCATTTACTCACTACTTAAACCTCTCCTAAATTTGTGACTAGCTGTCTTGTGTTTTTTCAAAAGTGCACTAAACCACCAGCAGAAGGGACAGAGAGAGGCAAGTGGAGAAAGTTGAAATATAAATATGGGTATTGTATAAGTATGTACATCAATATCAAATTGCTTGCATATTTGAACAGATAACACGTTTAATTTTTATGAATGTTTGATTATTTGTTTATGGAAAAGAGTTACCTCACTTACTTAGTGCAACCATAGGAAATTGCCACTCTTCTTAAAACTTTCATTTTACTGGGCAGGAAGGTAAAATACAAAATCATCCTTTTAAATAATAGGCATTTGGAAATCCTAGTTATATCAGGAAGCCTGCCCTGTTGTAAATGCTTCCTCACTACTGTCACTAGGTGCTGTCACCTCATAGAGCAAGACGGTAATAGTATATCAATATATGTGCAGATACTCACTAACATGTATATAGATATGCCTGCAGATGGCACATAGGGGTGCAGTCATAGATACCTCCCAGACATAACCAAACCCCTCTCTAGGTTTGAGGGGTTAGAACCAGAGTCTAGTGGGACATCTTGGTCAACTGGCACAACACAGTCTATAGAGTTTATGTTCTACATCTTAGTTTGGTAAATAACATCTGGGGTGTTAAAAGGTTTCAAGAGGTCATCTAAGATACAACTATTGGTCTCTGCTCATCTGGAGCAAAACAGAAAGAGGGAAACCAAAGACTCAAAGAAGAAATCAGTCTACAGGACAAAATGCCTACACAAACCACGCTTCACTTATTCAGAGACCAGAAGAACTAGATGATACCCAGCTACCACTACTGGCCATTCTGACGAGGGCCACAATAGAAGGTCCCAGATAGAATGGGAGAAAATTGTAGAATAAAACTCAAAATTGGCAGAGACTTAGGGAACCATCGAGACTATCACCCTGAGATACCCTTTAAACTTGGAACTGAAACTACTCCTGAAGATCACCTTTCAACTAAATACAGATTGGCTCATAAAATATACAATTTTGCCCATGAGTATTGTGCTTCTTTTATATTTAAAAAAGAAGAAAAGAAAACAGTCATCTATTTGAAACCAAATAGTCAACGTTTACCCTAAAACAAAGATGAGATGGTCTGGGAAAGGGTGGCAGGGAAGCAAAAATAGTGGAAATGGAACAACCAGAAATAATGAGGGCATTGACACAATGTGGAAAATGTAACCAATGTGACTGAACAACATGTGTAGAAATTGTTAAATGGGAACCTAATTTGCTGTGTAAACCTTTACCAAAAACTCAATAAAATATTTTTTAAAAAGAATAACAATAGTTGAGGCATCAAAAAAAAAGAAGGTAATGGTGGTGAAGATGGAGCTCACATCAGGGCTGAGATGGGACATATGGTATCTGCTGGATGGATTTTGAAAGTTGAAAGGTGGGAGCATTGCAGAAGCCATGTGTATGTGTGAGTGTGTAGGAGAGTAATCAGCTAGCTCGTGTAAAAATTGCTGTAGAATAGATTGTCAAAAGGGAAATATTATCCCTCCAAAAAGTTTGAAAAATAGCCCCTTTACATGGCTGCTCTAACTTATTATAATTGTAGTCTCATTTTTTTAACTTCCTAAAGCAAATTTGGAACATCTTTCACACCTCAGGCCAACTACCATCTGTGATATCAAGTGGCAAGGAAGACTCTGGAAGCAGCAAACTTTCCTTGGCCTTTATTTACCATTGGAAATATGTTACAAGTGGAGGTACCTGTCCGAGGCCATTGCCTACTTATCCTTCAAACTTAAGGTTGTTCTTAACAGCCACTATGCCCTCTGTCTCAGTACTGAGCTAACATCTTTGCATGAGAGCCAACTCAGGAAAGGATTTTAAAAAGATATCTACAAGACACATTTGTAGAACTCAAAGTGAAAATAACTGTTATAGAGATCCATAAAAAGGTTTATTCTTACAACTTAGATTACTTATTTTATTGAAGAGAAGAATGCCAATGAGAAAAATTGGCACTACTTTGAGGCTATTAAAATGTTCATAGCTAGACATATTTCAGAAATAGCAATAAAGAAACAGGTACTAACCTTCATACTGAATATACATTTCCGGGCACATCTCAAAGGTAGTCAGGCCAAATACAGCTTACTGCTACAAATGCAAAGCCTGTATCAATGTATTATCAAATATTATCAATCATTCCATTGTAAATTGGCATGTTGGCCTTCACTCCCCCTGTTGTACTGCTCTGGCAAAACTCTAAGTCTGGATCAACCCAGTTATCTGCCTCTAGTTCTGTTTTCCTGAAGGTGAGAATCAGTGATGAGACTTATTATACAGCTGAGTAGATGTATATCACCATATGTTTATGATTATCAATGTCTTCTAACAAAGGGTAGTCTCTTTGCTTGTATTCTAAATCACAGACTCTCTTGCCTTCCAAAGTAATTCACTTCTTTGGTTATCCTTCCTCTCTCTTTCTTCTTCAAACTCTCCTCTCAATTGGATTACGCCTAGAAGCATATAAACATATTCCAATATTTCTGATATTAAAAAAGGTTTATTTTGATTCTTAACAGTTACTATTCTACATTTCCTTTTCTTTAAAAATTACAAAACTTTTAAAGAATTTTCTTCTTGCTCTGGGTTCACTCTGCATATTCTTTTTACCTTTCAACTCACTTGAATATGTCATCTGCCTGCAACACTCCACCTAACCCACTCTTGCTAAAGTTAAGGGTGACTTCCTACTAGATCTTTCAGCAGTATTTGACCCAATTGGCTACTCTCTACTTCTCAGACACGGGCTTCATTGACTCTCTGTCTTAGTTATCTAGTGCTACTATAACAGAAATACCACAAGTGGATGGCTTTAGAAAAGAGAAATTTATTCTCTTGCAGTTTAGAAGACTAGAAGTCCAAATTCAGTGTGCCAGCTCCAGGGGAGGGCTTTTTCTCTGTTGGCTCTGGGGCAAGATCTTTGTCATCAATCTTCCCCTGGGTCTAGGAGTTTCTCAGTGCAGGAATCCCAGGTCCAAGGAACATGCTCTGCTCCTGGCTCTCCTTTCTTGGTAGTAGGAGGCTCCTATCTCTCTGCTCACTTCTCTTTCCTTTTACCTCTCATAAGATAAAAAGTGATGCAGGACACGCCCCAGGGAAATTCACCTTACATTGGACCTGGGCTACGACCTAAGTAAGCATGTTGCATCCTACCTTAATCTTCTTTAACATAACCTAATCTTACTGCACTTTAGCCACAGGCAGACATTAGAATTTACAACAAATAAGACAATTACATCAGATCACAAAATGGAAGACAACCACACAATATTGAGAATCATGGCCTAGCCAAATTGACACATATTTTGGGGGAACACTACTCAATCTATGACATTCCCTGATACTACATTTCCTTGTACTTCTTTGGCAATTCTTTCTTTTTCTCATTTGCTAGCTACTTCTCTTTTCAGCTTCTCAGTGTTGGAGTTTCTTTGGTTTAGACATGGTCTTTTTTCTCTCCTCTTAGACTCTCTTCATCATATTCTCATTCATTCCCATGGTTTTAAGTACTACGTGTGCTAATGAATCCCAAATTTATGTTGTCAGTCCTGACCGTCAGAGGAACAGACTCATATATCCAACGGACATGTCTTGGTTTCATCACAAGCCAACTTTCCCCAACACAAAACACTTATTCCTCCTTCCATTATCCTTTTCTATAGCTTCCTATTTCATTTAGAATAAAATCCAAACTCTTTAACACAGCTCCCAAGGCTGTGGATGACCTGGCCTTTGTCCAGATCTTCAAAGTCATCTCATGTCTCTATATTACAACCCCACTGAACGAATTTCAGTTCCTTGGAAATACCAAGTTCTTGCCCGCTTCAGGGCTTTGCATATGTTATTGCCTCTGTCAGGACAAGTCCTCCACTTGCCGCCACACACCATATTGTGCTACACAGAATTGGTGTCATGTTATCACCACAAAAAAGAAATACATTTTAAATGTCACCTTTATGAATACATTAACAATGGCATTCAAAGTTACATCAAATGTTTTATTTTCAACAGAATGGACTTCCAACAGTTTTACTCAAATCCCATGAACTGTATTAAAAACAAATCAAACCCTCTCACCTCTGCAAAAAATGACACAGATCAAAACAAACAAACAAAAAAACAACAAATGCTGGCAAGGTTGTAGGAAGATTGGGACACTCATCCACTGATGGTGGAATTGTAAAATGGTACAATCACTATGGAAAACAGTATGGTACTTCCTCAAAAAGCTAGAAATATAAATACCTTATGATCCAGCAATCCTACTCCTAGGCATATACCTCAGAGATATAAGAACAGTGACAGGAATGGAAATATGCACACCTATGTTCGTTGCAGCATTAGTCACAATAGCAAAAAGATGGGAACAACCTAAGTGCCTGTGGTTAAGGTTATGTATCAACTTGGCTGGGCCATGATTCTCAGTTGTGATGTAGTTTGGCAGTTATGATGTAGTTATGATGGCAGTTATGATGTAGTTATGATGGCAGTTATGATGTAGTTTGGCAGCTGTGTAATGATGTAATCACGTCCGTAATGAAATCTGATATAATCACTTCCATGATGAAATCTCTTATGAGTAGCCAATCATTTGAAAGAGAGTTTTCTTAGTGGAGTGGCCTTCATCCAATATAGGTCAATTTTCTAGCAAAGCTCTTGGGCTTTTTCTCACTCTGGATCCTGCAGCTGGCTCCCGTTCATCTGACCTCTGATTCTTTGGACTTGAGCTAGCAGTTTACCTGTCGATCTTGGAATTCGTCAGCCTCCATAGTCCATGAACCAGCAGCCTGCTATCTTACTTGCTGATCTTGGGTTTGTCTGCCCCTGAAGCTACGTGAGTCAGGAGAATCTTCCAAACTCACCCATGGGCTTGGGACTTTCCAGCCTCTACAACCATGTGAGGCATTTCCTTGATATAAATCTCTCTCTCTCTCTCTCTATATATATATTTGTGGAAACCCTGGTGGCATAGTGGTTAAGTGCTGTGGCTGCTAACCAAAAGGTTGTCAGTTCGAATACTCCAGGTGCTCTTTGGAAACTCTATGGGGCAGTTCTCTGTCCTGTAGGGTCGCTATGAGTTGGAATCGACTCAACGACAATGGGTTTGTTTTTTGGGTTTTTATATATATTTGCTTCACTGGTTCTGCTTCTCTAGAGAACCCGGCCAAGACAGTGCCCATCAACTGATGAATGGGTAAACAAAATGTGGTACACACACACAATGGAGTACTTATGGAATACTACATAACCATGAAGAATAATGATGCATCCTCAAAACGTCTTATGACATGGATGAATCTGGAGGACATTATGCTGAGTGAAATAAATCAATCACAAAAGGACAAATATTGTATGATTGCACTTTTGTACGAAGACAAGACTAGATATATATACGGATACCAACATTCATTGGTGGTAACCAGGGATGAGGAGAGAAGAAAAGGGAAAGCACTATCAAGATAGTAGACACTTGTTATTTTTGATGATGTGAAGTACACACAGTTTGACCACAGTAAAAGATGTCCCTAAGAAGTTCACAGAAGGATGTTTTTGGTAAAGAATATGACAAATATAATTTTGCAACAACCCCAACAACAACCAAAAAATATGTGTGTGGCATAGAAGTATAAATGTATGTGTATACAAAAAATATGTGTATAGGCATATAAGTACATGAGTATGAACATAAGGGTAAGTGTGTGTGCACAGATAAAAGTATCTGTAGGCATATGTACATACAGGTATGTGTGTGCATGCATGCACATCCATATACATAATAAACCACATAGGGAACACAGGTATGGATACTTCTTAGACATAACCAAATACCTTGTGAGATTGGTTTTCTGGGTTTGAAAACTTAGGACCATAGTCTTGTGAGACAAATCAGGTAATTGGCATACTTTAGTTCATAAAGTATAGATTCTGCATCTCAATGAGGTGAGTAGTATCTGGGATCTTAAAAGCTTGTAAGCAGCTATCTAACATACAACTATTGATCTCTACTCCTCTGGAACAAAAGAGAGAGAGGGAAACCAAAGAACCAGAGAAGAAAGTAGTCTATAGGACTATTAGTCAACATGAACCATGACCTCATCTACCCGGAGACCAGAAGAACTAGATGATGCATGGCTATCACTACTGACGCTCTGATCAGGGCCACAATAGGTGGATTCTTACAGAATGGGAGACAAATGTGGAACAGAATTCAAATTCCTAAAAAGTCTAGACATACTGGATTCGCTGAGACTAGAGGACTCCCCAAGACAATTGCCCTGAGATACACTTTAAACCTTAAACTAAAATTATCCTTTGGGGTCAGCTTTTAGCTAAATAACTGATTGGCTCATAAAATAAAGATATCAGCTGAAGTAATGAGCTTCTTTAAGGAAAATCATCTGTAGGAGACCAAATGGTCAAAAATTAAAGCAAAGATGAGGAGGCAAAGAAGCTGGGAAACTAGAATACTGGAAATGGTATAACCAGAATGGAATGAATGGGAATAATGACACATTGTGAAAAATATAACCAATGCTTCCAAATAATTTGTGTAGAAATTGTTAAATGGGGACATAATTTGCTGTGTAAACTTTCACCTTAAACACAGCAAAATATTAATTTAAAAAAAGAAAAAATCAAACCTTTATAAGAATGGAACTGATTTTCTTATTTGAAATTTAATAACACCGATATAAATGTGTGTGAAGTTCTTTATTACTAAAGTAACATGTTAAGAGCAACAAATTTGCTCTTCATATTCACACAGGAAATCTGAGACTCATTAACAGCAAAATTAATTAAAAAAAATCATTCATTCTAAATGGAACATCCTGTTTCACGTGAAACTTACAGATGCCCTCTGCAGCTATGTGTTAAATCATCATCTTTGGGCCCAGCCTTTTAAAAATAATCTTAATTTTTTAAGTATCTGCAGATGCTTCTTTAGAAGATTTCTGTCTTCTGGTTTTCATCAATGACATTACTACTGTACCATGGTGAGTGGTAAATGCCAACAAACATTTGTACGAGTTACGTATTTATCACCTTCTTGATTAAGAAATGAAAGTTCAGAACCTTATTTTTCACTGTATCCATACAGTAAAACCTGTGAAAACCAGAACCTGCATAAGGCAGAAACCTGTCAGAAAAGGAAAACTCAAATATTTTCCACTAAAATGAGCAATAGAAAAGTGATGGTAAGACTGCACCTTGTTAAAGGTGCAAAACTTGAGAGATCCGGAAAAACAGGCAGCCCATTGAGTTCCAGCTCTCACAAGTTACACTGTACTTTCTTCTTTCTCTATACGTGTGTATGTGTGATTGTGTGTGCATGTGTGTGTGTTTGTTTAGCTCATCGGTACCAGAAGCTCCTGTTGCCCTCTCAAAAAATTTTACAAAAAAATAAAATTTAAAAAAGTTGTAAAGTTAGACCATTCTACAAATGAAAAATTTATTGATCTAATGTAGGAAGAGCAGGCTACTCTAATAAAAAAAAAAAAATAGTGTTTCCAAATTCCTGTCAGGTATTATCTTTGGGATCTGGGAACTGAAAATCAGCATTTGTGGCAGTTCTCAGGGATTTCTCAAATCATAATTTATTCTGTATTTTTAATATTTATCTGTTTTTAAATAGCAATGAGTGACCATAAGAGTAAGCAGTAAATCATTTTTCTGTGATAGGATTATACTAAAATGTTCATATATTTTCTGTCCAAAAGAAAGATATAATAAATGCATGCTTTTTATTATTATTATGAAGCAATATATTGTGACAACATTATTGTAGTTCAATAACATATAAAAAATGATCTCTACCATATGGACATTTGAAAGTATAAAAAATGACAAATAAATGTCATTTAAAAATTGAAAGTTAACACCAGAAATAACTAACAGTTAAAATGTACAAAACATCATTTCCTTGGAACTCTTGATCTTTGTCTCATAACAAATACCCCTTTATTTTTCACTTACATAGGTTGGATCAAGAGTGGATCCAAAAGCATCTTTAAGGTGGGTATGAGAGTGTATATTGCTTCATATAGGCTCATTTCCTTTTTTCACAATAAAAATATTTTGTCTGCTTGCCTTTGTTTTGTTATTTCTGTTGAAATCAATATTGCTTCTGCTAATTCAAATTATAAATCAGTTTATTTTGTGTTGGCGTATTCTGCAATAGCATTTTTTTTTTCTTTTTGCATTTCCTCTGTTAAAGCATTTAAAAGGACTACAGTAAATATTCAAACACTGGAAAACGATAGTAAACTTTATTGAATAGTGTCTGAATAACATATTATACTGATATCCTAACAAGACAACAGTACTACTTAGAACCCCATGTCAAAACTGCCAATTTAATAACATTTTGCTTTTATTTCTTGGAATGCCACTTACATTTCTTATAATACCACCCATTAATTTTATGTTATATATTTTATGGAAACTTACTACTTTTTGCTTTTTTTTTTACAAGAACGACTTACCATTAGCAGCAGACAGGGCCAAGAACATATACTTATAAAATGGCAACAACTACAAGCAAGACTGACTGATGACATTGTGACCCCTTCTTTCTGTCATGTCTTGTCCCACTTCCTTCAGCCTGGGTGACTACCTTTCAAGCAGCCAGAATAGGTAATCTCTATCATCCCTGATCCAAGCCATGGTGTTTTCAATCACCTCATTTGTATGTTAAAACTGGACAGTGAATAAGAAAAACCAAAAAAGAATTGATGTCTTTGAATTATGGTGTTAGCGAAGAATATTAAATATATCATGGACGGCCAGAAGAACAAACAAATTTGTCTTGGAAGAAGTACAGCCAGAATGCTCCTTAGAAGCTAGGATGGTGGGACTTTGTCTCACTTACTTTGGACATGTTATCAAGAGGGACTAGTCCCTGGAGAAGGACATCATGCTTGGTAAAGTGGAGGCTCAGTGAAAAGGAGGAAGACCCTCAATGAGATGGATTGACACAGTGGCTACAACAATGGACTCAAGCATAACGGTGATTGTGAGGATGGCACAAGACCTGGCAGCATTTCATTCTGTTGTACACAGGGTCACTATGAGTCAGAACCAACTCAAGGGCACCTAGCAACAACAACAACATCCTCAACTCTCAGATTCTATGAATTTCCAATGTCTCATGTCAGTCAGGAAACCCTGGTGGCGTAGTGGTTAAGTGCTATGGCTGCTAAACAAAGGGTCAGCAGTTCGAATCAGCCAGGTGTTCCTTGGAAACTCTATGGGGCAGTTCTACTCTGTCCCATAGGGTCACTATGAGTTGGAATCGACTCAATGGCACTGGGTTTTTGGTTTTCATGTCAGTCAACACGTTACACAAAGGCACAGAAATAAACATTAGCCAGACTTCCGTTCTGCATGAAACAAAGGACTAGAATATACCTCTGTTTATGTATTTATTCTACTTTCAGATTAATCAAACTGCACAAGAATTTACCTGAGGAGGTTACATGTTAATCAATATTGGAGGTTTGAAAGATTGAACTGGACCATTATTTGAATGCTAATATATTGCATCAGGAAAGAAAATCAGATGACCTTGAAGCCCCTTTAAGCCTTGCAATAATTCTAAGGTTTTGGTGCCAAGGATTAACCCCTTAAGCCTTCCCCAGTGGCTGTTAGCATTAAGATGCTCCGAGGCTGGTATGAGCCTCAGTATTGCTTGGGATTTAGTTCCTATGGAAGAAAGAAAACTCGGATTAAGCTGTCATCCAAAAAAAAAAAAAAATTAACATGCATCCAATTGGTTTAGGTGTTTTGTTTTGTTTTGTTTTTTATTCTTCTAATTCTAATTTGTGTCTACTAAAATATGACCATTATTTTTAAATTACTGTATTCAGAAAGGCAAGTTATCAATATTAAGGCTGTGATAGAAGTAAAAGAAACTCATCAAGTGTGTGGAAATTACAGCTAAATCCAAAATGGGCATATCAGTACATAAGCAGGAACACATTTTTCAAGTTCTTGATATGCTTGGCCTCTATCCCTTAGCACTAATTACTTCTCAGCTCAAATAGGCAAAATCATTAGTGATTTGCTCGGCAATAGGTGAAAAGATATGTTTCCTTTTTCTTTCCCTGCGGAAAATTGTCTGCATTGTGCTGCAATGCTGAGCGAGTTTATTCTTAGCAGCACGTCCCCTCGGACCCTTTATGGCAGCATGGGGAATATTAAATGTATGATTAATAAATAATCACAACTGTGTGTTCAGCCTTCCAGCCATATTTAAAAGGAGTTTTGACTGGGTAAGGCATTTGAGAGAAGTTCTGATAACAATACATTTATATGGTTGAATTAAATTTATTCCAGAATTAAAGCACAAATATTTACATATTCCACACATACATTACATATAGAATTATTTTAACTCTGATCAGTTTACAACTGCCTCCAGGGAGAAATACAGTAAAGAATTTAGCAGCAGGAAAACAGTAAACAACAATTTAGGACAGGAGGTAAAGAGCATCATAAACGCAGAGGATCTGAATTTAGAGAAAGAATTTTTAATTAGGCGGAATGTAATCACTCAGCTGGAATTTGCCTACGTTATAAAAAAAAAAAAAATTCTTTTTTTTACCAGGACAGGAGCATTTGGTTGCTGTTGTGTAAAGTGCTAGCAGATATTTCATTAACAAACCAAGCAGAAAATTCTATTTTAGTCTTCGCCACTGCCTCTCGCTCTACAAGAGTGCAGTGTAATATGAGTTTAGCTTATCCATCATTATGCAGTGTTAGGATAATGGAATGATGACCCCATTTGCAGTATGGCCTACGTATGGTGAGCTTTGGTTCAGAATTTTCTGGAGAAGTCCCAAATTCCTACTTGATGAGTCCTGTGTTATCTTCAGGTTCAAACATTGTAATCACTGTGACAATGAAAGGAAAACCTAGGGATGGATAAGAGAACACATCTTGTTCCATGTCTGCTACTCAGTGTATGCCCACAGATGTCTCTCAACCGATTTGAGCCACAGTCCCACCTCCCTCTTGACACAAAGGCATGAATGCCAAAATGCCAAACGGTCCTCCCATTCCATGGCTCAGTTCATATTAAGCAAAATGACATAGTGGTGAAATCACGGGCTAGTGCCAGTGTGCTGGGATTCGGGTCTCAGCTCTGCCAATTCCAGCTCTGTGAGAAACTGGCCAGGCTGTTTAACCTGCACCTCAGCATCTTCACGATAGAGGCTTGATAATAATGGTAATTCCTCACCGAGTGCTTATATGTGTCTTCAATCAGTAAATATACGTGAAGTACCTAGAGTAGCATCAAATAGTAAATGTTACATAAGTATAAATTAAATACACACATATTAAGTTATAAAAGACAGCATTGGAGAAAAGAAGCCATGAAACTAATCTGGGCTCAAATCAGCTGTTAACTCAGTTCTTCAGTTACTGTTCCCACTTTGTATTCCAGTCCCCAAGGTTGCAAATAGGTCATAACACAACCTACCTCCTAGTTCTCCTCGAATGCTATTGAGAGCTTTAATGTCAATAATGAGTGCTAGTTTCCTCATCTATTGAGCTCCTAACACTGTCTCTCTTGGTGGACGAAGAAACTCCCTAAAAAATGTGATTGAGGAATGTGATTGGCTCTGGGTTCAAAGATTTCATCCCAATTTCTCATAATTCCAACACTATAGCTTCAACCTTTTTAGTCTTAAAGGCTCATCAATCATAGGAATCAAAAACAAAACTCTAATAAAATCTAAATGCCCTCAGGAGGGGTAAGCCCTGCAAGAAGGGAGGGGGAAAGTTCCTAACAAAGAGAAAGGGTGATCCGAAAAGCAAATCCTGCCTACTTTAAAATCTTATTTATCCAGGCCTTGCCAGGAGGACTCACACCCTTTGTAATTGCCCTTTTATAGCTTCTGCTTAACCCAGAACCCCTGTGAACAACAACCCAAAGCAGACACACTGCTGCAAGGCTTGCGGTAACTCCTATAGAATATTTCTCTCTCTCTTCTCTCACTCTCTCTCGTTTTCTCTATCTTTATCTCTCTCCCTCTCTCTCTTCCTTCTCCAAAAATTCCCAAGAAGGTGATTTTCAGTGATCTATGAATGATCTTGATCTGCTTCCATAAAGATGGCAGCCTGGAAAACTCTATAAGGCAGTTAGCTCTACTCTGTCACATCAGGTCTCTGTGAGTCAGAAATCGACTTGATGGCATACAACAACAACGTTGAGTGATGTGTAGTTTAGCAGGGGCATATGAGGGCCATTCCTCCTCCCCAACCCCACTATTCTCACAGATACCTCCATTAAACCCAAGAACAATGGCTCTTTCCTCATGTCCCAAATCAGCACTGGTCAGTTATATTCTGCTACAGGCAGTCCCCCCACTCCCTGATTGATACGTGTATCAGAGTAAAGAAAGGGTATGAAAGATGATAGACATGTTGTCAGCATACAATGACACTTCCTTTAAATCAAAGCCAGGGCTCATGAGCATCTCTGCTGCCCTCCGTTGACACAACTTCTTGTACGGTGCCTGGGAGGGAGAAGAGAATTTACATTCACGGAGTATCATCTAGATGTTGGACACTGGGTTCAATGCCTTACAAACATCCTCTCATTTAGTCATCAGTTACCCTGAAAAGTGGGTATTGTTTTATTTAAATATGACAAAACAGATTAGGGAGGTTAAGAAACTTATCCACAGTCCTACCCAACAAGTGACATCCAAATATTTAAATCCTTAGATGTCTGACTTTAAATCTGTGCTCTCTAAGCTTTACCTCTCCAGGATACCCAGGGATCTTGCAAGGTAGTTATCAACCTATTATAATATATCTTAATTCCAAGTTCATTTTCTGCAAAAATATGTAACAGGCATGATTTGTGGACATAAAGTGATTGAAAAGGAATGCCTCCAGTCTGCTTTCTCATAAAGAGTAGTAATTAGAGGACCAGAGTCTAGAGTCAGACTGCCTGTGTTCATAATGTCAGCTCTACTCTCTGTGCCTCAGTTTCTGCTTCTGTTAAATGGACACATGTGGAGCTTTAGACGTATTCGATATGGATCCTGCCTACGAAGGACTCTGGGACCGAGGAAGAGTGACTGACCAGACAGTAACCCAGCCCTTAGTTCTTAGTTAGACAAGATAATTAACCAGGCTCCCCTCTCTTCCTCCCTCCCCTCCTGTCTTCTGAACTAACTGTTACAGATTTAGGGTCTTTAAGTGCAACTCCAGCCATCAATTAGCAAAGTAAATTCCTTGGGGGGGCCACTTCTCCCCCACCCCAGGTTTTCAGACTTTACTCCCCACCTCTTCCTCTTGAGGAGCCAGTATCACATCCCTCTTCCCCTTTGTAATCACTCTTTGAGTATGACAGTGTTAGAACGAAGGCCCCCTGTGCACCAAAATCAACTGCTTTTGTGGTTTTGCTTGTGGGAACTTGTGCTGCCCTTCTGTAAGTAGGAAACCCTGGTGGCCTAATGGTCAAGTGCTACAGCTGCTAACCAAAAGGTCAGTAGTTCAAATCTACCAGATGCTCCTTGGAAACTCTGTGGGGCGGCTCTATCCTGTCCTACAGAGTCACTACGAGTTGGAATCAACTCGATGGCAATGGGTTTTTTTCTGTAGGTAAGCTACCTCTTATTAAAAGCCAATCAGCCTCACTTTTGGTGCCTCTTTCTTCAAGTCTTTCCCAGAGTATTTAAGGGCTGTTTTATGCTTTACCTCTCATGATTTTGGATTACACCTGTGGTGCTGCCCTGACTGCTGGTCAGGCAGGATGATATCAGCATAATTGTATCTAATGCAAAGAATTATATGAATGCTAAAATAATTCATAAATATAAAGCATTAGAAAACACACATAGTAACTGCTATAGAAATGCTTGTGGTTGATGTAATCATCATTACTACTACTACTACTATTACTACTACCTGGGTGGTTGGCCAAAACACGTTGGCAATTTGAATCCACCAGCTGCTCCTTGGAAACCCAACGGGGCAGTTTTCTTTTTTTTGGAAACCTGGGTGGTATAGTGGTTAAGTGCTATGGCTGCTAACCAAAAGATCGGCAGTTCAAATCCACCAAGTGCCCCCTGGAAACTCTATGGGGCAGTCCTACTCTGCCCTATAGGGTCACTAAACCAAACCAAACCAAGCCCATTGCCGTCAAGTCGGTTCCGACTCATAGCGACCCTATAGGACAGAGTAGAACTGCCCCGTAGAGTTTCCAAGGAGTGCCTGGAGGATTTGAACTGCCGACCTCTTTGTTAGCAGCCGTAGCGCTTAACCATTATGTCACCAGGGTCACTATGAGTCGGAATTGACTGGATGGCAACGGATTTGGTTTTTTTGGTTTTTTGGGTGGTTGAGGTGGGTTGGAGGAGAGACATTTCATGTTTCTACACAGATGTAATAATTGTCCTTCACAAATGGGTAAATATGTTTTCCAGTCTCATTGAAACAGAAAGTCATTCTTACTGTCAAAAGGAATTTAATCCTCCTTCCTCACAGACCTTCGAGTCAGTGTGCAAAAGGACATTGATCCCCAAGGAGGAAACACTTAAAAAAAATGCCCAGTTTAAAGATACAGACAGCTGGAGGCTATACAGGCCCAACTCACAAAAAGCAAGAAGGTTGACAGGAGGAAAAGTCTTCCAGAGAAACCAATTGTTAAGGAGTCAGTGCCTAAAGACTACTTTTTGAGCAAGTATATATAAAAAAAACTAAGAGTAGAGTAAGTCTGACTGCCCTTGGGAAATGTGTACAATGTCATGAACAGAAGGAAGTACAGACTAGAACAGAGGTATCCCCTTAGCTATACCTGTTGAAAGGTTTCAGTAATCAGTTACTGAAGAGGAAAAGGAAACTGACATTAGAACTTTGGTATGTCCTTGAAAATTGGTTTTATGTATGGTAAACAGTACATAGTTCTCAATACAGAATGTAGCCTTAGTTCTCTTTCCATAATCATAGGAATCTAAATGAAGAGTCCATCCTGGTCCTCTAAAGGAGAGTTATCTGAACTGGCTGGAGCCCACTTGGCTATTAGATTTGAGATTCTGGTGCTCAGAATGTGCAAAATAAGTAGCCTTCGCAATATCCCCTCTTAATGGGTGGGCTGCTTCTTATATTTGTCTTGATAAGGTTTTCGTTTTCCATTTGCTTTTTCCTTTGTTTTCAGCAGAGAGAAAAACTCAAAAAGATTTGTTGAGGGACTCAGTGAATGGGTCACTAAGAGGATTATAGATTTTTATAGACTCTTCTCTTTCCTTCCCACGCAGCTAGCTATTTCCTAAAACCCTAAGTTTGAAGGATTCGAAACAGAACTTTAAATATTATAGAGCTGAATCATCAAAGGGTTGAAAACCTGCCACTGGATGAAGGACAGAAAGAAAGGACCATCTGATCTAATGTCATGAATTCTTAGCAGTTAGAATGATTCCCCTGGAGCAGAACAGAGAACAACAGAGAAGGATACGCTTAATTGAACGAAAATAGGCTGCTATGACATAAATGGAAATCAAAGTTTTAAAATGACAAATTAAAATAAAGAGTACAGAAAGCAAAGTTAATGTGAACTTTCTTTCCGGGAGGCTGCTAACTTATCTAGGGCAACGGCTCCTAGATCCTAGGCAAGACACTGGTCCATATGATCTTTTCAAAGGTCCCTGCAAAGTGAGGACAAAATGGTGAGTTTTTTCATTAAGTGTAATTTATTTCATTTAAAGGATTATTCCTAATTCTGGGAGTGTGCTTTACCTGTATTTTTTTTTTTTTTAATTAGAATATACTCTTTTTGGAAGATGCAGATAACCTATGGCATTTTGTACATTGGTTTTATTTCAATGATCTTATAACCAATATTAAAAGTCAGGAATACTATAGTGTCCCCCAACAAAATGAAGAAAAATGTTTTGACCTGTAAAATACAAAACTCTGAGTCCCAACAATCTAAGTCAGTTGTTTGCCACAGGACAGATCAGAATCACCTTGGGAGCAGTTTCAAAACAGAAATTGCCCCTCCCCTCTACTGAGGGCTTTCAGGAAAGGAAAGTGGAAGAGGGGGAGTGGAGATGTATATTTTTAAATATGATTCTGATAACCAAAACAAGAACCAAATTCACTGCTGTCGAGTCGATTCTGACTCATAGCGACCCTATAAGACAAGACAGAGTAGAACTGCCACATAGAGTTTCCAAGGAGGATTTGAACTGCCGACCTCTTGGTTAGCAGCCGTAGCACTTAACCACTATGCTACCAGGGTTTCCAAATATGACCTGATAGAGACCCTAAATAATGTTTCACTGCTCTTAAGAAAAGAATGGCTCACTATCATCCTTGGAAGACCCAAATCATCTTTACTTTTGTATTTTTCATGTATTTATTTACCTCTATGGACAGAAGACAAATAGTTTGCAATGGCATTTCCTAAATAAGAGGAATAATATTTCAGAAAGCAAGTTTCTGTGCTCCACATAAAAAGATCTTTGAAGGAGAAGCTTCAAGCAAATGACAGTTCTTTTCATAAAGAAATCATAATATTAAGACTCTAGGGACAGAACAAATATATTCTTGACTGTGCTGGCAAGCTAAATAAAGTCCTTGAGCTAATTTTAATGGAAACAAAGTTTTTATATACAAACTGAATAAGTAGACACACTCTGTAAATATATATTTCTTGAGCTCTAAAAAGCTATATGGAGGAATGCTAAAGCAAATAGTCAAACTGTGCAAGATGGGTGGAAGTGTAAAATAAATCTATATTTCTTTAACATTGTGAAACAAGATGAAATGATTAAGACGTTGAGTTCTTCTCTGTCCTTGCGAAGATAACTGTCTAGTGCGATCTTTTTGATCCAATCGAACTGGTTTCCTCACTGGAATGTATATAAAAATTTTACTTATTTAGTAATTGATTTCCATGGAAGGCTTTGTTTCCTTACAAGGTTTTTAAAAATAATACCATATCCTGTCTCTCCCCTCATTCTATCCCCATGCTGGCATAAAATTTGTTTCATCTTCTCCTGTGCAAATCCTACCCATTCACTAATGTCTATTTTGTGTTTTCAAACATTGAACTCTTACCTTGGGCCAGGCACTTGCTAGACCCCAAAAGGCCATGAAGTGATATTAAAGGTTTTAAGCAGATTTGTTTTCAGAATCAAGATAAAATAATAATAATGATTAATAATAATAAACTCATTGCCATCGAGTCGGTTCCAACTCATAGTGACCCTATAGGACTGAGTAGAACTGTCCCATCGGGTTTCCAAGGAGTAGCTGGTGGATTTGAACTGCTGACCTCTTCGTTAGCAGCCAAACGTTTAACCACTCTACCACCAGGGCTCAGAATCAAGAGAGTGGTGTGGAATATAAATTGGAAGAAACCCCGTGCAGAGCAGGGAGCTTCCTGAGAAGGCTGTTGTCATAGGCTAAGCCAATGATTGTCAAGTCAAGGTCCTGAATGAGTGGGATCAGAATTATCTGGCAACTTGTTAGAAATATGAATTCCTGTGTTCATTTCAGACCTATCAAATCACACAAATCTGTGTTTTAACTAGTCTTCCTGTTGATGTTGATGCACACTACACTTTATGAACAACTGACTTAAGAGAACAGTGGTGGGAGAGACGATAAATGGCAAGTGCGTTGGAGAGAAGAAAACACATTTACAGAATTGAAAGACACGATGACTGACAACAAGAAAGAAATGAAATAAAGTTCTGAAGTTTATGATTTGGGTGATTGAATCTTAGTAGAGCCTTTCAGAAATATAGAAACGCAAGAATATATTGGGTTTGGGATGGCCAAAGTCAGAAATAAATATTTATTTTATTTTGGGATGCATTACATTTAAAATATTGAACATACAAATGCGGTTGTCCAGAAAGCTCTGAACTTAGAAAAAAGAATTAAGATAAAAATGATTAAAGTTGAAGAACGAAGTAAAATCGGGGGATCAGAGGAAGTCATCCAAGGATAGTATGAAAGATGAAAGAAATTAAAGGTGGAACCTGCAGATCACCAACATTTAAGGACTAGATGATAACAGAATTTATCAGGTAAGAAACATAATCGTGGAATTTTAGAAGTTCGGAAAGGCAAAATTTTCAAGGAGGTAGAATTAATCAACAATACTAAATGTCACAAAAAAAGATTCAGGCAAGGAGAGAATTCTTCTATCCATTGTATTTGGAAATCAGGACAATTGTGACTTCACTAAGAGAAATTTTAATGGTAGAGAAGTCAGATTACTATAGGATAAAAATAAATGTATTGTGACTCCCAGTTTTAGCTCCAACATGTCAAAAGTTTGGAAATCACCATTTCCATTCTTACAACAAAAAACAGCTAGACAAACTGAAAAACCAATGGTTTTTCTTGGGACCATCCGAGAACTGAGGTTTCGGGGCAAACCATCATCCCAAAATCTAGAGAGAAGAATCATCGAGGGAGAGAGACGCCAGATCTGCTTACCTGATAGGGACACTTAAGCAGTAATTTTGACAAATTGCTGGAGGATGAGTGTGGACTACTATGAGCAAGAGAAAATCCTGAAACCACAGTAGGGAGATCCCTAAAATTTTGTGGCCTTTCTTTTCAGGTGGTATTCATTAAAAAAAAAAAAAAAAAAATTCTTGATTCTGATAAGGGAACGGTAAAGAATAATAATTTTGAAATATGTCTAGAGTTTTCTTATAACAAAGGTTTATGTTCCAGTGTAAAATGATTTGTCAAAACCTATGCCAGTTGGAGCCCTGGTGGTGTAGGGGCTAAAGAGCTCAGCTGCTAACCAAAAGGTCTGAAGTTTGTATCCACCAGCGACTCCTTGGAAACCCTATAAAGCAGTTCTACTCTGTCCTATAGGGTTCCTATGAGTCAGAATCAACTCAATGGCAACGGGTTTGGTTTCTTTTTTCTTTAATCCCTGTTGGAATGAGCCCTGGAGGTACAATGTTTAAGTGCTCCACTGCTAACTAAAAGGTTTAGGATTCAAATCCACTAGCCACTCCACAAGAGAAAAGACCCGGCGGTCTGCTCCCATAAAGATGATAGCCTAGGAAACCCTATGAGGCAGTTCTATTCTGTCATAGGGTCACTATCAGTAGGAATTGACCGTACGATAGACGACAACAACATCCCAGCTGGAGAAAGAGTATTATTTCACTCCAGACCTGACTACTTTTCCTGTATCACAAAATGGAAGAAAATAAAGAAAATAGAGCTTGTCGTTGTATTAGTTGCCATCAAGTCAGCTCCAACTGACAGGAACCTTGTGTATAAGAGAAAGAAATATTGCCTGCTCGTGCACCATCCTCACACTCTTTGAGACCATTGTTGCAGCCACTGTATCGATCCATCTCATGGAGAGTTTCCCTCCTCTTGACCAAACATGACGTCTTTTTCTAGAGATTGGTCTTTTCTGATGATGTCCCCAAAGAAAACAATATTAAGTCCCACCATCTTTGTTTCTAAGGAGTATTCAAGCCATACTTCTTCCAAGATGAATTTGTTTGTTCTTCTGGAAGTCCAGGATATATTCAACATTCCTCATCAATGCCACTATTCAAATGGGTCAATTCTCCTTCCATCTTCCCTTTCTTTTCGAGCTTTCACATGCATATGAGGTGATGGAAAACATCACGGCTTGGGTCAGGCACGCCTTCCTCATTAAAGTATTATCTTTGCTTTCTAACACTTTAGAGAGGACTTTTGCAGCATTTTCTCAATACAATATATCATTTGATTTCTTGACTGCTGCTTCCATGGACATTGATCATTTATCCAAGGAAAATGAAATCCTTGACAACTTCGATTTTTTTGCCAAGAAAAGAAATACGGAATGCTACATCCAGGGAAAGTAGTAGGGGGCAGGAGGTTAAAAAAAAAAAAATAGAAAAGAAAAGTGGTACCACTGGAGCAAAACTTATGAAATTCACAGCCCCAAGAAACAGGCCCACTAAAACTTTAAGATCTAATCAGAAGATTTCAGTGCCCCAGTGCCCCTTTCCTCCACCTCTTTCCATCACACCCACAGTGCTCCAGTGTAACAACAGTGGTTTAGCTGAAAGAGCTTCAAGAAACTGATCACTTCCATGAAGGGGTACTTAAGGAAACCCAAAGTCAAGAAGAGAAACAAAAACAGAATGCTAGACAAGGCACCTATAACTACTGCCAACATTAAACACTTCACACTACTGACCAGATTGCCATAAATTCTTACTAAAGATCTATTTACTTCATTTCCTATTACCTGATATAACGTGTCCAAGCTTCAAAAACAATTACAAAGTATGCCAAAAGGCAATAAAACTACAGTCTGCTGAGACAAAGCAATCATCAGAATCAAACTCAGATATGACACAGACATTGGGATTATCAGACATGGAGTTTAAAATAACTATGATTAATATGTTAAGGATTCTAATGGACAAAAGTAAACACATGCCAGAACATAGGAGTAATGTAAATAGAGAGATGTATACTCTTAGAAAGAATCAAAAGGAAATGTTAGAAATCAAAAACCATGTAAAAAGTGAAGAATGCCTTTGATTGGCTCATAAATCAATTCAACACTGCTGAGGACAGAATTAGCGAACTTGACAAAAGGTCAATTTACATTTCTCAAACTGAAATGCAGAGAAAAAATAATAAAAACAAGTAAAAACAACAGAACATCTAAGAACTGTGGGACAATTTCAGTAGTGTGACATATGTATAATTGGAAAACTAGAGAACAGAGAATGGAGCCAAAGAAATATTTGAAGTAATTATGGTGGAGAGCTTCCCAAACTTAATGACAGACCTCAGACCCCAGAAGTAGGAAATTTAGGGAGCACCAAGTGGGATAAATACCAAAACAGAGAGAGATAGAGAAACAAACAGACAGACAGAGGAAAGTAAGAATATTATATTCAAACTGTTGTTGTTTTGTGTGCTGTCAATTCCAACTCATAACAACCCTATAGGACAGAGTAAAACTACCCCATAGAGTTTCCAAGGCTGTAATCTTTAAGGAGGAGCCCTAGTGGTGTAGGGGTTAAGAGCTCAGCTGCTAGTCAAAAGGCTGGCAGTTCAAATCCACCAGCTGCTCCTTGGAAACCCTATGGTGCAGTTCCATTCTGTCCTATAGGGCTGCTATGAGTCGGAATTGACTCGATGGCAACCAACAACAACAATTACAAATCTTTACAGAAGCAGACTGCCACATCTTTCTCCCGAGGAGCTAACCTTTTGTTTAGCAGCTGAGTGCTTAACCACTGCACCACCAGAGCACCTTGTATTCCAACTACAGATAATGAATATCAAAGAGAAAATATGGACAGAAGTCAAAGGAGAAAGACATCTTCCCAAGAGAGGAACAACAACAACAACAAAAAAGAACAGATTCCTCATCACAAACCTGAATAGAGTACAGTGAAATAATCATAGTATTGAAAAAAATAAAACACCATCTTGAATTCTATATCTGGAAAAAGTATCCTCCAAAATGAAGGAGAAATAAAGACTTTCTCAGGAAAACAAAAATAAACAAACACTGACATAATAAATTTCTAGTCAATTTGGCCTGTAAGAAATGTTAAAAAATAAAGTCTTTCAGTGAGAAATCAAAGTATATAGTTCAGAAGCATGGATTCACATAAAGAAAAGCAAAGGAAAAGGACCACAAGAAGGTATTATGGATTGAATTTTGTCCCTCCAAAATATTTGTTCTAAATCCTAACCTGGATGCCTGTGGTTATAATCCCATTTGGGAATGGGCTGTCTTTGTTATGCTATTGAGGCAGGATTAGTACAGGGTGTATCTTCAGTCAATCTCTTCTGAGATATAAAAGAGATTAAATAAGCTAACAAAGCAGAGATGGGAGAAGGGTGATGCCAAGCCACATGAAGATCTCTCAGGAACAGAAGCTTGGAAGGTTCAAGGACCTTCCTCTAGAACCAACACAGAGAGAGAAAGCCTTCCCCTAGAACCAGTGCCCTGAATTCAGACTTCTAGCTTCCTGAACTGTGAGAAAAAAAAATTTCTGTTTGTTAAAGCCACCTATTTGTAGTATCTCTGTTATAACAGCACTAGATAATTAAGACAGAAGGTAAGATAAAACCTTTTATTTATATTGTTATTAAATGATTTAAAAGTTAACTGTTTCATTTAAAAAATACTAGCAACAATGTGTTGAGTGATTATACTATACAGATAAATGTACTGAATGACAGCGATGTTACAGAAGACAGGAAGGAGTAATTGAGAGTACTCTTACAAAATATCTGCAATATTCATGAAGTAGTGCAGTATTATTTGAAAGTGAGCTTAGATTAGTTAAAAACATACATTGTAAATTCTATGACAAAAATTGGAAAACACTAAAGAAGTATAATTGATATGCTAAAAGAGGAAATAAAATGAAATCGCAAAAAATGCTACATTAAAACAAGGAAAGATAGCAAAAAAGGAGAGGGGAGTTAGAAATGAAGAACAAATGCAACAAATAAAAAACAGTTAAAACATGCTAGATATTAATCCAAGTATATCTATTATTAATCCAGATATAGCCAATCAACCATTTTAAATGTGAATGGGGTAAAAACACCGATTTAAAGAGATTTCCAGAATGAATAAAAAAAGTAAGACCCAACTATATGCTGCCTACAAGAAATCCATGTTGCATATATACACTTAGATAGGTTAAGAGTGAAAAATGGAAAAAGATATACCATGATAACACTAATCAAAGAAGATGAATCAGCAATATTAATATTAAACAGAGTAGACTTCAAGATAAGGAAGATTATCAGGGATAAAGAATTATCAGGATCAAGGATAAAAGGGTCAATTGTGCAAGAACACATAACAATCCTAAACATGCATTCACCTAACAAAAGAATGACAAATATATGAGGCAAAATGATAGAATTGAAAAGAGAAAAAACAAAGCTACTACAGTTAGAGATTTTAGCACCACTAATGGAAACCCTGGTGGTGTAGTGGTTAAGTGCTACAGCTGCTAACCAAAGGGTCAGCAGTTCAAATCCACCAGGCACTCCTTGGAAACTCTATGGGGCAGTTCTACTCTGTCCTATAGGATCGCTATGAGTTGGAATTGACTCAACGGCACTGGGTTTTTTTGTTTTTTTTTTATGTGAGTAATTGATAGCTCAAGTAGGCAGAAAATTAGTAAGAATATATATTACTGAACAACAGTATCAATCAACTTGTTCAAATTGACATTTATAGAATATTCCTCAATAAGGGAATACACATTTTGCTCAAGGTCACATGGAACATTCAACATGATAGATCATATCTGAGCATAAAACACCAGTTAACAAAGTTAAAAGAATAGAAACCATTCTAAGTTTGTTCTTAGACTATAATGGAATTCAACTAAAAATAAATAACAAGAAGGTGGCTGGAAAATCCCTCAAAGGTCTGGAAATTAAATGGCATGTTCCAAAAGACTCATGGGTCAAGGAAGAGGTCTAAACAGAAGTTAAAAAAAAACGATCTTGGGAGCCAAGGTGGCAGAATAGACAGACGCTTGCGGCAAGCCCTCTTTACAACAAAGACCTGCAAAAACAAGTGAAACCAGTATATTTGTGACAATATGGGAGCCCTGAGCACCAAAGGCAAGCTTAGACAATGAATTGAGGGGAGGGGGAGGAAGAGATCTTTCAGAAGTGGAGAGGAGTTGCCGGACCTGAATGGCGGAGAGCCCTCAGGCACCATTCCCTGAGTGGCAGCAGCAGCGGCAGTGGATGGGTACTAGCATTCGGCTGCAGTTTCCTCAGGGAGAAGCATCCAGCCACACAGGCTAGTCACACCTCTGGAACCTGAGGAAAACGGTGCTCTCAGCAAAAGCTAAGTACTTGCGTATATTTTACCGCAGCCCCCCACCCCCAAGGCAGCCTCAGCAGCTGAATCCCTGGGCCTGAGATAGACCCTGGTGAGCACCTAGAGCCATCCTCACAGCCTTAGGGAAGGAAAAAATTTGCAAATGGGGGAAAAAGATAATTTGCTAGCTCCATTAACCGGGGGAGCTCAGGACAGAAGCAGCTCTTGTCCAGGCATAAACTGTCCGTGGACCTTGAGCACCTTTCCCTTCTGCATGGGCCTGTGTGGGCTTATTTCGGGAGAACAGGCCCTTGTTGGCAAACTCCAACTGTTTCAGCTGTGCAGTGGAGAGGTGGGTGTTTGAAGTTTGACATTGCTTTGCCTATTAAACAAGGTCCTCACCTACCCACATCAGGGACCGAAGGACTGGAAGCTCCACTCAGGTCACCCAGCCACCCAAGACAGGGGTCCCAAGATAACTAGTACCTCCTAGCCCTTACAACCAAAAATATTGGGTGCCCACAGTCCTCCCGCAGAACACGCCCAATAGCTTGCTCTAGGGAACAGAGACACATTTTCTTCAGAGACACTTGGTGGTCAGTTCTCAGCCCCCTGCCTTGTTCAGAGCATGACTCCCTGCTGCAATCAGATACCAGTATATACACCAGTCACCACTGGCCCTCCAAGACGGTAGGACAGAGCCTGTACCATACACTTGATGATCAGCTACCTGGAAACATGACCAGAATTCATATAAGAAAACTGAATGGACTCCTAGACTAATATATCTGATAACAGCTCTAGCCAGCTGGGGACAGGACACCAGAGCTCCAAAGGCAAAAATAATCAAGCTAGCTCACTCAAGCAAACCGTAGAGGTATACCAAAACAAAACAAAGCAAGCAGCTATGACACAGTAAGCAAGCATAAACTAATACAATACCTTATTGATGGCTTGGAGACAGCAGTCAATATCAAGTCACATAAAGAAACAGACCATGATCACCTCAACAGGCTCTCAAAACAAAGAATCCAGGGGTCTTTTAGATGAAAGTGCATTCCTGGAATTACCAGATGCAGAATACAAAAGTTTAATATATAGAACCCTTCAAGACATCAGGAAGGGAATGAGGCAATATGCAGAAAAAGCCAAGGAACACACAGATAAAGCAACTGAAGACATTAGAAAGATTATTCAGGAACATAGCGAAAAGTTTAATAAGCTGAAAAAATCCATAGACAGCAATCAGAAATTCAGAAGATTAACAATAAAATTACAGAAGTAGACAACTCAATAGAAAGTCAGAGGAGCAGAATTGAGCAAATAGAAGCTAGAATTTCTGAACTTGAAGATAAATCACTTGGCACTAATATATTTGAAGAAAAATCAGATAAAAGAATTTTAAAAACATGAAGAAACCTTAAGAATCATGTGGGTATCTATCTAGAGAAATAACTTATGGGTTATTGGAGTACCAGGACATGGAGGGATAACAGAAAATACAGAGAAAATTGTTGAAGATTTGTTGGCAGAAAGCTTCCCTAATGTTGTGAAAGGTGAGAAGATATCTATCCAAGATGCTCATCAAACTCCAAATAAGGTAGATGTTAAAAGAAAGTCACCAAGACGTTATAATCAAACTTACCAAAACCAAAGATAAAGAGAGAATTATAAGAGCAGCGAGGGATAAATGAAAAGTCACCTACAAAGGAGAGCCAATGAGAATAAGCTCGGACTACTCAGCAGAAAACACACAGGCAAGAAGGCAATGGGATGACATATTTAAAAAAATTGAAGGAAAAAAAAAATTGCCTGCCAAGAATCATATATCCAGCAAAACTATCTCCTTAATATGAAGGTGAAATTAAGACATTTCCAGATAAACACAAGCTGAAGGAGCTCGTAAAAACCAAACCAAAACTACAAGAAATACTAAAGGGAGTTCTTTGGTTAGAAAATCAATAATATCAGGTATCAAGCCAAGACTAGAACACTGGGCAGAGTAACCAGAAGTCAACCGAGACAGGGAAATCAAAAAAAAAAAAAAGGAAGATTATATTAAAAAAAAAGCCCAAAACAGGGTAATAGCGATGTTAATATAAAAAAGAAGACAACATTAAAATAATAAAAAGAAACTAGGAAATGTAATCATACACCTTCCATATGGAGAGGAAGATACGGTGATACAGAAAAATAAAAGTTAGTTTTAAATTTAGAAAAATAGGGGTAAAAAATAAGCTAACCACAAAGGAGACAAACTATCCTACTCATCAAAATAAAATACATGGGAAAAATACAGACTCAGCAGAAACAAAATTAACAACACCAAATATGAGGAAGGGACAATATATAAAGAAAATCTACTCAGCATATAAAATAAAGTGGGAAAAAGAAACTGTCAACACACACAAAAAAAAGTCTAAATGATAGCACTAAATTCATACCTATCCATAATTACTCTGAATGTAAATAGACCAAATGCACCAATAAAGAGACAGAGAGTGGCAGAATGGATTAAAAGACAAGATCTGTCTATATGCTGCCTACAAGAGACACACCTTAGACTTAGAGACACAAACAAACTAAAACTCAAAGGATGAAAAGAATATATCAAGCAAACAACAATCAATAAAGAACGGGAGTGGCAATATTAATTTCTGACAAAATAGACTTTAAATCCATCAGAAAAGATAAGGCAGGACGCTATATAATGATTAAAGGGACAATACGCCAAGAAGATATAAGCATATTAGATATTTATGCACCCAATGACAGGGCTGCAAGATACATGAAACAAACTCTATCAGCATTGAAAAGTGAGATAGACAGCTCCGCAATAATAGTAGGAGACTTTAACACACCACTTTCAGTGAAGGACAGGACTTCCAGGAAGAAGCTCAAGAAAGACACGGCAGATCTAAATGCCACAATCAACCAACTTGACCTCGTAGACATATACACAACACTCCACCCAACAGCAACCAAGTATACTTTCTTTTCTAGTACACATGGAACATTCTCTAGAATAGACCACATATTAGGTCATAAAGCAAGCCTGAGCAGAATCCAAAACACTGAAATATTACAAAGCATCTTCTCTGACCACAAGGCCGTAAAAGTTGAAATCAATAACAGGAAAACCAGGGAAAAGAAAACAAACACTTGGAAACTGAACAATGCCCTGCTCGAAAAAGACTGCATTCTAGAAGACATTAAGGATGGAATAAAGAAATTCAGAGAATCCAATGAGAATGAAAACACTTCCTATCAGAACCTTTGGGACACAGTGAAAGCAGTGCTCAGAGGCCAATGTATATCAATAAATGCACACATCCAAAAAGAAGAAAGGGCCCAAATCAAAGAATTATCCCTCCAACTTGAACAAATAGAAAGAGAGCAACAAAAGAAACCCTCAGGCACCAGAATAAAACAAATACTAAAAATTAGAGCTGAACTAAATGAAATAGAAAACAGAAAAACAATTGAAAGAATTAACAAGACCAAAAGCTGGTTTTTTGAAAAAATCAACAAAATTAATAAACACTGGCCAAACTGGCAAAAGAAAAACAGGAGAGGAAGCAAATAACCCGAATAAGAGATGAAATGGGTGATATTACAACAGGCCCAACTGAAATTAAAAGAATTGTATCAGATTGCTATGAAAAACTATACTCAAACAAATTTGAAAACCTAGAAGAAATGGATGAATTCCTAGAAACACACTACCTACCTAAACTGACACAAACAGAGGTAGAATAACTAAATAGACCCATAACAAAAGAAGAGATTGAAAAGGTAGTCAAAAACCTCCCAACAAAAAAAAAAAAAGCCCTGGTCTGGGTGGCTTCACTGCAGAGTTCTACCAAACTTTTAGAGAAGGGTTAACACCACTACTACTAAAGGTATTTCAGAGCATAGAAAAGGATGTAATACTCCCAAACATTCTATCAAGCCACCATATCCCTGATACCAAAACCAGGTAAAGACGCCACAAGTAAAGAAAATTATAGACCTATATCCCTCATGAATGTAGATGCAAAAATCCTCAACAAAATTCTAGCCAATAGAATTCAACAACATATCAAAAAAATAATTCACCATGACCAAGTGGGATTCATACCAGGTATGCAGGGATGGTTCAACATTAGAAAAACAATTAATGGAATACACCACATAAATGAAACAAACGACAAGAATCACATGATTTTATCAATTGATGCAGAAAAGGCATTTGACAAAGTTCAACACTCATTCATGATAAAAACTCTCAACAAAATAGGAATAGAAGAGAAATTCCTCAACATAATAAAGGGCATTTATACAAAGCCAACAGCCAACATCACTCTAAATGGAGAGAGCCTGAAAGCATTCCCACAGAGATCAGGAACCAGACAAACATGCCCTTTATCACCACTCTTATTCAACATTGTACTGGAAGTCCTAGCCAGAGCAATTAGGCTAGACAAAGAAATAAAGGGCATCCAGATTGGCAAGGAAGAAGTAAAAGTATCTCTATTTGCAGATGGCATGATCTTATACACAGAAAACCCTAAGGAATCCTCCAGAAAACTACTGAAATAGAGGAGTTCAGGAGAGTATTGGGATACAAGATAAACATACAAAAATCAGTTGGATTCCTCTACACCAACAAAAAGAACATTGAAGAGGAAATCACCAAATCAATGCCATTTACAATAGCCCCCATGAAGATAAAATACTTAGGAAAAAATCTTACCAGAGATGTAAAAGACTTATACAAAGAAAACTACAGTACACTTCTGCAAGAAACCGGAAGAGACTTACATAAGTGGAAGAACATACCTTGCTCATGGAAAGGAAGACTTAAAGTTATAAAAATATCTATTCTGCCAAAAGTGGTCTATACAGTTAATGCAATTCCGATCCAAATCCCAATGACATTCTTTAATGAGATGAAGAAACCAATCACCAACTTCATATGGAAGGGAAAGAGGCCCCAGATAAATAAGGCATTACTTAAAAAGAAAAACAAAGTGGGAGGCCTTACTTTACCTGACTTTAGAACCTATTATACCGCCTCAGTAGTCAAAACAGCCTGGTACTGGTTCAACAACAGATACATGGACCAATGGAACAGAATTGAGAATCCAGACATAAATCCAACCACATATGAGCAGTTGATATTTGAGAAAGGCCCCAAATCAGTTAAATGGGGAAAAGACAATCTTTTTAACAAATGGTGCTGGCATAACTGGATATCCCTCTGCAAAAAAATGAAGCAAGACCCATACCTCACACCATGAACAAAAACTACCTCAAAATGGATCAAAGACTTAAATATAAATTCTAAAATGATAAAGATCATAGAAGAAAAAATAGAGACAATGTTAGGAACCCTAATACATAGCATAAACAGTATATAAAACATTATTAAGAATGCAGAAGGAAAGCTAGATAACCGGGAGCTCCTAAAAATCAAACACCTATGCTCATCCAAAGTCTTCACCAAAAGAGTAAAAAGACTACCCACAGACTGGGAAAAAGTTTTTAACTATGACATTTCCTCTAAAATCTAAATGATACTGCAAAAACTCAACTACAAAAAGACAAATAACCCAATTAAGAAATGGGCAAAAGATATGAATACGCACTTCACTGAAGAAGACATTCAGGTAGCTAACAGATACATGAGGAAACGTTCACAATAATTAACCGTTAGAGAAATGCAGATCAAAACTACAATGAGATTTCATCTCACTCCAACAAGGCTGGCATTAATTCAAAAAAAACACAAAATAATAAATGTTGGAGAGGTTGTAGAGAGATGAACACTTATACACTGCTGGTGGGAATGTCAAATGGTACAACCACCTTGGAAGTCGATTTGGCGTTTCCTTAAAAAGCTAGAAATAGAACTACCATATGATCCAGCAATAACACTTCTTGGAATATATCCTAGAGAAATAAGAGCCTTTACATGAACAGATATATGCACACCCATGTTTACTGCAGCACTGTTTACAATAGCAAAAAGTTGGAAGCAACCAAGGTGCCCATCAACGGATGAATGGATAAATTATGGTATATTCACACAATGGAATACTATGCATCAGTAAAGAACAGTGAGGAATCTGTAAAACATTTCATAACATGGAGGAACCTGGAAGGCATTATGCTGAGTGAAATTAATTAGTTGCAAAAGGACAAAGGCCACAATTATAAGAACTTGAGATATAGTTTAAACTGAGAAGAAAACATTCTTTTATGGTTACGAGAGGGGGGAGGGAGGGAGGGTGGAAGGGGGTATTCACTAAGTAGATAGTAGATAAGAACTACTTTAGGTGAAGGGAAAGACAACACACAATACAGGGGAGGTCAGCACAACTGGACTAAACCAAAAGCAAAGAAGTTTCCTGAATAAAACGAATGCTTCGAAGGCCAGTGTAGGAGGGGCAGGGGTTTGGGGGCCATGGTTTCAGGGGACATCTAAGTCAATTGACATAATAAAATCTATTAAGAAAACATTCTGCACCCCACTTTGAAGAGTGGTGTCTGGGGTCTTAAACGCTAGCAAGGGGCCATCTAAGATGCATCAATGCGTCTCAACCCACCTGGATCAAAGGAGAATGAAGAACATCAAGGACACAAGGTAATTACGAGCCCAAGAGACAGAAAGGGCCACATGAACCAGAAACTACATCATCCTGAGACCAGAAGAACTAGATGGTGCCCAGCTATAACTGATGACTGCCCTGACAGGGAACACAACAGAGAACCCCTGAGGGAGCAGGAGAGCAGTGGGATGCAGACCCCAAATTCTCATAAGACCAGACTTAATGGTCTAAGACTGGAAGGACCCTGGTGGTCATGGCCCCCAACCTTCTGTTGCCCCAGGACAGGAACCATTCTTGAAGCCAACTCTTCAGACATGGATTGGACTGGAGAATGGGTTGGAGAGGGATGCTGGTGAGGAATGAGCTTCTTGGATCAGGTGGACACGAGACTGTATTGACATCTGCCTGGAGGGGAGATGAGAGGGTAGTGGGGGTTAGAAGCTGGCGAAATGTGCACAAGAAGAGGGAGTGGAGGGAGGGAGCGGACTGTCTCATTAGGGGGAGAGTAATTGGGAGTATGTAGCAAGGTGTATATAAATTTTTGTGTGAGAGACTGACTTGATTTGTAAGCTTTCACCTAAAGCACAATAAAAATTATAAAATAAAATAAAGGCTATCATTTTTGTTTTCTTTTAGTGAATATGTACCAGTGGTGATAACATGAAGAGTTTGGCAACTCCTTTTCACAAAAAAAAAAAGTACAAAACTATGCTACATTTTCAAAAATAAATGTTACAAAGTACTACAAAAGGAAGGCAACAAATTAAGAAATGTTTGTTCTTGAAGAGTGCCAAAGGTTTGATTAAAAAAAAAAGGAAAGAAAAGTGGTGAGTGTTTTTCTGGACCTGCTCCCATCCACCCCACCACCCCTATCTCTGTCTATGGGAATAGTTGTATCACTACCATGGGGCTGGCCACGAAACCTAGCAACTTTGCTACCAGAGGAGGCATATTTCAGTTTTGAGTGTGGGTATAAATAGAAAGACATAGCTTTCCTGGCTAAAAGTGGGCACTTGGTTAGGAACTAACAGGGAAACTCAGAGTTTTGCTAGCTTGAGTTTGCTCTTTTGGTTTAAATAACTGGCAAACTAGCCAGAAATTTGATGAGCAGAACGTGGAAAGAAGAGATCCACAAGAAAGGCTTCAATAAATTCTCCACACATGTCACAGACTAGAGAGAGTTCATGAAAAGTAAAAGCCTAGAGAGTCTTATAAATTGTCAACAAGTTTGAAGGAGTTCACCAACCCAAACACATTAATCAGCAGAAGGTAGAAATTTTACAGGCTTTAGATATTTAAGCACAACATCTGCCCCAATCATTGTTTGACCACTAAGCTATGCAGATATAGGGGGCAACTCCTTTGAAGCCAGGCTAAAACTTAAAAAGAGGAATAAAAATTTAGAAGAGACATCATCATCTGCACATCATTGAGAAGACAGATTTTGCCATTTTAGCCCAAGCAAATTACTAAAAAGCAAAACCAATAACACTGTGAAAGATAAAACAGAATTTAGAGTTGCTACCGTATTTTATTTTAAGTATCTAATTTTCATCCAAAAACTACTACACATAATAAAAGGAAAATGGGTGTCATACTTAGGGGGAAAATAATAGAACGCCAATATGAGTGGGTTCAGATGTTAAGTTTAGCAAACAAAGGCTTCAAAGCAGCTATTAAAAATATGTCCAAGTATTACAAGAAACTGCTCAAAGGATTAAAGAACAATATAATAACAATGATAGAATAAATAGGGAATCGATCAAACAGTGATGATGGGACAAAGAGGCAGCAAGCTGGGATAGTTCTATTGTGGTGATATCACTTCTTAGAATGAAAAAGCCAGAATATATTCCTTAATATCACAGATTCTTCCTAATTCTTATGAATTTTTCAATGCACTAGTATGAATACAAAGCAGTGTTCTTTCTTGCTGATGCTTATTTATACATGTTGTTACAAAAAATGCAACCTGGCAAAACAGTCTTTAACATCAATCGGCTTAAGTGGCAGTAAGCATGTGGGGTTGGAGGTCTGAATACAGAAGAAAAGAAAAACAACTGATTACAATTGAAGAAGACTCTTAGTAGAACTTCTAGGATTGGTGGGAGCTCAAGGTATAGCTGACCTTGGCAGTACAGAGTTAATAATTACTTCATTTCTCCTGTTGGCTATTCCTTTAAGATTTATTAGATGGATTTATTCCCTCTACTCTTTAAAAAAAAAAGCCCATGGCAAACTGGGAAAAGGCTGGTGTTTAGATGAATCCATTAATGCTTCAAGCACTTCTCTGAAGGTTGATCAAACAACTAACCGCTCTAACACCTTCCTTGCTTTTCTCCCAAACTATTCTCCATTTCAGCCTAACACCTTCCAGCTTCATCTGCCACTATATTTCACTTTGACATCTTCTTAATTATTTCACCTGTGTAAATCTCTTCTCTGTTGGGTTTTAATCACCTTGAGCAGGGAGGCAATAGCTTAGGCTTCCTTTGTGTGCCTGATTTAGTGCTGAACAATTGGAGGCACCTAAGATGGTGAAAGATAAGAATATCTTTTCTGTATTAGGGAAGGATTAAAGAATATCTACTGAATTGCTAGAAGGAGTGGAAACTAAGTTATAGTGTACATAAAAGAGGAGGCAGTTAATTTGCTCGTGGGGGTACCTGAAGGCAGAGGTAGTAATTATAAAAAAATGGATATGAATATATAACCTGAGCAGTTTTTTTTGTTTGTTTGTTTTTTTTCCGTGTAGCCTGTAGGTCTGCTCCACAATGAATCATACCATTTCAGGTAGAAAGCTGGCTTTTTGTAGTGAGGATGCTCAGGGAAAGACAGTGGGACCAGCTGTCAAGGAGGTTTTAACAGGGATTCTCATGCTATAGCGACAAGAGATTGAAAGTTCCCTTATAAAATTTCTTGATTCATAATATAGTCTGTGACCAGGAGACCAAGTAAAATTGAGTGGTCCATAAGACTGTAACTTGAACTTTGTTTTCCTTAGTACCAGAAACTAACCCTCTGCTTCATTCAATAAATAATAATTGCTTACTAAGTGTTATGGATTGAATTGTGTCTCCAAAAAATGTATGTCAGTTTGGCTAAGCCATGATGCCCAGTATTGTGTGGCTGCCCTCCATTTTGTGATCTGATGTCATTACCTATGTTTTGTAAATCCTAACTTTTATGAGGCTAATGAGGCAGGATTAGAGGCAGTTATGTTAATGAGGCAGGACACAATCTACAGGATTAGATTATATCTTGAGTCAACCTCTTTTGAGATACAAAAAGAGAAGGGATCAGAGAGGAGAGGGACCTCACTACCACTAAGCAAGAAGAGCCTGGAGCACAGTGCATCTTTTGGACTTGTGATTTCTGCACTGAGAAGCTCCTAGACCATGGGAAGATTAATGACAAGGATCTTCCCCTAGAGTCAGCAGAGAGAGAAAGCCTTCCCCTGAAGTTGGCACCCTGAATGCAGACTACTAGCCTCCTAGACTGTGAGAATAAATTTCTCCTTGTTAAAGCCATCCACTTGTGGTATTTCTGTTATAGCAGTACTAAATAACTAAAGACACTAAGAAAAAGTAGCTTTTTAATAAAATCCTTGTAGAAGATTGTCAATACTATACCTTAACCATTCACTGTTTGTCAAGTATTATTCTAAGTGCTATACCTTTACTATCTCATTAAATCCTCACAACAGTCATTTGCTGTACATATTACAACCATGCCTATTTTATAGATGCAGAAACTGGGCCTTATAGAGACTAAGTAGTTGAGACAATTAATGGTTGTTGTTGTTGTGTGCCTTCAAGTCAGTTCCAACTCATAGTGACCCTAAAGGACAGAGTAGAACTGCACCGTAGGGTTTCCTAGGCTGTAATCTTTACAGGAGCAGATCGCCAGGTCTTTTCTCCCATGGAGCAGCTGGTAGGTTCAAACCGCTGACTTTTTGGTGAGCAGCCAAGCGCTTAACCATTGCACCACTGGGGATAAGTGGAAGTGTCAGAGTTTCAACCCCAACTGTCTGATCACAGGCCATAACTCCACTAGTTATAGACACATCAGGCTTTTCATGTATATTTTGTACTGAATTGATCTTTTTCCACTGATATTTTATTTTAACATAGTGAAAGTGAAAAAGAGAGCAGTGAAAATTATCTCAGCATCTGGACCACAGCCTGCCAGCTTCCTCAACAACCTTCATTAATCTTTCAGAATCTTCCATCCGGTTATAGGGCTTTCAATTAACTAGCATGAATTCAAAGAGGTGTTTTGACTAAATGAAGTTTATTTATTCCTGTAGTGTTACAATGCAGCATGGCAAAATGATCTTTAGCACCAATCTACTCTAACCCCACAAGACAAAGTATTCCATCTACTGCAAAAAAAAGGAGCACCCTTTCATGAACAAATGCTATCAGTTTCCTTTGTTTGTAACAAGAAGGCTGACCCATAAATATACATCTACTAATCTATTTTAAATAAATAATCAGAATATGAATAAATATTTATAGCAGCAAAAATTCAAAATGATCTAAACACCCCCTTTAAAGGAAAATGCTTAAATAAAATATTGTAGATCCACAAATAAATTTTAATCCATCCATTGAAAATCATGTTTTGAAAAGCAGTTCATGTCACACACACACAAAAAAAATCCACTGAGGTGGAAGAATCCCTGAAAAAGTTAATTAGGAGTATATGTTACAAAATGTTATTAGTGATTTCCTCTTGGTGGTGTGGTGATAGGTGATTTTAATATTTTTATGTGTGCTTCTGTTTTCCAAATAATCTATGACAAACATAATATGACTTTTATATTCAGAATAAATAGGTCTATATTAAAATAGAATTTCAGAGTTCTCTTTTTGAATAAGAAGAGGATTTTTCACGTTAAATATTACTCTGGATAATAATGAGTACATGTATGGAGCTTTATATTCAAAAGTATTTTAATATGCTATTTCATTTAATTGTTAAAACAAACCTGAGAGGCTTCCACTTCCAGCTAAGCTAGAATGACATGGACTAGATTTACCCTGTTGCCTGAAGCAACCAAAAAAATGGGCAAAATACATGAAACTGTGGTTTTCAAGACACTGGACATCAGATAATGAAGGACAATGATCCCCGAAGGACAGGACCCATATGAGGTAATCCTTAGGCTTCTCCTAGCTTGCTGCCTTGAGAAGTTTCCAGGGTGTGCTACAGGGAATGTTGGGGAAGTCCAGGCGCAGAACAATTGATTCTCTGATGTGAAAGCACACATCTGTGAGTCCAGGGAGACCAAGAGATTCACAGGACAGAGCACTAGAAGAGATAGTTGCAAAGAGAGGGAATTCTGGAGATAAACAATGTGTGAGGAAACTACTGAGACCTAAGAAAGAACCACCCTGAAGGATTAGAGTGGATAGTAGCAAAGCTCACACAGAGCTGGGAATAGTGCTGTTCCCACCAGCCAAACTGGAAAACATAATTTATGGGGCATTGAGTAGAGTGCTCAGAGGAGTTTGTCCATAATTTACAGGGCATTGGATGGAGGAAAATCAGCCCTATTCTAAAAGCTGCTCTATTTCCATCCAACAAATCATAAAGGCAACAGCAAAAAGATGCACTGCTTCAAATAATTTTATTACATTTCAGAACATACCTAAAGAATATTTATAGAAATACAAAAATGCCCAGTACACAATGAGGTAAAATCCACAATATCTGGAATTCAATTAAAAGAAAAAATAACAGGCATCCAAAGACCCATAAAAAAGAGGAAAGGCATCCAATCAAAACTGACCCAGAACTAACACAGATGCTAGAATTAGTAGACAAAGACAGTTAAACAGTTATAACTGTATTCCATATGTTCAAACATCAAGCAGAGAAATGGAAGACATTTAAAAGACTTGAATTGAACTTCTAGAGATGAAAACTATAATGTTGAAGAGAAAAATACACTGGATAAATAAAATGACAGATTAGGATATGAAGGCACAGTGATAAAACTATCCAAAATGACAGGAATGATCAAAAAGAGGAAAAAGAACTTAAAAGAAAAAACAGCATTAATAAGCTGGGAGACAAAGTCACACGGCCTAATGCACATATAGGAGTCCCTGGGTAGCACAAATGATTAACATGCTCTTCTACTAACCAAAAGGTTGGCGGTTCAAGTCCACCCAGAGGTGCCTTGAAAGGAAGGCCTGGCAATCGACTTCCAAAAAATCAGCCACTGAGAACTCTATGCAACACAGTTCTACTCGGACACACATGGGGTCACCACAAGTTGGAACTGACCCAACAGTAACTGATTTGGTTAATATACATACGCTCTAGGAAGACTGATCACGTACAAAAGAGAAAACTTAGATGAACAATATCAGGAATGGGAGAAGTGACATGGGCAACAAATTCTGCAAATATCAAAAGGATAAAAGGGAATATTAAGAACAACTTTATGCAAATAAATTCAACAAATTAAATCTAAATAGCTTAAACACTCCAATTAAAAGGCGAAGATTGTCAGATTGAATTAAAAAAAAGGAAGGCCCAACTATATGCTGCTGACAAGCAATTCACTTTTGATATAAACAGGTTAAAATTAAATGTACATGTATATATGTATCTTGATAAAAATAGTCAAAAGAAATATGGAGTGGCTACAGCAATAGCAAGAAACCCTGGTTGCATAGTGGTTAAATGCTACGGCTGCTAACCAAGAGGTCAGCAGTTCAAATTTGCCAGGTGCTCCCTGGAACTCTATGGGGCAGTTCTGACTCGACGGCAGTAGGTTTGGTTTTGGTTTGGCATATCAACAGCAGACAATGTGTATTTCAAAGCAAAGAAAGATATCTGAAAAAAAAGGCCAAATATTGGAAACTACATTAAAAAGCCAAACCTGTTGCTGTCAAGTTGATTTCGACTCATAGTGACCCTATAGGACAGGGAAACTACATTAGGCACTGCCAGGTAACTCTTATTAAAAAATAAATAAATAAAAATAAAAAGGGAACTTAGAAAATATTTTGAACTAATGAAACATATCAAAATTTCGTGAGATGCAGCTAAAGCACTACTTAGGGGAAATTTATAACACTAAACATCTATACTAGAAAGAAAGATTTCAAATCATGTATCTCAGGCACCACCTTAAGAAACTAAAGAGAGAGAGAGAATAAACGCAAAGTCAAAGGAAAAAAGAATTAAAGAAGATCAGAATGGAAATCAAGGAAATGGAAAAAAATAGAAAAAAAAACAATGAAACAAATAAAAAAAGGACAGGTTCTTTGAGAAGGTTGATAAAATCGGTAAATCTTTGTGCAGGCTGATCAGGAAAGAGAGAGAGAGAGAACACAAATATCAGGAATGAAAGAGTTAACATGACTGCAAATCTCACAAGAATAAGGGAATATTATGAAAATCATTTTGTCAATACATTTGACAACTTAGATAAAATGTACAAATTTCTTGAAATTCTCAGCAAATTAGGAATAGAAAAAAAATTCCTCAACTTGATAAAAGGCATCTTTGGAAAACCTACAAATAATATCCTACTTAATGGTGAAACTCTGAAAGGCAATAATGACCATTCTCATCACTTCAACGTTGTGTAGAGGGTTACTTCCAGTGCTTTAAAACCAAAAAGCAAACAACAAAAAAACCAAGCCCTTTGCTATCAAGTTGATTGTGACTCCGGTGCTTTAGGGCAAGGAAAATAAATAATTGGCATCCAGATAGGAAAGGAAGAAGCAAAACAGTTTTTGTTCTGAGACAACATAATCATCTATGTAGAAAATCTAATGGAATCTACAATCTACTAGAACTAATAATGAGTTTAGCAAAGTTGCAGGATATAAGATCAATATATAAAAATCAATTGTATTACTATATACTAATAAACAATAAGAAAATACCAATAAAATATTATTTATAATAGCATCAAAAATATGAAATACTTAGGGATAAATTTGACAAAGTATGTGAAGTACACATACACTATAAACAACAAATCATTTTTTGTGAGAAAATTTTAAAAATGGGAGATATATACCATGTTCATAGGTCAAAAGACTCAAAGTTGCTAAGATTTCAAGTTTCCACAAATTGATCTCTATATTCAACAAAATCCCTGTATAAATCCTTGGGGACTTTTTTGTAGAGACTGACAAACTGATCTGAAAATCCGTACGGAAATGAAAAGACCAATATTATTCAAAACTAGTTTGAAACAGAACTACAAAATTAGAGGACTAATACTACCTATAGTACATGTAGAATCAAGCAGACAGGTATTGGCATATAAATTAAAAACAATAGATCAATGAAACAGAATAAGGAGTCTACATATAGGCCCACACATATATGAACAACTAACTATTAACAAAAGTGCAGACATTTTAGTGGAGAAAGAGTTTTGCCACAAATGGTGCTGGAATTATGGGATATCTATATGTTAAAAAATGAACTTCCACCCATACCTCACACACACACAGAAAAAATTATCTCAAAACGTATCCTAGATAGTGACAGATTATCAGACATGATAATGAAAACCTGAGCAGCAAAAGACAAAATAGATAGATGGAACCTCATAAAAATTAAATACTTTTGTACATCAAAGGACTTTATTGACAAAGCGAAAAGACAACCTACAGATTAGAAGATAATTTTCGGGAACCATATATCAAGTAAAGGCCTAATAACCAAAATATGCTGTCAATTCCTGAAGCCTTATTTTTCACCAATATCTTCAGTTAGCTTGGTCTTCTTCTTTCAGTACCACCAGTTTTTGATCATATGGTGTCTCCTGAAATGGTTAAACATCGACAAATTTTTTCTGACACAGTGAAAACTAAGGTGCCCCTGACCCAAGCCGTGGTGTTTTCAATCACCTCATATGCATGCAAAAGCTAGACAACGTATAAGGATGACCGAAGAATTGATGCCTTTGAATTATGGTGTTGGTGAAGAATGTTAAGTATATCATGGACTGCCAGAAGGACGAACAAATCTGCCTTGGAAGAAACAGAATATTTCTTAAAAGTAAGGATGGTGAGACTTTGTCTCACAAACTTTGGACATATTATCAGGAGGGATCAGTCCCTGGAGAAGATCATTATGCTTGGTAAAGTAGAGGGTCAGCGAAAAAGAGAAAGACTCTCAATGAGATGGATTGACACAGTGGCCACAACAATGGGCTCATGCAAAATGATTGTGAGGATGGCACAGAACCATCCTGTTGTACATAGGGTCAGTATGAGTCAAAACTGACTCAATGACGCCTAACAACAACAACAGAGGTTTATTGGCAGACTTTTGAGACACTTCAGTACATTCTAGCATCATGCCTAGAAAACAAGGAAGTTAGTCTGTGGCACATTTGACTGTTGAGAACCATTCATATGAGGGGGTGCTTCCTGGAGGAGTGATTGTGTGAAACTTTTGGGTCTTTTGGCTTCTGTACAGCAAGATAAGGCTTGCAAGTATGTTTTCTATTTCCTTTGTGTTATTGGGAAGGTACAGTTACAAGCATTCATAAATATTCAAATAAATTTGTTATTTTGGGGGTGAAAACAATTTGCGATGCACCTCCTGTGCCATGGGACAAATATGTACCACATTTATGACATACTTCATGGAAAATGGGACCAATATGGACTGTTTCCAATTGGCACCCCATTTTTTCAAATAAAAAACTACAAACAATGATTCAACATCCATTCCATTAGTGAAAAAACATGGCATCATCAAAAAATCTCCCCCCCCCATTTATCCTTTAAAGGGTTAATATACTACTGGTGGAAATGTAAAGTGATAGATCACTTTTGAAACTGTTTGGTAACTTCTTAAAAAGTTAACCATATTAAAAAAAAAAACCTTCCATATAATCCAACTATTCCACTTCTAAGTGTTTATCAAAAAGAAATGAAAGTACATGTCCCAAAACATGTACGCAAATGTTTGTAGCGGCTTTATTTGTAATACCCAAAAACTAGAAACAACCCAATGTCTAAGAACAGCGAATGGATTAAAAAAACCTGTGGTATATCCATTCGATGGACTTCTATCCAGCAATAAAAAAGAATTAACTATTGATGCATACCAAAAAAATAAAATAGAACGAATTTCAAAAAAATTAGGCTGAAAGAAACCAGACAAAAATGAGCACACACTGTATGATTTAATTTATATGAAATTCTGGAAAATATAAATTTATAATGACTTAAAACAGATCAGTAGTTGCTTGGTGATGGCAAGGGGAGGAGAAATGAGGAGGATGTATTGGTTTCCTAGAGCTGCTGTAACAAAGTGCCACAAACTTGATGACTTAGAGCCATAGAAATGTATTTTCTCACAGTTCTGAAGTTTAAAAGTCCAAAACTAAGGTGTCAGCAGCACCATGCTCCCCCGAAGGGTCTAAGGGAGAACTTTTCTTTGCTTCTTCCTAGATTCCGGCAGCTTGAATTGTAGCTGCATCACTCCAGACTCTGTCTCCATATTCACAGTTGGAATCAGCTGTTCATATACTTTACAGACAGCAGTTCTACCATCACAGGTGATGAGACTCTGTGAAGGGCTGCTACTGTTCATCCTTTTACTGGAGCTCAAGGGTCAACTCAATTGGCTAAACTTCATGTAGTCATCTTAGCATTGATGTCCTGGCCAACAATTGGCCCCATGTGCACGTTTTTACAAACTCTTAACTATTGCCAATCATCCAGCCAGTGACGGCAATAATTCCTTATTTAGGTTGTTCCTTTTAGGGTAAAGAACTCTGAGAATTTCTTGCCTCACAGATAACCAAAAACACAAATCAACAACACATACGTCTGTGCACATAATAAAGCCACAATACAAGCCTCAGCAAGGTATTCCTAAACACCTTGCTTACTTAAAGAAGTTCAAATTCATTTCAATGAAACATGACACTTTTCAGTCATTAGTCAGACATCATGGGTAATTGTAATAAAGAATCTGACTTTATCTTTTGATGTTTCACTAGACAGCTTTCAAGCCCCACGGCGCCTCTTCCCCTATTGCCCCACATTTCAGCAAGCAGATAAAAAAGCCCATGCTTCCCACCCTTGGTGCAGGTGGGAAGTTTAAACTAGGCAAGCAGCAGCCTGCATTCAGGAACCCTCGCCCCAGCTCCACTCCATAACTATAATAAAAGCAAAAGCCTGTCACCACATCTTACTCTCTCAAACCATTTTTTTTACCTTCTTGGAGGCCTTCCCTGGTAACCCCAGAAAGCCTCATTATTCTGTCATAATTCTCTTCTAACCTCTTGGTGTGTGTATGGCATCATCAGCCTTGATATCAGAACTTAACTTTGAGGGGGAGTTGATTCCATCGCCCCACCTCCACCCTCCAGTTCTCTCATCCTGTGGGATGATTACAAAAGCTTTGTTGTTGTTCTTAGGTGCCGTCAAGCCGGTTCCAATTCATAGTGACCCCTGTCCACAACAGAACGAAACACTGCCGGGTCCTGCGCCATCTTTACAATCATTGTTATGCTTGAGCTCATTGTTCCAACCACTGGGTCAATCCACCTCATTGAGGGTCTTCCTCTTTTCCACGGACCTTGTACTCTGCCAAGCGTGATGTCGTTTTCCAGGGACTGATCCCTCCTGACAACATGTCCAAAGTATGTAAGATGCAGTCTCGCCATCCTTGCTTCTAAGGAGCATTCTGGTTGTACTTCTAAGACAGATTTGTTCATTCTTTTGGCAGTCCATGGTATATTCAATATTCTTTGCCAACACCACAATTCAAAGGCGTCAACTCTTCTTCAGCCTTCCTTATTCATTGTCCAGCTTTCACATGCATATGATGCGATTGAAAATACCATGGCTTGGGTCAGGCGCACCTTAGTCTTCAGGGTGACATCTTTGCTCCTCAACACTTTGAAGAGGTCCTTTGCAGCAGATTTACCCAATGCAATGCGTCTTTTGATTTCTTGACTGCTTCTTCTATAGGTGTTGATTGTGGATCCAAGAAAAATGAAATCCTTGACAACTTCAATCTTTTCTCCGTTTATCAAGATGTTGCTCATTGGTCCAGGTGTGAGGGTTTTTGTTTTCTTTATGTTGAGGTGCAATCCATACTGAAGGCTGTGGTCTTGATCTTCATTAGTAAGTGCTTCAAGTCCTCTTCACTTTCAGCAAGCAATGTTGTGTCATCTGCATAACGCAGGTTACTAATGAGTCTTCCTCCAATCCTGATGCCCCATTCTTCTTCATATAGTCCATCTTCTCAGATTATTTGCTCAGCATACAGATTAAATAGGTATGGTGAAAGAATACAACTCTGACACACACCTTTCCTGACTTTAAACCAATCAGTATCCCCTTGTTCTGTCTGAACAAGTCCCTCTTGATCCATGTAAAGGTTCCTCATGAGCACAATTAAGTGTTCTGGAATTCCCATTCTTCCCAGTGTTATCCATAGTTTGTTATGATCCACACAGTCAAATGCCTTGCATAATCAATAAAACACAGGCACACATCCTTCTGGTATTCTCTGCTTTCAGCCAGGATCCATCTGACATCAGCAATGATATCCCTGGTTCCACGTCCTCTTCGGAAACCAGCCTGAATTTCTGGCAGTTCTCTGTCGATATACTGCTGCAGCCATTTTTGAATGATCTTCAGCAGAATTTTGTTCGCGTGTGATATTAATGATATTGTTCTATAATTTCCACATTTGGTTGGATCACCTTTCTTGGGAATAGGCATAAATATGTATCTCTTCCAGTCAGTTGGCCAGGAAGCTGTCTTTCATATTTCTTGGCATAGACGAGTGAGCGTCTCCAGCGCTGTATCTGTTTGTTGAAACATCTCAATTGATATTCCACCAATTCCTGGAGCCTTGTTTTTTGCCAATGCCTTCAGAGCAGCTTGGACTTCTTCCTTCAGTACCATCGGTTCCTGATCATATGCTGCCTCTTGAAATGGTTGAATATCGATTAATTCTTTTTGGTATAATGACTCTGTGTATTCCTTCCATCTTCTTTTGATGCTTTGTGCATCATTTAATATTTTCCCCATGGAATCCTTCACTATTGCAACTCGAGGCTTGAATTTTTTCTTCAGTTCTTTCAGCTTGAGAAATGCCGAGCGTGTTCTTCCCTTTTGGTTTTCTATCTCCAGCTCTTTGCACATGTCATTATAATACTTTACTTTGTCTTCTGGAGAGGCTCTTTGAAATCTTCTATTCAGTTCTTTTACTTCATGAATTGTTCCTTTTGCTTTAGCTGCTCGATGCTCAAGAGCAAGTTTCAGAGTCTCCTCTGACGTCCATCTTGGTCTTTTCTTTCCTTCCTGTCTTTTCAGTGATCAGTTGCTTTCTTCATGGATGATGTCCTTGATGTCATTCCACAACTCACCTGGTCTTCAGTCACTAGTGTTCAATGCATCAAATCTATTCTTGAGATGGTCTATGAATTCAGGTGGAATATACTCAAGGTCACATTTTGGCTCTCGCGGACTTGCTCTGATTTTCCTCAGTTTCAGCTTGAACTTGCATATGAGCTATTGATGGTCTGTTCCACAGTTGGCCCCTGGTCTTGTTCGGACTGATGATATTGAGCTTTTCCATCATGTCTTTCCACAGATGTCGTCAATCTGATTTCTGTGTGTTCCATCTGGTGAGGTCCATGTGTATAGCCACCATTTACGTTGGTGAAAGAAGGTATTTGCAATGAAGAAGTCATTGGTCTTGCAAAATTCTATCATTCGATCTCTGGCATTGTTTCTATCACCAAGGCCATATTTTCCAACTACTGATCCTTATCCTTCTTGTTTCCAACTTTCTCATTCCAATCACCAGTAATTATCAATGCATCTTGATTGCATGTTCAATCAATTTCAGATTGCAGCAGCTGATTAAAATCTTCTATTTCTTCATCTTTGGCCCTAGTGGTTGGTGCATAAATTTGAATAATAGTCGTATTAACCGGTCTTCCTTGTAGGCAAATGGATATTATCCTATCACTGACAGCGTTGTTCTTCAGGATAGATCTTAAAATGTTCTTTTTGACGATGAATGCAACACCACTCCTCTTCAAGTTGTCATTCCCAGCATAGTAGACTATATGATTGTTCAATTCAAAATGGCCAATACCAGTCCATTTCAGCTCACTAATGCCTAGGATATCGATGTTTGTGCATTCCATTTCATTTTTGACTATTTTCCTAGATTCATACTTCGTACATTCCAGGTTCCGATTATTAATTGATATTTGCAGCTGTTCCTTCTCATTTTGAGTTGTGCCACATCAGAAAATGAAGGTCTCGAAAGCTTTACTGCACCCCCATCATTAAGTCGACTCTACTTTGAGCAGGCAGCTCTTCCCCAGTCATCTTTTGAGTGCCTTCCAACCTGGGGGGCTCAATTTCCAGCCCTATATCAGACAATGTTCCACTGCTATTCATAAGGTTTTCCCTGGCTAATGCTTTTCAGAAGTAGACCGCCAGACCTTTCTTCCTAGTCTGTCTTATTCTGGAAGCTCAGCTGAAACCTGTCCTCCATGGGTGACCCTGCTGGTATCTGAATACTGGTGGCATAGCTTCTAGCTTCTAGCATCACAGCAACACACAAGCCCCATAGTACGACAAACTGACAGACACGTGGGGGATTACAACAGCAGGAGACCATAATTTTAAAGGAAAATAATCAACCATTCATGCTGTCTTTTATATTTTAATTCTCTTCCAGGGTAACCAATTATAAAGCCAGTGTTATGAAAGAATAAGGAAAATCATCATAGTGCAACTCTAATGAAATACTGGGTTTAGATAAGAGTCATCAATGGCTGCTAAAACCATTATATGAAAGGTTAATGGGCAACTTTATAGTAGATGGATTAGACCAGCAACATGTGAGCTGACCGATCAATCTTAAGAGCCCTAAAAAAAAAAAAAGACAGCCAGCTCTTATATGTATCCTGACGAGATATAATAGGAAGTACACAGCACTGTCTATTAAATATCCTTACTAAAAATATAACCTGAATCTAACCAAGTCTTTATATTTAACTACTAGCAAATAGAAAATCTGGTGGATAGAGGACTGTGCTAAATGTCACCATGAAGCTGCAATCAGTGACTCTGATATATAATAAATTTTACCAGACAAATGAATGAGCTTCTTCAAAAATAAATGGCATTTAAAAATAGGAAACAAAAGTGTTACAGATAAAACAAATTGACCTATTGTAGTGCATGGGCCTTATTTGATTCTGATTCAAATAAAAGACTGTTTTGCAACAATCAAGGAAGTTTGTACACAGACTGGGTATTAAATGATATTAAGAAATGATTGTTAAATATGTTACATGAGATAATATGGTGGTTATGCTTTTTAAGAGGTTTTGTCTGTTAGACATACAGACACAGACATACATACAGAAGGCATGCAGCATAGAGAAGGAGGAGGATATTAGAGAAAAATGCTACCAGAAGATACTATTGAGACCTAATGGAAAGGAATTGGAAGGGAAGAAGAGTGCTCCACACGTAACAAATGCATGGGAAGTCATGAAGATCAGAAAGATCACAGTGTATTTAAGAAACAGAAAGACATAGTATGACTGCTTTGTAGAGCTTGAACAAGAAGTAAGTGGGGAAACTAAAGAGGTAAGTGGAAGCCATATTGTAAAAGGCTTGAAAGTTATATTTAGGAGCAACAGGGAGCCATTAAAGCATTTTAAGCAGAGAATGACATAATGCTGTTTTCGCTTTAGAAAGATCACTTTGACTGTGGTATGAAGAATGGATAGCTAGGGTAATACTAGAGACAAGGTAACGAGTTAAAAGGCTTTTCAATAGCAACCATATAAGAAAAGTGGCAGTAAGAATGGTGACAAAAATTTTTAAGCTATAAAGAAGGAGGAGCTAACCAGGAGAAAGGACTTGGTGATTATGAATGGGGACCACTGGGGGAAAGGTGGGTGTTAGTGGGGACCACCGGGGGGCGGGGGTGGAGGGTGAAGGTGAGAATATAGGCAAGGATGATACCTAGATTTCTTACTTGGGGAAATAAGGAGTGACATTGTCTTTAAACCAAGAAAGGAAACACAGAATGAAGAGCTGGTTTTGGAGGGAAGATGAGTTCACTTATAGCCTTGATGAATTTGAAATGTCTTCAACACAACTAAGTGGAAAGGTATCCAGTAGTCAGCTGAGCATGAGTCAGAAACTCAGAGCTATGGCTTTGACGATCATAAGCATACCCATTTAAAATTGTAGGAATGAGTGAGAAGACCCTGAAGAGCGTGGAGAGAAAGAGAAGAAAAGCTGGTAGAAGAATCTCAAGAACACATAACTAAGAATTGAGAAAAAGGAAACTCATCACTGACTGCCTGATTCCAAAAGTTTTGCATTTAAAGACGACACTATTCTGTTAAGCTAATCAAGGGCAGATATTATATCTCATGTGTATGTTTGATTATTTTTAATTTATTATGAAATATTCAAGAGATTGCATGACTGTACTTTTTTTAATTCATCTATACAGTCACGTTTTTGTTGTTGTTGTTACAAACCATGCCACTCTGAACCTGCTTGTATATGTCTTTCTGGCACATACTCAAGTGTTTCCTTAGGCTATGTATCTAGAAATAGAATTCCTAAATCTAAGGTGGACCAGTCAAGGTTCACTTGTAGTAAACAGAAACTACTCCTACTATATTAAGCAGAAATGGGTCTGATAGTGCATCATAGGTGCTTGTGAAATCACTAACTGCACCTTTAAATTATTTGTATGATTGTAAACTGTATGGTATTAAAATTTAATAAACGGAAAATTAATTAAATGATTTTATTAAAATACTCCTTTTCCCTTCTATTTCTTAAATTTCTGCTGGAATTTTTTTTAAATTTCAACATGAGGGATATTCAAAAAGCTAAAAACTCATGATGATATCTGCTACCATAAACTTTCACAAATTAAAAGTGCATCCAGGATCACTGAACTGAGTCAGAGATGGGAAAGGACCGTACAATTTGTGTGTCCACCATTAGCAGCAGCCATCACTCGTCAGCCACCACCACTGCCAAGGCTCTGTTTCTTCTTCTTTTAGGCTTTTTTCTGAAATCTGAAACTTAATTGATATTTGCTAAAAGGTCAAGCTTCCATTACACTTGGGCTCAATTTGTTGTGAAATCAAACTCTCCAAATTATGTGTAGATCTAGGCTAGATTCCAGCTTCTTATGCACCCTACCTCTTTCCATCCCTCAAGAATTCTTCTCACTACCACTGTCTCCTTACCAGGAGAACACTTTGGCTTGACTTATTCCTTCCTGTCCAATGTACGAAAGCCAAGCGGCCTTCTTCCCAAACTTAATTCATTTGCCAGTTTTTTCATCTTTTGAGGAGGACAACATAGGGGGATCCTTTCCTTCTCGTATCTTCAGAAATGTTGTTAGATACTTTTTTGAAGAAGAAGAAGAAGAAGATCAAAGTGAAGATCTGGGATCCCTAAATTTTCTGCCAATATTCTGAAATTAGTTGGGATCAAGTCTGATAGAACTTAAAAAAAAAAAAAAACTATCAATTTAGCTATTTTTTTGATGTTTCATTTATAATTAAAATACACCAACAGAGTTTAAAAAGAAGAGCCCCAACTGGCTCCACACTAAACACTTTCTCAAAACTGCATTTCATTTTTCTCCTTCTAATTTGTGTGCTTTGGAATAGGAGTAAAAGTTGATTCAAACTAAAAAAAAAAAAAGATTTAAAAAAAATTACTGCTTCAAGTTGTGCCTAGTACACAGAGACAGATGTAAGACAGAACAAACACAAAAGGTCATTTCTGACTGGGAGACTGTGATTCTGATTGTGACTATTTTCAAACAGGCATGTTAAACAATATTTTTTATATTTTAAAATTTTTTAATATTTTTAAGTGGGAGAGTAAAATAGCAACACAATAAGCTTCCCCTCCCAGAAAATTGCTGAGAATTTAATTGCCCTAGGCAAATCAAAGGTCCAAACAAAAACCATCTTTCTGCTTCCAGAGAAAATAATTGTTTAAATGTTTCTGTAATTCTCAAACTGAGATAATTTCTTTTCTGCTTCACTTCACTTATCTGACTGTATCTGATTTATACTCGCCCTTTTTCATTTTTCAACCTTTTAAGATTTCCTGGTGTCAGGCTAGGTGAGGCCATGCTGTAGTAACAAGTAAAGGTTTATTTCTTATTCAAGTCACCATCAGTTATGGACTTGTGCAGTTCTCCACAAGGTGACTCAGAGATCTGGGCTGCTTCCATTTTATAGCCATGTCATCTGAACATGCCGCCAAGTCACTACAGCAAGGGAAGAGGGGGATGGCTTACTGGCTTTTAGCCTCATCAGCCTGCAAGAGGTATATATATTATTTTCCTTTATAGTTTATTGACCACAATCATCATATAGAGAGGGTGGAAAGTGTAGAGGAGCACATGGACAGTTGGATAGCACTACTCATCTCTGGTACAAGAGTGAACTTCTGGAACTGAATTTACACTTTCTTTCTGTGATGGTTAATTTTATGTGTCAACTTAGCTAGGCTATGGTTCTCCACTGTTTGGTCAAACACTAGTCTAGTTGCTGTCATGGAGTGGTTATATGTGATTAGATCAGTTGTCTTTGAGTAGAGCAGATTGTTAATGTTAACTGCTGTTGAGTTGGCTCCAACTCATGGTGACCTTGTATATAACAGAATGAAACATTGCCCTTCCTGTACTATCCTCACAATTGTTGGTATATTCGAGTCCATTGTGGCAGCTACCATGTCAGTCTATCTCATGCAACATTTCCCCTTTTTTTTTTTTTGCTGACCTTCCATTTTACCAAACTTGATGTCCTTTTCTAGCTACTGGTCTTTCCAGATGATGTGTCCAAAGTAAGCAAGATGAAGCCTCACCATCCTCTAAGGAGTATTCTGGCTATACTTCCTCCAAGTCTGATTAGTTTTAATAATTTTTAATACATTTATTAAGTTTTAATATGAGCACTTTATCTTCCATAATGCAATCTAATGTAATTAGCTTACATCTAATGTAACGTAAACGCTTTTACAATGTAAAATGTGCAAACACTTTCATAACGTAATGTAATGTGGTCAATCAGCTGAGGTCATACCAGTGTAGGGTGGATCCTAAACCTAATCATTTCTGAGTAATAAAAACACCAGAATAAACATGGGGACACAGGGGAAGACAAAGACATGTGAGGATAATACACAAGTAAAAGAATGGTGAGGATCTCCAGAAGACACCAGAAATAGGAGAGTGACTCGCAGAAGGAATCAGCACAGCCAAGACCCTGATTTGGACTTTTAGCCTCCACAACTGTGAGGAAATAACTTTTTTTTAAAGCCACTCATTTGTGGTATTTGTGTTACAATGACACTAGATAACTAAAACACTCTCTTTACTTCAGATTTTCTAACAAGTTTTGTTTAGCATGTGCCTTTAATTTTTTTTTTTTTTTTATTCCAATCTCAGTAACTCTTGCTATTGGGGCAAGCTGAATTTCCCAGCGACTCAGTGGCATGGTTTTTAGTAAATGTTTAATCTTTTAGGGCAATCAGAATTAGGCTGGAGGCAAGGGGATGAGTTGTTTTTTGTTAGAGACCTGGCTGCCCCTTTTTGTCATGGACAAAGAAATTGAGATGTGGGGCTCAGGAGTGGAGAGGATTTTTTAATTTATCTAAAGATTTTATCATGCCAGTCTAGCTCCATGGGTGTGGGATAGTTAACAAGACAAAGTTTTGATGTATCCATCTGAAATGTACCTCTGTAAATCTACCGCATGTTATTACTTGCCAACATATATATTTCACATTTTAATAAATCACAAAACAGCATTCACAGTCTGCCTCACTTGGAAAAAGTAGAAAATAGTTACCATGCTCTTTCAGAGAATGAACTCTCATCAGCCAGCCTAGCGACCATTTTAAGCAAAAATGAATTTGAAATTGCCAATACAGTACAGGAGGAAATGTATGCTGCTGTATTAAAAATGTCTTCACATCCTGGGAGTATCACACAATACCACCAATGAATAATATCAGACTGAGCATAAATAGATGCCAGTTCAGGATGAAGAAAATACAGACAGAAAAAGGAAAACAATAGCAAAACAGCAATTTAGTGACAACATTTTGAGACCAAAGTGTGACCCAAATTGTATTAGGCCAAGTGGCTTATCTACACAGATCATCATTCTTGATGGCTTTCATCCTTATCTAAAAAATGGGCAAATTGATAAAGAATAAACCATATTAAGACTGTCCTGCTCCATATGTAGAAAAATCTACGTAATCCACTGGAATCTCATTAACCAAACCAAACCCGTTGCGGTGGAGCCAATTCTTACTCATAGCAACCCTATAGGACAGAGTAGAACAGCCCTATAAGGTTGCCAAGGGTATTAACTTTATGAAAGCAGACAGCCACATCTTTTTCCCACAGAGTGGCTGGTGGGTTCCAACTGCTGACCTCTCCACTAGTGGCCGAGCACTTAACCACTGCGCCACCAACAATCCTATCAGGAATCCCATTAGGTTTCAAAATACAACTATGACATTTAGCTAGTTTCACTAGTTTAGTTAAGCATGGGAATTCTGGATGCCATCCAAGAGCACAACATGATTAAACACATACTCTCATGCAAACACACACATACATACACATGAACATACACATACACATTTGACAACCTCTGAAACATTTCTTGTCACAACTGCATGAGTGCTTCTGGTATCTAGGGAATAGAATCTAGGAATGCTGCTAAACACCCTACAATGCACAGGACAGCTCCACATAACAAAGAATTATTCAGCCCATAATTTCAACAGCGACACTGTTGAGAAACTCTCTGGGTAATGGAATTAAGAACAACTGTTGTTTTGTTTGTTTGTCATTTGTTTGTGCTTTTTTACATTCTTGATTATTTACACAGAGTTGTTGTTATTAGGTTCCATCAAGTCGATTCTGATTCATAACCACCCTATGCACACGAGAAAGAAACATTGCCCCATACTGCGTCATCCTCACAGTTGTCGCTATGCTTGAGTCTATTGTTGCAGCCACTATGTCAATCCATCTCACTGAGGGTCTTCCTCTTTTTTGCTGACCCTCTACTTTACCAAGGATGATGTCCTTCTGCAGGAACTGGTACCTCTTGATAACATGTCCAAAGTACATGAGACAAAGTTTTACCATCCTTGCTTCTAAGGAGCCTTCTGGTTGTACTTCTTTCAAAACAGATTTGTTTGTTCTTTTGGCAGTTGGTGATATATTCAATATTCTGCACCAACACCATAACTTAAAGGTATCAACTTTTCTTTATCCTTCCTTGTTCATTGTCCAGCTTTCACATGCATATGAGCCGACTGAAAACACCAGGGCTTGGGTCAGGTGCACCTTAGTCCTCAAGGTGACAATTTTGCTTTTCAACACTTTAAAGAAGTCTTTTGCAGCCAATTTGTCCAATGCAATGTATCTTTTGATTTCTTGACTGCTGCTTTCATGGTGATTGAGTGTGAATCCAAGTAAAATAAAATCTTTGACAACCTCAATCTTTTCTCCATTTATCATGATGTCACTTATTGGTCCAGTTGTGAGCATTTTTGTTTTCTTTATGTTGAGTTGCAATCCATACTTACGGCTGTGGTCTTTGATCTTCATCAGTAAATGCTTCAAGTCCTCTTCACTTTCAGCAAGCAAGGTTGTGTCATCTGCATAACACAGGTTGTTAATGAGTCTTCCTCCAATCCTCATACCCTGTTCTTCTTCATATAGTCCAGATTCTCAGGTTATTTGTCCAGCATACAGATTGACTAGGCATGGTGAAAGGATACAACCCTGACACACACCTTTCCTGACTTTAAACCATGCAGTATCCCCTTGTTGTGTTCAAATGACTGCCTCTTGATGCATGTACAGATTCCACATGAGCACAATTAAGTGCTCCCAAATTCCCATTCTCTGAAATATTATCCCATAGTTTGTTATAATTAACACAGTTGAATGTTTTTGCATAGTCAATAAAACACAGGAAAACATCTTTCTTGTATTCTCTGCTTTCAGCCAAGATCCATCTGAAATCAGCAACAATATCCCTGGTTTCACATCTTCCTCTAAATCCAGCTTGAATTTCTGGCAGTTCCCTGTCAATACACTGTTGCAGCCACTTTTGAATGATCTTCAGGAAAATTTTGCTTGCATGTGATATTAATGATATTGTTTGATAATTTCTGCATTCGGTGAGATCCCTTTCTCTTGGGAGTAGGCATTAATATGGATCTCTTCCAGCCGGTTGGCCAGGTAGCTGTCTTCCAATTGTCTTGGCATAGACTAGTGAGCACTTCCAGTGCTGCATCTTTTTTTTTGAAACATCTCAGTTGGTATTCATTGTATCAATTCCCAGAGCCTGGTTTTTCGCCAGTGCCTTCGGTGCAGCTTAGACTTCTTCTTTCAATACCATTGATTCCTGATAATATGCTACCTCTTGAAATGGTTAAAGTTGACCAATTCTTTTTGGTATAGTGACTCTGTGTATTCCTTCCATCTTCTTTTGATGCTTTCTGTGTCATTTCTTGTTTTCTCCATAGAATCCTTCACTATTGCAACTCAAGGCTTGAATTTTTTCTTCAGTTCTTTCAGCTTGAGAAATGCTGAGCATGTTCTTCCCTTTTGGTTTTCTATCTCCAGCTCTTTGCACATGTCATCATAATACTTTACTTTGCCTTCTTGAGCCTTCCTTTGAAATAGCCTGGTCAGCTCTTTTACTTCATCATTTTTCCCTTTTGCTTTAGCTACTTGACGTTCAAGAGCAAGTTTCAGAGTCTCTTCTGACAAACATTTTGGTCTTTTCTTTCTCTCCTGTCTTTTTAACGACCTTTTGCCTTCTTCGTATATGATGTCCTTGATGTCATTCTACAGCTCGTCTGGTCTTTGGTCATTAGTGTTTAACATGTCAAATCTATTCTTGATATGGTCTGTAAATTCATGTGGGATATACTCAAGGTCGTACTTTGGCTCTCAGGGACTTGTTTTAATTTTCTTCTGTTTCAACTTGAACTTACATATGAGTAATTGACGGACTGATCTGCAGTCAGTCCCTGGCCTTGTTCTGACTGATGACATTGAACTTTTCCATTGTCTCTTTCCACAGATGTAGATGATTTGATTCCTGTGTATTCCATCTGGTGAGGTCCATGTGTATAGTTGCCATTTATGTTGGTGAAAGAAAGTATTTGCAATGAAGAAGTCATTGGCCTTGCAAAATTCAATCATGCGATCTCTGACAATGTTTCTATTACCAAGGCCTTATCTTCCAACTACTGATCCTTCTTTGTTTCCAACTTTTGAATTACAATCACCAGTAATTATCAGGGCATCCTCATTGTATGTTCAAGCAATTTCAGACTGCAGAAGTTGGTAAAATTCTTCAATTTCTTCATCTTTGGCATTAGTGGTTGGTGTGTAGATTTGAATAATAGTCATATTAACTGGTAGGGGTATGGATATTACCACTGATGGCATTGTACTTCAGGATAGATCTTGAAATGTTCTTTTTCACGATGAATGCAATACCATTCCTGTTCAAGTTGTCATTCCCAGCATAGTAGACTATATGATTGTCTGGTTCAGAATGACCAATACCAGTCCATTTCAGCTCACTAATGCCTAGGATATCGATCTTTATGCATTGTATTTTACATTTAATGATTTCCAATTTTCTTAGATTCATACTTCGTACATTCCAGGCCCCTATTATTAATGGATGTTTGCAGCTGTTTGTTCTCATTTTGAGTCGTACGACATCAGCAAATGAAGGTCCCAAAAGCTTGACTCCATCCACATCAAGATCAACTCTCTTTGAGGAGGCAGCTCTTCCCTAGTTGTATTTTGAGTGTCTTCCAAACCAAGAGGCTCATCTTCCGGCACAACATCAGACAACGTTCCACTGCTATTCATAAGGTTTTCACCAGCTAATTCTTTACAGAGGTAGACTGCCAGGTCCTTCTTCCTAGTCTGTCTTAGTCTGGAAGCTCAGCTGAAACCTGTGAGCCATGGGTGACCCTGCTGGTATTTGAATACTGGTGGCATAGCTTCCAGCATCACAGCAATACACAAGTTCCCACAGTATGACAAACTGACAGACTTGTGGGGAATTACATAGAGTAAGTGTTATTTTTAAAATCGAGGAAAAGGCAATTCCATTTAGGGAAAAAATAATTTAACATATTTGAATTAATTTTAGACTTTGAAGGGCTTTGTTCAGACAACCTTGGGAACCTTCAGATAGATACATAGGTAGGTAGGTAGATAGAAAAAGATGATAGAGAAGATGATGATAGAGAGATAGATGATAGATAGATGATTGATAGACAGACAGACAGATAGATGATAGATAGATAGATGATAGATAGATAGATAGATAGATAGATAGATAGATAGATAGATGATAGATAGATAGATAGATAGATAGATAGATAGATAGATAGATAGATAGATAGATAGATAGATAGATAGATAGGGATGATACATACAGATGCCAGATAGAGACAGGCAGATAGATTTCTATTATGTGTCCTTCCAACTTCAGTGAGTTTTTGCTGCTTTTTACTGATATAGTTATTCCTCAACTTTGCAGAATTGCACTGTTGTAATCCTAAAACTGAATTTCCTACTATCACTCTCACAGTAAGCCCAAAATGTGGAAGGGATTCAAGTGACAGATGGAGATTAGACTGGTCAGTAATTGGAAGAGACAATTCCTCCTTATCCCAAACAGTCCTGCACATTGTAAGACAATTATCAACCCTGCCCCCCACACACTCAACTCCCATTCAGTGACATAACCAAACCAAACCCATTTCCAATTCATAGCAACCCTACAGGACAGAGTAGAAATGCTCCATAGAGTTTCCAAAGAGCACCTGGTGGATTCAAACTGCTGACCTTTTGGTTAGCTGCCCTAGCATTTAACCACTATGCTACCAGGGTTTCCAAACAGTGACATAACAAAGAAAAATGTCTAAGCACAGTTTCAAACCCCCTTGGGAAGATATTCCAATCCTGGCTGAGAAGCTCATGACTAAACAGTTTTCCACACTTTCCTCCAATCTTATGATTCTTTGATCTTTCAAATACCAACAAAAAAAAAAATCTTTACTGATTTTTTCATTTCAGTAAAACATTTGCCTGAAATAGAGACAACAGGTTTCTTAGACTTCTTGTTTACGAAATGTCATTATACAGCTACACTTTGGTTATGGTAATTTAAAACAAAGTAAATTCAAGAGACAAAACAATAGAAGATAACAGTATTCTGAGCAGCCAGCGGAATTTTTTATTAATAAATGATGGCATCATGATGTAGTTAGTAAGAGCATTTTCATAGATTTGACATTTCTCTCTGCTGTTACTTATCTTGAATTTATGCCTGATTGCTTCTAATTTATAGGTTCTAAAGTAAATGCTATAAATAACCAGAATTTCCTAATCTCCCTGACATATTTTCATATATTTGGTCAGGTTCATTGTCCAAAGAGTTACCATTGGTAATACTGCTATAACATATCATAACTAAATTTTTGCACTAGTCTGAATAGAATACTCTATCATTTAAAAACAAATTCTATATTTCTAAAACTTACTTTTTACATAATATTAAAAATAAATTTTTATCCCATTTGAAGGAGATGTTTTTCTTAGGTAAACTGTAATGTTCCTAGATAATTAGTGGCCTTGAGTTTATCTTATTAAGATACAATAAAATCCTATCAAGGTCATCTTTATTCATGTATCAGTTGTCATGAAGGGAAAGCAATGAAAGGCAAAAGGAAATTTGAGCACTTAAATTGAGATACTAGAAGTATACTGGACTAAAATCAGGAGGGAACCATCTTAAGCGGGAGTTACAAGCAGAAGAGAAAGAAAAAGAATCGAGGAGTTGTTCTCAAAAAGATAGACTGGTTAACAATTAAGTGGCTACTTAAACCAATAAAAGTGGCACACTAGATTATTAGGGAGTTCAATTGTTTTTAATTCAGAAAAACTCGTGATGTTTTGATTGAGTTCACAGCTTTCCTAAAGGCGTATAATTTAAATCCTTCTCAATATGTAACATGTGACAGAATACTATGTAAAATTTAAGGAAAAACTACTTGATTTTCAGATTTATAAATACTTCTACTGGAGACTGTGGAACAGCCTTTCTTTTTTTATAACTTTTTATTGTGGGAAATCTCAAATATATACAATAGTAGAAAGAATGTGTGATGAATCAACATGTATGCATTACCCTATTTCAACTATTATCATTACAAGGTCAATCTTGCTATTTGAATATGTTTTAATTATGACAAATGTCTATCGGACTAAATGAATTTAGGAGAAGCTTTCCCCAGAAGCCTGAACATAACCTGGATAGTCTCTGGAGTTCCCTCTTCAGTCTCTAAGGAATAACTTCAAATACATTAATATCCTAAATAAAGACATCAAATTGCACACACCCATCTATTTTCTCTCCTTCCAAAGCTCCATCAAAATGATAATAAGAAGATATTTTTAAGGCATTATCCAACAATAACTAGGCATATAAGAAAAAATAGCAATAAGGTTTGGAAGCTGGAAATCAGATGGAAGAGTGGTAATAACTGAATCCTAAACGGGAACTAGACAAAGCTGAGAACTAATTCCATTTACGTCCCAAATCTCTGAAGAGCTCAGGAATTAGAAGCTCCAACTCCTGGAACGCTATCAGCCAGACTTTCACCTCCAGACAGGTGACAGAAGGATCCTTCTCTGTAGAATCTGACCAAAACCAAAAATAAACCAAACCCATTGCTGTCGAGTCGATTCTGACTAGAATCCAACCAGCCTAAGGTAAAAGACCTACAGGGAGACAGCAGTCTTTGAGTCTCCTCGGCTAAACAGCCTAGCCAAATCATCCTACATGAAAGCTCACAAATGATGAACTTTATTCAGAGTTCCGGAACTTCTAATCAGGGTTTTATTCCCCCTACTTTTGAATATGAGACAACCAAGTGGTACCAAATATCTGACATGAGAGATTGAGATCAAAATAATCAAACAGGAAAAGCAATTGGGAGGGAAAATGGATTATGGAGTGGGATGAACTGTTCAAAAACTCATTAATAGCCTCAGAGAGATTGAAGAAGGTATTCCAACCATGACACAAGAATAGCATGTTCTTAAAAAAAAAAAAGTATTCTTTGAACAAAAAGACAGCTCTTGGAAATAATATATGATAGCAAAATTCAACAGATAATACTAAGTACATCTACCAGAAATGGGAGGGAAAGACAAAGAAATGGACAATAGGAAAAAATAAATAACTAAATGAGAGGATAAATGCATATGAGCCAGTCTCCAAATGATAAAACAAGAAAAACAGATAACAGTTAAAAAAAAAAAAAAAAACTCACCCAGGAAATAATAAACGAACATTTCCCAGAATTGAATGAGGAGCCCACCAACTGCTCAGTAAAAGTTATATAATTACACAAAACACCACTGTAAAACTTATGAACACTAAGAACAAAGACAAGATCCTAAAAGCTTCCAGAGAAGGGGGGAAAAAAGAGTCCATGCACAAAGAATGTGTGACATGAATAGCCTTGGACTTCTCTACAGCAACACTCATGGAACTCATAGTTTACAATATAGCATAGCTCTGGATATATTTCCCAAGTCTTAGAAATGTGCACACTGAAACCTGTTGTAACCAAAATTACAATACAGCTATATTGAGAAGATGGCAGTTGAATAGGAAGTGTGTGTGTGTGTGTGTGTGTATGAGTGTGTGTGTGTGCACGGGCACACACGTGAGCGCGCATGATGAGAGCAAGGCAGGATGGAGCTAAATCTTAGCCTTTGGTAACAGGGAGTCAGTTGATAATGCCTAAAACTGAAAGATCAAAAACTAATACTAACATGGAAACATGGAGATAAATACCACATGCACGCACATATTATATCTATATGTATATTTATATGATAAAAATGATTTCTCTGGGGAAGGAAAAATGTACAGAGGAAGGGAGGGGGGTTAATTTTTTTTTTTAAACCAAATCTCATTTAATTATTTGATTCTTTAGATTTGGTACATTTATAACTTTGAAAAAAAAATTAAAACTGCCACATTGACGAGAAATGAAAAAATCAAAGCCATGTTCAATGTTTTTGTGTTGCTTGTAAATTGATATTTGTGTTACTTTCATTTGGACAGGCTGCTCACTTCATCAAAACACCCATTTTCTAACACTTCTGAGTAGCCAGAAGTCTTCTGTGTATGTGAGAAAGCTGTTGTGAAGCTGATTCAAGAATGAGCTTTGACAAAATTATGAAAGGGAAACAGAAAACAACTGACCCACATAGTGTTTAATATGCCTACTGGGCACACCACATTTAATTAGCTGAAATGTGTTGACAAAGTAAGACCTTCCTCATGGCTCAACAATTTTTCATCAAAAGAAGATCCTACAAAACACTGACTGAGACAGTTAAATTGTTGAATTGCTTACAATCAGGCTCTAATATCTATATGTGCTCTGTTTCAAAAGAAGCTTAAAGAGTAAAATGTTGCTTTAAAAAAAAACTAGAAGGCATTCATGAGATGATAATTTTCAGCCATTAGAGACTTAAAGTGAAAGGCTAGTACTGTCATGGACATAGTTCTGCTCTGAACTGGGTGTTCATTAGAAGCAGACACGCAAACCCTTCAAGGCTTAAAACATTAATTTACCCCATCTGACACTTTTCATTACCAACGCATTACTAATATATCTACTCATCTCCACATGCTCCAAGACTCATAGCCTCATTCTCACCTGCCACCACTGTCACCATAAAATACAAAAAATATAGACATTTAAAGATGAGGAAACTCTGATGTAATTCATAGAGAAAACACAATGTATCCATGAGAATCATAGCTGGTTTTAATAATGTGATTTCCTGTTTTTGAATATGTCTGAGAAGCTATGAGAACAGTGTGTAGTTTTTTTAATTGATTAATGTTTTAATATTTATAGAGGGTTTATAGTGTCACTATGAGTCAGAATCGACCCGACGGCAATGGGTTTGGTGGGGTTTATTTTGTTTGTTTTTTATACTAAATCACAAATACGCACACAGAAATTTCCTTCCACACAGTGCAAAAGATATGCTAAAATATCTAAATTAAATGAACTAAAAAGCAGGGCAGAAGAGCAACAATAGAATTCGATACCTTTGTTTATACTTTCTGTCACCAGACATTATAACCACTGCTGTTTTACTTAAAAATATTAATCAGCATCCTACAATTACAGTATTTTGAATTATCATAAGTGTGTCTTTGTGTTAATTCTTAGCTAATATAATGAGAACCACTACTTCTTTTTTTTTTAATATAATTTAGACAGTTCTGTTTTTGTTGGATTTATTTCCTTTGGTCTTTCAGGCCATAGCAAGCTCTGAATAATCAACAGAAACAAAATGAAGTAAGATTAAAATAAAACAAAGCTATTTTAAATTGTTTAGAGGTTTGGTTTATACAGTGTTTTGAGGCTTGTTTGTCTATCTACTTAAGACCCTTAAGCAATCCATGAGGTAAAAATTAGGTTTGTGGTTTAACACGTATGTCTCATTTTTTCATTATTTAAAAATTATACCAGCCAGGCTCATAACTGGTGTGACCAAATTGTCTGGCACTGTATGGAAAGAGTTCTTGGTCTTTTTACTCTTTACAGGTCCAGATACACCAGGAATAGTCAAAGAACCCATATAAGCTGTAACTACTAACAACTTTATTTTACAAATGCTCACAAACTATCGTTTTCATAATTTATTCAGAGCCTTGTCTAGATGCGTCAAGAGGATTACAGTTGATGAATAAAACATCTTTAAATTTTCTGATAATTATTGTTATTGTTAGGTACTGTCGAGTAGGTTCCGACTCATAACGACAACAGAATGACACACTGCCCAGTCCTGCTCCATACTCACAATCATTGCTGTTTGAGCCCATTGTTGCAGCCACTATGTCAGTCCACCTCCTTGAGGGTCTTCCTCTTTTTTGCTGACACTCTACTTTACTAAGCATGATGCCTTCTCCAGAAATTGGTCCCTCCTGAGAACATGTCTGTCTTGGTCATCTAGTGCTGCTATAACAGAAATACTACAAGTAGATGGCTTTAACAAAGAGAAATTTATTCTCCAAAAGACTGAATTCAGGGTCTGGCTCCAGGGGAAGGCCTTCTCTCTCTCTGTCAGTTCTGGAGGAAGGTCCTTATCATACATCAGCCTCACAGTATAGTAGGCTACAAGTCCAAATTCAGAGCTCTGGCTCGAGGAGAAGGCTTTCTTTCGCTGTCAACTCTGGAGGAAGGTCCTTGTCATCAGTCTTCCCTTGATCTGGGAGCATCTCAGTACAGGAACCTCATGTCCAAAGGATGCGCTCTGCTCCCGGCATTGCTTTCTTGGTGGTATGAGGTCCCCCTGTCTCTCTGCTCAAGTCTCTTTTTATATCTCAAAGAAACTGGCTTAAGACACTATCTAATCTTGTATATCTGATCAATATAACTGCCACTAATGCATTTCATTTCATCGTAGCGATAGGATTTACAACACATAGGGAAATCACATAAAATGGCGGTCAGTCACACAGTACTGGGACTCATGGCCCAGGTAAGTTGACGGACATTTTGGGGGGACGAAATTCAATCCATGACGATGTCCAAAGTACATAAGATGAAGTCTCGCCATCCTTACTTCTAAGGTGCAATGTGGCTGTATTTCCTCAAGACAGACTGGTTAATTCATTTGGCAATCCATGGAATATTCAATATTTTTCGACAGCACCATAATTCAGAGTCATCAATTCTTCTTTGGTCTTCTTTATTCATTGTCCAGCTTTCCCATGCATAAAAAAAAATGCATATGAGGTGCTTAAAAATATCATGGCTTGGGTAAGGCTCACCTTAGGCCACAAAGTATCTTTTTTAATACTTTGAAAAGGTCTTTTGCAGCAGATTTGACCAATGCAATATGTCCTTTGAATTTCTAGCTACTGTGTCCATGGGTGTTGATTGTGGATCTAAATAAAATGAAATCTGTGACAACTTCAATCTTTTCTCCATTTATCATGATGGTGCTTATTGGTCCAGTTGTGAGGATTTTTGTTTTCTTTATGTTGAGGTGTAATCCATACTGAAGGCAGTAGTCTTTGATCTTCATCACTAAGTGCTTCAAGTCCTCTTCACTTTCAGCAAGCAATGTTGTGTCATCTGTATAACGCAGGTTGTTAATGAGTCTTCCTCCAATCCTGATGGCCATGTTATTCTTCATACAGTCCAGTTTCTCAAATTATTTGCTAAGCATACAGATTGAATGAGTATGTTGAAAGAATACACCCCTGATGCACACCTTTCCTGATTTTAAACCATGCAGTATCACCTTGCTCTGTTCGAAAGACTACTTCTTGGTCTATGCACAGGTTCCACATAAGCACAACTAAGTGTTCTGGAATTCCCATTTTTTACAATGTCATCCATAATTTGTTATGATCCACACAGCCAAATGCCTTTTCATAGTCAATAAAATATAGGTAAACATGTTTCTGGTATTCTCTGCTTTCAGCCAAGATCCATCTGACATCAGCAATGATAACCCTCATTCCACACCCTCCTCTGAATCTGGCTTGAATTTCTGGCAGTTCTCTGTCAATGCACTACTGCAACTGTTTTTGAGTGATCTTCAGCAAAATTTTACTTGTCTGTGATATTAATGATATTATTTGCTAATTTCTGCATTCTGTTGGATCACCTTTCTTTGGAATGGGCACAAATATGGATTCCTTCCAATTGGTTGGCCAGGTAGCTGTCTTCCAAATTTCTCCTTATAGACAAGTGGGCACCTCCTGAAACATGGGAAGAAAACATTGATCTGAATGTGACTATCAGTAGATAATTTGAAAGCTGAGGTCCCCCCAGTACTGCCATATACTGCCTCTGTACCAGTCTTGTAATCAGTTTCAGGATATATAGTCCATGTCCTAGACCTGGACAGACAATCCTCTGCTAACATCTACTATTTTCTCCCTTTACTCTGTACCCAAATGTTCTTTAATCTGCTTGAACCTTCAGGTTCATGGGTTGTTGTGGTAGGTGAATGTTGTCTCAAGAAATGACATTACTTATCTTTTCTGCTTAGAAGTCTTATTTTTGATAAATCTATACCTGCCCTACCCAACATGGTCACTAGCCAACTGACTTAGTATGAAAAAAATGTAAAATGATTGATTAATAATTTCATATGGGTTACTTGTTGAAAAGATAATATTTTGGATTCATTGAGTTAAATAAAACATTAATATCAATTCATCTGTTTCTTTTTACATTTTCAATGTATACCTGAAATTAGACAAACTGTGAGGTTAAGAGCACAGTTCTTCAGACTGCCAAGTCTACTCGAAACTTCTGACACCAACTGTAAGGAATCAAGGTTCAACTACAAAGTTAGAGGGGAGAATCCATACCAGACAACCCTTATTACTGACGTTAACTGCAAGTTCATGGGGTTCCAAATCACACTTAGATTTGATAATTTGCTGGAAGGACTCACAGAATTCACTGAAAGCTATTTTACATGTGGTTATGGTTTATTACAGGGAAAGGACACTGGCTTAGTTATCTAGTGCTGCCACAACATAAATACCACAAGTAGATGGCTTTAACAAAGAGAAATTTATTCTCTCACAGTCTAGTAGGCTAGAAGACTAAATTCAGGGCTCCAGCTCCACAGGAAGGTTTTCTCTTTCTGTCAGATACGGAGGAAGGTCCTTTCATCAAACTTCCCCCAGTCTAGGAGCTTCTCTGTGCAGGGATCCCATATCCCATATATCTGAAAAGAGATTGACTTTAAGTACAACCTAATCTTATAAATTGAGACCTGCCTCATTAACATCATACAGGCAGGATTTTCAACACACAGGAAAATCACATCAGGTGACAAAATGATGGACAGTCACACAATACTGGGAATCATTGCCTAGCCAAGTTGACACACATGTTTGGGGGACACAATTCAATCCATAACATTCTACTCTTTGTTGTTTTTGTTGTTGTTAGGTGCTGCTGAGTCAGTTCCAACTCATAGCGGCCCTATGCATAACAGAACGAAACACTGCCCGGTGCTGCGCCATTCTCACAATTGTTGTTAAGCTTGAGCCCATTGTTGCAGCCACTGTGTCAATCCATCTCGTTGATGGTCTTTCTCTTTTTTGCTGACCCTCTATTTACCAAGCATGATGTCCTTCTCCAGGAAATGATCCCTCCTGATAACATGTCCAAAGTATGTGAGATGCAGTCTCGCTATTCTTGCTTCCAAAGAGCACTCTGGTTGTACTTCCTCTAAGACAGATTTGTTTGTTCTTTTGGTAGTCCATAGAATATTTAATATTCTTCACCAATACCACAATTCAAAGGTGTCAATTCTTCTTGGGTCTTCCTTATTCATTGTCCAGCTTTCACATGCATATGAAGTGATCGAAAACACCATGGCTCAGGTCAGGCACACCTTAGTCCTCAAGGAGAAATCTTTGCTTTTTAACATTTTAAAGGGACCTCTTGCAGCCCTTTTGCCCAATGCAATGCATCTTTTGATTTCTTGACTGATGCTTCTGTAGGTGTTGATTGTGGATCCAAGTAAAATGAAATCCTTGACAAATTCAATCTTCTCTCCATTTATCATGATGTTGATTATTGGTCCAGTTGTGAGCATTTTTGTTTTCTTCACGTTGAGGTGCAATCCATACTGAAGGCTGTGGTCTTTGATCCTCATTAGTAAGTGCTTCAAATCCTCTTCACTTTCAGCAAACAAGGCTGTGTCATCTGCATATAGAAGGTTGTTAATGAGTCTTCCTCCAATCCTGATGCCCTGTTCTTCTTCATGTAGTCTAGCAATTCAGATTATTTGCTCAGCATACAGACTGAATATGTATGGTGGGTGAAAGGATAAAACCCTGACACACAACTTTCCTGACTTTAAAACGTGCAGTATCCTCTTGTTCTGTTCCAACGACTACCTCTTGATCCATGTAGATTCCTCATGAGCACAATTAAGTGTTCTGGAATTCTCATTCTCCACAATGTTATTCATAACTTGTTATGATCCACACAGTCCAGTGCCTTAGCATAGTCCATGAAACACAGGTAAACATCTTTCTGCTATTTTCTGCTTTCAGCCAGGATCCATCTGACATCAGCAATGATATCCCTGGTTCCATGTCCTCTTCTAAATCTAGCTTGAACTCCTGTCTGTTCCCTGTCAATATACTGCTGAAGCCACTTTTGAAAGATCTTCAGCAAAATTTTGCTTGCATGTGAGATTAATGATATTTTTAGATAAATTTCTGCATTTGATTGGATCACCTGTCTTAGGAATAGGCATAAATATGGATCTCTTTCAGTCAGTTGGCCAGGAAGCTGTTGTCCAAATTTCTTGGCATACATGAGTGAGCACATCCAGCACTGCATACCTTTGTTGAAACGTCTCAGTTGGTAGTCCATCAATTCTTGGAGCTGTGTTTTTTGCCAATGCCTTCAGTGCAGCTTGGACTTCTTCCTTCAGTTCCATTGGTTCCTGATCATGTGTTAACTCCGGAAATGGCTGAACATCAACCAGTTCTTTCCGGTAGAGTGACTTTGTGTATTCTTTTCATCTTCTTTTGATGTTTCCTATGTTGCTTAATATTTTCCCTGTAGAATCCTTCAGTATTGCAGCTCAAGGCTTGAATTTTTTCTTCAGTTCTTTTAGCTTGAGAAATGTTGACCATGTTCTTCCTTTTTGGTTTTCTATCTCCAGCACTTTGCACATGTCATTATAATACTTTACTTTGTCTTCTCGAGCCACCTTTTGAAATCTCCTGTTCAGCTCTTTTTCTTCATCATTTTTTTCTTTTGCTTTAGCTACTTCACGTTCAAGAGCAAGTTACTGAGTCTCTTCTGAAATCCATTTTGGTCCTTTCTTTCCTTTTTTTTTTTTTTTAATAATTTTTATCGTGCTTTAAGTGAAAGTTTACAAATCAAGTCAGTCACTCACACATAAACCCATATACACCTTGCTACACACTCCCAATTACTCTCCCCCTAATGAGACAGCCTGCTGTCTCCCTCCACTCTCTCTTTTCGTGTCCATTTTGCCACCTTCTAACGCCCTCTACACTCTCATCTCCCCTACAAGCACAGATGCCAACACAATCTCAAGTGTCTGCCTGATCCAAGAAGCTCACTCCTCACCAGCATCCCTCTCCAACCCATTTTCCGGTCCAATCCATGTCTGAAGAGTTGGCTTCAAGAATGGTTCCTGTCCTGGGCCAACAAAAAGTCTGGGAGTCCTTCTAGTCTCAGTCAAACCATTAAGTCTGGTCTTATGAGAATTTGGGGTCTGCATCCCACTGCTCTCCTGCTCCCTCAGGGGTTCTCTGTGGCGTTCACTGTCAGGGCAGTCAGCGGTTGTAGCCGGGCACCATCTAGTTCTTCTGGTCTCAGGATGATGTAGTCTCTGGTTCATGTGGCCCTTTCTGTCTCTTGGGCTCATACTTACCTTGTGTTCTTGGTGTTCTTCATTCTCCTTTGATCCAGGTGGATTGAGACGCATTGATGCATTTTAGATGGCCACTTGCTAGCGCTTAAGACCCCAGACGCAACTCTTCAAAGTGGGATGCAGAATGTTTTGTTAATAGATTTTATTATGCCAATTGACTTAGATGTCCCCTGAAACCATGGTCCCCAAACCCCTGCCCCTGCTACACTGGCCTTCGAAGCATTCAGTTTATTCAGGAAACTTCTTTGCTTTTGGTTTAGTCCAATTGTGCTGACCTCCCCTGTATTGTGTGCTGTCTTTCCCTTCACCTAAAGCAGTTCTTATCTACTATCTAATTAGTGAATGCCCCTTTCCCACACTCCCTCCCTCCCCCCTCTCGTAACCACGAAAGAATGTTTTCTTCTCAGTTTAAACTATTTCTCAAGTTCTTATAATAGTGGTCTTATACAATATTTGTCCCTTTGCAACTGACTAATTTCACTCAGCATAATGCATTCCAGGTTCCTCCATGTTATGAAATATTTCACAGATTCCTCACTGTTCTTTATCGATGCGTAGTATTCCATTGTGTGAATATACCATAATTTATTTATCCATTCATCTGTTGGTGGGCACCTTGGTTGCTGCCATCTTTTTGCTATTGTAAACAGTGCTGCAATAAACATGGGTGTGCATGTATCTGTTCATGTAAAGGCTCTTATTTCTCTAGGATATATTCCAAGCAGTGGGATTGCTGAATCATATGGTAGTTCTATTTCTGGCTTTTTAAGGAAACAACAAATCGATTTCAAAAGTGGTTGTACCATTCGACATTCCCTCCAGCAGTGTATAAGTGTTCCAGTCTCTCCACAGCCTCTCCAACATTTATTCTTTTGTGTATTTTGGATTAATGCCAGCCTTGTTGGAGTGAGATGAAATCTTATTGTGGTTTGATCTGCATTTCTCTAATGGCTAATGATCGTGAACATTTCCTTATATATCTGTTAGCTACCTGAATATCTTCTTTAGTGAAGTGTCTATTCATATCTTTTGCCCATTTTTTAATTGGGTTATTTGTCTTTTTGCAGTTGAGTTTTTGCAGTATCATGTAGATTTTAGAGATTAGGCGCTGATCAGAAATGTCATACCTAAAAGCTTTTTCCCAGTCCGTAGGTAGTCTTTTTACTCTTTTGGTGAAGTCTTTGGATGGGCATAGGTGTTTGATTTTTAGGAGCTCCCAGTTATCTAGTTTTTCTTTTACATTCTTTAAAATGTTTTGTATACTGTTTATGCCATGTATTAGGGCTCCTAACGATGTCCCTGTATTTTCTTCCACGATCTTTATCGTTTTAGATTTTATATTTAGGTCTTTGATCCATTTTGAGGTAGTTTTTGTGCATGGAGTGAGATATGGGTCTTGTTTCATTTTTTTGCAGATGGATATCCAGTTATGCCAGCATCATTTGTTAAAAAGACTGTCTTTTCCCCAGTAAACTGTTTTGGGGTCTTCGTCAAATATCAACTGCTCATATGTGGAAGGATTTATGTCTGGATTCTCAATTCTGTTCCATTGGTCCATGTATCTGTTGTTATGCCAGTACCAGGCTGTTTTGACTACTGTGGCAGTGTAACAGGTTCTAAAATCAGGTAAAGTAAGGCCTCCCACTTTGTTCTTCTTTTTAACTAATGCCTTATTTATCTGGGGCCTCTTTCCCTTCCATATGAAGTTGGTGATTGGTTTCTTCATCTCATTAAAGAATGTCATTGGGATTTGGATCGGAATTGCAGTAACCGTATAGATCGCTTTTGGCAGAATAGATATTTTTATAATGTTAAGTCTTCCTTTCCATGAGCAAGGTATGTTCTTCCACTTATGTAAGTCTCTTTTGGTTTCTTGCAGAAGTGTACTGTAGTTTTCTTTGTATAAGTCTTTTACATCTCTGGCAAGATTTATTCCTAAGTATTTTATCTTCTTGGGGGCTATTGTAAATGGCATTGATTTGGTGATTTCCTCTTCGATGTTCTTCTTGTTGGTGTAGAGGAATCCAACTGATTTTTGTATGTTTATCTTGTATCCTGATACCCTCCTGAACTCTTCTATTAGTTTCAGTAGTTTTCTGGAGGATTCCTTAGGGTTTTCTGTGTATAAGATCATGTCATCTGCAAATAGAAATATTTTTACTACTTCCTTGCCAATCTGGATGCCCTTCATTTCTTTATCTAGCCTAATTGCTCTGGCTAGGACCTCCAACACAATGTTGAATAACAGCAGTGATAAAGGGCATCCTTGTCTGGTTCCCGATCTCAATGGGAATGCTTTCGGGCTCTCTCCATTTAGGGTGATGTTGGCTGTTGGCTTTGTATAAATGCCCTTTATTATGTTGAGAAATTTTCCTTCAATTCCTATTTTGCTGAGAGTTTTTATCATGAATGGGTGTTGAACTTTATCAAATGCCTTTTCTGCATCAATTGATAAAATCATGTGATTCTTGTCGTTTGTTTTATTTATGTGATGGATTACATTAATTGTTTTTCTAATGTTGAACCATCCCTGCCTACCTGGTATGAATCCCACTTGGTGACGGTGAATTATTTTTTTGATATGTTGTTGAATTCTATTGGCTAGAATTTTGTTGAGGATTTTTGCATCTACATTCATGATGGATATATGTCTATAATTTTCTTTTCTTGTGTTGTCTTTACCTGGTTTTGGTATCGGGGTTATGGTTGCTTCATAGAATGAGTTTGGTAGTATTCCATCTTTTTCTATGCTCTGAAATACCTTTAGTAGTGGTGGTATTAACTCTTCTCTGAAAGTTCGGTAGAACTCTGCAGTGAGGCCGTCCGGACCAGGGCTTTTTTTTGTTGGGAGTTTTTTGATTACCTTTTCAATCTCTTCCTTTGTTATGGGTCTATTTAGTTGTTCTACCTCTGTTTGTGTTAGTTTAGGTAGGTAGTGTGTTTCTAGGAATTCATCCATTTCTTCTAGGTTTTCAAATTTGTTACAGTATAATTTCTCATAGTAATCTGATATGATTTTTTTAATTTCAGTTGGGCCTGTTGTAATATAGCCCATCTCATTTCTTATTCTGGTTATTTACTTCCTCTCCCATTTTTCTTTTGTCAGTTTGGCCAGTGTTTATCAATTTTGTTGATTTTTTCAAAAAACCAGCTTTTCGTCTTGTTAATTTTTTCAATTGTTTTTCTGTTTTCTATTTCATTTAGTTTCAGCTCTAATTTTTATTATTTGTTTTATTCTGGTGCATGATGAGTTTCTTTTGTTGCTGTCTTTCTATTTGTTCAAGTTGGAGGGATAATTCTTTGATTTTGGCCCTTTCTTCTTTTTGGATGTGTGCATTTATTGATATACATTGGCCTCTGAGCAGCCCTTTTGCTGTGTCCCAAAGGTTCTGATAGGAAGTGTTTTCATTCTCATTGGATTCTCTGAATTTCTTTATTCCATCCTTAATGTCTTCTAGAATGCAGTCTTTTTCGAGCAGGGCATTGTTCAGTTTCCAAGTGTTTGTTTTCTTTTCCCTGCTTTTCCTGTTATTGATTTCTACTTTTATGGCCTTATGGTCAGAGAAGATGCTTTGTAATATTTCAGTGTTTTGGATTCTGCTCAGGCTTGCTTTATGACCTAATATGTGGTCTATTCTAGAGAATGTTCCATGTGCACTAGAAAGAAAGTATAGTTGGTTGCTGTTGGGTGGAGCGTTCTGTATATGTCTGTGAGATCAAGTTGGTTGATTATGGTATTTAGATCTTCCGTGTTTTAGTTGAGCTTCTTTCTAGATGTCCTGTCCTTCGCGGAAAGTGATGTGTTGAAGTCTCCTACTGTTATTGTGGAGCTGTCCATCTCACTATTCAATGCTGATAGAGTTTGTTTTATGTATCTTGCAGCACTGTCATTGGGTGCATAAATATTTAATATGGTTATATCTTCTTGGTGTATTGTCCCTTTAATCATTATATAGTGTCCTTCCTTATCTTTTCTGATGGATTTAACTTTAAAGTCTATTTTGTCAGAAATTAATATTGCCACTCCCGTTCTTTATTGATTGTTGTTTGCTTGATACATTCTTTTCATCCTTTGAGTTTTAGTTTGTTTGTGTCTCTAAGTCGTGTCTCTTGTAGGCAGCATATAGACGGATCTTGTTTTTTAATCCATTCTGCCACTCTCTGTCTCTTTATTGGTGCATTTAGTCCATTTACATTCAGGGTAATTATGGATAGGTATGAATTTAGTGCTATCATTTTGATGTCTTTTTTGTGTGTGTTGACAGTTTCTTTTTCTCACTTGATTTTATGTGCTGAGTAGATTTTCTTTATATATTGTCCTTTCCTCATATTTGGTGGTGTTAATTTTGTTTCTGCTGAGTCAGTATTTTTCCCTTGTATTTTATTTTGGTGAGCAGGATAGTTTGTCTCCTTTGTGGTTACCTTATTATTTATCCCTATTTTTCTAAATTTATAACTTTTATTTCTTTGTATCGCCATATCTTCCTCTCCATATGGAAGGTGTATGATTACATTTCTCAGTCCCTCTTTATTATTTTAATGTTGTCTTCTTTTATAATAATAACATCACCATTACCATGTGCTGGGCTTTTTTTAAATCTTGCTTTCTTTTTTTTTTTTTTTAAATTTCCCTGTCTGGGTTGACTTCTGTTTGCTCTGCTCAGTGTTCTTGCGCTGCCCAGTGTTATAGTCTTGGGTTGATACCGGATATTATTGATTTTCTAACCAAAGAACTCCCTTTAGTGTTTCTTGTAGTTTTGGTTTGGTTTTTACGAGTTCCCTCAGCTTGTGTTTATCTGGAAATGTCTTAATTTCACCTTCATATTTAAGAGACAGTTTTGCTGGATATATGATTCTTGGCAGGCAGTTTTTTTTCCTTCAATTTTTAAAATATGTCATCCCATTGCCTTCTTGCCTGCATAGTTTCTGCCAACTAGTCCAAGCTTATTCTTATTGGCTCTCCTTTGTAGGTGACTTTTCATTTATCCCTCACTGCTCTTATAATTGTCTCTTTATCTTTGGTTTTGGCAAGCTTGATTATGTCTTTGTGACTTTCTTTAAAGATCTACCTTATTTGGAGTTCAATGAGCATCTTGGATAGATATCTTCTCACCTTTCACAATATCAGGAAAGTTTTCTACCAACAAATCTTCAACAATTTTCTCTGTATTTTCTGTTATCCCTCCATGTCCTGGTACTCCAATCACTTGTAGGTTATTTCTCTAGATAGAGTCCCACATGATTCTTAAGGTTCCTTCATTTTTTTTTAATTCTTTTATCTGATTTTTCATCAAATATATTAGTGCCAAGTGATTTATGTTCGAGTTCAGAAATTCTAGCTTCTACTTGCTCAATTCTTCTCCTCTGACTTTCTATTGAGTAATCTAATTCTGTAATTTTATTGTTAATCTTCTGAATTTCTGATTACTGTGTATGGATTTTTCTAGCTTATTAAACTTTTCATTATGCTCCTGAATAATCTTTCTAATTTCTTCAGTTGCTTTATCTGTGTGTTCCTTGGCTTGTTCTGCATATTGCCTCATTTCTTTCCTGATGTCTTGAAGGGTTCTGTATATTAAACTTTTGTATTCTGCATCTGGTGATTCCAGGAATGCACTTTTATCTAGAAGATCCCTGCATTCTTTGTTTTGAGAGCCTGTTGAGGTGATCATGGTCTGTTTCTTTATGTGACTTGATATTGACTGTTGTCTCCGAGCCATCTATAAGTTATTGTATTAGTTTATGCTTGCTTACTCTGTCATAGCTGCTTGCTTTGTTTTGTTTTGGTATATCCCTATGGGTTGCTTGAGTGAGCTAGCTTGATTATTTTCGCCTTTGGAGCTCTGGTGTCCTGTCCCCAGCTGGATAGAGCTGTTATCAGGTATATCAGTCTAGGAGTCCATTCAGTTTTCTTATATGAACTCAGCTCAGGTTTCCAGGTAGCTGAAATCAAGTGTGTGGTACAGGCTCTGTCCTACAGTCTTAGAGGGGCGGGGTGATTTGGGTATATACCAGTGTCTGATTGCAGCAGGGAGTCATGCTCTGAACAGGGCAGGGGGCTGAGAACCGACCCCCAAGTGTCTCTGAGGAAAATGCATCTCTGTTCCCTACAGCATGGTGGTGGGTGGGTTCTGCAGAGGGACCACGGGCACCCAAAGTTTTTGGTTGTAAGGAGTGGGAGGTACCAGTTATCTTTGGACCCCTGTCACGGGTGGCTGGGTGACCTGAGTGGAGCTTCCAGTCATTAGGTCCCTGATGTGGGTAGGTGAGGACCTTGTTTAATAGGCAAAGCAATGTCAAACATCAAACACGCACCTCTCCACCGCACAGCTGAAATGGTTGGAGTTTGCCAACTAGGGCCTATTCTCCCAAAATAGGCCCACATGGGTCCATGCAGAAGGGAAAGGTGCTCAAGGTCCACGGACAGTTTATGCCTGGACAGGAGCCACTTCTGTCCTGAGCTCCCCCAGTTAATGGGTCTAGCAAATTATCTTTTCCCCCCAGTTGCAAATTTTTTTCCTTCCCCGTGGCTGGGAGGATGGTTCTACGTGCTCACTAGGGTCTATCTCAGGCCCAGGGATTCAGCCACTGAAGCTGGTTTGGGGTTGGGGGGCGTGGTAAAATATATGCAAGTACTTAGCTTTTGCCGACAGTGTGCAGTTCTCCTCAGGTTCCAGAGATGTGAGTGGGCTGTGTGGCTGGCTGCTTCTCCCTGAGGAAACTGTGCCCGAACGCAAGTACCAGTCTGCCACTGCCTCCGCCGCTCCAGAAATGGTGCCTGAGGGCTTCCCGTGATTTAGGTCTGGTAACTCCTCTCCACTTCTGAATGGCCTCTTCCTCCCCCTGCCCCTCAATTCAATGTCTAAGCTTGCCTTTGAATCTCAGGGCTCCCAGCTTGTCACACATATACTCCTTTCACTTGTTTTTTCGGGTCTTTGTGGTAAAGAGGGCTCAACTGAAGTGTCTGTCTATTCCGCCATCTTGGCTCTGCCTCTCTTTCCTATCTTTTTAATGACCTCTTGCTTTCTTCATGTATGATGTCCTTGGTGTCATTGCACAGCTTGTCTGGTCTTTGGTCATTTGTATTCAATGCATAAAATCTATTCTTGAGATGGTCTCTAAGTACAACTCAAGGTTGTACTTTGGCTCTTGTTGACTTGTTCTAATTTTCTTCAGTTTCAACTTGAATTTGCATATGAGTAATTGATGGTTCTATCCGCAGTTGGCCCCTGGTCTTGTTCTAACTGATGATATTGAGCTTTTCCATTGTCTCTTTCCACAGATGTAGTTCATTTGATTCCTGTGTATTCCATCTGACCAGGTCCATGTGTATAGTCGCCATTTATGTTGGTGTTTTTTACAATGAAGAAGTCGTTGGTCTTGCAAAATTCAATCATGTGATCTCTGGCAACTTTTCCATTACCAAGGCCCTATTTTGCAACTACCAATCCTTCTTCTTTGTTTACAAATTTTGTATTTCAATCACCAGTAATTATCAGTGCATCCTGATTGCATGTTTGATCAATTTCAGATGGCAGAAGTCGGTAAAAATCTTCAATTTCTTCATCTTTCACCTTAGCGGTTGGTGCATAAATTTGAATAATAGTCGTATTAACTGATCTTCCTTGTAGGCATATGGATATTATCCTATCACTGACAGGGTTGTACTTCAGGATAGTTCTTGAGATGTTCTTTTTGACGATCAATGCAGTGCCATTCCTCTTCAAGTTGTCATTCCTGGCATAGTAGATCACATGATTGTCTGATTCAAAATGACCAATACCAGTCCATTTCAGCTCATTAATGCCTAACATATTGATCTTTATCTGCCCTTTGGCCCTAAGAAATTTGTGTCCTTGCCACATGTAAAACACATTCAATCCATTATATCATAGGAAAAGTCTTAAATCAACTGCAAGTCCCAAATCCAAAAAATTCCTCTTCATCTGTGAATCTAGAATGCAAGTTATCTGCTTCCAAGGTACAATCATGGAACAGGTGCAGGGCAAACATTGCCATTACAAATGGGAGAAAATGGGGGAAAAGAAGAGATAAAAGGCACAAAGCCAGTCAGCAGAACACATTACATTAGCCCTCAAGGATTGAAAATAATCTTCTGTTCTCTGAGACCATTTAGACAATGACCCTGCCCTCCAGGCTCTAGGCATTTGTTACACCTTCTGGATTCTGAGTGGAGGACTCTTAGCCCTGGGTGTCATCTCTGCCTTCCAGGCCCACTACAATGGCAACTCTGCTCCCTTGAATTTGGGCAACCCCATTTTCCTAGTCCATCTTAGTGGCGACTCCACCTTTTGAGACCCCGGAGGTCATGGCCCTACTCTGTGAGACTGAGGGAGCTCTGCTTCTTATGTTCCTAGTCTCTTCAGCTTCTGCTTCCTCATTCCTTTCCCTCTCAACCCCTTGGGCCTCTCTGCCCCCATCTGCCCTGCTGGGGCAAGTGTTCCAAAGCTCTTTATCTCCACCAATAAGTACTTGGAGGCACCCCACTCCACCAGGAAGCTTCCTTCCTGAAGCTACTCAGCTCCTTGCTCCATAGCTCCATAGCTGTCTGGTGCTGGTTCCCTGGTTCTGCAGTTGCTATTCTTGCCATCTGTGCCATCTCTAGTGTAACAACTCTCCTCCCTTCCTTCTGAGTCCTCACCAGAATTGTATTTGTAATTCTGCCAACAGTCTCTCCAAGGCAATCTAGGCTTTTACTTGTTAGGCACTTTAAAATTCGTCCATTCTCTATACATTCAGAGTTTCAAAACTGCTTCCACATTTTAGGTATCTGTTAGAGCAACACCCGACTCTCGGCACCAAATTCTGTCTTGGTTATCTAGTGCTGTTGTAACAGAAATACCACAAGCTGAGGGCTTTAACAAACAAAATTTATTTTCTCACAGTCTAGGTTGCTAGAAGTCCAAATTCAGGGTGCCAGCTCCAGGGGGAGGCTTTCTCTCCCTGTTGGCTCTGGAGGAAAGTCCTCATCATCAATCTTCCCCTGGTTTAGGAGCTTCTCTGCACAGGGATACCAGATCAAAAGAACATTCTCTGTTCCTGGAGCTACTTTCTTGGTGGTATGAGGCCCCCATATCTCTTGGCTTGCTTCTCTCTTTTATATCTCAGAAGAGATTGATTTGAGGCACAATCTAATCTTATAGATTGAGTCCTGCCACATTCATGTAACTGCTCTAATCGCATCTCATTAACATCATAGAGGTAGGGTTTACAACACATGGGAAAAATCACATCAGATGACAAAATGATGGGCAATCACACAACACTGGGAATCATGGCCTGCCAAGTTGACACACATTTTTGGGAACACAACTCAATTCATAACAACACAAATTGAAATCACCCAAGAGAAGAGATATGAAGGTCAGAGTCTGGGAGGGTTGCAAATGTGAAGCTTCTGTTGTTCTCAGAATTCATTACCCTCTAAGAATTGATGTGTGACAATGTATACAGAGTATTTCCAACCAAGGAAGCTTACCCAAGCTTTGATGTTCAGAGTTTTTATCAGGACATACATTTTGTAAGCATGATTTATTGATTGATTGTCTACGTGGTTGAACTTAGCCTCCAGGCTGACTGACACCACATGACCCAAGTCTCATCCTAATTCACATGGTTGGTTTTTCTGATGTGGCCAGCCCCTACCCTAAACAAAGACACTCCTATCATGTATGACTTAGATTACCTTCCAGAAGCTGAGGACAAAGGTCAGACCTCTCTTTGAGCAAGAGTAATTGTTTTAGACAGTGTTAAATTACATGTGGATTGCATTATAGTTCTATCAATAGCTTTGATTTATATCTTCCCACAGTCAAAATTCATATAGTCAACCCTATACTACTAATTCTCAGTTGTATCTTTAGATTCATATAACCAAGCTGTACCATCTTCTGTAAACTTAAGATTTACTTTATCCTCCCCGCCACCCCATTTCCAGTCTGAGTTATTGGGCACTTTATCCATTGTTATTCCTCATTCCAGGTTCCAGGTCAGTTTAAAGCAACTGAATATATTTGCATTTTTAGGATCCCTGGCCTATTTTCAGCTGATCAGCCTTGTAGATTTCATAATAAATGAATTTTCTAATGCCTTGGAGATCTATTATCCCCCAACATGAGCTCACCATTTTTGTAATCTTAAGCCATTGTCTAGAAAAACACTGACATCATCTAGCAACTTAGTTCTTCATTCAACGTGTCCTCCTTTCTCTTTCATAGTCTATACCTTATATGGAGAATGAGAAACCCAAGTCTTCATGGGCAGTAGATATGTTCTCTAAGTCTTTTCCAGAAGATTCATTGATCCTTTAAAAATAGTAAAATCAGAGTTATTTTCAATAGCTTTTACCTTATGCACTTGCTCCAAAAACATAGTCATCTTCCTAGTTAGCCATCTCAGGATTGCATATGGCTCTCTTGGTCAATATTTTGACTGATTAGAAATAAAATTGCTGGTTCATGCATCATTTATTCAGTGCTTGTGGTGTAATATTAAGCAAGAGTGATAAAAAGATGAATGAGAAAATTACTGCCCCCAAAGAGTTCTTACTCTGGAGTAGAAACTGCAAAAAGGCCTTAAATGGTCAATAAATTTTAAAATTAAGAATTCTGTGGGATAAACAATTTGAACTACTCAATCCACAGACTAGGACTCCTTGAGGAATTTATCCCACACTATTATTAATCTATACTTTGTCGAAAGAAAAAGAAAGTTAATAGTTTTAATAAGGGCTCAATTAAAACATACCCACCCTTAAGGAACAAGTTCTGTAATAACTGGGTAAAAGCAGCTCAATTAGCTATGTCTTTGCCACTAAACCAAACCAAACCTGTTGGCAAAAGTCTATTCCAAATCACAGTGACCCTACAGGACAGATTAGAACCGCTCCATTATTTTTATAGGGTTTCTAAGGAGTCATTGTGGATTTGAACTGCTGATATTTTGGTTAGCAGGTGAGCCGTAAACCAGGGCTCCCCGTCTTTGCCACCAGGATTTCGAGGTTAAAACAGGCTATTAATTATGCTGAGTTTTTGTTCATCTTCTTATGCCACTTTATTCCATCATGGGGCATATACCAATTAAATTGCATACACGTTGTTTTTATTAACACGTTAAATGGGAATGACAATCACTAATGCGAAGGCAAAATAACTAAGTTGTTCCGCTGTGATTAGCTCTGGAGGTGAGCGTTGTGTAAGATTCTGCAGCCTCAAGCAGTTCTGTTGATAGCTTCCGTTCCCTGGCAAAACCACTGAGGATGATTCTAATAGATGTTACATCTGCACATATGCTGTTAGTTGCCCTTCCTTCACGCTTATTCTGCCCTGGCTGACTTTGCACATCTGTTGTAATTTAGTAAATAATTTTAAATATGTTTTTGTACTGTGCATTGCTGCAAGGCACAAAAAACTGAAAATTCATTAGGCAGCTAAGATTGGGAAAATAATAACGTGGTATCATGGACCACCTCATTGTAGCCATCTTGTACTAGACTGGGAGTTAGGGAAGCTGAATCCTGACCTAACACTTCTGTCTTACACTTAGGGAAATTTAAGTTTTCTGCCTCAACCATTCATCTGAAGAGTGGGTATGGTTAGATCGGCTGCTGTTGCCACACACAGTGATTATGAAAATTGAGAATTGTTTTAAGTAATTAAAGAGTCTCTCTGCTCAAGTCTGTATGTACTACTTTTTCTTTAAGATTTTTTTAATCTTAGCCTCATTTTTTCATTTTCATATTCCTTAAACAAGATGGTTTTCCATACCACTACACAGGAATCACCACCTTTTAGGGGACAGGTTTGAAATTCCTGCTAAGAATTCGTAGGCCTATCATTGTCTTCTGAAACAGAAGTCGTAATATTTTGATCTGTCATCAAAAGATATTAAGACAGCAGTTAAGAATAGCCTCAAAAGTGCATGTTAGTCAGGGAAACACACAACATTTGGCTGCAACCGAAGACTATGAGCTGTTCCAGGAAACTGTTTACGTTGCTTCTTTCTGATCAACAGGTGGTTGTACTTTTCCCTTAATTATTAAAGTGTTTTCTGACAAATAGCTGCCTTACTACCGAGTGGTAAAACAATGCTCTTTTACCATTATTCTATGTCCATGTAAATGGTTTCTGCAGTTGACTCATTGCAAATTAACTCAATGGTGCTGAGATTAGTCACCCAGACTCTTTATCTCTATTTAGAAAAATAAGGGCTCCTCAGCTTTTTGTCATTGGTACCACGAGGAGCCCAACATAACTTTTTGCATCATTTATGGTGTTCTTTAATTGCCTTAATAGGTCTAATTAGTACACTAGATTTTGTTTTTCAAGAGCTTGCATATTTTTAATGGGTTTGCTCTCTTGTTAAATGGGCTAAATAACTTTCCATGAAGACCAACCCCCAAAAGAAGCAGACTGCATATCAATAAAAAGACTACTAATCTCAGAATGGATTTTCCCCCTGATTTGAAGTTCAGATATTTAGTAGTGAGTTTTCACTGATTACATGCAAATAAGCTACATTAACAGAAAAATTTCAAATATCTTAAGAAGACACTTTTCCATGATTTTAAGTTTAAATATTTAGGAGTGAGTTTTCAACAATACAAATAAGCAACATTAATGGCAAAATTTCAAATGTCTTAAAAACATATTTTTCTATGATTTTAAGTTTAAACATTTAGGGGTGACATTTCAACAATATAAGTAAATATGTCCTGTTAAAAATAGAGATAAAATGTCTAATGTTGGTTCAAGAGATATTTTCAAAAAAGCTATGTTAAATAATAATGTTCAAAAATAAAAATAATCATACATAAAAGCACTTCGATGTGTTCCATAAGCATTATTCATACTAATGAATCATAAATGTTTTAATAAATATGAATATAGATTCTCTAAAGGTTCTTATCAGGATTAGAGGAAGATTAATTAACAACCTGTGATATGCAGATGACACAACCTTGCTTGCTGAAAGCAAATAGGATTGAAGCACTTACTGATGAAGATCAAAGACCACAGCGTTCAGTGTGGATTGCACCTCAACATAAAGAAAACAAAAATCCTCACAACTGGACCAATAAGCAACATCATAATAAGTGGAGAAAATATTGAAGTTGTCAAGGATTTCATTTTACTTGGATTCACAGTCAACGTCCATGGAAGCAGCAGTTAAGAAATCAAAGGAAATATTACATTGCGCAAATCTGCTACAAAAGACCTCTTTCAAGTGTTGAAAAGCAAAGATGTCAGTCTGAGGATTAAGGTGCCCCTGACTCAAGCCACAGTATTTTCAATCACCTCATATGCATGCGAAAGCTAAACAATGAATAAGGAAGATGAAAAAAGAATTGACGCCCTTGAATATTGCTGGCAAGAAATACTGAATATACCACAGACTGCCAGAAGGATGAACAGATCTCTCTTGGAAGAGGTACAGCCAAAATGCTCCTTGGAAGCAAGGATGATGAAACTTTGTCTCATGTACTTTGGGCATGTTATCAAGTGGGGACAGTCACTGGAGAAGGACATCATGCTTGGTAAAATAGAGGGTCACCAAAAAAGGGGAAGACCCTCAATGAGATGGATTGACACAGTGGCTACAAAGATGGGCTCAAGCATGGCAACAATTGTGAAGATGGCACAGGACCAGGCAGTGTACATACAGTTGCTATGAGTCAGAACTGACTCAATGACACCTAACAACAACAAAGGTTCTTTATATAGAGATAGCTACTGTCTTTTTTTTTATGAACATGTTACAATTCTTTCAGATTGATGGAAATTCTGACAATTTATTTAAAGGAAATCATTTGATTTCATATGTTGCTACAGAAGAATGGCAACCAAAAAGTTAATGGGGACTAATGGACAACATCTACCAAGGCCTCCACCAGACTGAGTCCAGTACAACTAGATAGTGTCTATATACCACCACTGACTGCTCTGACAGGGATCACAATAGAGTGTCCAGAACAGAGCTGGAGAAAAATGTAGAACAAAATCCCAACTCACAAAATAGACCGGACTTACTGGCCTGACAGAGACTGGAGAAATCCTGAAAGTATGGGTGCCAGACACACTTTTAGCTCAGTAATGAAATCACTCTCAAGGTTCACCCTTTAGCCAAAGATTAGACAGGCCCATAAAACAAAATGAGACTAAAGGGGCACAACAGTCCAGGGGCAAGAGCTACAAGGCAGGAGGGGACAGGAAAGCTGATAATAGGGAAACCAAGGTCTAGAAGGGAGAGTATTGATATGTGGTGGGGTTGTTAACCAATGTCTAAAATAATATGTGTACTAACTGTTTAATAAGAAACTAGTTTGTTCTGTGAACGTTCATCTAAAGTACAATAAAAAAAAATCTAAAAAAATTAATGGAAGATATTCAGTGAGCTAAGAATCATACCATCTAAGGAAAATACAATATGCAATTACTTTGTTTTAAAGACAGAGAAAAGTAATCAACTTTTTCTCCATAGATCAGATATTTCAGGAAATAGGTAAATAAATGAAGAGACCCCACAAATGTTCGTACATTAACAATTTGTCTCAATTAACAAAATTTTTGTGTGTCTCTTACATGCAGTCACTATTCTAGGTCCTGGAGACACATTAGCTAAAAAACAAACAAAAATTCTCAAGTATAATTGAAGATACAGCAATAAACCAAAAAATAAATGTAAAATATAATCTCAGCCCTATGTTCACAAGAAAAATCAAGATATGAGGCTGGAGAGTGAAGGAGGTAAGTGTTTATAACAACCAGTCAGAAAAGACTCTAGGAGGTAAGAATTGAAAGGAAACCTGATTTAAGTAAGGCAGAGAGACATGTGGCTATCTGGGGTAAATGTGTTCTAGTCCAAAGGAACTAATGCAAAGAACCCTGAGGCAGGAGAGTACCCTGTATGTTCAAAGAGAAGAAGTAATATGGCTAGAAAAGAATGGGAAAACCATCTTTTACTGGACTTGTAACAGTGACTGTTAGATTTCCACACCCTGGTTTAAAATACCTATTGCCCAACACACTGAAAAATGAGAAAAGCCTTAGATCAAAACACGCAATCAGCAGCGTAAAGAGCAATTATGTGATCAATATATGGACCATATTTGGGTTAAGTAAAAAGAAAAATAAATAAATCACTACTGTGATTTATAAAACAAAAGAACTATTTCTTTTCTGATTCCCTGAAAAACTATTCCATCCCATTTTCATTGTCAAATTAAAATCTAAATTACACTCAATATTAAAATGGAAAAAAATGCTTAAAAATTCATGTATTATTTGTAGAAAATTAAAACACAGATTAAAATGATTTAAATTCTTAAACTCCCTCAAATGTTATTAATATAGATTCTCTTAAGGTATGTGTTTTATAATAATCAGGAAAAAGGAGCTCAATTATATATTTTTCCCATTAGAAGTTCCATAAGTCTGGATTTTATGAGGTTAAAACAAGCTACTATTTTTTTTCTTGTATATTTTAGTTCATGTAAGTGTTTGATATTGTTATAAGTATAAATTATATATTCTAGTAGGAGGGTAAATAGACATGTATGTATGGATTTATGTATGATGGATGCATGGATGGATGGATGATGGATAGGTAGATAGGTAGACAGACAAAGTATATAGGCATTAATTTTATGATTACTTTAAATGGGAGTGATAATTACTCATGCAAAACCAAAATAATTAAGGTGTTCTTATTTGCTGTAACAGTACAACCAGAATGCTCCTTAGAAGCAAGGATGGCAAGACTACGTCTTACATACTTTGGACATGTTGTCAGGAAGGATCGGTCCCTAGAGAAGGCCATCATGCTTGGCAAAGCACAGGGTCAGCGGAAAAGAGGAAGACCCTCAATGAGGTGGGTTGACACAGTGGCTGCAACAATGAGCTCAAGCGTAACAACGATTGTAAGGATGGCTCAGGACTGGGCAGTGTTTCATTCTGTTGTGCACAGGGTCACTATGAGTCGGAACCAACTCGATGGCACCTAACAACAACAACATTTGCTCTAAGAGGTTAGTGTCTTCTGAGATTTTCTTGATCATATTACCTTCTTAAACGGTATTTAGCAGTAAAGTGGGGAGAAAGAAAAAAAAATCTACTACTTAGAGGGTAGAAGACAGATGTGTTAAATCCTGGTTCCACCACTTACTAGCTGTGTGACTTTAGCAAGTTACCCAACTTCCCTGAGCCTTAGCATTCTCCTCTGTAAAACCTGGATAACAATTTATTATTGTTTTAAACACACGTGATCAAAATCCTTGGCAGAGTACCAAGTATCTAGTAACCTGCTCAAAAAGTGGCACCTAGTTCTTATCATCATTATCATCACTATTACTAACCAATGGTAGAGCGCTATTTGTGTTGGCAGTACAAACACCCTATGCCCCAGGTAAAATTGTAATACCTGACTCTTTAAGGACCTACTGGTTATTTTTGAGAGGGACTTGCTCAACCTTGCATTATTAATTTACCTCATGGCAGATGGTAACTGTTGATGTTACCCTTGGGAGTTATGCTCTGTTGCTGTGTCATTGTTTGATGGTGAAGGCCATTCTAGCACAGAAGAAAACATTGATCAGCATCCATGGAATTATTATAAATGCAATGAAAGAAAATATTGAAGAAGGTTGCCCTCTTAATATTTTGGTATAAGAATTCTCTGATAGCAAAAAAAAAAAAAAAAAAAATTTAATGAACCTCCCCACCCTTGCAAATAATAGTTGCATACTTTTAAGACAAACATTTTCAGAAAATCATTTTTAAAGACTTCTGTAAATTCTGTAAGTTTTTTTTTTTAATTTTGCTGTTGTTGAGAATATACGCAGCAAAACATACACTAATTCAACAGCTTCTACGTGCACAATTTAACGACAATAATTATATTCTTCAAGTTGTGCAACCATTCTCATTCTCCTTTTCTGAGTTGTTCTTCCCCCATTAACATAAACTCACTGCCCCCTAAGGTTCCTATCTAATCTTTCCAGTTACTATTGTCTATTTGATCCCATATAGGTAGTTTTTAAAAGAGCATAATGTTCAAGGCAGGCCTTTTTTTAGTTCAGCTAAGCTGTCATTTGGTTTTAAGAAGACTTCGGGGATGTTTTTGGTTTAAGGTTTAAAGATAGTCTCAGGGCAATAATTTCAGTGGTTCATCCAACCTTCCTGGCTCCAGAAAGTTTGGGGTCCCTGAGAATTTAAAATTTCTATTCTGCATTTTTACTCTTTTGATACAGATTCTTCTATAAAATCTCTGATCAAAATGAATTCCTTGACATTTTTTAAAGAACATTTATTTCGTTAATCATAATAGCTTTTGAAAACCAGCAATACAAAGGACATTATGTATTTGTTTATAAATAATCCCTAAAGTACATATGAATTTGTAAGACTTTTTATAGCGTTTCAGGAACTCCTAGGTGTCTGCAGATCGTGGGTCGAGAAGGACCAATAGAGTTCAATATAAAATACAGCTAACAATAAGAAGAACAAAAATATATTTTGGCTTATAGTCTAGAAGAAATAACAGACTCATGTCTGAAAATGAGCAATGGGAATATCCCTTTGCTTCCAAAAACATCTACTTATCTTAATAAAAAAAAAAATTAATAGTTGGGGTAAATGCTATTTTTTAATACTTAAAGAGCAAGAGTAAAAAATTAAAAAATTAAATAAAAACTTAGTATGTCCTTTCTATACCTTTATCAGTAGCATAACTATGTCATCTTTCTTTAGAAAAATCCTCAATTATACATTTATATATTACTTCCTATATTTTTGCTAATTTTATTCATTTTTGCTCTATTAGAGAACATGGAGCCATGGTGACACAGTGGTTAAGAACTCAGCTGCTAACCAAATGTACACAGTTCAAATCCACCAACTGCTCCTTGGAAATCCTATGAGGCAGTTCACTCTGTTCCGTAGGGTCGCTGTGAGTCGGAATTGAGTGGACGACAATAGATTTTTGGGTTTATTAGAAAGCATGGAAAATATTTAATGAAATAGTATATGTTGAAAACACTTCAAATAATATTACTGTAACATTATTATAATATAATAATAAATAAGTACCTAATTTAAGGTAGGACTTTGGGTGCTAAAAAATTAACTTCAGTGCTTTAAGTCTTTAATGCGGGTCTGATCCCAAATGCTATATGTTCTTAGTCAAACTTTGAAGTAGAGATATTTTTGTTCTTCCTCCACCCTACCAGCATTTCATACAGCAGCATAGACTTCAGCAGTTCGAATGCCCATGCAGAAAAAGCTGTGCTTCCAGAAAAATCCTTTTTCTTCATTGGTAACAATGCTATCTAAACACAAATTACAATCTCAGAATTTCTGTTAAAAAAAAAAATACATTTTTTTCTCCATCATGGGTCTTTAATTTTTAACTGTGCCATATTTTAGAAATCATACAGTTTGAAACCTACTGATATAAAGCTGAAATATGAGAGAAAAAGATTTAAACTCTACTCAAAATTACATTTAGAGAAAAATGTCTTGAAGGATTTACCTAAACTTTTTTTTTTTTTTTTTTTGGTTTATCATTACTTTCTCTCTTCTCATTTCTATTACCCACTCCAATCAGGCTTTAATATCCATTCCTTCACCATAACTGCTCTTAACACGGTCACCAAATAATCCCATGTTGTAAACTCCAATGGTCATTTTCAGTCCTCACGTTACTTCATGCTTACTGTTGTCAGTAACATTCGACCAACTCTGTCTACTGGGTTTCAAGAATACCACATTTCCCTCTTTCTTCAACCTGAATAAATCACTCCTTGTCAGCTTCCTTTGCTGGTTTCTCCTCTTCTCCTCAAAGTCTTAACAATGAGGTATGCCAGGCTAGAGTCCTCTGTTCTCTTCTTTCTATATACTCATTTGTTTGGCAACCATATCCAATCTCATGGTGCTTATTCAACATCATCACTTGAGCTCATTAAAACTCTAAAATACAAAAAGTCCACTTTAAACTTCTGATTCACATCTTCACCCCCCCCCTCAATAAAATTTCTCCACCAATAGCATTCCTATTTTAGTTGATGGTAACTTCCAATTGCTCAGGAAGGCCTTTAAGGTATCCTTGTATCCTCTTCCATCTCCCTTCCCCCCACCAAATATTTTAATTTCCCAGTACAGGATCACTATGAGTCAGAATCAAGTCAATGGCAACCAGTTTTGTTTTGTTTAGTTTTGTTTGGCTGTAACAGAAATACCACAAGCGGATGGCTTTAAAGAACAGAAATTTATTTTCTCACAGTTATGGAGCCACAAGTCCAGATCATGCTGACTTCTTCTTTGTAGGTAATCCTAAGTGTTCCTTGGTTCTTTGGATTGTGGATGATTCGCACGTGGTGTCTTCCTTCTCCCATGTGTGCATGCATCAGTGTGTCTATTCTGGTCTTCTATAATGCAGGATTGATTAGGTTTAGAATCCACCCTATGCTGATGTGATCTAATTAACATAACAAAGAAAACTCTATTTCCAAACAGGATTGTATCCACATGTATAAAGGTTAGGATTCCAACACATATTTGGAGGGGGGCACAATTCAATTCATAACATTCCTATCTTTGGCCCCCCAAATTTCATGTCTTCCCCACATGCAAAAACATATTCTTTCTATCACAGCATCCCAGAATTCATAACCCACTCCACCATCAACTCTAAATAAAAAATCTCATCTTCTGAATAACTTAAATACAGTTTAGGTGAGACCCTAGGTGTGTTCCATCCTGCAGCAAAATTCTTTTCCATCTGTGTACCTGTGTAACCTAGAATACAAATTATCTGCTTCCAAAGTACAACGGTGGAACAGACACAGGGTAGAATCTATTTGCATGTACATGGAATGAGGTCTCTAAAAGGTTATTTGTTGTAACATTGCATGACCTAGTAAAATACTAGAAATAAAAACAAATGTCCATCAATACGACATTGGTTAAATAAATCATGGTTACTCCAACAAATGAAACACTATTCAGCTGTACAGAAGAATGAGGTTCTCTATATATCCATATGACAAGAGCTCTGAGTTACAATGTCAAGTGAAAACTACAAGCTGCAGATCAATGGTATTTGTGTTTTAAATACGTGGAAATATGGATACAGATTTGCACTTGCACTTGCTTACATGTACATAAACCAACACTGGAAGGATATTTGAAAAATTAATAAAAGTGGTTACCTGTTGAGTTGGGATTTTAATGACTGGGGAAAGAAAAGAAACAATGGGAGTGAGGCTTTTCACTGCATATCATTTTACATTTTCTCATATTATTTTTTAACTATGAAAAACGTATTGTTGTTGTTGTGAGGTGCCATCAAGGCAGTTCCAATTCAAAGCAACCCTTTAGGGCGGAGCTGCCTTATAGGGTTTCCAAGGAGTGGCTGGTGGATTTGAACTGCCAACCTTCTGGTTAGCAGCCAAGCTCTAGCCTAAACATTAATGATAAATAAAGTTGCAGAAAAACAGCTTATAAGAAAATCACATCAGTACTACATTATCAAAATGTCAAAAATTTCATCTTATAAACACCTTGATTAAACAGTTTACATATATCAAATATGAAACTAGGGAAAAAGGAACATTTCTCCATTTGGCTCCTGGAAGACTGTGATAAGGGTGGAACAGGAACTGGTAGAGAATTCATTATTGTTATTTATTAGGTACTGTAGGCTTGCCAACTTGTCAGCAACTCAAATAAAACAAGGCAAGAAGCAGTATTAGCATCAAAAATCACCACTGAGAGTGAGCAACAACACTGGCTGCCTAAATAAACAGGTGTATAGCCACTTAAGGCTTAATTTCTACATAATAGGAACAAATAAACCAAACCTACCACCATCGAGTTGATTCCTACTCAGGGGGACCCTACAGGACAGGGTAGAACTGCCCTACAGAGTTTCCAAGGCTATAGATCTTTACAGAAGCAGACTGCCACATCTTTCTCCACAGAGCGGCTGGTGAGTTCAAACCGCTTACCTTTGGTTAGCAGCCAAGTTCTTAACCACTGCACTATCAGGGCTCAGTAATAAAAAAAAAAAAAAAATCAAACCAGTTGCCATCAAGTTGATTCTGGCTCATAGCAACCCTATAGGTACAAAAAAAAAAAAAAAAACCCTATAGAGGCCAAGAGAAATTGGACCACAAAGCAGAAACAATACATTGTTGAAATGACAGTCAATCAAGGTAGTGGGTGATGAAAATAAGGGCAAAGATAGGAACCATGTGTCAATCCCTTTCTATGTATAATTCTAAATCCACAGTTGAAAAGAAATCTGCATGCCAAAGCTCTCGCCTTTTGGTCCCAAAGTATATGTTAAAAATGCTGAGTAGTTTTTTCCCATTACTATTCCTAAGAAGGGTCTTGCTTTACCAGAATCTGAGTGATTCTCTTAGGTTACCGAAATCAGATGCATGCAACCAAATGAATTAAACATATAATTAATTGGTGAAGAGTGTAAGAATGAATGGAATTGAGAGCATTTTACCCGAAGGAGAGAAAGATAAGAGAAAGAACAACTAAAATCAACATCATTAAGAATAAATATTATTTGATTACCGATCACTTTAAACCAAACCCAAACTCATTGCCATTGAGTCAATTTCAACTCATTGCGACCCTATAGGACAGAGTAGAGCTGCCCAACAGGGTTTCCAAGGAGAAGCTGGTGGATTGGAACTCCAGACATTTTGGTTAACAGCTGAGCTCTTAACTAGTACACCACCAGGGTCTCCTCCAATCACTTTAGACCTTGGAATTAAGAAAATAAAATCAGGTCTACTTTGCACACATGGGGTCGCCGTGAGTCAGAATCGACTTGATGACAACAGGCTTGGTTTTGATATATCAATTCCATACCAATTAAGGACATAGATCATGAGGTCAATCTCATCAATCATATAAGAAAATTGGTCTCATTAATTTCATGTAAAATCAATATTTTGAGTGAGCAGAGATTTAGAAATCTGGTCAATACTTTGATAGGTAAAATTAGCTAATTAATTACTTTAGCGATGCTAAATATAGCCAAATGAGGTCACAAGTTTTACATTAAAATTAATTACTTGTGCACGTTCTTTAACAATACGGAAGCATTTCACTTATTTTGCAAAACAGCTGTTAAATATTTAATTTTTTAAAACATGCTGTTAAAAATCTGCTTTTGCCCATAAAAGTCACCATATTTACATCTCTATTATCCCCCATTCCAGCGCCTTCCTTTGAAAGCAGGTGGTTTGCATTTCATAATTAGCAAAATGCTAAAATAGATCACCAGAACTCAACTTTGTCAAGCTCCTAAAAGAAAGAATTTATATCAGAATACAGCTCCAGCCATAATGCTGATAGAGCCAATAAAAGTCAGCTATATACAAAATAAGGGCTCTTTTATAATGTACCTGCCCAATTCTCCCGTCACTAGTCCACACTGTCAGTCCTTAAAGCTGAGCTGGGAATCAAGGTTAGCCCTGATGAAGAGAGGAGAAAAATAAGCTTGTCTTTGATATCAATGTCAGCCCAAAAGAGGCCTCATAACCCATATGATCCAATCTACAGGTTTGAGAGCCTCTGATTAGCGACAGCTCTACAAAAAAAAAAAAAAAAAAAATTTTTTTTTCTCTACCACTGACCGTCTCTTTGGCCGTAGGCAAATCACTTAACCTCTCTGCAATTCAGCTACCTAATCTGCAGAAGTGTTGCAATAATAACGTCTGTTACCAAGACTTATTATGAATTAAGTTCTTAGCACCGTGTCATGCACAAGGAAGGCGCTTAGGTGCAGGTTAAAAAAGCAGACAGAATACATGCATTTACTTTCTCTCCTTCCTAAAACTAACAAAATAACAGTAATGGTTATTGTTCGTTCGTTTTAACGCACAAAACGACAAGGCAAAAAAGAACAGACAAAAGCAATAAAATTTTGGAAGCCAGAAAATAAATGGTAACTGATTATCGCTAACTGACTTAGCAACGCCAGGAAGGCAGAAAGCAAGGCAGGTAAGGCGGAAGTGAAAAGCAACCCTATTTACGCCATAGAGTTCCTCCCCTACCCTACATCCCAGGAAATGGTAGCAAACTTCCTCTGGAAGTGTAGGTAAAATAAAGCCAGAAATAAGAAGATTGGTTGAAAATCTTCTTAAGAAATAGCTATATCATCGTTATATTACCAGATCAGCTGGGTGACTCTTTTGATGAGCATTTGCATCCTGAATACGGAGAGCCCTGCCACTTCACAGAGGTAGGAAGCCAGACCTATAACTCTTCAGGCAGGAGATGGGAAGAGCTTTCAAAGAATACTACCTCTACCTTGAAAGACAGGGACCAAGACAAACAAAAATGAAAATGCATTTCAGAAGATACAGAAATCGCAGGGAGAAGAAAATTTCAAAATATTATTACTAATATCCTCAGAAATATAATAGGAGATACAATATTTATGAAAAAGTGAACCAAATACTTTCAAAAAGGAACATCAGAGAACAAAGAAGAGCTTTCTGGCCTCCTTTCTAGGCAGCGAAGACAGTAATTGAAAACGTACTCCTTTATAAAGTTTTCCAAAGTCAGCAATGACCATTTGGGAGTGTCTTCTGGCTCCAAAGTCCTGTTTTCACATCTTTTCTTTATATTCATCCTCTCTATTTATATTTATATCGTGACTCCTTGTTCAGATTTGGATACCCCTTAAATTGTATGTATACAATATTTTTTGTTTGTCTATCTCCCATACAAGAGTGTGAAGCTTCTTCAGGGAAGGGACTGGCTATTCCCAACACATAGCATACTCTCTGGCACATTAATAGTGTTCTCCAAATGTTTGTTGAATGACTAAATGAATGGATGAGTGAGATGCTGTCATACCTATTTGTTATGTTCCCAGTACTGATAATTCCAAAAGGTCTATCTATCATCAGCTTCACTGAGTCCCCATGCTATGCTCCTTCCCTATGGGAAAAAGCCTGAAAAATGTTTGGAGTAGAGGAGAAAGGGATGGATGGGATCCTCCCTTTGGTAAAGAATGACAATTTGGACAAATAAAATCTAATTCTATACCAGAAAATCAACTCTAGGGAGCACCTATAGAATCCTGCTTTCAATTGCTAAGGCAAATGCTCTATTGGCATAGTTAAACTCTAAATATGTTCATTTGTGTGTTTTAAAATATTAACGGTCATTATATCTCAAATTATTATTTCCTTCTTCTTGTTTCTGTACTTTCTGATGTTTTTAGAGTACACAGGTATTACTTGGGTAATAAAAATATATAGAATAATATAAATTCAAAGCAATGCTGAAGTATACTTAATTTTTTTAAAAAAAATTCTACTTCTTTATGAAATGCATTTTGAACCAACAACTCTATTCATACTTCATAATCACCTATGGAGCTTGTTAAAAATACAATTGTCCTGGCTCCTCCCAGATTTCAAGAACCAAAATCTGTGGGAGAAAGACCCAGGCAGACTTACGGCTGAAAAGCCACACAGGTGATTCTTCTGATGTCCGGGCAGGTCTGAGAACCACCATTATGTAGCACATGAAGGCTCATTAGATATTCATGATCTTAATCCAGGAACCAAGACAAAATTCCATTCAGTGACTTCGTGCAGCTGGGTAGGTGGGAAAGTAGTCATTAACTCAGTAAGAAGAGGGGTAGAAGAAGAATATATAAAGAATAGGATTTCTCAGGGTGACTACTGAACACAGTTTAATCCAGATCCCAAGTATCTATTAAATGAAGACAATGGATAAGACAAGGGTTATCTGGCTTATTTCAAGTTTATCTGGCTTTTCTCTATTTCTAACTGCTAAGGAGTAATTCTTAGAGGATTACTTCCATTAAAACTCAGCCTCTTATCCTTTTTGCCAGCAATTCTTTCCTAACATATAAAAAGCTTACGTCAGTTGTTAAGAAGCTAGTTAATCAAATGGATATTCAAGTTCATTTGCCTGGTGTCCTTTGCTAGGAGCTGACACTGAAATAAGGACTTGTAGCATGCGCGTTTGAGCTATTAACCATGCCTTCTAAAAAAAATTTTTTTTCTAACCATTTATCTTCCTTTTCTTCTAGACTCAAAAGCTGAAATTCTTTTAGTCTCCTGCTTTATTTTTATTCACCATATTGCATTCAAATAGCACCACCATTATATTAATGAAATGGATCATCTCTGTAATTGAGTGTGAATACTATCACTTTGCACCCTTCCGCAGTTATTAATTTCAGTGTATTCATTGTATTTTTGAATGTAGCTGCACAGTAAATAATGTAACACAAAGAAGCATTATTCCCAAAGCCAACAATAAGGAGATAAAGCCAGTGGTGTATTAACTTAAAAAACAGATCAATCTTATCTTGTAAAAAGAAGATAAAAGGTAGTTCTGTCAGTAAGGGCAACCATGCTTGAGGCTGTAAACCATACTTGAGGATATAAAGAAAAGCCTGGAAGCATGTGTTAAATTATGCTTCCTTTCCTTGGAGAAAGTCTTTAACTCAAGGGGCATTAAAAAAAAACCAAGAACTGATTCAGTCATCTAGGTATTTCCTCATGTTGGGATGCTCAGAAAGCATAAACCCAACAACAACATCAGCAATAATTACAATGCCATTTTATAGCACTTAACCAAAGTTTTTACTATACATGAAGCTGAAAATTAATTGAATTCTTAAGTGTGGCCATTACACTACCCAATAATATCCTAAGGCATATAGATTAGAAAACAAAGTAGAGAACATCACCAGAAGATTAACACAATAGTTCCTCAAACTAGCAACAAAATTCAGTGCAAATTAAATATCTGCAGAGCCATATAGCAAAGGTAAATAGATAATACAAGTATTGTACTCAAGTTTTTGAGAAAGATGCTTAGCATCATTGCAAACCATAGTCAAGCCTGGGTAAAGGATAGCCAAAGGGATTCTGCGCTCTTTGTATTGTGAACTCCTTCACGGGGGAATTGAGACTGCTTCCTCCTCCCTTCTCTACAGCCTTGCACAATGCTAGGTGGATAGAAAAAGCCCGACAATATTAAGTGAATGAACCAACTAAGATTCTTAAATACATCAGTCTACTACAGCATAACTAAACGATTCCCACACCAGAACTCTTTTGAGTAAAATAATGCAGAGATTAGATAAAAGCAGGTCTAAAGCACTTTATTTCTTTGGTGTATAGTACTGGAGTAGCTGCAGAACAGAGATGAAAGAAATGAGAAGTTCAGTTACCTTCCTACTCAAAGTCATTCACATGTATCGCATAGTACATAACAGTGGCTTTAGTGGGAGCCGAGAACTGAATACTATACAGCAATGAAAATGAACGAACTACTGTTACATGCAACCACATGGATGAATCTCAACAATGTACAGCAAAAGAATTCAAAATACAAAGACAAGCCACTTAGCCTCTCTTTGCCTGTTTTCTAATCACTAATATGTGGCTAATAATAATAACTACCATATAGGTTTTGTGAAGACTGAGTTGTCCCTGGTGTATAGAAAGTCTGAAATGTTTGTCATTAAAAAATTATTAATATTATGACCATGTGTACTGTACCACACTAGATACTGTGGTGAGATAAAGGGACTAGAATCCTGACTATAAGGGGTTTACAATGCAGTAGAAAAGACAAATAAGAGATATATATTACTGTATTACACTCCCACCCAGGGGCCTTTGCCCCCTCTTCCCTCTACTGGAACAACGTTCCTCAAGATATTTGTAAGACTTGCTCCCTCACCTCCTTCAAGTACCTGTCACCTTCTCAATAAGGTGACCTCTGGCTCTACTATTCAGAATTGCAAAGCTCCAGAATTTCCAATAACCCTTGTGTTTTATTTTTCTCCTTAGCACTTATCATCATCTGACATGTAATATATTTGACTTATGTATTTACCTGCTATCTGCTTCCCTACCAGTATGGAATCTCCATGTGGGCAGGGACTTTGTCTATTTTGCTCATTGCTCTTTTCCAAGTGCTTACAATAGTATCTTGGACATAAAGGAACTAAATAATATTGCTAAGTTAATAATTTTCAAAAACCCTCTGTGGTAAGCCAAATTCTAAGATAGTTTCCATGATCTTCATCCCTTGGTGTTATATCCATGGACCCAGAACATGTGACTTGATTTTACCAATAGAATATGGCAATGGTAAAGGTATCTTGCAGATGTAATTGAGGTCCCAAATTAGTTGATTTTGAGTTAATCAAAAGGGATATTATCCTGGGCAAGCCTGACTTTATCAAGTGAAAATCCTTAAAAGAGGTAGATGAAATATTGACGGTTTGAACCTACACAGAGGTGCCTCAGAAGACAGGCCTGGCAATCTGCTTCTGAAAGGTTGAAGCCTTGAAAACCCTATGGAGCAGTTCTACTCTGCACACTTGGGTTGGCCATGAGTCAGAATCAACTCAACAACAATAGGGCCTGCCCTGAGGTCAGAGAGCTTCTCCTACTGATCTTGAAGAAGTAAACTGACATGTTATGAGACAGCCTGGGAGAGGGCCAAGTGGCAAGGAACTGTGAGCAGCCTTAGGAGCTAAAATAGCTCCAGCTGACAGTGTGGAAGAAAAGAGAACCCCAAGACTACAACGGAAAGCAACTGAATTCTGCCAACAACCACATGAGCTTGGAGGAGGACCCTAAGTTCCAGAAATGAATGCAGCCCAGCTAACACCTTGATTGCAGCCTTGCAGAGGCCCCAATTAAGCCATGCCTGGGCTCCTGACCCACAGCCACTGTGAGATAGTAAATGTGTTTTGTTTTAAGCTGCTGAATTTGTAGTAATTTGTTATGTAGCAATAAAAAACTAGTAAACCCTCCACTCCATAAATCTAACATGGCCTCACAACTGGTCCTGATACTTTTCAAATTGTCTAGTGCACTGGTTCTCAAATTTTCGTGTGCGTCAGAGTCACCTGAAAAGCCTGTTAAGACAAGTTTGAAGGGCCTGATCCCCAGGGATTCTCATTCATCAGGTCTGAGAGGGTTACCAAGATTTGGTAATCTAACAAATTCCCAGGTGATGCTGATGGTAACAGTCCGGAGACCATGCTTTGAGGGCCCCTGGGCTCCATGACTACATTTACATTTCCGCACTTTAAATGAACTCAGTAGCAAAATACTATGAGAACATAAGTATCTGATTGAAGCCAATTTTTGGCCTTCTTTCTAACTAAAGGTTTTCACAGTAAAAAAAAAAAAAAAAAAGGAAATAGGACGATCTTGTTAACTGATTCTCATTAGGCTTAATACCTGAGTTTCATTAAGCTGCCTGATTCTTATTGTGCCTAGGGCAGGTCAGCAGGTGCTTATTTCCAGGGATGCACTGATAACATCACTTTTCCCCATATTGTAATTTACATTCCCATTATTCTGTGTTATATTCATTATGGCGGCCTGATTTATAGTAGAAATTGTTCAAATGTCATAACCGATATTTACACTAAAACCCAGCCCAGTGCCATCGAGTCGATTCTGACTCGATATTTACACTAGAAATTGTTAAAATGTCATATCTATACCTTGAGTGTTCAATAAATATAAATCAAATAGATGATTATGTGTTAAGTTCATAATAATCTGTTGTCACAGCTTAAACAATTCAATACATTTTTTTTTTCTTTAAAGGATTGTACCCACTTATAATAATATCACCAGGGAACTATGAATTTGCTATTCATCTGTTTTAGTATTAGGTTTAATAGCGGAGCCAATACACCACAGATCTGAAAGACTATACACATGAAGAGAATAACATACACCTAGCCTTTTCGATGTTTGGATTTGTTTAAATTAAAAAATCACTAGCTTTCATCTTTATTTTCTATAAAAAAGATTTTTTTTTTTCTCACAGAAGCGTCTCTTTCTCTGCTGGAAGCTTCCAAGTGTCTGCAGAATGGTAAGAACTACATCATTTAATGAATATTCATATCAAAGAGATATTTATAACATTTTTTCATGTCATTGCTCCCTTACCCTTCCCCAACACACATTTTGAGAATCACAACGAATTCTTGAAATCCTAAAGGAACTACCTTCAATCCTTACACTAAACTTTAAAATACTTTTTTTTAAATGACAGACCTTCAAATTAAAAACAAAGAGAAATTAGACATACATATTTGTGGCAGGAAATCACATCAGCAAATCCAAAGACAAAAACATATAGGAGAGTAGAGAAATTAAAAGTGGTATAGTGATTGGCTACAAAGAAAACATAAGAACAACAAACAACATAAGATTAGCACAAAAATATAAGTTCCTCAGTAGTAGGGACTTTTGTCTGTTTTGTTTATTTTTTCTAGAATAATACCTAGAACAGAGAAGTCCAGAATGTTTGTTGAATAAATGAATGATTGAATAAACGACGAGTTCGTGAGATGTGGAAAATGGATCCTGGTTCTCCCCAACATACACAACATATCTGAGTCAATGCGTACTCAGGATCAACCATCTGGAATGTGCAAATGATTCAGATCCCAGCACCACACCCTGGGCTCTCCAGATTGTTATTATTAGGTGCTGATGAGTCGATTTCAACTCCTAGTGACCCCAGGTGACAGAGTAGAACTGCCCCATACGGTTTTCTAGGCCGTAACCAGATCTCCCAGAGCAGGTTTGAACTGCCAATCTTTTGGTTAGCAGCTACGCTCTTTTTGGGTTTTCAATTTAAAAGTGAAAAATACAAAGTCTTTTGGTGTTTAAATGCCCCCAGTGTGGATGGTAAAGCCAGGTATAAGTAGCTCTAATACCTGGTGGCGTAGTTGTTACGTGCCACGGCTGCTAACCAAGAGGTTGGCAGTTCCAATCCACCAGGCGCTCCTTAGAAACTATGGTGCAGTTCTACTCTGTCCTATAGGGTTCCTATGAGTCAGAATCGACTCAACGGCAGTGGGTTAGTGGGTAATATGATGGGATAAGTGAAATAACAGAGTTATGTGTAAATATTAGTGTTACCTACTATTTAAAAAAGCTGCAAATACTAATATTTGAGCATTATCTAAAAAATGAGTAAGAAGATGAGAGGTTATGAATACCCAAAGCAAAGGTACAAACATGTCAAAGTCCACAGTACTTTTGGAGAACGGTAAGCTATAGATTTCAAAATTTTAAACCATAACCCACAGCAAAAAATACATATATAATATACTTAAACAAAACAAGTTTTATAAAATAAACCTACCTTTACTTGTATGATGCAATTGATATTTTTTAATCTATTTCATTTTTGTTTTTAATGCTGGTCAAGATCTACTAAATTGATTTCAAGATTCCTTTCTTTGAAACACACTGGCTTTTAGTATTGAATTGTTGTTGTATGCCATCTAGTAGATTTTGACTCATCAGGACCCTATAGGAAAGAATAGAACTGCCCCATAGGGTTTCCTAGGCTGTAATCTTTACAGGGGTAGATAACCAAGTTTGGGACCTCTAATTAATATTTTTGCCAACAGGGCTCCTTATGAGTACTGAATAGCCTGTTGCCATGGAGTGGAATCCCGCTCAAAGCAACCCCATAGACAGAGTAGAACTATAATCTTAAGGAAGCAGCCTGCCACAGCTTTGTTCCACATAGTGGCTGGTATGTTCCCACAGTTGAACTTTCAGTTAGTAGCTGAATGCTTAACCACTGTGCCACCAGGGATGCTATGAGTATTGAATGCTGTTGTAATTGTTAGGTGTCCTCAAGTTAGATCTGACTCATAGAGACACCATATACAACAGAACAAAACGCTGCCCGTGCTGTGAGATCCTCACAATCGTTGCTATCTTTGAGCCTGTCGTTGCAACCACTGTGTCAGTCCATCTCATTGAGGGTCTTCCTTTCCTTCAATGGCTCTCTACTTTATCAAGCACGATGTCCTTCTCCAGGGACTTCTCCCTCTTGTTAACATATTCAAAGTATGTGAGACGAAGTCTCACCATCCTCCCTTCTAAGGAGGATTCCTCATGTACTTCTTCCAAGACAGATTCATTTGTTCTCTGACAGTCCATGGTATATTCAATATTCTTCACCAACACCACAGTTCAAAGGCACCAATTCTTCTTCAGTTTCTCTTATTCATTGTCCAGGTTTCACAATGCATATGAGGCAACTGAGAATACCATGGCTTGCATCAGGCACACCTTAGTCCTCAAAGTGAATCTTTGCTTTTGAACACTTTAAAAAGGTCTTTTGCAGCAGATTTGCCCAACGCAATACATTGTCCAATTTCTTGACTGCTGCTTCCATGGGCTTTGATTGTGGATCCAAGTTAAGTGAAATCATTGACAACTTCAATCTTCTCTCCATTTATCATGTAGCTTATTGGTCCAGTTGTGAGGATTTTTGTTTTCTTTTTGTTGAGGTGTAAGCCATACTGAAGGCTGTAGTTCTTGATCTCCATCCGTAAGCGCTTCAAGTCCTCTTTGCTTTTCAGCAAGCAAGGTTGTGTCATCTGCATATCGCAGGTTGTTAACGAGTTTTCTTCCAAACCTGATCCTGCATTCTTCTTTGTATAGTACAGCTTCTAGGATTATTTGCTCAGCATACAGATTGAATAAATATGGTGAAAGGATTCAACCCTGATGCACACCTTTCCTGATTTTGAACCATACAATATCTCCTTGTTCTGTGTGAAAGATTGCCTCTCGGTCTATGTACAAGTTCTGCATGAGCACACTTAAGTGTCCTGGGATTCCCATTCTTTGCAATGTCATCCATAACTTGTTATGATCCACATAGTCAAATGCCTTTGCATAGTCAATAAAATACAGGTAAACATCTTTCTGGTATTCTCTGCGTGCAGCCAAGATTCGTCTGAAATCAGCAGAGATATTCCTCATTCCATGTGCTCTTCTGAATCCAGTCAATGTACTGCTGTAACCGTTTCTGAATTTTTGAATTATCTTCAGCAAAATTTTACTTGCATGTGATATTAATGATGCTGTTTGATAATTTCTGAATTCTGTTGGATTGCCTTTCTTTGGAATAGTCACAAATATGGACCTCTTCCAGTTGATTGGCCAGGTAGCTGTCTTCCAAATTTCTTGGCCAAGACGAGTGAGTACTTCCAGCATAGTATCTGTTTGTTGAAACATCTTAACTGGTATTCTGTCAATTCCTTGGACTTCTTCCTTCAAATACTATTTGTTCTTGATCACATGCTACCTCCTGAAATTGTTGAATATTGACTCATTCTTTTTGGTCTTGTGACTCTGTATATTCCTTCCACCTGTTTTTGATGCTTCCTGGGAAGTTCAATGTTTTGCACATTGAATCCTTCAATATTGTAACTCAAGGCTTGAATTTTTTCTTCAGTTCTTTCAGCTTGAGTAATGCCAAGTGTATTCTTCCCTTTTGGTTTTCTAACTCCAGGTCTTTGCACATGTCATTATAACATTTCTTCTTAAGCTGCCCTTTGTAATCTTCTGTTCAACTCTTATTTCATCATTTTTTTGCTTTAGTTACTCAACATTCAAGAGCAAGTTTTAGAATCTCTTCTGACATCCATTTTGGTCTTTTTCTCTTTCCTGTCTTTTAAATGACCTCTTGCTTTCTTCATGTATGATGGATGTCCTTGATGTCATCCCACAACTCCTCTAGTCTTCTGTCATTAGTGTTCAGTGGATCAAACCTATCCTTGAAATGGTCTCTAAATTCAGGTGGGATATACTCAAGACCGTACTTTGACTCTCATGGACTTGTTTAATTTTCTTCAGCTTCAGCTTGATCTTGCATATGAGCAGTTGATGGTCTGTTCTGCAGTGGGCTCCTGCCCTTAATCTGACTGATGATATTGAATAGATGTGGACAAATAGACCCTCTGGATTGTAAACACACGAAAGCTCTGCCAGCACAGCTCCAACTCTTTTCTCATCCTGGCAGATTGCTGCTGAACTGCGCTGCTTAGGGAAGGACTATGACTCAGTCCCTTTTCTCAACATAATAGAAAAGATTAGTAAAGAAATCCTCTCCATATTCAGCCAGAGTTTGAGGTAGGGGAAATGCCACAGGTCTTTTCTTCTCTACTCTAGGCATAAAATTTAGGATTTGCCACTCTTCTACCTACAAGGGTTAAGAGTGTTTGAAAATGAAATTGCTCCATTTCTGAAAGCATCCAAATTTTGATCCCTATCTGGATTTATCTCAGTTTGCCAGAGTCACATGATCACACTGAACAACCAAAACGCAAAACTCTGCTCCTTCACCTACGAATAACAATTGTGTAGGATTTTAGAAAATTAATAGATACTCAGGTTTGTCATACATAAACTCATTTAATTTATTGCAAGGTAGTCATGGCAAGGCTTGCACGTAAGACCTTACAACATTCATTCAGAACCAGTGAATCAGAATTAACAATTACAATGTTAGCTCAGTAGTTAGAATCCAAATCTTTATAGACTTCAGGCTTTTACCTCTAACAAAAGGTCTTGGGAGAAAGGCTTGACCATGGCTCTAACTTGGTGGTGGTCCCTCGTAGCTAAGGCCCGACGGCAGCAGCAGCGGGCAGAGTCTCAGCACGTTCTCAGTCTTCAGAGAGAGTAAGAGACTAGAGAAAGATTTCTTTGCTAATACCTTCTCTCAGTAAGCAGGAATTCAGAGTTTATATGTGAAATCCTCACCTTGGGCTCATACGATGGGGACCAGTGTGACGTCGGAGACTAGTATGTTATGTCCTTCCTCCAGGGTTAGAGATGACTCAAATGTCACTTTTTTTTAAGTTTAGAGATTAAGGAGCTTGTTTAGATTTTTTTCTCAAGGATAGTTTACAAAGATTAACTACGCTATGTCCTCTTTTATCACAGCATGAGGTCAAAGTCAACTTAACTTAAAGATTGTTTGCCATATTCCTCACACACTTCACATGATTCTGTGTCAAAGTTCAGAAGTTTTATAAATAACTATCTATGACTTATAGATTTCTAATTATTTATATTTAATGTTAAACAGCCTCACAAAGGTAGATGCATTTCTATTTCTAAATTCATGTTTTAAGTGATTAAAAAAGAAAAAAAATATACATATGTATTTTGAAAATATTATAATGCCTTATACCCTATGGGATTTGAGACCATTATAGAAACATACAGAACAATTTAATTGTTCCTCTGTCGTGGATTGAATTATATCCCCCCAAAATATCTGTCAACCTGGCTAGGTCATGATTCCCTTGTATGATTGACTTCTACCATTTTATCTTCTAATTTCCCTGTGTGTTGTAAATCCTATCACTATGATGTAATAAAATGGATTAGTGGTAATTATACTAATGAGGTCTACAAGATTAGATACTGTTTTAAGCAAATCTCTTTTGAGATACAGGAGAGAGAAGCGAGCAGAGAGACATGGGGACCTCATATGACCAAGCAAGCAGTGCCGGGAGCAGCGTGCGTCCTCTGGACCTGAAGTTCCTGTGCTGAGATGCTCCCAGACCAAGGGAAGACTGATGACAAGGACCTTCCTCTGGAGCCGACAGAGAAAAAAGCATTCCCCTGGAGCTGGTGCCCTGAGTTTGGATTTCTGGCCTCATGGACTGTGAGAGAATAAACTTCTTTTTGTTAAAGCCATCCACTTGTGGTATTTCTATTGTAGAAGCACTAGATGACTAAGACAGTATCCAAGCATTCATTCATTCAAGACCAGGTGTATTTACTGAGCGCTGTCTATGAGCCAGGAATTATTCTAGTGCTGGGGACCACAATGTTGGGGAAACAAAAGTCCAAGTCTTCTGAAGTTTACCTTTTACAGAAACCAAGTAAACAAATAAATTAAGTACATATAAATATTAATAAATGCCATGAAGGAAATAAACAGTGTCCTGGGATGGAAAGTATTATTTAAGGTGGCTGGGAATGCCTTGGGGCAGGTGACAATCAAGGTGAGACCTGAAGGATGAGAAAGAGCCATTCAAGTCAAATGTTAGGAAAAAACAATTTGCCAGGCCCTACAAAAGGTAAGGAAACCCTGGTGGTGTAGTGGTTAAGAGCTATGGCTGCTAACCAAAAGTTGGCAGTTCAGATCCACCAGGCGTTCCTTGGAAACCCTGTGGGGCAGTTCTACTCTGTCCTGTAGAGTTGCTATGAGTCGGAACTGACTTGATGGCAACAAATTTTTTTTAGAAGAAGCAAATGAAGACCTGAGACAGGAAAGTGTTATATTCTTAGAAAGCCTATATATTTTGAGCCCAGTAAAAATTGGGGAAGAATAGTGTGAGATGCAATCGGAAAAGTAGACTGGGGACAATGGGAAACTTCAGGATTGAAGCAGAATGCTATGGTCCAATATGGGTTTTTAAGAGCTCATTCTTGCAGCTACGTGGAGAATGGATTAAAAAGGATGTGGTTAAAAGCTGGAAGATCCATGAGTAGACTGATTTCCAGGCAAGCAAAGATGGAGGATTAGACCAGGGTTTTGGCAGTGGAGATGGAGGAAAGTAGATGGGTACAAGATATATTGTGGAGCTGACCCAAAAAAAACTTATATTTAGAATTTTCTTAAAAGAGATCACAAGGATATGAATTAAAAATTGAGAAATTAATGCATTTAAAAAGAGAAGGTGACATTTTGAGAAAGGAAAGAATGGGAGAAGTATACAGTAAATAGGTCAAAAACAGTTAACGTACTCAGCTGCAAATCGAAAGGTTAGAGGTTCAAGTTCACACAGAGGCACCTCAGAAGAAAAGCCTGGCAATCTACTTCAGAAAAATCAGTCACTGAAAACCTATGGAGTACAGTTCTACTTTAACACACATGGAATCACCATGAGTCAGAAGTGACTACAGAACAATTGGTTTAAAGTGGTCACATTTACAACTCTAATTCCATGTCTGGGGTTCTATTTTCTTAAAACAAGGTATTAAGCCAAGAGGAGGGGAGTGGAGGAAGAACTGCTAGAAGGAATTTTAGCTGTAACTGGTTGTGGTTGAGCCCGAGCCCACGTCCGCCAAAAGCTGACAATTTACCCAATGAAAAATAATGAAGCAAAATTTAACAAAGATAATTTTAATAAGAAACAGTGGTTCTCACTCTGGCTGCACATTAAAATCCCCTGGGGAGTTTTTTAAAAACTAGATGCCCAGGCTCCACTGGAGGTTCTGATTTGATTGGTCTGAGGTGGGACCCAGGCATAAAAACCTACTGCTGTCAAGTTGATTCACTCATAGCAGTCCTACAGGACAGGGTAGAACTGCCCCACTGAGTTTCCAAGGAGCAGCTGGTGGGTTAGAACTGCTGACTAACAGCCTGAGCCCCTAATCACTGTGCCACTAGGGCTCTGGGACCCAGGCACAGGTATTTTTTTTAAAGTTCCTCAGAGGATTCTAATGAGCAGCCAGGATTGAGAGCCCTGCGTAAGAAGTAGAGCTGAGGATGCCAGATCAATAAACACATTCCACTAATGAAGGATTAATAGAATAAGGTGAAGGAAATTTTCCCCCAGATAAGCAATACAGACCTAATACTTAAACGTAGTTCAAAAAATGCAGTACGGAATTTCAAATTCTCATGGAACCCAGGCTTTCTGGAGCCACTGAGGCTGGATGAACCTCCAAATTATTGCCCTAAAATAATCTTTAAACGTTAAACCAAAAATATCCCCTAAAGTCTTCTTTAAACCAAACAATGGTTTAGTAAAGAGAGTCTGCCTTGAGTACTATGCTCTTTTTAAGAACTATCCGTACGGGATCAAACTGACAGCAGCAGCTGGTAAGGTTAGCTAGGAAGCTTACGGGGTAGTGAGTTTACATTTAATGCAGGAGGACTAATTCGGAAAAGGAAGGTGATAATGGTTGCATAACTTGAAGAAAGTAATCAATGTCACTGAATTGCACATGTAGGAACTGTTGAATTGGTGTATGTTCTGCTGTGCACGCTTTCAACAACAAAAATAAATAAAATAAAGTGTATATATATATACATATATATAGGAAACCCTGGTGGCATAGTGGTTAAGTGCTACGGCTGCTAACCAAGAGGTCGGCAGTTCGAATCTGCCAGACGCTCCTTGGAAGCTCTATGGGGCAGTTCTACTCTCCTATAGGGTGGCTATGAGTTGGAATCGACTGGACGGCAGCGGGTTTGGGTTTTATATATACATATACACACACACACAAAGTTCAAGATCACAAAGAAAGGACAGCCAATTTTGTTGGCTTTTTTTTTTTTTTAATGTTAGGGAAAAATGTTCTTACCTGACTTGTGAAGAACATAGACGTTCCTAGACATCACACATACTTAGAAATATGTATTTTTTTCCCCATTATGGTCAGCAAAGAAGAGAGAGGTTAATAGGCGATGGATGAATTAAAGAAAAATAGAATGGCAAGAGGAGAGTACTATTTCGCCCAGTCAAGGCAAGGAGACACACATAGGACAATTAAGGCGTTGCAGTAGAAAACTGACAGAAAGAATGAAGGATACAGATATTGGGAAGGGAGGGGTATTATAATTGGTTACTAGCATACATTTGACAGTGGGTTGGATTGTACTGCATCTTGCTTTTCAACCTCTCTTCACTCTGTACCCGTCCAGGATTTAACTCTTGTATGAAGCGCAGAGTAGCAGAGAAGATACGAGACAGCCAAGTAACTACAGTATCCTCCTGAAATGAAAATCAGAAACGTAATTCTCCTTCCACTGCAATCCAAGATCCCTTATTGCTTGTCGGTGAATAGGAAATTGACAGGCCAGAGAAGTTATTTACCCTAAATCATTCAACTAGCAGTCAGATTAAATCAGAACCAAGGTTTTTCATTATTAGGTTTTTACTTCGCTTCATTTACATTTTCTTGCACCTACCTCCTCTGAAAATAGAAGAGATTGTTGTCGCAATTTTCCAGATAAGGGGTGCGACCCTTTTAATTCGGTGGAATAAAACGACTGAGTTGAGCAGAGAAGGCAAAAGTTGTAATTTTAGTTTAAGCGGGTGTGTCCACCTCAGGGAGAGAAAGCAAAAAAGGAACTGAGAAGCTAAGGTAAGGAGGGGCCTGGTAAGGTAAGAAGGGTAATAAGGTAAGGAGAGGCCCTGGTGGCGCAGTGGTTAAGAGCTCAGGCTGCTAACCAAAAAGTCGATAGTTCAAATCCAGCCGCTGCCTGGAAACCCTACGGGGCAGTTCTACTCTGTCCTATAGGGTTGCTTTGAACGGCAATGGGTTTGTTTTTCGTTTCTGTGTTTTGGTTTAAGGCAAGGAGGGGAAACTGACAGAATTACAGAATGTGGGTGTTGTCAGGAGGAAAACGTATGTCGGGACTTCGAAGGCAGCGCGTTGCGGCCCTGCGGGCTACCCAACAGGAAGTGAGAAGCTCGGGTGGGCACTACATGTCCCAGAAGCCCACGCTTCCTGGGTCCGCGCGACGCCGCGCAACGCCCGCCGGGAGCCGACCGGAGCTGCCAAGATGTCGCTGCTCAAGAAAAGAAAGCTTGAGTCGGGGGGCGGCGGCGAAGGAGGGGAGGGAACTGAAGAGGAAGATGGCGGAGAGCGGGAGGCAGCCCCGCAGCGACCCCGGAGAACTAAGCGGGAGCGGGACCAGCTGTACTACGAGTGCTACTCGGACGTTTCCGTGCACGAGGAGATGATCGCTGACCGTGTCCGCACCGATGCCTATCGCCTGGGCATCCTGAGAAACTGGTCAGCGCTGCGAGGCAAGACGGTACTGGACGTGGGTGCGGGCACCGGCATCCTGAGCATCTTTTGTGCCCAGGCCGGAGCCCGACGCGTGTACGCAGTGGAGGCCAGCGCCATCTGGCAACAGGCCCGGGAGGTGGTGCGGCTCAACGGGCTGGAGGACCGGGTGCACGTCCTGCCGGGGCCGGTGGAGACAGTGGAGTTACCGGAGCAGGTGGATGCCATCGTCAGCGAGTGGATGGGCTACGGGCTCCTGCACGAGTCGATGCTGAGTTCCGTGCTCCATGCGCGGACCAAGTGGCTGAAGGAGGGCGGCCTTCTCCTGCCGGCTTCCGCTGAGCTCTTCGTGGCGCCCATCAGCGACCAGATGCTGGAGTGGCGCCTGGGCTTCTGGAGCCAGGTGAAGCAGCACTACGGCGTGGACATGAGCTGCCTGGAGAGCTTCGCCACGCGCTGCCTCATGGGCCACTCGGAGATCGTGGTGCAAGGCCTGTCCGGAGAGGACGTGCTGGCGCGGCCGCAGCGCTTTGCTCAGCTGGAACTGGCCCGGGCCGGCTTGGAGCAGGAGCTGGAGGCTGGGGTGGGTGGGCGCTTCCGCTGCAGCTGCTACGGCTCAGCGCCAATGCACGGCTTCGCCATCTGGTTCCAGGTGACCTTCCCCGGAGGGGATTCGGAGAAACCCCTGGTGTTGTCCACTTCACCTTTTCACCCGGCCACGCACTGGAAGCAGGCGCTCCTCTACCTGAACGAGCCGGTGCAAGTGGAGCAAGACACGGACATTTCCGGAGAGATCACCCTGCTGCCCGCCCGGGACAACCCCCGCCGCCTGCGTGTCCTGCTGCGCTACAAAGTGGGGGACCAGGAGGAAAAGACCAAAGACTTTGCCATGGAGGACTGAGTCCTGCCTTTTCTCCCAGTTACCTCCCAAGGCGGCCTGACTTGTGTGGGAGAGGCGTAGGGGGGTCGGAGGAGAAGGGAAGATCCCACGTGCAAGTAGGGGCGATATCTGTCTGCCTTTTTTCTTGTCTCCGGGGGAGGGAGAGTGACTTCAGTCTCTTTTTGAGGAGATCCTGCTGGCAATTTTTATTTAAAGAGTGATGATTCCCCGCAGCAACCGCTACAGCGTAGTTATTAATGTGTGTTTAAGCCTCAAAAGCCTGTGGTACCAAGCACTTTTTTTCTATTTCTTTATTTTCATGGGGCCAAGGGGGGACCCACAGAAGAATGTTGATTTGTGAAGAGTCCGTTTATTCAAGTCTCTGACACCTCTCACACCATATGTACATCTGAAGCCAGGGAGAAGGGTAGAAGGGGTATTTTCTCAACCTGTGAACTGTCTCCCACCCCAAACCAAACCCGTTGCCATCCAGTCGATTCCAGCTAAGGCTATATATGGTACTTCTGCCTACATTGCTTTTTTAAATAAACTTTTAAGACTGGGAATGAGGAGGGGGAGAATGAGCACTTTAAATAGCCATGTCCTTATTACTCTTACTACTTCTATAGGGTGCTGAAGTTGATAATTAATCCATTAAGTAAAATGGATTACCTAAAACATTTAGAAGGATTTTAGGAGAAAAAGACCTGAAAGGAGTGAAGTAGTATGGATTTTTTTATTCTTAACTATTAAGACTTAACCAGAAAATGTCCTATATATATTCCATAATATATTTTTGCCCAATTCTTACAAAACAGGCTGATGGAGAATTCATCCTCTGACCCAAGGGCTTATTCATTGCCTGAGTAAATTATTTAAACTCACTAAATTAAGGAAAATATTTTCATAACTAGAACAGTGCACTCATTCTCATTTGAACTCCCTCACATAGAAGGGATCCTGTGACTTGGCCTACTTACATCTAGTGAAATATAGTTAAAGTTCCCATTTTAGTTCCTTTTCTTTTTAGCTCAGCCAAATGTGAAAGTTGTGAATTTAGGAAAATCACTTGTAATGAAGTGTGAGTCATGTTATCAGATTTGTTTCACTGATGTTCCTCTTCTTACCCCCGTGGCAAATAAAACATTGGCATTCTCACTATTTTTACAGCTGATGTAAGAAGTCTTGTGTACTGCCTGAGCTATGATGTTTTTGCCTTTTTAATATTGTCAGATCTGACGCAAAGTGTTACAACCCCTTCAGAATATAGCTGCAGGGTAATTCAAACTATGCTTAATATATAGTTTTTATATGCCAACAGCTTTGTGTGCTAAGAGAAAATAGTTATGAAAAACTGGTCATCTTTGAAGTTATTTTAACTTTGCTTACTGTAACTGAGTTTTCTGTTCCTTTATTCATTGCATATTAAAGTATTTCTGTATTATTACTAAGTTGCTAAAATGTGGTGTCTAATGTATGAGACCTGCCATTATGAAGGGAACCATACATATATAAAAATCATTGACTTTACAAGATCATTGAATAGCAGTATGGTTTTAAGTATCACCATTTTGATGTCAAGGTAGTTAACGGCTTACATAAAATAGTATAAAAATAGAACACTAGGCTTGGTTTAAGCTAGTTTAAAAATAGCTATTTTAGGGTCAACTATCTTAAATTGAACATTTATCCAACATTTAAAGGTTTAGTGTACAATTTTGAGTAGATTTCTGGAGTGGTTGTATGTGTTCAACTTCCTATAACAATCCTTTTGCTGTATTTTTTTATGAGCAAATGAAACCATTCTTCCAAATGTTATTCTTACCACCAGGATGAGCACACAAAGGAAACCCCAGTTAAAACTTTGGATAACTATAACTAGTTATAAAGGGTGTTTAATAATTAAGCAAAGTAAGCTTTAAAATCCTTGTTATTCTTTCCCCTAAGAAACATAAATTATCGTAAAAATACGAAATACGTAAAAGCAGTTTGTCGAGAGGCTGTATAGCATGGCGGATAAAAGCATGGGCCCTGGACTCAGCCCATGCTAGAGCCTTGTCTCCACCGCTCTTGTGTAATCTTGGAAAAACTGTTTGCCCTTTTTCTTTTCACTCAACGTTCTCATTTGCGAAATGGAAATAATAATAACCTATAGAGATCAAAGGTTACAATGAGGTAAAACATATAGTTCATGGTACATAATAAGATCTCAGTAACTATTAGCTCTTATGGAAAAGGCTTGTGCAAATCTGCAACAGTTGATGCATACAAAATGTGTGCTACAGAGCAAATATTTAATATTTTGGTTTTTTTTCCACAGGTATGGTCTGATAGTGTCAGCATTTCTGTATATAAGGAGCACTGTACAACAAAGGACACCAGATCATCCAAAGGAAGCCCAAGACCTCTGGAGCGAGGACAGTTCTAAAAGATGGGAGTGTGAGATGCAGCAACATCCAGACACCCATCAGCCTGTCTATATGGCTGAGTACTGATTCTCTGAGGTTGTCATGGCCGCAGGCAGGAACTGGCTGTCGAAGGGAGAGGAAAACCTGTGGAGTTCTACCTGTTCCATCTAACAGCTTACATTTATTTAGCACTGTGAAATTTGCCAAATATTTTTACTAATTCATTGGATCAATGTGTATTTTGTTTAATATATATACAGTATAATAGTTGTTGTGATAAGCACTTAAGATGGAAATCAATAAAACATAGTTTAATGTCTTCAAATAGATTTGTTTATAAACCAGTATTTTAAATAAATAAGTAGTAACGGGCTAAAGAGTGAGATGGTCTGGATAGTAGGGAGGGCAGATAATTATCTTCATTTTATAAGCTAGTAAAAAAGATTTACCCAGATAATGAGAGTTGCATAGCTAATTCTTGGCAACTAAATCTTGAACCCCGATCTTTTAATTCATAACCCTCAACAAATCACTTTTTCATTAGTATCATCTCCTTAAATACCTCAAGGATGGATGACAACAGTCTTTATAATTTGGTAAATGAAGGAAAGAGGGAAAAGTCCTAAGCCTAAGGCAGTGTCGTTGGAGATCTGTCTCAGAGGTCTCAAAGAACCACCGTCAGTAAGTAGGATCTCAAGGTTGACAAATCCTAGGCACTCACTGACCCATGCCCCTCACAGAGATAATCACATGTAGCCCTGTTTTTTTCTGAGGCCTTCAGGAAATGTTGAATACTCAACAGAGTAGCAAAGGTAGATGAACTCTTTGCTATACCAGCTATAGGTATGGTGCTGGAGGGCAGAAAGGCATCTGATGAGGCTAAATGCGACACTAATAATGAGCAGGAATTCAGAAGGTAAAGGTAAAAAGCTCCTCCAGCAAACAAAATTGCTCCACAGTTTGCTTATGCTCATGTGTATTATCTTCTTCAGACCCAAGAGTACCGATGCGGAGGTGGGAGGACTCTTCAGGAGCATTTGCAGATGAGCCCACACTCCTAGATGTTCAGCTTTTTATGCATTTATTCACTCATTTAGTAATTTAATAACTATGTAAAAAGTTCTACAAAAAAAAAAACCATTCCTACCCTCAAAGAACTTGGACATAGTAGGGAAAATAAAACTACCTACATCAATACGTGCATACATTGTTTAACCTGGGAAGATTTCATTCCAGCTCAGTCTTTTGTTGAAGAAAGGTTGAGAAGCCGTTGTCAATTCTATCCCTGAAACTTCTACGAAATGCAAAAATACTGACTTTATCATCACATATTTATGAGATCCTAAAGAAAAAAATTCTTCTCTGGTGTTCGTTTCAAAAGTAAATTTAAGTCCTCTAAATAACCGATTTGTTTCAGCTAATGGACATGGTATATTGGGTAGATGACCCTTCTCACATTGCCTACTAGAAACCTGGGCTAAATTTATGCCTCATTTGTGCTTTCTTGGAAACCCTGGTGGCGTAGTGCTTAAGCACTACAGCTGCTAACCAAAGGGTCAGCAGTCCGAATCCTCCAGGCGCTCCTTGGAAACTCTGTGGGGCAGTTCTACTCTTTCCTATTTTTTGTTGGGTATAGGGTCGCTATGAGTCAGAATGGACTCGACGGCACTGGGTTTGGTTTTTTGGTATGTGCTTTCTTTAGCTTTATGTCTGGCTACGTTTCCATATCCCATTTTTTTGCATAATTTATACTCTCTCATAATAAATTTTACATGCTTTGCTGGAATTTATATATCCTTGTTCTCTTCTAATAGATTTGAGCATTAAAATATATTCCTACTTTCTGAAATACCCGCAGAAGCAGCAGTAGGGTGTCAGGAGGTTAGAGAAAAGGCTAGAGGACTCAGTTATGCCACCTTTACTTCCTGCAGAATTTGGTGCCTCAAGTTGTTCATGTGGATGGATAGCTGATTCCATTCCTTCCTTACAGCCAGCCTTACAGCATTTTATATTTTATAGAGTCAAGATTAGTCAGTATGGGAAAAATTCTGAGACATGTAGACAACCTTGTGGTAACCTTGAATGTTCTGTAGCTCTTTCTAAGCCTAGAACAGGCCCTCATTTCATCTTAAATAAAACAGTAGGGAGGGTTATAGATTGCTAAACATTTTCCAAAAATATGTCAAAATAGTTTAAAGTAATGGTAAAAATACTCAAAAAAAAAAAAAAACACCTGTTGCCGTCAAGTTGATTCCAACTCATAGAAACCCTATAGGAAAGAGTAGAACTGCCCTATAGAGTTTCCAAAGAGCACCTGGTGGATTTGAACTGTCGGCTTTTTGGTTAACAGCTGTAGCACTTAACCACTATGCCACCAGAATGGTAAAGATAGAGATGATATAATGAGATTATTTCTCATAAGGTTGTACATGCTCATCGGAAAAGACATCTGAGACAGATAGGATCTGACTGACACAAACTTAGAGAATTGTAGTAAAAACTAAGACACGATCAGTAACACTGGAATTGTGCTCTTTTAGAGCCTTTAATAATTCATCGTTATTGATAGTAATAACCATAGAAGACTGGTGAAGATTTCCATTTATTAGGTAGTTTTTTAACTCTAAATAAATACAAACACTTATAATAGATGATCACAAAGAGCTGTGAGAAAACCATTTTTTTCTCCCTTTCTCTCCAGACTGCCCCATGCAAAGGCAGAAAGGACTAAAAGAAAGAAGGTAGGATGGGAGGAAATCCTTCCCACAGTTTTTAAAATGCTTTACAGGTGTTCCTCCAATAGTGTGATATATGTATTGGTGAAAACTTTCCATTCTGAAAAATTGTTCACTAAAAATACCAAGCTTAAGGGAAAAGCAGGTTGGCGTACCATCAAAACGTGTGTAACTTTATAAGCAAGAGCATTAACAAAAACAATATTTTTCGAGTTAAAATGTACCAGTCAAAAAGATGTTAAATTCCAAATTAATATTAAACGTAAGTAAAGATAGCTTGGTAGAAGGACATAAGAGTTACAGAGACAAAATAAAATGTAGGAAGATGGGAAGAAGGTGTAATAAATATTTCTAAGGCAGCATGTTACCAAACAGAGCAAAGAGAAAGATTGTAGGGAAAATGGCATCAGGCACCATTCCGTTCTGTGTTCCTCTTTGGCTTCCTACATTCAACTGTGTCAGTGTACTCTGTGCTCGGTGTCTGGGACCTGGTGTGCTAAATATTAACGATGAGGATGATCATAACTGGATCTACCAACTTCTGTATTACAGTGGCCTCCCACTACTTACCAACTCAAATCGAGTTAATTCTTTTTACAAAAACATGCATTGTAGTAGAACATTCTATCCTTTGTTCAATTTCCAGAAATTAAATTAATTCAAAATTCCATTAGGTTTGTAGATCTTTTTCTTTCAAAGCAAATTCTTCAAAGGGAAGTGGGACATGGGAAGCGGCTATAACTTCTCAGGAAACCACACTTTAGTATAAATCTATTTTTATTATTTTGGTCACAAGGACAGTCAACATAAAGGTGGAATGGAAATTCAGACCTGTATATTGTAGAAGGAAGAGTTGAGTGTGGCTGCCTATATTCAGGAGGTGGTTTGAATAGATGGGGTTGGGGCCAATAGTTTTTTCTTGTTGTTTGGGTTTTTTTTTTTTTGCACAGTCAAAGGACAGCAGAAAGACATGTTGGGGTCAAAGAGATCTGAAGTCACCGAGAAGCATATAGATGAATATCAGCATCCTCATGCAGACATTCTGACGTTTTGCCTACATTGCAGTTTCCTTAGGGTAAATCCTTTTCTTAACTCATGGACTTAAAAATAATGAATGATATTTTGATTGAAACTAAACTGTTCCTTATTTTGGTGTTTCGCATTGTTCCTTAATCTCTATTTTCAGCTTGTTCTTTAAACTTATTCCAGGGCTCTTCTAGGTAGCAACTTCTTAATCCTCTCAAATTTGCGAACAAAGCCTTCCTGTATTAGTTTCTGTCTTAATAAAATACCACAAATTGGGTGGTTTATAACAACAGAATTTTTTTGTCTTAGTTCTGGAGGTTTGTTGTTGTACCAACTGTTGCAACTCACAGTGACCCCTTGTGACAGAATAGAACTGCCCCATATGATTTCCTAGGCTGTAATCTTTACGAGAGCACATTTCTATAACCATTATGCAACCAGTCTCCTTTCTAGAGGGTATTAGTCCAAATTTAGGATGTTGGCAGAGCAAAATTCTATCTGAAGGTTTTAGAGTAGATCCTTTCTTATTTCTCATGGCTATGGTAGCCCCAGGGATTTGTTGGCATTCCTTACAAATCTACTGGAGGACAACTGGTTTCTTTTGTTTTTAGCTGTGTGTCTTTTCTCTTTTATAAGGACACCACTCAGATGGGAGTAGGATGCACACTAACCTGGCATGACCTCTTGTTAACTGATAATATCTCCAAAGATCCGATTTCCAAACAAGGTCACATTCACAAGTAAGGGGGTTAGGACAGCAACACATCTTTCTGGGGACATAATTCAATGTATAACATTTCCCAACCCCCATTATCTCAAGCTATATACAGCTCAGAATTGGATAGTGTGAAGTGGGGGGACTATTAGGTAATTTTTGAAAAACACTTGTAGTTTTACTTTTTGTAAAATGATAGAATAAATTATAGAGTTTCAACTTTATGATGATGGATAAAGGGTTAACATCTACAAATGGTTAAAATTTTCATTTTATTCATGGAATCATGCTTTTTACTGGGAATTTCTATAAAAATAACAGAACTGCTTATTTTAATATGAACTTTTCATCATCATCTATCACTGGTGAAAATAAAAAATAGGAATACTTAAATGATTAAGAATGTACAGTAAAAGAATTACAAAAAAGGGATTTGGAAAAGCTACAGGTTAAATACACAGGGCTTGAATAATTGAGAATCTAGTCTGAATTATTAGAGGAAAACATGACAGCAATGACAACAAGGGGATTTTTAATGCAAAAGTGAAATTAGAAACCATCAGAAAATGTGCTATTTGTAATAAATAGGATTCAATGTCAGATAAATTTGCTTGAACCCCAACCAAGGGGGATTTTACATAGCCCAGACATTATTAAAAGGTAGTTTTGAAGAGTAAGAACACTCACTTCTGTGAAAGTAAAAGCAAAGAGATTTATTGAGGATAATACAATTCACAAATTGGGGAAACACAAGGCAGAGAAGAATCTACCAAGTGCTCCTACCTTCCGAGGGAGAGATGAGCCTTTTATATGGTAGGAGTCACAAGAGACCATCGACACCCCAGTCTGTCTTAACATTAGCAAACCTTTCCAGGAACAACCACATTCTCACCCCACCCTTATTTGCTAAGAGAGGTTAAAGTTTTAAAGGAGTGGAGAAGCAGAAGCTTTAATAAAGTGGAGTCCCACAAAATGGAGTCTGATTCAAACCTGTGTCAGCCATCTTAGTTATGCCAAGTGCCTCAGATTTTTAGGGTGCTCTCACACAGAGTCGTCTTCTTCTCACACAGTAGGTTCACATATAAATTAATTCCATAAGATTGGATCCAAAGAAAATATGGTGAGGCTTCAAGATGCTAAGTTTTTATACAGATAAGAAGCAAGGGAAAGTAGCCCAGGACCACAGTTTACTCTAAACCATCAGAGAAAATTCTTAAAAGTAAAACTAGTCTAATAAAAGATGTGGCCATTGCGCCATCATCACAAATAGTGATATTATTTAAGACATAAAAAAAAATTAGAATGATATATTATTCAGTGCTAAAAAATGTGATAGGGTTGTTAAGGGATATTATAATTTTTCATTTTTTGATCCATTATGCCTGCTTTACTTTATGCCAGATAATAATGCATTCATAGGGACATATAGTGAAAATAGCATATGCTGACGCTTGAAACCAGACAATATTCTGATGCGACAGCTACTACTTCTCAGCATGCAGAATGTTTTTATGCGACGGTATATTAATCAAACTGTGCAAAGTTCCATTAAAATCAATGATGTATTAGCTTTGTTTACTTCACATGAGTTATACATAATAAAATAATGTTTTGTAAGAGTGGTTTTCATCCTAAGGAAGACTCCAAATCTATTATAAATATTCATTTAAAGGAAACTTCTTCTTTTGTCAGACTTTTCACAGCATACGTAGAGATAAGCTGCCATGATACTGATTACTTGTATAAAATATTCATTCATTAATAGTTACTGAGTACTTAACCTGTGCTACATGCACATTAAGTTCATTATCTTATTTCCTCCTCAAAATAGCTCTGTGAAGTAGTTCTAGCATCAATCCATCTTACAAATGAGAAAACCAAGGCATGAAAGAGTTTGGTGACTTGCCCAAGGCCACACAGAGAGCAAATGACAGGGCCTAGGACTCACCTTTCGTAACTTCAGAGTCTGAGTGCCTAGCCTATTTTACTAAACTTCCATGACTTCCAGGCTCTCAAGAGTGAAGGTAGGAATCTACAGGCACTTCAAATAAATATGCCATTGTATTAGATTAGGGTCCCCAGAAGCAGACCCTGACACAAGAGTATGCGTAAAAAGTGTTTATCAAGAAGCGTTCCCAGAAAATGCCAGGAAGGCTGTTGGGAAGGGCAAATAGGAAGGGAAGGGGGCCAAGCTTGAGTGTGATATCAAGCAAAGTCTCAAGAAAGGTAACTTTAACTTAGTCCTTCACATATACGTTAGAGACAACAGAAATCGTATCTCAGAATGTTCCCTTTAGGGAGCAAAGGATCTGGAAAATTCACACCTGCTCACCCATCAGTCATTCATTAATGACTGCCCCTGGGAACACATGAATTCTCAGGCACTTCTCTGCTCTCTAGGTGTGCAGGCATAGTGGATTCCGCCCCCTAGAACAGACCCCCAACCAACAGTTGCCAGTGCTGACTGTTGAGTATGACAGCTCTTGGAAAACAGGTGTGCAAAAAAATGGTGAAGGGATACAAACCGATGTAAGTGGAGGACTGGTAGAATATAGCTATAGTCATAAATATCCTTTCTAAGATTCCTTTACATCCTAAAATTGTTATGGACACATTCACTTTGTTTATATCCCTCTTTTATTACTTTTTTAAAAAGCTGCATGGATAATGTACCAATATAACAAAATGTTTAGAAGGAAAAAGTTAATAAGGTCCTATTCCCCACTTCAAGGAGCCCTGGTGGCACAGTGGTCAAGTACTCAGCTGCTAACTGAAAGGTCTGTGGTTCAAACGCACCAGCCACTCCTCAGGAGACAGATGTGGCAACCCGCTTCTATAGAGATTTACAGCCTTGGAAGCCCTCTGGGGCGGTTCAACTCTGTCCTATAGGGTTGCTATGAGTCGGAATCAACTCGACAGCAATGAGTTTTTGGTTTATTCCCCAGTTTAGAGAGTATTTTTCTACTCCATAAACTTATATATATACATTTATGTAATTTTTTTCCAAGTATGTAAACATCCTATTCATGTTACTCTGAAGCTTTTTTTTTTTATGTAAAAATGCATATACTAAAATATCCTATGAAGTCAAACATGTATGTAACTTATTCATAGCTATATGGAAATTTGTGGTATGCATAATTTATGATTTATTCAACCAATTTTCTGTCGATAGTTGTTTGCATTTCTTTGCCACTACAAATCAACTTTGCCCTTTTCTTCTTTCTGTTCTCTGTTTAGGTGATCTCATCCACTCCCATTACTTTAAATAAAAAAAATAGGTACCACTTATATGCTGATGACTCCCAAACCTTACATTGTCATTCCTGACATCTCCAATGAGCTTAAGACTCACCTATACAACTGCTAATTGTCATCCCAAGTTGGACATAATGGGCATCTCAAACTTAGCACAGCCAAACTCTGTTTCCATCTCCCAAAACCAGACTCCCCTCAACCTTGATTTCTCTCTTTCCTTCAGACTGTCTTTTCAACTCTATTTCAAAAAATATTACCTCAAATCCTGCTACGTCTCTATTTCTCCACTGCAACACTCTAGTCCAGGCCACCATCATCTTCCACTGTTATTATTACTTGAGGCTCTGGTAGAGCAGTGGTTAAGTATTTGGCTGCTAACCAAAAGGTCAGCAGTTCGAACCCACCAGCCACTCTTTGGAAACCCTGTGGGGCAGTTCTACTCTGTCTCATAGGGTCGCTATGAGCTGGAATCCACTCTATGGCCACGGGTTTCATTCACTGAAACAGACTTTTAACATATTCTTCCTTTTTTTCACTCTTGATCACCTCTGATTTTTCTCCACATAGCAACCTGATTAATTTTCTGTTAATCCCTCTCCCACTTATAACCTTCCAGTAACTTTCCATTGTAACTGGAAAAAATTAAAACATGGTGGTTTACAGTGTTCTTCATTATCTGAAAATCTACCATTTCTTATGTGACCTAGCACTCACATCTAACAAGGCCTTGACTCTGTACAAGAAAAAAAGAAAAAAACAAACCCATTGCCGTTGAGTCGATTCCAACTCATAGTGACCCTATAGGACAGAGTAGAACTCCCCCATAGGGTTTCCAAGGAACGTTAGGTGGATTTGAACTGTCAACCCTTTAGTTAGCTGCCATCTCTTAACCACTGTGCCACCAGGGCTCCTTTGTACAAAAGAACTGTAGTATTCCTATGGTAGCCTAGTGGTTAAGAGCTACAGCTGCTAATACAAAGGTCAGTAGTTCGCATCTACCAGGCACTCCTTGGATAACCCGATAGGTCAGTTCTACTCTGTCCTATAGGGTCACTATGAGTCCAAATCACCTCAACAGCAATGGGTTGGATGCTTCATGCCGAGATCTTCACAAACAACCATACTTTATATTATTTAAGTCATAGCGATAAACTGCAACCCCCCCCAAATACCTACTTAAACATGAAACAAAAAATTAGATAGATGATAGATACATGCGTGTGTAGATAGGTAGATAGACACATATAGTATTTTATACAAGAAAGATAATGCACATTTTATGAAGCATAATAATAAAAACACTCATGAATCACCACCAAATTTGAGAACTCAAACATTTTCAATAGCTTGAAGTTACCTTTGTTGTCCTTCCCTATCCATACCCCTACCTTGCTGCTAGAGGTAATCAATATCCTGAATTTTGTCATAATTATATAGATAGCTGTAGATACAAATATAAGTATAGATATATATCATGAAACTCATGCATAATTTTATCATATATGTATTACTAAACAGCATAATCAAAATTTTTTATTTTAAAACTTTGTAAAATTGTATCATTTTGTCTTCTACAACTTTTACTTATCACATCACCATGTTTTATTTTTCAAATAGTACCTATTGCCACCTGAAAGTATTTTGCTCTTTTACTTACTTCTACATTAATTGTCTCTCCCAAGTAAAATATAAGTTTAATAAAAGCAGATTCCTCTTCTCAGGCACTCAAAACCAAAAAAAAAAACCAAACCCGCTTCCATCAAATTGCTTCCGACCCCATGTGTTACAGAGCAGAATTAAACTCCATAGGGTTTTCTTGGCTGTAATCTTTATGGAGGAGTCTCTGGGGGGCTCAAATGGTTAAGCGCTGGACTATAAACTGAAAGTTTGGCAGTTCAAACCCACCCAGATACACCTTGGAAGTAAGGCCTGGTGATCTAATTCTGAAAGGTTATAACACTGAAAACCCTAGGGAGCACAGTTCTACTCTGCAGGCATGGCACCGCTATGAGTCGGAACTGACTCCATGGCAGCTAACAACAACAATCTTTATGAAAGCAGATGGCCAGGTCTTTTTTCTGCAACACCACTGAGTGGGTTCGACCCTCCAGCCTTTCAGTTGAAAGCTGAGTGAGGACCACTTGCAAAACCAGAGACCTATGTATTCAAGAAGTTAGTTATTTAATGAGTAAATGTGGAATTAACATCATTGTAAATATCACCTTATGTACTGGTGTTTTTACATCTTTAGGCTAGATTTCACTGCTAACCAAAACGTTGGCAGTTTGAACCACCAGCTGCAGTACAGGAGAAATATGTGGCAGTCTGCTTCCATAAAGAGTACAGCCTTGGAAACCATATGGGGCAATTCTACTCTGTCCTATAGGGTGGTATCTTAGTCATCTAGTGCTACTATAACAGAAATACCACAAGTGGATGGCTTTAACAAGAGAAATTTATTTCCTCATAGTAAAGTAGGCTAAAAGTCCAAATTCTGGGTGTCAGCTCCAGGGGACAGCATTCTCTCTCTATTGGCACTGGAGGAAGATTCCTTGTCCTCAAACATTCCCTGGTTGAAGAGCTTCTCAGGCAAAGGGACCCCACGTCCAAAGGACACACTCTGCTCCTGGTACTGCTTTCTTGGTGGTATTAGGTCCCCAACTCTGCTTGCTTCCCTCTCCTTTTATCTCTTGAGTGATAAAAGGTGGTCCGGGCCACACCCCAGGAAAACTCCCTTTACCTTGGATCAGGGAGGTGACCTGAGTAAGCGTGGTGTTACTACCCCAGCCTAATCCTCTCAACATAAAATTACAATCACAAAATGGAGGACAACCACACAAATGTGGGAATCATGGCCTAACCAAATTGATACACACATTTTTGCGGGGACATAATTGAATCCATGATAAGTGGCTATAAGTTGGAATCGACAGTATGGCAACAAGCTTTTAGGCTAGATTTCATTTAGTGTTTTAGTTATTTTCCATTTTAATAAATACTGGCAAATTGCTTTCTGTTATCATAATGCACATTCCCACAAATGATATAGTCTGTTTCAAGACACTCTCATTTACCCTAGGTTTTATTAATCTTATCTTTGTTAGTCTTCTGGTAAAAAATGCTATCTTCCTGTTTTAAGTTTTACTCCTGTAAATCCTAATGGGTTGAACAGCTTTCCTTATAATCATCGGACATTTGCGTTTCCTTTTATATGAGTTTACTGTTTGTTTTATCTACTTTTGGTAGATCTGTTTGTTTATAAGAAATAGTTTATCATAACAAAAGAAATAATAAAGATCAGAGCAGAAATAAACAATACAGAAAACAGAAAAACAGTAGAAAGAATAAACAAGCCTAGAAGTTGGTTCTTTGAAAGGATCAATAAAATTGACAAACCACTGGCTAAACTAACAAAGGAAAACAATGAGAAGCTGCAAATAACCAAAATAAGAAATGAGATGGGCAACATTACAACAGAACCAACTAAGATAAAAAGAATCATAACAGAATATTATCAAAAACTGTACTCCAACAAATTGAAAACCTAGAAGAAATGGCCAAATTTCTAGAAACACACTAACTACCTGAATTAACACAAACTGAGGAAAAAATTTGAAAAGACCCATAACAAAAGAAGAAATAGAAAAGATCATTTAAGAAAAAAAAACTCCCAACCAAAAAAAAAAAAGCCTGGGCTGAGAAGGCTACACTGTATAATTTTACAAAACATTCAGAGAAGAGTTGACATCAATTCTACTCAAACTATTCCAGAACATAGAAAAGGAAAGAATACTCCGTAATTCATTCTATGAAGCCAGCATAACCCTGATATCAAAGCCAGGAAAAGACACCACTAAAAAAGAAAATTACAGCCCAATCTACCTGATGAATATAGACACGAAAATTCTCAACAAAATTCTATCCAATAGAATTCAAAAGCATATCAAAAAAATAATTCATCATGACCAACTGGGATTCATACGAGGTATGCAAGGATAGTTCGACATTAGAAAATCAATCAATGTAATTTACCACATAAATAAAATAAAGGAAAAGAATCACATGCTTATCTCAAAGCAGAAAAGGCATATTTGATAAAATCTAACACTCTTTATTGATAAAAATGCTCAGCAAAATAGGAATAGAAGGGAAATTCCTCAACATAATTAAGGGCATATATACAAAGCCAACAGCCGACATTTTTCTCAATGAAGAGAGGCTGAAATCATTCCCCTTGAGAACAGGGACCAGACAAAGATGCATTTTATCACCACTCTTATTCAATATTGTACTGGAAATCCTAGCTAGAACAATAAGGCAAGAAAAGGAAATAAAAGTCATCCAAGTTAGCAAGGAAGAAGTAAAACTGTGCCTATTCGTAGATGACATGATCCTATACATAGAAAATCTCAGAGATTCCTCAAAAAGTCTGGTGAAACTACTAGATGGATTCAGCAGGGTAGGGTACAAGATCAACATACAAAAATCAGTTGGATTCTTCTCCACTGGGAAAGAAAATGCCAAACAGGAAATCAAGAAAACAATACTATGTACGTGAGCCCATAAAAAGATAAAATACTTGGGAATAAATCTAACTAGGAATGTCAAATACTTATACAAAGAAGACTACAAAACACTACTGCAAGAAACGAAAAGAAACCTACATGGAAAAACATACCATGCTCATGGATACGAAGACTTAACATTGTGAAAATGTCAATATTACCCAAAGTGATCTGTAGATATAATGCAATCCATATCTAAATCCCAACAACATTCCTTAACAAAATGGAAAAACTAATCAACTTTTTATTGAAAGGAAAAAGGCTCTGGATAAATAATTATTGAAGAAGAAGAACAAAGTAGAAGGACTCATACTTCCTGATCTCAGAACCTACTATACAGCCACAGTAGTCAAAATAGCCCGGTACTGGTACAATGACAGAGACATAGATCAACGGGAAAGAATTGAGAAACCAGAAGTAAATCCAACTACCTATGGACAGCTGATCTTTGACAAAGGGTCAAACTCTATTAAATTGGAAAAAGATAAATACTTTAATAATGGTGCTGGCAAAACTGGATATCCAATTGCATAAAAATGAAATAAGCATCCATACCTCACATCATACACAAAAACTAGCTCAAAATGAATCAAAGACCTAAACTTAAAACCATAAAGTTCATGGAAGAAAACATAGGGACAAACCTAGGGGCCCTAATTTATGATATAAATAGACTATCAAACATAGCTTAAAATGTACAAACAGCAGAAGATGAACTAGATAACTGGGATCTACAAAAAATTCAATACTATGCTCATCAAAAGATTTCTCCAAAAGAGTAAAGAAAGAACCTACAGACTGGAAAAAAAAATTTGGCTATGATATATCTGACAAGGATCTAATCTCTAAAATTTATAGAAAACTTCAACACCTCAACAATGAAAAGACAAACAATCCAATTAAAAAATGAGCAAAGAACATGAACAGACACTTCACCAAAGAAGACTTTCAGGTGGCTAACAGATGATAATGGCACTGATTAAAAAAAAAACAAAAAACAAAACAGAAAACAGCAAATGCTGGAGAGGTTATGGGGAGATTGAAGCTTTTATACACTGCTTTTGGGAATATAAATGGTACAACCACTATGGAAAACAATATGGCGCTTTCTTAAAAGCCTAGAAATAGAGATGCCATTTGACCTAGCAATCCCACTGCTAGGCATATATCCTAAAGAAATAAGAGCCATGACATGAATAGACATATGCATGCCCGCGTTCATCATAGCATCATTCACAATAGCAAAGAGATGGAAACAACCTATGTGTCCATCAATGGATGAACGGATAAACAAATTGTGGTACACACACACAATGGAATACTATGCAATGATGAAGAATAATTGTGAATTTGTGAAATATCTCACATGTTCTATGATTCTGGAGGACATTATGCTGAGTGAAATAAGTCAAGCACAAAAGGACAAATACTGTATGAGACCACTATTATAAAAAAATCAAGAAAAGATTTACACACAGAAAGAAACATTCTTTGATAGTTACCAGGGACTGGAGGGGGAGAGAGGGAGAATCACTAACTAGATGATCTGGTAGACATGTGTGAAATTTTGGTGAAAGAAAAGGCAATACGCAATATGGGGGAATTCAGCACAACATGACAAAGGCGAAGGAAGACGCACACACACACATGATAGTCTATTATTTGTTCCATGATTCTTTTCCTCTAATTTTTTTAAAAAATTTCATTAGCGTTATGGTCATTTATGAATTTTAAATTTTTATAAATCTAAATCTATTAATCATGTTCTTTATTGCATCTGAGTTTCTTTCCTGATACAGAAGGCTTTTTCTAACACGATGTTGGGAAAACACAGCCAAGTTGTCTTCCATTTTCATTATTTAATTTTTACATTAAGATTTTTAATCCTCATGAAACTTTTTTTTTTTATAAGTTGAGATAGGGATTCTATTGTTTCCAATGTAAAACCGTAAAAAAAAAATAGCATCAACTTAATTTACAGCACTAGCTTTCACTTCCAGCATAATATCATAAATTGGATCAATGCTCTTCACAAAATATTTCAGCATTACAGAAAGGTGAAAAAGTATACATTTGATAATAGATGAGAAGAGAGAAAGGGGAGAAAGTGCATATAAGAAAAAGCATGGAGAGCAGCAATAGGTAGATTTTCAGGAAAAAAAAAAAAGAGAGGGAGAGGAACAGTAAGGACCCAGGTCAGAAAAGAGAGTCCAAGAGGGAGAGGGTAAAACATCAGAAAGGATCAAAACAACAGTGGTGATCTACCAGTATAAATACAAAATGTTCTCACAAAGCATTTGAAGTTTGAAAACTCAAAACTTTCCAGAAAGTAGACATAGGAGATGAGACAAAATAGCTGAGGAAAAAAATGAACCCAGCATGGGATAAATGCATCCTCTGGGCTTTATTTCTGAGCACATAGAGGTTTCCTTCAATAAGACTGTACCCAAGAACAAAACTCTCCAGACAAAAGGGGACAAGTATTTTAAGTATACTGAGTTATTTGGGTTATGCTTCCAGTGTCATTTTTTTAATGTTAAAAAAATGAAAATCATATTTTTATGGCATCAACTTTCTGTATATTAGGCTGGAATATTTTCTTCATCACAAAGAAAAATCTACAATGTGTGATTTTTTTTTTTTCTAGGACTAATTTGGTCTTCAAAGAACCTACCCAGTAGAGTCCACTTTGCATGAAACTAATAACTCTATCGGGCAGTTCTACTCTGTCCTATAGGGTCGCTATGAGTCGAAATCGACTCCAGGGCAGGGGGTTTGGCTTTTTTTTTTTTGGTAATTTACCGTATTAGTCAAAGACATACACACACTTTTAAAGAAATGCTCGAAATAGATCCGGGAGACAACTATTTGACAAATGTGATTTAATTTCTGAAAAATATGGTGCTGTCATTTTAATAAACATCATGCAGTCCCCTAGCTCCTTACCTCTGCTCAGGTTTCCACCCCTGTCTAGAATGTCCATCTTCTCCCCTACCCTCCACATGTCCAAACTTTAAGATCCTGCTCAAATGCCATTTCCCATACTAAGTAATTCCTCATCTTTCGTGGTGGAAGGGATCCCTTCACTATCTGACCTCACATTATACTATACCTGCTCTGCTCTTCTGAGCCTCACATGGGTCGACTTTGGTTTACATTTATTGTGCTTTACAACAGGGTGTATTTCTCATTCACCTTTGCACCTTCCACCTTGCATATAGTATTTGATTGTTTTTATAACACTGTATGTGTTTCTGCGTGTTCCTCATGAGGAAAGCAGGTGTTTTTATACTTTAAGGAAGATTTTCTGACTTAACCGATTTTACAGAAGGCCTTAGGTGAACTCAGCATCCATATATTAGTAAATTCTATTACTAAAAAGAAATCAAAATTCTGTATCTCGAACCGAAGATAGTATATTTTTAATTGAACAATAACTTTGAGACCAAGTTCTGCCTGGCAAAATAATAAAATATCTATTTATAAGACAAAATTGAACACGTTATTGTTCCTCAGAAAAACCTTAACCAATTTACAGCAAGTTTTATTGGGAAGAAACTCATCCAAAACTGCAATGCATATGCCAGGTTCTGGTATACTGTGTAAAAATTGCTTCACTCTGAGGTTTGTGGCCATCCATATCTAATCTATACATATGCAATGTGATGTTATTATAAAGTGTAATTATTTCCAGAAACTTTGAAATAAAAAGCATGTTTAATTAAACTCTTGTTTCATGATACATTAACTGTAAGTTACTTTATCTCAGAAAAATTAGGCCATATTTTAACTAGATCCTGACAAAAATGCATTAAATCTATTTTTTAAAATATTTTATTACTTGCAAGTTTCAGCCTGATGTGATTTTAAAATAGCCAGGTTATAAACCCCTGAAAATTGGAGTTTATAATGGAAATACTGACAGGCGCTTAAGTTTTCAGAGAACGAATGTGCTCCGTAACAACATTTGCTGGGGCTGCCTCTGTCAGTTGGCACATGACTAGAGTGCTCCAAGCGACATTTCAAATATAAAACTGGTTGAATCCTTGATGAAATATTTCCCTATGTTTCTAAATTTTTAGAAAACTCATTTCTGGTTTTGGGAACTGCTTTTCTGTCAAAAGTTATTGTAATAAACAAGTATAAAGACCTTCTTGTTCTTCTTCCTACAATATCTGCCTCAGTTATCTCTTTCTGTCCCACGGCTGGTCTCCATGAAGCTTTCCTATCTCAGGTTATTGCACCACCATCCACCCATTTCTTCAAGCCAGAAAACTAAATGTCTGACTTAACTCTTCACATTGCTTCTTCTGCCACATCTTGTCCTTTGCAAATACTGAAAGTTTTGCTGCCAAATTGTATTTTGAAACTATTTGTTCCTCCGCATCATCACTGCCATCACCTTAGTCCATGCCCCAAAAACCTTTGGCCAAGCCAATCATAGTCTCCTGCTAACTTGTTTCTCTGTTTTCCTTCTTAATTCTTTCCATATTCTTTTTGACACATCAGGGAGAGTAATCTTTTAAAGGCAGGAACTAGATCATCTCACTCCCTGTTAGATTAAAATATTTTATCATCATCCCAATGGACTCAGCATAAAATCCAGACTTTATACCATGATCCACAACATCTGACCTTATCTGAACTCATCCTCATTCCCCCAAACAACCTAATTTCCCCTTTTCCCTTAGTAAGACACTGAAGTTATACTGGCCTTTTGGTAGTGCCTATAATATGCTGAGGAGTCCCTGGGTGGTGCACATGGTTAAGCACTTGACCACTAACAAAAAGGTTGGTGGTTGGAACCCACCCAGAGGCACCAAGGAACAAAGTTCTGCCCATCTGCTTCCAAAACATCACAGCCTTGAAAACCCTGTGGAGCACAGTTTTACAGTGCAACACATGGGGTCACCATGAGTCAAAATTGATTCAACAGCAACTGGTTTAGGTTTTTTGGTTTATAATATGCTAAGTTCTTGGCCTCCTTCCACATATGTGCTTTTCTCTTATACTAATCCAGGATGTTTTTCTCATCACAATAAACTTAATCACACCTGCAAAATCCCTGTTGCCATGTAAGGTAATATATTCACAGATTCTGGGGATTAGGACATGGGCATCTTTGGGGGCTGGTGCATTTTTCTGCCTACCGTAATGCCTAATACATTTCAGTGTCTATTAGGTACCGAAGTGGAGATGTCTGGTAGGTAACTGGATGTAAGTGGAGGTCAGGAGAAACGTTTGAAGTAGAGACTAAATCAGCATACAGACATGACTTTAAATCAGTGAATGGCTGAGACTGAGGAACTCCATATTTAGAAGATGAGCATCCAGGTGACTTGAGAAGGAAGAGTTTAGAAAGTCAAAAGAGCACCCCTCCTGGAAAGCCCCATTCATACAGTAGGGAGAACTGTGTTGAACGTGGCTGAGAGGTCAAGCAAGAAAAAAAGTATCCACTGTATTTGGCATCATAAGTAAAGTAATTTTGACAAGAGCGGTTACAACCTAATTGAAGTGGGTTGAAGAGCGAAATGGACCCAGTGCATTTGGAACATTTCACTGTGAAGAGCAGTGAGTAAATCTGATGGCTAGAGGAAGATTAAGGGGGCATTTTTTTGTTGGTTCAGTGGTAGAGTTCTCACCTTCCATGCAGGAGACCCAGGTTTTGTTCCCGATTCCTGGTCGATGCACCTCACATATAGGCACCTACAACGACTCTTTCGGTGGAGGTTTGTGTGTTGCTATAATGCTGAATGGAGTTCCGGTGGTTGAGCATTTGTTTGCTAACTAGAAGGTCGGCAGTTTGAATCCACCAGCCCTTCCTTGGAAACCCTATTCGGCAGTTCTACTCTCTCCTATAGGGTCGCTATGAGTGACAACATGTTCATTTTTGTTTTTTATGATGCTGAACAGGTTCAGTGGAGCTTCCAGACTAAGACAGACTATCAAGAAGTTTTGTTCCATTTTGCATGAAGTTTTCATGAAGTCAATGACGGCAGCTAACAACAACAGAGGAAGACTCGGAACAAGGAAGTGGTATTTCGTTTTTCTCAAGAGAGGAGATAGGAGAATATACTTGTATGTTGATAGACATGATCTAGCAGAAAGGGAAAGATCAATAATGAAGGAGAGAGAAGAGGTAAAGGAAGGAGTGAAGTCCTTGACAGTGGAGCAAAGGGGCTCCACAGAGCGGAAGGAAGGCTTTGATAAGCAGAGCATTTCTCTGGACATAAAACAGGGAAGGCAGAAAGATGAGCACAGGTGAAGGCTGGCAGGTAAGTTTGTACAGGGAGGTGTGGATGAGAAGATCTCCCATCATGAGGGAGATCCCCTTTGATAGCTCTATTTTCTTAGTGATGATGAAGGTGTGAGAGCTGCAAGAGAAATTGGGAAGTCAGTTGGTGAGGAAGGTCTGAGAAATATTCCACCAAAGAAGGTACCCTAAAATCTTTTTCAAAGGGCCAATTTGCCTGTGACCAAAAAAAAAAAAAAATTATGGTGGGAGGATCCTCTTCCCCTTGTGATGAGATAGGTGTGAGAGGTAACTTTGATAAGTCTGATAATTATAGACAAATTATTATGAAGTGATAATTATAGTCAAATATAATGAGCTAAGTAATTACAAGAGAGTATTTCTTTTGTGATGATGCAATAGGAATTGTGTTGACAGATTGGAATTCACTGCACAAGAAGGATTTAAATGTTCAGCATATTTTAATGAGTTGCTAAGAAGTAGATTTAAAAGTATGTAAAAATGATAGACTTTCTCTGTAGCCCTAAATGAGCAGTTGTCCCTAGGTGCTGACATCAGTTAATACACCAGAGCCTGTAAAAGTAGTTGCTTTTCCGCAATTAAAACAGGGCACTCATTTCAACAGTCTTGCTTCAAGCCAAGATAATATTTTGTCTATCCTCTCCCAAGCTATAAGCAGATAATATTTGCAGAGTAAAGAATTACTTTACCTCATGTAATTTGGCCTTAGTCCTTGGTTCCTGAGCAATAACTCACAATTTGTAGGCAGCAGGTCAAAAGTGAGGGCGATGTGTGGCCTCCCAAATTTGTGGCTGGTATCTGCCTATTTAGCAATCTGAAGGACAGTGTCATTATGATTTGTGAGATCTGACCTAGAGTGGCTGTGGTCAGAGAAGAAGTGCCCTGTGGGCAACTGGAGTCGGAATTGAACAAAGAAGTAAAAGTGCAAATTTTAATTTATTTGATTTTCAACTCAATGTCCCAGTGATTGAAAACTCAAGATTTGTGAAATCCAAATTCTTGTTTACCTGTACAAATATTGGGAGGGCAATAACAATTTGTTACTGACTCCTATCCTGAGTGTTTAAAACTTAGGGTTGTAGTATCAGCAATGAAGACTGTGTGCTTGAATTCTGTTTTGGTGGTTATCAACCTTTGGGATTGTCTTTCAATGCTGGAGCACAAAGACAGGACCACGGCTTTATCATAGAAGAGATATGTGTCTCAACCTATTCCCTTTGGAAGGAGTGAGAAGGTATGAAATAGTTAACTTAGAAAAAAAAAGTGACTTTGCTGGAAAAGCATCAGAAAGTATAATAGAATTATTTGTCAAAATACAATCAGGTTGCAGGCTTTTTTTTTTTAAAGAAATATTTTGGTTACCTTGATGAGATTCACAAAAATAATCTGGGCTCTTGATTTGATCCAGGAAATAAACCAATACAAGAGCATTAGCAGGCTATCCCCTAAGGCATCAAGAGGATTATTTCTAGTTGATTAATATCACTAACTACATGGTGATTCTTTTAACCTGTTTTGTTTTAACAGAATAACGATTGTATCTCTAAATTCTGGAGGTTCTTTACTATGGCTTTCTGTGAGATAACAACATTAATATTTTGCTTTAAATAGAACAAGGCTTTTCACAGATTTTTTTGAAAAGTTATTCTTGTAGCATTTCCATCAGAAGAAACCAATTTTAGTATTCATGTTTTTTCTGAAAAAGAAACTAAAAGCACAGACATTAAAAAGGACTATCCCAAAATCCACTGGGTTTCTTTGACTTACAATTTAACACTTACGCTACAAAATTTGTATGTGGAACCTTGAAAATGTAAACTCAAAGAAGCACTTAAGAGAAGATCGTTGAAAGGGTGCTCCAACTGCGTCTGCTTTGTCTCCAGATTCACTTACAGCAAGATTCAATTCAATTCAACAGGCACAATTTGAAGACCGAGTAAGTTTAAAGCATCTAGAACTTTGTAAGAAAATAAAAATATCAATTAACGATCGTTTTAAATAGAAACTTGTACCCAATGCTTGTAGTAGGTCATTTTTTTTTTTAATTAAAAATGTCTGGCAGCTGCCGTGTTGATGCTATTAGACCTATTTTTGTTGCTTTTGTTATTGTTATTTTGCTAGTGAAAACAATGATTTTCTCATTTATTGATTTTCGGTGCAACAGACAGAGTTGTCCAAAATCCTTGTTCTATTCAAGAAAAAAACAAAAACAAAACTCTAACTACATGTTTCATATTTGGCCCTAAATTAGGTAATCAAGAGTTATTGCCTGTCCATTGGGAAAACTGTACTCTCCCCCACCCCCCTACCACTTGATATTGCTAGTTCTGTTTGGATATGTCCAACTGTATTGTGGCTAATCGAAGGTTGATGGTTATCCTTACGATATGTCCCTAATTACTGAACATAGTTTCTTGTATGTAGTTGGTATTGAATAAATCTTGATTAATTTTGTTATTTAGTTAATTCTAAACTCCCAAATTACAGGAATGTTATATTACTGGAATATTACATTATAAGAAGGAAGAGTTTGGATCACTGAAAAGGCAATTTAGCCATTTAAGGACCCAATAAAGATTGAAAGTGGTTTTCAGGACAAGACAGTTGAAGAAAAAGAAGGGGGAGGGATTGAGAGAGATGGGGGGAGACAGAAGAAGATGAGAGAGAGAGGAAGAAAGAAGGAAGAAAGGGAGGGAGGGAGGAAGGAGGGAAAACAGGTAACTGGAAGGAAGAAACTAACTGCTGATTTTGAGAGAAAATAGTTGGATTATAAAACCTCTTGCAATATCAGAGAAGGTTGTGCCTTGGGTAGAAAATAGGCCAGTAAGACAACTTCTACTGTGCAAAGTGATGCTTCCCAGAAGTCCAAACTGTCAAGATCTTTGACTGAGTAACCAGAAAGATGACACTAGTGACACGAGAGAAAAGATAATAGTCTCTCACGGACAGACCAGAGAGGCACTTTTCCGGCCACTTCTGTGATTCAGCACATTAAGTAGGGTCTCAGGAAAGGTCTAAGATGGGCCCCAGAGCAAATGCAGCTGAAGGAGAAAATAATACAGCATCTAGTTATAGGTTTTACTTGCTAAGGCTGCTGAGGCATCCTCAGAGTTTGCATAATACCTGACTAATAATCTTTAATGGAAATGTCTTTGTTGTTTTGAGTTCCTACTATGTGCCAGGCACAGAGCTAAGTGCTTAAAAAAAAAAAAAAGCTAGGAATAAAACTGTGAACAAAACAAACTGGGCAGCAAGACGTTCTTTGAAAAGGTACCCAGGAACACATCTCTGGGCCTACCACAAATGTTCAAATGTCTCTTCACTAGAGAGATCTTTCCAGACTACTCTATAAAATAGCACCCCAGCCTTTGTCTGGTAGTATATTATATAATAGTTATTAGTTTATTGTTGGCTCCCATACCAGAATATAAACATCATAACAGCAAAAATTTAATTTTCTTTTTAAATTCCTTAGGACTACAATAATGCCTAGACACGGCAAGCTCTCAATAAATATTGGTTGAAAGAATAAATGAAGAATCAAGCTTATTTGCATTTTTGGCTATTGTAAACAACGTTGAAAGGAACATTCTTATAATTTATTTTGGTCTACTTGCCTAATTTTTTTAAAATAATTTTTATTGTGCTTTAAGTGAAAGTTTACAAATCAAGTCTCTCACACAAAAACCCATATACACCTTGCTACACACTCCCAATTACTATCCCCCTAATGAGACAGTCTGCTCTCTCCCTCCACTCTCTCTTTTCGTGTCCTTTTCTCCAGCTTCTAACCCCCTCCACCCTCTCATCTCCTCTCCAGGCAGGAGATGCCAACGTAGTCTCAAGTGTCCACCTGATCCAAGAAGCTCACTCCTCACCAGCATCCCTCTCCAACCCATTGTCCAGTCCAATCCATGTCTGAAGAGTTGGCTTCGAGAATGGTTCCTGTCCTGGGGCAACAGAAGGTCTGGGGGCCATGTCCACCGGGGTCCTTCCAGTTTCAGACCATTAAGTCTGGTCTTTTTATGAGAATTTGGGGTCTGCATCCCACTGCTCTCCTGCTCCCTCAGGAGTTCTCTGTTGTGTTCCCTGTCAGGGCAGTCATCGGTTGTAGCCGGGCACCATCTAGTTCTTCTGGTTTCAGGTTGATGTAGTCTCTGGTTCATGTGGCCCTTTTTGTCTCTTAGGCCCGTAATTGCCTTGTGTCCTTGGTGTTCTTCTTTCTCCTCTGATCCAGGTGGGTTGAGACCAATTGATGCATCTTAGTTGGCTGCTTGCTAGCATTTAAGACCCCAGATGCCACTCTTCAAAGTGGGATGCAGAATGTTTTGTTAACAGATTTTATTATGCCAGTTGACTTAGATGTCCCCTGAAATCATGGTCCCCAGATGCCTGCCTCTGCTACGCTGGCCTTCAAAGTATTCAGTTTTTTTCAGGAAACTACTTTGCTTTTGGTTTAGTCCAATTGTGCTGACCTCCCCTATATTGTGTGCTGCTGTCTTTCCCTTCACCTAAAGTAGTTCTTACCTTCTATCTAATTAGTGAATATTGCCTAATTTTTTAAAGACAAATTATTAGAACTAGAGTTGCTATGTATATAGATTTTTTAAAGACTTGTTAGAATGCCAAATTACTAATCTGAAGGGAAATTCAAATGTACATTCCTCCAGTGTAGGAGAATCCTCTATTCCTATGAACTTTACATAAAAATTTTTATTTCATAAAAGTCTTGTTAACTTGTGCCAATTTTATGGGGGGAAAAATATTGCAGTATTGTTTTATTTTGAATTTATGGGCTTACTAGGTGAGAAACTATTTTCATACTATTGTTGGTTTTTCTTCTTTTGTGACTTGCTATTAAACCTTTGTCCATTGTTCAGATCATTTTTTTTTCCTTTTTTTATTGACTGGTGAGAGCTCTTTATATATTAGGAACATTAGCACTTTGTCATACGTGCTGCAAAATATTTTTTAACTACTTTGTCATTTGTTGTTTAAACTTCTTTATTATGGGACTTTTGGTAGGGCAACTTTTAATGTTTGTTATCAAAACAATCAAAATTGTGGGGGATTAAAAATTGCCAAAAATCCTTTGCAGCTTCTTGCATCTAGAAAGAGAGTTTACTTTCCCACCCTTTGCAACTGGCACATCTTGTAATTTGCTGTGATGAATAGATTGAGGCAGAGTAATTTTGTGTGACTTTCAAACAAGGCCTCAAAAGCCTTGCAGCTTCTGCTTTTGCCTTTTTGAAACCCCAAGACCACTATACCCTGAAGAATTGCAGCCTGGCCACACACCTTGAAGATAAAAATCAGCCATCCCAGCTGAGCCAGCCACCTCTTGGCCTATGATCTGATTGTGGCCACATGTGTGAGCCCAGGCAAGACTAGCAGAAGAACTATACAGCCAACTCATGAAATCATAAGAAATAATAAATATTGTTTAAATTCACTGAATTTTTTTGAATGGTTTGTTGCACAGCAATCAATACTGATACAGTGGCTTTGGTTTATGCTTGAATAGTTCTTATCCAACGTATCATTATAGAAACATACAGGTAAATTTATTTTAGTATATTTGCAATTTTTTCACATGTATATTTTCAAGTGGAAATTATTTTTGATGTAATATGTGAGATAAAATTTCAACATAATTTTGTTTTCTGAATAGTTACACTGTTGTCACTAAATCATATACTGAATCATTTATATTTACCTCCTTCATTTTTAATGCTATCTCTATCATACCAAAATTCCCCAAATTTGGATTTATTTGCTAACTCTCTAAACTGTTTCAATGTTTTAATCCTCTTTCTCTGACCCAGAATCACAGCTTGAATGAATGCACCTTTATAATATGTTTTAATAAAATCTGGTAGTTGTTAGGGCTCAGTGAGGCTCACTTTGGGACTCTGTTCTTTCTCATTCTACCCCAGAGTTTTCAAATTAATAAACCCCATCTTTTGTCTGACCGAACCATGTGTCAACCTCAAATGTTTTCTTTATAATTTAAATGTCTTTAAATTTAAATAGTTAGAATCAGATTTCACTTAAAAATCTGGAATTTTGGATCAGCTGGCAATGTTGTTGTTGTGTGCCATTGAATCGATTTCTACTCATAGTGACCCTGAAGGACAGAGTAGAACTGCCACCACAACGTTTAGTAGGCTGTAGTCTTTACAGGAGCAGGTCTCCTGGTCTTTTCTCCCACAGAGCAGCTGATGGGTTCGAACTGCCAACTTTTTGGTTAGCAGCTGAGCACTTAACAATTGTGCCACCAGAGCTCCTAGATCTGGCAACCCAGACCCAGACCCAGTGCCCTCGAGTTGATTCCGACTCACGGCGACCCTATAGGACAGAGTGCAGTAGGCTAAAATTCCCCGTGATTGCAATCAAGTGGAGCTGAATTGCAGGCTTTTTTTCTCCAGGTCTGGCCTCTTTTATGAGCCGTAGATGGTATAACCAACGGTTTATTTGCATTTCCTTGTCCTGAACAGAACTTCGTAGACATTGCTTTTCTGGCATCCACTGTGGCTAAATAAAGTCACCCTTTTGAACATAACCAGGTTCTTTTTCCTGAATGCTTGGAGAACTTTTTCCTTAAGCCTACATAAAAAAAAAAAAAAATTTTTTTTTTTTTTTTTTTTTTTGCGTGCTAAATCCCATGATGCTTGATTTGTAATGGAAGATTTCTTCCTAATACTCCAATAGTAAAGTCTACCTCTTTCCAAACTGGGGAATCTAACTGGAGATTTTCCAGATTCACTTTATTTACCTCTTAAATCAGATTTTCTAGATTTGCTTTATTTACCACTGAATTGCTCCCTTTGGAAGGATTACGTAATGTCAACTTACAGTGTCTGCTTTTAATTCTGTTTAAATTATATGAAAGATATTCCATAAAGCTCATGGTATAAATTTAAAACTGCTCCCTAGTTTCAGGTTAAATCATAATATTTTTTCCTATCCTGTTCAATTTGGTATATTTCATCACGGGCTAGACTATAAGCATTTACTTATTTCTAAATCTTTCCTGGAAATGTCCTCCATGTTTCATGTGTATGTATGTGTGGTGGTTCATTAAACTTCTTACTATAACTTTGTCATAAAAGGTTTTTTTTTCTTCTTCTTCTTCTTCTTCAGATATTCCCTTTCCAGAGATAGAGATATATGCCACCTGCTAGCATTCAATAAAACTAACTACACAGAACAGTTTATTGACGAGTTTGCTACACAGATAAATACCAGTCTGGTGTTCGTGTTATTAAACTTAGGTACGTTTTCCCTTTCCTCAACTTACAAGTCAATAAACAAGGCAACTCTTAATCTTGTTGTCATTCTGAAAACTCTGAATGAAGAGCTCTGACCTGAAATTTATTTAAATAGGTAGAGTGACTTTTCTAATTTTATAAGAGTAGGTTATGCAACATATTTGGGTTATTGGAAAAGAATATCCATATCCTTGGGTGAGCCCTCTGTTTGTTTACTGTTAATGTGAACTGCCTGGAACCATAGCTATTTTAAACCAGCATTATCACAACACATTACAGGAACTGCATATGCTGAAAAAACCTGGCCAGTAAAACTTATTGACAAATAGTTATTGACAGCTTTTATTCAGGCACGCATTTGCAGAAACAATGAGTCCTTATTTTTGCAACAAGCATTCTTACTGCAAGTCTGCACAGGCTATAGGATGTATGTAGTCTAAGCTAAGAAAAAAAAAAAATGAACTGAATATGCAAGTATAGCTCCGGTGTTCACAGATAACATCTGTAAAATTCGATCCATATTTTGATACAAATACGTAAGAAAGGAGGCTAGTGTGGTCCTGTAGAAAGCACTTGCTTGGAGAACTATAATATTATTTGTTGAAATGCTTACTTTGCAAAACTGTTTTTTTTTTTCCCCAAGAGAATTAGAGGAAAATTATTTTTTTTAGAAATATCTAATACTTCATTATTTACTTATGTATCTATTTATTTTCAATTTGAAGGCTGAATTGCACCACACATATGGAATGTTTACTAACCATATAACATTCTGCACTTAGCTGAAATGCCTTGAAATGTCCTAAGTTTATTCCACCCATCTGCACTCAGGGATACCCAAAGCCAAAACTTGGCACTGCAAAAATTGAATCATTAAGTTTTCCTCTATGCAATATAATTATCTCCTAATTGACTGAACTAATTTTCCAGTTACTGCCAATAGAACCCTTACTGGTTCCGGTTTATTCAGCATTTTTTGCAAAAGAACCACCATTGAAAAAAATTTGTATTTATCTTTATGCTACTTTTTGTCCTAGAAAAGGTGTCCTCATCTATTCTATTAAACTCTGCTTAAAAATATCCCTCCTTCAAAAAAAAAAAAAAAAAAAATCCTGAAATCATTCTGCCTCCAATGGTTCTAGCTGAGAACCTCTCCCTTTTGGCTTGCAGATGTCCTGTGATATTGTATGGGGCTATAGGGTACAGGTGAGAGGGTAATGTTTTTTGCAGAGAGTCATAGGACCAAATAAAATAAAAACTTATGTCATGACTGATTTTCACTGTTGCTTTAAGCATTCAAAGGAAAGATGGAATTGTCATAGAGAAAAATTTTGTTTAGGGCTTCAGGAGATTCAACCAACATAGACCCTGGGTGCTAGTCATGAGATGCGATTGCTGACTGAAAGCTGAGCAGTTAATGGACTAAGACCCAAACCCTGGGAGGTTCTTCAACACCTTACCCAGTGGTTCTTGGTTGTGTCCATTCATCAAGTTCTTCATTCCCTTCTCACTCCTTGAAATGTTTAGTAGAATCAATTCCTAAACCTCAGGCACTACATCTGTTGACCCACCCCATCTCCAAAAACAAAGACTTGTTTCTCAACTCCAAATTTCTTCCTATGGTTCTTGCCGTATGCATATTGTCCCCACCACTAGAACATTTTTATTTAAAAATAAAAAGGAGTCTTATCTTTTATAAGAGCCATTGATGTCTGCCCTATTAAGACAAGATCTGAAATCACTAGCAATAGAAATACAGGCTTAATCAGAAACAGCCCCAGCACAGCAAAGAAATGGGAAAAACAATAGTGTTAATCTCCAATGTTAAAACAGGTTAAATGTTCCTATTCTGCCACATATCTATGTAGGGAAATTAAGAAATGTAATAAGTGGCATTTTCTCTGGAATCCTCATGAGCAAACCTTCCTTTTGGAACAGTTTCTCAAAATGTTGCCTGCATTTCTGTGTTTTCACCAGCTTACTATGTGGTTTTTTTTAATGGAAATAGCTTGTTTTCCCACCTCCATCTATTATATGGCCAGGTTATGAAGCTCTGGCAAGGCTCTGAGCACTGAATGGAACCGTTTATCTGAGAAGATAGTTTGGCTAGAGGAAAAGGATGACATCTCTCCCTACAATGCTGCAGGAGAGAAATGTAGTTTTCTCCCAATTCCTCACAGATATATCAGTCATTATGAGGGGAAGGAAGGAGGAAGTGAAAGAGAGAAGGAGGAAAGAAGCAAAGGAGAGAAGGAGGAGAGGAAGGAAGGAGGGAAAGAAAGGAAAGAGGAAAGGAAAGAGAGAGAGAAAAGGAAAGAAGTGGGCTGGGGGAGTGGAAAGAAAACAGAAAAACAAAATTTTATGTACCCCAGGTTAAAGAAACCCCTTCTTTTCACATTGTGTTCAGAGATTGTATGCACTCTTAAGATTTAAACCACAGCCACAACTGTGATCATTCCTAAATCTCCATTTGTCAAGAACTGTGAAGAATCCAATGTTTTACCTTGCTTGCAAGCAAATAAGTTTAACTACCACAGTTTCACGAATGTTGGCAGAGGACACAAGACTTCAGGGTCAAAGTCAAAGGATTTTTTATTTTTTACAACATAACAGTTCCCTTTCCCTCTACTCAATTCCCGTGGGGCCACTGTGTAGGGGTCTAGGTGGATGCCACACATGTAATGGGTTTGCGTTACAACTGAGAAACCTTGAGTATAGGAAATCCCAATCTTTTATAATGGGCTGCAAACAAACCAATCCAACTGTGCTCCAGAAGGAGGGAGTGTCTTTATTATAGTTCACAGAAAACAAACCTGTCCTCTTCTCCAGAGTGAAACGCTATCTCTCTCTTCAAGGCTGTTCACTATTCAAACATCCTTGAAAAGATAGTATGGAACAAAAAGCTGTCAATGTCTCTGCTTGCAAGACGTGCAAAAATGTTACAGTCACATGGAGAATTGTTTCTCAGCACAGCCCAGCTATCTTCTCTGAGTTCCAGACCTACATATATAGCATTACTAGGAACACCACCAAGATGTCAGAAGGGCATTTCAAACTCAGGTAGCCAATAGCAAATATTTTCCATAACTCTATTTTCCCTTTTATTTTCTACCTTAGTGAATAACAACCTACCTACCTACCTATCCAGAGAGAAAGAGAGGTGATATAATTAGAGATACAAATATATAGATTTTGCTATTGTTGTTCAATTTACCAAGATTTCTCCACCTTGGTACTAATGACGTTTTAGACTGGATAATTCTTTGTTGTGGAGGGCTGTTCTGTGAATTGTAGGCTATTTAGCAGCATCCCTGGTTTTTACATACTAGATACCAGCAGTCTTCACATCCAGAATTGTCTCCAGACCTTGGTAAATATCCCCTAAGGGGCAAAATTGTCACCAGTTTGAGAACCACGGATTTAGAGCCACTGCTTGGAACTTTTAGTCCTCTAGAAAGAATTCAGAGTGAAGGTTGTATACAAATGATAGTTAAAAATTACTAGAAAAGTATATTCCTGCCAGAAAATAGTGTACTGTAGTAAAAACAGGATAAACTAGTTCACAGAATATACATATTAGTGAATGGAATCTTTACTATATGGAATAAAACTACTAGTAAAAGGTATGATGCTCCAAAAACCGTGCAGTGCTAAACCTCATGGACCATACTAATCATATGGCCGTTTTTCTTGAGCCCATAGAAAATAGCTCCTCCCCTTTTATAGAATATTCTAACTATATACAGCAAGAAGGTTTATTTCTTTATTTACGTGACTGTTTTCTTGGTTATTAAAATTCTTACAGCATTTTGATTGCCATAGTCAATGTTTATTAATGCTAATAAATGTTTGAGAGTTTGGTCGATCTTTTCCAGTAGGATGGCTCTGGAATGACCTTAACAATTGAAGTTTGCAAAGGGATTGTCATCATATTGTCTAATTTTTTTGGTATTCTGAATAAACATCTTTAACATTGCTGTGATATTATGCTCTGGAAAACAACTTGAGTGTTCTGCAATAAGAGCTTTTCATTTGGGTTATGGGTCTTAATATTCACTCACAGCATCAACTCTAGTAGTTTCACATATGCTATTATGAGCCATTTGTAATTTCAAAAGCATTTGTAAATGAATGCATACCAGAATAGTTTCAATTGGTTGGAAAAGGAATGTATATTTAAAACATTGCAATAAAATAATATAAAAATGCATGCACATTTTGGTTAAATAGAATAAGTGTCTTTGAGTCATTCGAGTGCAATTCTTCATCATTGAGTGAACCTTTCAGAAAATGTTGTCTTTGCCTTTTATAACAAATAGCAAATAGTACACTGAAACCAGGAGTAAAGATTTCAAATAAAAGAGAATATTACTTTACTATTTTCACTAATAGTGGCAATCAGAAGCCTGTTGCCATTTGGTTTTCAAGAAACCTTATTTATCAAAGACATACCAAAAACCAAAACCAAAACCAAACCCAGTGTCGTCGAGTCAATTCTGACTCATAGACAAGTGGATCAGAAACTTTATCACTTTGTATTCAGTATGAATAGCATTTGGAAGAATCAAATCAGATTACATAGTCTGAAAATTAATTGAGTCATAGTTGCTCTTTTTTGAGTTTCTTATATATTCAGACATTTAATTACAGAAGAAATATCAAATACCTTTTTCTTCCAAATCAAAAATTTTCCATCCATCTCCTCTTCTCCTGAAGTTTATGGGAACCACTCTGTCATTTCTCCTTGCTCAAGTCTTCGTGGTCTTTTTCCAGGTATGTACCTGCATCCCTTTTGCGCCGGGAATGACCATGGGAATCTTTGTCTAGGATCCCAACCTCCTTGGCACATGCGCAGTCATTACTATTTGGGGTCCTAACTGGGCCTAGTGTACTGGTACAAACAGGAAACAAAGACCTTTAGTGGTCCAGCCTCCTAGGTTCACATTCTGGCCTCTTCCATCATTTTCTCAGATACTTACCTACCGCCATAACCTTCCCTTCCTGAGAAGGCCCATCTCTTTATCTAACAAAAGTTTCGAACTAGCTGCAGGCAAATCTGTAAAGAAGAAATCTGTACAGATTAATTAACACTGGGGCAAAAGAAGCAAGAACCAAGAGGTTTAGCTCCCCTTACATTCTTTCATAACAGTGAGAATAAATCAATAATTTTAATAGCCTTATAAATTATATATTGCCTCTACCCATATTTCTTTATTCCTCACAAAACTCCTGCAACACTCATTTGCCATTTTACAGACTCAGAATGACACTGAGAAACTTTATCTTGCCCAAGGTCACAAAACTAGGAAAAGGCAGATCTGAGACTGAAGCACAACTCTGTGTGACTCAAGCCCCTTGAGCTCTGTAAATGTTGTGCATTGAATGGATGAATAAATGAAGGACAATGTGATTTTACTTAATTTAACCTTAAAAACCAAAAAAACCAAACCCAGTGCCGTCGAGTCGATTGTGACTCATAGCAACCCTATAGGACAGAGTAGAACTGCCCTATAGAGTTCCCAAGGCGCCTGGCAGATTCAAACTGCTGACCCTTTGGTTAGCAGCCGTAGCACTTAACCACTACGCCACCAGGGTTTCCAAAACCTTAGATGACTACAAAACAATCATTTCAGCACAAATGTTTGGAGTTTACGGAAGACAGAATAACGGTCTCACAAAGATGTTCATGTGCTAATCCCCAGAATTTGTGAATGTGTTGTGTTACATGGTGTCTTAGGCTGGGTTCTCTAGAGAAGCAGAGTCAGTAAAGCATATAAATACAAACTTAAAAAAAAACAAGAAAAACCAAACTCATTACAGTCGAGTTGATTCCAACTCATAGCGACCCTTTAAGACAGAGTAGAACTGTCCCATAGGGTTTCGAAAGAACACCTGGTGGATTTGAATGGCTGACCTTTTGGTTAGCAGCTGTAGCACTTAACCACTACACCACCAGGGTTTCCATAAATACACAATATATTAAAAAAAAAAAAAAAAAAAAAGACCTAACCCATTGCTCTAGTCAATTCTGACTCACAGCAACCCTATAGGACAGAGTAGAACTGCCCCCATGGTTTCCAAGTAATGCCTGGGGGATTTGAACTGTGGCCCTTTTGGTTAGCAGCCATAGCATTAACCACTACACTACCAGGGTTTTGAAATACATATATAGAGAGATTTATATCAAGGAAAGAGCTCATGTGGCTGTAGAGGCTACAGAGTCCCAAGACTGTGGGTCAGGATAAAGGCTTTTTCTGATTCATGTAGCCACAGGGGATGGCAAACCTAAGATTGGCAGGTCAGAGAGCAGAGCTCTTGCTCACAGGCTGCAAAGATGGATGAATTCCAAGATGGGCAGGTAAGACCACAGGTAAGCAGCTAGCTCAAGTCCCAAGAACCAGAGGTCAGACAAACAGAAGCCAGCTGCAGGACCCAGAATGAGGAAAAGTCCACAAGCCTTGCCATAATATCCACTTATATTTGATCCAGGCCACACGCCCAAGGATACTCTCTTTCAACTGATTGGCCACTCACAGCAGATCCCATCATGGAGGTGATCACTTGATATCAAATCTTATCACTGAAGTGATCACAACTTCATACAACGGCCAAACTATATCATGACTGCCAAACCACTGAGAATCATGGCCCAGCCAAGTTTACACATAACCTTAACAATCACAAATGGCAAACAGAAATTAAGGTTGCAGATGGAATTAAGTTGGCTAATCAGCTGACCTTGACGTGAAGAGACTATCTTGTATTATCAAGGCAGACCCAATGCAATCACAAGGGTCCCTAAATGTGGAAAAGGGAGGCAGAAGAGGGAGTCTTAGAGTGATGCAATGAAAGAAGCACTCAACTGGCCATTGCTGGCTATTAAGATAAAAGGGGTCCTTGAGCCAAGGAATGTGGGCAGCCTCAAAAAACTAGAAAAGGCAAGAAAGCTGATGCTCACCTAGAGCTTCGAGAAAGAAATTTTACCCTCTGACACCTCAGTGTTGTCCCAACGAATTCCATTCTGGGCTTCTGAGCTAAAGAACTGTCGTTGTTTGTAGGTGCCGTCGAGTTGGTTCTGACTCACAGCAGCCCACATATACAGCAGGACAAAACGCTGCCTGGTTCTGCACCATTCTCACAATCGTTGTTATGTCTGAGCCCATTGTTGCAGCCACCGTGTCAATCCATCTCATTAAGGATCTTCTATTTCACTGACCCTCTACTTCATCAAGCATGATGCCCTTCTCCAGTGACTGTTCCCTCCTGAAAACATGTCCAAAGTACATAGGACCAAGTCTCACCATCCTCCCTTCCAAGGAGCATTTTGGCTGTACTTCTTCCAAAACAGATTTATTTGTTCTCCTGTAAGTCCACAGTATATTCAACGTTCTTCACCAATACCATAATTCTAATGTATCAATTCTTCTTTGGTCTTCCTTATTCAGTATTCATTATCAGCTTTTGCTTGTATATGAGGTGATCGAAAATACCACGACTTGGGTCAGGTGTACCTTAGTCCTGAAAGTGACATATTTGCTTTTTAACACTTTGGAGAAGTCTTTTGCAGCAGATTTGCCCAATGCAATACATCATTTGATTTCTTGACTCCTGCTTCCAAGGGCATTTATTGTGAACTCAACCAGCTGAAGGCATTGGTGAAAAACAAGCCTCCAGGAACTGACAGAATACCCATTGAGATGTTTCAACAAATGGGTGCAATGTTGGAAATGTTCACTTCTCTATGCCAATAAATTTGGAAGACAGCTGCCTTGCCAACTGACCGGAAGATATCCATATACCTGCTGTCATGGATTGAAATGTATCCCCCCAAAATATGTCAACTTGGCTAGGTCATGATTCCCAGTATTGTATGATTGATTGTCTACCAATTTGTCATCTGATGTGATTTCCCTATGTATTGCAAATCCTATCACTATGATGTAATAAGATGGGTTAGAGGCAGTTATATTGACGAGGTCTATAAGATTAGATATTGTCTTAAGTCAATCTCTTTTGAGATATAAAAGAGAGAAGTGAACAGAGAGACAGGGGAACATCTTACCACCAAGAAACCAGTGCTGGGAGCAGAGCATGTCCTTTGGACCTGAGGTTCCTGTGCAGAGAAGCTCCTAAACCAAGGAAAGATTGATGACACAGACCTTCCTCCAGAGCCAACAGAGAAAGCCTTCCCTTGGAGCTGATGCCTTGAATTTGCACTCGTAGCCTACTAGTCTGTGAGAGAATAAATGTCTCTTTGTTAAAACCATCAACTTGTGGTATTTCTGTTATAGCAGCACTAGATGACTATGACACCTGCTCGTTCCAAAGAAAGGTGACCCAAAGAAATGGAGAAATTATCAAACAATATCATTCATATCGTGCAAGTAAAATTTTACTGAAGATAATTAAAAAATGATTGTGGCAGTACATCGACAGGCAACTTCCAGAAAATAAAGCTGGTGTCAGAAGAGGAAGTAAATGAAGGATATCACTGCTGATGTCAGACAGAACTGTAAGATAATAAAATTATATTGTGGTTAGCCATTAAGTTTGTGGTAGTTTGCTACAGCAGCCATAGAAGACTAATACAGTATCTGTATAAATTCCATGTTTTCAAAACTCTCTAAATCACAATTAGCAAATAAAACAGAAAAATCAAATAAATTAATTATAATATTCAATTATTACTAAGAACTTCTCACGCTTAGACTCTATTAAATTACATAAATTCAAAAAGGTTTTCTTTCTTTATATTTACTCAGACATACAGTTATTCAATCAATAATAATTTACTGAGCACCTGTGATAAACTTAAGGAGCCCTGGTGGTGTAGTGGTTAAAGTGATTGACTTCTACCTGAAAGGCTGGTGGTTGGAAACCACCAGTGGCTCCTCGGGAGAAAGATGTGGCAGTCTGCTTCCCATACAGATTTACAGCCTTGGAAACCTATGGGGTTGCTATGAGTTGGAATTGACTCAACGAAAATGGGTAAGAAAAGTAGCAACACTTAATTAGATGTTCATTGAACATCTACTCGGTCAAGTACAGTGAAAGTTGTGAAAGAAGTTGAAGATAAAGTCAAATCTACTTCAAAAGATGAGACAGGTGTAGTCAGGCTCAGCTTCAGAGCCTCTCTCTGGTTCACCCTTTTTGGCTGCAGAGCTCAGCCACACTCGTTTCCTCTACTCCAAATCGCTGTCCACTCTCTCCCTCTTTTCTCAAGACCAGCCATGCAGTGCATTTTGTCTTGAGAGTTTCTCACCTTCCTTGCTGCCTCAAATTTCTTTGAGAATTTTTACTGCTAGTCACTAAAGAAAAATAGGTGATTCCAACAGCAACAACAAAAACAGGAGGTGAATTTTAAAAGCTTGCAATGTTCTTGCCGTAGGGACTTTGACTCATTTTCTATTACTGAAAGCATTCCGCTGTTATTTCTCAGAGTTCATCTATTCATACCACCTCTTCATATAGTAGTCGGAGATATAATTAAGGCCTGAATATCCAATCAAGGCAGAACAAAAGCCTTCCCTTGACCTCAAGTGGGCAATGGACTTTCTGAGGATCTTCCAAGAGATGGCGCCCAATTCATTAGGGTGCTCAATAATTACTCCTTGTGGATATTTCCTCTGTACCACACATGAATTAAAGGGCAATTCTAGGTGGTTTATGCCAATAAGGAAGTGTTTTTCAACTTCTTTTGACAACAATCCAGAAGAAGAAGTATATTTTTATAGTTTAACTTATGACCTTGTAGCATTCATACTTGAAATGAAAGTTTTACAATTATTATCCCTTATATTGAACATGCACTATGGTGTTTTTCATTCTATTTCTTTCTTTCTTTCTTTCTTTCTTTCTTTCTTTCTTTCTTTCTCTCTTTCTTTCTTTCTCTCTTTCTCTCTTTCTCTCTTTCTCTCTTTCTCTCTTTCTCTCTTTCTCTCTTTCTCTCTTTCTCTCTTTCTCTCTTTCTCTCTTTCTCTCTTTCTCTCTCTCTCTCTCTCTCTCTCTCTCTCTCTCCCTCTCTCCCTCTCTCCCTCTCTCCCTCTCTTCCTCTCTTCCTCTCTTCCTCTCTTCCTCTCTTTCTCTCTCTCTCTTTCTCTCTCTCTCTCTCTTTCTTTCTTTTTTTTTTTTTTTTTAAATACTGGTTGAATAATAACCTGCATTTGCTAAACACTGCAATGGGCTATCATGAGGAACTAGTTACACAATACGGCAAACACTGCCATTATAGTTAGGAATTCTAGACCTGGGTCCTGGTTCAAACTATTTCTTAGATGCGTGACTTAGTTCAAGTAACTTAACACCCCTGTGCTTCTTATGTGTAATTTGTGAAAGTTAATACTTCAGAGAAGAGTAGAAGTCCCTGAGTATTAAACAATATAATGCATAATGTTATATCTGTGATGGCATAATTTTCATGTATTTTGTTCACTGGTGTATTCAGTGGTATGCTGAAGCCAGGTTATACAAGCTCATGAGAGTCAATTGTGTTCATTTCATCCTAACTCCTTACCCAGTGGCATCATGTTTGTAGCTTGGAATCAGCCATAGTGGGAGAACTTCCACCAGAGAAAGCAGGAGATGCCACAAATTAGCAGCTCTCCCCCTGCCCCAAGCTGTTATTAAACATTTACTCAAACATCCCTGCTTTTATCCCAAGCACCTACAACAAAGCCTGACCTATAAAAAAAAAAAAAAGATTTTTTTTTAAAGTGTCTGTCGAATGAATAAATGAAAAAGTTAACTTAAAACTTTTCATAACAGTAACTAATATCACAATCAGGAAATACACTTTAATAAAAAATTCTTTGGAGACTGCTTTTTTTGAGAGACCCCCCAAGGAACTGCCTTTAAGGAAGATCTTGCCAATAAAATAAATGGTGTTGAATGACCTCTTTTTCTGTTCTGTCACTGTAGAACCAATGAGTTGAGCAGTGGTTTTAAAAAAAAGCCATTATAAGTTTCTTAATAACTTCTCCTTCCATCTTCACCTCTGTCTTAGCTGCAAGTAACTAACTTCTAAAATGTTAAATACAATATTATGCTGTCTAACAGACAAACTCAGTATGCAATATCCAGTATAAATGTATACATACAATCTGTATATAGTTTGTCCAGTATGTAATACTCAGCATAAAATTTGATAATGATGGAGAAATATAGAGCTTTTCCATTCGGCAATGCACACTTGCTGATTAAAAATAAAGCAAAATGTCTTAGGCTGGGTTCTCTACAGAAGCAAAACCAGTGCAGTGTATAAATATAGAGAAAGATTTATATAAAGGAAATGACTCACGAGTTTTTAGAGGCTGGAAGTCCCAAGTTTATACGTCAGGCTGGAGGCCTCTCCTGACTCACATAGCCACAGGTACTGGAGAATCCAAGATTGGAAAGTTAGATGGCAGGTAAGCTACTAGCTCAAGTCCCAAGGACCAGAGGCCAGAGGAACAGGAGCCAGCTGCAGGTTCCAGAGTGAGCAAAAGCCCAAGAGCTTTGCCAGAAAATCTACCTATATAGGATGCAGGCCACGCCCCCAAGAAATCTCCTTTTCAACTGACTGGCTACTCATAGCAGATCCCATCATGGAAGTGATCACATTATATCAGATCTCATCATGGAGGCGAGTACATCATTATATGACTGCCAAAACTACGTCGTAACTGCCAAACCACTGAAAATCATGGCCCAGCCAAGCTGACACACAACCTTAAAGACCAATCAAATATAACAACAACAAACAAATTATGATTCTTATATTTCACAAGGCTTCATCCCCACATATTATCATTCTCTCTGCGAAGACTTCCATACCCTCCAGGGAAAGAGTGGATGTCTTTCTCAAAGAGGATCCCATACCACAATGTATATCATATTTACCATATACAGCACAATACAATTGCCTGAAGTTATATGTCTCCCCCATGCAAAAAGAGACTCATAGCTTACTGTCTAGTCTAAAGTAGAAAGTAACAAGTCAATTATTGAAGCACAAAGAGGCAGTCTTCATTTGCATATGCAAGTCACAGTAGGAACTTTCTACTGGAAGTGATACCTAACCAGTAGATGAGGAGTAGATGCCTGCCCAAATGCAGCAGATGGATAGAGAAGGTACAGTGTTCTGAGAAGTAAAGATAAAGGGCAAGAGAAAATTTGTATATTCATTAATTGGTCTTTTTCTCTTTAGGAATCATGGACTTGACCTAAAGTTTGATGATTTGGTTTTGTTTATAATTGGGCACCCAGAGTAATAATGATTGTACCTTGCAAAGTGCCTGGAACATAGCAGGAATTCAGTAATGTTTATTGAATTCACGGTCAAATGAATATCCATAACCAAACCAAACCTGCTGCTGCCAAGTCAATTCCGACTCATAGTGACACTATAGGACAGAGTAAAACTGACTCATTGGATTTCCAAGGAGTGGCTGGTGGATTCAAACTGCCAACATTTTGGTTGGTAGCTGAGCTCTTAACCACTGAGCAACCAGGGCTCCATCTTACAGGCAAACTTATGAGACTTGAAAAACTAAACAGCTAACAAAAAATAAACTGAAAAAAGGAAAGAAGACTATTTTTTGAGATCAAACCAGTGACTATTACTTTTCAGGTTCGATGGTGAGATAGATGTTCAAAGCACACCAGAGGTTTGATATTTGTTCCAAGGTATGAATGAGGATGAGGATTCCATGCATAAGCCAACCCTGAGGGTAAGTTCAAAGGCAAGTGAGCAAAAAGAGGAATTTCTCGCATGTTTATTGCACAGACAATACCTCTACCAAACATAGCTGCTTTAGAACCTTTACCGAGGAGTTAGGGGCTTTTGCTTAAATCTCAAGGATTCAGTAATGTTTGACTACATCTCATTCAGAAACTGTTTATTCCCATTGTTATTCTTTGAATACATTTCATTCTGTTCATACCCATTTATATTTAAACACAATTTGATACCATCAAAAGAAAGGTCAAACATGTATATTTTCAACAATATTTAGTTTAAATGATAAATGCAAAGATTAAACAGCAAAACAAGTAACTAACCCAATCTCTAAATTTCACACAGCTAAACTCTCTTAGCTTACCTTGAATTTGCTTGAGTTTATGTTAAAGAGGTATTATTTTCTGTCCCCTTGGTTTCTGCCAAATCATAGAAACCAATCGTCACAGTAAATCAATGCATATTTTTCCTCTCAGTCCCTTAGGTGCTGTTGAATTGTGATAAATGGAACTCTCCACTTCAGCAAGCCGGGCTATAGTCCAGCAGAAAGGAAATTCTTGAATTTAGAAAGAGCCTTGGCTTTATCCACTGCGCAATAAGACACTGCAAATTTGAAAGAAGATGCAACTAACCAAGGTATGTAAATAATGAAACTGGAGCTTGTTGTCATTGGGGATGAGACCCCATACTCAGCTGGGGAAACCGTTTTTTTTTTTTTGTCACATTAGATTTCAGACTGTTGTGCCATTACTTGGACAAGCCTTTTATTGTGTACCTTTAGATAAGTATTTTCTGTTGTCATTGTTATATTTTAAAATTTAATTCTAGATTCAATGATATTTTGTCTATTAACTATGAATTTAGAAAATACAATAGTCTCCTTAGCAGTGTAATTAATTGTTGTATCTTCATCAGGACATAGATCCTAAAGTTGATTTGAGTGTATGGACAAAGAAATTCCACAAACAAGCACAAGATGTTTTTGTTCTAAAGGCTTTTTTTTTTTTTTACACCAAGAATTTGATCAAAGACTTTTACATCAACTGATTTTTAGTTTTCATTCATTTTTAAAAATAATTATTAGACTTGTGAAACATTTTATGACACTCACAATTTCAATCAGTTATTATAACCCATATTTGTAAAAAGATAATTAAATGGTAAACGTTTTACCATAAATATTCCTATAATGTTCTCAGTATCAGAAAAAGACTGTATCTCTTTGTGTTGAGTAGTAGGACAACTGAATAAAGCTTAATTAAATTTTAAAACATGTTAGATGTGCGTGTGTGTGCGAGAGAGAAAGAGAACACTGGATGCCTGTCCATGAAGACAAACTGTTTCATTTTGAGTTTCAAAACACTGTCCACAGAGATTTATTTTAGAAGAGGAAAAGGAGGGAAGGAAGAGTAAAAAAAAAAAAAGGGAAGGAAGAGTAGAGCCCATTTATTCAGTTTTGCAGAAGCAGACAGTGATTGTTTCTGATCCTCAGCATTTAGCAAGGACAGAGCTAAATATCTTAAAGAACAAGGATTGTGTTCTACTTCTTTTTCTTCCTCTAGCATCTTTCATTCATTCATTCTTCAGATATTGAGTTTCTGACACTCTCCTAAAACTGATAATACTGTGGTGGGCTGTATTTTCCAAAGATGATAGCAACCGTATCTCCCATCCTACATGCTCTTATACAGTGTAACCCTGCCACTGTTTCATCAAGAGATGGCGTCTAATACAGCCCCAGGCTCCCCACCTTCAAATGACTGACTCATAATCCATAGAATGTAACAGAAATGAAAACACATGAGTTTTGAGGGCAGGTCGGAAAGGGTCATACATCTTCTGCCTGGTTCTCTTGAAATTTGCTCAGGGGGAAGCCAGCTAATACGTAAGAAGTCTGACCAACCTCAGATCACCTGCTCAAGAGACCAAGTGTAGGTGCTCCAGTCAACTGTTCAACCTTCCAGCCACTCCTGCCAAAACTTCAAATGTGAGTGAAGCTGTCTTAGACTCTCCAGACTAGCTGACCTCGGTCAATGCTACAAGAAGTAGAAAATTGTCCAGACTAGACCTGCTTGGGTTTCTGACCACCGAAATTTTGAGGTTTAGTAAAATGGTTGCTGGTTGCTGTTGTAAGCCACTAGGATTCAGAAGACTTTGTTATGCAGCAATAGGTAACCATACCAAATACTATTAATAATAGATAGTATCTGCTGAGCTTATGTCTTAGACACTTATTTAATCCTAAAATAAGTACAAAAATTATGTTCATTTCCCAGAGAGGCTAATATAAGCTGGTTCAAGATCACAGTTTAGAAGAGATGAAGCCAGAGTGTAAATTCAATGCCTGTGTTCTTAACCGCTATGGCCTACTCTCTTCAAAAATATTAACGTGATAAAGTTCCTGCCCTTAGGATCTCATAATCCAATGGAGAAATAGACACATAATAAAATGTGACAAGTATCATAATATGGGCTTATACAAGATTCCGTGAGAATTTAGAAGAGAGATAATATAATTCTTCCTTGGAGTGGTAGGGAGGTGGAGGAAAGGAGAAAAAAACTCAAAGATCTTGAAGAGCAAGTAACATTTGATCCTGTGAAGATCAGGCACTTGAGAGAAGAGTGAGCCCTGACCCTCTTTTTTCTTCTTTTTCCTTTATCTTTCTTTTTCTTTTCTTTAAACAGGAGATAAGTATGGCTGAAGTAAGGGAGAGAGAGTAACAGACTGGAAAAAATTTTGAGAAGGCAAGTCAGGAAAAGTTAGAATGAACCATTTCATTCCATGCTAAGGCTTTGGGATTTTTTTCTTTTTTTTTTATTATTTTCCTATAAGTGATAAGGAATCACTGAAGAAGTTTTGATCAGGTAAATAACAAAAGAAAATTTACATTTTTACAATATAATTCTGGTTGCAGTGTGGAAGATGAGCTGGATTGAATTTAGAAATAGGTGCTTAAATATATATTTTAATACGAAAGAATAAATAGATTAATTTAAATTGTGATTTTCTCTCTCTCTTTCCTGCCTTAAGCAATTTGTTTTATCATTCACAATAACATAATATAGAATATACAGAATAGTACACAAAGCTAGTAATAATGTAACAAACATTTTTTGTATGCTTACTAAATGTGTTGCCATTTAATCTAGACAAATTGATATGATGTAAGAATTATAATCCATTTTGATAGAAAAGGAAACTGAAGCAGAATTTACCCTCAATTATATAGCAAGTTAGTAGCAGAGCTGAGGTTCAAGCCCAAACAGTCCAGTTCTGACATGTACTGCAAGTTCTCAGAGAGAGTACAATGGTGGCAGGCCCTTTAAACAGACATCTCCAATATAGTAAAAGTTAACATAGAGACATAGATAGCGTGCTAGGAGTATAAAAGGAGGGGGCACTTAACTAAACTGGAAGCTTCAGGAAAGGCTTTCTTTAGGAAATTACATGTGAGTGAATCTCAAAGAATGAATTACTTCTTTCAAACTTTCATTCATTCATTCATCGTACATTATTGAGTACGTATGGTGCCAGGCACTATACTAGGAGAATGAGACAGTTCCAGTTTTTGCCTACTTGAAGCACAGATTCTAGCATAGATAGTTATTTCAAAAAGAATTACAAACTTAAATAATGTTATGAAAGTCTAATTAGTACATGTTTAAATATAAGGCTGTACAAAGAAATATTCACCTATCTGAGAAGATAAAGTTTAAACCAAGTGCTTAAGGATAAGTCAAAGTCATTCAGGTGAAGTGAGGGAATGTGGGGTTGGAAGAGTATTTCCAGACCAGGGAAAATCATGATGAAAGGCACATGGGTGGATAAGCAAAAGGAACCAGAACGTGTTGAATCTGATGACAACAAAGAGAGTGATCAGCAGAATTATGAATGTGATGTTGATCTGTGTTCTATTGACCTTGCAAAGCCATTTGACTGTGTGGATCATAACAAATTATGGGTAGCATTATGAAGATTGGGAATTCCACAACATTTAACTGTGCTCATGTGGAACGTGTACATGGATCAAGAGGCAGTTGTTTGAACAGAACAAGGAGATACTATGTGGATGAAGGTTGCAAAAGGTGTGCAGCAGGGTTGTATCCTTTCATATTACTTTTTCAATCTGTATGCTGAACAAATAGCTCCTGAAGCTGGACTATATGAAGAAGAACACAGCATCAGGATTAGAGAACACTCATTAATAACCTATGATATGCAGATGACAATATCTTGCTTGCTGAAAACGCAGATGACGTGAGCACTTACTAATGAAGGTCAGTATGAATTATGCCTGGACACGAAGAAAAAAATTATTACAACTGGACCAATAAACAACACAATAAATGGAGAAAAAAATTGCAATTGTCTATGTTTTCAGTCTAATTGAATCAACTATCAACACCCATGGAAGCAGCAGTCAAGAAAACAAATATTGTATTGTATTGGGTAAATCTGCTGCAAAAGACCTCTTTAAAGTTTTAAAAAGCAAAGATGTCACTTCGATGACTAAGGTGTGCCTGACGCAAGCCATGATCTTTTCAATCTCCTCACATGGAAGTGAAAGCTGGGCAGTGAAAATGAAAGACCAAAGAAGAATCGAAGCATTTGAACTGTGGTGTTGGAGAAGAATATTGAATATACCGTAGACTGTCAGAAGAAAAAAGCAAATCGATCTTAGAAGAAATGCAACCAGAATGCTTCTTAGAATTCAGAAAACCTTGCTCCTCAATGATAAAGAGAATGATAGGTAGAATTGGCGAGACTTCATGAAAGTCCAATTGGTAGAAATGGTATCGTGTTGCTAAAGTAGAGGGTCAGTAAAAATGAAGAAAACCCTCGGTGAAATGGATGGGACACAGTAGCCACAATGGACTAAAACATACTAATGATCTTGAAGATGTCATAGGACCATGCAATGTTTCCGTTCTGTTATGCACATGGTTGTCATGAGTGGAAGCTGACTTGAAGGCAACTAAGAACAACAACAATCTATGAGGAGTTTAATGGAATCATTTAAAGGCTTTTAAACATCTGATGTAGGGTTTATTAAGTTCACTCTGCCCACTGTGTGCAGAATGAATTGAAAGGAAGCAAGAATGGAAGTGGGAAGATAGTGAGAAAAAAATGAACAGATTTTTAAACATATTTTGGAAATACAATTTATATGATTTGGTGATTATTGTCTTAGTTTTCAAGGGCTAAACCATAACAAAATACCAGAAATTGGGCAGTTTTAAAGAACAGAAATTTATTGCCTCAGGGTTCTGGAGGCTAGAAGTCCAAATCAGGGTATTATTGGCTGTGCCAATTCTTTCTGCGGGATTTTAGAAACAAAGCTTTCTATGCCTCTCTCCTAATTTCTGGTGGCTTCCAGCAAACCTTGACATTCCTTTGTTACTTATGGATGCATCTACCTCTGTTGTCACATGGTTTCTATCTTCCCCTGTGTGTGTGTGTCACCGTTTCTGTGTCTGTTCTCCCCTTTTATAAGACACTACTCAAAAGGGAAGGAGTCCTGGTAGTACAGTGTTTAAGTGCTCAGCTGCTAATCAAAAGGTCAGAGGTTTGAACCCACCAGTTGCTCTGTGGAGAAACATTTGGCAATCTGCTTCTGTAATGATCACAGCCTTGGAAACTCTATGTGGGCAGTTCTATTCTGTACTATAGGATCTCTATGAGTCGAAATCGACTTAAAGGCAATGGATTTGGTTTTTTGGAACTCAAGAGGGATTAGGACCCACCTACACTGGTATGACCTCATTAACCTAACTAATAGCATCTGCAAAGAAAAACCTATATTTCTAAACAAGGTCATGTTCATAGGTACAGAGGTTAGAATGTAAACATACATTTTTGAGAGACACAATTCAACTTATAACAATTACGTATTGGAATTAAAAAAGGAAAAAGCAATTTAAAGGATGGCTCCTCCAGTTCTAGATTGCATGCTGGATAGATGGTTGTACCAAACATGAAGCACTACAGAAAACTGGAAAGGACTAGTGTGGTGAGGAGGAAGAGGGGATGAGGTAGGGGTGTGGAAGGGGATTGAGAGCAATTATGAGTTCAGTTTTGGACAGGCTTAATCTGAGGTACCAATGAACTACCCAACGTAAGAGCTAATATACAGTTGGATTTATGGAGTTCAAAAGTGAGATCTGGACTGAAGATGTAGATTTGAAAATGGCTAGTAAATAGATATATGGAAAATGAAATTAGGTGATTGCTTTGGGAGGGAGAGGAGAGCAACAAGAGAAGAGTGCCTTGAACAGAGGGTTAAAGAATGCCAACATTTAAGAGTTGGGTGTGTTATGAGGAGCTGATTAACGATACTGAAGAATTTTCTATAGAATTAGAAATTAAAACTAACGAGACACCGTTACAGAGTTTTGAGGAGGAGGAAGTGGTAAATAGTGTCATTTGCCAACAAGAGAAAATGTAAAGCAAAGAAAGCTTTCAATTTGACTCCCTAGGATCACATTACTTTCAGTGGGGTGTTAACGCAGTTCACAATAGGAGGTAAGACATTAAGGCAAGATTTCTCTTTGAAGAAATTTGGCCATGAAGGATATAAGATAGTCACCGAAGTAAAATAGGAGGTCTGGGAAGGTATTTTATTTTTTGTTTATTATTTTTGTCTTCTTTGTCTTCCAGTTGAAGATACTAGGTAGTGTTAGAATGTTCAAGTCAGAGTTGGCCATGCAAAGAAAAGTGAAAGCTTGTGTCCCAGATGCTGCTCCCCCCACCAAGTATAAGGAGTTGGTTCAAAGAATGAGATCAAAGAGATGAAAGAGATCACAAGGAGCAAGATTTGCTTGGAAGGTGAGAACATGACTAGAAAAAATATTGCTGCAATAATTTTAAGAAATCTTATCTGGAAGGTCATTTTTTTTTTCTTCTTACTTCAGTGAAATCTGTGGTCATTTGTACTGCTGTTAATTCTTTCCTGTGAGATTTGTGGCTCTTAATGTGGTTAATAGCTCTTTGATGTTTGTTTACAGTAGATGTCAGTTCAGTACTATGCATGTTACATCTGCCCAATGAAAGTTCATTTTCACATCTGTATCTCCCCAAGGGAGTAAATTCACCTCTACATTACAAACCAGAATTTGCCTTCTAAAAATAATTCTAGATTTCTGTTTTTTTAAAACACCAGTAGTTACCACAGGCTGCTGGCTTCCTTTATTGAAACCCATCATTTGATTTCTTTAGGTATGAGATAAAGTTTATCACTGAGAAAAATTAACAACAATGAAGAAAGAATCCCTGAAGAGATCATCGTTGGCCCCTTTCTTACTGCGAATCAGGGACAAGAGAAGCTGTAGTCTAGCAGGGATGGATGGTAGGGGCAAAGCAAGGTGGTGTTCAAAGCCAGATGTGATAAGGAGGACATGACAACGAGTGTCAGCAGACTGTAGAGCTGCTGAGAATTTGCTCCTACAGTTCTCCATTACCTACTCCAGGTTTACCTGGCAACTTGGTTGTCCATTGCTGAGGGAATGGTGGACACACAGCATGAAAAACTTTGCAGTAGTTAGAAGCAATGAATTAGATTTGCATTCATAAACATGGACAGACATTAATATATTCCCAAGTAAAAATACAAATGTACGAAACAAAAATATCTATAACGCATAACACATTACCATTTATATAAGAGTCAAAAAAAAAAAACATTCAAAACAACACTATATTCTACAAGGATAGGATATACACACGGACAGATCTTAAGCAGAATAGAGCAGGTATCTTTGGTAGGAAGAGGGGGCAGGAGGAAAACGAGACTAGTGACTGTGGATGAAAGGGAAAATGCATGAAAACTGATGATAGTGTGCCATGAACCTAGACCTGTGAGCAAAGCAAGTCTCTGCACTGCCATCCAGAAAAGATAAAAGAAATTACAACTGCAGACAAATGTAAAAAAAAAAATTCCATCATGAATTATGCAAATCAGTTTGTAGTACATATGATTTGCAGCAGATTGCAGAATTGCCCCGATGTGAATTTAGAAGGGGCTGGCTTTCTGGTACCGAGCTGTTTCAGATGAAGAAAAAATTCAGCAGCCTTTCCTCCAGGCTGCTATTGATTCATCAAACTCTGTCTGGTAGCTTCCAAAAGGCACATAGTGAAAGCGATCATAGAAGGCACAAAGTAAGATTTTGAATAAAGTGACCCTTTGGTGAAAGAACAGGAATGTAGAAGAAATGCGAAAAAATCTCAGCAGGCTAATACAAACCTCAAGAGACTGATCAGATTTCTCAAGCTAGCTCTGAGACTGCTTTCATATATCAGAAAATATTTTTGAGGGAAAAAGGCCTAAAGGTATTGCCAATTAACAAATACAGAAAATCTATGTATGGAAAATTTTTATTAAATTAATATTTTAGACTTGTGCTGAATGTCAGTCTTGACCCAAATGAGGCCTTGACTTTGAGTAGAACAAAAGAAGGTTAAAAACACCCTTCATATGAAAGCTTTATATTCTGACAGCACAAAGGAATGAAATATTTTCTCATCTGAAATAGCAGTTGTCTGGGAGGTTCTTTTAGTCTTTCATTGGCACATAGTAAATTGATCCTTTTCAACAGTAATGCAATTGGGAACTGTAAAGATAATTAAGAAACATAAAATATGTCAGTCTTCTCAAACATAGTTGGAATACGAGTTTTAATCTCTCTCCTTCAAAAGCATTAGTGTAAGTTTAAGCCTGTACTCTCATAATTAAAAAAGTACCATTTAAATATATATACCAAGAAAAATGTCTAATAACTGTGTACAGAAAAATAAAATGCTTGTATTTTTATAAATATTTAACAAAAGCTATACTGGAAATCTATTGCTAGTACATGAGCAATAAATAGTTTTTAAATATCTTGATATGAAGTAGCAAAAAATATAAAAGGAGAGAAAGGAAATTCCATAATAAAAATTAGGTTTTGATGACTGGCTCTGGTATAAATCTAGGAATTCTGTTCTCCCTTGCAGGTCTTGGAGATCACGGGCAACACAGGGGGGACAAGTGTGTCTGTCCTCTTCTTGCAATCTCTGTAGCTACATTAATTGCAACACAATGTGAATGGTATCAAGACATACTCCAACTCCCTGTTGTATATCTAGTCTCCATGAGATTTCCCAAGCCCTATCTGAATTAGAAAATCTAAGAAGGAATTTGTGGTTCATACCAGCCTTTTTTTTTTTTTTTTTTTTTACCAGCCACATAGGAATAGAAGATGCATGACTCAATTTCAGTTCAAATGAGTAAATTTTTACAAAAATCTATAGAGCTAAACCACTGCACACATTGCGATCTCATTCATAATCCACTCTCAGGTTAGTCCTTCCCCATCTCCTACATGAATATGCATCCACTTCCACATCTCACAGTAATTGAGACTGTTATCAGGAAAGAGATCACTCCCAATTCAAAGATGTTGATTCTCAGAAGTACATTTACGACAACCCTTGTCATGGAGTCAGTTCCAACTCATGGTGACCCCGTATCAGAATAGAACTGTGCTCCATAGGGTTTTCAGTGGCTGTATTTCAGAAGGAGATCTCCAGGTCTTTCTTCCAAGGTGCCTCTGGATGGACTCAAACCTCCAACCCTTTGGGTTAGCTGCCAAGCCTATTAACCATTTGTACCACTCAGAGACTCCAGGGTCAGTGGTATCACTAGGGCTGGTGTCACCCAGAGCAGTAACTCAAGGTATTACCCCCCAACCCCCCATGGATGGGCTAGCCAGTGAACCCCCTTGGTGGCCCAAGTGGCCTTGACCCTCCCGGCCTCATCCCCCATGGTCCCCTTCAGCTTTCCCCCTCTCCCAATTACCCAGGAGGAGACCCTCTTCTCCACCCCATAGGGGGTGCTGCAACATGGTCAACCACACCCTGATTGATGGGTGGCCAGAAGGAGGTTATGAATTACCACAATGGGTGACACCAACTCTAGAGGTGCCACTGCCTTGGTGGCCCCTCCCCCAGCAGTGTCAGCTGCCCTACACCGCCACAGACATGGGGTCATTTTGTTGTCACTTCCTCTGACAGTGTCAGGGAATGCGATCTACACACCTCCCCTCCTAGTGACATCACTATCCAGAGTACATTTGTTGTTGTTGTTAAGTGCGGTCAAGTGGGTTCCCACTCATAGCAACCTTGTGTACAACAGAACGAAACACAGAATCCTGTGCCAACCTCACAATCATTGTTATGCTTGAGCCCATTGTTGCAGCCGCTGTGTCATTCCATCTTGTTGAGGGTCTTCCTCTTTTTTTGTTGACCCCCTACCAAGCATGATGCCCTTCTCCAGGGACTGATCCCTCCTGATAACATGTCCAAAGTATGGAGTAGTCTTGCCATCCTTGATTCTAAGGAGCATTCTGGTTGTACTTCTTCTAAAACAGATTTGTTCTTTCTTCTGGAAGTCCATGGTATATTCAATATTCTTCACCAACACCACAATTCAAAGGCACCAATTCTTCTTCGGTCTTCCTTATTCGTTGTCCAGCTTTCACATGCATATGAGGTGATTGAAAACACCATGGCTGGGGTCAGGCACACCTTAGTCTTCAAGGTGACATCTCTGCTTTTCAACACTTTAAAGAGGCCTTTTGCAGCAGATTTGCCCAATGCAGTGAGTCTTTTGATTTCTTGACTGCTTCTTCCAAGGGTATTGATTATAAAATAGGTCCAAGTAAAATGAAATCCTTGGCAACTTCCATCTTTTCTCCATTTATCATGATGTTGCTCATTGGTCCAGTAGTGAGGATTTTTGTTTCTTTATGTTGAGATATGAGCCATACTGAAGGCTGCGGTCTTTGATCTTTATCAGTAAGTCCTCTTCACTTTCAGCAAGCCAAGGTTGTGTCAGCTGCATATCACAGGTTGTTAATGAGTCTTCCTCCAATCCTGATGCCCTGTTTTTCACATACTCCAGATTATATTCTCAGCATACAGATCGAATTAAGTATGAAATGATACAACCCCTGAATCACACCTTTCCTGACTTTAAACCACCAGTGCCCCCTTGTTCAGAAACCCTGGTGGCGTAGCGGTTAAGGGCTACAGCTGCTAACCCAAGGGTCACTATGAGTCAGAATGGAATTGACGGCACTGGGTTTGGTTTGGTTTGTTTTTTTTTTACCCCCTTGTTCTGTTTGAACGACTGCCTCTTGATCTATGTATAGGTTCCTCGTAAGCACAATTAAGTGTTCTGGAATTCCCATTCTTTGCAATGTTATCCATAATTTGTTATGATCCACAAAGATGAATGCCTTTGGATAGTCAATAAGACACAGGTAAACATCTTTCCGGTATTCTCTACTTTCAGCCGGGATTCACCTGATGTCAGCCATGATAGCCCTCATTCCATGGCCTCTTCTGAATCTGGCTTGAATTTCTGGCAGTTCCATGTTGATGTGCTGCTGCTACTGCTTTTGAATGATCTTCCGCAAATTTTTACTTGCATGTGATATTAATGATAATGTTCGATAACTTCTGCATTTGGTTGGATCACCTTTCCAGGGAATAGGCATAAATTTGGATCTCTTCGAGTCAGCTGGCCAGGTAGCTATCTTCCAAATTTCTTGTCATAGATGAGTGAACACTTCCAGCGCTGCATTTGTTTATTGAAACATCTCAATTGGTATTCCGTCAGTTCTTGGAGCCTTGTTTTTTGCCAAAGCCTTCAGTGCAACTTGGACTTTTTCCTTCAGTACCATCATTTCCTGATTGTATGCTGCCTCCTGAAATGGCTGAACGCTGACCAGTTCTTTTTGGTATAGTGACTGTGTGTATTCCTCCCATCTTCTTTTAATGCTTCCTGGGTTGTTTAATATTTTCCCTGTAGAATCCTTTAGTATTGCAACTCAAGGCTTGAATTTTTTCTTTAGTTCTTTCAGCTTGAGAATTGCCGAGTGTGCTCTACCCTTTTGGTTTTCTATCGCCAGATCTTTGCTCATATCATTATAATACTTTGTTTTCTTGAGCCACCCTTTGAAATCTTCTATTCAGCTTTTTTACTTCATTATTTCTTCCTTTTGCTTTGGCTATTCTATGTTCAAGATCAAGTTTCAGAGTGTCTTTTAGATCCATTTTGTTTTTTTCTTTCTTTCCTGTCTTTTTGATGATGTCTTCCTTTCTTCATGTGTAACGTCCCTGATGCCATTCCACAACTCTTCTGGTTTTCGGTCATTAGTGTTTAATGTGCCAGATGTATTCTTGAGATGGTCTCTAAATTCAGAGTATATTTAATCCCCCCTGAAATGCTCTTGTTACATTAAGAACATACAGCTCCAGGCAATCAACAATTTACAATCTTGATTTGGGCTAAGGCACTATTGGCCTCTTGTTTTCAGGGTCCTTTTCAGAGCCAATAGTATCCTAATCGGCACTGACTATCATTAAAAAAATTGAATACCAATATTATATGGATCCTACTCAGCACACCTAGATATAAAACAGATTTCCAGCTCTAACTATACCCAAATCACAAAGAAAACCAAGCAATGCTCAAAAAAAAAAGTCTCAGTAGCTAGTACAAACATTAAGAGACTGATCAGTTTTGTCAAGCTAGCTTTGAGATTGCTTTCATACATCATAAAATATTTTTAAGAGACCAGACCTATGCCTAAAGGTGTTTCCAATTAATAAATACAGAAAATCTATATCCTGAAAATGCAGGATCTTATCAAGAATGCTAATCAAACCTGTGAAGCAGGTTTGAAACATCCAAAACAGATCCACAGTAACTGTTAGGTATGTCATTTTTAAATATCTCCAATACAGAGGAATTACTGTATGCTAATTTAAATATTTCAAACAAAAAATAGGGAGCATGCCATTAGATGACATCTGCTCAGAATAATATTTGCCCTTCCAGGTTACAAAACCAAAGTAGTTTTCACCAACTGAGATGTCAAGAGAGAGAATGGACATTCTCCACTTTGGGCAACTCTGTGGAGAATGAGAGCCTTGTTTATGAGCTCTCACTTTGCCCCTCGTGGCAGGAATGCACTGCGCAAGGTTTATGGTGTAGCTGAAAGGAGACCTGAGTTTTAATTCCAAATTTGCTATTAAGAAGCTCTGTGAGGTTGGGGGGCGGGGTGGGGGGGAACACTTCAACTCTGTAGGTTTCAGTTTGCAAATTTATACACTAAGCAGTTTACATTAAGTGATTGCTGAGGTTCTTTTTCCCTCATTTTTATCTCAGTCTTCTTATCCTCAATTAAATTTAATGGTTATTTTATTTATTCAATAATGTATCCTGAGTATCTAGAAAATACTAGGTATGTGCTAAACACTTAAATACAAAGTCAAGCAACTAAAACATGCATTCTATACTCCTATTCAAATAATATTATGATAGATACTATATTAGCAGTACGGAAAAATATTATAAAGATAAGAGGAAGGAAGAATTGTTTTCTGGAGCATAGAGAAAATGATCTCAGTGGAAGAATTACTTGAGTTAGCCCTTGGAGAATATGTTATCTGCTACACATTGGGGGAAGACAAATGTTAGCTAGTGCTGCTGTGAAAAAGCATGCCACAAGTCGGTGGCTTTAAAGAATAGGAAGTTATTTTCTCCTCAGGAGGCTAGAAGTCCCTATTCAGGGTGAGACCCTAGGGGAGGTCTTTCCTTGTTAGTGGTGGGTTCCTTGGAGTTCCTTAGCATCTTTCTTCCCTCTTATGTGTGCCTCTCTGTTTACTCTGCTGTCTTTATAACTCAGTAGTTATTAGGTTTAGTACCCATACTATTCTGGTATGACGGCATTAACAACAAAAGAAAAACCCTATTTCCAAGCAGGATCACAACCACAGGTAGAGGAGTCAGGATTTTATCATATACTTTGGGGGTACGGGACACAACTTCATCCATAACAACAAAGACAACCTTTCCAAGTCTCTTCAAATTCTATGATCCCAAAAAATAACTGAGATTTTGATCCAGTATTAAACAAAGCAATATTACCCTCACTAGAAAAAATAAATGTCTTAATGTGTATCTCAGTGTTAAAAGTTGTAAAATCCAGACCCTGAAGCCACTGGTTTACCACAAATATTGTCAAATTTTATGTTACCATTGAGCATTGAAACTCTTTTTTTCATTACATTTGGTCAGGACTTTTGGTGGCAGGTGACAGAAACCCAACTTGAACTACGTTAATGCAAAAGCAGAAATGCTGCTGAACCTTGGGGACAATGGGAACCAGGGGCTTGGAAATAGGAACTGAAAATCGCTCAACACTCTTCTTCTGATTTTACTGTTCAGTCTCCTAACGTGGCATCTGGCACACAGTAGGAGAGTGAGTAAATGGGCTTACCCTCAATTCGTTCCTTAGTCCTTGGTATGTCTCAGCTGATGTGGCTCTTCAGCTAGCCCTTGATCCGTTTTCAGTGTTTGCTTTTGTTCCTTGGCTATTAACTGATGATTCTTCTTCAGGTTTTATTATTGTTATTATTTTTAATCTTATTTAGTTGTCCATGGCCTGATATAGCATCCCTCTTTGTAATACATTCTCGAAGATGCTGTGTCTTTTACATGCATCCCATTCCAACCTCTGTAACTCCTTGCCTGTCCATAAGAGGACTTCCTGCCTAGAGAGGTCTTCCTTACTCCTACCTGTTTCAGAAAGTTAGGTTGTCAGCTGATTGTCTTGTTGTTTAATTCTGGAAGTCTGTGTCCATCTCATTTGGGTCCTCAGGAAACAGCAAAATCTTTTGACCAAGTCTAAAATTTCTTTAATGTAGTCATACTTCATCTAAAATAGTGGGTCCTCACTCCATTTAAATACCAGCCTATTACGGATCTAAATTCTATAAGCATACTATGAATATTGCAAGTTATATAAGCTTGAAATTTTAAAAAGAGTGAACGTTTACTGAGCTTTTATCATGTGCCAGACACTGTGCTAAGCATTTTATATGTATTTTGTTTTCATAGAAATTTATGCATAGAGACTATTATTTTAACCTTATTCTGCAAATAAAGAAATTAATATTAAGATAGGTTACAAAATTTGCTCAATATCGCAGTTAGTAAGTAGCAACGTCGAGGTTCCTATTAGTGTTTGTCAAGGCCTATATACTGAAGACCATTCTCAGCAGCCTTTATTGTTCATGGCTACTAAAGAAATTTTACCACTATTCATTTACCAAAACAGTGAACGGTGTAAATCCAGAGCCAAGCATTCTTTTCATTTACAATATGGAACAGAAACAAGAAATTTTATCACTCAGACAGCTTATGATTTGGTAAATTCCCAGAACACTGAGATCATAAACAAACAAATGGATTTCAATGAGGCAGAAACTTTTTTTTTTCATTTTATACCAATATCATCTTTACTCATTTGTCATGCTATATTGCATTCATATTCCACTTATTAGAAATAAGAACAAAGACCATTCCTCAAAAGTTCCCTCTTCTATCCCTTTACTTACTGACTTTGTCTATTAAGCTATGCAGATATGTAGTTTATTTGGCAATGGTTACCATTCTAATTAGTAACTTCAATAAACGCAATGGCAATTGACTGATCAATAATGGTGCTAGATCACATTAGAGCTTGCAACTCGCTCTCAGGTTGTTTACTAGTTCTCATAAGAATCTAATTACCAATATGGTCAGGGACAAAATGCCATTCTGTTGTGTTTTCTCTCCCTTTTTACATGGCTCAGCATGAATAAGCTGTGAAATATATGAGAAAACAACTTTTCTAATGATTTTATTTCAAAATATGTTCAGATTTTTCATGCTGGGAAAGTTACCTTCTGAATTCTAAAACTGCTGAGATGAAGTGAATGCTCAGGATTCTCTTGTAATCATTTCTAAAGCCTCCCAAATGAGGGAAATCTTCAGGACCAGAATTGCTTTATGGTCTATCCCCTACCCCTTGGTGTTTAATGTGGTGCTTAACTTCTGTGGCCTCATAAGTGAATTTTTTACTCCTAAAAATAAGACCAGGGAAAGAAGATGGTCAGTAGAAAATAAGCCTTGGAGGAATAGATTATGGCTTCCTCGGGGACTACAGCCACTACAATTTACAGCTAAATTTCCTTCATGTCAAAGCACTCAAGCATTGTTACTAAGTCTATGCACACTCTTGACTTCTTTTTCAGCAAATCAGGTCTTTCATGCTTCTTTCGGAGCAGTGACTGCTTTTGTCAACAACCAAAGTGGCTCACCGCTGTGAAAATAACTTGGGGTAAAAACCAACCAACCAAATTAAAAAAAAAGTTCCTCAATGTTGAAGTGGAAAGGAAAATACCTGGGGGTATTATATTCAAAGACATATGGTAATAAGGCTTTCAAAATAATACCGTTATCCTTGTTGGAAATATAGCTCTAGAGTTTAAAATTCCTTCAGGATGGGGGCCATCTGGGCTTCGTCTCGTAGTGGATACTTATTGAATGAATCTTCCAGGTGCTATTGTGCCTTAACACCTATGTTGATTCAAGAGGAGAGTGAGGAAGAGGAGGTTGAATATATTCATTTTATTTGGCGATCCTAAGTATAAATGTTTCTGAAGCTACATGCTTCCTGGAGCTCCAGCGCACAACTGGTAATTCGTTACATGATTTTTTAAAATCATAGTTACGCTGTGATGGATAGAAATGATCAAAAAATCCCATTACTGAAAGAAGAACTTAGCACATGGAAGACATCTGCTCCTGGTTTGAGAACAGAAATGCCCTAGAAACCTATAAAATAAGGTGTCAGAAATTTGAACATTAAAGTGTTAAATGACAAAAATAAGTTGTTTTCATGAATTCTGAGATAAAATTAGGACATCTGTGAAGTGACTGTGAAGCTGCGATAAAATGAAGTGGCCTGATTTATTTTCCATAATCACTGTTGAAGTCCTCAAATAAGGGCTACAAGGTAGGTTAAAAGCATATGTCATCCCTTGGACACGGTGCAAACAGTCACATGGCCTTTGCCGAGCTAACTACTGGTCTCATCCTTTACTGATGTGGAAAAATGCAGGAGAATATTCATTACATTAGTGAGTTTTTGGGAGGTATTACCTGCCTCATCGCAGTAATCATATGATCCCATGAAAGTGGTCAGCACTCTTATTATTGTTTACAGATTTAAAAAACTGGGTATACTGTCTTTGAAACAACTTCTCCCAGGTCAAAGGACAGTATAAAACAAGTAAAAGGAGAGAAACCTGATATCAGAGAGAGAGAAAGAGATTCCCCCCAGAAAATTCCTTTTTTTCACCCTCTTCTGTAAAATGATTGCCTTTTCTGGTTCTTTCCACAGATTGCCTCATTCAGGCAATCCCTGATATAAAATAGATGTGCTAGAAATCCTATCACAAGCCAGTTGTTTGAGACAGAAAAGATTTTCCTAAGACTTGGTGCTATGAAGACCAATTAGATTCACCCAAGCTACAGTGCCTGTTTAACATGCGTGGTATCAGGTCTATTTAGTTTAATGTACATTGTTTCTTTGAAAAACACGTACTAACTCCTACCACAAAAATATCTTTTATGACCTTAATGGTAATCAGTACAATGGCCCTCTCCCTATTTCTTACCCTCTTTGGTGGCTTAAGGGTTTGATCCTTCTTAGAAAGTCATACTTTAACTTCTTTGCAGTTATTTGCATCCTTTGTCAATCATGGTCCAAGCAGAGAAGCAGAGCAACTACGAAATGATAAATGATAGATAGTTTTCTTACAGGGATTTGACTTTACATAGATGGGGCCTGGAGTTGTTTCTGTAAGGCTGTTGTCTTTGTATCTATGCTGTAATTTTGTGTAATTCCCCCTTAGTATCAATCCAATTTCCCCTTGGTAGTCATGATCAAACATACCAGCCCTCTTCTTTGTCTATTGATTCAATGGCATGAGGGGACCAAGGCATCCAGGTGTCAGTTTCAACTACTAGGTGAATGGAATAATTGTTGTGACCCCAACAGAGCTTAAAAGCATGGAGATGAAAAAGAAAACAATTTTGCTAGTGGATCACATAGGGTAATAATAACAGGAGTTGCTTCCATTTCTATCCTTTGATACCTTGACCCATGAATCCTGGCTACAGGAGAAACAGTACCATATATTGGACGCTGATTTAGAGTATATGCTATATGCTAGAAGACATCATCCTAGCCCTCAAGGGCTGGCACCAGTCTCCGCATAGTTATATTCCACCAATCAAGTCCACTGCTTCAGGATGATGGCAGACTTGTTAAGACACGTGAAGTCCATGAGCATGGGCCCACTGCTGTACTTCATTTGTTGTAAAATGAATTCCTTGGTCAACAGCTGTGCTGTGTGGAATACCATCAGGGTGGATAGGCATTCCGTCCATGGCTGATTGTTTTAGCAGAAACATTAGGGAAGGCAATTTCATGTCCAAGATAAGTGTATTTTAATAAGAAAAAAGTGCTTCCTTTTTCATGATGAAAGTGACCCAATGTAAATAAGATGCCGTGAAGTTGCTGGCTGATTCCCTTGGGGATATCAGGGTCTCAGTATTTCAGTGTTAGTCTCTGTAGCTGCTCTCTGCTGCAGCTGGATGCTCAGCAGTGGGTGTGGCCAGACCAGCCTTTATGAGAGGAAGTCCATTTTGCTGATCCCATGTATAACCTTCATTCCTGCTGTCATGGCCATTTGTTCATCAACCCACTGAGGAATGGCAGGAGTAGCTGGGGATGGATGCTGATTTATGTCCATAGAACAGGTCATCCTATCCACCTTTGCTCAAGTCACTCTTAGATGAGAATTCACATGGGGCACAAATCTGCAGCCTTTGTTCCTATTTGGAAAGGTCTACCACACACATCTTCCCCAGACTTCCTTGCAGCCAATTTTCCATTGTGTTCCTTTGGAATCCCTGACCATCCAGCCAAACCATAAGCCATAGCCATAAATTGGTATACATTCATACATCATACAATCCCTTCTTCCAGGTGAAATAAGCAACCACAGGCGTTTCTTGAAGTTCTTCCCACTGGGGGAATTTCTTTTCATTGCAGTCCTTCAAGTCTGTCTTAGAGTGGGGCTGTAGCTTTGTAGCTGTCCTCTTTTGGGTGATCTTCGCATATCTGTATAAAAAACCCAAGATTTCTCTTCCTGGGGTAACTAATCAGGGGGGAACTTTCTATGAGGCCATAGGCACAGGTTGAGAGAAGGTAGTATGTAGCAGGAGTAGGGACAATGGGCATCTGGGCCACTTCCTCATGCAACTTGCTTGTGCCATCAAATCAGGACCTGCTTGAACTCAATCTTGTACATAATACTTCCATTTTATGATAGAGTGAAGCCATGCACTTCCAACTTTGCAGTTTGTTGGGTTAGACACCACATGCAGTTTATGATGGTCAGCTCAGGAAGCATGGTAACTTAGTGTTCCGTAATCAAGTGGTCAATCTCTACTAAAGACCTGTAGTAAGCTAAAAGTTGTTTCTCAAAAGGAAAATAGTTATCTCTAGAGGATAAAATGACTTTGCTCCAATATTTTCAGTGTGTGTACTGTGATTTACGCGTAGAGTCCTGCCAAAGATTTTAAACAGCATCCCTATTTACCAGTAATGAGAACCATTGGATCTTCTGAATCATGTGGCCCAAGTGGAAGAGCAACTTTTATGGTAGCCTGAACCTGTTACAGAGCCTGTTACAGCCTGAACCTGTTACAGAGCCTCATTCACAACTGGAAGATTTTTGAATCACTCAATATATGAGTTAGAGTAACACACATAAATGAGATCTATGTTGCCTCCAAAATCTCAAATAACTCACTATGCAATGTGCACTTTCTTAGCAATAAGATACAGCAATTTTCTTTTCCTTGAAAGGAATTGTTTGACATACCCCAAACCACTGCAACTTTAGAAATTTCACCAAAGTGGCAAGACCCTAAATTTGGGGGGGGGCGGTGCATAAGCTTCTTACCAGTGCATCCAGATGGTTGCTACTTCCTGCTCATCAGAGCCAATGAACATAATACCATCAGTATAATAAACCAGTGTGATGAGTGTGAGGTCCTATGGAAGGAAAAGGTGATCAAGATTCTTAAGGACTAAATTATGACAAGGGTTGGAGTGTGTAAACACCTCTCAAACAGAAAGTGAATGTGTATTGCTGGCCTTGTCAGTTGAAAGAAAATTGCTTCTGATGGTCTCCACTCTCAGATATAAAGAAAAAGAAAATGCACATCAATAGCCATATACCAGGTGCCAGGAGATGTATTGATTTCTCCAGTGCCCCTCCCGCCCCCCCAAAATGTATCTGTAACAGTACCTGCAAATATCACATCTGGAATCACCACCTAATTAAATTTGTGGAAATCCATTGTCATTCTCCAAGATCCATCTCTCTTCTGCTCAAGCTAAATAGGTAAATTGAATGGGAATCACCACTCCTGCATCTTTGAAGTCATTGGTGGTGCTAATCCCAGAGGTAAAGGCAGTTCTAATGACTTTCATTTGGCCTTTTGTAATGAAATAGCTGTAATTTCATGAGTCAGGTAACAAATATGGTGATTCTTCCCATTGTTGAGTATGTATATTCCAAATATGCTTTCTGGGCTTGGGGACTCACTGGGCCTATCGTGAGTTGGACTTGAGCCAAACTCCACTTATTCACTTGACCTCTGTAAACTCCTACTCTAACTGGTGGACTACAATGGTGTTTTTTGTATGTCTCTAGGAATTAGTATCAGTTCTGAGTTAGTTTCCAGTAACCTTCAGAAAGCCTATATATTTTCCCTTCACAATACAAAGTCGTCCTGATAAATAGCCACAAGTCCCTTTGGAGAAGTCTGGGAGAAAAAGTAACAGTATACATTTTTGGCAGTGTAGCAGGGTATTTTCTCATGGGGAACTGACCTCCCTCATTCAAAGGGCTCTGGGTGTGTGAAATGGCTCAACTCTAGGAATTGGTGAAAGAATTGTGACTCTCTGTTTTGGTGATTCAAGTCATATTTCTATTAATTAGACCTAGAATTTTTCCACTTATAAAGATCCAACAAGAATTTAATAAGTAACCAGTCTTTTTCAGTTTTGGAGATACTATGATAAACTGGCCAATGTCAAAGACTTCTGTGAGTCAGACTACTCTGATTAGTGTATTGGCTCCAATGCCCATTCCAGTTTTTGGAGATTAAATGCTGCCATGTGGCCCCTAGGATTTCATCATTCTCATTGCATTTAAGGGTCCCAGTTCTATGGTGGCAGTTCTAACTATAATCTCTGACCTATAAAGAATAGCTATCACAAAGCTTCAAGGACACTGGGAATTCTCTCACAAATTTATTTCTCACAGGTGTAATAAAAAGTATGTGCTCTGGCTCCCTCCAAGGGGTGGGTGAGCATATTTTACATGAGAAAACCACCCTAACTTCCAACCCTAAGATTTTGAATGCCTTCCTCTTCAGTATTCCATGGAGGTTCTGGAAATTTTAACTTATTTGGTATGGGCTACTTTTAGATCCATATTTTAATCAACCTACCAAAAAAAAAAAAATGTTATAGCCATTTAGAGGCCCTCTACCTAAAACACTGAGTGCAGAATCTCTGCTTAGCAGGCCAAAAGTAATATTCTAGTCCAAAAACAATTTTATATTCCTTCCTTCTCAATCCCACATGCTTAAGAGATATTCCCACACATATTCTCCAGGTTTCCCCAAATACCAATTTAAAAAATCATGTAATTCTCTTGATGAATATTACCCCTTCTCGCAGGTCACGATCTGTACTTTGGGACCTGCTGAGACTTACATCTGGTTATAGGTTTAAAGATGAGTGGCAGAGGTAAGTTTAGAAGATGGTCAGCAGTGCCTTGTAAGACAACTACATCAAGGGAGGCAATTATAGTTTCTTCTAGAAAACAGAGATTAACCTACCCAGGCAGGATTGGAAGGGCAGCTCCCACTACCAAAGAAGGCTCAGAAGAATTTTGGGGATTGAAGTTATAAAAATCTGCTCAGATGTCCCATCCCAATTTTCAGGATCTCATTCCTTACCAATCAATGCCATAACTTTAAGAAAAGAGACTCTTTAAGACTGAGGATTCAATTTGCATTGTAATTGAATCACTTGTAGGATAAGACTTTGAGTTTTGTTTTAAAAAATCTTGGCCCCCTAGTTACAGGATATGAGTATTTCCCTCAGGGCAGCCATAGAAGCTTTCATGTCCTTAGTGTGGACCATGTCATGGGAATATAAAAAGCTGAGATCATCTTTTTCTTGCCCCAAGTTCTCTAGTAGAATTAGAAACAAACAACCAACCCCACTATACTTGTATTTTCATTAAAATGTTCTAGGGCAGCAAATAATTGGTCACCCAGAGCCTTACCTTTTAAAGACACTTGATTACAGGTATCTAAAGGTCATAAACTAAGTAACTGTTTTGTCAGTACATGTCATGGCTGGCCAGTACCACCTTTACCACTGAATACAGAGATGTTGGTGGTGGTGTTAGGTGCCATTGAATTGGTCCCAACTCATGGCAACTCCATGTATAACTGAATGAAGTGTTGCCAGGTCCTGTGCCATCCTCACTGTAGTAGGTATGCTTGAGCCCACTGTTGTAGCCACTGTGTCAGTAGAAAGCAGGGATATAGGGTCATTAATGCCTCTAAAGTTAATCACATCAGAAAAACAATTTTGGAGAACCTAGAACCAATATACAGAATTCATTCAAAAGATTTTATTTATCTGGAACCACCCTACTTCTAGTTTCAAATTCTGTATTGGTTAGGAAGTCAGGATATAACCAGAGATACACAACCACTAGGGTGTGTGTATGTCTTTAAAAAATATATATATATGCATATGTTTGTTGTTAGGTGCCATGAAGTCAATTTTGACTCATGGTGACCCCGTGTCATAGAGTAGAACTTCCCCATAGGGTTTTCTAGGCTATAGTCTTTACAGGAGCAGATATCCAGGTCTTTCTCCGTGGAGACTCCGGGTAAGTTCGAATTGTTAACCTTTTATTGACTGTTTAACCATTGCGCCACCACTGTTCTCTCTATATATACACAGAGATAAACAGACAGACAGACTTAAGTCCACAAGTACACAGTATGGAAGGAAAGATGGATGTAAAGTGGAGAAGAGCAAGAACAAGCTAGAACCTATAAACATTAGTTGGAAATCATGAAGATGTTCCTGAAATCTATGTCTGTTCTTGTTTCTGATAGTGGTTGTGTGCTTGTCCTACAGAAGCCAGGGCCCTTTATCATGAAGCTAGACACACACATCTACCCCAGGAATCAGAAAAGCTGAAGGAAGATCCAGGAAAAGTTGGCACTGTTGCAGGCCCAGCCATTTCCTCTCGCAAATGGAGTGCATCAGTAGATGAGTGATGCCTGTGAACTACAAAATAGCTGCTGTTTCACTCTGCCCTTCAAATCTCCCATAAACTCTTAGGCCAACTATACCCAGAAAAATATATGAAAGGGAATTCTGGGAAATGTAGTTCACCCTAGCTGGTAGGACACATGATAGAGCCCCAGTATATCCTGATGAGAATTATTCCATCAGAAATTTTCCGAAGAGGAGATTTTTGACAGTTGATAGGTATAAGGACATAAAAGCACAAAACAAATATTCTTAATGAGGAAAGCAAACAGCATAAGCAAGGGCATATTATCCAATAGTCAGATCATCTGTACTAAACAATTTCACATTTTCACCACAGCAAAGATTCTGCTTCTTCACAGTTCTACCCTGATACACATGGGGTCACCATGAGTCAGGGTTGACTTGGTGACAACTGGTAATTTTGGTATGGAGGACCCACATGAGGGAAGCAGCCTCTATCTTTGAGAGACCGCATCAAGGAGAACATCCCCAGAAAGCTCGTAACCTGCATTAGACATTTTGTGGACAGTAAATAAACTATTGCTTTGATAAGCTTTAAAAAAAAAAAAAAAAAAGATTCTGCTCCTAGATGTGGCTGGCATCTCTCTCTCTCCCAACCCCACAACACCTTCCTGCAGAATCAAAGCATCTTTTCAAAGCTACAATCCCTGACAAGGTTGGATGACCCAGTAGGCAAGGTAAACACAGGCTTACTTGTGCTTACTTACTAATCTGTAACGGACAATTTCAAAGATGTGGTGAAACGCATGTGACATAGTTTATTACAGATTAGTAAGTAAGCACGAGTAAGCCCATACTTACCTTGCTTATTGGATAATCTGCCCCGAGCATAAGGGTATCCTATGTATCCAGACCAGAGTTCATACACTTTATAATATTACACTATATTGGCTTATGATTTCCTTTATTGACAGCTTTCTCAAAATGACACTGTTTGTTTATTTCTGATAAGTTTTGGTAAAGATTAGTTTCTCTAATGGCAAGTAGATGTACATGGGCTAAGTAACTCCTGAGCTTCAGAATTCACTTTGTATCTTCTCTGACCAAAACACCATCAACGCAGAAATTAACAACAGAAAGAACAGGGAAAAAAATCAATTACATAGAAACTGAACAACACCCTGCTTAAAAACCACTGGGTAATAGAAGAAATCAAAGATGGAATCAAAAATTCCCAGAATCAAATGAGAATGAAAACACATCACACCAAAACCTTTGGGACACATCAAAAGTGGTTCTCAGAGGTCAACTTATAGTAATAGATGCACACATCAAAAAAGAAGACAGAGGCAAAATCAAAACATTAGCTACATGACTCAAACATATAGAAAGACAATAGGAAAAAAAAAAAAAAAAAAAGCCTGCAGCCCCCAGAAGAAAGGGAATAATAAAGATCGGAGCAGAACTAAATGAAATAGAGAATAGAAAGAATCAACAAAACCAAAAGTTGGTTCTTTGAAAGGATCAACAAAATCGACAAACCACTGGCCAAAATGACAAAAGGAAAACAGAAGAGGATGCAAATAATCCAAATAAGAAATAAAATGGGGAACATTACAATAGACCCAACTGAAATAAAAAGGATCATAACAGAGTATTATGAAAAACTATAGTCCAACAAATTTGAAAACCTAGAGGAAATGGACAAATTTCTAGAAACACACTACCTACCCAAACTAACACAAAATGATGCTGAAAATCTGAACAGACCCATAACAAGACATGAAAAAGAAAAGTAAATAACTTCCTACAAAAAAAAAGCCTTGGCCCAGATGGCTTCATTGGAGAATTCTACCAAACATTCAGAGAAGAGCTTACACCACTACTACTCAAAATATCTCAGAACATAGAAAAGGAAGCAACACTTCTGAATTCATTCTATGAAGCCAGCATAACCCTGATACCAAAACCAGGCAAAGACATCCCCCCAAAAAAGAAAATTACAGACCAATATCTCTCATGAATACAGATACAAAATTTCTCAACAAAATTATAGGCAATAGAATTCAGCATCATATCAAAAAAACAATACCTCACAACCAAGTAGGATTAATAGCAGCTTTGAAAGGATGGTTCCACATTAGAAAATCAATCAATGTAATACACCACATAAATAAAAGAATCATATGATCATCTTAATCAACACAGAAAAGGCATTCTACAACGTCCAACACCCATTCTTGATAAAAACTCAATAAAATAGGTATAGAAGGGAAATTTCTCAACATAACAAAGGATATGGAGGCAAAACCAATGGCTAACATCATTCTTAATGGAGAGAGGCTGAAAACATTCCCCTTGAGAACAGGAACAAGACAAGGATGACCTTTATCGTGACTCCTATATTGTGCTGAAAGTCCTAGATAGAGCAATAAAGCAAGAAAAAAGAAATAAAGGGCATCCAAATTGGTAATGAAGAAGTTAAAGTCTTCCTATCTGTGGATGATATGATACCATACATAGAAAACCCAAAAGATGCCACAAGACAACTACTGGAACTAACAGATTCAGCAGAGTAGCAGGATACAAAATAATCATACAAAAATCAGTTGAATTCCTATACACCAATAAAGAGAACAATGAAAAGGAAATCAGGAAAACAATACATTTATAATAGCCCCTAAAAAAGTAAAAATACTTCAGAATTAATCTAACCAGGGACTTAAAGGACCTATACAAAGAAAACTACAAAACATTACTGCAAGAAACCGAAATGGAAAAACATACCATGCTCATGGATAGGTAGACTCACCATTGTAAAAATGCATTTCTATTCAAAGCGATTTACAAATGCAATGCAATCCCAATCTAAACACCAAGGACATTCTTCAAAGAGTTGGAAAAATTTATCATTAACTGGGTTTATATGGAAAGGGAAGAGGCCCCAGATAAGTAAAGCACTATTGAAGAAGAACAAAAAAGTAGGAGGACTCTCACTACCTGACTTCGGGACCTACTATACAGCTACTGTAGTCAGAACAGCCTGGTACTGGTGCAACAACAGATACATTGACCAATGGAACAGAATTGACCACCCAGATGTAAATCCATCCACCTATGGTCACCTGATTTTCAACAAGGGCCCAAAGTCCATCAAATGGAGAAAAGACAGTGTTTTTAACAAATGCTGTTGGCAAAACTGGATGTCCATCTGCAAAAAAAAAAAGGAAACAGGACCCATAACTCACACCATATACAAAAACTAATTAAAAACTGATCAAAGACCTAAATATAAAGCCAAAAACTACAAAGCTCATGGGAGAAAAAATAGGATCAGTGCTAGAGGCCCTAATGCATAGCATCAACAGGATACAAACAATAACCAACAACACACAAACTCCAGAAGGTAAGGTAGACAACTGGGATCTTCTAAAAATTAAACACTTATGCTCATCAAAAGACTTCACCAAAAGAGTAAAAAGAGAACCTATGGAATGGGAAAAAAATTCTGGCCTTTACAAATCACAGAAAGGTCTAATCTTTAAAATCTATAGGAAAATCCAACACCTCTACAACAAAAAGACAAACAATCCAATTAAAAAATGGGTAAAGGAAATGAACAGATACTTCACCAAAGAAGACATTCAAGTGGCCAACAGACACATGAGGAAATGCTCTGGAGCACTAGCCATCAGAGAAATGCAAATCAAAACCACAATGAGATACCATCTCACCCTTGCATTACTGTCACGAATCAAAAAAACAGAAAATAACAAATGTTGGAGAGGCTTCAGGGAGATTAGAACTCTCATGCACTGCTGGTGGGAATGCAAAATGATACAACCATATTGGAAAATGATATGGCACTTCCTTGTTGTTAGGTTCCGACTCACAGCGACCCTGTGCATAACAGAATGAAACTCTGCCCGGTCCTTTGCCATCCTCACAATCGTTGTTATGCTTGAGCTCATTGTTGCAGCCACTGTGTCAATCCACCTCGTTGAGGGTCTTCCTCTTTTCCACTGACCCTGTACTCTGCCAAGCATGATGCCCTTCTCCAGGGACTGATTCCTCCTGACAACATGTCCAAAGTACATAAGACACAGTCTCGCCATCCTTGCTTCTAAGGAGCATTCTGGCTGCACTTCTTCCAAGACAGATTTGTTCATTCTTTTGGCAGTCCATGGTATATATTCAATATTCTTCGCCAACACCACAATTCAAAGGCATCAATTATTCTTCGGTCTTCCTTATTCATTGTCCAGCTTTCACATGCATATGATGTGATTGAAATTACTATGGCTTGGGTCAGATGCACCTTAGTCCTCAGGGTGACATCTTTGCTCTTCGACACTTTGAAGAGGTCCTTTGCAGCAGATCTGCCCAATGCAATGAGTCTTTTGATTTCTTGACTGCTGCTTCCATGGCTGTTCACTGAGGATCCAAGAAAAATGAAATCCTTGACAAGCTCAATCTTTTCTCCGTTTATCACGATGTTGCTCATTGGTCCAGTTGTGAGGATTTTTGTTTTCTTTATGTTGGGGTGTAATCCATACTGAAGGCTATGGTCTTTGATCTTCATTAGTAAGTGGTTCAAGTCCTCTTCACTTTCAGCAAGCAAGGTGGTGTCATCTGCATAACGCAGGTTGTTAATGAGTCTTCTTCCAATCCCGATGCCCCGTTCTTCTTCCTTAGAAAGCTAGAAATACCATATAATTCAGCAACCCCACTCCCAGGAACATATCCTAGAGACATAAGAGTTGTCACACAAATAGACATATGTACACCCATGTTCATTGCAGCACTGTTTACAGTAGCAAAAAGGTGGAAACAACCCAGATGCCCATCAACAGATGAATGGGTAAACAAACTATGGTACATACTCACAATAAAGTATTAAGCAACAATGAAGAACAATGATGAATCTGTGAAGCATCTCATAACATGGATGAATCTGGAGGGCATCATCCTGAGTGAAATTAGTGAACCACAAAAGGAGAAATATTGTATGAGACCACTGCTATAAAACTCATGAAAAGGTTTACACCCCCCCCCCAAAAAAAAACAATCTTCGATGGTTACAAGGGAGGGAAGGGGTACGGATGGAAAAACACTAAATAGGCAATAGATAAATGGTAACTTTGGTGAAGGGTAAGACAGTACACAATACTGAGGAAGCCAGCACAACTTGTACAAGACAAGGCCACAGAAGCTCCATAGACATATCCAAACTCCCTGAGGGACCGAATTGCTGAGCTGAGGGCTGTGTGAGGACCATGATCTCGGGAAACCTCCAGCTCGATTGGCATAACATAGTTTATATAAAAAAAAAAAAAATTCACGAATACAAAACATTACTAAAAGTGATGAAGAGAAACCAGATAACTGGGAGCTCCTAAAAATCAAACACCTATGATCATCTAAAGACTTCACCAAAAGAGTAAAAAGACCACCTACAGATTGGGAAAGAATTTTCAGCTATGACATCTCCAACCAGCACCTGATCTCTAAAATCTGTATGATTCCGTTAAAACGCAACCACAAAAAGACAAACAACCCAATCAAAAAGTGAGCAAAGAATATGAACACGCACTTCACTAAACAAGATATTTAGGCAGCTAACAGATACATGAGACAATGCTCTCGATCATTAGCCATTACAGAAATGCAAATTAAAACTATGATGAGATTCCATCTCACTCCAACAAGGCTGGCATTAATCCAAAAAACACAAAATAATAAATGTTGGAGAGGCTGTGGAGAGATTGGAACTCTTATACACTGCTGGTGGGAATGTAAAATGGCACAACCACTTTGGAAATCTACCTGGCATTTTCTTGAAAAGTTAGAAATAGAACTACCATACAACCCAGAAATCCCACTCCTTGGAATATACCCTAGAGAAATAACAGCCTTTACATGAACAGATATATGCACACCCATGGTTATTGCAGCACTGTTTACAGTAGCAAAAAGCTGGAAGCAACCAAGGTGTCCATCAACAGATGAATGGGTAAATAAATTATGGTATATTCACACAATGGAATACTACACATCGATAAAGAACAGTGACGAATCTGTGAAACATTTCATAACATGGAGGAACCTGGAAGGCATTATGCTGAGTGAAATTAGATGAAAAAAGACAAATATTGTATAAGACCACTATTATAAGATCTTGAGAAATAGTATAAACTGAGAAGAACACATACTTTTGTGGTTATGAGGGGGGGAGGGAGGGAGGGGGGAGGGGGTTATTTACTGAATAGTTAGAAAAAAATTTTTTTTTTTTTTTTATAGTGGATAAGAACTACTTTAGGTGAAGGGAAGGACAATACTCAATACAGGGAAGGTCAGCTCAACTGGACTGGACCAAAAGCAAAGAAGTTTCTGGGATAAACTGAATGCTTCGAAGGTCAGTGGAGCAAGGGCAGGGGTTTGGGGACTATGGCTTAAGGGGACTTCTAAGTCAATTGGCAAAATAATTTTATTATGAAAACATTCTGCATCACACTTTGAAGTGTGTCGTCTGGGGTCTTAAACGCTAACAAGTGGCCATCTAAGATGCATCAATTGGTCTCAACCTACCTGGATCAAAGGAGGATGAAGAACACCAAGGTCACACGATAACTATGAGCCCAAGAGACAGAAAGGGCCACATGAACCAGAGACTTACATCATCCTGAGATCAGAAGAACCAGATGGTGCCCGGCCACAACCGATGACTGCCTTGAGAGGGAGCACAACAGAGAACCCCTGAGGGAGCAGGAGAACCATGGGATGCAGACCCCAAATTCTCATAAAAAGACCAGACTTCATGGTCTGACTGAGACTAGAAGAATCCCGGTGCTCATGGTCCCTAAACCTTCTGGTGGCCCAGGACAGGAACCATTCCCAAAGACAACTCATCAGACATGGAAGGGACTGGACAATGGGTTGGAGAGAGATGCTGATGAAGAGTGAGCTACTTGTATCAGGGGGATACTTGAGACTGTATTTGCATCTCCTGTCTGGAGGGGAGATGGGAAGGCAGAGAGGGCTAGAAACTGGCAAAACGGTCACAAAAGGAAAGACTGGAAGGAGGGAGCAGACTGACTCATTAGGGGAAGAGTAAGTGGGAGTATGGAGTAAGGTGTATATAAGCTTATATGTGACAGACTGACTTGATTTGTAAACTTTCACTTAAAGCACAATAAAAAAATTTAAAAAAAAAAAATGTTCTACATTCTACTTTGGTGAGTAGCATTTGAGGTCTTAAAAGCCTGTAAATGGCCATCTAAGATATTCCACTGGCCTCATGCCTTCAGAAGCAAGGGACAATGAAGAAAACTAAAGATACAAGAGAAAGATTAGTCCAAAGGACTAGTGGCCCACATCTACCACGGCCTCCACCAGACTGAGTCCAGTATAACCAGATGGTGCCCCGCTACCACCACTGACTACTCTGACAAGGATCACAATAGAGGGCCCTGGACAGAGCTCGAGAAAATGTAAAACAAAATTCTAACTCACAATAAAAGACCAGACTTACTGGCCTGACAGAGACTGGAGAAACCCCGAAAGTATGGCCCCAGATACCCTATTAGCTCAGTAATGAAATCACTCCCAAGGCTCACCCTTCAGCCAAAGATTAGACAGGCCCATAAAACAAAACAAGACTAAAGGAGCGTACCAGCCCAGTGGCAAGGACTAGAAGCAGTAGGGGACAGGAAAGCTGGTAATAGGGCACCCAAGGTTGAGAAGGGAGAGTGTTGACATGTCGTGGGGTTGTTAACCAGTGTCATAAAACAATATGTGTACCAACTGTTTAATGAGAAACTAGTTTGTTCTGTAAACTTTCATCTAAAGTACAACTAAAAGATAATGGTTCACACTTTGACTTCTGCCTCTTTCACTCCCTTGAGGTATTCCTAGGTGATAATTTTTTCATTTGCAAAAACAGTAATAGACTTATCTATATATCATAGAATTTGTGGGTTTATTAAATGTGTAATGATTTCAAAGTATTGTATTAACACTTGAAAGTTGAATTAATCATTATGTATAACTAAATAACGATTGAAAAGTGAATTAATAACAATTATGGCCAGATTATTATGTCCCTACTATCTTATTTGGTACTCGGTGCTATTTTATTTATGGTTTTCATTTCCATGGTAGATTTTAAAACTAAAATGTTTAGGTTATTAATATTTTTCCTAATGACATTAGGAAAAAAAGATCTGTTTAAAAGGGTTAAATTTTATAAATCTTTTGTATTTTTGATAAAGAAAATAACAATGATAGGTGCTCTTCCAATTACTAAAGTCACACTTAGAAATAACCAGTTGCATGTTGCATTTTCCTTCCAATCATTCACCCCAACATTATTTTCTCAAACTAACACTGAAATAATAACTAAACCCAAAACCAAACCAAATCCGTTACTGTCGAGTTGATTCCAACTCATAGCAACCCTATAGGATAGAGTAGAACTAACTGCCCCATAGGTTTTCTAAGGTGTTCTAAACTTTACAGAAGCAGATTGCCACATCTTTCTCCTGCAGAGCGGCTGGTGGGTTTGAACCACCAACCTTTTGGTTAACAGCCGAGCGCTTAAAACACTGTACCACCAGGATTCTGAAATAATAAAAAAATAGCTACCATTTATTAAATAATTTCATGAGCCAGGCACACTATTTATGGAATCCTCCAAAATTTGGAGATGGGGAGTTCTACTATAGACCTAGCACTTTACCTTGCGTTTGGAGTATGAAAGAGTTTTCAAAGACCATCTCCACCTTGAGAAAGGATTGAGAGTAAAGAACAGAAAAATAAATAGGTAGTTGTAGGGAGTCAGAGGAGCCTTTGGTAGGGACACTTAGCCAGACTTCATTAGTCAGAGAAGGTTTTCAGAGGAAGTGAAGTCTAAATTCAGAACTGGAGTCAGGAAAAGGTAATGGAAGAAGATAGGAGAAGGGCATTCCATAGAGAGAGAATAGTATGTGCAAAGCCTGAAGGTGATAAACAAAAAGAATTTTCCAAGAAGCTCAAATAGTTACACAAGCCTGGAATGTAGATCATGAAGCTATGAGTGGTGATTTGAAAGAAAGGTAAGCAGAGATCTTCTAAAAAGGCACTGTTAAGGTGGAATGATTGCACTGTGTCCAGAGAATGACAGAGAGTCATTAAAGACTATTGAATATGGGAGGGCCTGATCGGATTTATGTATTAGGAAAATAACCTTGGATGTATCTACAGAATGAAATGGAAGAAAAGACTGAGGACAGATGGGCCAGTTCAAAAGAGAAAGATGATTGAGGTCAGCACTAAGGCATTAGTGATGGCCTAAAAAAGGAGTGAATGGGTTAAGAGATATTAAAATGGTAGATATGCCAATTCATTAACACTCATGAGATGTGAGAAAGAGGTAATATCCAACAGTCTCACTGTTGGGCAACTGGTTGAATGGTGGTACCAATCACTGTGTTAGGGAAAAAAGGAAAATAGAAAACTTCTCTCAGAACATTTCTTGCTGTATTCATTTCCTATAGTTGTAGTGACAAAGTATCACAAACTGTTGTTGTTAAGTGCTGTTGAGTTGGTTCCCACTCATGGTGACCTTATGCACAACAGAATGAAACACTGCCCTGTCGTGCACCATCTTCAAAATCGTTGTTACGTTTGAGCCCATTGTTGCAGCCACTGTGTCAATCCATCTTGTTGAGGATCTTCCTCTTTTTAATTGATACTTCACCTTACCAAGCATGATATCTTCTCCAGTGACTGGTCCCCCTGATAACATGTCCAAAGTACGTGAGACAAAGTCTCACTATTCTTACTTCTAATGAGTATTCTGGCTATACTTCTTCCAAGACAGATTTGTTCATTCTTCTGGCAGTTCATGGTATATTCAATGTTCTTTGCCAACACCGTAATTCAAAGGCATCAATTCTTCTTCAGCCTTCCTTATTCATTGCCCAGCTTTCACAGGCACATGAGGGGATTGAAACTCCATGGCTTGGGTTAGGTGCACCTTAGTCCTTAAAGTGATAACTTTGCTTTTCAATTCTTTAAAGAGGTCTTTTGCAGCAGAGTTGCCCAACGTAATAAGTCTTTTGATTTCTTGACTGCTACTTCCATGGGTGTGGATTGTGGGTCCAAGTAAAATGAAGTCCTTGGCAACTTCAATCTTTTCTCTATTTATCATGATGTTACTTATTGGTCCACTTGTGAGGATTTTTGTCTCTTTATGTTAAGGTGTAATCCATACTGAAGGCTGTGGTCTTTGATCCTCATCAGTAAGTCCTCTTCACTTTCAGCAAGCCAAGGTTGTATCACCTGCATGTCGCAGGTTGTTAATGAGTCTTTCCCCAATCCTGATGCCCTGTTCTTCTTCATATAGTCCAGCTTCTCAGATTATTTGCTCAGCATGCAGGTTGAATAAGTATGGTGAAATGACACAACCCTGACATACACCTTGCTTGAATTTCAACCATGCCGTATCTTCTCGTTCTGTTTGAATGACTACCTCTTGGTCTATGTACAGGTTCCTTGAGCACAACTAGGTGTTCTGAAATTCCCATTCTTCACAATATCATCCGTAATTTATCATGATCCACACAGTTGAATGTCTTTGCATAGTCAATAAAGCATGAGTAAACATTTGTCTGGTATTCTCTGTATTTAGCCAGGATCCATCTGATATCAGCAATGATATCCCTTGTTCCAAGTCCTCTTCTGAATCTGGCTTGAATTTCTGGCAGTTCCCTATTGATGTACTGCTACAACTGCTTTTGAATGATCTTCGAAAAATTTTACTTGTGTGTGACATTAGTGATATTGTTTGGTAATTTCTGCATCCTTTTGGGTCACCTTTCTTTGCAATGGGTACAAATATGAATCTCTTCCAGTCAGCTGGCCAGGTAGCTCTCTTCCAAATTTCTGAGTATAGACGAGTGAGTGCTTCCAGCACTACACCTGTTTGTTGAAACATCTCAATTGGTATTCCATTCATTCCTGGAGGCTTGTTCTTCGGCAATGCCTTCAGTGCAGCTTGGACCTCTTCCTTCCATACCATCAGTTCTGGATCATATGCTACCTTCTGAAATGTTTGAACGTCAACCAATTCTTTTTGGTACAGTGACTGTATATTCCTTCTATCTTCTTTTGATGTTTCCTGTGTCATTCAGTAAGTCAGATTAAATTGTATGGTTATTGCTGGGGGCTGCTGATGCTTTGGAAAACATAATGAAAGGCTGAGAGTAATTAATCAACAATTAAGGGGTAGGTATGAAAGCCCAAAGTTCTCCTTCATAGCATATAAAAAGACTCTCATTTCCTGTAGCTGGATGACAAAAAATACTGAGAACTAGTCTCCAGATTTAATTTAAAAATTAGCGGAACCCCAAAGAAAGTTGAATTATAAGCCTAAGCAAATTGCCATGTCAAGATCAGGGCATTAACTGGGTAAGAATGGGATACTGAAATAGGATACACTTTAAAATCTTTAATGTCCAGATTTGGGTGAATGCTCTGGGCTTACAGAAGGTGCCCATTAATTTTTATTAGAGGTTAGCACTTCCCCAATGCTTGAAGACGATGCAGAGGCTCATACATTTTAAGACAACACGTACTCCCTCAAGATCTACTGTGACTTCCAAAACAGTAATTAGGGTTAAAATTGAATCATAACCTGTCTGGGGAAGTGCTAGACTTGCTGAGAAAGGAAAAGGACTATATCCTAAAGGAGGTGCAGAATCTAGTCAACCTATACCAGAAGGAACTGGGAGACTACATTTAGGAACAGGTGCTAAGGATTCTGGATCAAGAAGGACAGGACATAAAGTCGAATAAGGAAGAATGCACTGATATGGGATCACTCTCCTGTGACAAGGAATATAAACCTATCAAGGGCCCTAGGAGTCATGGTGGTGCAGTGGTTAAGAGCTACAGCTGCTAACCAAAAGGAGGCAGTCTGAATCCACCAGCTCCTCCTTGAAAACCCTACGGGACAGTACTATTCTGTCCCATAGGGCCTCTGAGAGTCGGAATTGACTCAACGGCAAAGGGTTTTTTCAAAAGCACTAGGAAAAAAGCTAACATGCTTGGAAGAAGCAGTGGGCCACACTAAGTGAAGTCGAAAGGTCAGAATTGCCATGGCGGATGGTAGAAGAAGGAAACAAAGCTTCAGAGAAATAGGCATGCAGGAGTAGATACGAGGTAAAGCTGGGAAGCCTACCTACCAGTAACCCCTGTTCTGTGATACTCCATTAACCAAAGCAGTAAGGAATGTACTGGTAAGAGGTTTATCAGCATCATGAGAAGTTCAGTGATGGCTCTCAGTTATAATCCAGGGCTGGAGATTTTGGTATAGAGTTAGGCTCTCTGATAGCAATACAATTCTGAAATGGTAAATACAAGAAGGCGGGTCTCCTCTGTATATTACTAGTTTATTTCACTCTGAGATCAGGCCTTCTGTAATTATGCATCAATTTGTAGCTCCTGGGTGGTACAAATGGTTAATGTGCTTGGCTGCTAACCAAAAGGTCAGGGGTTTTAGTTCACCCATAATCCCAGTGCCGTATAGGTGCCTTGAAAGAAAAGGCTGTAATCTACTTCTGAAAAACCAGCCATTGACAACCCTATGGAGCACAGTTCTACTCTGACACACATGGCGTTACCATGAGTCAGAGTCTACTCAGAAGCAACTGGTATGCACCAATATAGCCATTTGGTTAGTTAAAGTGTTGAAGTACTTCTGTGCTAGTTGGTAAATAGCTACTGTCCTGAGCACTCTGGACCCCTCAAATGCCAATGTCTTATCTACTCTGAAACTAATTTTTTAATTTTTGTTAAAATATAGAAAACACCCATAAAAAAGCCTTTGCTATCAAGTCAATTCCGACTTACAGTGACCCTACAGGACAGAGTAGAGCTGCTCTATAGAGTTTACAAGGAGCATCTGGTGGATTTGAACTGCTGGCCTTTTGGTTAGCAACTGTAGCACTTAACCACTATGCCACCAGGGTTTCCACAGATAACACAGCATTTGCCAATTTAACAATTTTCATGTGTGCAAGTCAAGGACAATGATTGCATCAGTCATGCTGTGCAACCATCGCCAATATCTGTTGCCAAAATTTTCATCACCATGAATAGAAACTCAATGTTTCCTAACAATGATTCCCCTTCCCCATCCCTCCTGCCCCTGGTAGCACTCTTAAACTCTGACCTCTACACATTTGCCAATTCTAGGTATTTCATTTTTTTGAGATTATCAATATTTGTCCTTTTGTGATTGCAACTAAAGTTTTAATGCCTGGCAGAGCATTGAACAGGACGCGTGTTGGTGCTGTTTGGTAGGGGCTTCCACCATCCTGATTGTTTAGCATTTCAATATTTTGAAGGACGTCTAGTAAGCCCATTATGGAGATTTGAAGAAAACACTTAACTATTTCTTTTTATAACATATATTATGTTGCTTATGTGTACTAACTCTATTTTAAAAGCCACGTAACATCATTTTGTGTTGCGATATATTTACAATATTTATTTGAAGGGAATTACACTAGGATAAAGGTACCTAGGTAGTACAAACTGTTTGCGCTCAACTACTAACCTAAAGTTTGGCGGTTCAAACCCACTCTGAAAGATTACAGCCACGAAAACTCTATGGGGCAGTTCGACTCTGTAACACATGGAGTTGCCGTGAGCTGAAATCGACTTGATGACAACTAACAACAACACTAAGATAGTACGGGGAAGAGAATAGAATGAAAAAATACGTAACATGTTCCCTGGTTATAGTCTATGTTGAGAAGATCAAATACGTAAATGATATTAACTTATCTACCTTGCTTACATATTTTACAACTAAGAAAACTTTTTTTTTTTATTAGCGTATCCTTTTGAATCTAAACTATTTTTTAGCTTTCAATAAAACATGTATTTAAATCCCTTCATTTGCTGACCTATTATGGAAAATCATTGTAGGCGATAAAAACACTTTTTAGTAACTCTCCTAAATCAAGCAGACCCCAGTCAAATATTCCCCAATTTGTGAAACAACAAAGGCAATAGATGAAAATGAATCAGTGATGCTGTCTGGAATATAGCTTAATTTTTTGCAGTTGCTCAAATATTCATAACCTGAAATCTGATCTTTTTAAACATGCAGAATCTGCTAAAGCCTTTAAAAAATAAAAAGCTAAACACAGATTTAGCACCACAGCATAGGGAGCAATCCCAAACTGGTAGAAGAAGGAACTAGACAACTGCAAAACATTTGAGGATCGTTTTTTTCTATGCATTCCTAGAAACTATGCCCTAAATAGAGCTACTGTAAGGAAACTGTGCATGTTATGAATGCTGGACTGTGCGCTTGCTGTTTTACACCTGTTCAGACACTAACCCACCGCCCATCTGTCAGCTTGTCATACTGTGGTTGCTTGCATGCTGTTTTGATGCTGGAAGCTACACAACTGGTATATCAAATACGGGTAGGCTCACCCAGGGTGACAGGTTTTAGCAGAGCTTCTGGTCTTAGACAGACTAGGAAGAAAGGCCTCGTGATCTATTTCCAAAAATTAGCCCATGCGAACCATAGGGATTGCGATAGAATATTGTCCAATATAGTGCTGGAAGATGACCCCCCCTAGTTGGAACACAAAGTACAGAGTGGCTGCAACAATGTACTCAAGCATACCAACGATCATGATGGTAGTACAGGACTAGACAACTTTGCATTGTTATACATAAGCCCATTGCTGTTGAGTCGATTTCAACTCATATCGAACCTACAGGACAGAGCAGAACTGCCCTATAGAGTTTCCAGGGAGCACCTGGTGGATTCAAACTGCAAACCTTGTGGGTAGCAGCCATACCACTTAACCACTGTGCCACCAGAGTTTCCTTGTTATACATAGGTTGTCATGAATTGGAGCCAGCTAGATAGCAGCTGGAAACCCTGGTGGCATAGTGGTTAACAGCTACAGCTGCTAACCAAAAGGTCAGCACTTCGAATCCACCAGGCGCTCCTTAGAAATCCTATGGGGCAGTTTTCCTCTGTCCTATAGGGTCACTATGAGCTGGAATTGACTCAACAGCAACAAGTTTCGATAGCAGCTAACAACAACAGCAGACATTAGCAAAAATTGTTGAACGAGTGGAACAAGATATGGGTCTCATAACATAGGTTTGAATGGACAGGAAAGCAAAATGTAAATCAACTAAAAGCAGGAATTATTTCATCGTCATGGTATGAAAGAGTTTTTAAAGGCTTAGGAAAATTGAATCTTTAGTTGGAAAACTATTACATGTTATTTTTAGTTTTATGAAGTACAAAATAGACAGCAAAAAAATCTTCAAAACTATGTTTGATTACTAAAACTTAGGTGATTATTCCTCTAATGTTAGAGGTAAGAATCAGAGACATTAAATGTTAAAACGATCGACTACTAACCAAAAAATGGATCATTTGAAACCACCAGCAGCTCTGCGGGACAAAGATGGGGCAGTCTACTTCCGTAGAGATTTACAGCCTCGAAAACCCTGTGGGGTCACCATGAGTTGGAATCCACTCAATGGCTGTGGGTTTGGTTTCTTTTAATAATTTTTATGGTGCTTTAAGTGAAAGTTTACAAATCAAGTCAGTCTCTCACACAAAAACTTATATATACCTTGCTACATACACCCAATTACTCTCCCCCTGATGACACAGCCATTCCCCTCACTCCACTCTCTCTTTTCGTGTCCATTTCACCATCTTCTAACCCTCTCTACCTTCTCATCTCCCCTCCAGGCAGGAGATGCCAACATAGTCTCAAGTGTCCGCCTGATTCAAGAATCTCACTCCTCACCAGCATCCCTCTCCAACCCATTGTCCTGTCCAATCCAAGTCTGAAGAGTTGGCTTCGAGAATGGTTCCTGTCCTGGGGCAACAGAAGGTCTGGGGGCCATGTCCACTGGGGTCCTTCCAGTTTCGGACCATTAAGTCTGGCCTTTTTATGAGAATTTGGGGTCTGCATCCCACTGATCTCCTGCTCCCTCAGGGGTTCTCTGTTGTGTTCCCTGTCAGGGCAGTCATCAGTCGTAGCTGGGCACCATCTAGTTCTTCTGGTCTCAGGATGATGTAGTTTCTGGTTCATGTGGCCCTTTCTGTCTCTTGGCCTCGTAATTACCTTGTGTCCTTGATGTTCTTCATTCTCCTTTGATCCAGGTGGGTTGAGACGCATTGATGCATCTTAGATGGCCACCTGCTAGTGTTTAAGACCCCAGACGCCACTCTTCAAAGTGAGATGCAGAATGTTTTCTTAGTAGATTTTATTATGCCAATTGACTTAGATGTCTCCTGAAACCATGGTCCCCAAACCCCCGCCTCTGCTACACTGGCCTTCGAAGCATTCATTTTATTCAGGAAACTTCTTTGATTTTGGTTTAGTCCAATTGTGCTGACCTCCCCTATATTGTGTGTTCTCTTTCCCTTTACCTAAAGTAGTTCTTATCTACTATCTAATTAGTGAATACCCCTCCCACCCTCCCTTCCTCCTCCCTCTTGTAACCACAAAAGAATGTTTTCTTCTCAGTTTAAACTATTTCTCAAGTTCTTATAATAGTGGTCTTATACAATATTTGTCCTTTCGGAACTGACTAATTTCACTCAGCATAACGCCTTCCGGGTTCCTCCATGTTATGAAATGCTTCACAGATTCATCACTGTGCTTTATCGATGCATAGTATTCCATTAGGTGAATATACCATAATTTATTTATCCATTCATCCATTGATGGGCACCTTGGTTGCTTCCATCTTTTTGCTATTGTAAACAGTGCTGCAATAAACATAGTTGTGCATATATCTGTTCGTGTAAAGGCTCTTATTCCTCTAGGATATATTCCAAGGAGTGGGATTGCTGGATAGTATGGTAGTTCTATTTCTAGCTTTTTAAGCAAGCGCCAAATCGATTTCCAGAGTGGTTGTACCATTTGACATTCCCACCAGCAGTGTAGAAGTGTTCTAATCTCTCCACAGCCTCTCCAACATTTATTATTTTGTGTTTTTTGGATAAATGCCAGCCTTGTTGGAGTGAGATGAAATCTCATTGTAGTTTTGATCTGCATTTCTCTAATGGCTAATGATCATGAGCATTTCCTCATGTATCTGTTAGCTACCTGAATGTCTTGTTTAGTGAAGTGTCTGTTCATATCTTTTGCCCATTTTTTAATTGGGCAGTTTGTCTTTTTGTAGTTGAGACTTTGCAGTATCACATAGATTTCAGAGATCAAGTGCTGATCGGAAATGTCATAGCTGAAAACTTTTTCCTAGTCTATAGGTAGTCTTTTTACTCTTTTGGTGAAGCCTTTAGATAAGCATAGGCATTTGATTTTTAGGAGCTCCCAGTTGTCTAGTTTTTTCTTCTGCTTTGTTACTAATGTTTTGTATACTGTTCATGCCATGTATTAGGGCTCCTAATGTTGTCCTTATTTTTTCTTCCATGATCTTTATCATTTTAGATTTTATATTTCAGCCTTTGATCCTTTTTGAGTTAGTTTTTGTGCATGGAGTGAGGTATGGGTCTTGTTTCATTTTTTTGCAGATAGACATCCAGTTATGCCAGCACCATTTGTTAAAAAGACTCTCTTTTCCCCAATTCACTGTTTTGGGGCCTTTGTCAAATATCCACTGCTCATATGTGGATGGATTTATGTCTGGATTCTCAATTCTGTTCCACTGGTCTATGTATCTGTTGTTGTACCAGTACCAGGCTGTTTTGACTACTATGGCAATATAATAGGTTCTAATATCAGCTGGAGTGAGGCCTCCCACTTTGTTCTTTTTCAGTAATGCTTTACTTATCCGGGGCCTCTTTCCCTTCCATATGAAGTTGGTGATATGTTTCTTCATCTCATTAAAGAATGTCTTTGGAATTTAGATGGAAATTGCATTAAATGTATAGATTGCTTTTGGTAGAACAGACATTTTTATAATGTTAAGTCTTCCTATCCATGAGAAAGGTATGTTTTTCCACTTGTGTCTCTCGATTTCATGCAGAAGTGTATTTAATTTTCTTTGTATAAGTCTTTTACATCTCTGGTAAGATTTATTCCTACGTATTTTATCTTCTTGGGGGCTATTTTAAATGGCATTGATTTGGTGATTTCCTCTTCGATGTTCTTTTTGTTGGTGTAGAGGAATCCAACTGATTTTTGTATGTTTATCTTGTATCCTGATACTCTGCTGCACTCTTCTATTAGTTTCAGTAGTTTTCTTGAGGATTCCTTAGGGTTTTCTGTGTATAAGATCATGTCATCTGCAAACAGAGATAATTTTACTTCTTCCTTGCCAATCTGCATGCCCTTCATTTCTTTGTCTAGCCTAATTGCTCTGGCTAGGACCTCCAGCAAAATGTTGAATAAGAGCGGTAATAAAGGGCATCCGTGTCTTGTTTCAGTTCTCAAGGGAAATGCTTTCAGGCTCTCTCCATTTAGGATGATGTTGGCCGTTGGCTTTGTATAAATGCCCTTTATTATGTTGAGGAATTTTTCTTCTATTCCTATTTTGCTGAGAGTTTTTACCATGAATGTGTGTTGAACTTAAATGCCATTTCTGCATCAACTGATAAAATCATGTGATTCTTGACTTTTGTTTTATTTATATGGTGGATTACATTAATTGTTTTTCTAATGTTGAACCATTCCTGCATACCTGGTATGAATCCTACTTGGTCATGGTGAATTATTTTTTTTTATATATGTTTTGAATTCTACTGGGTAAAATTTTGTTGAGGATTTTTGTATCTAAGTTCATGAGGAATATAAGTGTGTAATTTTCTTTTTTGTGGTGTCTTTACTTGGTTTTGGTATCAGGGATATGCTGGCTTCATAGAATGAGTTTGGGAGTATTCCGCCCTTTTTTATGCTCTGAGATGCCTTTAGTAGTTGTGGTGTTAACTCTTCTCTGAAAGTTTGGTAGAACCCTGCAGTGAAGCCCTCTGGGCCAGGGCTTTTTTTTGTTGGGAGTTTCTTGATTACCTTTTCAATCTCTTCTTTTGCTAGGGGTCTATTTAGTTGTTCTACCTCTGTGTTAGTTTAGGTAGGTGGTGTGTTTCTAAGAAATCACCCATTTCTTCTAGGTTTTCAAATTTGTTAGAGTACAATTTTTGATAGTAATCTGATATGATTCTTTGAATTTCTGTTGGGTCTGTTGTAATATCACCCGTCTCATTTCTTATTCAGGTTATTTGCTTCCTTTCCTGTTTTTCTTTTGTCAGTTTGGTCAACGATTTATCAATTTTGTTGATTTTTTTCAAAGAACCAGCTTTTGACCTTGTTAATTCTTTCAATTGTTTTTCTGTTTTCTATTTCATTTAGTTCAGTTCTAATTTTTATTATTTGTTTTCTTCTGGTTCCTGAGGGTTTCTTTTCTTGCTCTCTTTCTATTTGTGCAAGTCGTAGGGATAATTCTTTGATTTTGGCCCTTTCTTCTTTTTGGATGTGTGCATTTATTGATATAAATTGACCTCTGAGCACTGCTTTCACTGTGTCCCAAAGGTTCTGATAGGAAGTGTTTTCATTCTCATTGGATTCTCTGAATTTCTTTATTCCATCCTTAATATCTTCTATAGTCCAGTCTTTTTTGAGCAGGGTTTTGTTCAGTTTCCAAGTGTTTGATTTCTATTCCCTGCTGTTTCTGTTATTGATTTCCACTTTTATGGCCTTATGGTCAGAGAAGATGCTTTGTAATATTTCAGTGTTTTGGATTCTGCTAAGGCTTGCTTTATGGCCTAATATGTGGTCTATTCTAGAGAAAGTTTCATGTGCACTACAAAAGAAAGTATACTTATTTGCTGTTAGGTGGAGTGTTCTATATATGTCTATGAGGTCAAGTTGGTTGATTGTGGCATTTAGATCTTCCATGTCTTTCTTGAGCTTCTTTCTGGATGTCCTTTCCTTCACTGAAAGTGGTGTGATGAAGTCTCCTACTATTACTGTGGACCTGACTATGTCACTTTTCAGTGCCAATAGAGTTTGTTTTATGTATCTTAGAGACCTGTCATTGGGTGCATAAATATTTAATATGGCTATATCTTTTTGGTATGTTCTCCCTTTAATCATTATATAGTGTCCTTCCTTATCCTTTATGACGGATTTAACTTTAGAGTCTATTTTATCAGAAATTAATATTGCCACTTCTGTTCTTTTTTGATTGTTGTTTGCTTGATATATTTTATTTCCATCCTTTGAGTTTTAGTTTGCTTGTGTCTCTAAGTCTAAGGTGTGCCTCTTGTAGGCAGCATATAGACAGATCTTGTTTTTTTTTTTTTTTTTTTTAATCCATTCTGCCACTCTCTGTCTCTTTACTGGCACATTTAGTCCATTTACATTCAGAGTACTTATGGATAGGTATGAATTTAGTGCTATCATTTTGATGCCTTTTTTTGTGCGTTGTTGACAGTTTCTTTTTCCCACTTAGTTTTATGTGCTGAGTAGATTATCTTTATATATTGTCCTTTCTTCACATTCATTGTTGTTGATTTTGTTTCTGCTAGTCTCTATTTTTTTTTTTTTTGATGAATAGGATAGTTTGTCTCTTTTGTGGTTAACTTATTATTTACCCTTATTTTTCTAAATTTCAATCTAACTTTTATTTCCTTTTTTAAAAATAATTTTTATTGTGCTTTAAGTGAAAGTTTACAAATCAAGTCACTCTCTCCCACAAAAATCCATATACACCTTGCACCTTGCTACACATTCCCAGTTATGGCCCCCCAATGAGACAGCCTGCTCTCTCCCTCCACTCTCTCTTTTCATGTCCTTTTCGCCAGCTTTTAACCCCCTCCACTCTCTCATCTCCCCTCCAGGCAGGAGATGCCAACCTAGTCTCAAGTGTCCACCTGATCCAAGAAGCTCACTCCTCACCAGCATCCCTCTCCAACCCATTGTCCCTAGCTTTTATTTCTTTGTATTGGTGTATCTTCCTCTCCATATGGAAGATCTGTGATTATATTTCTCAGTTCCTCTTTATTGTTTTAATGTTGTCTTCTTTTATGTAATTAAATTGCTGTTAACACTGTTTTGAACTTTGTTTTTTACATATATGTAATCTTGCTTTTTTTTTTTTTTATTTCCCTGTCTGGGTTGACTTCTGATTGCTTTGCCCAGTATTCTAGTCTTGGGTTGATACCTGACATTACTGATTTTCTAACCAAAGAACTCCCTTTAGTATTTCTTGTAGTTTTGGTTTGATTTTTATGAATTCCCTAAACTTCTGTTTATCTAGAAATGTCCTAATTTCACCTTCATATTTAAGAGACAGTTTTGCTGGATATATGATTTCTGGCTGGCAATTTTTTTTCCTTGAATTTTTTTAATATGTCATCTCATTGCCTTCTTGCCTGCCTGGTTTCTGCTGAGCAGTCCAATCTTGTTCTTATTGGCTATCCTTTGTAGGTGACTTTTTGTTTATCCCTAGCTGCTCTTAAAATTCTCTTTTTATCTTTGGTTTTGGCAAGTTTGATTATAATATGTCTTGGTGACTTTCTTTTAACATCTACCTTATGTGGAGTCCGATGAACATCTTGGATAGATACCTTCTCATCTTTGATGATATCAGGGAAGTTTTCTGTCAACAAATCTTCAACAATTCTCTCTGTATTTTCTGTTATCCCTCCCTGTTCTAGTACTCCAATCACTCGTAGGTTATTTCTCTTGATAGAGTCCCACATGATTCTTAAGGTTTCTTCGTTTTTTTAAATTCTTTTATCTCATTTTTCTTCAAATATGTTAGTGCCAAGTGATTTTTCTTCGAGTTCAGAAATTCTGGCTTCTACTTGCTCAATTCTTCTCCTCTGACTTTCTATTGAGTTGTCTACCTCTGTAATTTTGTCATTAATCTTCTGAATTTCTGATTGCTGTCTGCCTATAGATTTTTCCAGCTTATTAAATTTTTCATTATGTTTCTGAATATTCTAATTTCTTCGGTTGCTTAATCTGTGTGTTCCTTGGCTTGTTCTGCGTATTGCATCATTTCCTTCCTGATGTCTTGAGGGGTTCTGTATATTAATCTTTTGTATTCTGCATCTGGTGATTCCAGGAATGCACTTTCATCTAGAAGATTCCTGGATTCTTTGTTTTGAGAGCTTGTTGAGGTGATCATGGTCTCTTTCTTTATGTGACTTGATATTGACTATTGCCTGAGCCATCTAGAAGTTATTATATTAGTTTATGCTTGCTTACTGTGTCGTAGCTGCTTGCTTTGTTTTGTTTTGATATACCCAAATAGGTTGCTTGAGTAAGCAATCTTGATTATTTTCGCCTTTAGAGCTCTGACGTCCTGTCCCCAGCTGGCTAGAGCTGTTATCAGGTATATCAGTCTAGGAGTCCATTCAGTTTTCTTGTATGAATTCAGCTCATGTGTCCAGGTAGCTGATAACCAAGTGTGTGGTACAGGCTCTGTCCTACAGTCTTAGAGGGGCAGGGGTGATTGGTGTATGCACCTGTATCTGATTGCAGCAGGGGGTCACACTCTGAACAGGGCAGGGGGCTGAGAACTGACCCCCAAGTGTCTCTGAGGAAAGCGCATTCCTGTTCCCTAGAGCGTGCAGGTGGATGGGTTCTGCAGAGAGACCATGGGCATCCAAAGTTCTTGGTTGTAAGGACTGGGAGGCACCAGTTATCCTTGGACCCCTGGTGCAGGTTGCCGGGTGACCTGAGTGGAGCTACGAGTCCTTTGGTCCCTGTTGTGGGTAGACAAGGACCTTGTTTAATAGGCAAAGTAATGTCAGATATCAAACACCCACCTCTCCACTGCACAGCTGAAACAGTTGGAGTCTGCCAACAGGGGCCTGTTCTCCTAAAATAGGTGCACACAGGTCCATGCAGAAGAGAAAGGTGCTCAAAGTCCATGGATCATTTATGCCTGGACAGGAGCTGCTTCTGTCTATCTTTTCCCCTATTTGCAAATTTTTTTCCTTCTCTAAGGCTGGGAGGATGGCTCTAGGTGCTCAACAGGGTCTATCTCAGGCCCAGGGAATTCAGCTGGTGAGGCCTGCTTAGGGGTTGGGGGGGGTGCAGTAAATTATATGCAAGTACTTAGCTTTTGCTGAAAACACTGTTCTTCTCTGGTTCCGGAGGTGTGAGTAGGCTGTGTGTCTGGCAGCTTCTCCCTGAGGAAACTGCAGCCGAATGCTAGTACCAGCCTGCTGCTGCGGCTCCAGGAATGGTGCCTTAGGGCTCCCTGCGATTAATGTCCGGTAACTCCTCCCTGCTTCTGAATGGTCTCTTCCTCCCCCTACCTCTCAGTTCATTTTCTACGTTCACCTTTGAAGCTCAGGGCTCCCAGCTTGTCACAAATATACTCATTTCACTTGTTTTTTCAGGTCTTTGTTGTAAAGAAGGCTCGCTGGAAACATCTGTCTATTCCACCATCTTGGCTCCACCTCCAGGTGTGGTTTTTTTGGGTGTGATTGTGTTTTACCTCAGCTTATGCACCTCCTTTTCTTTGTCTGTACAATGGGGATTATAATAGTCACTAATTCATAAATTTTGGGGAAGTTAATACATGTGAAATGTTGAAAATGTATCCCGTGGTACATTGTAAATGATCAATAAATATTAACTATTATTATTTTGCCAAATAAATGATGGGAAGTTTCAATACTTTCAGAATAGTTTTGCTACTTTGGAGGCAAAATACGCTTTGATGGCTTTGGAACCTAATTTTTGTAATAGGTGTCTATGAGAAAATGAATTCTCTGTTTCAAGTAACCAGTGGATAAGACTTGGGGCAAATATGCACATTTTAGTTAGGGACAGCTTAAATCAGGTAGAGTGTGATGAGTTCCCTCACTGAGAGCTGATTGTGTCCAATGTATTCCTTACCACACCTAGCACTTGGGAAGTTGTACCCCTGACAAGATACCTACATTTCTTGCCTTTCTTAACTTATTAAAGAGAGTAGGGGTCTGTGGCGGTGCAAACGGTTAAGTTCTTGGCTCCTAAACAGAAGGTTGGAAGTTCAAATCCACCCAGAGGTGCCTTAGAAGAAAGCCTGGTGGTCTATTTCTGAAAAATTAGTCATTGAAAATGCTATCGAGTGCAATTCTACTCTAACACACATGAGGTTGCCAAGAGTCAGAATCGACCTGATGGCAGCTGGTCTGGTGCTGTTGTTGTTTGTTTTTTAAGGACAGTAAGGAGCCAAATGCTATGAGATCAGTCTGGCTTGGTAGGCAGGTGCTAGATCTTACCTTTCCTTAAAGGTCATGTTAAGGTTTTTGTTTAAATCCTAAGAGAAATGAAGAGCCATGAATAGTGTTGAGCAGAATGTGACACGTGATTAGATATATTTTTAAAAAGGTCACCCTGGTTGCAATATGAAGTATGAATTGGGGGATGTTAAGAGGTCATCAAATGTAATTTGAGGAGACTGTTAAGTAGTTCTTTCAATAGCCTGGTAAAAGACGGTTGCTTGGTCATAGTGGAGATACAGAGCAGGAGAAAGAACATGGGATTTTCTGTCAGGAGATCAGCTTTTCCAGGCTACTGTACTAACATCGCTGCTTCTATTTCCATATTTGTGACTTGCCATACAAAGCAAAACAATGTATTGTAATGGGCAAATCTGCTGCAAAAGACCTCTCTGTAGTGTTAAAAAGCTGAGATGTCACTTAAGGACTACGATGCATCTGACCTAAGCCATGGTGTTTTTCAATCCCTTCATATACATACAAAAGCTGCACAATGAATAAGGAAATAAGGAAGACTGAAGAAGAACTGATGCATTTGAATTTTGGTATTGGTGAAGAATATTGAATATACTATGGACTGCCAGAGGAACGAACAAATCTGATTTGAAAGTACAGCCAGAATGCTCCTTAGAAGCAATGATGGCGAGACTTCGTCTTCCTTTCTTTGGACATGTTATCAGGAGGGACCAGTCCCTGGAGAAGGATATCATGCTTGGTAAAGTAGATGGTCAGCAAAAAAGAGGAAGATCTTCAATGAGATGGACTGGCACAATGGCTGCAACAATAAGCTCAAACATAACTACTATTGTGGGGATGGTGCAGGACCCAGTAGAGTTTCCTTCTGTTGTACATAGGGTCGCTATGTGTCAGAACCGACTCAATGGCACCTCACAATGGCAACAACAGCATACCTGGTAACTGTGAGGATTAAAGGAAACCTTGACACAGGGAGGCTAAGCAACGTGCCCAAATCCGCACAGCTAGAAAGTGATGGTGGCCATGATTTAAACTCAAGCAGTTTGATTCTTACAGCTTCTCCGTTTATGGGCTGCCATGAGAATTAAAAGAGATGATTCTTGTAAAATGCTTAGAGCAACATGTGGCAAAATTGTAGGGTCCCATTAAATATTACCTATTGTTGTGAGAGTTAAAAAAAAAAAATCCTTTATAAATTTTAAAGCACCCTGCCACCAATTTGCAATTATTTGACCATAGTTTTAAAGTGGAAGGGCAAACAAAGAGGTATTTGCCTGTGTAGAAGAGATTTTCCTCTGCAAACTAATGTTGTGTGTTCCAGCTTGCTGTTGCTCTGGTGGTTTTTACAGGGCATACCAAGAAGGATCAAGTTGGGTCTCAATGCTTTCATCTGGACAAATAAGCTGTGGATGGCAGCAGTTAGCTCTGCTGACTGGGATCAACCCTTGTATAAGGGGTCCTCCACCCTCACCCCGTTAATGTCTCTTTGTTCTCTACTGAGAAGGAAATGGGATCCCAGCAGTGTTAACTCCCTACTCTGCAATCTTCTTGTCAAGGGGTTAGCCTAGATGCTAACAGAGCTCTTATGCAGCTGAGAACTGAGCTCTTGTCAAGGCTGGGGATGCTGGGGGCACATTTAACCCTTTAGTCCATGCTTTGTGTCTTAGTTTCCTAGTGCTGCTGTAACAGAAATACCACAAGTGGTGGCTTTAAAAATCAGAAATTCATTTATTCATAGTTCAAGTGGCTAGAATTCTGAATTCACGCTATAGAGGAAAGCTTGCTGTCTCTCTGTATCAGCTCTGGGGAAAGATCTTTGTTTCATTTTCTGTATCCTGCTGTTCCTTGGCAATCTTTGTGTGGTATCTATCTTCCTTTGTTTGTGCTTGCTTATATCTATGTCTAGCCTAAGCTACTCTTTTCCTAACTCAGAAGTGCTTACACTGATACGGCCTCATTAACATAACAAAGAAAACCTTATAGGATTACATCCACAGGTCTAGAGGTTAGAATTCCAACACAATTTGGGGAGTACAATTAAATCCGTAACACTTTGAGACCCAACTCAACCTCTTTTGACTTCCCCATAAAAGAATAAGCAAAGCAAAGGAATCTGAGAAACCAGCACCAGTGATGGACCCCAGAGAGATTAACATTATGTTTCTCTCTCCACATCCATCTGAAAAACTTTGACTGTCTGGACTGTGAGAACCTGCCATATTGTGGGTAGGAATGACAGATTAAGGGAAGGAGTAGTTGATGCCTTTTCTATGCTTTCCTTTCTGTTCACACACTCTTTAAATGAGCCTTCCTTTTTTAAGCATAAGGTGTTAAAGAGTGCTTAATTAGGTCAAAACTTGGGGGTAGGCTAGGGAGAATTGAAAAAGGCTGTTGGTAAATTAAGTTACCCTAAAAGCCATTCTGCAGTATTTATGCTCTGTCCTTTCAAAAGTTCCTTGCACAGAGTACACATCCAAAATATATCCGTGGGGCTGATTAATTGCAACATTTGGAAGGGGTGTAAGGGGCCCAGCAATTCCATTTCCAGGGGAGAGTTGAGTCATTTGTCCTTGCCTGAGGTATACAATGCACATGACACCAGTGGAAATCTCGTGTGCATGAAAATTGTACATTGTGCATGGAGAACCAGGTGGAAATAAAGCCTGAAATGCAGAATCAAAAGGGTGAGTTTTACATCTGAAAAAAAAAGAAGGTCCATAAAGTCAGTTAAAGTATATCATAAATAGCACCATTAAAAAAACTGCAGTGAAATGGGCCCGGCTGCATTTTCACAGAACATCTGTCTCAGACGCTGTCACCTCTGTACCTCTGTCACTTTACCTAAATGCCTATTCCTTCATGAATCTGCCTCTACAGCCTATTGAGTAATTGAGAAAATGTTCTCAGCATCTCTTCTAAATAATTCCCAGTACCTTCCCACATTACTACATTACGAACTAAAGCAAAAATGCAAATTCAGATATGTTTCACAAAAGCAAAAGGCTTAATGGTAAGAAAAGAGTGTCCTCCCCCTATCGTTCACATAGATATACAAAGAGCAATGAAGAAGTCCCAACCAAACGCAACATTTCTTGGTGACCCAGAAGGAGGTTTACCGATTATGACTAAGGCAAAAGTATCCATTAAATAGAGAACTGAATTTGCCACTAGAAGGGTAATGTAGACAAGCTTCAGCACCACCCTGCAAAATCTCCCCAGAACTGGCCTCGCTATTCAAGAGAGAAGAAATAAAGCATTATTGGTACAAAGAAGGCAAGGAAGTTTTGTTTTAAATCAATGCGAGATTCACATCTTCAAACTTAAAATGTATGTGACAAATGAGGGAAGCTAAGTGTTAGATACAGCTGTGTTGACTGCCTAGCCAACCCAGGAAGACTAAAATGGAGTTACGCTAATAATGTAGGAGCTTCTCACTATAATCTTTTATACTCTTGGCTCCATCAGCTGTAACTTGTCTATAACCGTGTCTCCTGTTGGCTCCAGTTGTACTTGTTGGATCCCTTTCTTCTTTCAATGCACAGTGGATTCTGAATTGTTTCATTTGTGTTCTGTTGTATAATCAGAATTTTTTAAAAAGTAAGGCAAGAAGAGTATTTAGATTTTGAATAGCAGTTGACTGAAAAAATGATGCCTACCAAAATTGTTAAGTATCTAATTCTTTATTCTCTGTTCCCAATTATAAGCATTTACCCTTTCTGTGTCTTCCTCTTTTAAAAGTACCTACTATATACTGAGTCAAACATAGAATGGAGAACATTTATTGGAGGAAGACTTATTAGGTTGTTTTTCTTTTTAAAGCTTAGTAAGTTTTATACTCCTGCATTTAGAGCAAAGAGGATGGAATTATAGGATCTGAGAGTATAAAGAACCTTAGAGAATATCCGTCCCACAACCTTTTGCAGAGAAAAAAAGAAAGCTCAATTAGGTTAAAAGAGGCAGCATCCTGTAGCAAAAGGGGTAGGACTATGAGGGCCAGGTGGTGGTGGGTTCATTCATAACTCCATAATTTACTAGCTATGTGGCCTCAAGCAGGTTACAGAATGTAGGGAAGTCTTGGTTTCCTCACCTGGTAAGGGCGTAGTAATAATGTCTACTTCAGAGGGCTCTAGTGAGGATGAAATTAAAAGACACAAAGTTCTAGCAAAAGACAGTGTACAGAATAAACACTCAGTATATATCCTTTGCTCCTCTTCCCTTGCCTAGGATCATACCCCTAGCCAGTGGCAGAATGGAAATTACTGGACTCTCAGTCCAGTACGGTTTACATATTACGTTCCATCCTTAATCCACTGGGGTGAGCTGTGGTTGACCTACTCAAGTGCACCCTCGTCACAGAAGCCCAAGCAGCCAAGATCTTGTTTCAAATCCTCCTAGAGATGGAGAAGTAGGGAGTGGGTAAGGGGAAAAGAGCTGAGCTCCCTGCTTGGACTGTAGCATGTCTGCCAGTGTGAATGGAGTTGCTCCTTCTTCATTCCATGAATTTAACAGCACCAGTAGTTCAGCTCTAACCAACTTCAAATGGAGCTGAGTGCTTCAACTACTACCATGGCTGCTGAGAAAGGTGAGCAACACTTCTTAGCATCAACAATAGATGAATACGCTCAACAAGTCTTAAGAAACAGAGGTCAAAAATTTCATGCTCATGTATGGTCCTTATGGAGAATACTCTAGTAGGGTAAGGGGTTAACATTTATTAAGCACCTACCAAGAGTGAAGCACTGGTTTCAACCAAACTGTGAAATAGGTATTATTACCCCCCATTTACAGACAGGGGCTCAGAGAAGTTAAGGAAATAACCCAGGGAAATAGGGCAGTAAGCGCCGACGCCAGAATTTAAAGCCAGGCACATTTGATTTCAAAGCTCATGCAGGTTTCACTGCACTTGAAGCCTCCCAGATTGTTTACTTTAACACAGACTGGTCAAAGCCTGTGGAATGAAGCTTTAAGTGTGCGTGGCTGGGATTACAGTAATCTGATCATGAATCAGAGACTGGCCACTGTGTTTAAAGGAGTGCTGTACGCAATGCTTTCTATAACCAATCACATAGGTGCAGTGTGAACCAGAAGATGCCTTTTATTGGGAAAGGACAAATTTACAAGTTGGTGACCAAGACTATATTAGGAAGCATTTAGTAATTACGGTTAATAGGGAAACAGTTTTTCTAATCAGTTTTATAAACCCCACTGGTCTCAAGAGTCTAGAATATGCTCACTATGAAATGATATCACATCAGTTTCCCTGTATTTTTTTTTTTAATCATATGAGGCTAAATAACCAAAAAGAAAGTGAGAAGCTCAGAACAAAAAAAAAAAAAAAGGATTTGGAAAGTAAAAGAACAAATTACCATGCCTGTTAGAAGATCCAAACAATATAAATCAATTTAATTAAAAAAAAAACAGATTACTATTTATTTTTAAAAATCATTTCATGACAATTGAAAAATGATTTGGTATAATTCAGGATACATGGTGATTTTTGCTCTACTAGGCTGTAAATGATTCAGGTTTTGTGATGATGTTACAGAAGCTGTATTTGTTAAGGTACAGCTTTCCCAAAACAAAAAACAAAAAACCTGTTGACATCCAGTCAATTCTGACTCGTAGCGACTTTATAGGACAGAGTAGAACTGCCCCATCAGTTTTACAAGGAGCGCCTGGTAGATTGAAACTGCCTTCCTTTTGGTTAGCAGCCATAGCTCTTAATCGCTAGGCCACCAGGATATAAAGTACAGGTTTAGCAACTGTAAAAAGACCCAAAATGTCCTCACATAAACATCTGAGCATAAGCAGCCCAGAGTTGGAATGGCGGTCTGTTATATCAGAAACCCAAGGTCCAAATAGGTTTGGTTCTGCAGTCCTCAACAGCTGGCTTCAGTATCATCGTTCAGGACGGTTGATTCAGACCCTACCTCTACATTGGCATTCCAAAAGAAAGGAAGACAGGGAAGATAGGGCAGACTTCTTCCCTTTAAGGATATGTCCTGGAAGTTTTGCACACGATGCAAGGGAGGCTGGGAAATGTTCTCAGCTAAACTTCTATTGCTTCAGAAAGGAAGATCTGGTAAGTGGGGCAGCACTGTGGACACTCCATCGGCTATCTATGCTACAGATCTTAATAGGGCAATTTGAAAATGACTCTGTCAAAAGCTATTTCAAGCTGTAAAATTTTCACAAATTTTATAGAACATAGCCATTTACTACTGAGCAGGACATTCTCCAGATGTGAACATGGAAAGAGAAATGTGATTAAGCAAGGCAGAGCCAGAGCAAATAGATGGCCTGGTGGGTCCTTGCAAAACGGCTGGGCTATCGGCTTCTTTCTTCTTTTCTCTGGAAACTGTTACAACCAGTAAGCTGTAAAGATCAACAAAGATTTTCCCATAAGTAGGATTATCATTTATTTCTTTTTTTAAATTACTACATTGTACTTTTTTTTAATGAGTATTCATCACAAATTTTTATTATGATATGAGAATATATAAGTCAGTGCAATAATTCTGTTTGTATTATTAAATATTTAAGGTTTAGGCAATGTCTTATTTATTCCATGGTTTTAAGCAATCCAAAGTGAAAAAAGCCATATAGCTATGTCTGATTTGCATGACATAGCTATATTAAATGACATTTTTGCAGACACAGGCCATTTAATTTAAACCTTCTAATAACTGCATGAGTTATTCCCATTTAAAATATAAAAAGCAGAGGCTTGGAAAGAATGAAGTCACATGACAAGATCTCACAGGTCAAAAGTAGAGTTGGAGATGACTTTAAAAGCCGTCTGCTTCCAAAGACTGTGATGTCTCCTACAAAAAATAAGAAAGCCCCAAATTTAGGCATACTACGTAAAGGCTTTCCTGAAATATTTTTTTAAGGCCATTAAAAATCCTCACGTCATGCTCACAACCAGTGAAAGAAAATTAAAGTGAGATATGGCATGAAGCATGGAGCCGGTGTCTCCACCCCTTCCCTTTTCTGACCCATTTTAATCACTTAGCCTAAAAGCCTCCCTTCCCCCCACCTTTTAGCATATTATGGTGACAAATTAATTTAATTAGAAAGTTCTGAAAAATTGTGACATTTGTTGCAAGGATTATTTTCCCTTTTCTTGTACACATGCTTAATGTATGGCAAAAGAATGTGAGTTCAAGTCACTAACTGGTATATCTGAAAAAGAGTTTATTGAAAAGTATATCCATTGAGGTTCCTGTGATTATGTTTTTTTCTTTTCCATTTCAGATCAATAAAGTCCATTCTGTTCAATAATATACTTCTGGATAGTAGATTGGAGAGTGAGAAAATATTTCATTTGTTAAGTGTTCCCAGAAGAGCTGAGGAAAAGTCTTTAATTTCTGCTTTCCTGTCTGTAATTCTGGAAGAACCAACTTATTTTGAATGACAAATGGTCAAGTTAATTATAAAATTTGTTTTTGTGTTAGGATTATATTGTTTAAAGGGATCCTGTCAGCTCTATTAGCATACTATAATTAATTTTCAGCAAACATCTTTACATTTAACAAAGTCACTCATTTTTATTTATGACTTCAAAAACCAATTAGGCTTTATTGTCTAGTGTGATAAAACTGTCGGCTGCTGCTGCCCTTTCCTGGTTTGCAGTGGTACCACAAATCACAGGTTCTGGCTAGCTGTCAAAATCCCCCAAAAATGCATATTGGGGAAGATCAGCCAGGGAGCCATCTGATATAACTGCATCCCAGGGCTCACAGTGGCTGTGTGCTATTTATTACGTGTTGCCTTTTCACCACTTGAAATCAGGCTCAGCAGAATTTTGCATTTGTTCTTTCAACATTATCTTACATTCCCAAGTGGTCATCTGTGTCTTCATGGCAACCAAAACTCAGTATGGTCAGTGAGTAGAAATTTTCACTGATTTGCACATAACTCTAACACACTGAACATAAGAAATGAGAGTGAGACAAATGTTAAAAAACTTGATAAATATGTGATGGGCCCCAGTTCTAATGGATGCTGTAAAACTATTTAAAATTCTTCTCCTTTCTCAAAACTTAATTTTTACGAGCAGTATTTTTTTTATCAATAGGTGGAGGTTCTTAATTTGTGATTTTTCATCATAATGCTGCCTTGTAGTAGATTTATAGCTAATGATTTTATTTTTTGGTTGTTGTTCTGAGGCGTGAATGTGCTGTTCCTTCCTAACAACGTACGCAATTGATATTTAGTATTTCCCAAGGCCCTCAATGTAACAAGTTTGGTACAACTGGACTGTGAGACAATTAAGCCTTCCCACTTGACCTTGATCAGCCAACATCTGGGCTCTGTGCTGCTCTGCTTAGCAGCTTGGCAGCACCAGACAAAATGTTCCAGTCTCTTGTTCTGAAACGTTCTCGTAAAGAGGTGCGACAAAAGCTGGCAATCCCATCCAAGTTCCTCTGGTTTGAATTCAGTATCTTAATATGGAACAAGAGACAGAGATGTAATTTGTTGAGTGTGTAAACATTAGGTTATGTGACATCCTAAGTGACAAAATGAGCTTTTTTGCTAAAACAAATATTATTTCATATATAGGGTCTCTATGAGTAAAAAAAAAAAAAAATTTTTTTTTTTTTTATGAGTAGGAATCCACTCGACAGCAATGGGTTTATGTACCCCATGCCTTTCCCAGAGCTGCTAAAGATAATCAATTGAAGTGTTCACTTTAAACCACCTTTCCAGTGAAATATTTTTTCCGTCTATGTTCATATCTATGGCAAGGATGTTGTAGAAAATCTTATTTCATTAACTCATATTCTTTTTTGAGGGTCACCAGGAAGAATCCCTCTCTGTTCTTACTATGAAGAACGTTTATGCTTTTTCTATGTAGCTATTGTTCCTTTTTTTAATCTCGTAGATATTATCAGTTAACTTACAAGGTTTTCCCTTTCTGTCCACTAATAAGTGTAGAAATAAACTTGTGGTACATGGGCATTGATGTGATGCATATTTTAAGCCTTTTTCACATTTCAATTTGTTTCAGCTCTTTTTTTTTTTTTTTGACATTTTTTATGTACCCTTGGGATTGACCTGAAATCCTCTCTAAAATACGAGTACTATTTTAGGTACAATTCAAAAAATAGGCAAAGGAGTAAGAAAAACTTTCCAGAAAATTACAGAAATAAGGTCTCAATAGAAAATCAATGATATTAATAAAAATGAAAAAATAATAATAATGCTAGCCGAAACCAAATGTGCAAAGCATTGTTCCCTGTGCTTAGGATATGTTGTTGCTGTTGTTAGGTGCCATCAAGTTGGTTCCAACATATAGTGACACTATGTAAATGAGGACAAAACACTGCCCTTTGCTGCGCCATCCTCGTAAATACATGTATATTTGTCAGTGACTCAAAATTGCTTTACAGATGGTTATGTAACACATAAAAACAGTACAGTCTGAACCCTTTCAGGACTGGTGGTATACATCTCTACCACTTTCTTTTTTTACCTCTAGGGTTCATTGGGGAGCTCCCATCCCACTGAGAGTAAATGCTACCAGCAGACAGGACCCTATAAAGGCACACCTCATTTTATTGCACTTTGCTTGATTGTGCTTCTCAGATATCAATTTTTTTACAAATTGAAGGTTTGTGGCAACCCTGCGACCAGCAAGTCTGTTCTGTCTGCACCATTTTTCCAACAGCATGTGCTCACTTAGTGTCACTGTAACATTTTGGTAATTCTTGAAATATTTCAAATGTTTTCATTATTATTGTACCTTTTATGGTAATCTTTGGTCAGTGATCTTTAATGTTACTTCTGTAATTGTTTTGGAGCACCAAGAACTGTGCCCATATAAGACAGTGAACTTAATCAATAAATATTGTGTCTGTTCTGACTGCTCTACTGATAAACCATTTTCCCTGTCATTTTCCCTTTCCTTGGAACTCCCTGTTCTCTGAGGCCTGACAATACTGACATTAGGCCAGTTAACAACCCTACAGTGGCTTCTAAGTGTTCAAGTGGAAGGAAGAGTGGCACATCTCTCACTTTAAAAGAAAACCTAGAAATGATTAAGCTTAGTGGGGAAGGTATGTCAAAAGCTGAAATAGGCTGAAAGCTAGGCTTCTTGCTCCAAACAGTTAGCCAAGTTGTGAATGCAAAGGAAAAGCTCTTGAAGGAAATTAAAAGTGCTACTCCAGTGGACACCCTCATGATAAGAGAGTGAAACAGCCTCAGTACTGATTTGGAGAAAGTTTTAGTAGTCTGAATAGAAGAACAAACCAGCCACAACATAACCTTAAGCCAAAGCCTAATCCAGAGCAAGGCTCTAACCCTTCAATTCGATGAAGGCTGAGAGAGGTGAGGAAGCTGAGGAAGAAAAGTTTGAAGCTAGCAGAGGTTAGTGCATGAGATTTAAGGAAAGAAGCCGTCTCCATAACATAAAAGTGCAAGGTGAAGCAGGAAGCGTTGATATAGAAGCTGCAGCAAGTTATCCAGGAGATCTTGCTAAGGTAACTGATGAAGGTGGTTACACTAAACAGCAGATTTTCAATATAGATAAAAACAGCCTTATACTGGAAGGTGCCATCAACGACTTTCATAGCTAGAACAAAGAAGTCAATGCCTGGCTTCAAAGTTTCAAGGAACAGACTGACTCTCTTGTTGGGGACTAATGCACATGGTGACTCTTAAGTTGAAACCAGTGCTCATTTACCATTCTGGAAATCCTAGGGCCCTTAGGAATTACGAAATCTACTCTGCCTGTGCTCTATAAATGGAACTACAAAGCCTGGATGACAGCACATCTGGTTACAACATGGTTTACTAAATATTTTAAGCTCACTGTTGAGACCTACTGCTCAGAAGAAAAATTCCTTTCAAAATATTACCAACTGCTCATTGACAATGAACTTGGTCACCCACGAGCTCTGATGGAGATGTACAAGGAGATTAATGTTGTTTTCATGTCTACTAACGCAATATCCATTCTGCAGCCAATAGATCAAGAAGTAATGTTGACTTTCAAGTCTTATTATTTAAGAATATATTTTGTAAGGCTACTGCTGTCATGGGTAGTGATTCCTCTGATGGATCTGGGCAAAGTAAATTGAAAACCTCGTGGAAAGGATTCACCATTCTAGATGCCATTAAGAACATTTGTGATTCATGGGAGGAGGTCAAAATATCAACATTAACAGGAGTTTGGAAGAAGTTGATTCCAACCCTCATGGATGACTTGGGAGAGTTCAAGACTTCAGTGGAGAAAGTAACTGCAGATGTTGTGGAAATAGCACAAGAACTAGAATTACAAGTGGAGCCAGAAGATGCGACTGAATTGCTGCAATTTCGTCTTAAAACTTTAATGGATGAGGACTTGCTTCTCATGGATGAGCAAAAAAGTAGTTTCTTGAGATGGAATTTGCTGGTAAAGATGTTGTGAACATTGTTGAAATGACAACAAAGGATTTAGAATATTACATAAATTTAGTTGATAAAACAATGGCAGAGTTTGATAGGATTGATTCCAATTTTGAAAGAAGTTCTTCTGTGGGTAAAATGCTATTAAACAACATCGCATGCCACAGAGAAATCTTTCATAAAAGGAAGAGTCAATCTATGTGGCAAACTTCATTGTTGTCCTATTTTAAGGAATTGCCACAGCTACCTCAACCTTTAGCAACCACCACCCTAATCAGTCAGCTGCCATCAACATTGAGGCAAGACCCTCCACCAGCAAAAAGATTGTGATTCACTGAAGGCTCAGATGAGGATGTCTTAGTCATCTAGTGCTGCTATAACAGAAACACCACTAGTGGATGGCTTTAACAAAGAGAAATTTATTTCTTCACAGTGAAGTAGGCTAAAAGTCCAAAACCAGGGTGTCAGCTCCAGGGCAAGGCTTTCTCTTTCTGTCGGTCTTCTCATCAATCTTTCCCCTAGACTAGGAGTTTCTTCATGCAGGGACCCTGAGTCCAAAGGACATGCTGTGCTCCCGGCACTGCTTTCTTGGTGGTATGAGGTTCCCCTGTCTCTCTGCTCACTTCTCTGTTTTATATCTCAAGAGATTGCCTCAAGACACAATCCGATCTTGTATATTGAGTCCAGCCTAACACAACTGCCACCCATCCTCCCTCATTAACATCATAGAGGCAAGATTTACAACATATAGGAAAATCACACAATACCAAGAATCATGGCCCAGACAAATTGATACACACATTTTTTGGGGGACATAATTCCATCCATGACAGATGGCTAGCATTTTTAGCAATAAAGTATTTTTTAATTAAGGTATGTACATTTTTTTTTAGACATAATGCTATTGCGTATTTAATAGGCTACCAAAGAAAATAAGTAGATAAACCAAACCCAGTGCTGTCGAGTCGATTCCGACTCATAGTGACCCTATAGGACAGAGTAGAAGTGCCCCATACAGTTTCCAAGGAGCGCTTGGCAGATTTGAACTGCTGACCTTTTGGTTAGCAACCGTAGCACTTAACCACTACACCACCAAAGTTTCCACTACAGTATAGTGTAAACATAACTTTTATATGCACTGGCAAACCAAAAAATTCGTGTGACTGGCTTTATTGCAATATTCATGACTTTATTGCAGTCGTCTGGAATGGAACCTGCTATATCTGGGGTTTGCCAGTATGACAGTTTGAAACGGAAAAAACAAGCATGTGCCACAAATACTTTTTTTACAGGGTATTGTATGAGGTGGTGCTGAATCATTGAATTGTTGGTAGGAAAAACATTAATTTTGAAAATTTTTATTTGGTACACATACGTACCTCTGGACTCCGGGGGTAGAATTTGTGTTCACAAAGGGAATACATATGTACCTCTGGACTCCAAGGGTACGATTTGTGGAACGAGGCATAAAATAAAAACCGTATTACCTACCAAAAATTCAGACACCCTCAATGATTCAGTATGCCCTCCATTACTGAAAACACATAGTATCAACAAAAAATTAAAAGGAAAAAATAATTGACTCTTTTGTTAGGCTGCGTTCTCTAAAGGAGCAAAACCAGTGAATTGTATATATATATAAAGCCAAACCAAAACAAAACAAACAAAAAAAACCATCGCCATCAAGTTGATTCTGACTCATAGTGACCCTATATGACAGAGTAGAACCGCCCCATGAGGTTTCCAAGGAGTGACTGGTGGATTCGAACTGCTGACTTTTTGGTTAGCAGCCAAGCCCTTAACCACTGCACCACCATAAAAAACAGATTAAATTTGTGAAAATGGCTCACGCAGTTGTGGAGGCTGGCAAGTTCCAAATCTGTGGGTCAGGCGTCAGGCTGGTGGCTTCTCCTGACTCATACAGTTGTAGGGATTGATGAACCCAAAACAGCAGGTCAGATGGCAGGCCTCTGGGTCACATACCAAGAACCAGAGGTCAGGTAATGTCGAGTCAGATCCAGGACCCAGGGTGAGAGTGAGCCTTGCTGAAGCATCCATTTATATACTGGAGACAGGTCACATCCCCAAGGAAATTCCCCTGTTAACTGATTGGTTACTCCCAGGAGATCTCATCCTCAAGGCAATTATAATATATCAGATCCTATCATGGAGGTGATTACATTATACTACATTATGGAAGAGCAAACAGTCCAATGTCTGCCAAACCACTGAGAATTATAGGGACCTCCTACCAAAAAGAGAGAAGAGCTGGGAGTGGAGCATGTCCTTGGACCCAGGGTCCTCCCACTGAGAAACTCCTAGACCCAGGGGAAGACTGATGCTAAGACACGCTTAGATGTCCAAGAAATGCAAGGCCTTTTTCCCAGAGCTGACACAGAGAGAAAGCCTTCTCCCAGAGCTAGTGCCCTGCATTCAGACTTCTAGCCTCCTAAACAGAGAGGATAAATTTCTGTTAGTTAAAGCCATCCACTTTTGGTATTTCTCTTATAGCAGCACTAGATAACTAAGACAGAATTTGAATAAACCTCGAGGAGTTGCATAAATATGAGTTAAACTGATCATTTGCAATAAGTTTCTATTAGACTTTAAAAAAAAATCCTAACTCCCAAGCAACACTGGTCTCCTCCAACATGCTAGGCAGGTTTAGGGCCATTGCACTAGCTGTTCCCTCTGCCTGGAACATTCATTCTTCTCTCTCAATATCTCAAAATCTGTGGGACTAGCTCTTTTACTTCCTCAAGCCTTTGCTCAAATGTTACCTTCTCTAGGAGGTCTATACTGAATTCTCTGTTATACTTTCCTCAAATCATCGTTCCTAATCACCCCTATCCTGTTCTACTTCTTGTTTCCATATATTTTTCACCCTTAAACATAATAGATAATTTACTTACTAATTATGTTTATTGTTTATATCCTTTGTCCCCAAATAGAATGTAAGCCTCATGAGTTCAATCTTTGTTTTGTTCACTATTGAATCCTAGGCTCCCAGAGAACATATTAGGCACTCAATAAATATTTGGTTGAATGAATGAAAGATATGTACATTCTGAACATTTGAATAAAAATAAAAATGTTAGTTCTTTGTAAAACTTTTTTCATTCTCATCTAATTTAGAAGAATTATTTAGCTGAAATTTTTTTTTTTTTGGTGTGTAAATAAATTTTGTGAGAAAGCTCACCATTGTGAGATATCCTTTTTTTTTCCTTTCTATTTCAAAAACTTCCATTTTAGCATAAACCATTGTTACCTCCTATCTGTTTAATAGCCTTGTGATTGCTCTCCATACTTCTAGTATTTCATTATTCCAATCCACTATGAGCATTATTTTCAGTCTAACTACTAAAAACAAAATGAAACAAAACAAACAAGCAAATAACAACAAGAAAAACCCACAACATTATTCAAGACTTTTCCCTCCTTGGAATACTGACAGTTCCATATTATCTACTGGAAAAAATTCAGACTTCACTGGGGAAGTCAAGGATCATTGGCCTTTGGATCTATCTAATTTTCCAAACTTATGCTCACAATTCATTAACACGATACCTTAACTCCAACAGCTCTGCTTTCCCACCATCTGCTGAAGATGTTTTGACTTCTGGCTCCACTGCTTTTGCTATTGCCCAGTCTCCTGCTGAAATAACTTTTCTCCTCTTAGTTACCTATCTAAACTCTAAAACTTTTAGCTGAATGTTCTACCACTTTCAAGGAAATATTCCCGATTATTGAAGACCAATTGTATTCATTGTTATTTTTATTTGAGTTTTTAACCTAATACTGTGTAATACTGTTATAAAAATCTGAAAGTAATATTTAAGTTCTTTTTAAAAAATGTATTTTAAGCACAGACATTACGGCTTGTACTTCTTCCAGAATATTTGGTCCAGTGTTATAAGCATAATATATGGTCAAAAAATGGGTGTTCATTAAACAAACAAATTAAATTTTAAAATATCAGAATTTATACTGACATCAATAATGAAAGATTCAACACTATAATAAGGGTAGTAAATAATAGCTAAAATTTACAAAGTGTGTATATTTACCAAGTATCACATTTATTCTTCACAGAAATCCTATCAAATACACAGCATTTTTCCCATTTTACGGATGAGAAATTAGAGGGTAAGAAAGATTAAGTCAGTTACCTAAGACCACGACTGTTAAGCAAAGTGTCATGGATTTTGAACTCTGATCTTTGGAGATTCCAGATTTTTGTTTTTGCCAATACAACATGCCCCTTTTCATAATGACAGTGTAGTCATAATGTGAATACACAGAAAATATATGCACATATATAATATACCCAGTCCCTGGAGAAAGACATCATGCTTGGTGAAGTTGAAGATCAGCGAAAAAAAGGAAGACCCTCAAGGAGATGGACTGACACAGTGGTTGCAACAAAGGACTCAAACACAGTAACAATGGTGAGGATGGGAGGACTTAGCAGCGTTTGTTCTGTTGTACTTAGGGTCACTATGAGTTAGAACTGACTTGAAGGCACCTAACAACAACAACATGTACTTATATATATAGTATTCATCGCAAATGTTTTCTGAGTTCTGACATTTATGGGTGTTTGATTATAATAATTCATGAGGACTTTTTGCATAGATGTTTTAGCTAGTGCTGGTAAAGAAAGTCCAATAATCGTGGCCTGATTTTGAAGAAAATCAATAGGAATAAAATGTTCAAAAAGCTTTTATTATCTCATGACTGGATCTTCCGGTGGCTTTCAGAGAACTGGTGTTTACTAATCTAGTAATACACCTCTAGGAGAGATTCTGGTAGCTTATAGCTAATACATAGTTTCCAGAAATTGCTCCTCAGTGAGCATGGTCACAAATTAACTGTGTAAAAAAAGATGGTAAATGCTTGATTCCTTCCTTTTAAAAAAAAATGATATCAAAGTCCTCAGCCTTTATTCCAGCTAATCTTTGGAGGAATTAAATGTATATCTCACTTAATTCTAAATATAGAAATTTATATACAACTTTTAGAAACCAGAGATCATATTCTATTACCCAAGAATATGAAGGATACATTTATTTTTGCCTTAGCTCTTCTACCTTTTAAAATTTCCTTTAAATTAATCTCAACCTCAAAGCAAAACTCAAAATGCAAAACCTGGAAGAAATCTTAGGCTAGTGATGCTCAAAATTTAATGTGTTGAACTATGAATCACCTGGGGCAATGCTGATTTGGTCATTCTGAGTGAGGCCCAGGAACCTGCCTTTTAGCAAGCCCCCAAGTTGATTCACATGCAGGAAGTCCATGCACCCCACTTTGAGCAATACTGCCTTAGACTCACAGAACTCAGCTTCCTCATTCTATGGATGAGGCAGTTGAGGCCCAGAGAAATGAAATGGTTTATCTAAATTCACCCAGCAAAAGAAGTGTTTTAAGCACATGATCTCTTGGCTCCTAGTTTAGTGCTACTAACAATATATCTTATAAACCAAAAAAACAAAATCTGCCTATCAATCAATACTTAATATAAGAATAATTGTAAACATCTTAATAGTAACATATATACCATAAGGTACGGTAACGGCGTCTAGCTCAGCTCTCCTCCTTTGTTGCAAACTCAGCTTTCTGCCTAGTGGGGCAGACACAGTTTCAGAGGACTGACTGAGGAGAGAGGTGGTTTCCAAAGTCTCATTTTACACAGATATCAAGACGCCTGGGGTTTTTTATCAAGAAGACTGAGGTTTACAAATGCAGAAAGCAGTTGGGAGTTAATGGGAAGGACAAGTTTAAAAAAAAGAAGATTCATTTTTTTTCTCATTACCAAATACATCCTCTGGTTTTTTGGTTATAAAAACTAAACAGCTTGGTTAACTGTCCCATCTCCATCAAAACAAAATAAAACAAAACCCCTGAGTTCCCCTTTAACAGAGAAGTACTTGGTTACTGTGAACATCCAATTATTGCTGGTTTATTTTTTTTTTCATTACATGTGATGATTTCTAAAGTTCTTGATTGTAACTTTCTTTTATTTTCTTCTCCCTTCCTTTTGACAAACAATTTTTCTCCAGCAGGATTTGGAATGACTCAGAACAGCAAAAATGCAAACCAAGGTAGACTGACTGGGAACTGGTTATTTCTGTCTAAGGCTTAATTGGTATCTATAATTACTAATTACTCAACTCTCCATTATTCATGTGTGGCTTATCCCTGGTTAAATGTTTGAACCTTGGGTTTCCCGGTCACCATTCTGCTCAGCAGCCACGTTCTCCTGCTGTCAGTGCTTACTCAGGGAAATCCAACTATTTTAAATACCAATCTAAGCACAAAACCTCATTAGGAAGGTATATCTCCTGCCAAAAGAAGGCATATAATGTATTCCAAAAGCAAATATAGAAGTTTCTAAAATTATTTGCTGTTTTGGATCACTCTCTTCTCTAACACAGATGACTAAGAATTGAATGGGCAGTACTTGACCCTATTAGGTTCAGCCATGTGGAGTGGCCGTTTTTGTAGGTCGATAATGGTGAAATGTTGGCGTGCTCATCTGTCTCAACCTAAATGAAATGCTTCCTTTTCTCTTGATTTTCCCTCCAATTGCCCTCAGTTGTTCTTTTAGATTCTTAGTGTCATAATACTTGTAAGAGTTCACTATAAAAGCTGTCTGTATGGTGCTGTGAGTTGCATCCATACTGAACTGCTGTAATTGTTGTTATTAGGTGCCATCGAGTCAGTTCCAATTCCTAGGGACCCTATGTACAACAGAAGGAAACACTGCCCAGTCCTGCACCATCCTCACAATCATTGCTGTGTTTGAGCCCATTGTTTCAACCACTGTGACAATCCGTCATATTAAGGGTCTTCTTTTTTTTCGCTGACCCTCTACTTTATAAAGCATGATGTCTCTCTCCACAGACTGACCCCTCTCGATAAGATGTCCAAAGTGTGTGAGACGGTCTCATCGTCCTCTCTTCTAAGGAACATTCTGACTGTACTTCTTCCAAGACAGATTTGTTCTTTCTTCTGGCAGTCCATGGTTTATTCAATATTCTTCCTCAACACCATAATTCAAAAGCATTATTTCCTCAGTCTTCCTTATTCATTGTCCAGCTTTCATATGCATATGGGACAATTGAAAATACCATAGCTTGGGTCAGGTGCACCACAGTACTCAAGGTGACATCTTTGCTTTTTAACACTTTAAAGAGGTCTTTTGCAGCAGATTTGTCCAATGAAATACATCGATCATTGTAAAGTGAAATCTTTGACAACTTCCATCTTTTCTCTGTTTATCATGATGTTGCTTTATTGGTCCAGTTGTGAGGGTTTTTGTTTTATGTTTGAGGTATAATTCATACTGAATGACGTGGTCTTTGATCTTCATCAGTAAGTGCTTCAAGTCTTCTTTGCTTTCGGCAAGTAAGATTATGTCCTCTGCATATCACAGGTTGTCAATGAGTCTTCTTCCAATACTGATGCTATGTTTTTCTTCACATAGTCCAGCTTCTTGAATTATTTGCTCAGCATACATACTGAATTAGTATGGTGAAAGGATACAACCCAGACACACATCTTTCCTGATTTTAAACCACGCAGTATCCCCTTGTTCTATTCGAACAACTACCTCATGGTCTGTGTATAGGTTCTGCATGGGAACAACTGAGTGTTCTGAAATTCCTGTTCTTTGCAATGTTAACCATAATATGTTATGATCCCCCCAGTCAAATGCCTTTGCATAGCTAGGAAGTGCCAAAATAAGTCGTGCTGTATTAAGCCTCCTGATACTTTGACACTGCCTCCTTTGTCAGAGTACCTTTGGGTCCCTTGTCTGCTGAATGAACACCTACTCATCTTTTAAAATGTACTTCATGTGTCATCTCATCTACCCAGGTCCTTTTCCTAGGACACCCAAGGGGGATTGCACATCCTTTTCTTTGGGGCTTACCTGCTCCTTGTGGGTTTCTATCTCAGCACTTACAGAAGTATGACATTGTTTGTTAGCCAGTTTTTCTTACCTATTAGAAGGTAATCTACTAGAAAGACTGTCTTATTAATTTTGTTATTTCTAATGCAGACCCTAGCACATGTTATTGTTGTTGTTAGCTACCATCAAGTTGCCCTGGACCCATGGTGAACCCATGTGAAATGGAATAAAACGCTGTCCAGTCCTGGGCCATCCTCTTGATTGATTGCTGATCAGATCACTGTGATCCATAGGGTTTTCATCGGCTGATTTTCAGAAGGAGATCACCAAGCTTTTTTTCTCCCCAGCACACAGGAAGTGTTAAATTCAAGTCAGAGTAAGAGGAGGGGAAAATGGAAGGAGAGGGGAACAAGAAATAATTTTTGTGAGGTTGTAGGAATCTTACAATTTGTTATTTTCCTTGGGATTTCCAAATTTAAACAGCTGACCATCAAGTTTCTTCCTGGTTTTTGAAGTATGAAGAGGATTCATAATGTCTCTGGTTTTATTCCTCTCCCTTAAAAATTGAGGCAAGAATTAAGAGAGTTAGTCATTTTCTGTAGGAGAGGGAGCCTTATTGCCGGGGGAGATAGCAGCCTTCTGGGAAGTAAAGGCCATTTGGCAGAAATCTATCTTACTCACTTGAAGCCAACATCCAGCTTACATCTGCTGCCTCCGTTCAGAATACAAGTTAAAGGATGGGAGCCATAGAGCTACTAAAAATAGCAGTCAAGATAATAATTCCAGAAGTGTAAACTAAACCCAGAGGCAGGAAGTCAAGAAAAGCACAATGATACATCTAGGTAGAACCAAAAAACCAAACCCGTTACTGTCAAGTCAATTCCGACTCACAGCAAGCCTATAGGTCAGAGTAGAACTGCCCCATAGACTTTCCAAGGAGCACCTGGTGGATTTGAACTGCCAGCCTTTAGGTTAGCCGCCATAGCACTTAACCACTATGCCACCAGAGTTTCCCATCTGATGCCACCAGAGTTTCCCATCTGGGTATATTGCACCCTAAATGAAACGGTACCCTGTGATCTTAGATTTTTCTTTCTGTATCTGTAATTTTTCTACTCTTGGAGTCTCTTTTGTCATGGATATTCTCACTGCAGTGGTGCATGGAATTTTAGCTGGTTGCATATTGCATTCTACCCTACATTTGTATGACAGCACCAGAACGCCCTGCAGATGCTGCTACACCAGAGGGGCTGCACTCTATTGTAGTTTGGGTCAATGACCTGATAGAGATCTTTGAAGCTCCACGTAGCCATCTGAGTTGTGTGTACCTTAGCCCCATCTTGGGTACGAAAGGAGACTCCAGATATGACAGTTACAACTACACTCACCTTAGGATACATCTAGTATAGTACTAAAAATGCACGTTACAGTTAGTTGTCCAACTCTCCCTTCCCAACATGATCGTGAGCTTCCTGACTTTGCAGTGTTATATTTGCTCCAGCACCTAGGACAATTCCTGGCAGGCAGTGTGGGTTCAACCAATGTTTGTTGAATTGCTGATTGCTGATGAGACCTTTTGGGATAGAATTGACAGAAACATCTCTAAATTAGACAAAGCGTGTTTACTCAATCTTCCTCCATGTATTTTCCTACTCAATTTAAAATAGCTGTTGATTTTGTTGTTTTAGAGTAATCAAATATATGAGAAGTTCATTTGAAGAAATCGTCATTTGAAGAAGTTGGACGGAATACACAGACTCATTGTACCAAAAAGAATTAGTCAATGTTCAACCATTTCACGAGGCGGCATATGATCAGGAACCAATGGTACTGAAGGAAGAAGTCCAAGCTGTTCTGAAGGGATTGGTGAAAAACAATACTCCAGGAATTGATGAAATATCAATTGAGATGTTTCAACAAGCAGATGCAGCCCTGGAGGTGCTCATTCATCTATGCCAAGAAATACGGAACACAGTTTCCTGTCCTACTGACTGGAAGGGATCCATATTTATGCCTATTCCCAAGAAAGGTGATCCAACTGAATCTGGAAATTATAGAACAACATCATTAATATCACACACAAGCAAACTTTTGCTGAAGGTCATTCAAAAATGGCTGCAGCAGTATATGGACAGGGAACTGTCAGAAATTCAGGGTGGTTTCAGAAAAGGACGTGGAACCAGGGATGTCATCGCTGATGTCAGATGGATCCTGGCTCAAAGCAGAGAATACCAGAAGGATGCTTACCTGTGTTTTATTGACTATGCAAAGGCATTCGACTATGTGGATCATAACAAACTATGGATAACACTGTGAAGAATGGGAATTCCAGAACACTTAATTGTGGTCATGAGGAACCTTTACATAGATCAAGAGGCAGTTGTTTGGGCAGAACAAGGGGGTACTGATAGGTTTAAAAGTCAGGAAATGTGTGTGTCAGGGTTGTATTCTTTCACCATACCTATTTAATCTGTATGCTGAGCAAATAATCCGAGAAGTTGGACTATATGAAGAAGAACAGGGCATCAGGATTGGAGGAAGACTCATTAACGACCTGTGTTATGCAGATGACACAAACGTGCTTGCTGAAAGTGAAGAGGACTTGAAGCACTTACTAATGAATATCAAAGACCACAGCCTTCAGTATGGATTGCACCTCAACATAAAGAAAACAAAAACCCTCACAGCTGGACCAATGAGCAACATCTTGATAAACGGAGAAAAGATTGAAGTTGTCAAGGATTTCATTTTACTTGGATCCACAATCAACACCTATAGAAGCAGCAGTCAAGAAATCAAAAGACGCATTGCATTGGGTAAATCTGCTGCAAAGGACCTCTTCAAAGTGTCAAAGAGCAAAGATGTCACCTTGAAGACTAAGGTGCGCTGACCCAAGCCATGGTATTTTCGATTGCATCATATGCGTGTGAAAACTGAACAATGAATAAGGAAGACCGAAGAAGAATTGATGCCTTTGAATGGTGGTGTTGGTGAAGAATATTGAATACACCATGGACTGCCAAAAGAACAAACAAATCTGTCTTAGAAGAAGAATGCTCCTTAGACGCCAGGATGGCGAGACTGCGTCTTACATACTTTGGACATGTTGCCAGAAGGGATCAGTCCCTGGAAAAGGACATCATGCTTTGCAGCGTACAGGGTCAGTGGAAAAGAGGAAGATCCTCAATGAGGTGAATTGATCCAGTGGCTGCAACAATGAGCTCAAGCATAACAACGATTGTAAGGATAGCTCGGGTCTGGGCAGTGTTTCGTTCTGTTGTGTATACTGTCACTATGAGTCGGAACCGACTTGATGGCACCTAACAACAACAACACAACAACACACAGCTCTTGAGTTTTGAGACTGGACTTTCTCAGGCAGCACACTAGATTAATTGTGGGAACTTTTCTTCATGAAATAATTTAAGCAGACAAACTGACCAAAATAAAATTTAAGTACACGAGGACATATAAAGTTTGTTCAGGCCATAGCTTTACCCAAAACCTGCTCATGGGATGCTTTTTTCATAACCTCGGAAGAGAGACAGATTGTTAAACAAATATTGACTAAGTTTTCTCTATCTCAAAGAAAGGAAAAGAAAATGGATAATGGTAGCACAGGTGTCATGATTTTGGTAGGCTTATTAGTTGGAAAAAAAATCTAGAGTTATCTCTCTGAGAGCATAAACATTAAGAAATGATTTCAGTTGATTTTTCATGAAGGTAAACAAGCTTACTCTCCCCTAAACAATTCTTGGGTACTAAAGTTGGAATAGAAAAGAAGTATGAAATATTTTACTAAAATCAGCCACCTTTTAATTTTAACACACTTTCTCTTAAATGGAAACCCTGGTGGCATAGTAGTTAAGAGTTTGGCTGCTAACCAAAAGGTCAGCAGTTCAAATCTACCAGGCACTCCTTGGAAACCCTATGGGGCAGTTCTACTCTGTCCTATAGGGTTGCTTTGAGTTGGAATCGACTCAGTGGCAGTGGGCTTGGTTTTATGGTTTTCTGTTAAACAGGAAAATCCACATCTTGGTAATGCTTTTCATTTTACTGTAACCAAGCAGCTAATTTTATTATTTTCAAACTGTTTTCCACAATGTCACATACCAGGAAGCACATGGGTGCTAGAGGTAATGTTCTCCACATTAGTAAATGAGTAGCAACGGCATAGATGACTAGCTATTCTTCAGGTTCCAGAGTCAGTAACACAGGAAAATGTGTATTTTCTTATATTAAATGACATGTCCTTTGGTCAGCAATCAACCCCAGAAGGAGCTAAATGAGACCATGGCTATACTTATGTTGATACTTGGATAGTTTTGGCTTACAAATTTGGTACAGCTACAATGGCAGAAAAATGGTCCTAGAGTCTAGTGACAGACCCCAGCTCAGATCCTTAGGGTTTGCTAGAGGTTTAAACGTCAAAATATTTAAGCATTAAAAAAGCTTGTCAGGTAAGGAATTTCAAAACCTGCCAAAACTGCACTACTAATAGCTCTGTAATAAAACGTGTCCCTGGGCACAAAGTGGAGGCAAGAAAGAGCTAAACGTTTTACAGCTACTAAGAAGGATGTTTCTGTTGGGACACGAGCAGCATTTATAAAAAGCATCATAGTATAAAACAAACAAACAAAAAAACAAACCCATTGCTGTCAAGTTGATTCTGACTCATAGCGATCCTGTAAGGACAGGGTAGTACTGCCCCACAGGGTTTCCAAGGCTGTATGTAATCTTTACAGAAGCAGACTGGCACATCTTTCTGCTGTGGAGAGGCTGGTGGGTTCGAGCTGCCGACCTTTTGGTACAATCGGTCAAATAGAACTTGTCCCTGATTTGGAAATTTCAGATATCTAAGTCTTAATTTAATATTGTGGGAGTTAGCTGCTGTTGCCAAGAAGGCTATAACTGAATCCTGAGAATGGGCCAAAATTATTCATACCTGCAATGAACATTTATCTTACTTTATCTCAAGTTCTTTACAGTATTTATAAGAAGATATATATCTTTTTGGACCAGATACATTGCAAATATGCCACCACTACCAGTTTGGCATATTGAATTTACAAGGATTTAAACGACCGTGCCAAATCTCTAAAGAGAAAATTTTTAAGCAGTTAAGAGCCTAGAAAAATAAACAACAGCTAGAGACCTAACAGGATTAAAAATAAGTACAAATAAATAGATATCTAAGTTGAAGAAGAATGAGGAATGCATAGAAACCAGCCAGAGATCTGCAGCCAGCGAATGAAAAGATCAAACAATTCTTTTCCAAAAGAAGAGAGACAGAAAAAGAAAGTAGAGTTGAAAGGTTAAATAAAAGCAGAGAAATCATTCTTCCCAAAGAAAGTTAAATACAGGTATAGGTGAGGATGGCAAAGAATGACAGGAAAAGTAAGTATGACCTAAGTTATTTTTCCTTAATCCAAGGAAACACCTAAATTGCTGATTAGTGTGTATTCCATAAACAAATGTGCAAAGATATATTCAAGAAATTTGGTTTAATATACAAATGTTAGTTCACAGGTTCTCAGCTTGGGACAGTATATCAGATCCACTCAGAGTGCTTATTTGGAGAAGAAGTCTCTCCTTCCCACCCCATCCCCACTGAAGGAGGAATCACAGTTTGGAAAGAGATGGGTTTTAATGTTGAGAAGTCTCCTCAGGTGATTCTGATACCCTTTCTAGAATTTAGACCCACAGATACTGTTGGTGAGTGAGCCTGTGAAAAGGCCAGAGCAGATGTTTGTGAAAGAAGCTCACCTCTGGAAAACTATTTAGTCTTCCTCACAGGGAAAAGCTAAGTAACTGTTGTTGTTGTTGTTAGGTGCCACCTAGTCAGTTCAGACTCATAGTGACCGTACGTACAACAGAACAAAAAGCTGCTGGGTCATAAGCCATCTTCACAATTGTCGCTACGTTTGAGCCCATTGTTGCAGCCACTGTGTCAATCTATATCTTTGAGGGTCTTCCTCTTTTTTGTTGACCCTCTACTTTACCAAGCATGATGTCCTTCTCCAGGGACTAGTCCCTTGTGATAATATGCCCAAAGTAAGTGAGACGAGGTTTTGCCATCTTTGCTTCTAAGGAGCATTCTGGCTGTACTTCCTCCAAGATAGATTTGCTCTTTATTCTGGCAATCCGTGGTATATTCAATATTCTTCACCAAACCATAATTCAAAGGCATCAATTCTTCTTTCGTCTTCCTTATTCATCGTCCCCCTTTTGCATGCATACAAGACAACTGAAAATATCATGGCTTGAGTTGGGAGCACCTTAGTCCTCAAGGTTAACAGTTTTGCTTTTTAAAATTTTATAAAGAGGTCTTTTGCAGCAGATTTGTCCAATGCAAAACATCATTTGGTTTCTTGACTGCTGCTTCCATGGGCATTGATTTTGGATCCAAGTAAAATGAAATCTTTGACAACTTCAGTATTTTATCCATGTAGCATGATGTTGCTCATTGGTCCAGTTGTAAGAGTTTTTGTTTTCTTTATGTCAAGGTGTAATCCATACTGAAAGGCTGTAGTCTTTTATCTTCATCAGTAAGTGCTCCAATTCTTTTCACTCTCAGCAAGCCAAGTCTGTGTCATCTGCATATGCAAGGCGGTTAGTGAGTCTTCCTGTAATTCTGATGCTGCATTTTTCTTTCATATAGTTCAGTTTCTCGGATTATTTGCTCGACATACAGATTGAATAAGTATGGTGAAAGGATAAAACCTTGACACACACCCTTCCTGATCTTAAACCAAGTAGTATACCCTTTTTCTGTTCTAAAGACTGCCTCTTGGTCTATGTACAGGCTCTGCATGAGCACACTTAAGTGTTCTGGAATTCCCATTCTTTGAAATGTTATCCATAATTTGTTATGATCCACACAGTCGAATGCCATTTTGTAGTCAATAAAACACAGGTAAACATCTTTCTGGTACTCTCTGCTTTCAGCCAAGATCTATCTGACATCAGCAATCATTGCCGAACTATAGTGGGTCCCCATTCACATATCAGATTGTTTTGAACTGATATCTGCTTCATAGTCAAATGAACCCTGGAATAAGGGAAGGTAAAAGGAGAAAGAAAGGTGGTTCCAAGATTTTGACAGATAAAAGGAAACATTTTGCCAGTTGGGGGTCAACATCAGAAATATTTTGGTATATCCCAGAAGGAAGTTTCCTAATTTCTGCATGGATTTCTTTTGTTTTTACTGAAAAAGACCTAAAAACAATCAGGTAGAGCTGAGAATGTGGGTTCAGAAGGGGTCTTCTTGGCTTGAGAGGAAAAAAAAAAAATTTTTTTTTTTTGTTTTTTATTTTGAGAGGAAAGGACAGGAGCAAATCCTGAGAGCTTCCACGCCACGGGGCCAAGAGGACGTCAGAAAGCCACTTTTGGGTGTTGTTTCAAGGTCAATGACCGAGTTCTGGTGCCCTATTTGGGGGTGGTGGTGCAGGTTAGGTGAGGGGTGTGGTAAGTGGCGTTACCACGTGATCAGTACATTTCAACCCTGGAATAACACAGCCAGAGACCAGCTGAGGAGCCGGGAATGACCACTGCTGTGTTTAATTTTTTTTGTTTGTTTGGGGTGTTTAAGAACCACTTCTAGAAGTTTCACCCCTGCAGCTAGCTCCCCTGTACTATGTCAGTGCTACAGGACAGAGAAGGGAACCACAGAGCTCTCCTGATTCCTGCACTGGAACGAGTGGAAGGTGGGAAGATTCACTGTGGTCTCCCAGGTATTGGAGGGAAGGCGTGCGGTGCTTGGAACCCTCCCCTTCCTCTCGACTGCACAAGGCCCAGGAGGAACTGGTTACATGGTCAATTCAACCGCCTTCTCTCCCATGCATCCTTCTATCAACACCACTCTCAGTCATCACCCTGGAAAAATGACCCCTGTGCTTTTAGCCCTTCACCTTCCTTGTAGGGCATGTAGTCCTTGTGTAGCTACCCCGCTGGTGGGGAAGGCAGTCTTAGGGCTGGGGCATTAGTTTTCCTCTTGGGAAAGGCAAAGAGGCCGGAAATGCACTGCTGTCTCTTGAACTTCAACTTTCTAAAGGAGAATGGATTTCTAAATATTCGAGCCTTGCGCTGTAGGGGCCGCTGGCAGGATAAGCGAATTGTAAGTTGAAAAATAATTTGCGATCACTGCTAGGGGGGAGGGGTGTGTTTAGAACAGTTTGAGGAGGGGATGAAGGAGTGAGGGGTGGGATCAGCGGGGGCAGAAGGTGGGAGGTTGGTGGGGAGCAACTAGAAAAGCCGCTTCTCCGGACGAGCCGGGGTTGGGGGCTGGAGGGTGGTCTTGTAGTCACAGCACCCGAGGTCGTGGAGCGGAGGCAGCGATGGCCAGAACGGTAACAGCACTAGCAAGCGGGACGGAGCTAGGACCGCTCGGAGAGCCCAGGTCTCGAGGTAGTATAAGGTTTGCAATCCTTCCACTTGCTGGCAGTTGCAGAAGAAGATCTGCTTTTAAGTGAAACGTACTTGCCACCCCTCCTGGAGCCGCGGTTTCCCCGGGCTTGCTTCTTTCCTTCTCCCTCTGCTGGCCCTCGCGCTCACTCTTTAATTTGTGCGCGCCCCTAAGTTTGCCGAGAGCTCGCTGCCCGCACGGAGCAGGGTCCCGGACGCAATCCAGAAGCATCGTGGGCCATGTATATTTCATCAAATGGACTTTGGGTGCGTCGCGTCTCGCAGCCATCAACGCTATGTGCAGTGACATTTCTGACTTGAGTGGAGGAATGCGCGAAGGAAGCCCGGGCGACACTGGTACTAGAGGATCTTCTTGGCGCCAATACTAATTGTCCTGATTTATGTCCCCTCTGACTAAGCTCAACGTCTTCATCTGAAATAAAATGAAAGCGGTGCCAAGCGGGGTAGAACCTCCTGGCCGCTGGTTCTGATCCCCGGGAATCAGGAAATCGCCCTGCAGCTAAAAAAAAAAAAAAAAAAGAAAGAAAGAAAGGAAATAGAAATAGGGGGAAAAAAAAATCCCTCAGTAAAAGTTTAAGGCGAGAAGTGGCAGAGGCAGCAGCGCGAGAAGGCGCGGAGCAGAGCCGGCGAGCGGGGGACTGGGCCGGCAAGACCTCCCGAAGGCTGCGATTTCATTATTAATAACACTATATTTTTGGAGGGAGAGGCACCTTTCTCATCCTCTCTTCCTCTCCGCCCACCCCATCATCTACCTGTCAAAGTCACTGATCTTTTGCATTTCGGGAGAGGACGTCAACGGGAAGGAATTCCCCCCTCGGTGCGGGCTCCGAGAGGGGGCGACGCGCAGGAGGCTCCCCCCGGGGGCTGGAGGAAGGTAATTAAGCGGCGGGGAGTGGCGTGCCGGCTCGGGCGCCGGGTCCGCAGGGTCCTCTCCCGCGGCCCGCCTGGCGCGATCGGGACCCCGGGGCTGCGGCGGCGGGTCCGGTCCACACCCCCACCCCTCCCGCTCCGCCCGCGCCCGGGAGGTGGCTCCGCGGAAGCAGCAGCCGCCGCCCGCCGGTGCGCTGCCCGCGGGCTCCGCTGCTGCGGCCGCCGCCCGAGGCGGACCAGGCTGGGCAGGGCCGCCGCCCCGCGCCGTCGGCTCGGCTCCCGCCCAGCGCAAGGGCAAATGGGCCACCGGGTAAGTGCGGCTTGCTTCCCCTCATTCAGCGACCCACGCGTCTCCTCTCCGCCCCTCTGCCGCCGGGCGGCCTCCCTCCCTCCGGTCCCCCCGGTGCAATCCACAGGCGGGAGGGAAGGCTCTGGGTGGGCGAGGAACTTTCTAAAGCGCCTTGAGGAGGCAGCGTGCGGAGCCTGTGCGCGCACACACAGCCTGCACACTCTCACACCCACACACATGTCCTCCTGGGTGTGCGCCCCGAGCAGGTTACGAGTCTGCCTGCTGTATCCAGAGCCCGGCGCTGGGTCGGTACCTCCATCGACGGACTGCCATGCACACAGCGCGCTCTCCTTCTCTCGCGCACCTGACCACACTCAAGGCGCAGGAGGGTCCCCCGCCCCCCACCTTTCACCAGTTGTCTTTGCTTTGGGGAAAAAAACTTGCCCTGTTACCGGCCAGGTGAAGCCGGTGGCCACATTGAGAGATTTTGAAGTCCCTTTCTTTTAATCTCTTTTATTGGTGTGAGATTAAAACCTTACTATCCCGTGTTCTGTAGCTGAGGAGAAAGGAAAATTGCGAGGGGAAAGACTTGGTGTAGGAATGCTATTTGGAAATTTTTTTTTCAGATTCTTTCCTGGCAGTACATTAATCGGTTGATGAATTCGGCTTAGGACAGTGAATTGCTCTCCTGTATGGATCTGTGGATATCTATATATAATACAAATAATACTGAATATTATTGGGCCCAAAATAACCAATTAAGTGATTCATGCAAGGGAAAAGTTGGATTAAAAAAGAAACTGCGCCCTCTGCTGTTTATTTTAGTAACCTTACTCGGGACCTTTTTTTTTTTTTTTTCCTTCCAGAAATCCACTTAAGAGTAGGTTGTCATCTTACAGGGCAACGGAGGAAAATTCCTAGCGGGGATTTTAAAACAACTTTCTGTGGAAAAGTCGGAGACTGCGTTCTCGTCATTACATCATGTATTGATATCCAGAGGGTAGAGGCATTCGTTCCCCATTTCCTCCCCATTCTTCTCTTTATCCGGGAATGATCAATCTAGCACGACATTGCAACTCTTCAATGCATTGTTCGCCTATGTAATCTCCTTCTCCCCACCTCTCCTTCCCAAGCCAATTACATTCAGGCTCATAAATACAGTTTCAAGCCATCCTTATTAACTTCTTGGCATGACAGTAGCAACCTGACTCCTCCCTCCCCCCCCCCTTTTTTTTAGGCCAAGGGCACTAAGGGATGTGATACTAAGATTTTCCAAGACTAGAAGGAGTTGAGTGTACCTTTAAATGTTTGTATGAAGCAAAGCAGGAGTGATTCAACAAATGGGGTAAGAAGAATACTGAAAAGTCTACAAGAAAACTCAGAACAGCTTCCTCTCCCAGTAATGGAGTCTCTTAACAGTTTGTCAATCTTTGGAATGGAAAATTCTGAGTAAGAGTCAGAATCCCGCTAAACATATGGCGAATCTGGCAGTAGACTTGCTCTAGAAATAAGGCCCTATTTTATGACTGGAAATGCTAAAAGTTTTCTTATCTTACAGAAATGAAAAAAAAAAAAAAAAAGAAAGCTCTTCCAGCAAAAAAAAAAAAAAAATTTTTTTTCAAATATGCTTACTTGTTAAACTTATCAGAAAAAGTTTTCCAGAATGTCTCTTTTTGGGGGGGAGGAGCAAGAGTTGGCTGCTGGGCTGGATTTGAGGACTGTCCCTAACCTGTGGGGAATTAGCAATCCCACATTTAAATATTTTGAACTGTGCCACTTTGAATGCCTGCGCCAGCCCCTTTCTTTTTGGTAAAGGAAAAGCAGCTGTTCAAGACTATTTTTTGAGATAAGCAACTTTTCGGTTTTTCCTTAGGGTAAATTTTGGATTTTTGCATGTGGTTCAGCAAGCAAAGAAGAAATGTATCCAGCATTTCACACATATAAAGGTTTTCTTTTTTGGATACCATGAAATAAGATGTATTTCACCACTGAGACCAACATCAGAACATTTCAGGATTCCATATATTTGACTTTTAATTTAATTTTCATTTTGCAAAATTTAAGAGGGATAATCTTTAAACCAGTTTCCTTTATTAGGACATATAGCTGTTTTTCCTATTAGATTTTTATTTTGTCAGCTTTCACTGGGCATGTGTGTTAAAATGGTTCAGGCAAATGTACTATTTCCTTTTGTATATTTCTAATTGGTGCAAATAACCTGTTTTTGCTTCCATTAATATCCTGAAAACTCTCAGTTAATATGTTAAAAAATTAAGGAATGGCACTTTTAGTTGATAGGTTTTGTAAGCGTTGTGAGCACTGGGAGAGAGTTTTAGAGTTGCAAAACACCGAGTCGCTTGGAAAGAAAGAACATTTCATACAACTCAGCAAATCAATTATATGTTAACCTGGGAAAAACAGATGCATGAGTGTGTGTGAATTATATTGTATTATATCTCAGTGGAAGGTTTAGAATACTTAAAAAAAAATTATTTGCAGAATCTAGAGTTCTGTTTCAAAACTTCACGTGGGTGTAGATTTTCTCAAATGTGTATTTGAGACCTGGGATCTCTGAACTTCCCTCTGTGAGAGAATGGATGCTTTTGTTGTTCACATGGGAATGAAACACCAGATTTCCTCTAGGTTTAGCTGATTCTGAAATAATTTTATGTGTTATCCAGTCCCCAAACCTTCTGAAAAACACATGATATTTAATTTCTCTCATCAGTCTTCTGTCAATGAAAACAGAGATCTTTCAAGTACTGAAGTGTGTTCTTTGGTTTTATTAAGAATCTCATGATAGGCAGTTGCTCAGAATATCCAATCAAATATGAGTAGGATATGCCAATGATGTTGTACATGTTAAATTCCCTACATGTTGAAAGACAGTTAAGAAAAGGATAGAAACAGATGTTTCCCATTAAGATGTCTAGAAATTGCAATCTTCACTACAAATAAGTGCCAAGAGTGTTCAATATGTGTTACAATATCTCATGTAGCAAATCTCATGATAACTGTGTTGGAAGCTGCTAATTTTGATATTTGTACATATCTTTACCCCTTTAGGGTTTTCATTCAATGGAATATGATTATAGTCAATTTTCTTTTTGTTCCTTCCCATTCAGAAACATGTATATTTATAAAATTCTTAATGCCTGTGAGGAATGAGTCAATAGCTGTCTATTTCAGGTGCCCCTGAACAGCTGAGTATTTATGGAATAAATACCCTACTACTACCACCCCCACTTCCTAGTTAGATTATATAATAAAGCAAATGCTGAAAGCCAGTTAGAGTTAGTAGATTTCCTGGCAATATTTTCCTCTCAGATGTTGATGAAATTGGCAATTTCTTTTGGGATAGAATTACCTACAGTTTTTTATCATTATTCCTTTCATGTAATATTTTGGGAAGCTCCTGTTTTGTTGAAAGGGACTGTGACATACTTTGTGAAAAGGTAATCCAAGGTAGAAAGGAACTAACTTCAGAATCCAGCAGAAAGATATGTGCCACGTCTGCAAAGCCAATTTATAGCCCATTGTAGTCCTGATCAATAACGTCTACCAACTGGAGGGCCATGACATAATTTTGTATTTTGACATTGGCTCTGGACATTTATACACCTGCCAGAGGCCTATGGAGTGCTCATAGCATGTTAGTTTGTATTTTTCTGTTTTTAAATAATAATAATAAAAAAAAACCTCCTCAAGACTGTAGTTTACAGGTAGAGACAATGACACTATTTGATTATAGTGAGTTTCCAAGGTTCGCAAAGTTAAGAGCTAGAGCCGGCACTGCCCAGAGACATCTTGGGACATTGCTTACATTTGGGGGATTCAGACTTCTGAAACAAATTCAAAGCCTGTATTACTTGGCAATCAGACCAGTTAGGGGCCAGAAGGGATCAGCTTACAAAGTCCCAAAATATGTCTTTGACTGTCATTCTCATAGTCAGTTTGCTGAGCTATTTATTGTACTGCCCTAGCTTTAAAGAGGACATTGATAATTTTAACCTGGTTGAAAGCATAGCCAGATGGGAACCAGTACCATGAGGTAATACAGGTTAAGGTATAAAGAGCCTTCTATTTTTACATGGTTTTATTTGCTTTGAAAACTCCATAATAATACTTCAACAACAAATTCGTGAATTTGAGACAGACTTCTTTTCGGTTATGTGTCATGGAAGTTCATAGATTAATTCCTTACTCATTTTAAGTTGAGGATTTTCTTTGAAGTGCATATGGTACTGGGAAGTAAGGAGGCTCAAAGCGAAAGACACATCATAGCTGACGCTACAAACATAAAAATTAGAGTGAAACATCGAATAATTATGTTAAAGAACAGCCGAGTGACCCTCTGCTCGTGATGTGTAATATGCCATGGTCAATATCTTTTCCTGTGTCAATGGGAGCTCATTAAATGTAAATTCTGCAGACTAACTGAGCCATGCCATATTAGTGCTTGCCAAAGCTTGACATTTTTAATACATTAATAATATGTCTGTAATGTAATGGAAAACTATTAATCACAACTGGTTATATGCCAGAAATTGAAGCTATAATTGGCTGCTTCTTGTCAGGAATGCCTGTCGCACAGTCCTGCATTTGCCTAATATTCAAATATCTTGCACTCCTGTGCATTTTTGCTTGTCAGTTCTCTCAATTCGATCAATGCTGTAGTCCATAACTCTGTGTAATGACCATCATTATAATTCTCCTATACTCTAATGAGAATTCGTTATATTGGGATTGCTGTTGTGTCAGGAGGCAGTGACAGGTTCACAGGCTTTTCCTTAGTGTCCAAATTTTTCCCGTACTAATGTATGGGCACCTTTTAGTTTGTGGCTGTGTTAAGGCAAAATGCGGATGAGGACAGTGTCCAAGAATAAATGGGTGAGGGAGATGGTAAAAAAAAATGTTAAAAAAAATATACACATTTAAGACTAATTTCAGGGAGCATGCAAACATATGATACTTAAATCCATGTTTAAAAAATAATATAAAAAATTAACACATTCTGCTTACTCAGTTCGAACTCAAAGCAGTCCATTCCAAGTCTTCAAGACTGCATCGTTTTTGGAAAATAAGTAGCTGTGTATTTGACAATAAGAATTGAAGTTAATAATTTCTGGTCTATAGATTTTACACTGCCCACCTCCGCCCTCCTGGGAAAGTGTTTGTTTCCTGCTATAATAAAGTAGTAAACACATTTGAAAAATGCATGTAGAAAGGATAAATTTGTGCTATTTTTAACACCTTTTCAGATTATTAATTGTCAAATTGTTGGGTGTTTCTGAAAATATCAACTTAAAATTACTAATGAAACTGGAAACAAAAAACAGAAGGCTGTGATAGCCACAACACATGCTTCTCTGTGTTTTTCTCTTTAGCTTAAGATTTCAAAATGTGTTCAACACAGTATAGTCTTTATGGTACAAGAAAGAAGCAGATTCAAATCTATAGTTTATACATGATCAGACAAACTGCTAATTATTGCTTCATGGAAACTCAAATATTCAACACTCTCCCTAATAGAAAATATCACAAATTGTAGCTGTATGATAACATTTTATGAATTGAATATAATGAAAATTGCACTTGCATCCATAAAGCAATTATTATAAATTACTTTGCTATGGAAACACAATTCAACCATCTGTTGGCATTTCATAGTCTGTGGCTTAGTTCATTTTAAGATGGTGCATTATTTAAATATAGTGAATTCCTTTTATAAGAGTGTTTGAAGATAGTGAACTTCCATATTTAAACTGGTCAATGTGAATTGAAGGAAATGTAGTGGAATTTTCCAAAACTGTAGGCTTTTTTGTCCTTTTTGAATTGTTTATAGTTAATTTTTGGGACTGTGAATAGGACCAACTATTTAAGCAAATATACCATTTTTACACCTGGATTCCATATATTACTGTTTGTTTAGATTTGGATAATCATCTCAAAGGAAAAAGTTCCCAGTTAAATGCACCAATCACTTCTACCCATCGTTATGCAGGCTGCATTATAAGTTAACCAAAAGTACTTTTAAATAGTAATTTCCATTTTCTCTGTGAATTAGTGCCGTATTATTCAGCTTCATGGCCTGTTAACTCACCCTCAGCTATTTTTGTATGTGCATTTTAAATTGTTTTACTGGAGCTTTTAGTTTTAAAGTAGCATATAATATTTGCCTTTGGGACAAATTCACTTCTGTTACAGAAAGTAACTGCAAATGCAGATGTAATGGCTATAAAGAGATGTGGGAAAATAAAAGACTCTTATGAACAGAAAATTTACCCCTTTGGTTTTATTTTTGAAAAGAATTTTTTTTTTTTTTTTAATCCAGAGAGCCAAGTTGTCTTTATCACTACATACAACTAAACAAAAGAGGCTAAATTCTTGCAATATAATGAGCAAACCCACAGGGACAGGCTCAGGCCAACAATGCTGGTTTTCACTCCAGCTAACAAAAGCTAAGAAATACACAAGGAATTTGGCGATTTTAGGGTCTCTTTGCCAAGAGACAAAAGGCATACAAGGAGTTGTCATTTCTTTGTCAGTGTAATAAAAGAGCTCATTTCCCACATTGTTCTCTTGGAAGATTTTCTAGCACATGAGAAATGTTTCAATCTAGGCACTTGCTATCAGTTTTGTCAAGATGGAAATATAATTTTTGAAGCGAAAATCTGTTCCTCACCTGGAATACACACATCTGTCTTTGTTGTGGAAGAGTTAAATCCTTCATAGAGAAGTTCCCCCCAGTGTGAATGATTTCCGTGGTTTGCTCGTTCTAGGGAAGCAACCGAGTACAGGCTATCCATATTACACCAATTTGCTTTATATTACGTCAAAAACCAAAATATCAACATATCATACACTTTGTAATACATTGATTCTGGGTCAATAATTCTTACTCTTATTGTTTCTAAAAGGTGTTGGTGCCAGAAGAAAAGAATGATTGATGGGAAACAGACACCGGGCTATCAACACTCATCCTTTGGCTTCAGATACTGATATCTCGGCGCGTCTAATCTCCGTTTCTGAGCTGTGAACATCGAGGATCACTCAGGGTTATCAGATGTATAATGGAAGACCCATCACTTTGCTAAATTATTATCTGCTACTGGACATCTTTTACAAAAACCAAACTAGACCTGTGTCTGCTGAATATGTTCTAGGACAAAGAAAACGCCGCAAGTTGTTGATGCCTACCACACAAGTATGTTAGGCTTCCACCAAAGTCCTCGGTATTTCCGAACACGCACAATATCTTAACTCTTCACGTTTGATTTTGGAGTCTGGTTTGAAGTCTAGCCTTCTTTTTTTTTTTTCTTTGAATGTAAGACCTACCTACATATAGACACATATGTATATGTATATATAAAACGGACACAGATCACAGATAAGCAAACTCTGCTTTAGTGACCACGAAACCTGCAAAGAATTTAGAGATGTATTTGTCAAGATTCCTGTCAATTCATGCCCTTTGGGTTACAGTGTCCTCAGTGATGCAGCCCTTCCCTTTGGTGTGGGGACATTATGATGTATGTAAGACTCAGATCTACACAGATGAAGGGAAAGTTTGGGATTACATGGCCTGTCAGCCGGAATCCATGGACATGACCAAGTATCTGAAAGTGAAGCTGGATCCCCCGGATATTACCTGTGGAGACCCTCCTGAGACCTTCTGTGCAATGGTGAGACAACCTTTTTGAATAGAATATTTCATAGCGAATGGGGGCAAGCTGTATATGCCTATGAGTTTGGCGAATGTGAAGACTCATTTCATGCCATAAGCTGAATCTTCAGGTAGCAGATTTGTGTTCCCAGGCTAACTCCCTTCTCAGTGCAGGCTCGCCCTACCAGGAACTACAATGTGCACAGTGTGGTTAGTGCATTTGGAACTTACCTTCTGCTCCCCTGCAAACCAAAGGCTCACTACAGCAGGTGTATTGTATATATTATTACAAAAATCCAACGGGGGTTGGAGATTGAGAATATGATTAGGTGATATGTGCTGTGTGAAAGAAAAAATCTGCTGGGAAACCAACTTTAAAAACACAAAGCTTTCTTTATACAACTATATAAGGCCAGTCCAAAGTTCCATAGTTAAGGCTCGAATAGATCTCTTGGTTTTCTTCACCAGGAAACTATTGTCATTGGTGAGGAGAACAGTGAAAAGAGAAGCAGAGGATAGAGGAACTAAAGTCTTAAGAGAGGCTTTTCTAGAAAAGTCTTATTTGCCAATTCATACAGTTTCTTATTTTCAAGGGTCATAGTTTCTCATGGGTATTTGAAAGATGAATGTTGAAATGTTGAAACATATTTGCTGAAAACTAATGACTGTGGACATACAAATGCAGATGCTATTCTTTTAATAAGCAAAGTTACAGAATTCTTTGTTCTCGTGGCGCACTGTGTCTACTAAGTGAAAAGGCAAGCTTCGGAGTAGCACATTGAATTTTCACTAAGGACATAGCTGAAACTACACCTACAAAATATTAGTAAACAGACTAGAGATTAAAATGATGTTAAATGTGCTAGAGAATTCAGACAGTATGTTCATTTGGTTTATGTTGTTGTCTTTTATTACAGATGGTCTTTATGCGATCCAAGTACTGTGATCCCATTTTTTTCTACATACAGATATCATTGTATGGCAGGTTTTAATAGTATTCTTATCTGACTTTATTATCTTGAACTTGGCCTGGCATTTTCAGGATAGTGAAACTATTAATCAAGGTAGCATCTGTTCACAGTCCCCGGTGAGTTAAATTAGCATAAGATCATCTTAGACCTAGCATTATAGAAAAGGTTTTGTAACAGGAAACAATTTTGAGCAATAAAGAGTGTTTTCACCTAAAAGCTAAGGGCTTGCCATTTTTCAGAAGTGCCTTTGGGGACTGGTTTGAATTATAGTCTAAACCTGATTTTGTGGAGAGTGAGAAAAAGAGCTTGGCTATTAGGTGTCACTATGACTAAAGTGCCCTAAAAGACTAAATATTTCAAAGAGAGGACCCATCTCTCTGGGAGACAGGTGTATGCTTTGCAAAGAAGTTGCATTTTAGAAGCTGAAGACTTCCAGAAAACAGAGCTTATTCAAACGCATTATACATACCCATTGCTGTCGAGTCGATTCTGACTCAGAGCTATATCACACATTAGCAGCACTACAATAAATCTGTAGAAGAGCGTATGTTGCCTTTAGAAAAGGCCTTTAATAATTTCTCATAAAAGGTCAACTTTATGATCACATTGCCAATCTGGGGTGAAATTGCCATTCGGGTGATAGGTTGTGCAATCTCCCACTCCTTACAGCGGAGGACAAGTTCTGGGCTAGTTCCTCACGTATTAACAACACTCTAGCCCTATATATTGGTTTGCATGACACTTGTCACAATATGCCTCTTCTGGGATTGTTCGATTCACCAATCTAAGTAAAATAGCAAATACCATTTTGCAAGGTGCTATTTCCACCGGCATCGGCACCGTCTGATGTGTTCTACGTGTGATTTGTACGTGCAGCTTCCCTGGTTCCAGGCTCTGGCAAGAGAATGCTTGCCCAGCATGGTTCCTGTCCATCATGTTGAAGCATTTACCTGGGACCTTCAGCATGCCTCATTCTCCCATCCCGAGTGGGAAGGACACATTACAGAGCCTCCCATGCCTGCTTTTCACAGTGACAGGACCTAAGGTCCTTAAACAAGCCAATTCCTACCTCTCCAATGGCTAAGTGATTTTTGAGACCAAAGGGGAAAAAAGAACTAGAATGATATCTCTCAGCTTTCTCAGGTGCAGTAGCATGTATACTTTACATGTTTACATGAAACCCCACAGGACCACCTTTTAAAAGGGTGCATCTTAGTCTGATGCAGACATTCAGAAGCCTTGGTGGCTTTAAACTTGCCATTGAGCGAATAATTTTGCAAGGGAGAGTGTAAGACTTGTGAGATATTACCAATCAATGCTTAATTTGTGCTCCTTAATATGCATATTATTGGCATAACTGATTTAATAATCTAGCCTTCAAATGTGCACCTTGGGACTCTGTATATATATTATATACCAAGTCAGTCATAATGACCTAATATAGCAACACGTCCTCTCTGCAGTTGTGGGTTTTCCGTAAAACTCTTTAGCGTACGGGTTCCTGACACGAGGCTGTAAAGCTGTTTCCAGATGCTGTCACATCAGACCTTTTTAGGTGCTCCTTAGCCCAAGGTCTAATGGGAATCCATAAAGTCATTTGTGTTATGACTTACACATTCTCCCCTCCTTGACATTCGCATCCATACCTGCTCCCTCAGAGTCGTTATGGCCTATTACATCAGGGTAGCTGCCACATAGGTACGATCACTACTTACCCCCATATGTAAATTTTTGGTGCAAAATGGTTTCAGTAATCATCTGCTCAGCTAGTGACATGCTTATTAGCTGTGACTATAAGCAGTCCTGAGCAGCAAGCAGGCATTTGGTCAGAGAAATACCCTGTAATTCCCATAGCCGATTTATTTAATGTACAGTTGAAGGGCACTGGCAATGCCTTCAGAGTCAGTTTTGCCACTCTCTGCAGTTGCTCCAGCACTATCTGCCAGTGACTATCCATGAATACTGCATTGACTTTAACACAGAATGAAATCTTAGCGTAAGGGAGCGTGTGAATGTAGCCATTGATTCCGTTTAATAATAGATCTCTGCTCATTAACCTGGATGACCTATTTCATAAATCTTTAATGTCAAGTGATTTTAAATTGTCCTATATTAATTATGCTAGCATTTATAAACATTAGTTTTCTGGGAGAGTCTCCTTTTTCTATTTATGACAATAGAATAGGGAAATAAATACACACCCATACACACATACTCTAACCTATATGTGTATAACATGTAAATACATGAATTCTGTATGTCAACAACTATACATGTTCTTTATCATTTCATCTATTTCTTTAAGTTGTTTTATGGCTAAAAAGGATCTCTGTTTTGTTAAGGGAGAGGAATCTGAAGGGTAGAGAAGGAATAACATTTTTTTTATTTTAATGCTGGGAGTGCATGTTAGTATAGATCCCATCCCTCTTTCATCCATGTTAAAAGCTCCAGGTAACACAGCTTTGTCAGAAAACAGATCCTCTAGTGACAACAATTTGTTTCAATTTGCATAAAGCACAGATAGGATGATCTGAACCTGTGCGTGAAGCTGAAGTGACAACACAAAGCTATGACTTGTTCTTTGTGTTTAGACAAAGTTAGCTGTCATATCTCCACGCAACACCCCAGTGGCTTAAAAATGGCAAAATTATCTGCAATTATCTCCAGCCTGCAGCTAATTTTCTGGATCCGTTAAACAGAAGCTTTGAAAAGATGCCTGCAGACGGAAGGAGTCATGTGCGTTTGTACAATTTATGGAGCAGAAGTGCTGATGACGGTAGAAATGTGAGCCCTTGAGTGCTATTATGGATTCCAGAGCCAATCAAAACTAAATTAGAAAACAAAGATTATTAAAAAGTCTTCTGTGCATGTAATTTTGGCATAATATCATGAGGTGGACATTAAACGTTTCCCTTGGAGACTCTCGGCATCATTAATGCAGCACGCCTTTAATTACAAGCAGGCTCATATTACTAAAAAAATGGAGAAAAGAAAGGACTCTGTGGTGTCATTAGCAAAACCCTCATTATGTTTACTGAAGTAATTAAAAGAAAGGGTGTAATTTTTCTAAATAAAATATCAGAATCTGAAATGAAAATGGATTTTCTTTAGGAAATGTACTAATGTGTGCCTGCGCTCTTGATAGGCATTTGTTCAAGTACTGTAACAGTTCTATTAATGATCATTTCATAGTCTGCTATTTCTAGATAGACTGCTATTAAGGAAAAAACTTTAATTATCGTAAACATTGTGGGTCGAGCGTATTGCATTCTGTTCCAATGGAATTTACACAAGTAGTAGAAAGCATCTGTGTTTTATGATTTTAAAGGAGCCCAGGGGTCTGAGTGGTTGTTGATGAATAGTCTCAGGGCTATCCATAACTTAAATTTCTGATCCGACATCAGCTCAGGTTGCCATCTGGTGGCTATCAGGTGGCCTTTGAGAAATTAATTTTGATAAACTCAGTTAAATTTTCAGTGACAAGAGATTAATATCCATTTCCCCAAAACTGGAAAATGACATTGACTTATATAAGAATGGAATAGTCTTAAAAACACACTCTGTTCACATGAAAGATAATTCAATAAGTGAGTGAAGTTTTAGTAACGGTGACATCTTTCATTTGCACTGATTTATCCCTTAATTACGCCAGAATGGAATTTAAAAAAAAAAAAAAGACCTTCAGTTCCTTCATTATTAACACTTCATTGTTATTAGCTCATTATTTAGATTTATTTCTTAGAAAAGTTTAATTCATGTTTGTAATGAATTTTCAAGGAGATCAGTCTTTCTGATACATGAGTATATCAAGTACTTCCTTCTTGAGAAGGCTACAGTCCCTCCTTATCATCTATTGCATCAAGTCTAAAATCCTCTACCTGAATTTTAAATCTGGCTGTACACAACCTAATTTCCCACTACGTCCCGTAAGCACCCTGTGGCACCTCCACGGGGCTTAAGGCTGGCAATCTAGTTGGAAGGGTGGATACTGGGTTGAAGATGCCTTGACATAACAGGCATGGTTTATGGGGGAGGCCTTGGGAGGAAGCTGGTGAAGATTATGGTGGGGCTAACCAAACCTGAAACCACCTCACGTCCTTGTTTCCAGCTGGTGTTCTCTATGTGCACAGGTGCTCCTCTATGTGGGGTCAATGCTCCGCAAATATTATTGCAGAATATAGTATGTCAGATGACGTGAACAGAGCATATAGCACAAAACTTGGTCTTGGTGTTGAGAATCAGAGTCAAATAAAACATGGTCTCTGCCTCCAAAGGAGGTAAAGAGTACTGAGCATAATTAATACAAAGTAGTGAAAACCCTGGGAGTGGCAAAGCAGAGAAGTAGAACCAGCTTTCAGAATCCAAAGGCAAAACCTTATTTTGCTACATGTCAAAGGGCTACTTGGAAAATACTATCTGGTAGCCATGTACTGGAGTCCCTGGGTAGTGCAAATGCGTAACACATCTGGCTGCTAACTGAAAGGCTAGAGGTTCAGGGTTCGAGTCCACCCACTTCAAAGTTTGAGCCTTGGGAGAAAGGCCTGGCGGTCTACATCTGAAACAGCAGCTACTGAAAACCCTGTGGAGCACAGTTCTACTCTGACACGCGTGGGGCCACCATAACTTGGAGCCTGACACCAACTGGTTTGCTTTTTGGTTTAGCTATGCGCATAATGTTATACAACATCTGAAAAGGCAAGAAAAAAAGGCTGGATGGAGTGGAAGCACAGTTTTAAATGAATGACAACCTAGTAGCCTGCTTAAAGGTAGAATGACTTCTTGTATCTTGACAAAATGAAAGAGGAGCAAAAAAATCATAGAACCTGATGAGTAAGACTACATAGATATATGAGTTTCATTTTTTAAAAGAGGCATTTATTTGCTTATTGAGAAGGTTGAATTTTTTAATGTGCCTCGGCCATTTGAATTTATTTATTTCCAACTGTGGTGATTTTATTCCTTTGTACTTTTGCCCCTTTTCTAACTCTTCTACTTCAGCCAGCAATTAAAAAGTAAATCAATAAAAAATGTTTCTATTTGAGCCTTTTAAACAAACAGCGCTGTTTGTCAGTTAATCCAGTTCAAAAATACGAATATTATTTCTCCCAGAAGAGAAGATCTTGTTTTAGAGACTTTTCCACACCCTTCCTTTTGTGGAAATTGTATGTATTCCTACAATGGATTTTGGTGGCAGAAAGCCATTACCTTAAGGCTAGGACATATTCATCTGAGTGCCACCTTCTGTGTCTTTTTTCCTAATGTGAGACCTTTGAGAAGCTGTCTTTTACCTTTCACTTGCTTAGAATCAGCCTTTTTGGAAACAGTTACATACTGAAACATATTCCTGCTGGTGTGAAATCTGCTTCGGTTTTAATTCACCAGACCAATGGGCAGAGTGGTTTTTTCGTGTGCCATTTTTAGCTTTCAAAATTTCTTTTCTTACAAAAGGGAAAATGATGAAAGTTTTTTCACAAGCATAATATTGGAAAAGAACTTACAGAGACTGGCAGGTTGCAGGTTTCTTCTCATCTTGCTGGGAATAGATAGGTTCACATAGTGTCTGTTCCACGGAAATTAAAGATGTGAGCTGAGGAAGAAACCAGAATGGGTTCTCATTCTTTGACCTACTTTGAAACTGACTTCTAGAATACTAAATGAAGAACTGAGCTGGGTATTGCTCCGGTACAAAGAAATAGCCCTTTTGTTCCAGAGGAATGATGTCCATTGAGAGGTCCCACAGCTGACATTATTATCAGATCTTGTCCGAACAATGCTCTTTCACTATCACGTGCAACTTTGCTTTGTTTTCCCCATTGCTCCATTTCCTTCTTGGAAATGATAAAATGAAGAAATCAAATACACTCCCAAGCAACCTGTAAGCATGGTCTAAAAACCAACCTCATGTTTTGGCAATATTGTCAAGGTTCCTTAATGTTGATTTGCACAAGGGAAGAATTTATAAATTGGTTAAAAAAAAAAAAAAGATCAAAGTAAGAGAAGTATGAAACCTGCCCAGCAGTTAGAAGACTGTTCTAGAAAATTAATTCTGTATTTCCGAGAAAGATATTTTTGTGTGTATGTTGCTTCTAAAAGACATGAATGTGGGATGTAGACAACTATAATGGGTCTCCCAGACATGGGGAGATGAGATTTGTAGATGATGTAAAGATTTTACTAGGGGCTTTCAATATTTTTTATAAGTGACATGTGAAAGTTATGGACTTCTTTTACAGTGGAATGAGATCATTCATATTATAGACCATTCACAAGTTCCCTCAAAAGAGAGAGGAATCCAACAGATAGGGTCAGCATGAGTTGTGGAAGAGAAGATGTGTATGACTTGAAGAAAATGAGCTGGTGGCCACAGCTGGTGGTTCATCAGAGGTTAGTCACTGATACCTGGGCCACCTCTGTATGGATTATTATATTGTGTTTTCAGTGAAGGGTTTTTTTTTTACACAGGAGTTTAGGTTCCCATTCAACGATTTCTACCCAAATGGTTCAGTGACATTGGTTGCATTCTTCATAATGCTTGAACATTCTAGTTATTTCCATTCTTCTTGTTCCATTTCTCTATGTAGATTTTGATTTCAAAGTTTAGAAAGACTAATATGTTATACTAAAGAGTACTTTCATTAATGGGTCTGTCTGGCTCAGTATGGTTTCTATCTAGCCATCACTGACTGGATAGTGCCTAGCACAGTGTATTGTGTATAGTAGTATATAACGCAGGCTTGTAGAATCAAACATGTGCTATATTTTTAAAAACAACATTTGTAGCTGATGTTTATCTAAAACTTACATGGTGCCATATACTGTATGAAACATTTGGTTTGTGCTTGTTCATGTAATCCTCAATCCTATCATTATTCTTATTTAAAGGGTAGAGTAACTGAGCCATGAGGTTAAGTAGCTTTTCCAAGTAAGTAGTGGGAACATGATGTATGTAAACCCAGGCAGTCTGACGTCCGTATCCCACTCTTAAACTATCCTATAAATTCCTCCCTAATTTTATTTGTAGCACATGGGATTAAACCATAGTGAAAGCCTTTTCTAAAATCGTGTTTATGATTTGGCCTATCAGCTACCATACTATGATGTTATTATTTAAAAAACCTTTTTATCTGAAATAACCTCAGAAAATTGGGTTCTGTAAACAGAGTGCCTGGAATGTTGGAAATACACATTATGTGATGAGTGTCTTCATTCAGGGATAAGAGAACCAATCAACAGTGTTTGTTTCCATTCTTGCCTTCTTTTCCATTAACGTGTTCATATAAATGGAAATAAGCTGCTTGAAATCATAGAGAGCGGAGTATATATTGTACTCACTATCTAAAACCAGAATAATAAGTCAGCAACTGTTGGCTAGTTAACAAAATCATATTCTTGTGGGTGAGGTGTTGAGAAAAGTAGTTAGTGTGATGCTTTTGGTTATTTTTGACACTATCAATACCAACTGTTATCGTATAGCTGTGGTATCTCCACTCGGATGTCTAATAGGCTTTCTAAACTTCACGTTTATGAAAGAACTTGATTTCTTCACCCCAGATTGATTCTACTTCTAGTCTTTCCCCCATCTGTAAATGGCAACTTCTAGTTGTCTAGTCCTTCAAGACAAAATACCTAGGAATTCTCCTTAATTCCTTCATATCTCTTACTATAAACAAGTCCTGTTAGCTAAGCCTTCAGAATGTACCCCGAATCTGACCACTTCTCACCCTTTCCACTGCTAACCTCCAGGCCCCAGCCAGCTTTATGTCTAGGCAAGCTCCTGCAATATCTCCTAACTGGTTTCCCTGTTTCCACTCTCGCCTTATGATCAGGTTTATACGTAGGTGCTGGAGTGAATTATTAGAAATCGAAGTCGGTCAGTTCCTTGTTATATTTCTTCCAGTAGCTTCATGCCCCATTCAGAATTAAATCCAAACCCTTACAATGTCGGAAAGTCCTAGTCGAATCTGGTCCTTGCATACCCCAAACCAAACCCCTTGCCATCAAGTCAATTCTAACTCATAGCGACCCTACAGGACAGTAGAACTGCCCCCACAGGGTTTCCAAGGAGCTCCTGGTGAATTCGAACTGCCAGCCTTTTAGTTAGCAGCCATAGCTCTTAACCACTATGCCACCAGGTTTTCCGGTCCTTGCATATCTCTCTAAAATGCATTCTGATCACCCCCTCCTTGCTCAGTCCTCTTCAGCCACACCTTCTTGGTGTTCATCATCTAAGTTTATTCCTGCCCTGTTCTCTTTGCTTGGATCTCTATTCTCAATATCTTCCCAGAGGTTGATCCTGCCTTCTATTCAGGTCTCTGCTTAAAACACCTTTTCAAAGGGGTCTATCTGACCATCCTATATAAAATATATCTCCTATAGGGTCGCTATGAGTCAGAATTGAGTTGACGGCATACTACAACAGCAATGCACACTCTTTATCCGTCTTCTAAGCCTGCTTAATTTCTCTTCATTGAATTTAGTACAAGGGTGATATTTAGAATGTTTAATCACTGGGACAGCACAGTCATTGACAAGTCAGAAAAAACATCAACAGTTATGCCTTGCTGGGGATCTTCTGACTGAATACCAGCTCAATTATAATGATCTCCTATTGGGATTATGTTATACATATGTATATGTATGTATATGTTTTCCCCTCTAGGATACAAGTTTCAAAAGGGCAAGAACTTTGTCTTGTGTTTCCCCAACGTAAGCCAAAAAAACCAAACCCGTTTCCATCAAGTTGATTCTATATGTTACAGAGTAGAACTACTCCATAGGATTTTCTTGGCTGTAATCTTTACGGACCAGATGGCCAGGTCTTTCTTCTGTGGTGCTGCTGGGTGGGTTAGGTTAGTAGTTAAGTGCACACTGCTTGCGCCACCTAACGACCTATTGCCCATAGTTGTTATTGTTAGATGTGGTCAAGTAGAGTCCCACTCATGATGACCCAGTGTGCACAGAATAAAATTACTCCATAGGGTTTTCAAAGCTGTGACCTTTAGGAAGCAGAGCACCAGGCCTGTTTTCCAAGGTGCCTCTGGGTGAGTTTGAACCACCAGCCTTTCTGTTAGTAGTTGAGCATTTAACCGTTTGTGCTATCCAGGGACTCCATTGCCCATAGTAGGGCTCAGTAAATATTTGCTGAATGAATGAACTCTTCAAACAGAGATATGTTAATCTGTTCATAACACTCATATAAAAGATTGTTGTTCTAATACATACACGACCTTTGGAGTATACAGACCGTGCTTGAGGTCCTTAGTCTTGAAGCTATCATAAGCTTTTATTTTAATTAAAAAATTTTTAAGTACGTAAACTATATAATAAATACATGTACAACCACCACTCAGAATTAGCAATGTTAGTTATTGTTATACCGTTTTTCTTAGGGCTTTAAAAAAAAAAATAGAGAATTACTGACAAAGCTGAAGCCATCTCTGTCCCCATCCCCTGATCCATTCCTTGCTCCCCTTTCCAGAGATAACCACCATCATGAATTTGGTGTGTTTCCTTCAGTCCATGCTTTTTATAGGAAACCTGTGTGTTCATAAACAATGTATAGTTTTGTTTTGGCATTTTGTTTTTAATGTTACCATCCTGAAATAATTATTCTGTAATTTGTTTTTTATTCAAACTTGGTTTTAAAAATTATCCATGTTCATGTGTGTGATCTAGTTCATTCATTTTAAAATGCTATATAGTATTTCGTTGTGTACATACATTCCTCACTAGTAAGCATTTAGGAAGTTTATTTTTTTATTTCTGCAATTACAAAGTATCCTACAAGGAGCGTCTTTGTACTCCTGGTGCATGTGAGCAAGAGTTTTATTTTATTTGTTTTTTCTCATATACTCAGAAGCCAGTCTGCTGGATTTATAGAGTTGGGCATTTTCACCAATGAGGTAGCCCCACTTTGCATTCCTACCAACAGGTTACTAGGGCTCTCCTTTATAAATTTTGTTTCACCTACTGATATGCTTTCTCTTATTCTACGTAATAAAATACATTTACAAAATCGTGTTTCTCTTATTGCCTTAACTGTCAGGACACTCATAGTTAGAGTCTATGGTCTATCAAAGAAATCATAATTAATTCGTTCATGACTTTTGAGAAAGCTATATGTATGTGGCACAGTGGTTAAGAGCTTGGCTGCTAACCAAAATATCAGCAGTTGAAATCCACCAGACGCTCCTTCAAAACCCTATAGGACAGTTCTACTCAGTCCTGTAAGGTCGCTATGAGTCAGAACCAACTCAATAGCAACGGGTTTATACATACCATGGCTGTTCATCTCTCATCTTTGTTTAATGAATTACCAGTATGTCACTTAGAAGTTGTTTGAGCATCACTAATGAATACTCATGATACTAACTCAATAGGAAGAAGCATGATATTTTGAGAGAGAAATATAGAGCTAAACTATAAGCAAATTTCTATGACTAGATCTTTATATGGAGAGGGGGTCAACACATTTTAAGAATGGCCCCTTGCATCTGGCCACCTGAATTGAAAGCTGTATCCTGACTTGTACAACTTATACAGAATCACAGCCATAAAAGTTATTTTTAATAGCATCACACAATTTTTTTCCTCCTAATTTCAATGTCTTCATTACTGTCTTCTTTACAATGTCTTCATTACAAGAATGCCCTTGTAGTACTTTTTAACTGAAAATCTCCTTGCTTACTTTGCAAGATAATATATAAATATTGCCTTATCCATCACTGGAGTTGACTTGTCTCCTAGATGAAAGCCTGACGGTGATGGATAACTGTAAGCAATTTGGACAGCGTGGGAAGGTTCCATTTCCAATTAAAACCACAGCCAGGAAGTTTCCCTTTAGATTGCCAGTGGAGGTAGATCCGTACACATTTTGTGCGTTTGTTTGGGGGAAAGAGAAGGCTCTTTTATGAGTAGCAACACAAAGGTTTGACATCTCTTTACTTTTTAAGAGAGGGTCAATTGTCCCTTCTTGGCAGGGAGTTTCCAGGACCAGTGGGTCTTGGTTAGTTAGAGCGTCATCTTCAGCATCATCTTCTAACTTGGGAAAGTGCGTGCCTTTATAGAGTATATTTTATTTAGATTCATACAGGCCTGAAGGTTGAAGTTCTAACTTTGCCAAACGGTGTGACCTTAATCAAATCATTTTACCTCTTCGTTCTGAGGAATAGTAAGGTAACAGTGTATCTAGCACAGTGCCAGGCACATAGCACATGTTTAATAAATACTAATCATCTTTATCGTTGCAGGAGCCCCTGTGGGCAGCGGGTAAAAACTCAGGCTGCTAACCAAAATGTCGACAGCTCAAATTCACCAGCCATTCCTTGGAAACCCTATGGGGCAGTTCTACTCCTATAGGGTCTCTATGAGTTGGAATCAACTCAACAGCAATGGGTTTTTCAAGTTCTTTTAGCATCATGATTATGATTTCTATTGCTAAAAGGCTGACGTCATTCTGATTCCTCATTTTCTGCTTTAAAGAGATGTTGTGGATGTCTCCCTTTAGCTCCCCCTTCTGTGGGCTGTCTGGCCTTCCCCGATGTTACTAATGGGATCCAATGACTAACTGCATATGAGGTTCTGGCTCCAAGCCAGCTATTTAAAACCAAAATAATTTCACAACTGTGGTTTTAAAGTAAATGAAATATATCCTAAATAACACAGTATTAAAATCATCTTTCTTGGGTGCAATGGTATTTGCATTGAGATTGCAATGGCTCAGAGTTTTAAAAACTGCACCAAACATGCCTTAAAATGACTCCTGAAAACAACAAAAATATTAACAAAATAAATGTGAAAATAAATTAAACGAAAGCTCATTTCATTAGTAACATATTGGAAGGTCTCAGTGTGATGGCTCTCGTTGAAGACTTAGCAAATATAAAAGAAATTTCTGCATGGGAAATTGAAATGCTTGTTCCTAAATTAATTCTTCTGACTGCCATATTATCCATGTTACCCTCTTCCTCAAAGGCATTCATAGGCTCGCCACCACACTCTTGATCAAATGAAACAAAACATTCTTAGATGAAACCTTAGATCCATAATTCCATCTTTCAGCCATTGCATTTTTTACTTTATATGATACTTGGATAAAGTGTGTTCAATTAGGGAAACCAACAAGTTACATTATCAGGGAATTAGGAAAAGGTATGGCTTCCTTCAAAGATATGTACCTTATGCTGTGGCTTGGGGTGGGGAGTGCAGGCTGGATCTCAGTCCCACCTTGGTTGAGTTTACTTGTGCAGTGCGCAACCTGCCCAGCAGTGCGTGCTGTCTCTGTGCATTGTGCAGACCTCTTGGTCTTGTGCAGGACTCACATTGCAATCTGGAACGAGCACCACTTGGGGAAAAAAAGTTTGTTACAGGCTGTACAGAAACTTTAAGTGACATTGGGCGATAAAAGTACCAAATGTTAGTAATTTCATGAATTTAACAATTTACTGAGCACGTACTGTGAGGAAAGTGCTGCACTGAAGACAAAAAGATGAAAAAATCGGGCACATTTCCTAACCTCATGAGGGTCACATGAAAGACAGAGACCACATTAAATTACACTAGTAGTTACTATAGTGGTAGGTGTCTAAAAGAAGAAATTTAAGTAACTATGAGAGTAAATAATCATAATACTGGTAGCGATAAGAAAGTAAAGACCATTCTTCTTGAGAAAAGTCTAGACATTTTCAAATGCTAGATTTGCTCAATATTGTTTTGTTTTTGCATCTATATTCTTAGACCTATTAAGACACACAACTTTCTTATTGAAATTCCTGCAGTAAAATATGTTATTAAACCAAACCCACAGTCATTGAGTTGATTCCAACTCATAGCAACCCTGTAGGACAGAGAAGAACTGCCCCATATTGTTTCCAAGACGGTAAATCTTTGTAGAAGCAAGCTGTCACACCTTTCTCTCTTGTAGTGGCTGGTGGATTTGAACCACTGTCCTCTCGGTTAGCAGCCAAGCTCTTAACCACTGAGCCACCAGGGCTCCTTAAAACATGGTATCATAAGACTAGAAATCTAGCCCCTAGCCTCTCTTCTCCACAGAAGCTATTTTTTAAAGGTAATTCGAAGGCAAGATTTCTTAGAAATGCAACTGTCGTGCTATAATAGGTAGTTACCTTGCCGGTACACTTACGGTAGCCTTTGAATCAGCTCCAATTCATGGTGACCCAATACATGTTGGAGTACAGCTGTGCTCCGTGGAATTTTCAATGGTTGATTTTCCAGAAGTAGATCACTAAAACTTTCTTCCAAGGTACCTCTGGATAAATTCAAACCCCCAACCTTCCCGTTAGCAGCCGAGTATATTAACTCTTTGCACCAACAAGGACTCCAACAGCACACTTACCACTTCATTTTGTAATTAATTATTGCTTACTTGTCTGCTCCCCAAACTCAATTCTAATCTCCTTGAGGACAGGGACTAGGTCTTGCTCTCTGTTGTATCCTCTATAATTAGTACAGTGTCTGGTGCATAAAAAAATAAATGAAAATAAAAATATCTGTTGCCGTCAAACCCACCAGCCACTCCACGGGAGAAAGGTGTGGCAGTCTGCTTCTGTAAAAATTTCAAAAACCAAACCAAACCCATTGCAGTCAAAGAGTTGATTCTGACTCATAGCAACCCTATAGGACAGAATAGAACTGCCCCATAGGATTTATGAGGAATGGCTAGTGGATTCGAACTGCCAGCATTTTGGTTAGCAGCCGAACTCTTAACCACTGTCTGTAAAGATTAAAAAAAAAAAAAATACAGACTTGGAAATCCTATAGGGTAGTTCTATGAGCCTGGTACATAGGAAAAAAAAAAAAAAAAAAACACAAAAACCCATTTCCATCAAGTTGATTCTAACTCATAGTGACCCTATACGACAGAGTAGACCTGCCCCATAAAGTTTCCAAGGAGTAGCTGGTGGATTCGAACTGCCAGCCTTTTGGTTAGCAGCCAAGCTCTTAACCACTGCTCCACCAGGGCTCTGTTAATACATAACTATGGAATGAAAAACGCTTCTACCAGTCTGCCTTTTCTAAATCTCTGCCTTCTCCACTTTTACTCTGTTTCTTTTATTATTTTCCCCCAATAATCTTTTCTACCACTTTGTTTCTCTTTCCACTGTTGTCTTTGTAATCATTTATGATAGCAAAGTTACCTCATGCAGAATCTGGCAGGAAGTGACCGTTGGCAATATTTTGGGGAGTATTGAGTACTTTCTCTCCTTTATACAGCCTCTGACTTAGTAGTGTTCCTCCACAATTAACTTGATCGTGCAAACGCTATGGGATTCCTTGCTTTGCAAAGCCCTGTTTCAGACACTATGGTAGATAACGATAACAGGCATGCCTCTGCCTTGAAGAAGCTTTATAAATAAATAGCTATTTACAAAGAAGAAAATAAGTGCTGTTAGTGCTACACGTAAAGAGCTATGGGGACACAGAGGGAAGCAACTCATTGCAAACTCCGAGGGATCAATGATAGTTTTGTAAAGGAGATGGCCTTTGAGTGATGCTTTGAGGAAAAGTAGACCCCTCTGAGATGGAAGAAGAAAGAGAAGGACATTCCAGCTTAAGAAAACATCTGAAGTAAAGCCTTGTTTTTAGCTTCCCTTTTAAAATAATTTCCTTTTACAGATTTGTTTCATCAGTAACAAATGTTGTGACTTTGCCATCCATGGATTAATCTAAATCCTATTCAGCTGTGTTTTATGTTTTTCCAATATATAATACAGCATTATCGCTTCTTGGCATAGCCTCCCACCCTATAATCCGTCAATCACTAAACACAATCATGTAGGTGAAGGTGCTTTATAAACAGAAGCTACTTTAAAAATGCAAATTATGATCTAAAATAGAGGAAAGTGCTATACAATGGTAAAATGGTAGGATAATTCTTATTTTGTATTTTTTGCAAGCTCAGTGATTACAAATCATAGGCACTTAACAGATGATACTGAAATTCAATAAATGTTTATTGAAGGCCAGCCAAGTAAATTTGGACAAGTTATCGAATTTAAACTTTGTGGATTTCAATTTCTTTCCAATGGTTTATTGTGAGGATTGACTGAAATAATTAACATTGAAACCTCTGAAATAAAATACAAGAAAAAGCCACTCTTTGCACATCCCAGACCCTTGGTTTGACCCAGGTCTTCACCCACCAGAAGCTTTGCAAGAGGTGAGACTTACATAATTGAGGCATGCAATGATAAATGAAAATAGATGAGTAAATATCAAAGCCACGGGTACAGTCATCAAATACCACGGGTTTACGTATACCTATTCAGAGACGGTGGTGCTGTAGTTAAGAGCTCGGCTGCTAACCAAAAGGTCAGCTATTCGAATTCACCAGCTATTCCTTGGAAACCCTACGGGACAGTTCTGTTCTCTCCTGTAGTGTCGCTATGAGTCAGAATCAATTGGACAGCAACGAGTTTATTCAGAGATGGAAAGGGTCAGCAGGATTACAGTGAACATGGAATTTAGATGGAAGCAACTTAGCCTGACATGTTCCCATAATCTCTGACATTCAGAGGGTAGACTTCCATAAGATCACCCAAATCTCTGGTTTCCCTCTTCTCCAAAAATATTGATTCATGACTATATGACATTTTCACAGGCACACCGAATGTTTGGTTTTACCATTGTTTGCCAGTAAGAAATAGTTATAAAACTGTTTAAATACCTCTTTATTTTATTTGCTCTATGATGTTCCAGAACAAATCTTTCTAGCTCCATGAGCCTGCCTACAGCCACCTTTAGAGAGGCGTGACTTCATGTGTGATCGTTGAGAAGAACTTTATACTGGAAGAAGCTATCCATGAATGGCAGGATATCAGTATTATATTTTACCCAGTTTTAGTAAATAGCTGGGGTAATATGATATATATTATATAAACACCGTTGCCTTCGGATTGATTCCAACTCATAGAGACCCTATAGGACAGAGCAGAAGTGCCCCATAGGTTTTCCAAACAGCGGCTGGTGGATTCAAACTGCCAACCTTTTGGTTAGCAGCTGAGCTCTTAACTACTGTGCCACCAAGGCTCATATATTATGTATAATTCATTATTAGCTGCATTAAAATTCCTAAATCCCCTAACTTCCAGGTTCCAAATTTATTATACTAATAACTCATATTTGTAAAAAAAATGGTTGTATGTACCTTGAGCCATGTTATTCATATTTTATAGGTAGAAAAGCCCCATTTTAAAAATAAGGAAACCGAGATTTGAAAAAATTAAATGGCTTCCTCTAAGCCATAATACCTGACAAATGGTTTATGCTGAATTACCAGATATTTTAAAATAATAATAACTAACATCTATTGAGTGTTTTATACCAAACACTAAGTGCTTTACATATATTAATTTAATTTCAGAGAGATATAAACACATTGCCCTTGAGTTTTCCAGTTTTTTTCAAAGCCATTCTTCCTTTCTTTTTATGTATACACTGTTAGCTAAGTAAGCACTTGTAAGTAAATGTCACAGTCATTACTGATGTTCTTTATGTTGGGTTGTCATAAGGCCTATGAAAGGCTTCCACAGAAATAGTGCTAGCACAGATTCCTCTGGAAACCACAGGATCAGAGGCATTGGGCTATTGACAAATTGATACCAGAAAAGAACTTTGAGATCTCCAGAGGAAAAACACTCTGTAATTTCACAGTGTAACTAATGGGAACTTCACTGTGAAACTAGAAAGTTATTCATGTCATTGTCGTCTGAAATGAGAAAGGCAGTTCTCCAATGTTGCTCTACTGGCTTTTCTTCATTTCTTTCATGGAAATCCACAATTAGCTGTAGGAAATCATTGGCAAAATTCTTATTTTCATTTCAGACTAACGTCAAGGAAGAAAAGACCTCAGCTCTAGAACCTAATATAGATAATTTCAGGAGCTTCTGAGCTCATGTTATAATTAAGTAGGTATTAATCTAGGAAATAAGGTTCCTAGATTAATAGAAAAATACTCAAGAGGAGTATTTTTCTGATATGAAAAATCCTAGTTATTTTTAATATTCTGGCCAGTTTAAAATCTTCCTCTCTCTTAGTAGAAACTTGCAATATCGTTACATTAACTTGACAGTATAAGTCTGTTTACACCTGTTCATGAGCATCTCTACTCCCTTAAGGGAAATTGAAGTTGAGTTACTTCGAGGTGACATTTGCCAAGGACAACAAAAGAAACTCAGCCACAAATCTTTAAAAAAAAAAAAAGCCCCCTTTTGAATTGCATCCTGGATGACCATGAAAACAAACAAAAAAAAAGCACATCGTAAATATCCTGTTTGTATCTGTAGAGATAACTGTGATATCTCTCTCCTACTTGGATCAATCCTCCAAACTCAATACTGGTGCCTCAGTTTCTCAACCGTAGAGGGCTGATTCATACAAGCCGCGCAGCAACAAAAATAGACAGAAACATCTTGAAATCACTGTGTATTTTTTGGTGATGTTATGACATAATGAGAAATTGTTCATGTATTTCGGGCCACCGATTGATTTCAAATGTGCAAAACCATGTTTTCAACAGACCCAAATTTGCCGAAGCCATTGCTAGGCCCCCATTTCCAGGCTAGCCTTCTTTTCCTACCAAAGCTGGATCCATGTTTATTTTGTATAATAAAAATAAAGCTAGCTGTTTCAAATAATTTGATCTGTGCATCTATAGACTCTATAGTCTTTGTATCGAATTCTGTTTTCTTGAGCTAGTAGATTTTACAAAGAGCAGCAAGAGTATTTTAGAATTTCTTGACATATGGTGTCAATTGTCCTTTTGATAATGAAATTCTAAAGGGCTTATCTTTCTGTAAGGTCTGGGCCACCAGGGAGAAGGTAAGCTTTTTATTGAACAAGAATCCAAGGAAATTTGGATGGAGAAATACTAGTTCTGACAGGGTAGGCCCTGACCATTTGTCGTAGCGGTTAAGAGCTACGGCTGCTAACCAAAAAATTGGCAGTTTGAATCCACCAGGTGCTCCTTGGAAACTCTATAAGGCAGTTCTACTCTGTCCTATAGGGTCACTATGAGTCAGAATCATTTCAACAGCACTAGGTTTGGTGTTTGGTTTAACACTTCATTTGCTGTGCATCCTCCCCCTAGCCTTTACTGCTTTCCTTCATGGGTTCCACTCTAAGCACCTCAGAGAGAAATAGAGGACCACTAAAAGCAAAGACCTTGATAGGAATAGTTTATGCTATCACCCTTCCTAGAAATATCTGTATTCTTATGGGATCTCACAAAGAAGTGAGTGGCTATACAATAATTATATTAAAAATGGTAAGGCATTATATTTAAGGCAAGGAGTTTTTTTCTGATTACTCTCTGATGTAACACTCAAGCCATGTTGCCTACTGTATGGGTAGGTTTCCACTAGAGAAGAGTAACTAGTAGGGGATGTATATCATGAGATGCATTGAAAGAAATTGGCCTATATAATTGTGGAGACTTATCTAAAAACAAAACAAAATCAAACCCGTTGCCATTGAGTCAATTCACAGTGACTCTATAGGACAGAGTAGAACTGCCCCATAGAGTTTCCAAGGAGTGCCTGGTGGATCTGAACTGCTGACCTTTTGGTTAGCAGCCGTAGCACTTAACCACTATGCCATGACGGTTTCCTTCTGACTCATAGCGACCCTATGTTATAGGAAACCATCTAGGCAAGTTCAAATCTATAAAGTAGGCTGTCAGGAAGGGCTGGCTGGAACTCTCGGGCATGGTCTGAAGATGCTGTCCACAGGTAAAACTTCTTCTTCAGGAAAGCCTTAGGTCTCCTCTTAAAAAACCAAACACCAAACCCCCTGCCGTCAAGTCAATTCCAACTCATAGCGACCCTGTAGGACAGAGTAGAACTGCCCGATAGAGTTTCCAAGGAGTGCCTGGCGGATTTGAACTGCTGACCTCTTGGTTAGCAGCCATAGCACTTAACCGCTACGCCACCAGGGTTTCCAGTTCTGCTCTTAAGACCTTTCAATTTATTACATCAGGCCTGGATTATCTAAGATAATCTCTCTTACTTAGAGTCAACTGATTATGGACTTTAATCACGTCTACAACATACTTTCACTTGTTAATCCTAGATTAGTGTTTCATTAAGTAACTGACAATTATTCAAATGGACATATCACAACTACTTTTCAGGAATGCTAAGAAAACCATTTTCAAAATGGATTAGCTATTTAGGTTTCTTACATTAAAAATACATGTTAAGACCTAAAGGAAGTGAAATTGAAAGAGGATAGGAGCCTAGGAAGATAAATCATTTCTTTTTATCTTGGGCCATGTCTGTGTCATGCTTTGAAATTCAAGTGAGTGACAAGTTTTGGTACCCATGCAGTATTTCATTTGTCTTTGTGATCATTTTTGTTAATGTGTGATTTACTAGGTTTAAGGGAAGGCAATTAGGCATTGATTAGTAGTCTTAATGAATGACAAATCAACTAATTACAAGCAAAATAATATTGTTACTGATAATACTGGCAAAAGAGTATTTATTTAAGTGGCAGATTTAGTACCATTAAGATCAATAAACAGATATAAACTGAACATAATTATTGATGCTGTAATTAAAACTAGTAGAAAATGAATTAACTGTATGGACCATTTGGTGAATAGGTCAGGTTCAGAAAACACATTATAACTTACCAAGTTACTGTTACTTACCCCGACATCAAATATAAGCAATCATTTTTTTTTTCTTTTTTTAGATTAAAGGACATATTCAGGTTCACAGTTCTCTTTTGAACTCTTTAATAAAAACTCTTTGAACTCTTTAATAAGAATTGGAGAGTATAATAAGGAATGTATTTCCCATTTCTTAATAATGGGGCCATCATTACTTAAGAGCCCCATACAAATATTTAGTACCTCTGCCCACATTTTTTTTTTTTATTGTGCTTTAGGTGAAAATTCACAAAGTAAATTAGTTTCTCATTAAACACTTAATACACAAATTATTTTGTGATATTGGTTGCCAACCCTGTGATATGTCAGCACCCTCCCCTTCTCAACCTCAGGTTCCTCATTTCCATTCGTCCAGTTTTCCTGTTCCTTCCTGCCTTCTTGTCTTTGCTTTTGGGCTGGTGTGCACATTCAGTCTTGTATACGTGGTTGAACTACGTGTGTTATTGTTTGTTTTATAGGCTTGTCTAATCTTTGGCTGAAGGGTGAGCTTTAGGAGTGACTTCAGAACTGAGTTAAAAGGGCATCCGGGGCCCATACTTGCAGGTTTCTCCAGTCTCTGTTAGACCAGTAAGTCTGGTCTTTTTTGGGAGTTCAAATTTTGTTCTACATTTTCCTCCCTCTCCCTCAGATACCCTCTGTTGTAATCCCTGTCAGAGCAGTTGGTAGTGGTTTTTCCCTCAGATACCCTCTGTTATAATCCCTGTCAGAGCAGTTGGTAGTGGTAGCTGGGCACCATCTAGTTATTCTAGACTCAATCTGGTAGTTGTGGTGCACTAGTCCTTTGGACTAGTCCTTCCCTTGTGTCTTTGATTTTCTCCATTTTCCTTTGCTCCAGATGGGGTGGGATCAGTAGAGCATCCTGGATGGCCGCTCACAAGCTTTTAAGACCCCAGACGCTAGTCACCAAAGTAGGATGTGGAATATTTTCTTTATAAACTATCGAGCCAGTTGAGCTAGATGTTCCCTGAGACCGTGGTCCCCAGCCCTCAGCCCAGTAACTCGGCCTCTCAAGGAGTTTTGTTGTGTCTGTGAATCTTTCATGACTTTGAGTAGGTAAAGTTGTGCTGACTTCCACAGTACTGTGTACTGTATTACTCTTCACCAAAGTTGCCACTTATCTATTGCCTATTTAGTGTTTTTCCCTCCCCACCCCTCTTCTCCCTCATATCCATCAAATATTGTTGCTTTCTGTGTGGAAAACCTTTTCAAGTGTTTTTATAATAGTGGTCTCTGCCCACATTTTAATAAGACACAATTTCATTGTGTTGAAATCTAGCTTTTAGTATGTGATAAAACAAGATTGATTATTCTTTTTCATTTTGTCGGTTCAAAACCAGGTGCATTTTTTAACATGACATTTTCATTATTATAAGTCAATACTACACTCTGTGCCCTTTTTAGTATTTAAAAATATTAATGACTTAGTTATCGATGTTTAAAAATGCTCAGTAAATACTTTTTTCTTTTTATTATGTGTATGTTTATAACGCTTCCTAATTTTCTCTATCAGCATTGAATTCCACACTTAAATTCCTCCCATCTCCCAGCAAACAGCTCTTTTTCTCCTCTTTTGGATTTTTCACCTTTTTCTCCAAGCCTTTGGCAGAAGGCACTTAAAGGAGGCTTAAGACTTAAGACTGAAGTTTTTCTCTCTCAAGGGGTCTGTCTGGCTGACTCAAAGATACTTGGTTCATTTCTTTGGTCTCAGCAGTGGGCAGCAGTCTGCCACAGTGTGTCCCAGCAGGGGGCCTGAGGCTTCCTGGCTGTCCTGTGCCAAGCCTCCATGGGGGCTCTGTGATTGCCGTGTCCTCAGCTTTGGTCACTGCACACCTGCTGCATTTTCCTTCTGAACTGCACTTCCCCACCCCTCCTAGACATAAATGCATCATAGATTTGCTCATCCAGCCTATGAAAATCCACACTTCTTCCAAAGACTCTGAAGTGACAATTATTAACCTTGGCCAAGTCAGTGTGGTTGCTGAAGGCTGACTGTAGTCACCATCGGTTTTCTAGCCTTGCATTCACACGTGGACATAGAAATGCTTCACCAATAGCCTGGATTTTTTGTTTGTTTACATGGTGGGTAGGTGACCCAGGAGTCCTTAAAACCAAATGCTAACGTATTTTTCAGTCTCTCTTTTCCCTTCCTTTAGTAACTTGACTATCTGGTATATTGTTAGTTGTTGTTGGGTTGGTTCCACCTCGTAGTGACCTTATGTATAACAGAAAGAGACACTGACTGGTCGTGTGCCGTGTTCGTGATTGTTAGTATGCTTGAGTCCATTGTTGTCTTTGTCTCTAGTTTATATGCTATTTATTCACTTTAGCTGCTATGTGCTGTTCAAATAACCACCTGACTATACACCAAGCATTTTGCACATTGCTTTTCAATCCTCAAACAACATTTGAGAATACTGAGTACCAGAAAGGGCAAATAAGTTGTCCAGCTTCACAAAGCTAACGAAAAATTGAGGTAGAATTCATCCCTAATTCCAAAACCTGTACTTTTTATCAAGGGAATTCTTGGAGATTCTATAATAATATAATTTGTTGTTAGTTGCCATTGAGTCAGCTCCGACTCATGGCAACCTTATGTATGACAGAAAGAAACATTGCCCATTCCTGCACCATCTTCATGATATTTGATGTGTTCGAGCCCAATAATCACATAATTACAAACCCATTGCCATTGAGTTGATTCCAACTCATAGCGACCCTATAGGACAGAGTAGAACTGCCCCACAGGATTTCCAAGCAGTGGCTGGTGGATTCGAACTGCCAGCCTCTTGGTTAGCAGATGAGCTCTTAACCACTGCACCACCAGGGCTTTAACATAATAAAACCAAAAACCAAACCCAGTGCCATCGAAGTCAATTCTGACTCATAGTGACCCTATAAGACACAGTAGAACTGCCCCATAGAGTTTCCAAGGAGCACCTGGAGGATTTGAACTACCGACCCTCTGGTTTGCAGCCGTAGCACTTAACCACTAGGCCACCAGGGTTTCCCAACATACTAATAGCCAACTTTTAATGAAAAGCTGTTATGTGTCAGTCATTGTTGTAAGCACTTTTACATGTGTTAACTTAGAACAACCCCATTAAGTAGGTACTGTTATTGTACCAATTTTCAAATAAGGAGGGTGGGTCACAGAGAAGTAATGTAACTTGTCCACAGTCAAACCACTAGCAAAAAGCTTAGCAGTCTTGCTCAAGATTCCTTATATTTAACTTGTATGACACAATGTATGAAGTCAGAATTCCAGAATCCAAGACTTAAAATTGTTTTAACTAGAAAAGTAACAAGACCAGTGGATTGATTAAGGGATTTCTGAAATGTGGCATGATTGGCTTTACTTTTAAAAGTTGTCTTAAGAAGAAGTAGAATTTTTATGAAATTAACCTGATTAACACAAGTTTTGCCTTAAATTATACACTGCTGGCCCCACACCCTCTCACTCATAAATATAAATGCACTTATGTATACTGGAAAAATATGAACAACTAGCATGTTTAAAGCAATAGGTACTTGGTAGAATTTTTGTGATATATGAAAATAATTTTTCTTGGCAAACTCTAGAAAATTTGGCACTGTCTTTCTGCACAGCTACTTTTCTGGAGAAATCATCTAATTCAGAAGAGAGGGCTTTTCTATTTCCAGATTGTATGAGATTGGTATAGGAGAGCTCAATAATAAATTAACTGGCTCACAAGAACATCATAAAGGCTCTGTAGTAGGAACTGAAATTATCACTTCACTTCCAAGCCATTAGGTGATATTTGTCAAAGAATCATGTAGCAGTCCTTCAAGGATTTATGGAGATAGACCCAGCCAGGATAATTTTTTTTTTTTCAGGGTACATTAATGCCTCCTCACAATTCACTATTCTAGCAGTCTTTTAAATTTTGTGTTTTGTTCCTTTTCCCCTTTGTGTTCTTTTTTTTATTTCAGGGTTGGGGGTTCTATAGCCTAGGATTGGGGGTTCTATAGTCTAAGAAAGACTTGGGATTCTTTAGAAATACCAATTTCAAAACCATGGTTGAAAGGCATTGGTATTTTTCTTTTCAGCAACAGATAAATAGAATGACCCGGTCCATTTTTTGCTTGGGGCAGGGAATGAGTAAAGGGTTGTACTGAAGTTCCTTTGACAACAAAATATAACCCTCAACATTTTTGCTTTGTCTGAGCAATTATATGGCAAGCCCAGCATCCTTCAGTAATGCCCCGGTACACCCAGTACCTCAGAAGTGAAGGTTTTACAGCTTTCTGAATATTAAGTAAGACCATACTCATCTGGTGAAAGGAGTGAGAGATGTATAAGAAGTCCTTTTTCAAAGCAGTGGAATATAGTGAGAGAAAAACATGGAGCTCTTTATTTTGGTCACCCTTCTAAAATGGATAAGCAAGTCCAAAGAATGGAAAGATTTCCTGAAGAAAAGACTTCAGTGCCACCTTGAGGGCTTGTTCTTTTCCTAGAAGAGAGATTTGAGTTTTAGAGTTCCATCTTTGCTGATCTTGATTGATCAAAGCATTATGCCAGCCCAGATTTATTGAGAGAGGAGTATTAAATCCTGTTTAGGGTAGAAAAGGGTTAACGTGAGGTAAAAAATAATGTGTACTTTATCTCACAGCAGAAAGATATGTCAGGGCTGTTTTTATTTCATTTTGAGATTTCAGTCTCCTTAACAAGCAGAAACTATCACCCTAATCCAATCATTAAAACAGTACTTTATTTAAATAGCATCTGGGTTAGAATTATCCATGCCTATTTAATGATTGACGGCCGTGGTTTTTTTTTTTATTTAATGATAGGAGCCCTGGTGGCACAATGGTTAAGAACTTGGCTGCTAACTAAATGGTTGGCAAGTTCAAATCTATCAGTCGCTCCTTGGAAATCCTATGGGACGGTTCTACTCTGTCCTATAGGATTGCTTTAAGCTGGAACTGACTCGATGGCACATAACAACAACATCAACAACTTAATGATAGCCATTTATTGCCTGTTTCATGCCCCATTTTATTTCTGTTCTTCACAATAACTCTATGAGGTATCAGTTATTGTCTCCTACTTATAGATGAAGAAAATGGTAAAAGAAGCTCAGTAACTAGTCCAGGGACACAGTAATGATATTTGAGCTAAACCCTTCATCCTTTCCACTTTGGAAAGCAGCATTTTGACAGGACATTTGCTCATTAGTTTATTGTGCTAAAATAAGCCTATCTTCTTACTTTCTTAATTCCTTGCTTTTTTGTCTCTCCCTGTTTTCCCTGGCCTATTTTGGAAGGTTTTTTTTTTTTTTTCTGTAGAAGCTATGAGGTTATTTTTATTGGTAAAGCTTTCCTTGACCTCCCAATACTGAGTTTTATGACTTTCAAATGTGCTCCCATGACATCCTGTCTATGCCTGTGATGGAGCCTCTGGGTGGTACAAGCAATTAACATGTTGGCTGCTAACTAAAAGGTTGGAGGTTTGAGTCCACTTAGAAGTGCCTTGGAAGAGAGGCCTGGCAATCTTCATCTGAAAAATAAGTCATCAAAAACCTTGTGGAGTACACTTCTACTCTCACACAAAAGGGGTCATCATGAGTCGTAATCAACTTTATGATAACTGGTGTCTGTATGCCTGTGATAGCGCTTCCCACACTGTACTATAATCTCCTGTTTGTTTCTCTAGTTCACCTATTAGAATAACAGTCTCATTCCAAGCTACATATTAGAACTTCCTAGGATTCTTCAGAAGGCTCAATGCTTAGGCCTTACCTTTGGGGATTAAGTTCACAGGTTGGTATTTTTTTTTTTAAGTGGCCAGGTAATTTTAATGCAAATTCCGGATTGAGAACTACATATTAGCCTATAAACTCTTCAAGAGTAAGGATAATTTAGAATAATCCCCAGAATTTAGTACCATTCCGGGTACATAACTGATACTTCATAGTGGTTGAATAAACTTTAAAATGCTGACTTATGATTTTTGTAATATAAAATTTTTTTTTAATTTGATTAATGCGTGGTTGATGAAAGCATGAATGATGGACTATCATCAAGTATTCCAGGGCAATTATAATAACAACTTCAAACTCAGCTAGTGCTTTCTCATTCCCTCCACCAAGCTGTCCTTGTCTAACAGAGGTCAGTACAATGGTCCTTCTGTGTTGCTTCATAAACCCAGTTGCCATTGAGCCAACTCCGACTCGTGGTGACCACATGCGTGTTGGAATAGAACTGTGCTCCATAGGGTTTTCAATGGCTGATGGTTCAGAAGTAGCTCTCCCAGTATTTCTTCCAAGGGCCTCTGTGTGGACTCGAACTTCCAACCTTTTGGATAGCAGTCGAGCACATAACTGATTGCACCACTCAGGGACTCCAGGATGCTTCATAAGAAGTCCAAACTCCAAAAAAAGCAGCTTCTTGGGATAAATGAAATACAACAGTAGCATAATCCCAATGTGAGATTTCTTTGCAAATCTATCCCGGGATTCGAAGCACCTTTACCTACCGGAATGTTATATTGAGCTCAACTTTTGTGTCAGAAAGCAAGAGGCATTTTAGAATTCAGCAATCTGCAAAGGGATTATGGCCGCAGCACACAGCAGGCTATTGCCTTAGGCAACTTCATAGGAAAAATTGATTATTACCCTAGGTAGCCATCAGGATATTACTAGATTTCTTAGGGCCATAAGGACATAAAGTGGGGTTTTCAGGACTGTAATATATCCTTCGGGTCTCATTTCAGTGGCGATCAATGTTCACAGTCCTCCTTTCAAAGTACTGGAAAACATGCCAGTATAATTAATATCACCGATGTATTGTTTTTTTTCTTGCTTTCTGTTTTCTTCCTAAGAAAGTTAGGCAAGTTATAAGACAGATGTCTTATATGAAAAGCTCTTACATAATTTGAAACAAAAGGACAGTCTCTAATAATAATGGGGTGTTGGGGGGCAATATGTAGATTTAATTGAATGAGATCAAGCAAGGAAATTCTCTAGGGCACCATATTTCAACTTGACGTGCAAATTCCAAATTCATTTAACATATGCATGGTGAGAGCCACAAGTAGTTCTAAGGCCAGCTTTGTAAAGATTCATAAACTTGTCATTGGTTCTGTCTCTGTATAGGATTGTAAGTAATTTTAGTGTTAACAGGTACGGATTCTTGCTGGGGGCTGCATGAAATTAAATTCAGCAATTCAGTACAAATCAATAGCTACTTATTGAGGGTTCACTGTTTGCAAGGCCGGCACTTAGAGGGATAGAAAGTTCAGTAAGACAAGGTCCCTACCCTCAAGGAACTTATTGTTGGATGGGGAAAATGCAACTCTTGACTATAAAGTCAAAACTTGTTGAAAAGGGACCAATAGTTTATAGAGTAGTGCAATGGTAGGAGAGATTGAGTTAGGGGCAGTTAAGTGGTTCTCTATTTCCTATGTTGTTGTTAGGTTCTGTCAAGTTGAGGTATTCTTTTTTTTTTTTTTTCTGTTCTGCTACAATCAACATCTCATTTGATAAAGGTGGAGCTGGAAAAATACATGCAATACACATTATTCGATTCCAAAATATAAAAAGAAAAATCACTGTGCATTTTTATAGACAGGAAGTACATATTTTTACCCTAAGTTTCTGAATCCAAGATGCTTCAGAGAAGGAATGTCACAGGATTCACCCTTATAAATAAATCTGTTGTATTGATCTTCAACCAAGGAATTCAAGGATTGCCATTTGTTTAGCAAAGTACAAATCTTAACATCTCTTATCTGACAGGAATGAACTACAGATTCTGTTACAGTAAGATTTAAGGGTACCGTGGTGCATTACAGTGATTTGAGAATTTTTGGATTAAATTCAATGCTGTACTACAATCAGGGAATTCACTAATATGGATAAACACAGAATATAAATTTTCAAAATCTGTATTTTCCCCCACGTGTCAGTTCGTTGTACTGTGGGGGCTTGCGTGTTGCTGTGATGCTGGAAGCTATGCCACCGGTATTCAGATACCAGCAGGGTCACCCATGGAGGACAGGTTTCAGCTGAGCTTCCAGGCTAAGACAGACCAGGAAGAAGGACCCAGCAGTCTACTTCTGAAAAACATTAGCCAGTGAAAACCTTATGAATAGCAGTGGAACATTGTCTGATATAGCACTGGAAGATGAGGCCCCCAGGTTGGAAGGCACTCAAATGATGACTGGGGAAGAGCTGCCTCCTCAAATTAGAGTCAACCTTAATAATGAGGATAGGGTAAATCTTTCGGGACCTTGTTTGCTGATGTGGAGCGACTCAAAATGAAAAGAAACAGCTACAAACATCCATTAATAATCGGAACCTGGAATGTACGAAGTATGAATCTAGGAAAACTGGAAATCGTCAAAACTGAAATGGAATGCATAAACATTGATATCCTAGGCATTCATACAGTCTACTATGCTGGGAATGACAACTTGAAGAAGAATGGTGTTGCTTTCATCGTCAAAAAGAACGTTTCAAGATCTATCCTGGAGTAAAACGCTGTTAGTGATAGGATAATATCCCTACACTTACAAGGAAGACCAGTTAATACGACTATTATTCAAATTTATGCACTAACCACTACGGCCAAAGATGAAGAAATAGAAGATTTTTATCAGCTGCTGCAGTCTGAAATTGATTGAACATGCAATCGAGATGCATTGATAATTACTGGTGATCGGAATGCAAAAGTTGGAAACGAAGAAGAAAGATCAGTTGTTGGAAAATATGGCCTTGGTAACAGAAACAATGCTGGAGATCGAATGATAGAATTTTGCAAGACCAATGACTTCTTCATTGCAAATACCTTTTTTACCAACATAAGCGGTGACTTAAACACATGGATCTCGCCCAGATGGAACACACAGAAATCAAATTGACTACATCTGTGGAAAGAGATGATGGAAAAGCTCAATATCATCAGTCAGAACAAGGCCAGGGGCCGACTGTGGAACAGATCATCAATTGCTCATATGCAAATTCAAGCTGAAACTGAAGAAAATCAGAGCAAGGCCACGAGAGCCAAAATATGACCTTGAGTATATCCCACCTGAATTTAGAGACCATCTCAAGAATAGATTTGATGCATTGAACACTAGTGACCAAAGACCAGATGAGTTGTGGAATGACATCAAGCACATCATCCATGAAGAAACCAAGAAGTCATTGAAAAGACTGGAAAGAAAGACAAGACCAAGATGGATGTCAGAGGAGACTCTGAAACTTGCTCTCAAATGTCGAGCAGCTAAAGCAAAAGGAAGAATTGATGAAGGAAAAGAACTGAACAGAAGATTTCAAAGGGCCTCTCGAGAAGACAAAGTAAAGTATTATAATGACATGTGTGCAAAGAGCTGGAGATGGAAAACCAAAAGAAAGAATACACTCGGTGTTTCTAAAGCTGAAAGAACTGAAGAAAAAATTCAAGCCCCAAGTTGCAATAGTGAAGTATTCTATAGGGAAAATATTAAACGACGCAGGAAGCATCAAAAGAAGATGGAAGGAATACACAGAGTTATTATACCAAAAAGAATTAGCTGATGTTCAACCATTTCAAGAGGTGGCATATGATCAGGAACCAATGGTTTCGAAAGAAGACGTCCAAGCTGCTCTGAAGGCATTGGCAAAAAACAAGCCTCCAGGAATTGATGGAATATCAATTGAGATGTTTCAACAAACAGGTGCAGCCCTGGAGGTGCTCACTCGTCTATGCCAAGAAATATGGAAGACAGCTTCCTGGCCAACTGATTGGAAGAGATCCATATTTATGCCTATTCCCGAGAAAGTGATCCAACCAAATGTGGAAATTATAGAATAATATCATTAATATCACATGCAAGCAAAATTTTGCTGAAGATCATTCAAAAATGGCTGCAGCAGTATATCAACAGAGAACTGCCAGAAATTCAGGCTGGTTTCCTAAGAGGATGTGGAACCAGGGATATCATTGCTGATGTCAGATGGATCCTGGCTGAAAGCAGAGAATACCAGAGGGATGTTTACCTGTGTTTTATTGACTATGCAAAGGCATTCGACTGTGTGGATCATAACAAATTATGGATAATGTTGTGAGAATGGGAATTCCAGAACACTTAAGTGTGCCCATGAGGAACCTTTACGTAGATCAAGAGGCAGTTGTTCAGAGAGAACAAAGGGATGCTGATTGGTTTAAAGTCAGGAAAGTTGTGCCTCAGGGTTGTATTCTATCACCATACCTATTCAATCTGTATGCCAAGCAAATAATACGAGAACCTGGACTATATGAAGAAGAACTGGGCATCAGGATTAGAGGAAGACTCGTTAACAACCTGCGTTATGCAGATGACACGACTTTGCTTGCTGAAAGTAAAGAGGACTTGAAGCACTTACTAATGAAGATCAAAGTCCACAGCCTTCAGTATGGATTGCACCTCAACATAAAGAAAACAAAAACCCTCACAGCTGGACCAATGAGCAACATCTTGATAAACGGAGAAAAGATTGAAGTTGTCAAGGATTTCATTTTACCTGGATCCATAATCAACAGCCATGGAAGCAGCAGTCAAGAAATCAAAAGATGCATTGCATTGGGCAAATCTGCTGCAAAGGACCTCTTCGAAGTGTTGAAGAGCAAAGATATCACCTTGAAGACTAAGGTGCGCCTGACCCAAGCCATGGTATTTTCAATCGCATCATATCCATATGAAAGCTGGACAATGAATAAGGAAGACTGAAGAAGAATTGACGCCTTTGAATGGTGGTGTTGGTGAAGAATATTGAATATAGCATGGACTGCCAAAAGAAAGAACAAATCTGTCTTAGAAGTACAGCCAGAATGCTCCTTAGAGGCAAGGATGGCGAGACTGCTTCTTACATACTTTGGACATGTTGTCAGGAGGGACCAGTCCCTGGAGGAGGACATCATGCTTGGCAGAGTACAGGGTCAGCGGAAAAGAGGAAGACCCTCAATGAGGTGGATTGACACAGTGGCTGCAACAATGAGCTCAAGCATACCAATGATTGTAAGGATTGCTCGGGACTGGGCAGTGTTTCGTTCTGTTGTGCATAGGGTCGCTATGAGCCGGAACCAACTTGACGTCACCTAACAACAACAACCACAACAACAATATTTTCAAAGTTTTTTGATTTTCAATGACCACAATACTACCAATTCCTCCTAATTAGTTCTTTTATTCAGTCTTGACTGCTACTTGCCTCCCTTAGTGCCTTCTTACCTGTCACCTAAAGAAATGCGCAGGGTCTAAAGCAGGGTTTCTCAACATCTGCATGATTGACATTTTGGACCGGATAATTCCTTGCTGAGGGGGGTTGTCCTTTCCATTGTAGCATGTTTCCCAGCATCCCTGATCTCTACCTACTAGATGGCAGGAGTGCCACCATCCTTACTGTGACAACCGAAAATGCCTCCAGACATTGCCAAATGTCCCATTACCCCAGTTGAGAATCAGTGATCCAATGCAAGTGCCTAGATATTTTCCCTCATATCTCTTCTCCATTTATGATAGCTGCTATTTTAATGCTACTAATACATTGTTTTCATTATGCCATTCCTGGGCCCCAGATGTTCAATGACCCTCTACCCCAATATCAAGGCCCTTATTGCCCCTACCGCTATCTTTTTTAAGTTTCATTTTTACCAAAGCAATACATGCACATCTTCACAAATAAAGAGCACAGAAGAGCTATGAATAGCAAGTCTCCTGCCCTATTCCTCCCCACTCTGACATCTAAGAAGCAACTTAAAAGAAAATACACACGCACACAAAAACAGGTTCTGAGTTAGTTCTAGTCCACGACTCTAGATATATTTATACTTCCGTTCATTTGACTTACCAACTTCAAGCAGTATCTAATGGCCCTCTCTTTTAAATATGAGCCTATGGCTCAGTTATATAGTTTGTCTTTTTCTTTCTCTTCTTTCCCTTTTTTGATACTTAGATGATTGTTCATAGTCATGTAGGATAACCTTTTAAAAATTGATTTAAACCACTACTTCTTTTTTTATTTTTTTCTTGGTCAGTCAGCTTTCAGAACCACATGTTGCACTCTCTGGAGCTAGGCAGAACTAGAGACCCTGTTGAAAATTTCTCTCATCATCTCCGTCCTCTGACAATTAGAAAGATAAGAAATTAACTCCTTTTACCTTTTCTTCCCCTCTTCCTTATCCCACCATCTGTCAGTTATACTTTTATTTGCACTATGGTTGTATTTGCAAGACAGAATGAAAATGTTTTACAATGCTGATATTTTCATTCTGTCTTGCAAATACAACCATTTTTTCTGTGCTTTATTTTAGGCTGACTCTTTAAGTTTGTCTTCATTATCTAATGCTGCTATAACAGAAATACTGCAAGTGAATGGATTTAACAAAGAGAAATTTATTCTTTCACAGTCTAGGAGGCTAGTAGTCTGAATTCAGGGTACCAACTCCAGCGGAGAACTTTCTCTCTCTGTTGACACTGGGGGAAGGTCCTTGTCTTAGTCATCTAGTGCTACTATAACAGCAATATCACAAGTGGATGGCTTTAACAAAGAGAAATCTATTCTCTCGTAGTCTAGGAGGCTAGAAGTCTGAATTCAGGGTGCCAGCTCCAGGGGAAGGCTTTCTTTCTCTATTAGCTCTGGGGGAAGGTCGCTGTCAACAATCTTCCCTGGTCGAAGAGCTTCTCAGCTCAGGGACCCCAGTTCCAAAGGATCCACTATTCTCCTGGCTTGTATTTCTTAATGGTAGAGGTCCCCAAGTCTCTTGGCATGCTTTTCTCTTTTATATCTCAGAAGACATTGACTTAAGACACAACCTAATCTTGTAGATTGAGTCCTGCCTTATTAACATAATTGCTGCTAATCCCACCTCATAGACATCATAGAGGTAGGATTTACAACAATGCTGGGAATCGTGGACTAGCCAAGTTGACAAACACTTTTTTGGGGGACACAATACAATCCTTAGCAGTCCTTGTCATAAATTTTCCCCTGATCTAAGAGTTTCTCAGTGCAGGGACACTGGGTCCAAAGGACGTGCTCCCCTCCTGGTTCTTCATTCTTGGTAGCCTGAGGGCCCTCTGCTCACTTCTCTCTTTTGTATCTCAAAAAAGATTGACTTAAAATACAACTAATCCTATAGATTGAGTCCTGCCTCATTAACTTAACTGCCTCTAATCCTGCCTTCTTAACATTATAGAGTTTAGGATTTACAATACATAAGATAGTCATATCAGATTACAAAATGGTAGACAACCACACAATACTGGGAATCATGGCCTAGCCAAACTGACACATATGGGGGGGGGGGCACAATTCAATCCATAACAAAGTTGAAAGCCAATAAACCAAATTTACACTATTATGACTATGGAAACATTTTTCAATGCCAGGTCAAGTATGGTGCTATATTTTTTTCATTTCCAAAGTTCCAGTGTCATGATCCTCACATCACCTGAAGTAGAATGATCAGTGTCAGTGTTATATAAATTCTTTTTTATTCAACTCTAAACAATTGTGAAAAATCGTGCATATTTTGCGTTGACTTACACATAATCCATATTTTTCACGTGAATTTTTATTTACCTTGTTTATTTCTAGGGCTCTGGTGGCGTGGTGGTTAAGTGATCAGCTGCTAACTGTAAGGTCAGGGGTTGGAACCCACCATGCACTCTGTGGGAGAAAGATGTGGTAGTCTGCTTTGTCAAGATTACAGCCTTGGAAACCCCATGGGGCAGTTCATCTCTGTCCTATAGGGTCACTATAAGTCAGAATTGACTCGACAGCAATGGGTTTTTTTTTCAGTCCAGAGTAGTAATTCTTATGATCTAATAATTTCTTATCAATAAATGTCCTACCAGTAGTACATATGGGATTAACTATTAGGCTTAGACTGAGCTGTTCTGCTTTTTTATGTTGGTTTTCTTCCATGCTTGCTACCACTTCTTTCTCTAGACTTGATGATTTTTGGTGTTTGTTCATCTTTAAGGAAATATGACTAATTATTTTGTATAGAACTCCACTGCTCTTATGTAAATAGCAATCTTTTCAAGAGTTTCTGACTAGAAGCACTGTGAAGGAATAGGTATGGTTTTGATTTAGGAAGTAGCATGTAAAGTGATGGCTCTCCTATACGCGAGAATGCAAGGGTTCTGCTTTGAGACTCCAGAATCTACACAAGAGGCTTACCTGTGTCAAGAAATTTAATTTAAGGTCTTTTATACCCTTACGACCAACATTCCAGATAGTGCCTTACATTTGTCTGCCTAAAGACATGGATTGATATCCACTCCTAGCAACATTAGTATTGTAATAAAATGTATGCTTCTCTTCGCAGAGCCCATTAGGAAATGAAAACGTATTTGCATTTCTGTAAGGTTGTGGACTTCACAAAGCTTGTATTTTATACTGGTCTGGAAGTCTCTTTCAACTCTTTTATTTAGTAAGCATAATAATCAAGCTGGTTTAGCTTCTCTCAGCTTCTTTCCAACGTCAATGTGAATGTGAAATGATTTGATGAAGGGCCCTAGAGCTCTGGCTTTCAATTTTTTTTTTTTTAAATCTAAAATTAACGGTAATGCATTTTATATAAAGCCTCAGTAAACATATGTAAACATAAATATGCATCTAACTGAAATAAAAGTTTCACAAAAACAACTTACTATGTACAAAGCAATTTTATATTTTATTTTCTGTTTCAGGTTTTAGAATTATGATCAAGACCTACTGAAATGATTTTATGACTTCCTAATAATTTCACAGTATGAAAAACAGTGCTATAGAAATGGTCTTAAGAAGTAAATAAAAATATTCTCTCAGTGTCCAAATAAATGCAACAAAATACCTGCTCTAAAGCTATTTATTTTATTTTTTATGGCTACAACACAGAGCTTTATTATGTTTATTAAACATAACAGTTCTAGCAAGCTTTGTTTCCTGGATAATTTTTCCAAAATTCAAACTTAGAGGAAACCTCACCGAAATCAAGACTACAAAACTGAACAGCAAGAAAAAAAAAAAACCCAATAATTGTGTAGTATAGTATGACTACATGGGGTCGCTGTCCTAATTAGTCCAGGAAAGAATATTATGTGATTAGCGTCACCTGTTTCTTATGGCATGGTATTTACAACTTACTTTAAACAATTTTCCTCGAAAAGATTTAAGCTTTGTGGAGTGATTTTGGTCCCCTCCTGTATTTTGAGAGCCCCCCGAAGATGGCTGGAAACAAAGACCGTACGGACTGTGCTGCAAATTCCCTTCTAGCATGTGGGCTACTAGTGCTGGAAGCTCTCCTAAATATTTAGGTGACAAATAGCCTTTCACTTTTGCCCAAGATTAGTCAAGCACTTGAAGATTGATTGAAATCTAGGACTAGAAGAGAAAGGAATTCAACAGAAAACACAAGGCACGTATATTTCTGTTATGCAAGGAAAAGAATTCTGTATTCAGAGCTGCTTTCTTAGAAAATTAGGAACAATGGCAGTGAATGCTAAATCAAAAACACATTTCAGTGAAATAGCCCATGACTGAAAAGTGACTGCAAGCCTACCCATGGTTAGCATCCATTGATTATGTGTTGAATAAATGAGGGTTTGTTTTCCATTGTTATTTGGGGGAGGTGAGTACCTTTCAAGAGCTAGAAAGTTGCATACAGTGCATAGTTTTAAGTGGCCTCTGTCGTACTACTGAAAAATCTTAAGTGTTAGTTAACTTGTATGAAAGAGAAAGTGAAGTGCTATTGGTTAGTTTTTTTTTTTTTTTTTTCCTTTCACTGAGGCCTGGGGAGAAGATGTCTTTTTAAAATTTTCCAGAACCCTTCCAAAAAAGGTGTGGTAGAGGATTCCTTTAAGGAGTAGCCACTCAAATAGCCACAGATTACAGTGTCATACAACTCCATTAACTAGGTGAAGGAAAAATAGCAACATTTTCATTTTAATGAAATGTCAGCTCCCTCCCTTGCTGTACCATGCATCTTAATGTCCTTGCTGTCTACACTGACTTGGGGCACCAAGGCTCTGTCATTACTTGGCCATTCCTTTCTCTAATTTCTTGTGACACACGGTGCTTAAATCCACAAGAAATGTGAGGTGAGGCAGAGAGGATTCCTGCAGACTGACTTGCTATCTGCAGAACACTCATCTGCATTATTCATTAGATAAGAGCACTGATTTGCATCTCATTCTGGTTGTCTCCTTTAGGAGACAAAAATGCTGACCAACTCTCCATATTCCTCCAATTTTATATATTAATAATAATCGGTAGGGGTCTTCGACTTGACTGCTGACCTAGACTTTGTCCTACACCATTTATAACTTCTTAAAAAAAAAAAAAAACCTCTAAACACTTGCAGATCCCCAAACCAATGTGCTTTTCCCCCTTGTGTTTAAAATATTGGCAGCTCTAACATTTCATAAAAGATCTGAATACATAAATATACTTTATTGAAATGCAAAATGAGACATTTATTTATGAGCCATATCTAACATTAGGAATGAAAAGGAGGGAGGAGTTGGGGGAAAAAAAAGAAGTACAGGCCCAAGTACAGCAGTTCAATCTCCCTAAATCTCATTTTAGAGAAATTTCCCAGCAACAGAAACACGCCCCAGATTATGGAAACCCTGGTGGCATAGCAGTTGAGAGTTCGGCTGCTAACCACAAAGGTTGGCAGTTTGAATCCACCAGGTTCTCCTTGGAAACCCTATGGGACAGTTCTACTCTGTTCTGTAGGGTTGCTATGAGTGGTGATGATGATGATAGATGATACTGCTGTAATAAATTCTACCCCTTCTGATGGTCAAATGCAAGTGACGAAATTTTGCTTTACATTTTCTGATCAGAAGCAATGGCCAATTAGGGTTATATTTTCTTGTAAGCTTTAGTCCCATCATTATAATATATATGTGTGTGTGTGTATATATGCTGATGTCCTACTATGTGCAGAACTGTGTGTTGGCCTCTACAGTTACTACGGTAGAGACAAGAAAATTAATATATATATATATATATCCTTCTTTCTTTGGCTTATAGCCTTAATTCCCCATGATCATGGTGAACTCATAAGCACTCACCATTTCCATGAAGGGCACTGTAGGGCTTTATTAAATGTCCTGTAGCTATTCCCTAGGATGTTGAGGTGTGAACTGCACAGGAGCCTCTGATCCACGATTGTACGTTCAATTGGAACTGTTGGTGTATTCACAAGGAAAAGTGGGACATAGTGCTGGCAGCAGCCTTCTTTATCCCCCTCAGGAGAAAAGGGGGCAGAGGGGTCAGAAACTCATTCTTCTGCCAACTGCTTTGTTGCTGTTCAGTTGCCAACTGAATAAATGATGGCCTTCTACTGAAGGTTGCAGCAAATCTAGTGTCATGGATCACTCACAACCTCCAAAAATCAAAGGGAATTCCTAAGATATTATGGTGACATTGCCACCAGAAACATGGTGTCTGGCTGGCTGGGATGGTTTGTTTTGAGAAGAGGTTTTGTACAAATTGCACATTGTTTCATCAACACAGGTAACAGAAGATTGAATCGATTCCTTTGCTCTACTTTTTTTATGTCTCCCAAAGCCTTTAATTCCGTGGTACTAGAGGTCATTACAAACATTTATTATCCTTGTTCTCTGGGCAGCCCCTCACCCCACTGCTGTTTATTCTTGTCTGGTTCCTGTGATTAATGCTACAATGCAAAACAGCTACCTCTATTTTTTTATGGCTGTGCCTGGCACACTGCAATGTTTAAGGTCTTTTGGCATCCCCATAAGAAACACCATTTTTGAAATAGCCCTCATTTGCGTTGGACTGAAACTGGAATTCTGTCCAAGATTTGATTTTTGGCAAGTGATCAGTTAGATTAACTTCAGATTGTGTTTTTCTTGCAAGGAGGATTATTTAAATATATTTTTTCCCTTTAAGCACTCAAATGTTTCCCGATAATAAAACTACATTTCACTTATTTATCAGGGCCAAATGGTGGCCTTTCAAAGTAACAAACAATAGTTTTAAAAACTGGGGGAGGCTTATGCTTGGTTGTATTCGTTTTGGATGATAATGCCATTTTGGAGACGTCAATCTTTTGTTTTTGTTAATATCACAATGGGCGTGTTATGATCATGCTTCATAAAAGCATCGTTGGCAAGCCACTTCCACTATAGAAGTCTTATGGTGGTTTCCGAATCCTGAATGAACTAAAGATACTACATTTGAATGACTCATACACATTTCAAAAATAAGATGGCCAAAATCCAGCAATGATTTTTCCTCCTGCCCCGCCCCCTCCAAAAAACCTGGTGCTTATCATCTCAGCAGATACTATCACCACCATTCACCTAGTTGCCTAAGCCAAAAGCCTAGTAGTCTTCCTTGACTCTCCCCTTTTCTTATTCCTATGACCTGATTACTACAGGCTTGTAACAAACCACTCCAAAACATAGGGGCATAAAACAAAGAAAAACATGTGGGATGGGAGGTACTGTTTCAGCCATCCTTGGTAAATAAACCAGCCACGGCTCACAGTCTCCCCACAACTATTCATATCCTTTCCACATGCAAAATACACTCATTCCACTCTGAAAACTCCCGAACTCTCAGTTCATTACTTGAAGTCCGAGATATTGTCATCAACACCCTGATAACAGATGAGGCTCTGAGGCTCTTTGAATGAGTTCTTGTAGTATAAAAAATTAGTATGGTTTCTCTTAATCTCTTAAGAGCTGTGAACGAAAGACTTGAATTATCTGTCTCCTACACACTCATCATACAGTGGTGGGCCAGGCATAGGAGAATCACTATAAACATTTCCATTCAAAAAACAGGTGAATGGGAGGCACACAGCATTCATTGTCCTCTCATGGTGGTTCTGAAATTCAGGTGGTCACATGTTGCCAGTTCCTTGATAAGGGTTCAGTCCTACTCCCTAGGACTTGTCTTCTCCAGCTCTTTGATCCACTTCCCAGCTTTTGGTTCTGCTTTCTGAGTCGGTCTTCCTTTTCCGTAAGAAATGGACCATATTTGTAGCTGAGTGATTTTCCTATCTTGCTTCCCACCCAAAGGAGTTTATCTGTCTTTTTCAGAAGTCCAAGCTGATGCAGTTCCTTTAAAACTTTTCAGGCTTCCTGTGTATCACTTTATACTATACTAAATTAGGCAAAAGACATCACCACATACTTCTTCAAGATAAGCCCTTTCCTACTTTGGGCTCCCTGCGGAACTGCTGTGGAACATCACCCTTAAGATTCTTAGATGCTTGGTGTGTAAAAGAGAGGCTTTTGACGCATGCGCTTAAGTCGAGGAGTCCTGTGTCTTGAAGAAGGTCTGTGAGGCACCATCTTAAATCTTTATGATGTTTTAACGAAGGGTTTTACAGTCAAACCCTAGTCTTTATCTTTACTCTGAGACATTTTCCTAGCAGGTCTTCGATTTGTTCTTTGCTCCGAGGCCTTTTCTTACTTTGAGAATCTTCTGCTAGAAGACGCTGAATAAGCAGTGGTTTTCTTTTCAAAACTCAGAAAGGCCTTTTATATTTCCTCTAGAATTTGCTTAAAAACTGAACAATTCCTTTAGTGCTTTTGTCTCTCTAGCTTTATCTTACACATGGCTAAAAGAAATCAGTTGGCGCTTTCAATATTTTTCCTGAGAAATGCTCTTAGTCAACTCCACCAGTATATTTGGTCTATTTTCTATTTCCCATGTCAATGTACCTAGCAGGGTTGCCAAATTTTCTGCTACTACGTAGTAAAGGTCAACTTTTTTCTAGCCTCCAATAACAGTTTCCTCCCATCATCTCAGCCTTCGTCAAAGTCTCCACAAGGCCCTTCCAGCTTTCACTAATTGTATTCTAAGGCCCTCTCAGGTTCTGCCTGCTGCCAAACCTGAAAGCCAATGACACATGTATTAGGCTGGTATGGCAGCATTCTATTCTGGTACAAAATTTCTGTCCTGGTTACTATTGCTACATAAGAAACAACCCCAAAATTTAGCGACACAAAACATTCTTTTTATTATGGTCAGAGATTCTGTGGGTCAGTAATTCTCTGGTTTGTCTTTGCTTCACAATTTCTAGAGTCTCAGCTGGGAAAACTCAATAGCTCTGTACCATTTGACAGCTGGGCTGGAAACATCTCAAGATCTCATTACTCACATGTCTGGAAGTTTATGCCAGCTGTCAGTTGGGACCTCAGCAGGGACTATTGACTGAACACCTTCATGTGGCTTCTCCATGTGGTTTGGGATTCCTCACTTCATGGTGGACTCTGAGTAGTTGAACTTGTTATATGGCAGCACAACATGGAAACTGCATTGCCTCTATAATCTAGCTTTGAAAGATACATAGCATTATTTGTGTTGTGCTTCAATCGGCTGAAGCAATCACAGTCATGCCTGGATTTAAGGGAGGTGGCATTAGATTTCACCTCTTGGTAGGGGACTGTCAAGGTCACATTGTAGAAGAGTATATGGGATAGAAAATATTGTTTGTCTTCGAAAAATGCAATCTATTACACCCTCATGCAATCCATCACCAAGTTGTATTGATTTTTCTTCCAGGATATATCCCAAATCTGTTCACTTACCTGCTTTGCTACCCACTTATGGAAAGCACCATCATCTCTCATCTGATCTATTGCATTAAACTTCTAACTGATATTTCTGCACCCACTCTTGCCTCTTCTAAGCCATTCACCGTCAAGATGCCAGAAGAGAGATATCAAAATTATAAATTGACTCATGTCACTCCTCTGTTTAAATCTCTTTGGAGGCTTCAAATTGCATTTAGAATAAAACCCAATGCCTTTCAATGGCCTAAAAGGTTCTGAATGATCTGTCTCTATCCTACGTCTCCAACTCTGTTCTGTGCCACCTTTTTGCTTATATATTGGTGACACAACCGTTAAGTGCTTGGCTGCTAACTGAAAGGCTGGCAGTTCAAACCCGTTCAGTGGCTCCATGAGAGAAAGACCTGACAATCTGTTCCTGTAAAGATTACAGCCTAGAAAACTCTATGGGGCAGTTCTACTCCATTACACGGGATTGTTATGAGTTGAAAATCGACTCTTCGGCACGTAACAATGACAAACTACTCTCCAGCCAACTGGGCCTTCTAATAGTTTTTGGACCATTTTAACCCATTTGAACCCAAGAACTTTGTACTTGTTTTTTCCTTCTGCCTGGAAATCTCTTTCTCTGTTTTTTCAGCAGGCTCACTCTTGTGCATACTCTAAGTTTCATATTAAATGTTACCTCCTCAGCTGATAATAATTATAGGTAACATTCTTTTGGGTCAGCTCAGAACATGCATCAGGCCCTGGAGTCAGGCATTCTATCTGGATTATCTCTTTAAATCCTCATTTCACCCAGTTGAAGAGTTAATATTATCATTCTTATTTTACAGATAAGGAAACTGAGGCTTACAAATGTTAAATAACATTCTCAAAGCCATACAGTAAGGGGTACAGTTTAGAATTATACCCCAAACTGTCTAGTTGCAGCAGTTGCACTCTAAACCACTAGACTGTACTGACTACAGAGCTGCTCACCCCTTATTTTTGTTCTCAGTCATGGCACCTGTCCTATTTTCTTCATTTGACTAATCACTCTCTAAAGTTTAAAAAATATATATGTGTGTTTTTATGTGTTTATTGCCTCTCTTTACCACTAGTATTGAAATATTTTTGTTTGTAGTTATATCCCAGCACCCAGCACAGTGCTTGGCACATAGTGCTTGGCATCCGATACTTCACAAAGTATTCAATGAATAAATACAGCGATGAGTTGGTAAATGTTTAACAACCTGCTTTGGGGCAAGGTGGGGGAGGAGGCTGATTTGTAGTGTTTGTAAATTTCCTGAGGACCCTGGGCTGTGCAAACATTTTGTGCTTGACTACTAACCTAAAGCTTGGCAGTTAGAACCCACCCAGCAGTACCACAGAAGAAAGGACTGGCTATCTTCTTCTGTAAAATTACAAACAAGAAAACCCTAAGGAGTAGTTCTACTCTGTAACACGTGGCATCGCCATGAGTTAGAATTGACTTGATGGCAATGGGTTTGGGTTTTGCACACGTGTGTGTGCACGCATGTGTGTATGAGAGAGAGAGAGAATTTCTTAAAATGACCAATTTAAAGCTGCAAATAAATTAACAATCTGCTCACAAAATTCCTAAAAATTAGGCTCCAGCACAGCAATGAATAAATGCAAAGAGTAACACACGCCTAGTAGCTGGTTTCCAAAGGGGCCCTTGTGGTTTTAGCTTCAAGCAGATCATGCATTGGGTGTAAAGGTTCAGAGTGCTGCTGTTTTCAGAGCTGCAAAAGGACAGTGAAGAGTTAACACTGTGTCTGAGGTACTAAATATCTCTACAACAATGTGGTGAAAAACACTGAGACCAGATACTGTCATTTCTTCATCTCTTTTCACTGCCTCAGGTGTTGGTGAGAACACATAGGATTCACAGGCAAGGGCAGAATGACTTTGTTTTACCCTTTAAAGGGAAAGGATGGCAGGGGCTGGAGCAGGACAGAGTGAAAAGCAAGGAGAAGGGAAAGAAAAAGCCATTAATATTTCATGTTAGACCTAAAGATGCTCAGCTACAGCTTTGGCTAGGAAGAGAAATTTCCTTGAGAATAATTGTTAGATTTTGATGCTGAACGATCATGCGAAAGACTGATTTATGATTGATTCCAATTATTTACCTTTGGGTATAATACGGAATGGTATGTTGTTGTTATTGTTAGGCGCTGTTGGGTCAGGACTCATAGCGACCCTGTGTACAACAGAACAAAACACTGCCCGGTTCTGCACCATCCTTGTGATCATTGCTATGTTTGAGCTCATTGAGACTTTATTTTTTAAACCACTATCTGCCACTCAGCATTGTTGGCAACTTCTTACTTCACAGTTTTTAATTTTAAAAATATCAGTAGAAAACTCAGCAATCCTGTAGTCCTGATCGGCATGAACCAGGCAATAGATATGAGTGGATTTGTAGCATTTGTTGAGATTGTATTTATCATATTAGGGAGGAGGGTCCTGACATAGTGTGTTGGCTGGCCGCAGCACCGGAGTGTCAAGACAAGGAGTGGTGCTCAGATGTCTTGTCTCAGTCATGGCCAGGATGTAACGTGCCTCTCATTTAACTGCCAGGTCTATAACTTGGCCCCATGTGCTGCAACCCCTTCACATGGTACATAAGGAATAGCTCCTGTTAGGCACATTCACTGTGGGATTTTAAATGAATACATTCTGAAACATCCTCCTTGCCAGCTCTAGGATCTGGAGTTTTAAGAATGCGTATGTAATTAATTTTGCTTTAGAATTTTGAATTAATACCAAGAGAAATGTCTTACTCTTTATTAATTTCCAGGTGTGAGTCTCAAGAAAACAGCAACCACTTTACTTGAAATTACATGAATAATATTGGAGCAAGACCGTTTCGGTTGGAGACAAAAACATTGTATTTGTGTCTCATAGTAATCTATCTGTTGGTTAATGGACCCAGAACTCTCTAGACAGTTCACGAATCCACATAACAGAGCAGATTTTTGCATTAGGATTCCTGACTTAGCTGAAAAATGTGAAAAATCAGATGTAGCTGAAGAGTTCCCTATTGATTACAAATGTGAGGATCAAGGATAAGTTATCCCATCTTAAGCAGCATGTATTTAAATTTAAACTGGTCTTTCCTGGTAATCTCATTTTGGATAAAATCCCCAAACCAAACCCATTGATACCAAGTCAATTCCTACCCATAACAACCCTATACCCCGTGCCGTGGAGTCGATTCTGACTCACAGCGACCCTATAGGACAGAGTAGAACTGCCCCACAGAGTTTCCCAGGAGCACCTGGCAGATTCAAACTGCTGACCCTTTGGTTAGCAGCTGTGGCACTTAACCACTACGCCACCAGGGTTTCTAAGATCCCTATAGGACTGGGTAAAACTGCATGATAAAGTTTCCAAGGAGCATCTAGTGGGTTTGAACTGCCAGCTTTTTGGTTAGCAGCCATTCTCTTAACCACTACACCCTGCATTTTTGGATAGTGGCATAGAAATCAGTGAAATTTTTAAGGGCATTAATTTCATCCAATTTGAGGGGCTTCCTATTCAATATATGAAAGGATAGATGTTGGTGTCCAGTCATATTTTGGGGGGCTCTAAGAGTTAGAGTAAATTTAAAAATGTTAGTAATGCTGCGGAGGGGACAAAATTGCTAGTAATTCTCGATTTTTTTTTTTTTCCTAAAGGAAAATAACCAGTGCTGTCTAAACAGAGAAATGGGAGTCAGAATTTTCTGCCTCCTACTCAGCTCTGTCAGATTACTAATTATTGCTTATTGCTTGTGACGGTTAATTTTACGTATCAACTTGGCTAGGCTGTGGTATCCATTTGTTTGGTCAGACACTAGCCTAGATGTTATTATGAAAGTATTTACTTGCGATTAGCATTTAAATCATTCGACCTTAAGTAAAGCAGATTACCCTCCATAATGTGGGCAGTCCTCATACAATCAGTTGAAGGCTTTAAAAGCAAAATATGAAGTTTCCTGAGACAGAAAGATTTTGCCTCAAGACTATAAAGAGCACCTGCCAGAACCCCCTATGCCCACCACTACCTGGTCTACCAATTTTGGGACACAAGGCTACCAGAACTGACCTGTGGAGTTTGAAATTGCCAGCCTCCATAATCATGTCAGCCTATTCCTTTAATAAATTAATCAACCTCTCTCTCTCTACATATATATGAATATGTATGTGTGTATATCTTATTGGTTCTTTTCCTCTGGAGAACCCTAAGACACTGCTCAAAACAGTTCGCCAGTATCTTTGTCTCAATTTCTTTCTCTAGTGTTTGAGCATAATACAGCAATAGTATAGATAGGTCCAAACCAAACCCGCTGCTGTCAAGTTGATTCTAACTCATCGTGACTCTGTAGGCTTGTAAAATATTGTAATATTCTAGACCCTTAAAAAATATCTTATAGGTGTATAATTCATCAATTGTCTGGTCTCCCACCTGGAACAGGAACCCCTTACCTCACTCTGGACAGATAGTCAGCCAGCTGTAGCTTGAGCATTTCAAAAACAAAAAGTTCTCAGTGTCTGTCCTAAGACAGTTGGCACAAGCACCCATGGCCTAGTGGGTAAATAAAAGTCAAAATTAAAAGACAAAACAAAGTGCCTTGGCAGGAGCCAGGAGCCAGGAGTCAGGAAAGCCTTAGTGTACTGCCTCACATTCTCTACTTGGTCTCTGCCACGTTATGTCTGACTTCTACTTTGTGCCACCAGCCTCCTTCTTTTCATGTATCCTTCCTCGTTTTTATTTATTTTTTATTTGGGATTTTTGTCTCATTGCCTACCATGTTTCATCTGTTTATGGCTCATTTACTCCTTCTGGCCCCGCATAGTTGATTTTGACCTTGGCTTACTGAGCTCTGGCTGAGGTTGGGATCCTTACCCAAAACCTAGCCCCAGAAGGTCAGAGTGAAAAAAATGGGGACACAGTGATTAATGAATGTATGAATCTAATTAGAAGGTATTTCTTTCCTACAAAAATGTTTATCTCCCCAACTTACTCTTGATACCTGGCTAAAATAATCAAGAAGATCTGGTCAAAAATAGCTGTGGTCTTCAACTCAGAACTCAGTGGCTAGCAGAGTCCTAAAGTGGTTATATGCTGTCATTGGAGGCCATTAAAAGTTTTGATGCAACTATAAGTGCCATTCTGCCTCCGGGATCCAAGTGTTGCTGGAGCCTCCCATGCTAGACTGTCTGGCCTCAGAGACTTGGGGTCTGGTCACTCCTATAACCCAACTATTACTGTGTTGACAGTGTTTCTTCCATGTCTGTGTCAACTGTTATTTCTCCATTTCAGTAAATAGTTTCACAGGGTTGAGGACTGTCCTAATGATGAAATAGCTAACATTTATTTTGTGAATACTATGTGTCAGGCACCAGTCTTGGTGGTGGGAATACAGCAGCAAAATGGACAAAACTGCTTGCTCATTTGGAACTCACATTCTAGTGAAGGGAAAGAGCTAATTTAAACAATAGTAACGGCAAGTACACTATAGAGTATTTTGGTGATAAGAGCTATGGAATGAATAGAAGTAGGAAAGAGTGCTGGGCCAGTATGGACAGGTTGGTAAATAGGATGGTAAGGGTACATCGATACAGTGAACATCCAATGCAAGAGCCCTGAGGTGAGGGTGGCCGGTGAGGTAGCAGGTCAGTAGTCTGCAGCCCAGGGTGAGGAGCACAGAGTCAGAGGAGATGAGATCAAAGAGGTAGTATAGGCCCATGATAGGATCTTGTAAGGCCAGGAAATCCTCAGAATAGCTCTATTTTGAACTTTATTTTGCAACTGCCCTCTTCCTACTAGTGTTACTATTTCTCCATTAGGCTCCCAACAGGGTGCACTTGCTTTTTTTTACTGATTAAAATGTCCCTGGTGTTTTAACTCCTACTCTTGTCCATGGTTTGTTTCATACAGCCTCTCATTTTGAAGAGCTTGGGACATATACCCAACATTTTGCTCCCATTACTTCTCTGTAACAAAATTTTGCCCTCAGAGTCACTGGGGCTTTCCAGCTCTCTTTTGCCTTTGGGGTGTTTCCTCAGTTAACTCAGGGTGTTTCCTAAAAGGAAAGTGGATGGACTTTGTTCAAAAGCCTTATTCCTAGGGCTGACTTCAAATCCATCATGTCTCACTGTGGTTTTTCCCAGGAATCTTCTCATAACCTTCTAATCCCAGAATCCCAACTATTATCCCGAAATGCCAGTGTTCAGGGTAGGTGTCCAGGTTAGCCCTTGACTTACCCTGTTGTTGTTGTTGTTAGGTGACATGGAGTCAATTGCAACTCATAGCAAACCTATGTGACAGAGTAGAACTGCCCCATAGGGTTTTCTTGGCTGTTGACTTCCCCTAAACCCAAAACCCATTGCTGTTGAGTTGATTCCAACTCATAGCGGCCCAATAGGACAGGAAAGAACTGCCCCGTAGGGTTTCCAAGGGGCGGCTGGTGGATTTGAACTGCTGACCTTTTGGTTAGCAGCCAAGCTCTTAACCATCGTGCTACCAGGGCTCCAGTAGACTTCCCCTAGAGACACATATTTTAGCCTAGAATCTCCTTCCATTTTTCCTGCACATTTTCCCCTATCTTGTTTTCTTTTTATTTTCAAAAACTGTCTTTGGTTAAAAAATTTAAGATAAAATTGCTATTCCAGGGAGGGTGTAAATGGTCTTTGTTACAGTTCCTATTCCATATGTGTGAGAACATTTTGCGTACTCGGAAATTACCAGTGATACCATGGGATTTGGTCCTAACGTAAACATCCATTCAGTTGGCTCACGTTATACAATACGATTTGACTAATTCTGACTAATGGAAGTGAGACTACTGAGATTTCCTGAAAGATGAGAACCACTGGCTATTTTAAAAAAAAAATGAGTTTTCTTACTTTTAAGTACCATATGCATCATAAGCAAAGTAAACAGAGACTAATAGGTACTTTGAGATAAGATACAGAAGGATTATAATTCAAAATATACTAGTGTAATATGTATATACAATGTATATAAATGCCCTTGAATATATACTAGTTAATTGTTAGATTCAGAAGTTAAAACTACCATTGGTCTCATTGTCTTCCCCTTTGGATGATAGGATAACTTTCTCCCCTAGTATTCCTCTTACTTCTCTAAGAACTCCTTCCACATCTCCTTCACTATTGCCATCTCTCAAAATAATCTTCTTTGCCCACTCTTATTCTCATTTCTCATAGTCTTCCTGACATTTCAAGTTCCATCTAGTTGCTGTATGTATTCAACTTCAGCCTTTCTGTACTCACCAAGCCTAGGTTCCCAAATGCTGAAGAAACATTTCCATGTTTCAGAGGGAATTCAAACTCTAGATGCTTTAAACCAAACTCATCCTCTTCTTCATATTTGCCCACCTTTCTAGTATTCCCTGTCTTTTTCAGGCCAGAAACCCCTTTCTACTTCCGTAATTGTAATGATAAACCAAAACTTGTTGCTGTTGAGTTGGCTCCAACTAATAGCAACCCTATAGGAAGAGTAGAACTGCCCATAGGGTTTCCATGAGTGACTGGTGGATTTGAACCGTTGAACTTTTGGTTAGCAGCGTGCTCTTAACCACTGTGCCGCCAGAGCTCCATTAAATGATTTAACGTATGTAAAATACTTAACACTGTGCCTGGCACGTAATTAACACTCAGTAAGTAGTAACTTATTATGCTAAGTATTTTATCTTATGAAATTTGGGGAAAGGGAAGTGATGAGGAGGCATTGTACTGTGGATTTGAAGTAAGTGGTCCTCCCCTCAGTTTTAGCTTTACTGCTCATTACCTGTGTGACTTTGGGGAAATAATTTTTCTGAGCATCAACTTCTTTTTCTAATAGGGCTTAATAGGTTTATGAGGAATACATTAAACAATGCCATTATAACACCCAGTGTACAGATGTATTCATCAAGGAGAAACCATTTAGTTTCTCTTTGTAAAAAGTTTTAAGAGTTTTAGTAAAGAACTAAGCAATCTCTTTGGGTAAAAGATTTTATATGCCATTGCCAATGTGAATTTCAAGTTCTGGATAAAATGAATAGGTGACAAGAAAATATTTTATTTTGATTATGTGTCATGTGTGCTTTAAAGATTGCATCTGCTTTTTCTTGAGTTTCAGACCTAAGTAGGTAACATTTTCCAAGCCAGTATCAAGCTAAAAGCACATCATAGTAAGAGGAGTGTGAGAACCTTGGCGTGATTCTACCTCGGGTGTGTGTGTGGGAGGGGGTGGGAATGGGGGATTAGGGTTCCCAGGTATAATACAGGACATATAACTAAATTTGAATTTTTAGGTAAACAATGAATATTTTTTAGTGTAAAAATTTTTACTATATAAAATTTTTAATATAAAATCACTCATTATCTGAAATACAAAGTTAACTGGACATGCTATATTTTTTTTATTCAATAAAATCCCAGGTGGCACAATGGTTAAGAGCTTGGCTGCTAACCAAAAGGTTGGTAGTTCGAATCCACCAGCCATTCCTTGGAAACCCTATGGGGCAGTTCTACTGTGTCCTACTGGGTCATTATGAATTGGAATCAACTCGATGGCAACGGGTTTGGTTGCTTTGGTTAAAACTGGTAACCCTACAAGGGGTGCTAGTTTGCCTTAGTTTAATGCCTATTGGTGTGTGACCCAGGCTGTGGTGAGATTAGTTCTGTAGCCTTTAACTACAGTGGACATCTGTGCTCAAACTAGGTAGGTCACTGCTTGCTTACTGCTAATTCCAAATGTTCCTCTTTGTAGCAGTAAGTTGCTTGTCAGAGAGCCTTGTCATTAGACATATAACCAAGGATTACTTGATCCAAAAATCTAATGAGAAATAGCAAAAGTTACCACTTTAGAATTTTGTTCTTTAGAAACTGTGTGGCAGATGAAAAGATTTTTGAATATTTAGGTTAGGGTAGGGTAGGGTACGGTAGGGTAGGATTGGTGCCATCGATTCGGTTCCGACTCATAACAACCCTATGCACAACAGAACGAAACACTGCCCAGTCTTCAGCCATCCTTACAATTGTTGTTATGCTTGAGCTCGTTGTTGCAGCCACTGTGTCAACCCACCTCATCTAGGGTCTTTCTCTTTTCCGCTGACCCTGTACTCTGCCAAGTATGATGTCCTTCTCCAGAGACTAATCTCTCCTGACAACATGTCCAAAGTATGTAAGAAGCAGTCTCGCCATCCTTGCCTCTAAGGAGTATTCTGGCTGTACTTCTAAGACAGATTTGTTCATTCTTTTGGCAGTCCATGCTATATTCAATATCCTTTGCCAACACCACCATTCAAAGGCATCAATTCTTCTTCAGTCTTCCTTATTCATTGTCCAGCTTTCATATGGATATGATGCGATTGAAAATACCATGGCTTGGGTCAGGCGCACCTTGGTCTTCAAGGTGACATCTTTACTCTTCAACACTTCGAAGAGGTCCTTTGCAGCAGATTTGCCCAATGCAATGCATCTTTTGATTTCTTGACTGCTGCTTCCATGACTGTTGATTGTGGATCCAAGTAAAATGGAATCCTTGATAACTTCAATCTTTTCTCCATTAATCATGATTTTGCTCATTGGTCCAGTTGTGAGGATTTTTGTTTTCTTTATGTTGAGGCACAATCCATACTGAAGGCTGTGGTCTTTGATCTTCATTAGTAAGTGCTTTAAGTCCTCTTCACTTTCAGCAAGGAAGGTTATGTCATCTGCATAATGCAGGTTGTTAATAAGTCTTCCTCCAATCCTGATGCCCCATTCTTCATATAGTCCAGCTTCTCATATTATTTGCTCAGCATACAGATTGAATAGGTATGGTGAAAGAATACAACCCTAACACACACCTTTCCTGACTTTAAACCAGTCAGTATCCCCTTGTTCTGTCCGAACAACTGCCTCTTGATCTATGTAAAGGTTCCTCCTGAGCACAATAAAGTGTTCTGGAATTCCCATTCTTCACAACATTATCCAGAATTTGTTATGATCCATACAGTGAAATGTCTTTGCATAGTCAATAAAACACAAGTAAGCATCCTTCTGGTATTCTCTACTTTCAGCCAGGATCCATCTGACATCAGCAGTGATATCCCTGGCTCCACGTCCTCTTCGGAAACTAGCCTGGATTTCAGACAGTTCCCTGTAGATGTACTGCTGTAGCCATTTTTGAATGATCTTCAGCAGAATTTTGCTTGCGTGTGATATTAATGATATTATTCTCTAATTTCCACATTCGGATGGATCATCTTTCTTGGGAATAGGCCTTAATATGGATCTTTTCCAGTCAGTTGGCCAGGAAGCTGTCTTCTGCATTTCTTGGCATAGATGAGTGACCACCTTCAGCACTGCATCTGTTTGTTGAAACATCTCAATGGATGTTCCATCAATTCCTGGAGTCTTGTTTTTCACCAATGCCTTCAGAGCAGCTTGGACTTCTTCCTTCAGTACCATTGGTTCCTGATCATACACCACCTCTTGAAATGGTTGAACATCGACTAATTCTTTTTGCTATAATAACTCTGTGTATCCCTTCCATCTTCTTTTGACACTTCCTGCATCATATATTTTCCCCATAGAATCCTTCACCATTGCAACTCCGGGCTTAAAGTTTTTCTTCAGTTCTTTCAGCTTGAGAAACACTGAGCGTGTTCTTCCCTTTTGGTTTTCCATCTCCAGCTCTTTGCACATGTCATTATAATACTTTACTTTGTCTTCTTGAGCCGGCCTTTGAAATCTTCTGTTCAGTTCTTTTACTTCATCAATTCTTCCTTTTGCTTTAGCTGCTCGACGTTCGAGAGCAAGTTTCAGAGTCTCCTCTGACATCCATCTTGGCCTTTTCTTTCTTTCCTGTCTTTTCAATGACCTCTTGCTTTGTTTGTGTATGATGTCATTCCACAATTCGTCTGGTCTTCAGTCACTAGTGTCCAATGTGTCAAATCTATTCTTCAGATGGTCTCTAAATTCAGGTGGGATATACTCAAGGTCATATTTTGGCTCTCATGGACTTGCTCTGATTTTCTTCAGTTTCAGCTTGAACTTGCATATGAGCAATTGATGGTCTGTTCCACAGTCAGCCCCTGGCCTTGTTCTGACTGATGATTTTGAGCTTTTCCATCATTTCTTTCCACAGATGCAGTCAATTTGATTTCAGCGTGTTCCATCTGGTGAAGTCCATGTTGGTGAAATAAGGTGTTTGCAAAGAAAAAGTCATTGGTCTTGCAAAATTCTATCATTCAATCTCCAGCATTGTTTCTATCACCAAGGCCATATTTTCTAACGACTAATCCTTCTTCTTTGTTTCCAACTTTTGCATTCCAATCGCCAGTAATTATCAATGCATCTTGATTGCATGCTCGATCGATTTCAGACTGCAGCAGCTGATACAAATCTTCTATTTCTTCATCTTTGGCCCTAGTGGTTGGTGCATAAATTTGAATAATAATAATTAGCTGGTCTTCCTTGTAGGCATATGGATATTATCTTATCACTGACAGCGTTGTACTTCAAGATAGACCTTGAAATGTTCTTTTCAAAGATGATTGCAATGCCATTCCTCTTCAAGCTGTCATTCCCAGCATAGCAGACTTTATGATTGTCCGATTCAAAATGGCCGATACCAGTCCATTTCGGCTCACTAATGCATAGGATATCGATGTTTATGCGTTCTGTTTCATTTTTGACAATTTTCAGTTTTCCTAGATTCATACTTCATACATTCCAGGTTCCAGTTATTAATGGATGTTTGCAGCTGTTTCTTCTCATTTTGTGTCAGGCCACATCAGCATATGAAGGCCCTGGAAGCTTTACCCCATCCATGTCATTAAGGTTGACTCTACTTTGAGGAGGCGGCTCTTCCCCAGTCATCTTTTGAGTGCCTTCCAACCCGGGGGCTCATCTTCCAGCACTATATCAGACAATGTTCCGCTGCTATTCATAAGGTTTTCACTGGCTAACGCTTTTCGGAAGAAGACTGCCGGGTCCTTCTTCCTAGTCTGTATTAGCCTGGAAGCTCAGCTGAAACCTGTCCTCCATGGGTGACCCTGCTGGCATCTGAATACCGGTGGCATAGCTTCCACCATCACAACAACACGCAAGCCCGCACAGTACGACAAACTGACAAACTTGTTTGTTTAGTCATGAAATATCTTTGAAGCTCAGAGTAATACATAAGAGTGGGTCGACAGTATTCCCAGTCATTGACTATTAGATATGAAAGGGGCATCAAAAGTCATTTTAGCTACTCCTTTTTATACTGATAAGGAGTCTGAAACTCAGATAGTTCAACAGATTTGTGCAGAACTGCATTCTGTCTTAGCCCAGGCTGGAATTTTGGATCCCAGGCTTCAACCTCAGCTGTTCTTTTCTTTTTCCTACGTAGTTTCTCCTGCCGCGCTCCCTATGTAGTCCCTGCCATGAGTTATTAGAGTACACTTGCAGGTCATGGCATGGTAGGATCTGTTTCATTTCCTGTGTGTGACACCTTGCCAAGGATCATTTGGATGTATGAACATACTTGATAAAGTGGTGCATCATAGCATATAAACATTGTCATCAACTCATGCATATTAAACTACTCTTCTTTGCATTAAGCTTCGTAACTTAATGGGACTGTAGGAAGATAATCATCTTATTTCCAGACCTTCATAATGATGCTTCTTTTTCCTATTCTTCAAAGTGCCTGATAAACTATCGTTATCAAGGATAGATTCTAGTGTGACGTTCTTAACTACAGCTCATTTGATTGTTCTGTGTTTCAGTAATATTTATGCTATTTCTGGTTCAAAACAAACTCTAAGGATAGTGACATCGTGGGACAATTGTAAAATCGAACACTGAAATAAAGAAGAATTATAAATTTTTAGGTGTGATAATGGTATCGTAGTTATGTTTCCAAAAAAAAAAAAAAAAAGAGAGAGAACTTTTAGAGATTCGTAGTGTTATGCTTATGGGTATGCATTTGCTTTAAAATTATATTGTGGAAGAGGAGGGATTAGATGGGGAATATATAAAACAACATTGGCCATAAATTAATTGTGAAAGGTAGACAATGAGTACTTGGGGGTTTCATTATACTATTATTTCTGCTTTTGTATATGTTTGAAATTTCCCATAATAGAAAGTTAAGACTATGTTATTGATTCCCAAATCCTAGTCTGATTATGGTGTCCTTGAGTGGCATAAACAGGTAAGTGCTAAACTACTAGAAGAAAAGTTGGTGGTTCGAATTCACCCAGAGACGCCTTGGGAGACAGGCCTGGTGATCTGCTTCCCAAAAGTCACAATCTTGAAAACCCTATGGAACAACTCTACTCTGCACACATGGGGTCACTGTGAGTCAGAATCGGCTTGAGGACAACTCCCAACCAACAACAACCATCTGATTGTACATTTCCTCTGGAGTTTAAATAAAGTTATATCACAGGAAATTAGAGACGATAATGCTTATGTTTAGAGGACAGAAATAATATTTGCCTTAAAGTCCAGTACTTGTTAGTTTCTTTCTCCTGCTGTGTATTTTTATGTTTTGGGAGATCAAAGGATAAAGGAAAGAGCTTAGAACTGGGGACTCAGAGAGCCTAGACTCAGCAGGTGTCTGCCTTTTGTTAGTTGTGTGACTTTAGGCAAGTTACTTGATCTGTCTGAGCCTCAGTCTTCTCATTATGTAAAATGAGAGCTTTTTACTTCTGTGGTCTCATAGTGTATTCAGCTCTAAAATTGACTTGATGATATCATACAAAGGTTTTCAAATCCCACCATAAAGCTGGCTTATGGTGTTTACTCCTGTATTTTGTCCCTATTAATGGAACAAGAGCTATATTCTGGAAACACCTAATTTTAATTTAAAATATTAGGAATGTGACTCCAAAATACTGTATGTTTGCTCTAGATTTCCTCTACATGAATTTATTATTTCAGTCCTTCTGAAATTGGTTGATTGATACGTACTTTTTAATTTACCTTACCTAAAAAAAAAAAAAAAACCTAGTGCCGTCAAGTTGATTCTGTCTCATAGTGACCCTATAGGACAGAGTAGAACTGCCCCATAGAGTTTCCAAGGAGCACCTGGTGGATTCGAACTGCTGACCCTTTGGTTAAAAGCCATAGCACTTAACCGCTATGCCACCAGGGTTTCCTTATGTTACCTAGTCGACAATAATAGGAACCCTGATGGTGCAATGATTAAGCGCTTGGCTGCTAACTGAAAGGTTGGTGGTTCAAACCCACCTAACAGCTCCGTGGAAGAAAAATCTGGCAATCTGCTTCGGAAAAGATTACAGCCTAGAAAACCCTAAGGAGCGGTTCTACTCCGTCACCTGGGGTAACTATGAGTTGGAATTGACTCAACAGCACCTATCGACAATAGTTGACAATGAGTTATAGAAATTATTTCCCACTTTGAAAAGTGTAAATTTTGTCAGTAAACTCTTTCAGGAATCAAGGGATACACCTCATTTTAGTATTTCAAGATTTTCTTAATAGTAATGTATTTACTGTTCATATACCATTTTAAAAAAATTTGTATTACCTTCAGTTGTGTCCCCGCCTTCTCAGAGAAATCTTTTATATATCCTCATGTAGTATGACATTGTCCTTTTCGCCATTTTGTTTACTTCTTTTTTGGACTGTCCCTAGTTCTATAGTTTGGCACATATTATGTGCATTGTATTTAAGCCATTTTTAAAAACACATGTGAGACTTGCAGATACGTAAAGCACAGCCCTAACTTACTGCAGGCCTGTGTCTTCCAAACCTCTACCCAAGTATTAAACTTCACTGTAGTTCTATAACCATTACAAAACATTTGCTTGTGGAAAATATGCATTGAGTACTACTTTATAAAAAAGTTAAACTTAAAATATTATCTCAATGTCACATAAAATTCATCTGTTCAATAAATGTTTAATGAATATCTTCTAGGTGTGTTATTTTTGAGAAGGGATTTTGCAGGAAAGAAGGCTTAGAACAAATTACCAGAGGACATAGATTTCCAATTTTAAACTGATTTATTCATCAGAAAATGTTACTAAGAGACACTTACTTATTCATACACACAGTCTTCTCCTTGCACAGATACTTCGGAATTACCATAATTAATTCAGAGTCCCAGCTCTGGCCCTCAGAAAGTGAAGTGACTATTTCATGAAGCCAAAATGGAACATTCTGAAGAAATGCATTATCACCATTTCTTTAAACAAATCCTTTCTGTTTACTTAATATCTTTGTGATAATCCATTTTATCAGTCAATAACCTACTCTACCAGGACTTATTTGGTAACTGTGAAATGATGATCCTTTTATCCAGAGTCTTTCAGGACTAGCTTCTGTTTGATCTTGGTAGAGTCATGGGTCCTTCCATCAACCTCTTAGAAGTATTTGACAAGACAAGTAATATGGTTCATTTCTTCTTCAGCCAGATATATCCTCCAGTAACTGTGTTAGGTTCTCACACACTGTTTCCTTTACCCTCATCTCTGACTGATCCATTAATGTGAGTCCCATTGTTATCTAGCTGTTATTGTTACTTCATTAATTCATTTTTTTGAGCACCCACTTTATGTTAGGTATCTTACATAAAGATAACAAAGATAATCTTTAAAAACTTTTTGCTGTCGAGTCAATTCAGATTCATGGTGACTCCATATGTTACAGAGTAGAATTGCTCCATAGCGTTTTCTTGGCTGTGATTTTTATGAAAGCAGATTGCCAGGCCTTTCCTTAGTGGCACCACTGGGTGGATTTCAAACACCAACCTTTAGATTAGTACTTGAGTTAGAACAATCTGCATCATATTGCTCATAATGTCTTTAGTTTCTTTACATATCTTTCAGGAGACACATAGTATGACTGTCAGCCTACAGGAAGTGATACATTAGAGGAAGTTGTGTTCCTGTGTGCTCAACAAACACCATTCTCCCTCATCGCCAATCCTTCAGAGATTCTTTAGCTTCATTGTCTTTTGATAAGGACACAGTTCAAATTTCTTTGAAGTTTATGGAATTTAAGACCATTGGTTGCCCCTTGTAATTCTCTATTTCTTCACATAAATATTTATGTAAAGCAGGGCTTAATTTTCCATTTCAAACCCAATTGCCTTTCTACCATGACTATCACAGCCTAAAGTGACTTTGTTTATTCATTCAACAAATACTTACCAAATGCCCATTTTGTGCTAGCGCTGCAGAGATACAAAGTTGAATCAGCCAGAGTATTTCCCTTAAGAAGATTTTAACTCCTCCAGAAGATTTTAACTCATTCCTTTCTCTGCCCAGCATTGTGCTTGGTTTGTGTCTACTTCTCGTAATGAACATTTACTGCCTTTGTTTCTCTTCGCCCTAGTACTCTAAGAAATAAAACTCAATTTTGGATTGTGAAATTCCTTCCAGTATGTTCTTTATTATAAACTAAATAATTCAGGTATTCTTTATGGCATGTTCATATTATTTTCAAACACTTTTTTTTTTTTAACATGATCATCTAAGTATGTTGTTTTTACTATTCTCTCATTTCCACAGATATTGCTGGGATAAACCAGATTCCTTGGACAACTATCACTTTCAGGCATGGAGACCATAGAACATTGTCTTTCTTATATGTGTGACTGGGTGTATCTGTAGGACTACCTCTTCAGACTTCTTGTATCTGTCTTCTGACTATACCCTAAATTGTTCTCTAATTTCAAGTTTTTTTTATCATCTTAACTTTCCCATTTGAGTCTAATTCCACTCTTGTGCCATTTTGCATGAATAACCAGCAAATTCTCACTTTGTAGCTCTCATACATTTCTCTCATCACATTATAAGAGGTTCTTGTTGATTTCCCTTTTGTCCTCTGGATTCCTGTGTCTTGGAATGAGGGGCAGTTTCTTCTGTGACAAAGAGGAGAAAAAACTGCCGACAGGTGTTCTTTCTTGTCCCTTTGCTCCACATTGTCCTCTCCAAAACTCTGGTCACAAACAAAAATTGACTTGGTTGGGAAGAGGAAGAAAATTGAGACTATATTTCACATGTTCATTTGCCTAGAACATTTCCAGTCATCTAACTGATCATCCAGTCTGTAGCGTCTGCTTGGTGCACGGAATCCAACACACAGATATCACAGTTAACATTTTAAAACCCAGATATACTTGCAAACACAATGACGCTCCTTCAGTTACATTAACCACCCACTGCCATCAGTTACATTAGATCATGTCTATTCCCATTTTCTTAACATGCCCTCAGATCCATAGTTATCCTGAAATTCAGCTGATTTTTTTAGGAAGAGCTCAAATACCACTTGCTCCCTAAAGCCGTTTTTAACATTTTTGAAAGAATTACTCCTGTCTCTGCTGTATCTTTTAATTTGATTATTATTTATAGAAATATGTAACATTCCCCCATTATTTCCAATAATTCTTTGGCTTAAAATTTCATTTTGCCTGTTATTAATACTGCTACACTGTCATTCTTTTGCTTTGTATTTCTTTAGTTAGTTTTGATTAGTAAAATTTATCTATTTCCCACATTTCTATGTCATTTTGCCTTAGAGGTGACTGTTACCTGGTCTTTGTTTTAATCCAAGCTAATAGTTTGTCTTTTAACAGGAAAATTTATACTATTTATATTTATTGTGAATTCTGATCTATTTATACTTATTTTTATTTTCAAACTCCAGTTTCAACCTTTATTAACTGTGTAATTTAGGCCAGTTACTCAACCTCTATATATCTTACTTTTTTCTTCTGGAAAACGTTAATAATAACAGTGCCTATGTTATTGTGACTATTCAATGAGTTAATACATGTAAAATACTTAAAACGGTGCCTGACACAAAGTAAATGCATAATGAATGCTAATTTTAGCTGTTACTATTATTATCTCATTTTTGTTCCCTGTTTGTTCCCGTTTTATGCTTTCTTTCTTTACCTTTTATTAACTTTTTCTTTTTTCCTGACTGCTGATTGGAAGCTATAAATTTATCATCCTTATTGTATTGGTTACCATTTTTTTTTTAATGTTTTTATGTTTTCATTTATATAGAGTTATATTCCCTATTTTTGGTGTGCAATTCTATGGAATTCAGTGCATGCACAGATTCTTGTAACCATCCGCACCAGAATTCTGAACAATTCTAGTATTCCAAAAAATTTTCTCGTGCTGAGCTTTGTAGTCAGACAGTACTTCTACCCCTAACCTCTGGAAGTCACCAAATGGTTTTCTGTTCCTAAAGTTTTACCTTTTTCATGTAAATGAAATCATATAATATGTAACCTTTTGATATTGGCTTCTTTCACTTAGAATAATGCCTTTAAGATTCATCTATGTGGTATGTTCAACAATACAACAATGATAAAAATTTAAATCCAAATTTTAAATTATCCAATTTTTTAAACACTCTTTTTAAACAACACCAAACTAATCTTAGCATCCCACACACTGAACCTTTATTTTCCTGTTTTTCTTGCTACTATTAGAATTTTAATTCTACCTTTTAAAAAACTTTTTTTTTTTATTTTTGAAGGTAATTAAATTTAGTGAGAAATTTTTGTTAATTCCTTTGATTATTCATGTTTTTTTGCATCCCTCTATCCCTCTGCATTTACTTTTTTCCCTTACTCAGGAATATTCCTTAATAAATCTTTCAACAAGGGTCTGTGAGTACTAATTTCTTTTAATCTGTATGCAAAAATGTCTTTCTTTATTAATGTCTTTACTCGAGAGCAGCAGTATACCCATGGATAAAATTCCGGATTGACAGTTATTGTCCATCTCTTTTTAAAACGTATTTTCTATTGTTTCCTGACACCTGCTTTTGTTAATAAAAATTTATTGCCAATTCTGTCAATTTTATTGTCTTTTTTGTTTGTTTCTTTTGTAGATAATAATTTTTTCTCTTTAGTACACGCACAATTGCGCACACAGACAGTTATTCTTGATGTGGTTTCTTTAAATCTCTGTAAGTACATTTCATTTTTAATGTTTTGGCTTAGCTTTTGATATGTACTTTCAATCTGAAAGTATTTATTTTTTATTCTTCAGTTTTGGGAGTTTTCACCAATTCTCTGTATTCTACGCTTTGAGGTTTTTTTTTTTTTTTTTTTTAAACCTTGAGGCTCTTAACTGATATTTTACGTCTCTTAACTGCATTTTGGAAACCCTGGTGGCATAGCGGTTAAGAGCTATGGCTGCTGACTAACAGGTTGGCAGTTCGAATCCACCAGGTGCTCCTAGGAATCTCTATGGGGCAGTTCTTCTGTGTCCTATAGGGTTGCTGTGAGTCGGAACTGAGTTGACAGCAGTGGGTTTGGTTTGGTTTTTTACTGCATTTTAATGTATTTTAACTATCTTCATCTTTCTGCATTGCATTTTAAGTAAATTTTTTGGTACCATGTTTCACATCATTGTTTCTTATCTTTGTAAACGGGTTTAGAGTTTATTCCATTAAATGTACTTTATTTACTTATTTTCACTAATACCTCGATTTTTTTTTTTTCTTGATTAAGGTATATCAAATTTAAGATGTTCGTGTCTATTTTTATCCCTTTTAAATTTCCTTTTTTTGAAGTCTATTTTGCCTGAAATTAATATAGCTACTCCAGCTTACTTTTGATTAGTGTGGGCATGGTGTGCCTTTTTTCATCTCTTTACTTTTAAACTATATAAGTTTTATATTTAAATTAGATTTCTTGTATAAAACATATTGTATTCACACACACACACATATATATAGTTGTTGTTGTTAGGTGCCTTTAGTCGGTTCCAACTCATAGCGACCCTATGCACAACAGAACGAAACACTGCCCGGTCCTGAGCCATCCTTACAGTCGTTGTTATGCTTGAGCTCATTGTTGCAACCATTGTGTCAATCCACCTCGTTGAGGGTCTTCCTCTTTTCCGCTGACCCTGTAGTCTGCCGAGCATGATGTCCTTCTCCAGGAATTCATCCCTACTGACAACATGTCCAAAGTATGTAAGATGCAGTCTCTCCATCCTTGCCTCTAAGGAGCATTCTGGTTGTACTTCTTCTAAGACAGATTTGTTCATTCTTTTGGCAGTCCATGGTATATTCAATATTCTTCGCCAACACCACAATTCAAAGGCTTCAGTTCTTCTCCGGTCTTCCTTATTCATTGTCCAGCTTTCACATGCATAGGATGCGATTGAAAATACCATGGCTTGGGTCAGGTGCACCTTAGTCTTCAAGGTGACATCTTTGCTCTTTGACACTTTAAAGAGGTCCTTTGCAGCAGATTTACCCAATGCAATGCATCTTTTGATTTCTTGACTGCTGCTTCCATGACTGTTGATTGTGGATCCAAGTAAAATGAAATCCTTAACAACTTCAATCCTCTCTCCATTTATCATTATGTTGCTCACTGGTCCAGTTGTGAGGATTTTTGTTATATATATATATATATATATATGCTATGATGATCTCTGTCTTTTTATTGGTGTATTTAGACCACTTACCTTTGAGGTGATCATTGATATAGCTGGGTTAGTATCTGCTAGCATCCTAACAGTTTTGTATTTGTTGCATTTTTTCCTCGTTTTTAATGAACATTTTATATTATACAGTTTTCTCTTCCCTATTAATGTATCAATTACACATCTTTAAAAAAATTATTTTGGTTTTGCCCTAGAACTTACAGTGCACGTTTTTAACTTATATATCCCTGCCTTCAAATAACATTATTTCACCCAAGGTATAATGCAGGTATCTTATTAGAATATTCTCAATTCCACCCTCCCATACCTTGTGGCATTGCTGACATTCATTTTACTTATCCATATGCTATAAATACCCAACACATTGTTATAACTATTTTAAACAGAAGTTATATTTTAGATCAATTAAATAAAAAATAATATATATATTTGATGTTTAGTCGTTCTTTTCATATTCTTCTTTTCTTTATGTAAATCTAAATTTTTTATCTTTGTTGTTTTTATTTAAAAAAGTTCTTTTAACATTTCTTTCAGGGGAAGTCTGCAGTTAATGAATTCTCACTTTTTGTTTGCCTGAGAAAGTCTTTGTTTCTTCTTCACCTTTGGAGGATAATTTCACTGGAGATAGAATGCTATCTTCATGAGTATTTTTTTTTTCTACCTTTCAAACCTTTGTATAAATCACTGCACTCTCTTCTTGTTTACTTGGTTTCTTACCAGAATTTTTCTGTAATTCTTATCATTAGTCCTCTATAAGTAAGACATTTCTCTTCTCTAGTTCCTTTAAAGATTTTCTGCCTTTGATTACTGCAGTTTGAATATAGTATGAATATGTGTGAGGTATACATAACACATATCTATTTAAAAAAAAATTATCCTGCTTGGTGGTCTTTGAGCTTCCTGGTCTGTGACTTGATGTTTGTAATTCATTTTGGAAAGTTCTTGGACTTTATTACTTCAAATATTTCTTCAGCTCAGTTATTTCCTCTCCTGGTTTTCTAGTTACATGTATTTCACATGCTTAGAAATTGTAACACAGTTCATATCTTTTTAATTTAAAAAATTTTTATAATAATTTTTATTTTTAAAAAAGCCCCGTTGACTAAAAACCCTGAATACTTTCCTTATAATTCACTTTCTGTACATAAAGTAGGCTTTTAAAAAATTGTTTAATCAGTCTAATATAATACAAAATGTACTTGAATCATAACTGTGCAGATCAATGAATTTTCAAAATTTGAAATTCACTTGAGTACCTAGCACCCAGATTGAGAACAGAACATTATCATCACTCCCAGAAACCCCTCTCATGCCATCTTCCGATTATTAACTGCCCCTGACTGCCAAAGGATAACTACTATCTTGACTTTTAACAGCATAAGCTAGTTTGGCTTGTTTTTGAACTTCTTATAAATGGAGTCATACAGCATGTGATCTTTCATATTTGGTTTGTTTGGTTTAACATTGTTTTTTACATTAATCTGAACTGTATATAATTGTACCTTGTTCTTTCTTATTGCTCATTGTGTGAATATATCACAATTTATTTTTTTCTCTACAGCAGATAGAGATTTAAGTAGTTTACAGTGCTGCTGGAACTTTCTAATATATACCTTTTAGTGAGCATATATATGCATTTCTCTTGGGTATATACCTAGGAGTGTAATTGTTAAGTAATAATACATGCTTAAGGAGCTTGGGTGGTCAAAGGGTTTGTGCTTGACTACTAAGCTAAAGGCCAACAGTTCTAACTCGTCCAGTGACTCCACTGAAGAAAGGCCTGCCAAACTGCTTCCATAAAGACTACAGCCAATAAAACCATACGGATCAGTTCTACTCTGTAACACATGGCGTATCAATGAGTCAAAATCAACTCAGCAGCAAATCGACAACAAATGTATACTTACTTTTGTCTCTCATGGACAATGACAAGCAATTTTTTGAATTGGTTATACCTATAGTACCTCACTTCCTCTTCTCACCACCACCCAGCAGTGTATGAAAGTTTTGATTACTCCACACCTGTGATGGTTAAGGTTATGTATCAACTTGGCTAGGCCATGATTCTCAGTGGTTTGGCAGATATTATGTAATCATCCTCCATTTTGTGATCTGATGTGAGCAGCCAATCAGTTGAAAGACAATTTCCTTGGGGGTGTGGCCTGCATCCAATGTATATGGGTGTTCTGGCAAAGCTCTCTCTGGATCCTGCATTTGACTCACAGTCCTTTAATCTCTAGTTCTTGCAACATGAGCCAGCAGCCTGCTGTCTGACTTGCAGATCTTGGGATTTGCCAGCTCCCAAAACCCTGTGAGCCAGTAGCCTTCTGCCTGACCTGCTGATTTGGTATTTGTCAGCCTTTACAACTACATGAGTCAGGAGAAGCCTCCAGCCTGATGCCTGACCCACAGATTTGGGACTTGCCAGCCTATACAGCTGCAAGACCCATTTGCTTGAGATAAACCTCTCTATAAATTTAAATATACGCACTTCACTGGTTTTGCTCTCCTGGAGAACCCAACCTAAGACGTTTAATACTGAGAGTGGTTCTAGAGGAACAAAATCATAAGGATGAGTTTTCTTAATTGCTTCTCAAGTCTGGCTAGCCTTAAAGGTGCTGATGACTGTGCCTCTAGTCATACAGAGGATACTGCTAATCCATGGCATGAGGTGACAATAGATTATGCAAAATATCATAACCAATAGATCAAATACTTCTGAAAAACAAGGTTCTGGGTGATTGCATATTTGATAGCTTTTTTACAATTTTGTTACAATGAGAAGTATAAGGAAGGAGTTGGTTGGACCTGCTTTAGCTAGACAATGTGATGAAAAAAAGAGATGAAATCAGGGTTTCAGAGTCATAGCTCAAGTGATGCATAAAAGACCTGAAGTTGCCGCTTGTGTCCTGAAAGAAAGCCTAATTTCTTGTGGTAACAGAGCTGATATTGCTGAAAACCAAACCCAGGGTCTCATTATAAAAGTGACTGAATTATGATGCCAATTGAATTCCCAACCTCAAAAGGTATCTGAAGTTAATGTGAGGGCATTGATTAGGAAGAAATGGGATCCTGAAACTTGAGATGAGGACATATGGGCAGTTAATCAGGAAGCTGGGGAATTGAGCCCCTAAATTCCACAAAATCACTCCTGCCAACAGAACCAGCCCCCTTACATCTGAAGACATTATTCCATCTTTTCCTGCTAAGACACCCTTCCCAGTAAAGCCATCATTCCTTCTACCTCCATCTGATAAGATTTACCCAGCTGTGTCTTATCTACAGAGCCTTTGTCTGAGATATCATCTGGGTGGTGTCCAGGCCATGGACTGAAGCAGAAACCTTGTAAGACAAAGCTGAATGTCCTTAGGGTTCACCCTGAACACCTGTTTTTGCTTCTAGACCTATAACTAGATGTAAGTCTAGTAATAGCCCCAAAAGGTGAAGTACAAAGTGTGACCAGTGAGGAGGTATGCTACATTCCAAAGGAAGCTGCTTGATTTTTCTAATATATACAAACAGGAATCTGGGAAATATGTATGGGAATGGATTTTAAGGGTGGGATAGCGGCACAAAGAACATAAAGTTGGATCAGTCTGAGTTTATTGATATGGGCTCACTAAGCACAAGTTCAACGATTTGGCTTGTGAGGTTAGAAAAGGACCTAATAGTTTATTTGGTTGGTTCACTGAAGCATGGATTAAGCAGTGGCCTACACTAAATCAAGTTGAAATGCCAGACCTGTCTTGGTATACTGTAGAGGAAGATATCCAAAGGCTTAGAAAAACTGGCATGTTAGGATTTATCACATTGGACCCACAGACCCACCCATGGAGCATCCAGAGGACACACCTTTCGCCACAACAATGAGGAATAAATTTGTAAAGGGAGCCCTGCATCCTTAAAGACTGCTATGATTGCTATTTTATGTAAGTCAGATTTGATAGTGGAAACTGCCCTAACTGAATTAAGACAACTAACTACTGTTGAGCCGATTGGATCCTGAGGTAGTAGGGGCCAAGTTGTGGCACTCTATCAACAAAGAAAAGGTGGACGTTGTTACCGTAGTGAACAGCAATCAAAGTAATAATCAGAATAGTCTGAGTCATATGGACCTATGGCACTGGCAACTTACTTATGGTATCTGTAGTGGTGAAATAGATGGGAAATCTACTAAATACTTATTCGATTTGTACAAGCAAAAGAATTCTAGGTCAAGTGAATGGCAGTCTTAATTCAAATCTCTATAATAGAGAGTCATAGTCCCTCAGTCAATTCCCAGACTTGAGCCAGTTTACAGACCCAAAATCCCTTGAATGAAGGGGAGGTCCAGTCCTACTGAAGAAAGACCCTGCTACACTGTGAAAAATTTATACTGCTAATCTTTCTCCCAGTCTTCCCCAAGGGGATCAACAGGATTTTTATGAGAGGGGCTGTTCATCGAACCCAAAAAATGAAACCCATTGTCGTTGAGTGGATTCCGACTCACAGTGACCATATAGGACAGAGTAGAACTGTCCCACAGTGTTTCCAAGTAGCACCTGGTGGATTCAAACTGCCAACCTTCTGGTTAGCAGCCATAGCACTTAACCACTACACCACCAGGGTTTCCTACTGTTCATTGGGTAAAAGGAAATAATCAAACTTTTAGGGGATTAGTGAACAATGGCTCTTAACTGACATTAATTCCAGGAGATACAAAAGGTCACCGTAGCCCACCAGTCAGAGTGGGGGCATACAGAGGTCAAGTTATTAATGGTGTCTTAGCTCAAATCCATCTCACGGTGGGTGTCTGAACCCATCCAGTAGTGATTTCCTTTGTTCCAGAATGCATAATTGGAACAGACATACTCAGCAACTAGAAGAACCCTCGCATTGGATTCCTGACATGTGGAGTAAGGGTTGTTATTATAGTAGGAAAGGCCAAGTGGAAGCCATTAGAGCTGCCCATAACTTAGGAAAATAGTAAACCAAAAGCAGTATCACATTTCTGGAGGGATTGCAGATTATTGCCACCGTGATGGACTTGAAGGATGCAAGGTGGTAAGTCCCACCATAGCCCCACTCAACTTGCCAATTTGGCCTGTGCAAAAAATGGATGGGCCTGGGAGAATGATGGTGGATTATCTTAACCAGGTGGTGACTCCTATTGCAGCTGCTGTTCCAGATGTGGCTTAATTGCTTGAGCAAATTAATACATCTGGTACCTGATATCCAGCTATTGCTCTGGCTAATTGTCCTTTACTCCATGCATGTTTTGAAGGACCACCAGAAGCAGTTTGTCTTCAGCTGATAAGTCCAGCAATATACCTCCAGTGTCCTACCTTGGGGACATATGAACTCTCCAGCCCAATATCATAATTTAGTCCACAGGGAACTTGGTCACCTTTCCCTTCCACAAGAAGTCACACTGGTCTGTTCCATTGATGACCTTATGCTGATTGGACCTAGTAAAGAAGAAGTATCAATGACTCTAGACTTGTTGGTAAGACATTTGTGTACTAGAGGATGGGAAATTAACCTGAAAAAATTCAGGCACCTTCCACCTCTGTGAAATGTCTAGGGGTCCAGTGGTGTGGAGCATGTTGAGATATTCCTTCTAAAGTGAAGGATACGTTGTTGCATATTGCCTTCAATAAAGGAGGCACAAGGCCTGGTGTGCTTCTTTGGGTTTTGGAGGCAACACATCCCTTATTTGGGTGTTTTACTCAGGCCTATTTATCAAGTGACTCTAAAAGCTGCTAGTTTTGAGTGGGGGCCCAGAACAAGACAAGGCTGCTGTGCAAGCTGATCTGCCACTTGGGCCATATGATCTGGCTAACCAGTGGTGCTTGAAGTGTCAGTTGCAGATAGAGATGCTGTTTGGAGTCTTTGGCAGGCCCCTATTGGTGAATCACAGCGCAGACCCTTAGGATTTTGCACAAAGCCCTGGCATGCTCTGTAGATAACTACTTTCCTTTTGAGAAACAGATTTTGACTTGTTACTGGGCCTTAGTAGAGACTGAACAGTCAACCCTGGTCCTCTAAGTCACCATGTGGCTTGAGCCGCCCTTATGAGCTGGGTGTTGTCTGACCCACAAAGTCCTCAAGTTGGACATGCACAGCAGCACTCCATCAATAAATAGAAGTGGTATATAAAAAATTGGGCCTGAGCAGGACGTGAAGGTACAGTAAGTTGCATGACAAAGTGGCCTAAATGCCCATGGTCTCCACGCCTGTCACATTACCTTCCCTCTCCCAGTCTGCACTTAGGGCTTCATGGGGAGTTCCTTATCATCAGTTGAACGAGGAACAAAAAACTCATACCAGGCTTACAAATAGTTCTGCCCGATATGCAGGCACCACTTGCAAGTGGACAGGGGTAGCGCTGCAGCCTGTTTCCGGGATCTCCCTGAGGGAGAGTGGTGAAGTGGAGAAGAGAAATCCTCCTAATGGGGAGAACCTCAAGCAGTGCACCTGGGTGTTCACATTGTTTGGAAGGAGAAAGGACAGATGTGTGATTGTATACCGATTTGTAGGCTGTGGGCAATGGTTTGGCTGGATTGTCAGGGACTTGGATGGAACATGATTGGAAAATTGGAGACAAGGATTGTTGGGGAAGAAGTATGATAAATCTCTCTGAGTGTGCCAAAATAGTGAAGATATTTGTGTCTCATGTGAATGCTTATCAAAAGGTGACCTTGGCAAGGGAGGATCTTAACATTCAAGTGGATAGGATGATGTGTTCTGTAGAAACCAGTCATCCTTTCTTTTCAGCCACTTCTGTCATTTCCCAATGGGCTCGTGCACAATGTGGCCATAGTGGCCGGGCTGGAGGTTATGCACGGGCTCAGCAACATGGACTTCATTCACCAATGCCAACTTGAGTACAGCCATTGGTGAGTGCCCAGTCTACCAGCAGCAGAGATTAACACTGAGTCACTGATATGGCACCATTCCTCAGAGTGATAAGCCAGCAACCTGGTGGCAGGTTGATTACATTGAACCTCTTCCATCATGAAAAGGGCAGCATTTTGTTCTTAGTGGAATAGACAGTTACTCTGGATATGAATTTTCCTTCCCTGCATGCAATTCTTCTGCCAAAACTACCATCTGTGAACTTACAGAATGCCTTATCTACCATAATAGTACCCCACACAGCATTGCCTCAGATCAAGGGACTCACGTCACAACAAATAAAGTGTGGCAATGGGCCCGTGTTGATGGAATTCACTGGTTTTACCATGTTCTCCATCATCCAGAAGCAGCTGGCTTGATAGAATGATGAAATGGCCTTCTAAAGACACAATTACAGTGCCAGCTATGTGACAATACCTTGCAGAGTTGGGCAATGTTCTCCAGGAGGCTGTATATGCTCCAAACCAGCCTCCAATATATAGTCTTATTTCTCTCATGATAGGATTCATGGATCCAGGACTCAAAGGGTGGAAATGGGAGTGGCACCACTCACTATTACCCCTAGTGATCCACTCACAAATTTTTTGCTTCCTGTCCCCATGACCCTATGCTCTGTGTGCCTAGAGATCTTAGTTCCAAAGTGAGGAATGCTCCCATCAAAAGAGATAACACTGATTCCATTGAACTGCAAGTTAAGAATGCCACCCGGCCACTTTGGGATCCTCATACCTCTGGATCAACGGGCAAAGAAGGGAGTTAGTATATTGGCTGGTGTGATTGATCCTGATTACCAAGGGGAAATTGGATTGATATTACATAATGGAAGAAGAGTATGTCTAGAATACAGAAGATCCCTTAGGACATCTCTCAGTACTACCATGCCCTGTGATAAAGTCAGTGGAAAACCACAGCAACCCAACTCCTACATGACTGCTAATGGCCCAGACACTTCAGAAATGAAGGTGTGGGTCACCCCACCAGGCAAAGAACCATGACCAGCTGAGGTGCTTGCTGAGGGCAAAAGAAATACAGAATGGGTGGTATAAGAAGGTTTATATCACTACAATCATGTCACCAGTTGCAGAAAGAAGGACTGTAATTGTTTTTAATATTTCTTCCTTGCTTTTTGTGTGTGTGTGTGTGTGTGTATCTTTTTTTCTTTCCTCCCTTATTCCATTACTTATTATGAAATATAAGATATAAAGGGAACTAGTGCGTTTTTGGTTGTAGGTGAGTTAGTTGCATCATGTTAGGCACAAGTATGACTTTATAATTGTCTTTATTTAGAGATTATATACGGTTTAAGGAGATGTGTACAGATGCCAAGTGGACAAGGGGTTGACTATGATGGTTAAGGTTATGTGTTAACTTGGCTAGGCCATGATTCTCAGTGGTTTGGCAGATATGTAATCATTCTCCATTTTGGATATGATGTGAGCAGCCAATCAGCTGAAAGGCCGATCAGTTGAAAACCAATTGGTTTTAAGCCAATCAGTTTCCTTGGGGGTGTGGCTTGCCTCCAATTTATGTAGATGTTCTGGCAGCGCTTTCCAACTTGTCATCCTCTGACCTTTGGTTCTTGGGACATGAGTCAGCAACCTGCCTCCCAAGCTACAAGTCTTGGAATTTGCCAGTTCCCACAACCCCATGAGCCAGCAACCTCCTGCCTGACCTGCTAATTTTGGGTTCATCATCCCTGCAACCATGTTAGTCAGAAGAAGCTTCGAGGCTGATGCCTGACCCATGATTTGAGACTTGCCAGCCTCCAGGGAGCCATTTCCTAAATATATATATATATATATATACATACATACACGTATATATGCTTCACATGGTTTTGCGTCTCTGGAGAACACAGCCTAATACAACATTGTCACCAGCATTTGATATTTTGCATCTTTTTCAGTTTTGCTATTCTAAAGTTTATACTGGTATTTCATTATGGTTTTAATTTTCCCAGGTGAGTAACAAAATTGAGCATCTTTTTATGTTAACTGACCATTGAGAATGCCATTTATTAGGATGAATTTTTAATCCAGTCTGATTTCTTATCTAAATTGGTAGTTCTTTCTGGGCGGGCCTCCTATGGTTGACATTTGCGTCTCTCAAAATCTGCCACAGTGTCTTTCTTCCAGTGTGCCTTTCACCTAGCATTACATAAATGCCTGCTTAATTAAATGAAATTATAGACTGTATGGGATTTTTACTTCTGTACCTGAAGTTGTACCTTGTAACCACCTGAAGGATCATTCTTGAAGAGTCAAGTATGTAAGTTTTTATTTTAAGCGTTTTGTTTAATTTTAATAAATATGTATTAAGCACCTAATATGTGGAGCCTTGGTGGCATAGTGGTTAAGTGCTTGGCTACTAACCAAAAGGTCGGCGGTTCAAACTCAGCAGCTACTCCATGGGAAAAAGGTGTGGCAATCTGCTTCTGTAAAGATTACAGCCTTGAAAACCCTATGAGACAGTTTAGCTCTGTCCTGTCGTGTTGCTATGAGTTGGGATTAACGGTAATGGGTCAATGGGCCTAATATGTATTGGGCACGCTGAGACTATGTTAAGGGAGAGTATTTGGATGGACTAGAGACATTTCCTTCAGAGAGCTTTCAGACCATGTGCCAGCCTAGATGAAGTGCTGGTTTAGAATAATTCTTTTAGTATATGACCTTGGCACCTATCTCCCCCACCTGTATGGTGCAATTGGAAGGGAGGAAGCTGATATAGAGCACTTCAAGTATATAAACATGGAGGCCACTTTGACATTCGGCCTTGAAAGATTTCTGCCTAGTAATTTTCCTGAAAGGAAAAAAAAATAATAATAATAAAGATTTTTCACTGACATTTCTTCAAAAGTGGTATTTTGGAGATGAAAACATCCAATTACTTGGTTCCTAATTTCTCAGGTAGCCTGGCTAGTCTCAAGTGTCAGTGTAGGCTTTATTATAGAACTCTTCTCTGTCTGACACAGCTTTATTGTCCTCTGTAATAGCAGAACTGCAGCCCCCACCCTGAGGAGATACTCTTCCTTGTAGTAACTATGACACGTAGAGATTTAATTTTGCCTCAAACACTTTTCCATTTTTCCCCATTTCTGTGAAAAACTTCTTTATGGGATCAGATACTTTATGCAGTATGTACGCTCGCTGAAAAATGGCTTTGTGACAGTGGACAGCCATTTCTTAGAGGAAGAATATTGTAACTGTGGAGGAGCTGGCACAATGCCAAATTCTTTGTGATTCTTAGTGGGAGATCTCACTGTGCACTTATTATTATGTTTCAAAGAATCTATTCATTCTGCTTTTCTCTTTTGATCATCCTCTGTCCCAGAAATTAAGGAGAAACAGTACATATGTTTAGTACCTAGGGCATAAATCTTAGCTGTTCTTATTATTTTTTTTTTTAAACCAAAAAGAAAGTTTTATTTGGCATATATTCAAAAAGGCAAAAGTAGGAAACGGACAACCATGCTGCCAGAGCCATGTGTGCCCGAGTCCAAGGAAATATTACAGAACAGACAAACGTGGGAAAACGGACAAGCATGCTGCCATGTCTTTCAGAGTCTGAGGAATGTAACAAAGTTATCAATATATTCACATTACGAAATGGATAAAATCATTCACAGATTGGCTAGAAACTGTGATCCTACATTTTGAATTGCCTTTCTTAACAATCAGTACAGGTTTCAGTAATGACAGTCAGGAGGGTCTTCATTGGTCCCACAAATTTTCTATTCACTAAATGCTAATAGAAAAAGATAAGAGTGGAAAGTCTTTCATGTTCTGTTTGATTGGTTTATGTGAATGTTATCCTAAAAGATAATTTCCAAGATTGTACTAGCTATTGTCTTTATCTCTGGGCCCAGTTGATGTGTTCTTGTGAGCCAAACTTCAGCTGGGTCACATTTTCTATGCTCAAAGACAGGGAATAACAGCTCCAATATTATTTCCTAAATCACACATAACCCTAACCATCACAGGTCCATATACCTTATTTGCACAGTCTCACTCAATCATTGTGTGTGAGTCCCAAAGACCATGGCTAGAATGACTGTATTGAGTAATTCACTACTCTGCAGGTCTTTTTTTTTTTTTTTTTTAATGTATTTTTTTTTTTTTTTAATTTTTATTAAGCTTAAAGTGAACATTTACCATTCCAATCAGTCTGTCACATGTAGGTTTACATACATCTTACTCCCTTCTCCCACTTGCTCTCCCCCTATTGAGTCAGCCCTTACAGTCTCTCATTTCGTGCCAATTTTACCTTCTTCCCTCTCTCTCTATCTTCCCATCCTCCCTCCAGTCAAGAGTTGCCAACACACTCTCCCGTGTCCACCTGATTTAATTAGCTCACTCTTCATCAGTATCTCTCTCCCCCCCACTGACCAGTCCTTTTCATGCCTGATGATTTGTCTTCGGGGATGGTTCCTGTCCTGTGCCATCAGAAGTTCTGGGGAGCATTGTCTCTGGGATTCCTCTAGTCGCAATCATACCATTAGGTGTGGTCTTATTTTATTTTTTAATATTCAAAATGATCCAAAATGTTTTACCAATTGAAGATGCGTCTCTCAACATTTGTAATTCATGGGCCAGTTCCTTCTTTCTGTACCCTGTGAAGTGATAAATACTTTCACACTCATATTTCACCAAGTCTTGTGCCCATAGCTGTGTTAGGACTTCTGGCTTCATGCAATTCCCTTCAATTATAGTTATGAACCCCTGGGAAGGTTTCTACACCATGGTCTTGAACTTGTCCTAGCAGCCAACAAGTGGCAGTGCATTTTCTTCCTCTTCCACCCCAGCTCTGCTTCCAGTGATACTGATTTTGCCTCCAGCATCCATAGAAGAATGGCTTCTGCAGGACATCCCCACCTCCACAGGCAATCTCCATGACCGTAGGGGATAGAGCTGGTGCTAATGTGCTGAAGGCGCTAAAGGGTTGCAGGTTCTCCAAGGCCTCAGTGCATTAAGGTCGTAGTCTGTTCAGGCAGAAGTAGAAAGAAGGGCTCTTTGCTCACTTCACCATTGACGTTTATCACATGTCACAAAGCAGCACGGTTTATGGCCCACTGTTTCACTGAGTTTCCAGTGAGGATATGCTTTCGTTCACCAGCTATTATCCTTATGCCCAGAGGCTGGCTGGGAGACATGCAAGTGCCGAGCTCCGTGCTGCACTTAGAATCACCTTCTCCTTGGTTAGACTTCCCTGCTCTCTTTTCCCTTCCCCTAGGTGGAGTCCCTCCTAGAAGATGACTCTACCCCTCAGGAGAGTGGCCTTTTGGGGGACTCATTCCCCAGTTTATCTAACAGACATCTCTGCTCTCAACAATGCTCACAGCTTCAGTGGAGTCTTTCTGGGCTCCAGCAAAACTACTGCCTCCCCACAGCCTCGACCCCTTGCTGCTCCCCACCTTCTACATCACTTATTATTAAGATTCCTTCCTTGCCAGTAAATAAAACTATTTCAGGAAAACAGAGAACATTCCCAGTTATTCAAGATCTAAACCAATAAAGCTCAAATTTTACATTTTGTGTATGTAAGGCTTTTGGCTTGGTTTCTGAGATTCCAAATTTTTGTTGTTGTTGTTGTTATTATTCTTTCAAATCTTCTGCTTGCCATTCCTTCTTTGCTGAATTCACTTCCTTCTCACCCAATTTAACTGCAAATAGCCTGGTGGCATTGGCCCTCGGCCCTTGCTTCTCTATTTTTGCCTGACCCCGTTCAAGACCTTACCTACTGCTTTGATTACCACTATGCGACAATTGGAAATCCTGGTGACTTAGTGCTTAAGTGCTAAGGCTGCTAACCAAAAGGTTGGCAGTTCAAATCCACCAGGTACTCCTTGGAAACTCTACAGGGCAGTTCTTACCCTGTCCTATAGGGTCGCTATAAGTCAGAATCGACTCAACGGCACTGGGTTTGGTTTTTGGCTTGGGATGCGACAATTACCCCACTCTCTGTCTGTCACAAATGTTGACAGTGTTTTTGGTTTATTCAATGAATATTTGTTGAATCTACTGTATGCCAAGCACTGTGCTCGTGATGGATATCCCTCAATATACATACAAGTCCAATAAGAGATGCAGAAAAGGAAGCAGATGATGATATAATGGTCACTTCTAATGGAAATGAATAACATCTTAGAAAAAAAAGTTTTTTTTTTTTCTAAGAAGTTATTCATTTCCATTGAGTCGGCTCTGACTCATGGCGCCTTTACATATAACAGAACCAGATGTTGGCTAGTCCTGTGCTATGTTCATGGTCATTGGTATGCTTGAGTCTATTGTTGTCAGTCCATCTCACTGAGGATTTCTTACATTTTTGTCTGCCATCTACTTTACCAAACATGATGTCCTTTTGTAGTGATTGGTCTTTCATGATGACATGTCCAAAATAAGCTAGCCGAAGTTGATGAGCCAGCCTAGAGGGGTAAGCAAAAACTTCTTGACATGGCTGTTGTTTTTCCTCTATAAGGCACTCATTCATTCATCACCTTCTCCTAGTAACAGACCCTGACACGTGACCTTGGTTGAACCAATTTTTACACCCTGTACTGCTTCTCAGAGCCCTGATGGTGCAGTGGTTCAGAGCTCAGCTGATAACCAAAAGGTTGGCAGTTTGAAACCACCAAATGCTCGTGGAAAACTCTATGGGGCAGTTACTGTCCTGTAGGGTGGCTATGGGTCATAATTGACTCAACGGCAATGGGCTTGGTTTTGGGGTTTTATACTGCATCACATAATAATACATCCAGGGTTAAACATATGCCTCATTTGGTCCAGCCAGATACATTTTCCTAAAAATTCTCTTTTCTTTCTGGTCCAGAGGCAGTTGCCTGCTGCCATATTGTACCACATAAGGAAAGTCTATCTGGGCAGGGAAGGAGACAGCATTCAGGGACAGAGATCTGACAGCAGGTACATCACTGCATCAGATGGAGCCTGGGGCCAGCTCCATCACTGTTCTCTCTGTCAATACATCCCTTTTTTTTTTTTTTTGTAAGTTGGTTCAGGTATTGTTTAAGCTGGTTGATTCAGGATGTCTGTCAACTGCAACTCAAAGAGTTGTAATCAAAACATTTCTAAAGAACTGATACCAGAGTTGGAAACCCTGGTGGTATAGTGGTTAAGTGCTATGGCTGCTAACCAAAAGTTTGGCAGTTCAAATCCACCAGGTGCTCCTTGGAAATGCTATGAAGCAGTTCTACTCTGTCGTATAGGGTTGCTATGAGTCAGACTCAACAGCAGTGGGTTTGGTTTTGTTCTGTTTTTGATGCCAGAGTTAAGCGTTGTGGGATGAAGAGAAAGACTTTACACAAAAAGGAAACACTTTGAACAAAGGTAGCCATGATACGCAAACATGAACGGTGGGAGGTCTAGGAGAAGTAGGGGAAACTGGTGACAGGAGGGCAGAGCATTGAGGAGCAGGATCAAGCAAAGGAGATAATAATAAAATAACACATTTTAGAAAAATGGCTTTGACACCCTAACCTGGTTTCCCAAATGACCTCAAGTGAGACAAAACTGAAGGCAAGGAGAAAAGGTAAACAGCTCCTGGGACACTCCAGTCAAGAAATGATGAGGCACTGAATTAAGGCAGTGGCACAGGGGACAGAAAAAAGGGGACAGCTTCAAGACATATTAAAGAGGCAAAATTGACAGAACGAGGTTACTGATTAGATGTGGGTGGTTAGATGAAGGAGAGGGACGTCCTGGCCTCTGGGTAGGTGAAGGTGCCGCTCTGCTGAGATGGGGGAATGTGGGGAGACAGAGAAGGTCTGAAGGGAAGATGAGACTCTCATCCTGAGTTTCTGGAAACTCAAGCTATCCTTTATGTCACTGTCAGATGACTCTTAATAAGATATTATTTTGACATATTTCTTCATCTGTGAAAAGATTGCACAGGGAGAGTATGTTTAGAGTGGGTTGGATGATCTTTAAGATTTCTCCAAGTGACTTTTTAAAAAAGAATTGATTATATGTCACTGCCAAGGAATCTACACAAAAGGTTCAAATTCTTGCCTCTCTTTCTGGGTTTAAAGCCTTCCATTTTAATCTGGCCTCACTGTACCTCTTGAATCTTATTTACTGGCACTCTGCATGCCACACTCTGCTCCTGTAGATGCTGAGTTCATAACTCCCTTCACCCATTGCTTTATTTATCCATAACCTTAGCTCCACTAGTCCAGTGGCTCTGCAGGAGAAAAGACCTGAAAACCTGCTCCTATAAAGACTGCAGCCTAGGAAAACTTATGGGGCAGTTCTGCTCTTTCCTATAGGGTTACTGTGAATCTAAATTGAGTCGATGGCACTCAACAATATATATATAAAGAAAAAGTGTGCACCCCAGTGGTGCGACAGTTAAGCACTAGGCTGATAACCAAAATATGGCAGTTCAAACCCATTAAGCAGCTCTGTGGTAGAAAGACTTGGAAATCTGTTCCTATAAAGAACAGATAAGTACCTTAGAGATGGTTACAACTCATAGCAGCCCTATGTACAACAGAAGAAGACACTACCTGGTCTTGCACCATCCTCACAATTGTCGCTATGTATGCTGTGAAGATTGTTGTTGTTGCTGTTCGGTGCCCTGGAGTTGGTTCCAACTCATGCTGACCCCATGTATAAAAGAGCCATCTTCACAATCCTTGCTGTGTTTGAGCCCATTGCTGCACTGTATCTCGTTGATGGTCTTCCTCTTTTTCACTCCCCCTCTACTTTAGCAAGCATGATGTACTTCTTCAGGGACTGGTCCCTCCTGATAACATATCCAAAGTTCTTGAGACAAAGTCTCACCATCCTCACTTCTAAGGAGTATTCTGGCTGTACATCTTCCAATACAAATTTATTCACTTTTCTAGTAGATCGTGGTTTTCTTAGTCATCTAGTGCTGCTATAGCAGAAATACCACAAGTGGATGGCTTTAGCAAAGAGAAGTTTATTCTCTCACAGTTGAGCAGGCTACAAGTCCAAATTCAGGGCATCAGCCCCAGGGGAAGGCTTTCTCTCTCTGTTGGCTCTGGAGGAAGGTCCTTGTGATGCATCAGTCTTCCCTAGGTCTGGAAGCATCTCAGCACAGGAACCTCAGGCCCAAAGAACACACTCTGCTCCTGGCACTGCTTTCTTGGTGGTATGAGGTCCCCATGTCTCTCTGTTCACTTCTGTCTTTTATAGCTCAAAAGAGATTGGCTTAAGACACTACCTAAACTTGTAGACCTCATCAGTATAATTGCCACTAATCCATCTTATTACATCATAGTAATAAGATTTACAACATATAGGGAAATCACACCAGAAGATAAAATGGTAGACAATCATACAGGGGAATCATGACCTAGCCAAGTTGACAGATATTTTTGGGAGACACAATTCAATCCATGGCAATGGTATATTCAATATTTTCTGCCAACACCATCATTCAAATGCATCAATTCTTCATTGGTTTTCCTTATTTATTGTCCAGAGTTCACATGCATATGACGTGATTGAAAATACCTTGGCTTGGGTCAGGCTCACCTTAGTCCTCAAGGTAAAATCTCTGCTTTTGAAAACTTCAAAGAGGTCTTTTGCAGCAGATTTGCCCAATGCAATACATTGTTTGATTTCTGGACTGCTGCTACCATGGGCATTGATCATAGTTCCAAGTAAAATGAAATCCTTGACAACTTTGAAATTTTCTGTTTATCATGTTGTTGCTTACTGGTCCAGTTGTGAGGACTTTTGTATACTTTATGTTGAGGTATAATCCATACTGACGGCTGTAGTCTTTGATCTTCATCAGTGGTGCTTCAAGTCCTCTTCATTTTCAACAGCAAGGTTGTGTCATCTGCATATTGCAGGTTGTTAATAAGTCTTCCTCCAAACCTGATCATGCATTCTTCTTCATATAGTAGAGTTTCTGGAATTATTTGCTCAGCATACAGTTTGAGTAAGTATAGTGAAAGATACAACCCTAACACATACTTTCCTGATTTTAAACCACACAGTATCCCCTTGTGCTGTTCAAATGAGTGCCTCTTGGTCTATGCGCAGGTTCTGCGTGAACACAATTAAGTGTTCTAGAATTCCTGTTCTTCACAACGTTATTCATAAATTGTAATGATTCACACAATCGAATGCCTTTGCACAGTCAATAAAAACAAAGGTAAACATCTTTGTGATATTCTCTGCTTTCAGCCAAGATCCATCAGACATCAGCAATGATATTGCATGTTCTGAGTCCTCTTCTGAACTGGCTTGAATTTCTGGCAGTTCCTTGTCAATGTACTGCTGCAACCATTTTTGAATTATCTTCAGCAAAATTTTACTTATGTGTGATATTAACGATATTGTTTGATAATTTCCGCATTCTGTTGGATCGCCTTTATTTTGAGTGGGCCTGCATATGGATCTATTCCAGTTCACCAGGTAGCTGCTTTCCAAATTTCTTGGCATAAACAAGTGAGCACATCCAGCACTGCATCCGTTTTTTGAAACATTTCAATTGGTATTCTGTCAGTTTCTGGAGCCTTGTTTTTCACCAATACCTTCAGTGCAGCTTGGACTTCTTCCCTCAGTACCATAGGTTCTTGATCATATGCTACTTCCTAAAATGGTTGGGTGTATACCAGTTCTTTTTGGTATAGTGAGTCTGTGTATTCCTTCCATATTCTTTTGATGCTTCCTGCACCGTTTTCAATTTTTTGCCCACAGACTCCTTCATTATTGCAACTTTAGATTTGATTTTTTTTTTCTTCTGTTCTTTCAGCTTGAGGAATGCTGAGTGCGTTCTTCCCTTTTGGTTTTCTGATTCCAGGTCTTTGTACTTTGTCTTCTTGAGCCATTTTTTGAAAGCTTTTCTTCAGCTTTTTTACTTCATTTCTTTCATTTGCTTTAGCTACTCTACGTTCAACAGCAAGTTTCAGAGTCTCTTCTGACATCCACTTTGGTTTTTCCTTTCTTTTCTGTCTTTTTAATGACCTTTTGCTTTCTACATGTATCATGTCCTTGATGTCACCCCTCAACTTGTCTGATCTTCTGTCATTAGTGTTCGATGCATCTATTCTTGAGATGGTCTCTAAATTCAGGTGGGATATACTTAAGGTCATACTTTGACTCTCCTGGACTTGTTCTAATTTTCTTCAGCTTCAACTTGAACTTGTATATGAGCAATTAATGGTCTGTTCCACAGTCCGCCGCTGGCCTTGTTCTCACTGACGATATTGAGCTTCTCCATCGTATCTTTTCAAAGATAATTACTGTGTATTCCATTCCATTCCGACTTAATTACTGGGTGTTCCATCTGGTGAGGTTGATGTGTATAGATGCCATTTTTGTTGTTGAAAAAAGGTATTTGCAATGTAGAAGTCACTGATCTTGTAAAGTTCTGTGATATGGTCCCCTGCATCATTTCTATCACCAAGGCTCTATTTTCCAACTTCTGGTCGCTCTTAATTGTTTCCAACTTTGACATTCCAATTGCCTGTAGTTATCAATGTATCTTGATTGCATGTTTGATCAATTTCAGACTGCAGAAGCTGCTAAAAGTCTTCGGTTTTTTCATCTTTGGCATTAGCATTTGGTGGGTAAATTAGAATAATATTCGTATTAATGTTCTTCCTTGTAGGCATATGGATATTATCCTATCACTGACAACATTGCACTTCAGAATAAATCTCGAAATGCTCCTTTTGTCAGTGAATGTGGTGCTGTTCCTCTGCAATTTGTCCTTCCCAACATAGCTGACCATATGATTTTCTGATTGAAATGGCCAATAGCAGGCCATATCAACTCACTAATGCCTGGGATATCAGTCTTCAAGCATTCCATTTCATCTTTGACAACTTACAGTTTTACTTGATTCATACTTTGTACATTTCACATTCTGATTACTAGTGGGTGTTTGCAGCTGTTTCTTCTCATTTTGAGTCAAGCCACATCAGCAAATGACAGGCCCAAAAGCTTTTCTTCATCCACGTCATTAAGGTTTAACTCTACTTTGAGGAGCTAGCTCTTCTGTAGTGGTATTTTGAGTTCCTTCCAACCTTATGGGCTCATCTTTCGACATTATGTACTACTGCTACCCGTTAGGCTTTTACTGGCCAGTTTTTTAAGAAGTAGCTTGCCAGGTCCTTCTTTCTAGTCTGTCTTAGTCTGTAAGCTCCGCTGAAACCTGCTGGTATTCAAAATACCAGTGGTATAGCTTCCAGCCATCACAGTACAACAAACTGACAGATGAGGGGTAGACTGTAAAGATTACAGGCTAGTAAAGTCTATGGGGCAGATATGTTCTGTCATATGCGGTCACAGTGAGTTGAAATCAACTTGATGACACCTAACAATAACAACAACATACATATGTATTTTTTTTTGTGCATGTATGTATTTGCATACATATGTATGTGTGTGTATATTTGAATATTTGAGTATATGTCAGTCATATATTTCTCAAATAATATAAAACAGCATCTCCAATAATGCATATAAGAGGAACACTTTTTTTTTTTTTAATATCTGTAAGCCACCATGCCCTGTGCAATTATTACTTGATCCTTGCAAAGATTTTTGCCGAGAAGAGGATCTCATATTTGTACTCATGGAGTCCCGTTAGCACATTGCAGTGTGATAAGAAGGTTGAGCTCACCCAGGGTATAAGCCCATCAGGTGACAGAAGGCAGGTGATGAGATCCCTCTCCAGATTAAAAAGGGAAGGGCAGCAACTCATTAGGAAACACAGAGATGTCTGCTTAATTACTTGAAAAATGTCTGAGCCAGTACATTTTATGACACCTGGAGGGTATAAACATGCCCATAAATTTAATTAATTTTCTTTCTTCTTTCATTGCACCTGCATGGCCTAAAGGAAAAGGAGTCTAATGAAAGTACAATCATGCACTTCTGCCGGACTTCCGCAATTCATTTGGGCAATATTCAGAAAATGAAATACTGAATTTCCCATTAGTTTATGGGGAGAAATGTATTCGGAAAAATGCAGCCCAGCAGTGAAATTATTCCCACGTCAAACTCTGATCAATGGCTCCCTCAGCCTTGTTTTCAAAAAGTGCTTTACAGATATATTAAAATATATTTAATACTCATAAATCTCCAAGGAGAAAATCAGAACTGGATATTATTGTTTTCCTGGAGGGAAGCAGTATATGAGAACCAGAAGGCTTACGGGAGTTCGTCAAACCCTTATAGCAAGTAACTCCACTTGTTCTCTATTGTAGTAGGATAACCCACATACTTCTGCTAAAAAAAAAAAAAAAAACTTTAAATCTATGATATTATTGTTTTGTCAAATGCAAATTTGATAGTAAGGAGAGTACTTGAATATCCACTAATAATATTATATCACTTAGTGAGTATTTGCCAGAGACTGTACTAGCACTTTACATATCTTATCTTGAATGCTCTCAACAGCACTAAAAGGAAAATATTATCCCATCGAAATGCCTCCCAGAGAGATTCCTCAAGGTCACATAGCTAGTCAGTGTTGAAACTATGATTCAAACTCATGTCTTCCTAGCCCCAAAGTCTGTGTTCATTTAATTTTGTTATATGAATAGAGATGTCTAGTCCTTGTTTTTTCCTGTAAATTCAATGCCATGGAACATATGAAAATCCATAGATGTATCTTGTTTTCTTAAAAGAATCTTGATATTATCGAGCTCTGAGTAGTGAATTTTTCATCGATGTTTCTGGACTTAGCCCAAACAATCTGTCTTTCCCAGAGCTTACAGAGGAAAGCTCCACTTGTGTTGATTCTCTTTGACCTGAAGTTTACTTACCTCTGTCCAGTTGTTTCTGTCGCTGTTTTAGGTGCCATTGAGTAGGTTCCGACTCATAGTGGACCTGTGTATAACAGAATGAAACACTGCCCAGTTTGCCGCTATTCATAAGGTTTTCACTGGCCAATTTTTTCAGAAGTAGACTGCCAAGCCCTTCTTCCTAGTCTGTCTTATTCTGGAAGCTCTGCTGAAACCTGTCCACCAAGGGTGACCCTGCTGGTATTTGAAATACCGGTGGCAAAGCTTCCAGTATCACAGCAACACTCAAGCCACCACAGTAGGACAAATTGACACCATAGGCCTGCTATTTGCCTACAACCAAAAAACCAGACCCATTACCACCTAGTTGATTCTGACTCATAGCGACCCTATAGGATAAAATAGAACTCCCCACAGGGTTTCTAAGGAGCAGCTGGTGGATTTGAACTGCCTACCTTTTGGTTAGCGGCCTTAACACTCAACCACTGTGCCACCAAGGAGCCAAAAAATAAAATGGAATGAAAACATTATGCATCGAGTGCCTACTGTGTATCCAATATGAAGTCCTTGGGAGGTGCAAACAGTTAACGTGCTTGACTGTTAATCAAAAGGCTGGAGACTCGAGTCTACCCACAGGCACCTGGGAAGAAAGTCCTGGCAATCTACTTCTGAAAAACCAGCCATTGAAAGCCCTCTGGAGTACAGTTCTACTCTGACACACATGGGGTTGCCATGAATCAGAGTCCACTTGAAGGCACGTGTCTAGTACACACTCAGCGTTTTTCATGTATTACTTCACTTGAAGTGAGTTATGTAGGTGATGGAAGAGGTGACCATTCAGAAGCCAGACATGTTATTAGGTAATGCTCACTGGGAATACCCAGGGCAGCGCCCCATTGTTTGGGGCACCTTTGGACTGTGTTCTATTACTGTGGGATTCTGCTTTTAAAAGACATGTCAGGCTCACAGTTGAATGTATTCTGGGGATGATTTGAAAATGGCTGCTAGAGAAAAGCGAAATGAAATCTTTTCCTTCTTGTAGCTAAAGTCCTCATTCTGTCATGAAATACCATAGTTAGTGCTGTTTTCAGTTTTAATCTCTTGTAAACTCGTTGACTGTTAATGTTTAATGGGTCCATAAACTAATTTTGAATCGATCCGATTTTGTACAATCAAGCCCATTACACTTGTTTCAATTTTTTGCATCACAGCTTCAACATCTGGAAGCTATGAAAACACAACAGCCTGTCTAAAGAGACTGTCACAAGAAATCGTGTTAAAGGACATTTTATTAAGACTTGGCTAACCATCAACACTAAAGCACCAGCCATACTGTCTCCATTTCTGTATTCCACATCACAGACTGAGCGCAGACTGAGGGATGGGGCATGCCTAGCAGGGGGCTCCCAAAGTCCTCCCTGGGAGTTGGTCTCTCCAAAACAACTTCTTCTCTAGGTGCCTGTTAAACGCCCCCTCCTGGTTTATCCCAGGCAAATTACTAAGTTGGCAATGACTAGCTCCTTGGTGATACTTCAGACCTAATTAAATCTATGGACAGATTCCTGTGGCAGGGTCAGAAATAACTTTTGTATTCAAAATTCTCAGTCATCCTGTGTGTCTCCATATGGCTCTAGGCTGTTGTGCTTTTGCAATCATTATTCTTTGGAGAAGTCAGTAAACAAGTAGTTCTGCTTTTGAGCGTGCAACATTTGAAAAGAGTCAGGCCGTGATTTTATGCCAGCCATAAAAAAAAAAAAAAATTCATAACAAAGGGAATTCAGGTACCAAATTCGCTCACATTTTTGCAAGCATTTTAAACCTTGATTTAGATGAACATATTTTTGTGTTTCCTGCCATTTAAAATATATCCTTTGTATGTGGCATCAGCTTTTGTAATATATCCTTTGTATGTGGCATCAGCTTTTGTGCATACGTATGGCATAAAGTTTGATATAATGGGCTCTGACGTCGTACTGCCTGAGTTCAAATTCTGGCTCCAGCACTTGGAAGCTGTGTGATCTTGGGCGAAGTTTTGAACCTCTTAGTCTCCGTCTCCTCAGCTGTCAAGACTATATCTCATAGGATTGTTGTGAGCATTAAACGATTTGTTACATGTGAAGGACTTAGAACAATGCCTAACATAAGGTAAGTGCTTAATACATCTTTATTATTATTAATGTGTGCGCTTTTTTCTCTCTGTCTTATTTTAACAACATTCTAATTCACAATCAGGTACTATACACCTATTTTGGAAAACAGAAAATGAATGAGGAGAAGGGTATGTGTTAGCCATTATCCCACCAGTAAAAGGCAATTTATGTTATCATTTCGGTATCTTTTATTTCTATCCTTTTATAACTTATTTAAACTATTCCAATGTAACCTTGAGCAAATCACTTAACTTCCCTAAGGTTTGCTTATGTCCTCTGTAAAATGGAGATAGTTATACCACCTACTTCATAGGGTTCTTGTGAGGATTAACTGAGATATCACACGTAAATTGTTTAACTCAGTGCTTGGCCTATATTTAGGTTAAATGATATGAAATTACCATGAAAAAGGCAATTTAATATGCTTCACCCTAACAGGAAGAGCTCAGTATATACTAGCTTTTATGATAAGGCTGTGCAGAGCTGTGATGGCGTAAGGACCATTCATTACCCTAGTACCTCAACCTACAGGGTGGCCACAACCCTATGTCCCAGAGAAGACATTTATTTAAAAACAAATTAACAACAAAGAGATACCTATAAGGCAAAACTGACACATGCCCTAACAAAGGCAGAGATCAAGTGGTAGAAGATTCCAGGGAGTTAGACCACCATGGGTCAGAAGGATCAAAGGTGACTTTGTGAAGGAGTGACATCTGAGCCAGGCTCTGAGGTATGCCTAGTATCTCTACCTCCTAAAATTTGAGAGTGCTTTCTAGGCAGAGGGAACATTCACAGCAAAGCAAGAGAGGTAGGAACACACTGAGTATGTAATTCATTTGGTTAGAACATGGAGTGTGGGAGGACTGGAGGTGGAAGGCAAAGTCGAGTGCGTGTCTCAACACTCAGCACAGGACCGCCATGGCCTATATATGGCTGGCATCTGCTATGTGTTTGAATCAGTGCCTACTAAGGAAAAGGGATTCTGTTCGATAAATAGGGAGGGTTGGACAGTTTGGGCCAAGGGAATACAATTTTCAGTGCTGTCCTTTAGAAAGTTCAGTTGCGAAAACACGTATTTCTGGAAGCTTAGAAGTGAAGCTTATAGAGGCACTTAAATTTGTCCAGGTTACTGCTAAACTCTCCACCCTCCTCCGTAACCTTTCCTTCTGCTGTTCTACCTCCTTCACACACTGAGGCTAAATTCAACTCTGCTAAATTAATACTTTAATTCCTTCAACTTGCTGAGATTTTTCTTGTGTCTTAAACCTTCGTGCATGCTGTTCCATATGCCTGGAGTCTCCTTCTCCTCAGAGAACTTGGCTAACATGGCTCACCTTCCATCTCGGTTGGTGTGTCACCTCTTACAGGAGCCTTTCTCTGACCCTCTCTCATCCACCAAGTCTGGATCTCTTCCCTCCTGTGGACTCCCATATACCCTGGACTTCTCACATGTTAGCACTTCCTACACTTTGTTTTAACCTTCTAATTCTCTGTACCTGCCTCCTACCCACTGCAGAAGGAAAGCTCTGGAAGGGCGTGGACTATATAGCTTATTAATTAGAAGTGTAGGTTAAGTGAAATGAACATATCTGGTTTGAATCCTAGTTCTGCCATTTAGTGTTTGAGTGACTTTGGGTAAGCTTACCTAGCTAACTCTCAGCACCCTCTTCTGTATAATGGGTATAATAACAAAGCCTAATGGCTAGGGGCTTTTTTTAGAATAAGATGGGGTAACATCGGTAAAGGTTTTAGCATAACGCCTGGGATGTAACTGAAAGATAAACACTCCTTGTTGTTTTTTGTTAGTTGCCTTGAAGTCCTACTCTTGGTGACCTTATGTGTGTTGTTGTCATTAGTTACTATCAACTCAGTTCTACCTCACGGTGACTCAATGTGTGCAGAATAGAACTGCACCATAAGGCTTTCAAGGCTGTGACCTTTCAGAGGTAGATAGCCAGGCCTTTCTTCCGAGACGCTTCTGAGTGTGTTTGAACTGCCAACCTATTGGTTAGTCATCCAGCGCTTAGCCATTTGTGCCACCCAGGGACCTTAGTATAACAGAATAAAATGTTGTCTGGTCCTGCACCATCTTCGTAATTGGTAAAACATTCCCTAAAACTTTGTTATTATTGCTCACAGTTGTATCCCTAGAGTCAGCAAACTGACAGGCACATGATATTTGCCAGGGCCAAGTTTGAATAGATGATTGAAACAAGGCCTGTGGGAATAAAGAAGATGTAGGTGTGGAAAATGTTTTGGAGATAAAAGCTAATAGAGCTCAGTGATATACCTAATTTAGAGGAGCATCAGAAGGGAGAGAGGAGATTTTCTGGAGGGCTAAAGTCTGAGGAATGGGAAGACCAGTGTTGCTTTTTGGAATAGGAACAGAAGACATGGTGGGTGAGAAAAGATGATCAATTCAAAATTCATTCTGGACCATACTGCATAACAGGTCTATTTGAAAATCAAAATGTAGTCCTATAGCTCCGGAAAGAAATTAAAGACCTGAGATAGGCTTGAATCTCACTTTTAGAATAGGGACCCTTTTGAGCCAGTGCTCGAGTGCTGCTCTAACTTCAGTGTGCATAGGAATAACCTGGGGAACGTCTTAAAAGGCATGTTCCTGACTCTCATCTCTCAACAGAGCTGGTCTGGGGTGGAGCTCAGGAATATGCATTTTAGCAAATCATCCAGATGATTCTGGTGTAACCTTGGGCAAATCATTCTTTCTGGTTTTTAGTTTCTGCCCTTGTTAAATGGGAATAACACCTACCTTTTGTCTTGTGGAAAGGGAGAGAGAAAATGTAAGGAAGGTAGCTGGTAGAGCAGGTAATCCATAAGTAGGACATCAGTTGGTTGGGTATTGGGTGTGTGTGTATGTTTATGTGTGTGTGAAGACTACATAAGCAGGGGAACAGAAAAGCATCTGGGAGAAAATATGTTCATCATGGTATCCCCATGTGGTATCACAAAGTAGGTGCAAGAAGGACAGAAATGAAAAAAGGCTGCTAAGTTTGACAAGCAGAAGTCGTAGAGGCGAGATTAGTTTTGTTGAGAAAGAGACTAAAGAATGAGGGGTTGGAGGACAGTAATGGTTGTCCCTTACTGTTTCGAAAATAGAAGAATGTTTAGTGCCATGGTAAAACATGAGTGATATATTTTTTAAGTAAAAAATAGTTTGTCCAACATTACAAATCACCATTAACCCTATTTTTGTTTAAAAAATGTATCCACACAGATAAAAGGTAGGAAGATATATTCAAAAATGATAACTAAGTGGTTGCATTATGGGTGCTACTTAATGTCATCCTTTTGCTTGAGACTATTTGCTAATTTTTCTAAAATTCACATATTGGTGTGTCAACAAATAATACACATTGTTCGTGAATATCGTGCGTAGAGTGGGAGAAAGAAGTTGGGATCTCTGGAGGTCACAGGACTGAAAGAAGAGTTTTCCTTTTATTTGTTTATTTATTTTTAAGGTCGGAGAACCTGTATGTGTACTCGTTAGACAACGCGGAGGCAGAGTGGGATGGGGGTAAAGTCCTGGAAGAATCGAGTTGGAGTAAGTCTTGGGATGGAGAAGGGAGTCATATTGTGAAGGAAGAGGGAGGGAATTGATGGACATGAGAGTTCAAGGAATAAAGGCATTATTTCTTAGATGGGATTTTGAAAACATTAGTTCATTTGTTTTAAAGTGCTTTATTAGAGAACACAAAGTCATGGATCTGATCCCCCAACGGACCAGTTCAACTCTTCCCATTCCAAGGCTGAATAATTTATCCTTATTTCAGCCACTTGTTTTATAAAGGATGCCAAGGGCTACAGGGATATCATGCAAGAGAGGAAGAATGGATCCTTGCATAGTTCTTAGCACCACCGAAGGAAAAATTTCATGTGTATTCCTTATTAAGGTGCCCAAGTCTGATGCAAGACTTAATCTTATCTGGAGATCTGATCTGATGGAGATTATAAAAACCCTAAACCAAGGCCCATGTTCTGAGGGTCCCTCTCCTTGAAAAATAACTGCCGTTAAATATTTGCCCATAGAGATCTAGGAAACTTTTGTTCAAGAAAATTGATGCTTATCTGGATCCTCACGTCCATTGGCCACTGATCTCTAAAGCAGATGATCTGTGGCATAATCTCCAGTGTAATGAGTTCAGTTTCCTGGATGTTCACACTGCCTCCCCCTCTCTAAGCCCTCACTGCTCAGAGAACTCATCAAGACGTGCCTGGAGCCCAGTCCCCTGAGAAGCAGCAATTTGGGTAGCTTCTGCGGTCAGACATTTGTTGACCCCTAAAGATTTTACTAAATGGGATTTGGTTCAGTTTTCCTGCCTGGGATGTTGTAGTTTGAAGGGCTCCCTACTGGGTTACGGTCTGCTTTTTCTACCCAGCTATCGCATGGTATTTAACAGAAGCTCCAGGATTGCAGTGTGTTCATTTAATTATGCAGGAATAATGAGAAATTAAATAGTATCTGAATTCACATTTCATAACTGAAACAGAATCTGTAGTGCTTCAAAGTGTGAAAGTTGATGTTAGACAGAATTGGGCTTGAGACCCACCTCTGCAAATAATTATCTCTGAGGCTCTAAGACTCAGTTTCTTTCCTGCTGAATAAAAGAAATTGTCATTTCCTTTATAAGGCTATAACCTACAAGCCCGTTGCCGCCAAGTTGATTCTGACTCATAGCGATCCTATAGGACAGAGTAGAACTGCCCCATAGGTTTTCAAGGAGCACCTGGTGGATTCAAACTGCCGACCCTTTGGTTAGCAGCCGTAGCACTTAACCACTACACCACCAGGGTTTCTTATAAGGATATAACCCAGTGAAAACCCAGTGCTGTCGATTCGATTCCACAGTGAGTGGTAAATGAGATAATGCATATTTCTAAATTAGTATAAATCAACCAAAAACCAAACCCATTGCCACTGAGTTGATGCTGAGTCATAGCGACTCAACCCCGTGCTGTCGAGTTGATTACGACTCCTAGCGGCCCTACAGGACAGAGTAAAACTGCCTCATAGGGTTTCCAAGGAGCGGCTGGTGGATTCCAACTGCTGGCCTTTTGGTTAGCCGAGCTCTTACCTAGCATATACCGGTAGCCAGTTGCTGTCAAGTCGTTTCCAACTGATGGCAACTCCATGTGTGTCAGAGGAGAGCTGTGTTCCATAAAGATTTTAGCAACTGATTTTTCAGAAGTAGATCTCCAGACATTTCTTCTGGGGTGCCTCTGGGTGGACTTGAACCTCCAACCTTTCTGTTAGCAGCCAAGCAACCTAACCATTTGCACCACCTAGGCATTCTACCTAGCATATAGTAAATGTCTAACAACTGTGAATGATTACTGCTTCTGCTGCTACTATGACTTAGTCCTTACACCCAGAGAATATCAACAGGAAAATAAAAGATGTCCTAAGAGAAAGCATTAATCTACTAGTTATCCAGAATATATTATTTGGATGGGATGAAATTGGAGTAACGGCTCTCCATTTCCCTTTGTTAATTGAAGACTCTGGATAGGAACTTGACTTTGGAAAGAGGCTCTTGGTGGTATTTCTGGGATCAATAAATATCAAAGTCAAGGATGTTTATACCTATTTGACACATCAAGACAGATGAGAAGCACCTGTTCATAGTGCAAAGGAAAATGGAATACAAAATATTAAAAAAAAAAAATTCTTGCATGTCTGCATTGGTAACTTCTGAGTGAAAGTATGTCTGTGCCAGCTTTCTGGAGGATGCAATATAAGAGATTAAGACAACATGGCAGGGGACAGTGGTGGTTCAGTGCCAGCATTCTCGCCTTCCATATGAGAGACCTGGGTTCCATTCCCGGCCAGTGCACCTCACACACAGCTACCACCCATCTGTCACTGGAGGTTTGTGTGTTGTTGCTATGATCCCGAATAGGTTTCGGCAGAGCTTGCAAACTGAGATGGACTAGGAAGAAAGGCCTAGTGATCTACTTCTGAAAATCAGCCAGTGAAAACCTATGGATCTCAACAGTCTGATACCAAATGGGTTACAGAATGTCAGAGGATCGGGCAGCATTTTGCTGAGGTCGCCATGAGCTGGGGGCTGGCTGGACGGCAGCTAATGACACCACCAACAAAAACAACAAGGCAGTGTGGAATAGGAGTTCAAGCATGGCTTTGGAATTAGGGCCACTATGAGTCGGAATCGACTCGACAGCAATGGATTTGTTGTTTTTTTTTTTTTTGGTTGGGTTTGAATCACAGCTGAATTGCTTTATTAGCTGTGAATCTCTGAGCAAGACATGTGACTTCTGTAAAACATAGCCTCCTCCTTTTGTGGGGGATAAATGAGATGCTGGAAGCAAATAAGCACAGAACATGGCACAAGGAAGTAATCAACATGCGTTACTTGTATTTTTCTGTATATGAGATTGTGACTTTGGTGTGTATCCAGCAGACAGCATCTCCGTATTCCAGGAAGTTCTCATGTGTTTCAAGGTAAAATTGAGAATGAAAAAAAAAAAAAAAAAAACTCTCAATCTGTTGATATACAAGTTCAAATAATCCAGGGTTTTGTTTTTTTTTAATAGAAGCTTTTCAAATAACGAACATGTTAACTACTCAAATAGCCACTAGGGACACCCTTCCCAGCCTGAGGGAGTACATGCGAAGGGGCTGTGGAAGCACGCTGTCTGTGTGCCAGCTGGTCTTCTAGGCACTCAGCAAATGGTATCTGATGTAACTGCCAGTTGCAGTGCAGTTGATGCCAATTCATGGCAACCCCGTGTGTGTCAGAATAGAACTGTGTTCCATAGGGTTTTCAATGGCTGATTTTTTGGAAGTAGATCACCAGGTCTTTCTTCCAAGGCTCCTCTGGGTGGAGTCGAACCTCCAACCTTTGGTTAGCCGCTGAGTGCACCCACTGTTTATACAACCTAGAGACTCCAACTTATGTAAACGCCACAATAACCTAACCCAAAAAACCAAACCCAGTGCCATCGAGTCGATTCCGACTCATAGCGACCTTATAGGACAGAGTAGAAGCGCCCCATAGAGTTTCCAAGGAACCCCTGGCGGATTTCAACTGCCCACCCTTTGGTTAGCAGCTGTAGCGCTTAACCACTATGCCACCAGGGTTTCCACATTAACCTAAGAGACTGATAAATATCTACATTTTTGTAAACAAATGCAGTGAGACTCAGAGCAATTAAATAACTTGCCCAAAGATAGGCAGCTTGTAAATGTGATGAAGGCAGGATTTGAATCCTTGTCTGTTGCCTTTCAAGCCAGTTTTTATGCACTCTGTCAGCTAGGTGGGATATGCAAATCCTATTTACCCATGCAGTGTTGTTGTTAGTTGATTTCGATTCATAGTGACCCCAAGTGACAGAGTAGAACTGACCCATAGGGTTTTCTAAGCTTTAATCTTTACAGGAACAGATCACCACTAGGTCTTTCTCCTGCGGAAATCACTGGGCAGCTTTGAACCGCGAGCCTTTAGGTTAGCAGCTGAGTGTTTAACCATTGTGCCACCAGGGCTCCTTACATCCGCAATATGTATATACAAATGAAAAACTATTATGGCTTTATTTTGTAGAACAACAAAAACACCATGATGTCCTAGTATACTCTTCTGAGTCTTAAATTGACTGAATTGATCCCAGATGTTAAATGCTACGTGTGATTCACTGTTTTAGGTCTTTGTTTTACCTCCTTGCCATTCAAATATAGTCATTAACTCAGTCAAGAAGTAAAACGTTGTGTCTGAAGATAAATGCTATGTTCATGCTCCTTTTTTGTGTGTCTCTCATTGTGTGAGAGAGGAATTTTGTCATGAATGTGACAAAAGGGTTGTTTCTCAAGAACAAAACACGTGTAGATTCACATGCCTCCAGGGCACTCGTGTGCAGGTGTGCAGCTCAGCACCCAGCAGGCGCACATGTGGCAGTTTTCTACCTCACTATATTTCCAGTAACCTTACTTTCCTTGGCATCTCAAGTGGTTTGGCCAAGGCAGCAGAGTGGTGCAATGGTAGCATGCTGGCCCTGAAGTTTAGAGAACAATGCGTTGAAGACATCCTCTATCGTAGGTTCTCTTCAAGTCGTTTCCCCAGGCCACATTATACCCACTTCCAGTCGAGTCAATTCCAACTCATGGTGACCCTAAAGGACAGAGTAGAACTGTCCCATAGGGTTTCCAAGGAGCGCCTGGTGGGTTCGAACCGCCAACTTGCTGGTTAGCAGCTGTAGGGTTTCCAGGCCACATTACCCTAGCATAAAATACAGCATAGGAATAAGAGTAACAAACAATATTTCTTTGACTCTCTACCTGTTCATTATTGTGTGACCTCCATCCCTATGTAAAGATTTCCTCAGTTATTCTCAGAAGAGTTTATTTGTTCACGGACGTGGTCATCCCACGCACCAAAGGCTGTCAGCTAATTTCCTCCTTGCATGTCCTACCTTCCTGAAGTGATGGCTGCTCTGGAGGCCTGTGGTATCTCTGAAGCTGCCTCTTCTCTTGGTGCCTGCAGACAAGCATATGGAGTCTCAGCCCAGCTCTTGAGAAGCTGTGCTCTGTGCTGTGGTACATGCAGTGGTCTGCTGTGTTCCCTGGAACTCCTCGACACCCTTGCTGTGTGTTTCAAGGAACAGGGAGAAACCCAGTTCTCCACTTGAACAAAGGAGCCCTCATGGAACAGTGGTTACAAGCTCTGCTGCTAACTGAAACTTTGGCAGTTCAAACCCACCAGCGGCTCCACGGGGGGAAAAGAACTGGCGATCTGTTCCTTTAAAGATTACAGCCTAAGAAACCCTATGGAGCAGTTATACTCTGTCATATAGGGTTGCTATGAGCTGGAATGGACTCCACAGCACACAGCAACAAACTCTTGAGTGTAATACTCCGTAAACAGCAGTAGACCAGAGTAGGGGTGTGGAGTCAGACTCTCTCCTCCCTGGGCCTGAGTTTCAGATCTTCTATCCAGTTGCCGTGAGACCTTGGGCAATTATTTTATCTCTCTTTGACTGTGTTTCCTCATCTGTAAAATGGGACTAACAATAGTACCTACCTCCCAGCGTTGTACCTAGGCCAGAGTGAGGGCTCAGTAAATGTTGCCCACGGTTACTCTCACACAGATACAGATACAGAATAGTGCAGAGGTTTCAATCCACTGTTCTTTCAGTTTGTTCTGTAGACCCTCTCCCCAGGACTCATTCTGGAGCTGGAGGATGCTATGAGTAGTAAGCGATTGGCTTTATTCAAAAATACCCTGCTCTCTAACAATACCCTGACACTAACCTTAAAACAAGCTTGTGTGCTTTTATTATCCCTTCCTTAGAGTTCCCTCTTCCCTACCTAGCTCCACAGTTCCTCGAGCAAATCAATTCTTTTGGGACTATTCCTAACAGGAGTCCAAATAGGCCAAGCTATGTATGTAAGTTGGAATTCTTGGCGAAGTTACTTTCAACTCAAGCTAGGAATAAGTATTCTCTCCCTCATGCTCTCCATATAAATAAGGACGTACGTGTCTTAAGTATCTGAAACTTCCCTTAACAGTTTGGCTGTAAACCTAACTTTGGAATACCTGACTCCTTATTAAATCTCATTCAGAGACTTTGTCACTGAAGTTTCAACAGAATGTCACTGAGAGCTGATCATGTTTTACATGAAACCCCCCCAAATAATCTTTCATTGTTGCTAGTTAGTTCTTCTTGAATTACCTGAAGCCAGAATTCAACAACTGTTGATTAATGAAAACATTTACTTCAGTGGTTTATTAAATAATGCTTATTTATATGAATTCTAGATAATAAATCATCTATGCTTTCTTTTGTCCTTACTGATGTATTACGTATCAGTAATCCACATAAGCTATTCTTGCATCAACTTTACATTTAATTTTTTTCCCTAGATGACATGTATTCTTTTATAAAGGCAAAGCTGAAACAAAGATCCATATCTCTTAGAAAAATACAACATCATTCTTTTACCAAAAACTCATTCAAACCTCCGTATTAATTTCTTTCTCTTTCTCACATCATTGATGTCTCCCAAGAGTGAAACAGTATTTAGTGCTTGCTTTTTACATAACAGGGCATCTTAAATCTATGAGATCTGACTCCATTGTCATTTTGTGAACAATTTGAACAATTGTTTTTGATCCAACACACCAACAGAAATTTCAATCTAGGTTGTCGTAAATTTCCTTACATATTTATAGAGTCAAATGCTCACTCCAGTGAAAGCATGTCTATCATTTCCATGTTAAGTTACCCCAGGCACTGGAAGTTGGCCCATCTTCCCAGATGCTGAGAAACAACTATAATAATTACAGTTGTTGAACGACCACAGCCCAGCACCCACTGGGAAAAGTGGTTTACTGTAACCTCCCAATAAACTCGTGAGGCAGGTAGTAGTATTATTCCAGTTTTATAGATAAGGAAGCCGAGATCTGGGGAAGCTAAATTTGATACTGAAGTGACTTCATGTTCAGATATTAGTGGTGTTGTTGTTGTGTGCCATTGAGTCAATTGTGACTCATAGTGACCCTACCGGACAGAGTAGAACTGCCCCATTCAGTTTCCAAAGCTGTAAATCTTTACAGAAGGAGACTGACTGCCACATATTTCTTCCATGGAGCAGCTAGTGGGTTTGAACATTGACCTTTTTGTTAGCAGTGAGTGCTTAACCACTGCACTACCAGGGCTCCTCAGATATAGTAGTGTTTTCTAATTCTGATTAGGCTATAAGTTCTGGATCAACCAAAAATATCACGATCGGCCAATGAGGAGCTTTAGTCGGCATTATGTATGGGCCTGAACATAAGCCTGGGTTGTAACGAATGAAGTCCTGTGCCTGTGGTCATCCTGCCAGGGGTGGTACTGATGCTTGCCCTGGTGTATCTCTGTGGGCTGACCATGATTTATGACATCTTAATAGCTGCTCTCCAGCAGAGCGAGGACCTCCTCACTAGCAGAAAACCGGTACAAATGCCTTGAGGATGCAATGAAACCCAGCCTCAGACTGACTTCACTCTAGATGCTTCTCAAGGAAGCGCAGCTACACTCCCATCCAGCACGTTACAATACAGTTTGGAACTGCTCACTTTGAGCAGACTTTTGTCTGGTCACAAGTCTAGGGAAGTAGAAATGTCACAAACGAAGAAGGGCTTTCTGGATGGCAGCCCCACTTACTAACTGATTGAAAGACGATCAGTTCTGTGCCCAATACACACGTGTCCTCGGTTCATCCAGCATTGGCCTTTTCAGCCACATCTGTATACACTTGGCGTTATCTTCTCATCCAGCATGCCCGCTCTGAAAATAAAAGACAGCCCTACAAAAGCGGGAATGAGAGGATTCCTTGGCTGCCCTCTCAGGCTCTTAACCCTTAATCCTGTCTTTCTTGAGCCACTTATTTTAGACTGCAAGAATTTATCATATGTTTAGTACATTTCAAAGTTGTTTGCATTCATTTTTAAATGAGAGTTTCTGTGAAGGGTTCTGCTCTGGAGAAAGGAGCAATTGGAAAACAGCTTAGAGGTAGAGGTACCGGTGTGTTAGGCGGCTCTGTGGGGAGTTGGAAAGCTGATCCCTGCAATATCGTCTCTTCCTTTCTTACTTTTTAAAAAGTTTGCTTGGCCATGACAGTTTGCAGAAACTTTTTAGGACTTTTTTTGGCTTAAAAATATTCCTTTTTTAGAGTCCCAAGTGATTCCTTCACTTAAGTCGTATTGTCAAGTATTTCTGCATTTACTGTGAATTCTGTTGGAAATGAAGATGGAAAACAATGTAGTGGTTTCTTTCCTAGAGGAAGGAAATGCATTTTCCCATGGAGTTACTCTGCTCTGTAGACCCACGGGAATATGTTAATGACCCTAGCCCTGGATTTGTTTCTTTAGAAACACTGTTCTGTCCTCTCTGGGAATTTGCTTTATTTGTAAAGCTGGCAAAGACTGGTCCTAAAATTGTGCATTGAGACAAAATCTGGAATGGAATGCACACTGAAGACACAGTATAGTATATGTAAATGACAATATTAATTCTAAAATATATAGTTTCTTCTTATTATTACTATTTGCTGGATTATTAGACCTGTTTCTGATACTAGTTTGATAAGCACTTGAAATAATTATGAAAGGTCACATCCCTAAGAGAAATAACATTGTAAGACATTTTTACTTTGGAAAATCCCTAGGCATAACAATGAAAGAAGGTGCCTGTACCATTGTGGGGAGAAAAGATAACCACGGTACCCTTTACTGCAGCTTCCAGTTGGTCCACTGATGGACTGTTGGCATCAGCCAGACTTCCAGAAAGTCTGCAGCTCTTGTAGAATCTGTTCCATGTGGAACGTGAGAGAGGGCTCTAGGAGAATAAATAGGCTAGAGGGTGGGTAGAGGGCAACTGAGGCTGAACTCAGGGGGATGTTTCCAGGGCTCTGGAAAGATGGAGTCAGTAGTGTAGAATTTGAATGCTGGCTCTGTATACATTAGCCAAATGAATTCTCTAAACCTGTTTCCTTGTTGTTGTTGTTTTTTCCTTGTGATTTTTGAGCTCAGGTATATGTCCTTGTCTTTAAAATGGGAATACTAATAATAATATTGACCTCAATGTATTTTTGTGACCTTCAAATCCTGCATTTTATGGGAATGTTTATTAAATTGCTTGAGAAAAGTGAGTTATTATTCCTAGATTTGCCAACAACGGTGACCACGTATTAGTTTAATGCTTAGAGCCTAGAGACAGAGGTAGAATAGTTGGTATAAGACTCACTAATTGGCCATGGTGGATAACACAGCGTCACGGTACAATCACCCATCAATTTCAAAGATCAATGAGTTTAGGTATCCTTATACCACATGAGTGCTTCTTCTGATGGTAACTTTTAATGTGTTGTTTATATTTTGACTCCCAAAGAATGAAAGAGGCACTGTGGCAGGGTGGGAAAGAACATGGACTTTGGGATCAGATAAAGATGAGTTTGAAGCTGGGTTCTGTAATTATCAAATGTAAGACAAAGTACTTCAGCCTCTGGATCTCACTTTCCTCACCTATAGAGCAAAGGCAAATATCCCTGTCTTGCAAGTTTTTTAAAGAAATAATGCACATAAAGTACCTTTACAGTAAGGGTAAATACAATGACAGTGGTGGCCATATGGCCATGATGATGGTCATAAAAGTCAATCCCAGTTAGTAAGAGGTCTCATGGTTATTTTGGATCAGTGATTTGTGCTTAATACATTTCTGTGCGCCTTTTCAACAGACTGCATACTTTTTTCCTAGAACTATATATTATATCTAGGGGCTAAGACATCTCACACAGCTAATTATTTGCTTCTTGGGATAACTGGTGTTGTGTGCTGTGGAGTTGATCCCGGCTCATAATTACTTTCATTAAATTATCATACTTTACTAATTTAATTACAATTCTGATAACTTCACTACTTGCTTAATTACAGTGCCTCAAACAGAAAGTCTGATGAATAAACAGACTAAACATTAGGTGTTATCTCTCCCATTCAGGCTGATGAAGTATATGGATTGAAGGAGGACAAATACCCCAGTACCTGTTAGTTGGTCCTCAGTGCCGTGTGTTCTTTCTTCACCCTCTTAGATACTATTGGTGGAGAAAGGCATACTATTGCCAAAGAAGATGAAATGAAATTAACATATGGCTACAAGGGAAGAAACAGATTTAGTCCATAGATTGATCCCTCTGTTATGGATTGAATTGTGTCCCCAAAAAAGATATGTTGAGGTCCTAACCTCTGGTACCTGTGAATGTGACTTTGTTTGGAAATAGGATCTTTGAAGGTGCTATCAGTTTACATGAGGTTATACCAGCAGGGTAGGTCCCAGTCCCATCTACGTGGTATCTTATAAAGGAAGAAAACAGACAGGGAGACAGAGATAAGCAGAGAAAGGATGGTCACATGACAATGGAGGCAGATGCAGCTGGAAGCCAAAAACTGCCAAGGATTGCCAGGAGCTTTTTCTCTCAGAGCCCTCAGAAGGTATCAGTGCTGGCTGATACCCAGATTTGGACTTCTAACCTCCAGAACTGTGAGACAATAAATTTCTGTTCTTATAAGCCACCCAGTTTATGATATTTTGTTACAGCAGCCCTAAAAACTAAGACATCTTCCTTTAGGAAGCCTCAAACTGAATCAGCCCCGGAAGATTAACCAAACATTTTCTGTATATCTGTGGGTAATTTATACTTTGGACGGCTTTCCTATAGAGAGAAGGAATAGTAAAGGCCTCTTGATTTAGAAACTCTGGCTGGCAGCCTGGTATTGTGTGAACATTCAGCAGACCAAATTCCAAGGTTAGTCTCATCTGGTCTTTATTGCCTTAATTCAGGGTGAACAGAAAAAAGGGATTCAATATGCAACTTTCTGCGTTTTCTAGCTACTAAAATGTTTCAGGATCAGATCCTTTTTACTCTAATAGTATCCTTTCAAGCCAAGGCAAATGCAGATGCAGAATAACAAGTAAAGGACACTCATGGAGCCCTGGTGGTGCAGTGGTTAAAGCTCTTAGCTGCTTACCGAAAGGTTGGCGGTTTGAACCCACCAGCTGCTCTTCAGGGAAAAGATATGGCAGTCTGTTTTCTTAAAGATTTACAGCCTTGGAAACCTATGGGGCAATTCTATTCTGTCCCATAAGGTTGTTATGAGTCAGAACCAACTCAAAGGCAATGTTTTTTGTTTTTTTAAGGACACTTAATGCAAAATGCAGAAAGGAGTTTTCAGTAGTGAAAAATCCAACAATATGCTGGTTGTACCTCATGCTCAGAGAAGCCCCAGAGGGACTCTGATTAAACCAGTTCTCTTCTGTGTATCTTTCCCTTTTAGATACTTCCGTGGAAACCAGAAGTGTTGGATCTCGTGCCTTCTATGGTTTCTCCCTTTTCTTTTAATAAATATTCCTTGTGTTCTCTCACTCAGTAATTAGTGTCGCCATGTGCCTATCTTGCTAACAATTTAAAAAGAGCAGTTCCTTTGAAAATATAATCTCCTTTCAAATGCATCATCATTTTGAAGTGGTCTCATCAATTTGGTTGCTGATTTGGGATCTTAAACGGTGTATTTATTTATATTAAAGTCTGCCTGCTGTTCATCCTGAAGTTATTCTATTTGTATATTTAAGAGAAGTGATGAGCCAAATTTAATTTTCTTTCTTTTCTGGAATGCTCTGTATCTTGTAATCACCATCGATTGCCTACTTACTAGTCAGAATCGATAAAAGGAGTAGATGTAAAATTGCCCAATCTCATGTTTTCTAATAGAATAGTCTAGTCAGAACGGAGGGTACCAATAACATTCAGCTGCATAGACATTACCTGGTAATGACAGTGGGTATAGCTTAGACTACAGAGAAACAAATGAAAATTGGAAGCTCAAATATTGGACTTTATTTTTATTTAAGATGAAGTTTATGCACAAATCCCACCAGAATATGTGTATTGACTGTTTCATGGGTAATAATATAATTTTTATTAGCTTTTTATCACTTTTAATTGCATTTCCTTTCGGAGCCAACTAACACTGTTTTGCCTTTGTTTCAAGGTTGTCTCTGATATGACTGATGGATTTTCCTAAAGTCCATCCATATGAGATTATGGAAACATTAAAAGGTATAGACCTGCGCTGAGAATAACAACTTTCAATTTCAGGTTTCCATAAATCAGCAAATCCTTGGAGATGAAAGATAAGAAATATTACTAGGAAGTCAGATACTTAGTAAACTATTTTTAAGCATGGGCACTGCCCTATTTGTGGTGCTTCGCAGGTCTCAGAAAATAATTTCCTTGAGCTTAAACTTCTCTAAAATGATTGGTATTTTATATGATGTCTGTTAAACTCCGGCCCCCCCACAGGGAGGAACTTTTGGACCCTTCAGTGGTATTCAAACTTTTAGGTCTGTAAGCAAACATCCTTGATAATGGTTTCAAATAAGAAATGCAGTGTGTACATTTTCAAAGCCCATCCAGAAAGGAGCTTTGCTGAGAAAATCAATCTTAACAATTGATAAATTACATCCTCTATTGGTAAAGAAATGTGCTCATGGCATTTTGGGAAACATTCAGCATGGTCGTCAAGTTCTTTTAGTGAATTCTCTGAAGCTCATGGTCTTTTACTATTCCCTGCAGCTAGAAGCATGAATCCTTCCCCAGACAACTTTCAAGTCCAGTGATTAGGGAGTGTATGTGGAATAGAAACCTCACTTGTAGATTTTGATTCTGCATTAATTATTTAATTGTCTGTTGCCTGTTTGAGATGGTTAACGGGTATGAGGATCTGTTTTTATTTTTTTTAACCTTCTTCTCCTGTCACTTTTTGCTCCCTTTTATAGTAAATTTTCCTTCCTGGAACCCACCTTCCCTGCCCTCTGTACTTGTCTTCACTAGTGTCTGCTCTAATAGCAGTACGGGCGTTTTGTTTTGGAGCGTAAGTGCATTAGATCGAAGGGCAGGGAACAACCTGCACTAATTTTGCTGGTGGTGTTTTATCACTCTGTACCCTGGAGATAGGCATTTTGGTAATTGATTTTTACCTTTACATGGGATAAAGTTTTGTAATAGAGAAAAAAACAAACCAAAGGCATTGCCCTCAGGTCAAATCCAACTCATAGCTACCCTGTAGGACAGAGTAGAATTGCCCCATAGAGTTTCCAAAGAGTGAATTCGAACTGCCGACCTTTTGGTTAGCTGCCGAACAAACAGAGAAGGAATAACTTATTAATCTAAACACGTAATGAGATAATGATTGTTAAGAGATGCTCAGGCGCCGTGGTAGAGCAGTAGTTACGAGTTCAGCTGCTAACCAAAAGGCCAGCAGTTCGAACCCGCCAGTGACTTCTTGGAAATCCTATGGGGCACTTCTCTGTTCCCGCAGTGAGTGGGAATTGACTCAACAGCAACCAGTTTGTTTTTTTTTTTTTTGTTTCAGGAGATGCTCAAGAAGGCCCTTCCCCCGGCCCCCTTTTTTTTTCAGATACACAGTATGTGGTCAATAATAATTAAATTTATTGCTTATTAAGTGCTTACTCTGTGCCAAACACTGTTCTAAGTGCTGTATGTGTTACATCTTTTGAGCTGCACGGCTATTGCTTAAGGTCGGCACCATTTCCCCCTATTGTACAGATAAGAAAACTGTTGCACAGAGAGTAGCGTGCCCCAGGTGATACAGCTGAAAAGAGACAGAAGCAGTATTTGAGTCTCTCTTCTACCCACTCTTAACACCACATGCTTATTCCCCATGGAAGCCCAGGATCAACTGGGTACCATGGGAAAACAGTGATATTCAGGAATTAATATCTTCTACTGAATAAGACTAATGATTAAAATAGGGAGGCTGCAGCTAAGCACATAGCTTCCAAATATGTCAGCATTGGAGCTGCTCGTGTAGTACCAAGCCTCAGATGTGGGACAAAGAGGCAAGATACTGAGAGGCAGGGTAGCGCTGCCTGTGGAAGATTATGGGTAAGGAGAAATGAGAGCTGCCTTTGGGAAATAAGAGCAGCTATCTTTTTTTTTTTTTTTTTAATCTTTGACTGAGCATGTTCCCCGTGCTGGATTCAATGTAATGCAATGCCTTATTTAATTTAAGCATCCTATAATTATTCCCATTTTACCAGTGCAGCAACTTTCACAGGGTTACACAGCTGGCAAATGGCAATTGTTGTTGTTGGGTGCCATGGGGTCAATTTGTGACTCATAGTGACCCCACGTGACAGAGTAGAGCTGTAATCTTTACGGAAGCAGATTGCCAGGTCTTTCTCCCACAGAGCGGCTGGGTGGATTTGAACTGCCAGCCTTTTGGTTTGCAGACAAGCACATAACCATCGCGCCAACAGGGTAGTAGCAGTACTCAAACACCATTTGTCTGAACTCGAAGGGCATGCTCTAAGACTTCAGGTTTAAGCTGTGACATGTAAATAGCTGAAAGTCATCACTCCTATCCTTACAACAGAAAAAGTTGGACAAATTGAAAAGAAGTGACCCATCAGAGGTGAGACTACAGGGAAAATCACCACCCCAAAATCTTGAGAGAAAGACTCATTCAGAGAGATACAACTTATATCTGCACACCTGAAACAGAAGCCACTGAAGTCATAAACTGGTTGTTGTTAGCTGCCTTCGAGTTGGTGCCCAAACTCATGGTGACCTGATGCACCAGGGACGAAACACTGCTCAGTCCTGTGCCATCCCCATGCTCAGTTGCAGATCTAAGGGTTGTGATCCACAGGGTTTTTACTGGACCAATATAAACTGATAGGAATCAGCCATAAACTGGTAGGAACAAACGATAGCTCTGATGAATTCCTGTTTTTTTTTTTTTTTAGTGTGAACTAGCATGTGTCTGAGAAATTCCAGGGAACCAAGATGTTAGGAGAGCCCCCACACTTTCTTGGGCCTTGCTTCTAGGAACCTTACCAGGTTCTGATTCCCTCATCGTTCTAGGTCATTGCTTTAAAAAGGGGAGGCAAAGAGTAATTCTTGTGAAACATGCCCAGAGCCTTCCATTCTCCATAACAAAGGCCTATTCTTCTGGGGGGTGGTGAGGGGGGAAGCTTTATCTGGGTTTTATTTAGACTCAAAAATTTTTTTTTTTTCCTTTTTTTAAGGAAAGAGCATTTCTTCCACTCCAGTGTCTTCTAGCCTTCCAGTCTCAAAGGAGGGGTGGGGTGCGTGTAGGTGTAGAACAAAGTCAAAAAAGTTCAGGTCTTAAAGGAAATATATTGGGAATGCTCCAGCCAGGAAAGAGTTTAGGAGGAAGGGGGAGAAATAAGCTATACCACTGGGGTAGTCTTGGAAAGGTCATAGCCCAGTTGGAAAGGTCATAGCCCAGAGGCACTAGCCAACTAAAATAATGCTATTTAATTATAGAATGCTCCTCCTCCCCACAATTTATCACCGCACCAATAGGGCCCCAGTATAATAACCGTAGATTGCAGTTTAAAAAGCTGCAAGACACCAACTCTCGAAATTGAGAGAAGAGACAAAAACAAGGGCACCTATTACTACATTTTGTGTACACATATGCACACACACATATACACATCCCTATAACAAACACGTTTATAAGGATCCACCAGCCCCTCCATGGGAAAAAGATGCGGCAGTTCGCTTCTCTTGAAATTACAGCCTCAGAAGCCCTATGAGGGCAGTTCTACTCTGCTCTATATAGGGTCGCTATGAGTTAGAATTGACTTGATGGCAATGGGCTATAACAAGCGTTAAACACAGTGCAGCTTCTAGCCAGATTAATATAAATCCTTACACTAAGGAACTACTTACCTCAGTTCCAGTTATATAACATATCCACCTTTCAAAAAAAGTTACAAGGTATGACAAAAGAAAAAGAAAAACAAAACAAAACAAAAAACACAGCCTGAAGGAGACAGTGCTATCATCTGAAGCAGACTCAGATATGACACAGATGTTGAAATTATCAGACAAAACATTTCAAAATTATTATGATTTATATGTTAAGACCTCTAATGAAAACGTAGACAACATGTAAAAACAGATGGTGTTATAGACAAAATAATGGCCCCCTCCCACCACCACCACCAAGGTGGTAATGGTAAGGTTGGGTTAGAGTTGTGGTTGGATGGGCCTCAACAGCTGAAGACCTGTCTATCTGGAACAGGTGGTTGAAGAAAAAATTTATTCTCCATTGTAGAGTTGGAACTCAATATGAGACAGAATCATAAGGGAAACTGAGTTCGGCCCAGGTAATGCTTGGCTCTCTACAGCTGTGCTATCTAATAACATGGTCACTAGCTATTTGAATTTAACTTCCAATTAATTAAAAATTTATGCCTTCAGTTGTGCTAGTCACATTTGAAGTGCTCAGTAGCCAAATGTGGCTACCCTATTGGACAGTGCAGAAAGAGAGCATTGCCATCAACACATACAGTTGTCTGGGATAGTAGTGATTTAGAGCTTGTGAGGTGTAATGATACAATAGAGAAGGGTAGTTAATACATTGTAGGAACAACTTTGAAAGCAGCGTTTTTTTATTTTTTTCTTTTGTAGTGATAGTAAAGCTTTTGCAGCATAATAACTGTACTTGGTATAAATGTAGAGGAGTTTATCTGCCCCTTTCAGGAACAAAATGTCATCATTTTTACGTTTTAGGAAACTGATGTTTAGTGGAGTCAAGTCACTTGGCGCCAGCAGTAAATGGCAGAGTGAGGAATTGAAGTCAGGCTGCTTAACTCCAAACTTTCTCACTTGGCCTTTGCACTCCCAGATAATCCTGTGAGACCGTATCCAGGACTGAGATGCCTCCAGTTGGTGCAGAGGTGGGCCCTTCTGCTGTTCCCAGCCAGCATCTGAGCCAGTAGTGAAGATGTCCATTCTGCTTGGGCCACACCCTGCCCTAACACTTGTTAGATATTTTGTGATATCACTCCTGCCAAAAATGTGCACTTTCTTCTTTAAATACTTCTAGATCTTTGCAAAAAGTTGAATACATTAAATGCCTTGCATCAAGCTAAGCATTTGGTTTTTACCAGTTCAATGTGCTTTTCATCGTTCGGTTAGTGAAAAAAGAGGAGCGAATTCTGTATGCACGATAGAAACACCTTGCATTTTCGTGTTTTTTTTTTTTTTTTAACTGATGTGGAGTTGACCAACTGAAACATTTTTAAAAAACTAAATTCACCAATAGAACAGAAAATAACAAATATTGGAGAGGCTCTGGGGAGATCGGAATTCTTATGCAGTGCTGATGGGAATGCAAAATGATACAAACATTTTGGAAAATGATATGGCACTTCCTTAGAAAGCTAGAAATAGAAATACCATATGATCCAGCAATCCCACTCTTAGGGATATATCCTAGAGAAATAAGAGTCGTCACAAGAATAGATATATGCACACCCATGTTCACTGCAGCATTGTTCACAATAGCAAAAAGATGGAAACAACCTAGATGCCCATCAGCAGATGAATTGATAAACTGTGGTACATACACACAATGGAGTATTATGCAACGATAAAGAACAACGATGACTCTGTGAAGCATCTCATAACATGGATGCATCAGGAGGACATTATGCTGAGTGAAATAAATCAATCACAAAAGGACAAATATTGTGTGAGACCACTACTATAAATACTCATGAAAAGGTTTACATACAAAAAGAAACAATACTTGATGGTTATGAGGGAGGGGAGGGGTGGGGATGGAAAAACCCTTAATAGACAATAGGTAAGTGGCAACTTTGGTGAAGGGTAAGACAGAACACAATATTGGGGAAACCAGCACAACTTATACAAGGCAAGGCCATGGTAGCTCCGAAGATACATCCAAACTCCCTGAGGGACCGAATTACTGGGCTGGGGGCTGTGGGGACCATGATCTCAGGGAACATCTAGCTCAACTGGCATAACAGAGTTTATAAAGAAAACGTTCTACATTCTACTTTGGTGAGTAGCGTCTCTGGCCTTAAAAGCCTGTGAGTAGCCATCTAGGATATTCCACTGTTCTCATCTGTTTGGGAGCAAGGAAGAATGAAGAAAACTAAAGACACAAGGGAAAGTTTAGTCCAAAGGACTAATGGACCACATCTACCACGGCCTCCACCAGACTGAGTCCAGTACAACTGGATGGTGCCCAGCTACCACCAATGACTACTCTGACAGGGATAACAATAGAGGGTCCCGGACGGAGCTGGAGAAAAATGTAGAACAAAATTCTAACTCAAAAAGAAAGACCAGACTTGCTGGCCTGACAGAGCCTGGAGAAACCCTGAGAGTAGGGCCTCCCGACACCCTTTCAGCTCAGTAATGAGACCATTCCTGAGGTTCACCATTCAGCCAAAGATTGAACAGGCCCATGGGAAAAAAACAAGACTAAAGGGGCTCACCAGCCCTAGGACAGGGACTAGAGGAACAGGAAAGCTGTTAATAAGGAACCAAGGGTTGAGAAGGGAGAGTGTTGGCATGTCATGGTGTTGTTAACCAATGCCATACAACAATGTGTACACTAACTGTTTGATGATAAACTAGTTTGTTCTGTACACTTTCATCTAAAGTTCAAAAAAACAAAGAAAAACGAACAAAAAAAAACTAAATTCACTGCCATACATTCAGAATTGTCCTCAGTTATTTAGGAATTACGTGAAGTGTCTTCATTTCACCTGCCCTCTGTGTAATGAGAAGTTTGAAATGAGTATCCTTAAAGTCACTTTGGGTTTTGATTTTTAAAAACTAGGTAACTACAGTTTTTTCTTACACTATTTCTTACTTTGCTCTGAATCGATTTCAAAGATTTTGGAAATAACTATTGAGATTTCTTCTTTTTTTAATATCTTTCCTCTTTAACAGTGAAAAAGCAAGTCCTTGCTAAATCTTTTGGGGCTGGAGAATTTTTGTTAAAGTTTAATACTTTTCAGGCTGTGAGATGGACCTTCGACTCTTACATGCTCAATTATTTTGGAAAGCCTTGGATCATTTCTGACTGACAGTTCAAAAATACAATGACCTGTTGTGTCTAGCCCATGTCATGGTGGAGAATATGAAATCAATAGTAATGCTATCAGAACCAGAAATCAAATGCAAAATAGTTCCCTTGGCTTCCTGCATAATGACATTTGCTCTTTTGATAAATTACTAATGGGTTCTGGGACATGAGACCTCCTAGACCAGCCAAGCTACGGTATAAATGGAAAGGATGAAACAGTAATGTTTATTGTGCAGGAAAAAAAAAAAAAAAAGCCTTCAGTTAGCATTCCACACAAAGAATGTCCAAATATAACTGAATCTCACATTGTAAAAGGAAATCAGTAAAGAGACCAAGGAGCCCTGGTGGCATAGTAGTTAAGAGCTATGGCTGCTAACCAAAAGGTCAGCAGTTCAAATCCACCAGCCGCTCCTTGGAAACCCTGTGGGGGCGGTTCTACTCTGTCTTACAGAATTGCTGTGAGTCAGAATTGACTTGATGGCAATGGGTTTGGATTTTTTTTTGTTTGTTTGTTTAAAGAGGCCAAGAGCAAGCAAACCATAAACCACAGTCATTTAACCCTGCTAACAGTTGTCTGGAGAGACCCCACACTAAGCCCTGAATCTTATAACTCAAAAAAATAAATAAATAACCATTGCCCTCAAGTGGATTCCAAGTCATAGTGGGTTTCCAAGGAGTGGCTTGTGAATTTGAACTGCAGACCTTTTGGTTAGCAGCCAGACTCTTAACCACTGCACCTCCAGGGCTCCATCCTATAACTAGAGGAACTCAAAGCAAATCACCTACAGTGAACAAAGCAACGGGATGAAACAAGATGCCAAGAGCTGTAGCACAGTTCTCCCTGGAACATCTACCCTTTCCTCACGTAAATCACTGCTATCCCATATCTTAATGGATCTGGCTGAATGCTTGACTTGATTTGGGGATAATTTGATGTCGTGAGCATATTTTAGGACAAAAAAAGAAAAAGAAGGTTCATGTGATTGTCTTAAAAAGCCTGAGCTACCTTTAAGAAATCATGACCTCACACACCACAGTGCCTGTGGACTTTTTAGTTAAACTTTCTGTTACAAAATGTATTATACATTTAGTAGAATATATATGATATGTATGTAGCATTTTTTTTTTTTAAAGAACATGAAGAATAATAGCCAAATACCAACCAATTCAAGGCTTTAGAAATTTGTGGCAAGAGAAAGTCTTCCCATGCAGTTGTATTAAATGATATGGCAAATATAGACCAACCTTTGAGTCTTACAGAATGCCAGAGAACATTCCGTAAAGACACCTTAAGTAAAACAACAAACCGGTCCATGTTTTCTGTGCTTGTGGTCTACAAAACGAACATGCCTATCCATTGGGACTTACTCTGAGCCTGACCTTGGCTTTACACTTATGAGGTCATTGCTATATTTTTGTATTGAAAATGAGTAAAAGTAGGACTTGCTGTCTTTCCATTAACAGTAAACAAAACACCTTTTCCTCTTTTAGTCACTTGACCACCTCATCTACTTAATGTTTTTTGTCTGGCTCTCATCAAACTGCTAAAAAGAAAACTTTCGTGCTTCAAAAATACCTTTGTTTTGTTGGATTTCCAAATTATAGGGGGAAAAATATATATACTGAAAGAGTAAATGCAACCAGGGAACAAAATAAGGAAAAGTCTTATTTGAGAAGAAATAAGTCTTTAGAATAAGAGGTTTCCTTCCACATGTCAATATGTCATATACAGGGAAAGTGAGCTTTGATTACTCAGAGGTAAGGTTGCCAGAGGGTTTCTGATTTAAATTTCTAAGGCTTGATCAGAGCATCGAGGGGTTTGTTGAAAATCCTGGTAACTTGTGAACTTGACTTTCATTCCTTTGAAAAAATGATACAAAATATTTTTGGCGCACATTTGTATTCCATGGGGTATGTTTCTCCTCGTAGCTTTGCAGCTCTTGTGCAGGCTTTATACCTGTAATATCAGTGACTGAATTGAAGTTGAGCATTTCTAGAAAAGGCAGTAAGTTTTTGAAGAGGAAAAGTGACCCCAAAAGTTGGTTCCCAAAATGTTTAAGCTCAGAAAAGGCCGAGAATAACCTAAATGAACATGAATAGAAATTATTTAGGTAAATTATGATACATCCTTAAAATGGAGCTCTTTTTACCAGTTTAAAAGATCAGAATAGTCCCAAGGTATATTGAATGAAAAATTAAAAGGTTCCCCCCAGTGTTAAGTGCCTTGTTTTCTTTACTTGTGTTTTCACAAACATGTATATAAAATATACTCAGGAGAGTTACATCATAAATTAGTAACACAGTGAAACCTGTTAGAGCCCAGACTTGATGGGACTGCCTTGTTTTTCCGGGATTCACAAGTTTTCCGCCTTTGACCACTTTACCATTTTTCTATTGCTCATTTTACTGGAAAATATTTTAGTTTTCCTTCTCTGACAGGTTTCTGCCTTACACACATTCTGGCTTTCGCAGGTTTTAGTGTACTGCTTTTGGAGAAGAGAAGGGAACTAGGGCTCAAAAGATTGAGAGATTTACTCTTTACTCTATGGCACTTTATACTTGAATTATTTTAATATAAGGCTGGATAGATAGGTTAGATAAATAGATACAACTATTCAGTCACTCAAACACTCTTTAAATATATTACTTATGTTCAAATTTTCATCAAAACTAGGAATTTTATCCAATAAAGTGGAAGTGCAATATATAGCAGGTTAGTTTTGTTTTATTTTGAAATAAAAAATTAAATGACTAACAAAGTTCCACTTTGAAAATATCTGAGAGGTGAATTAACTGTCTAGTAATAAAACACCTTTAAATCCATGGCAATAATTACTGGAAGATAAAAACTTGTGGATTGTCTTGGTTATCCAGTGGTGCTATAACAGAAATACCACAAGCAGATGTCTTCAACAAAAAGAAGTTTATTCTCTCACAGTCTGGTAGGCTAGAAGTCCAAATTAAGGGCATCAGCTCCAGAGGAAGACTTTCTCTATCTGTTGGCTCTGGATGAAAGTCCTTACCTTAATCTTCCCCTGGTCTAGGAGCTTCTCTGCGCAGGGACCCTGGGTCCAAAGGATGCATTCTTCTCCTGACACAACGTTCTTGGTGGTATGAAGTCCCCCTGTCTTTCTGCTGGTTTCTCTCTTTTATATCTCAAAAGAGATTGACTTAAGACACAACCTAATCTTGTAGATTGAGTCCTGCCTCATTAACATAGTTGCTGCAAATCCCACCTCATTAACATCATAAAGGTAGGATTTATAACACATAAGAAAATCACGACAGATAACAAAATGGTGAGTAATCATTCACTACTTGGGAATCATGGACTAGCCAAGTTGACACGTATTCAGGGGGGACACAATTCAATCTATGACATGGGTATAGTAAATAAATATGAAAGTATACTGTTCACTATAGCCAATTTGTAGGTAACTCGCTCCTTGGAAACTCTATGGGGCAATTCTACTCTGTCTTATTGGGTCGCTATGAGTCAGAATCGACTCGATGGCACTGGGTGTGCGTGTGGTGTAATGTCATATATGAGGTATATAGATATAAACCGATAAATAAGGCAGTTGGTATTATCTACATTCAGTTACACTGTGGAGACAAAAGTGCCAGTACAATACTAAAACTTAAAAATTTGAGCTATTTTTATTTGTTCCTTATGTTGCTGATAAGTTCAGAAACTCACAATTCTGAAAGATGAAGAAGTGTTGGCTGTTTGCTTTTCCCTCCAAACACCCATCATTTCAACTTCTCAAATGTGCCACGTGAGGTATCTTGTATTATGTCCCCACATCTGCTGCTTAACACAAACCAATGCTGCCATCTTAGAAATAATAGGCCCCGTTTCATTCTCTAATACAGACACTGCCATTATGTGGGATTGTATTAGAGCTTTAAAAATTTCCACCCTACATTTCTGTTTTTAGTTTTTCTTATGGAATCATTGTACGTAAATTATCCATTATTTCAGTAATCTTATCTATTGTTATCTTTTGAGTTCTCTCTGTCTCTCATTTTTCTTTCTTTTTCTCTTTCTCAAACATGCCATTCCCAGATCTTCTGAATGAGGTAAAATGTGGGACCAGGCAACGGGACCTTTAGTGTGGCACATGCTGGGCACGACACCTCGTGCTAGAGAATTTAGCTGTCACTTTAGAGCCCAATGAAGCTAATGTGGAATTAACGTCCCCCAAGCCCTGAAAGGGAAACTGCATCAGGGTGTCAGCCCAGTTTACAGATAAGATTTTATCTTTTCTCCTGCCGATAATGATAGAGTCATAGCCAGGTGGGCAGTAAATACAGAAGAATTATTATGGCCTGGATTTGTTAGCTAACAGTACTTTTTTCTCTGGACTCTATCAAAAAAGACCCCAAAGTGTTCATCTTTCAGATCCATAGATCTCAAAAATGAATTGTGTGGCGGGGGAGGGAGAAATGAAGGCATCTATCTGTGAAATTTGTTTTAAACATCAGCATTTCTTACATAATCGGCCTAATGTGAATATCAAAACTCATTGCCACTGAGTTGATTCTGACTCATAGTGGCCCTACAGGACAGAATAGAACTGCCCCATCGGGCCTCCAAGGCTCTAAATTTTACACCAGCAGACTGCCACATCTTTCTCCCGCATAGCAGCTGGCGGGTTCGAACTGCCAACTTTTTGGTTCGCAGCTGAGTGCTCTAACCACTGCACCACCAGAGCTTCTCCTAATCTGAATAACCCCTTGCCGTGGAGTTGATTCTGACTCACAGTAACCCTACAGGACAAAGTAGACCTGCCCCACAGGGTTTCCAAAGAGTGACTGGTGGATTCAAATTGCCGACCTTTTGGTTGGCAGCTGAGTTCTTCACCACCGTGCCACTAGGGCTCCTCTGATCTGAATAGATGACTACAAATCCAGGGGTTGATAAATTAGCATCATGGCACCTGCATCTTATGCCTCCAGAAGCTGAAGCAGACTGAGGGCTGTACCTGAGGGTTAATCGAGCATGCAGAATTTACCACTGCGGTTTACCTAAGTGTAAGTATTTGTCTCATTCTGGTAAATAGGTATTTTCAGCTTCAGGAGAAATATCAGAATATTGCTGCACAATGAAATGAGCCATCAGCCTATTCTGCTATTAAAAGAAAAAAAAGCTTTGCTCTTACCGCCGCTGCTTAGTTTTTAAATTGAAATGATTTTTCATTTATATACATTTCTTCTAGTTCACATTTTTAGGTTGATTTTTACCCTTCCCAACCCCGGTGGTGTAGTGGTTAAGAGCTACGGCTGCTAACCAAAAGGTTGGCAGTTCGAATCCACCAGGCATTCCTTGGAAACAGTTCTACTATGTCCTATAGGGTCACTATGAGTCGGGATCGACTGTATGGCAACGGGTTTGGGTTTTTTGGGGATTTTGTACTCAGCCTATTTTCTTGTTCTAATTTGGTGTTACTGTATTTGAATGATATAAAGAATGTTAATCTACGAAAGTATTTTCATGGCATATATTTTAGATAAGCAAGGACAAGGGGCAAATGAGTAGGGATAATAGTTTCAGAAACCTGCCAGGCCTTGAATGCTTATTGCATGCTGTTGGTACTCACGTACCTATGAATAAATTAATTCTAAGTCACTATTTTCTCATCTATAAAATGGGAATAATAATGCCTATCTCACAAGGTGGTTATATGAAATATTATAATGACTTAGGAGCTAATTCAAAGCTAGGCACATACTGGGTGCTCAATAAATCATGTTTATTTTTGTGATTATCTTATTGAAAAAAAATTTATTTTATATACCTTAACAGGAAGTTCTAAATCTCTCAATTAGTAGTATAAATTATTTGTTGCTATGTGAGACTTTGTTGAAGTCTTAACCAAAAAACCAAACCCTTTACTGTCGAGTTATTTCTGACTCATAGCAATCCTATAGGGCAGAGTAGAACTGCCCCATAGGGTTTCCAAGGAGTGGCTGGTGGATTCAAACTGCTGACCTTTTGGTTAGCAGCTGAGCTCTTAACCACTGCGCCAACAGGGCTCCTTAATTCTTAATACTAGACTATAAAATGTTCAAAAATACCCTTTTATGTAATGGCTAATTTTCTAAATTATGATTTTATAGCAGATTGATGCAAATTTATGGGTGAGGAAATAACCTACAACATGGTAGGTGTGCTTAACTTGCTGATGTCATAAAGTCTACATTAGAGCTCTGTTCTTTTTGTTTAAACCACTAATGGCCCTTTTGGGAAAATGAAAGCTTAAATGCAATTGCTCATAAAGAAATACTATTATAAGTTTATTAAGTCCTGTTTTACAGCAGGAAAATATATCGAAACCTTAATTCATATAGTAGGCCTAATCTTGAAGACTGAGTTTAAATTGAATTTTCCTCCCTTTACTCTAATTGCCTGTAATATTTACATTATAATTTAAAAAGTATTATTTTTATTTATGCTAAACTTTTATTGCAGTTGCTATTAATACAGAAATCTTAACTTTTGCTGTCTGGGAGTTCCTGTGTAATAAACTGTGAAAAATTTAAATACAGTAAAGAAATCGGCTGTTTAAAGAAGGTTTTCCATGAATCTTTTAAAATCCAAGATGCCTTTGATAATGTAGGTATTTGTATACTGAATTTAATTTTTCATCATATACCACACCCACATGTAAACTGTAAAATCCACTGTATACTTCCTTTCTTCGTGAGAATTACAGCTTTTAGCCAGGCCTTGGGTTATTCCTAGAAAGACATGTCACCTTTTCTGCCACTTCTCCATGGCTTTATTGATGTGGCAGTCACCCTAGAAATCGAGCGACTTTGGAGATGAGGCTGCCTTTCTGGTTGATTTTTCACTGAAGGCCCATTTTAGGAGACCACTGTGAGCCTGTGGGGAAAGAAGCCCCAAGAGTAATTCTCCATAAGAATGATCTTAGACTTCTGAGGCTTTACATTTGCACATAACCAACTGGCCAGTTCCTGCATACTAAATGGGAATTGTCTCACCATTAGTCATGCCATAGTTAACACCCTCAATAACCACTGCTTAATTAACTAATATTATCTTTGTCTTTTTCCCTTTCTCTTGTAGTCATTTGTTAAAATGGGGTCTACAGAACCGTGAATGGGAGGAAAAACAAGCTAAGGGGGTCATATAGAGGCAAGCACAGGACTTGGAGTCAGACAGGCCAGGCTTCTCTATCATATATGAATTGTATAACCCTGGGCTAGTTACTTAAAACATTAAAACACCAAACACTGTTTCTTTTTCTAGAAAGTGGGTATAAAAATAGTGTCTGCCTCATTTAACTATTGGGAGAATTAAATCAGATAACACTACAGTTATTAGTTCCTTTCAGTGTGTACTGGTGACTTCTTGACAGCTCTGTACGTGAAAGCATGGATCTCCTCTTCTACCTCTCTCCGGATACCATGAGACTGGTTGCCGGTCTTAGTACTTGATCTTTTCGCTTCTTTCTAGATCACGTGGTCAGCATTTCTTTGTTGGTTGCAATACCAACCATCTGCTACTTAAACAGTGTTTTAATTATTCCTAGAAAAGGCCCTCTCTTATAAGAGAAAGAATATCAGGGTCAAAGGAAACTAGAGCCCCAGCAGTGGGTGCCATTAACATCCGAGCCTTGAGGAAGTCTGCTGTTCTCCGCTCCGTTAATACAAGTCTGGAACCCACCTTTCAAATGCAGCCAAAGCAAGGAATCAGAGCCTGTGCTCCATAGATGAGGTGAGGTCCAATCTCTGCAACCATGACTGTTTCTTTAGGTCAGTGTTATAGTTCCTGCAGAACTAGGGCTGGACACTCAAAATGGCCCCTGGTCACTGTAGTAGAATTCTGTCATTCTCTTATAGCTAGCCTACTGCCAACATGCCTTTCTGTTTAAGGAAAAATTCCACTGTGTGTAGTCTTATTGGAATATAAAACCCTGTCTCCCACTATAGAAGTCAAAATAGAGAAATAAACCATCTCAGGGTCTCTTGGCAGCCATGCCTCAGGCATGTAACCTTGACATGGCCAACTGGACACTTCTGTTTGGGGGTTTGACTCCAGAGTAAGAATGGTTAGGATACATTCATGATCACTTCACTGATGATCTGTGGCAGTGTCACATACTTGCTGAGAAGTTTATATAATACAATGTCTTCTCCAATTTCTAGTGTGGCAGTAGCAGGTGGTGAAGCCAGTTTGGGTTTGGCAAAGTCTGGGATTCTTTGCTACCACTGCAAATTTGATGATAAAGCAGAAATGGAAAGTAAGATGGAGTTAATCTTACCAAGGAGCTAAGGTTACATACGCATACTTTCACTACCCACTTGTCCTCGAGTCTTTTGTGATTTAAGACAAGCATTTTTCATTGCTTGTGGCTATCAAATTGAGTTCACTGAATCTATAATGATAATCACAATATAAGTGTTTTTATTAACCTGTCAATTATTATTCAGCTTTATTATTCTGGTCACGGCCCAAGTCCAGGAGGGTGTTAAAAACGGAAGACAGTGTTTTTTCTTATCTAAAGTGCTGAATTTCATATTTTCCTTTCACGAATGGGAGGGAACAGGGTAGTTTTGCATATATTTTGTTTCTTATACAATTTTTAGAATACGCTCGTTTATTTCATCAGGCATTTAAATATTATATTGACTGGAATTAGAAAGTTAGTTTGGACAGCTATGTGTGTACTTGGTCTTTATCTTATGAGAAATTACTGCTTGGATTATCCCCTAAGACAAAAGTCCCCAAAATATGTACCTTTGATGAGACCATTTTAAAAAAGGCATCTGTGGTCAATGAAATTTGGAGAAAGTGACATAAAATATCTCCCTCTTGAAAATCCAGACTGTATATTAACACATTAAAGGTTTAGAGCATTCCTGACAAAATGAACTGATTTTACGTTGTTTGACCCAGAGTTTTACAAATTTATCTAACTAGCAAGGCCTTTCTTATAAAATAATATTGATGACATCCCCTGGAACTATTTATTAGTTCATGAGCTACTTTCAGGAAATGTTACCATAATATATGCTCCTACATTTTGTTTCTTTGGATTACCTACTTTCAAAAGCAAATGCATTGGGTTTATATGGGAGAAGAGTAGGTAATAAGAGGTAATCATTTTTAAGTCAGTTAATTCCAATGGTCTTTCCCAATGACGGCAGTTCCTAATGGGGGTTAGGGCTGAGGGAAGTTCTTTCCTTGCTGTGTATGTTTCAGAAGCTTATTTCTCCACCCAAATTCATCTACAATCTTTGATCGAATCTTCATTGGTTGAGATTTACATCTTGAAACCTAGGTCCAATTGTTCTTCTCATCATAGATTTAATTCAGGAATTATTTTAACTGAGAAAGTCTACAAAAAAAAAAAAAGTCTACAAGTTGATCAAATAATGAGAAAGGTGGTTTTTTATTAAAAAAATGTAGAAAATCGATACTTCCTGTCACAGAAATATAAAGAGCTGTATGAGAATGATAAACACCAGATTTAGGATGGTGGCCAATGCTGGTAGGGACGGAGATGGATGTGATTAGGGAGGGATACACAAAGGAGGGTGTGGCAGGTGTGTCTTTGGGAAACTGTGAACGCTGAGGCTTGTATGCAGGAGGTTCATAGGGAACACGCACAAGAAAGATACCTGTAATGGAACAAAGGAAGCAGCTTTTGAGGGAGGAAGACGTTGATCCGCAATACCTTTGCAACATTGGTTTCAGCCTAACCCATGACCCTTCAGAGTTGTCGAAAATCCAGACAGGTGAGACTGGCATTTGTACCCCTTCCATCAACCAGTCACTGGATGTGAGCTGCCCCTGAGGAGGGCATGACCTTGGCTGAGGCGGCTTTAGTACCTGTCCTACAGGAGAGATCTGGAAGCCTCTGTCCCTTTCAGAGGGCTTAACTCCCTTGACCAGACTTTTTTTTCATACATGTTTATCCACTGTATTATTCTTTATATTTTTAAATGTCTTCAACAATGCCAAATAAAGTTTAAAAAATTTAAAAGGATCCATTTATAATGAAGAAAATTCATGCAGTATATGCTTCAAATCATCCGAAATCACTGGGGAAGGAATATGTTCCAGATGACTAAATTTCCCAGTTGACAGTTTTACCACTCTAAGTGCCAAAATTTTAAAAAACTCCTTTTAATGGGAATCTCACTAAAATATTTCTCATATATCCCTATCTTAATGAAAAGGCTGCATTGAGCATAATGGAAGCTTTTCTTAATGAGTAAATGTTTTTATTAGTTTGGGCCCTCAAATGTACTTTGTAAAAAATCATTTTATTTCCCATCCCCCACCCCACTGTCTTTGTCTCTATTTGCATTCCAGCCAAACCAATTTATCTTTTTGATATTTGTTGTGATTGTTGTTGGGTGCCATTGAGCTGGTTCTGACTCATAGCGACCTTATGTACCATGGAACAAAACACTGCCTGGTCCTGTGCCATCCTTACAATCGTTGTTATGCTTGAGCCCATTATTGTAGTCACTGTGTCAGTCCATCTCTTTGAGGGTCTTCCTCTTTTCCACTGACCTTGTACTTTACCAAGCATGATGTCCTTCTCCAGGGACTGATCCCTCCTGACCTCATGTCCGAAGTATGTAAGATACAGACTTGCATATTTGATATTTAGACTTCTTTTACTGAAATCACCATTCTCAAAGTCCCTCAGGTTTATAATCCCAGAATCAGCATTGACTTCTTAGTTTATCACCTTTAGCTTTGGCACCTGTTTAGTTAACAAATCCTATGGTTTTTACACCTTCACTATCTACAAGATCTGCCTTTTCTTTCCATTCCTCAGCCATAACTTTGGCTGAAGGCTATAGAAACTCTAACTGGACTACTATATTAATAACTAGGTTAGTGTCCCCCTTTGAGTCTATCTCTATCAGAACAATATCCTGTAACTTTGCTCTTATGTCACTCAACTGCTCAAAATCCTCAGTGGCCAGGCTCATTCACCTGGAGTTAATGACACTTAGTTTTTTTTTTTTTTTTTGGTTTTAGTTCTCACCAATCATTCTAGTTTCCCTTCTCTTTATTCTTCTATATGCTCCTGATTTACAGGCAAATTGAACTATTCCTTGAACACAATTTATGCTTTTTTCATCTCTGCTGTTCCCATCATCTATAAGCTCCTTATCAAGGCAGAGAAAAATCCACATATTAGAATATTGAGGACAGAAGGGCATATGGTTTCAAATGTGGGCTCTGGAACAGACTCCCTTGTTCACTTCCTGGCTAATCCACTTACTAGTTGTGTGACTTTGAGCAAGTTATTTAACTTCTCTCTACATCAGTTCTTCCTCATCTAAAAAATGGCAATAAGAGCATCTGCATCACAAGATGCTTTGAGAATTAAGTGGCTGATATATCTAGATGTTTGGAAGACTACCAGGCTTAGAGTAACTATTCTATTGCTTGTCTTTCAGGCCAAATTAAAGCCTTCTCTGACATCCCCTTTTGTTTGGAATATTTTATTGACGCTCCATAATATATTGCTCTTTTTAAACCTAGTAACTGATTTTCTTCGCGTTAATTGTATACCTGGTCCTGAATTTTTCTATTTGGTGATCTATCCTGTTCTAACTCAGAAAGTGTTTCATTGAAAGGCACGGAAACCAGTCCAAGTAAACACAGGGTTTACCGAGTAAATCTAACAGGCAATCTCAGTAACATCTAAAAACAGGAGATTGCAGACAGCCAGGCCATTTGAGGAGGGACTGAGACTCTTCCTTCCAATCCTAGACACTTCATTATGTTTTGGTCTGCTCCCCAGCCCTTTTCCTACCTCTCTTAAGCCAATTGCCATTGAGTTGACTATGACTCAGGATGATCAAATGTGTGTCACAGTAGAACTGTGCTCCATAAGGTTTTTAATGGCTAATTTTTCAGAAGTAGATCTCCAGGCCTTTCTTCCAAGGAGCCTCTGGGTGGATTTGAACCTCCAATCTTTCGGGTAATAGCTGAAGGCCTGTTTGTACCACTCCGAGGCTCCATTACTTCTCTTAGCAGACTGATTTTTTCTGTTGACTTGATTTTGTTGCTTCCCATATTTTTCTTACACCCGGGTTCAGCTTGCTAAGACACTGATTCCTGCCAGGGCATCACCTGGCTTTCCATCAGGGTTCCCCACAACTAACAAACTCTAGTCTCTCAGTGTCTGAATTCCACATTCCTAGGGAAAAGGGTCTTACTGGCTCAGACCAGAGTATGGCTTGGTTCCCTGGGTCAAGTGTCCACTCTTGTTTTAGTTAGTCAAAAGGGTACAGCCATATCTGGTACAAAACATGACGACCAAGAACAGCCCTCTGAGAGGGGCAGTAGATGAGGAATAGGGGCATTGAGTGAGGAATATCACCAATAGCAGAGATAGGCATAAACAAAGCAAACCCACTGCCGTCACGTCAATTCTGACTCATAGCGACTCTATGCCACAAAATGGGTAGACATACTGTCACTGCCTTCCCTCTGGGAAGATACATCTTAGTGTTTCCTTCTAGAATTCCTTCTTTCTCTACTTCCTTTTTCCCACCCAAAAAGAAAGAAAGGATGCCAGGGAACACTTTATAACCAAATATTTGAAACCCTCTACCTTAATTTCATATGTATTTCTCTAAACAGATCTAAAAGTCTGAAAGTGGCTTCACTCAGCTTCCAAACACAGTCTCCAGAAAACCCCTGTTACTTAGTAGGGTCTGAACTAAAATAAAATAAGGCTAATTATCATTGTATATAACACTTTTGGTCCAACTTTTAATTACAAATGCAACCTGGTGACTTCTTTTTACTCTTGTGGCAGCCACCCAGCATTAAAGATCTGGTCTTCATGTCATAAAGTGAAATTCAAGGATAAAAGGTAGCTGATAATGTTTGAAATTGTTGAATTTAGGATCCAACAAGGAAAGCAGCTGGTAAGGAATTTGTGTTTATCCCTTGATTCTAAATTATCAGAATTAGTTCCCATGCTACCCATTTTACCTGGAAAATTGACCAACCCTCTTCCCAGGTTGTGTGTCACAGATATTAGGGAAGGGTATTCTTTTAGCTTTCTATGTTTTTCAACTGAAATATTGGGACAAGTATAAATAGGTTTACTTGCCCTTACTCAGAAGGCAATTATTGGTGTAGTTCACATGATAATTGTCTCATGTCTTTACTGGCTTGCCTGATGCTTTATAGTGTCGCTCTTGTTTCCTCTTTTATTTCAAAGTCCTTTTTTGTTTTCCCGTGACATTGATATGTGTTGTTCCTCTCTGCAAACAAAGGAACAAACAGTCCACACTGCATAAACATTGGTGTCACACTTTCCTCTTGAAATTAGTATTCTTTTAAATTGGTTACTGCATTCATACTGTCTATGACATCTTTAACGAAGACAACTGTGGAACAAAATAGTGTACAGTGAATAAGCAGATCACTTGGAGCTGATTAGATTAATTACTATTCGGGACAGTGCTTAGATTTATTATTTTGTTTGTGTAGTGTGTTGGCTAAGTGGCTGCCTGATGGCTGCTTGGAAGATTGATTACTTGTTACATTTACCTTGTGGTTTCTGTGGGGAAAACATCTTTTAGGATTCATCACTTCTAAAAGCCCAGGGGGATTGGTTGACGTGAGAATGCTCCAGTAAAGCTGTAAAATGAAGAACAGGCTGTGGAAAATGTGTTCTTTAAATAAACACCTTTAGGAGTGGCGAGAGTCGCCATCAGATCTGTTTAACATTAGGAAAAACAATAGATGATAACATTGAGTTGATACAAATGATACAATTTGAAAACCCTGCACACTAGTTGGATTGTAAAATTGAGGTGAATAAGCACTTCCCAAGGTTTTCTTGGTACCCAGTAAGCTAAAATAACAAACTCGTGGTGACTTTGTTATTTTACCTCTTGACTGTCAGAGTACCTCACTTCCCAGTGGCAGCCACATGGCAACTGCTGCTGCTACCGCTGTTTGAATCAGCCTCGCGACGGGGCTCAAGAACTCCCCGAGTTCCTTCTGAAGAACCCATACCACAGCCCTGTGAGGTCCTTGCCTGACTGTAGGAAACCACCTGGGGTGATGTGATGCATAAGAACATGCATTATCAGCCGTGTTCAAGGATTGCCTGCCAGCACCGGGAAAGGATTTACGATAATAGGATTTCATTGCAATGGGAGATCATAATAAATTAAAATCAAAAAGTACTTTTGAAAGAAAGGAATGAGTTAAGGATTAAAAATAGGAACAGATTTTTGTTTAGTGAAAAGCTGATCTACTCTCTTCATTTTGGGATGAGAAAAAAAAAAGCATTGCTTAAACTTGATTGTCTATTACAGTTATCTGTGACTTTGAGTGCTTGTGACTATATTAGATGAACGGTTTTAATAGCTCAAAGAGGCTTCATACATCCCTGCCAAAAATACTGTAGCTTTGTGCAGAAGAGGAAGATTAAAGACTATTCCTATATTTCTTACCCTTTTGGCCTTATTATTTATGTCCATTGATCATAGTCATGAATAACTTCAACAATAATAAATCAAAATACTCAGAAATAAAGCGCTGAAAATACTTAGGACTTTTAAAATTATGGGTTACAACTAAGAAAATGTTTTAACTAACATAAAAAATTATTTTATATTAGTTAAGCAAATAAGAAAAAACATAACCAAAATAGTAAAATAATGAAAATGAAATTAAACATGCTTCATGTTTTAATAATAACCTTCCCTTTGTGACATAAGAACTCAGTAAGTCATTTGCAAATGCAAAGTATTTTTTGGCATCCTGTTGTACCTCCTAGTTTGTTGTGTACTGCCTAGGGTCTTCAAAGCTTGCAAGCAGCCACCTAACGTACAACAATTGGTCTCTATTCACCTGTAGCAATAGAGGAAGAAGGGGAGTTAGGAATAGGAAGAGGGAATGCAATGTATCCCTAATTGTTTCCATGAACAGCTGCCCCCTTTGCCACTAGACCAGAAGAACTGAATGTTGCTTGGCTACTACTACTGGACATTTTGATAAAAGATTCTGTAGAAGAATCCTGATCAAAAGGGGGAAAATGCAGAACAGAATTTCAAATTCTCATGGAATCCAGCCTTTCTGGAGTCATGGAGGCTGGATGAACCCCTGCTACTATTGCCCTGAGAAAATCTTTAAACCTTAAATCTTAAATAAAAAACATTCCCTGAAGTCTTCTTAACACTAAACAATAGTTTAACTTAACTAGTAAAGAATCTCTGCTTTGAGCATCGTATTCTTTCTTGGAAAAGAAGGGTGCGAATGGTTGTACAAGTCTAAGAAGGTAAACGACCTCATTGAATTGTACACATAGAAATTATTGAATTGGTGCGTGTGGATATTCTCAACAATAACAGCAAAAATAAAACAAATTATTTTAGAAAATGTTTTTGAATTTAAGATTACTAAACATCATAACTACCATACTGTTATGGCAAAGATAGTTTTCCTCCATAAAGATAGAGTAATTATCCAAAGGAGAAGTAACTCAGAGCATAGATATTGGGACACTGATAAATGAGAAGATAAGAAAAGAGATGGGATAGTTGTTTTTGAATTGTTGGCTTTGTACAGTGGTGGAAAGACTAGAAATAAAAGGAAATGCACTTTCCAGCTGAAAATATACTTAGGACTTTTATGATTAAATTTTCTTTTCCTGTATCACTTGAATGCCAGAACTAGACAGGAATTAATTCTTTAAACGTTTTCCTTTATGACTGCCTTGTTGTTTCTTTAAGAGTTTGTTTCTTTAAGAGTACCTGTTGTCAAATAAAAATAAATTTTAACTTAGACACTTTATTCAGAAAGCGGGAACACTTCAGTCTCAGAAATCAGCAAGCATTTCAAAATCAAACAGAAAAGGGCTTGTCTTTTATGGGGTAAGGAAGCTCATGCAGCGATTAGCAAGAACTTTTAAGAGAAAAATGAGCCAACAAGAGGAAATGACCAGTGGTCTTCGGCAGGAACCGTGTCTTCCTATGGTCAGCCGATTCTTAGCAAAAGCTACAAAGGGGGCACATTCCACATTTTTAGTGTTTGCTTTGCTTGGGGGCAAGCAGAGTTCAGGGGCTTGTAGGAAGGAGAGAATCCTGACTAAAGTATGATCAAGACCAAGCAGAGGGTCAGAAACGAGCAGTTGTATTTGATCACTGTTTTAAGTTCAAGTCCGGTAAGAAACTCTAGTAATTCAAGGATTTCAACGGTTACCCCCAAATTCCTCCATTCTGACTGACCATTATCATGGGAAATGGGGCTGAGGCTACTATGGGAATAAAGTTGTATATAAAACAAGTGTCTTTGGCTTGAAAACTCTTAATTTCAGCATATTTTGAAGCAGCCTGGACTCCTGAGAAATGAGCCCTATTTTTCACAGCATCCCTGCTGCCACCCTCTACAGTCCTTTTTGTAATATTGTATCTTTTACAACTAAGATCCATTCTACTAAAATAAATGGCTTATACTATTGCACTCTAAAAATACAACCGCGTTCTGAGAAAATTGAAAATGTGTGTTTGGATTGTTTATAGCTGTTGTCTTAATTGTAAAAGCAGCATATTAAATGTATGGAAGAGTGTGTCTTTAAGTTCATGAAACTGGTTTTCATGTGTTCTTTATTGAAGTCATTTCATTACTTTATAGTCACACCTCAAACATTTAAAGGTCCCTGTAATTATTTGATGGCTAAATGTGGCTGTCCTTTCAAAAAAAAAAAAAAAAAAACATTGATGCATTGTTGCTCCTGGCCCATAATTCAGCTTAATTGCCTTTTTCCTTTATGGAGGATAAACTTTCACTGGCCTTCCATCAATCTTTCATAACCAAAGATATCTCTCTGGGATATCTCAGTGGTTTCTGGAACTGTGAGCTACTAACTGGTCTCATTCATTCCTTCACTCATTCAATAAACAGATATGTTGAACATTTACTGGATCCAGAGCCCATGCTTTCATTTTTTATATGAATAAAAGGCATAATCCCAGCCTTCAAAGAGCTCATCCTTTTGAGAGACGAACTGCAAATTAGCAAGCAATTAACAGAAAGGGGTTTGAAGTAAGTTTTAGAGAGGCTGGAGAGGTTACAGAATGCATCTCAGGGGAGGGCTGAATAAGAGCTCTCAGAGAGAAAGCGTTGAGGGGAGGGTAGACCAGGCAGAAGGCACTGCACTTGAAGTTGCAAAGAACCCCTCTTAAGTAGGTCCGTAAGCCTGAAGGAGAAGAACAGAGGGATAGGAGACCAGGGAGGAAGGCAGGGCAAAACTGGGATGGTCTTTATAAGCCATGCACTTAGCATTTACCCTGCAGAAAATGGAGAGCAAATGAAGGGTTTAATCAAGAGAATGACTTTCCAATTAGTCTCATAAAAAACCCATCGCCATCGAGTTGATTCTGACTCCTAGTGATCCTACAGGACAGAGTAGAACTGCCCTGTAGAGTTTCCAAGGAGCCCTTGGTGGATTCGAACTGCTGACCTTTTGGTTAGCAGCTGTTAACACTAAACCACTGTGCCATCAGGGTTTCCAATTAGCCTCATATTCTAACTGAATTAATCAGCCCTCCTTTATGCCTTTTCCTTACCTGTCAAAATGTCCAAACTGCAATTTTATTATTATCCAAACTGAGCTGGCTTCCATTTCTGACAGATTTGACTTGGAAATGTTTTTGCCTATCTGAAGATTTTCTTTCTGGTGAATTCCTAACTTCTCTCATCCTTGCACATTGCTCAATGCTTCAGCTTCCTGCTGGGGATCTTTCCCATATACAAGCAGAAAGGCAAGCCTGATTCAAAAAATAATCACAAGTAATTAAAAAAAAATTATATGCTATTTATATGATCTCAATTGCTTTTATAATGATTTAGATTGAACAAATTCATAAATCAATTATGTTATAATTCGTAAAATAGAAAATATTTTAGTTGGTAACAGTGACATCACCAAACCCCATTTTTGTTAAAATTATCCCAAGACTGGATAGCTAGGTCTTGAGAAATATTTGAGAGAAGTCTGCCTTGGGATGTGTGCCCACTCCAAGTAGTTATTTTGTAATTTAAGTGTACATAAGCTAATAAAAATCTTAATTTAAAGAGTACATCTCATCTCTTTAATATTTCACCTCAATTTCCCAGTCAACTCTTTGGAAATAGAGGACTTGCTCCCTTTTTAAGACAATGAAAGGATCAAAACCTGTCAATGCAGTCATTTTGTACATCTTAATGAATAAATTGCATGGCTGCACAGCTGTTCCAGTCATTTGATTTGGAATTGGTTGTGAATATATCCAAAAATACCAGCTTGATTCTGCCACAGCCAGTTTGATGCCTGTGTGTTTGTAATGGTCTAAGTTTGTAAGGGGTCTAAGGATGGGCACCAGAAGGAGAAGAATTAGAGCCCTCTTCACTTGGGCTCCAGCTGAGAGAACTCTTCCCCCGTGTTAGCCATGGAAAAGCAGGACAGGGTGTAAGCAAAGCTCTAGATGCAGCCCTGGTCTGTGGAATTTGGATGGAGACGTAGATATAGCCGGTTGGAATTTTCTAGAACTAAAATACAGTATCTTATTCTCCCTATGAGTTCATAAATGAGAAAGTACCCTACATTCCCAATTTCATAACCCAGTATTCCTTCCCAGGCTTCCCCTTTACTTCAATAGCCTCAAGTTTAGGGTAACCCAGAGAGCCGTTTTTCCCAAGATGGTTATATTATTTAGGACATTGTCAGTGATAATAGAACCTCCTTTCCCGTTTTTCAATTTTGGACAAGTGGGATTAAAATATTATGTAACAGACACTGTTAGGTTAATCCTTAACCCTACAGTGGTGTTGTCAGTCTGGCCCTGTGTAGATAGGATCGTCTACATTTGGGTTTATGGGATAAATTTCACTAAGTCGAATGATCTTACTAGAATTATATGCTCTTTTCTTTAATGTTTTGCCCAGAGTTATCCTTAATAAATGTTTTAGTGACTCTAAAAAATATTTTTTTATCACTTTAATAGTGGTTGGGGAAAAAAATCCACATGACTTTCCTGCAAAAATTGTCACTACAATAAATTTCTCTGAAATAGAGCTTGTCATTCCATTTATTCTCCAGACAAAATGACCAAAAAAAATTTTTTTTTCATAACTAAAACCCTAATCATAATAGACTTTGTATTTATATTGTATTTAATTTTTTTAGGGGCATGCATAAGCAGATAACAGTTTATAAGAACAGCAGACACTCATAGGGCAAATTTTGTGTACCAAGCACTATTGTGTTTACTCTCTCACTAAGTTGGATTATCATCCTTACTTTCCAAATGAGGAAACTGAGGCACAGAGGTTAAATAACTTTTGAGTTCATAAGCAAGCAAGTGGCAGAGCAGGATTTGAACCCAGGAACCTGTCTCTGGAGAGGGTACTTCAGAAAGGCACTTTACTGAGTGCCTTTCACTAGACAATTTCACATTCCATGCCAAGAGCACATATTGGCAAGCCCAAACTGAGGAGGAAAAGACTTGAGTCTGCTAAAGTAACCATCTTTATAGAAAGAGAACAAAGCTGTTTTGTTGTTATTGTTGTTATTTATATGTTTTCATCCTTGGAATGGAGGAAGCAAAGAAAAAAAAAAACACATCGATTGCAGGGAATGCAAACTACTTCCTCTGAAAAGCCCAAAGGGAAAATGGAAAGTAAATTAACTAAGGTAATACTTGAAAGGATCCTAAAAATCCATCAGCTCTTTAATGGGAATGGTCAAAATTTGGTTAGAATTAGGGACAGAAGAGAAATTTAGGAAATACTGGGCTAAAAAAGTGCACTAGAGGCATACCTCAGAGACACTGTGGGTTCTGTTCCAGACCACCACAATAAAGTGAAAATCACAATAAAGAGAATTTTTTCGGTTTCCCATACATGTAAAAGTTATGTATACACTATACTGTAGTCTATTAAGCATGCAACAGAATTATGTCTAAAAAAAGTACATACCTTGATTAAAAAATACTTTATTGCTAAAAAATGCTAACCATCATGTGAGCCTTCATCAAGTCGTGATCTTTTTGCTGGTGGAAGGTCTTGCTTAGTGTGGATGGCTGCTGACTGATCAGGGTGGTGGTAGCTGAAGGTTGAGGTGGCTGCGGCAATTTCTTAAACTAAGACAAAAATGAAGTTTGCGGCATCAATTGACTGTTTCACGAAAGATTTCACTGTAACACGCGATGTTGTTTGATAATATTTTACCCAGAGTAGAACTTCTTTCAAAATTGAAGCCAGTCCTCTCAAACCCTGCCACTGCTGTATCAACTAAGTTTATGTAATATTCTAAGTCCTTTGTTGTCATTTCAACAGTGTTCATAGCATCTTAATCAAGAGTGGATTCCATCTCAAGAAACCACTTTCTTTGTTCATCCATAAGAATCAGCTCTTCATTTGTTAAAGTTTTATGAGATTGCAGCAACCCAGTCACACCTTCAGGCTCCATTTCTAGTTCTACTTCTCTTGCTAGTTCCACCATATCTGCAGTTACTTCCTCCACTGAAGTCTTGAACCCTTCAAAGTCATCCATGAGGGTTGGAATGAACTTCTTCCAAACTCCTGTTAACGTTGATATTTTGACCTCCTCCCATGAATCACGAATGTTCTTAACGGCACCTAGAATGGTGAATCCTTCCTAGAAGATTTTCAATTTCCTTTACCCAGGTCCATCAGAAGACTCACTATCTATCGCAGCTATAGCCTCACGAAATGTATTTCTTAAATAGTAAGACTTGAAAGTCGAAATTACCCCTTGATCCATGGGCTGCAGAATGAATGTTGTGTTAGCAGGCATGAAAACAACATTAATCTCCTTGTACATCTCCATCAGAGCTCTTGGGTGACCAGGTGCATTGTCAATGAGCAGTAATATTTAGAAAGGGATCTTTTTTCTGAGCAGTAGGTCTCAACAATGGGTTTAAAATATTCAGTAAACCATGTTGTAAACAGACATGCCGTTATCCAGGTTTTATTATTCCATTTACAGAGCACAGGCAGAGGAGACATAGTTCTCATGATCGCTAGGATTTTTGGAATGGTAAATGAACATTGGCTGCAACTTAAAGCCACTAGGTGCATTAAAATTAGCCCCTAACAAAAGAGCCAGCCTGTCCTTTGAAGCTTTGAACCCAAGCACTGATTTCTCCACTGTAGCTATGGAAGTCCTAGGTGGCATTTTCTTCCAATATAAGGCTGTTTTGTGTACATTGAAAATCTGTTGCTTAGTGTAGCCACCTTCATCAATCATCTCAGCTAGATCTTCTGGATAACTTTCTGCAGCGTCTACATCAACACTTCCTGCTTCCCCTCGCACTTTTATGGTATGGAGACACCTTCTTTCCTTAAACTTCATGAACCAACATCTACTAGCTTCAAAAACTTTTCTTCTGCAGCTTCCTCACCTCTCTCAGCCTTCACAGTATTGAAGAGAGTTAGGGTCTTGCTCTAGATTAGACTTTGTTTTAAGGGAATATTGTGGCTGAATTGATCTTCTATCCAGACCCCTAAAACTTTCTTCATATCAGCAATAAGTCTGTTTTGCTTTCTTATCATTCGTATGTTTGCTGGAGTAGCACTTTTAATTTCCTTCAAGAACTTTTCCTTTGCATTCACAACTTGGCTAATTGGCACAAGAAGCCTAGCTTTTGGTCTGTCTTGGCTCTTGACATACCTTTCTTACTAAGCTTAATCATTTCTAGCTTTTGATTTAAACTGTGAGATGTGTGACTCTTCCTTTCACTTGAATACTTAGAAACCACTGTAGGGTTATTAACTGGCCTGATTTCAGTATTGCTGTGTCTCAGGGAATAGGGAGAGAGATGGGGGAATGGCTGGTTTGTGGAGCAGTCAGAACACAGACAACATTTATTAAGTTTACTGTCTTATACGCACGCATTTCGTGGTGCCCCCAAACAATTACAAAATTAACTTCAAAGATCACTGAGCACAGATCGCTATAACAGATATTATAGTAATGAAAAAGTTTGAAATATTGAAAAAATTACCAAAATGTGACACAGAGACATGAAGTGAGCACATGCTGTTGGAAAAATGGTGCCAATAGATTTGCTCAATGCAGGGTTGCCACAAACCTTCAATTTGTAAAAAACGCAGCATCTGTGGAGCACAATAAAGCCAAGTGCAATGAGACAAGATAGGCCTGTATAAAATGTTTGAGTTTAACAACTAGAAATCCATTAAAATTCTAAGCACCTGTTCCAAAGTATCCCAATAATTTTTGTTCTAGTCTAATTGTTCCCATTTTCATGTTTTTTTTTTAAATTGATGTTGCCAATTTTCCTGATAAAATTTTTATTTAATCAAAGCTTCAAAGCAGTCTGTAATTAAAAACTTCTGATTGTTTCCATCTGTATTACTAGCCCAAGTAGCTGTTTCATACTCAGGTATTTATTACATAAATCACAAGGCAGAAGATATGTTCAATGGGAAAGCTCAGTGTTATAAATAATAAGAATAATTAGGAAGCATGTTGTGGCTCTGGGTCGCATAAAATGTAACTGTAAAAATGGCATGGTGTCAGAGGTCCTCTAACTCCACAGGGAGAAGAAGAGAGAGTCAAGATCAGCACCAGCCCAAAGCTGATTTCTATGAAATGGAAGTCGGACATACCTCCTCTCCAACATTTTTACCAATTCTGACACCAGCTACCACTCCCACGGCACTCTCTCTTTTTCTGCTGGCTGTGATAATTCATTGCAATGGTCACATAGAACTCACAAACTATACTTATGATTATGGGGCTTATTAGGGAAATAACAAGTTACAATTCAGGATCAGGATCAACTTGGAAGTAACAGGAACGGCCCAGGATACAGCTCTTCAATCAGGACAACTTCTTGGCTGTGCCTGCAGGCAGCCGCTGCTGCTGGGACCTCTTTGGGCCTCGCCTTTGCCACTGGGCCTTTGCTCTCAGCCGTGGTCCTTGACCCTTGGCTGGCCTCTGCGCTGCTCAGACAGGTGTTATTTAGCTCTGCTGATAAGTGCCCGGAGGCACCTAACTCCACCGGGAATCCTCCTGGCCAAAGACGCTCAGCTCTATTGCTCTGTGGGTTGCTAAGCCTAGTTCCACCAACAAGTTTCCAGAGGCACTTCACTCAGCTAGCAAGCCTCTTGCTTGAAGGTTCTCAGCTTTTTGCTTCATGGTCCAGAAACCCACCGTTGCTACCCTGCTCCATGGCCTGGGAAGCTCACTGTGCTGTCTCGAGCTAGTCTCCTGTTTCCTTCCATCTCACTCCACTGCCAACTACAGTGTTACAGCTCTCTCTGTCTCCTGGGTCTAATAGGTTCTCAGTGCAGGCACCCTGGGTCCAAAGGATGTGCTCTGCTCCCAGCTCTTCTTCTTTTTTTTTTTAAATGTACTCCTCATATTTCTCAAAACTCACAAATTATATGCCATGTTTTTTTAATTATTATTTTTTTTATTTTGTTGTTGAGAATATACAGAAGACATACACAAATTTGACAGTTTCTCTATGTACCATTTAGTGACATTGATTACATTATTCAAGTTGTGCAACCACCCTCATTTTCTAAGTTGTTCTTCCTCCATTAACATAAACTCACTACCCCGTAAGATTCCTATCTAATCTTTCCATGCCCCTTATTTGCATTATTAGCAGACTGTTCAGTCCCCTTGGTGGGCCACATGCACCTTATTTACAATATCCAGTTGCTGTTGTCAGTTTGATCCCCTATATATAGTCCTTAAAAAGGCAGGCTTTTTTTCTAAACTGTTGTTTGATTTTAACAAGATTAAGGGAATATTTTTGGTTTAAGGTTTAAAGATTATCTCAGGGCAATACTTTCAGGAATTTTTCCAGCATTCACTCGCTCCTCTTCTTGATGGTAGTGAGGTCCCCCTCTGCCTCTGGGATTGGTTTCATTTAAGCCTACCATTGCCATAGAGTCAGTTCTGACTCATAGCGACCCTATAGGATAAAGTAGAAGAGTTTCCAAGAAGTGTCTGGTGCATTCAAACTGCTGACCTTTTAGTTAGCAGCGATGGCACTTAACCACTATGCCACCAGGGTTTCCGCCTTTAAGCCTAAAGGATGGCAAAACTGATCGATCCTCTATAAGGGCTCTGTGTACCGTATTTGCATAATCCCACCCCCTGCAAGAGTTCCTTGTACCTTATTTGCATTATTAGCAGACTGTCCAGTCTCCTTGGAGAGCCACAAGCACCTTATTTGCATAGTCTCACCTAATCATTTTGTGAGAGTCACAAGAACATGGGTAGAAGGGCCATATAAAGTAGTTCACTGCACTGCTGTAACACAGCTTTCATATACCAACCCATACAACCCAATGCCATTGAGTCAATTCCAAATCATAGCAACCATATAGGACAGAGTAGAACTGCACCCATAGGGTTTCCAAGGAATAGCTGTTGGATTCCACTGCTGACCTTTTGATTAGCAGCCAAGCTCTTAACCACTGCTCCATCCATACTATCACCTAATTAGACTCAGAAAGTATCTTTAGCATTCTATAGGTTATACTCGAACATGTTGTTTTTGATAATTTTTGTAGATAAATTCAGAACTTATTAAAATAATGGGTTCTAGGTTTATTCCTCAAGCTCTATTTTTCCTCCCAAAAATATCCTTCTAGAAATGGATAATTTATATTTGCTTCATTACGTTCATTATATGTCTTTCCCAACACCCCAAGATAAAACTTAATCATTCTATTTGCTTCATTCAAATATAAATCGATCATTTCTCTAAGTGTGCCTTGAAGGGGGTATTGGTAGTTCAATGGTAGAATTCTCCCTTTTCACGCGGAAGATCTGAGTTCAGTTCTCAGCCAACGCACCTCATGTGTAGCCACTAGCCCTCTGTCAGTGGAGGCTTGTGTGCTGCTCTGATGCTGAACAAATTTCAGTGGAGCTTCCAGGCTAAGATGGACTAGGAAAAAAAGCCTGGAAATCTACTTCTGAAAATCAGCCAATGGCTCACAGTGGTCCAGTTTGCAACTGATCATAGGAATGGACTCAGGACTGAGCAGCTTTTTGTTCTATTGCACACTGGGTTGCCTTGAGTCGAGGGCCAACTCAATGCAGCTGATAACCGCAATAAGTGTGCCGTTGATGCCGTAGATATTTTGAAGGCTAACTTCTTTTTTATTAAGTCTATACTTTTTTCCTTTAAATTATATGTTTTTATACTTTTTTCCTTTAAATGATATGTTATTTAAAATCTTTTCATTTTTTTATATCTGATTCAGAAATATAATTAAGCATTTAGTTATATTAACTACAATTCTTTTGATTTAAACTCCATCCATGATAGTGACAATACACTCTTGAAACCAGAAACTTGCAATAAATACTGAGCTAGGTGAAAAGGACACCACAGAACTATGACCATGCAAATGTTTCATTCAGTAATTTTGAATGTAAATAGAGTTTATCTAAAAAAATGACTCTGGAATATGCAAAAAGATACACGTTGAAAATTAAAATTTGGCCACGTCTCCATGATAACAAACAGTGAAAGAAAAGGAAAACATTCATTAGATCCTCCCACATTAGTAGTTTTCTCAATGATAACATGATACATATGAATGAGTTTTGGGGCCTTCCCAGCTTTCTTGATATCCTACTTGAATTGGTCTTTGACAAGAGTGATTTCTGCTAATAGAAAATATAAAGAGGCTTTGTGGGGCAGGGAAGAGATGAGTCTCTTCTCGCTGGCTACTTTTTGGGGCTGTTTGAGGATTTCTGCTTTTGCTTAACTCAGAAACTAGATGTGGAAACAATAGGATTCCCATTTCACTCTGAAGTTCTTCGGTGGGGAGAGGCTCTCCTCTGCCTCCAACAACAGCTTTCTTGGGATGAAATTCATGTAGCATCAAAAACAAGACAAAAGTAGATACAGGTAGAGTAATGGGAACATGGCAGCATCTGCCTCTGGCTTTCGTCCACGGCCTTCAGGCAACAGTCACTTCCTTCATTGCAACTCAGTTTCCAGGGAACATTATTTCTGAGAATATTGGGGTAGAGTTACTTTTGTTTTGACATCCTCCCATTTAGCTTCTCTAGGCTTCAGACTACCAGCATCTCCACCATCATTACCAAGCAGTACTGCTGTCAAGAGGCTAATGTTTAGAGGTCCCAAGCAATCAAATCCTTGAACATTCCCCTTCCATACCACACTCATATTTCCCTGCTTTCTTCTGTTGGCATTTCTGCTGCTTCTGTTGCTTGACAAACCTGATGAATGCAGGCAACAGATTCAAAGCCAGTATTTTTCACAGAGAGAAAAGATGCCCCAGGTGGGACTGCTCACCAAGCTGAATCATGGGAAGGAGAAAAGCAAGGAAAGAGATATAGAGAGCCTTGCTGAACTACAGTTTCAGCCCAGATAAGTGCTGTACAGCTAGGGCTGTACAGCACTTATCTGGGTCAGGGCCCAAAGAAGTAGGAGTGCTGGTGAATACTAGTTTCTCTTATAATTATTCATTTTTTTTTTCGATTATCCATTCCTTAATTCATTGATCAAACAAATATTTACTGAGCCCCTGCCATGTGCCAGGCACTGTGCTAAGTACTGGAGATTATAAAATGAACACGGTGGACATATTCCTTGCCTTTATGGAATGAGGGCAATCTAGTAGGAAATAAAGACATTAGACAATTGAACATACAAATGATTAAAAACATAATCACAAATGTGGTAAATGCCATGTAAGCAGCTAAGATTTTTTTTAAACAGACACTTACAGTTGCCAATTTCATGACAGTAAATTGATTTACTCACATCATGTAGGAACCGATAACAGTTAAAATTTATTTGCATATTTGACAGGATTAAAAAATTTTCTTCACAAAAACTCATATAAACATTATAATTAAAATTTTGTTTCCAAGTCTTTTGTTGGTCTTAGATGACAAATTTATTTACTTAAAACGATAACACTATATCATTTGTTGGCTCAACATTCAGTAATAAGATAGACACAGGGTTTATATAAGATAGGGTGCCTGACCACTGTGGACCATAGAAAAAAACTGCATTCCAGGAGTTCACCCTCACATAGAAGAAATAAGATACACAGTGAACTAACCATAAAAGAAAGAATTTGAGATAAGACCCACGGCAGTTAATGCGTACAATAAAGCTTATTTTGAAGCTAAAAATTACAACTCACGGACTGATAGAATTCTTCCCTGATTTATATATTTACATGGAAAGGTTTATAAAGATATTTTACAAAGCTAGTGTACATGTAGTAATGCAATTAGTAAATTACATGAAATCTGGATCATTCCAGAAAGTTAAGGGGATATGAAAGGAGGGAAGGAAGGAAAACTAAGTAGACTGGCTGCTGTTGTTAGCTGTCATTAAATGGACCCCTGATGTGTGGCAACCCCATGCATAACAGAACTAAACACTTCCTGGTCCTGCACCATCCTATGATCAATTTCACATCAGGCCATTGTGATACATAGGGTTTTCATTGGTTGACTTTCAGAAGGAGATTGCCATTCTTTCTTCCTAGTCTATCTTAGTCTGGAAACTCCACTGAAACATGTTCAGCCTGACAGTTTGTGAGGGAGACTGACAGAAGGGTAGTGGCTGCACCTGAGGTGCATTGTATGGGAATCAAGGCCAGATCGCCTGCATGGAAGGCGAAAATTCTATCACCAAATGAGCGATGTTGGTAGACTGGTTGAGAAGGTCAGAATGGAGGATTTGCATGAAGAATAAGGGTAGTGAGGGCAGTTCAGGGTGGAGAAGGCAATAGAAAAGGTATTTTATCATAAAGTTCAAAATACGTCTGGGAGAAAAGAAGTAGGCTGGTGGCTAAAATAGAGATTTATTTTCTTGCTAAAGAAGACTGTAGAGATCTTTTGAGATCTAACCGTGATGGACTTAGAATGCCTAAGTAAGGAGTTTGGGTTTTTTCTGATACTTTCTGACAATCCAAAGCCATTGAAGGTTTGGGGGCAGGGTAGTGTTATGATCAAAGAAGAAAAATTAACCTAGCTATAACACACAAAGTGACAGCAACATAGTAAAATTTTGATTACTCAGGACAGTAAGTGGGAGTAGAGAAATAAATACATGAAACCAAAGATCATAAAGTCACTTATGTTGATTTAAAAATATGGTATGCATATTTTTCAGGAGCATATTTGCCTTCTGTTAAAAAAAAAAAAAAAAGATAAGTTACAATCTCTCTCTTCACCTAACAAGAAAAAAAGAAGACAAAGGGTTATTTGTAATTCTGTTATGACTCCTGGCACCATCTGTTGGTGGTGGACAGAGTTGAAACACGTTTGGCCTGGTGCACAACTTTAGTTAGGGCAATGAATGTTTGTAATCAGAGGAACTGTCATATTGTAAGTGGATTGAGACATCAGCCCATCAGAGGATCTGGTGGCAAAAGGAAGGTAATCATTACTTAGCACAAATAATGCAAACTTGGCCATTTACTCATGTCTGAGTTTCTGTTACAAACAGTTGAAAAGGGGGAAAAAAAGCTATGGGATCAATGCTGACATTATTGTGAAGGGTAATGGGAGTAAACCCCAAACTCTGAAACACCACAAATGGCTAACCAAGGATGTGGCTGCACAGCCATAGTTCTTCAGTAAATGGATATATGGATGTGAGAGCAAGCCGGCGTGTGTGGAAAGCTAATAGCTATTCTAGATTTGGGTCCCCCCCCCGCCCCTTATTTTCCTAATGCCTTTAAGATAGGCAGGCTTACACCTTTGAGGCCTGTGCTAATTTTTGAGGCAAATTTTATACTCTTTCCATTTAGGCATTAAATCAGGAAGTTGGTCTTTTCGAAGTGCAAGTCATGAATAGTGAATATGAAACATTTTAGGAATGTAGTAAAGAAGATATTAGCACTTTGGGGATGGCTGCTTAGTAGAGTGAGAGAGCTAATGAATACTCTAAGTTATCTAGCTCTTTTCATCTATGGTAATTGGCCTTAACAAGGCAAGTTAAAAAAAAAAATTTCTTTCCAAGCCTTGTACAGTGTAACTTCCCGCTTAGCATGTCTTGTCTCCTTACACGCCTTATAACCTGAGGCAGTCCCACATATTCCCTTTGGGAAGTATGCATCTGAGAGTTAGGCTAATGGCACTTGCCTTTACTAATTTTACAAAAAAAATCCATTATAACATTCATTTTTACTTTTGCGAATTCAAGAATTTAGGGTTTGGATTTAAGTATTATTGGGATTTCTCTTTTTTAAAAAAAAAAGAAATATTATAAGAAATCAGATGTAATCACAATAAATCATGACCCAAACACACCTTAATTAAGTAGTCTGAAACTCCACATGTATTTTTTTAATGTATTATACTATTTCTCTTAGGGTTCTTTTAAATTAAAATGTGTTGAACCTTCTGAGAAATTATTGATACTAAGCTAGCTTGCATTTGATAGGATGACAGGAGATTAATCTATAGTCCCAGCTCTCTCCTGTAATTTAATTAAACAGAGCTATGTCATGTTCTTTCCTCCTTTCTCGTAGCATGAACACACAGATACACACACACGTTCTTCTGTTTTTAGAATTTAAGAAGTCTTAACCATACCCCACCACTACCAAACCACCATTTTTCCATGCCTCGCACACTTCCGTAGCCAGTTTCTCCTTAAGGTGACAGTGAGAGAGACTTCTTATTGATCATCTTACCTCCCACACAATTTATTGGAGGTTGACTCACTCTCTGCAATTTTTTTCTTTGTGGAGGCTGAAGGGTCCATTCATTATAGAGATGGCTTCATTAAAGAAGCAACCCCAAACTTCTACTGGGCTAAGCTTTTAACTACAGAGTAAAATCCTTTCCCATCTTAAGATAATCAATGCTACCCATCCTTTCTTTATGAAGTTAAAAGACCATATATGGATTTTCCTTTCATTTTTCATAAGTGGACCTTGAACTTTTATATCATACCACCCCGTATTCTCAGAGGAGAACCCCTGGATATAGCTCTTCTTATTTCTTTATACGCTGGCAATTTTAAAAATAGAAATCATTTTGCATCTGTTTAGCTGATCTCAACATTTTCTCTGTTTATATTCTTTTAAGGCCCTAGTGATGCAGTGGCTGAGAGCTGTGGGCTGCTAACCACAGGTTGGCAGTTTGAATTTACCAGCCACTCCTTGGAAACCCTATGTGCCAGTTCTACTCTGTCCCGTAGGGTTGCTATGAGTTGGAATCAACTCTGGCAATGGGTTTTTTTATTTTGGTTTGGGTCCACTTCCTTCTCATTTCTTTCCTGGTTGGCCTGTATCTTTGGCCCCATTTGTGATAGCAAGGGCTAGGCAGAAGCTGAGTCCAGGTTTTAGTCCCCTTGTGCACCTGTGAAATTTCCTTAAGAATTTCTGCCTGTTACACAGCTTCTCTCCACTGAAACAAAGGTTTTGATCAAATAAACAAGTAAGGAATTTTCTGTGACTTAGGTGCTGTGAACAGTGTTTCCTGTTTTCCTCCCTGACCCCACGATGAGTGTCTGGACTGTGTCTTTACTCATCTCTCTGTTCTCCAGTGTCTTGCGCAGTAGACATCATCAAACCAAAACCAAACCCAAACCCAGTGCTATCGAGTCGATTCCGACTCAAAGCGACCCTATAGGACAGAGTAGAACTGCCCCATAGAGGGCTAGCTCTGATGTGGTGATTGTATCGTGTTTTCTTATTGTCCCCATATTTTATTTCAGTGTCCTGTCTTGGGGGACAGCCTTCTTGACTTCTCTGAAGATTTAGAAGAGTTGTTGTTAGTTTAAAACTGATTAAAATGTTTAATGAATCAGTGGTGGGGGTACGGAAAGGAATCTAGATATCACTACCCCTATACACTATTATAAACTCACCTATTCAGGCCTTTTCCAGAAAATGGGGGATTTTCGTTAATGAAAATTCAGATACAGCACTTCTCCTTCCCTGATTTTGTTAATTTGGCAATGGGTTGGACTGAGGAGAATCTGGAGGTAGAAGAACTTGCCGACAGGGAGTCAACTACGATTAACAGAACAGAACCACCATAGGCATTGAAAATTCTTTGTGAGTTAAGATTTGCAGGGCTGCAAGCCTAGACCATGAGATAAATGTTACACGGAGATTTTTGAAAAGCAATGAGTTCTTTCTGTTCTATGATTCAGCTATATTGACCCTTAATTATTTCAAAATCACTTGTTTACAATTTACCCTAAACCAGATGGCTTTCTGTTAATTTTTCAACCTTAAGAGTAAGAATTATGAACCCCAAATGTATGTTAAATTAAGACTTTCAATCATGTTCCTCTTTTGTTACAAGTGTAAGAAATGACTTAAGAAAATAAAGCAGAACTGTGAAGGCATAGCAAACATTTGGAGCGTTCTCCCTCGTGTTCTGATTACCTTCCTACCAGTGGGCGCTTCTCTTTAATCCAACGTCTGGTAATGATCAACGTAATTGCGAAATGTATCTTGGAATTAATGGACAAATTGAAACTTCCTTCATTCCTTTACCCCTTGACTCAAGCAAAATTTGTCTTTCTAATCTTTGTGCTTCCTTATTATTTTGCACACAATTCTAATTGCGTACTTGTCACGTTTTAGAATGATTTTTAATTGTTTATGTTTTTCCTTTTACTATAATGTGTGGTCCTGTGTATTGTTTGTTTCTTCCCTCTAAATGTCTAATATGCGTTAGCTGAAACGAGGACCTCTAAGCCCAGTTGATAGTGATATGGAAGGTAGAATGGAAACCCGGTGAACCCAGTGCCACCAAGTTGATTCTGACTCACAGCGATCAGTACATTGCGCCAGATGTGCACGTTTTCTGAATTTAGACTTGGTGACACAACTGTGTGACTTTGATAAAGTCATTTACCCCTCTGAGCTCCAGTTTCCTTAGTCATAGAATGGGGAGAATAGTCCCAACAAAGAATCAAAAGAGAGATGATGTGTGGACTGCTTGTAGATCTTAAAAAATGCTGTTCTGTTAGTATTATTATCATGTTAGCACTTCAGCCAATGGGAGCGTTCTTTGGATCTTCCTCGCCTCTTTGAACATGTTTCAGTGAAAAGTACTGGTTTACCTAATATTTCAGGATTACAGGCATCATTCACAGGTTTCTGTCACATCCTGACCACATCTATTGAATTCCTAGTATATTCAAGGAAACGCTGGTAGCGTAGTGGTTAAGTGCTATGGCTGCTAACCAAAAGGTCAGCAGTTCGAATCTGCCAGGTGCTCCTTGGAAACTCTATGGGGCAGTTCTGCTCTGTCCTATAGGGTCGCTATGATTCGGAATTGACTCAACGGCACCTGGTTGGTTGGTTGGTTGGAAGTATATTCAAAGCTCTAAGGGGCACTGATGGTATGTTCAGAAACTATAGTCTCACTGTAGTCATAATATGTTGCCGTACAGTGTACAAAAAGATATACATTAGCAGAAGTTCACAAACTGCTCCTCAGCTACTTTTATTCTATCAGTTGAGTATATGCTTGCAGAGACATGTCGACCTTTGTTACAATGTCCTCTCTGAGCTTCCGTTTTTTTATCCGTAAAAAGTGATAAGCCCTACCTCCTAAAGTTATTGATGAGATAATGCTTGTTAAACACCAAGTACAATGCCTGACGTGCCAAAGACTTTCAATAAATAGTAGTAATTTTGATCATTACTCAAGGAAGTGAGAGATCAGTACAGGTTGGAGAGTAAGATGGGGTTCATAAGGGAGGTAGGATGTGTGCCAGTTCAGAAAGCAGAAGTCAAATTTGCTTAAAGATAAAGCCTGAATAAAGGCTCGAGAGTGGCTGAGCTAATACAAGCATCAACATAAACCCAGTTACACAAGCTAGAAACCTGAGTATCGGTTGTAGCTCCTCCCTATTCTTTGTACTTATCCCTAATACTCAACTCACCACCAAGTTCTATAAATCATGGCTTTCAAATATCTCTCAAACCTATTTGCAATTCCCATTGCACCTCTCCATTTCTAAGATCTCTCTCGAACCGTGACCCCTCCAGCATTAGAGGACTACTCAGTTCCCAGAGTGTCCTTCTGGCTCTTGTCCCAGGGATCTTTGAACATACTGCTTGCTTAACCCAGAACACTTAGGCCACCTTTCCTTCCCCACACTGAGCACACACCAGCCACAAAGCACAAACTGCTAGATTCCCTTTCCTTAGGGCTTTTGCCATCACAGTGCTTATCATAACAATGCATTGCCTGTTTATTTCTCTCCATTCTTCATTAGAATGGAAACACGAAAAACACTTTGCTAACCATCTGACACGTGGAGTTGCCAGTAGTCGGGGGCTAGCTAATTCAATGGAAGCCAACAACAACCATCATCAAATAAAAGCTCAGTTCCCCAGAATTCCCAGCACCATGCCTGATAATCTAACTGCATCTGGCCCCCAGACTGTGCCCATCTTCCCATTACTATGGATGAATCATCCCTCCTCCTAAGACTAGCCTTTCTCTTCATGTACTGGATCCTGTCTCTTCTCATCAAAGTAAAGACTTTGCTGCAGAAGTTCTCCCCCTTTTCTCCTATATCATCATTTTCTTCTCTAACATATCGTTTATACAAAGATGCTAACTGTCTTAGTCACCTAGGGCTGCTATAACAGAAATGCCACAAGTGGGTGGCTTTAACAAAGAGAAATATATTTTCTCACAGCCTAGTAGGTTACAAGTTCAAATTCAAGGTGTCAGCTCCAGGGCAAGGCTTTCTCTCTCTGTCAGCTCTGGAGGAAGATTCCTTGTTCCCAATCTCTCCCTGGTCGGGGAGCTTCTCAGGTGCAGGGACCCTGTGTCCGAAGGATGCACTCTGCTCCAGTGCTGCTTACTTGGTGGTATGAGATTCTCAACTCTCTGCTTGCTTCCCTTTCGTTTTATCTCTTATCACTCTTTCTTTCTTGAAACTCTTTACTTACTTGGCTTTTCAGACTCCTCTGTCTTGGTTCTTTCTAGTCATTCTTTTTCACTTGTCTTTGCTGTCTTTCCCTCAGGCCCCCAACCTCTCAAGGTACGATCCCTTTCCTCTTCTCTTCTCTATACTGCTTTATGGCAAACTTCCTCTATGACTTTAAATGCCAACTATATGCTGATAATCCCTAAACAGCTCAAGCCAAGCCCTCACCATTGAACTCCAGACTTATTGCCTATTTCACATTGCTGGGTTTCTATTGAGCATTTCAGACTTAACCTATCTAAGACAGAGCTCCTAATTCTCACTCCCTGCTCAAAATCACGACACCATGACAATGCCTCAGTTCATGGCAGCTTCAGCCTGCCAGTTGCTTAGAACAAAAGTCTTGGAGTCCTCTCTATAACACATCCAGTTTCTCAAAAAATCCTGTTGGTTCTATCAACAAAATATATTTAGAATATAACTGTCCAAGCCACTGTTATCCCTCATCTGCATAATTACATTAACCTCCTACCCAGTCTCATTATTTTAACCCTTGCTTCCTATAATCTTTTATCAAGATGGCATTCAGAGTGATTCATTTAAAATGTAAGGCATATCATGCCATTTCTCGGTTGAAACATTTTCCTCTCTCGTAAATAAAAGTCAGATTCCTTATAGTGGCTCCATTACCTCTTCAACTTTATCTACTAGTTTCTGTCTTGCTTAGTTTGCAAGCCCCATTCACCTGTCTGGTTGCTCCTAGAACACACCGAAGCATGACCTCACCTCGGGACCTTTGCACTTGCTCTTCTCTCTTCAAGTAATGCTGTCTTATGCCCAAAACTCACATGGCCTACTCTCATTTTCATCAACTCTCTGTTCACTTGTCCACCTTTTCAGTGAAATCTGACTTGACCACTCAAGTAAAATAGCATCCCCATCCTACCCTGGGCCTTTCCAATTCTGTTTGCCCTGCCCTTTTTTTTTTTTTTACCAAGCACTTAATGCTGCCTAATGTATTATATATTTACTCACTTGTTTATTGGATGTCTTCACTCACATGAAGGTAGCTCCATGATGACAGGGACTTTATAGGCTACCCCTCCCCCAGTGTATCTTTATCCCAAACACCTAAAAGAATATCTGGTACATAGAATGTGCTCAAAAGTGTATTTGTTGACTGACTGACTGAATGAATGAATGAATGTTGACTATGGCCACCATGGAGGCTATGGCATCATTCATTCCTTCTAGCTCTGCAGCTCAGATATGGAGCATAGAGTAAGACCCTGTAGTCTTTGCATGCTGCATTTCATATCTTTACAATGCTTACATGTTTCCTTGACTGGCTTCCTTTGAGAGTTTATATTTTTTTTCTTTCAGCATTCAGACTTCTGCTTTTAAATGTCATAAACTTAATTGAGCTCATAGACATCAGCAGTTTTAGAGCAGTTCTGTATTGATGCTTTTACAATGGTGGCCTAAGCAATTGTTTTGCTTTTAGGATAGCTGGCTCTGTAATGTCTATTCATGTCCAAATGCCATCAAAAAGCCACTGAATATTACACAAAGTATGCCAATAAGGAAAATATCATCAACTGCCATTTTATTTCAAGCTGGGCTTCTGCACAGTAAACTGCTCCAAATATGCTGAAAACCAAAGCAAAAGTCACTGTAAAGCATACAGATGTAAAACAGTGAGTACCTTTTAAAAACAGAAAACAAACTTAATGTCATCACTCAATTAGAGCCACATATAATTGTATTTGTTTTAAGGTAGTCTGACCAGTCATTTTTATTTTTTCATGTTTTACAAAGTAAATCAGAATTGTTTTTATCATTTATAAATATTTCTGTAACATGAAAATGCCCTTGTAGTTTTCCACGATTGACTCATTAACTATTGTGATTTCAGTGCTCAAGCTTTGCGATCAGGCAGGTCTTTGCTTGAATCCAAGCTATTTGAATCTCATTTTAGTAACCCCAGACAAATAAAATTACTTACCATCGCTAAGGCTCAGTTTTCTTACTTATGAAATGGGAATAATAATGTCATTATGATTATTGAAACAAATTACATACAGAACTCAGTATGCATTTACTAGTGTTTTTATTGTCATTAATGGGTTCTCTTTTACTGGAGGACTCCATGGCTGGCACAAATTGTTTTGCACTTGACTACTAACCTTAAGGTTGACAGTTCAAACCCACCCAGCAACACCATGGAAGAAAGGCCTGGCGATCTGCTTCTGCAAAAATTACAGCCAAGAAAAGTCTATGGAGTGCTCTACTCTATAACACATGGCGTTGCCATGAGTTGGAATCAGCTCGATGCCAATGAGTTTGTTTTATTATTATTTTACTACAAAAAAAAAAAACAGGACGGGTTATTTGACAATAGTTCATAATTTGAAACTGTATGCAGCTCCAAAAATTAACTTTTTGTTTACTTTCTAAATGAAACATTCTAGTGTAAATGTGTTGACTTACCTCCCTAAAATGCAGGGTTTACTCCTTTCTCAACGTCAAGATCTAATACATTTTGTTGAATTTAAAAATTATGTTTTTCTGAGATAATGTCTATTCCAGACTAGTATAGAAGACAAGTTAGCATGGCTTGGTGTCCCTTTACTTGCACCATATAATGTCTTTTTTAAAGAGAAGACCCTCATATTGTCAAAGCACCGTTTGTCCGTAACAATATGCAATTTATAGGGTGATTCTATTTTTTTTTCCTAATAATAAAGAAATTGACTACACCCAAATGACTGGAAACCCTGGTGGCGTAGTGGTTAAGTGCTACGGCTACTACGGCTGCTAACAAAAGGGTCGGCAGTTCGAATCCACCAGGCGCTCCATGGAAACTCTGTGGGGCAGTTCTACTCTATCCTATAGGGTCGCTATGAGTCAGAACTGACTCGACAGCACTGGGTTTGGTTTGGTTTTTAGGTGACTTCAGCTACTGAAGGTCTGATTAAGCAACAGAAGATGTTCTGTATATTTAATCGAAAGGGGAAAGGCAGCTCGCTTACCACAAATGTAGACAATAATACTTAGACATAAATATAAAATTAAGAAAATTTAAAGAGTTTCAATAACTTTGTCAATATATACATTGTGATTTTGGACTCCAGGCAGTATAAATTCCTCTAAAAAATATTAAATTGAGATAACAAGTATTATTATCAGATAATACAAGTTCAAAGTCAACGAGACCGACCTAAAAAATCCATCCTCTTCAGTTATTTACTACTTTTGCTTATAACCTCCAAGTTTTCGTTTTCCCTCCCGATTCAGCTTATAAATAATTAATACCATATATTCAGAGGTTGTATTTTAAAGCATCAACAACAAAAATGTTGGTAGTTTGTAAATACTAAAAGCTTTGATAAACCCAACCTTCAGATGAATAAGAATCTTTAATAACTTAATTATAATATCAAACTTGTATAGTCAATAATAACAGCTATTTTGATATGGATGGATATTTAATTAAAAATAGACAATAGAGGTGAAGTTGTCATATTTAAGACTGACACAGAAAAGTGTTGACTCCCCTGAGTGTGATTAAATAGACATTTTTCCAACTTTAGGTAAAAAAAGTGCAACTAATCGGAGACAAGAATGTGATAAGGTATAGAGCTTTGCAGGACAACATTCCAATCATGTTTGGCTCATGAATATATATCAGTGGCTTCAGAATCTAGGGCATGCCCTGTCTTTTAAAAGCATCGAGAAAAAATGACATTAATGAAAAGAGAGAATCATGGGAAGATGAGACCTTGTTCTGTCAAGTTTAGTACCTGTTCTAAAAACGATGATTCAGAGTTTTAAGCTAAAACCATCTCTTGTAGTTAAAATTCCCTTCTGACCAAATAGTGACGCAGAGAACTTTTACAAGGCAAATGGAAATCAGCTTCGGTGAAATATCCTTGGTGTTTTAAGTGACTTCCAACATGTCTATACTGTGGCTTTATAAATCAACTGTTAGTTATTACCATCAATAACTTTTTGAATAATAATATCATTAATGATAATACTAATAATATTCTGAAAGGTACTAAAAGATTACTCAGTCTCTTTTTCTAGTATTTTTTTTCCCCATGTGATAAAATGTTTTCTTCTCTGTAGCTCCTTCTCAGAACATAGAATAATAGGCATTGTTCCTTCCCTGAGGAGTGTATATTATAAACTAATGACTCCTGGTTTGCTCTACAACTTTCTAGTTCTCTACTGGGCTGCACAAAGCATCAGAGTCCTTAGTGGCTAATAACTGAGCATTTAATGAAGAATTCCACTGGGAAAATGGTATTCAAATCAGCCCTTCAGGGCCTTTTGTTCCAGTAAATTCCCAGAGGTACATGGAGCAAGATGGTAAAGACGTTCACACTTGGAAAGCTATTTATGTACTTCAGCTTGGCTATACGGAGTACCCCAAAACCCTCTGAGTCACCCGTAAACCCCCAGAAGGAACCATTTCTCCATATATTCAGAGTTGAGCGAGGGAAAGTTAATCTGTGTTTAAGGAAAAGTTGTTGAGGGATAACGCTGAGATTTGATAATGTTCACTAAGTTAGGTTGAAAGAACAATCTTTAAAAGCAGTATGTATGTAATGGATAAATTTGGCTTTCAGTGCTGTCCTGTTAAGGGTAGGCATTATCATTGTATAACCATTAAGTACAAATGCTTGAGCAGTTTAAAGCACTAAAGTTGGAAGCGCTTAAAAGCTCTAGTAAAATTGTCTATAACATGCAACTAATCTAAGGCATCATAAATACTTAAAGACTGCTTAGCATATTCATTGGTTTTTCAAACAGCTTGATTTTTGCATGATAAGAAGATCAATAATTTCCCATTTCTTAGTATAGGAATCAAATGTGTATCTGTTTTGACCCTCTCTCTGAGGGTTATTTTTTTTCTTCTTCTTCTTCTTTTGTGCAGCATCTAGCCTTGCCAGATGGGGTGGGTGACCCAGAAGCTGAGAGATGTCAGGGCAAGAAGGTCCCGAAAGGGGTGGCAGGGTGTAGCTGAACAAAGAAAGAAATGGGAAGAGAGCTGATGAGTAAGTAGTGTTGTGGAAAATGTATCGAACTTGGAATCAGATGTTAGGACGTTTCAGTTTGGTGGAAGAATGTATCGGCTGGCAAATTATTAAAAACTCTCTGCAGTTATTACAAACTCACACCACTCTTGAAAACCGCTAAGGGTATTACATGAGATACATCTTTGAAAATGTTCTGCAAGATGTAAAGCAACGTAATTGTTTTTGTGTTTTCTGTTTGTTTTTGGAGGGGATTGTTTTGTTCTTTTCTTTAAAACAAAAAGCGGGGAACTGGGTCAGTGGCCACGCCTGCCCTCTTCCTTCTGCATCTTTCTATGAAATCTTCTCTGGTCTTGTCAGCTGGAAGTGCCTCATACAGTGATGTATCCTAATAGGAGCTGGATGAACATTCAAGAAAGGATGTATTTGCTCACAATTCTGAACTTTGACACTGTCTGTGCATTACATGCTTATGTTACCGGAGCATGGCCTCAGTTCTTGTCTTTGGTGGAGGAAAGAATTCCAACACTGAGACAAATAGTGCCAAGTGAGCAGAGGTTTATTAACAAGCAGAGGGTTAATAGTAAAAGCATACTTCACTAGAAAGCGTCAAGCGGGCTACTCGGATAGAGAAAGAATCTGAGTGTCCCGATAGTCATTTTCTTAGAGTTTTATACCCTTTTTGTCTCTTTATCTGTCTCTGTTAACATTTAAAAGCCAGGACAAGAGCCCCGTATGAAGACTATTTCCTTGGCTTAAGGTTTAATTACCAAGTTAGGGATCTTATCAAGTTAGGGACTTTACTAAGTTAAGGACTTTATCAAATCAAAGACCCCTGTAAAGATCATTTCCTTGGCTTAAAGTTTAACTATGCAGGGACCGTCTTACTGAGGAATGTCACCACCCCCTGCCTCTTCCACTTCCCGAGTGCAAGCTCTCCCTCTCCCCCTTACACTTATAATGCTTTTATCTTTGTGTATGTCAGCTCACCTGTTAGTTGTGGGCATCTCAAGAACTGAATACCAGTAATAGTCGTGTAGCCCATAACCTTTTGCTGTCAAGTCAACTCTGACTCATATCATGAACCTATAGGAGAGAGTAGTGTTGCCCCATGGGGTTTCCAAGGAGGAGCTGGTGGATTTGAACTGCTGACCTTTTGGTTAATAGTCAAGCTCTTAACCACTGTGCCATCAGGGCTCTGTGTAGCCCGTAGAGCCCAGATAGTTTTCACTGAATATGCGTTAAGTTAACTAGTACCTGAATTATAAATCCACCAAGCTTTGTGCCTTTACTTTTCAGTGACTTTTGTTTTTCTCTGGCAATGCTCCCTCACTCTCTTCTGAATTTCCACTATGTATTACCATTATGGAGCCTTGGTGACGAGTGATTAAGAGGTCGGCTGCTAACCAAAAGATTGGCAGTTCAAATCCACCAGCTGCTCCTTGGAAACTCTATGGGGCAGTTCAACTCAGTCCTGTAGGGTGGCTATTAGTGGAAATCCACTCTATGGCAATGGATTTTATTTTATTTTGTTATCATTGTAGTCTAGTAACTGGACTAGATGCTGGGAATTTGAGAAATAAGGCACAATTGTGTGCCTTGGGAACTTACAATTAATTAATATTGAACCCTTAATAAGCTTATTGTATACCAGCCACACACAAAAGTACTTGATGTAGAGGCTGAGCCAGGATGGCGGAATAGACAGATGCTTCCTGTGAGCCCTCTTTACAACAAAGACCTGAAAAAGCAAGTGAAATGACTATATTTATGACAAGTTAGGAGCCCTGAGCATAAAAGGCAAGCTTAGAAAATGAACTGAGGGGCAGGGGGAAGAAGAGACGGTTCAGAACTGGAGAGGAGTTACCGGACCTGAATCTCAGGGAGACCTCAGGTACCATTCCCCAAGTGGTAGCGGCGGGCTGGTACTAGTGTTTGGCCAGTTTCTGCAGGGAGAAGCAGCCAGCCACACACGCTACTCACACCTCTGGAACCAGAGAAGAATGGTGCTCTCAGCAAAAGCTAAGTACTTGCATATATTTTATCATGCCTCCAACCCCCAAGCCGGCTTCAGCGGCTGAATTCCCTGGGCCTGACATAGGCCCTGTTGAGCACCTAGAGCCATCATCCTGGCCTTGGAGAAGGAAAAAATTTGCAACTGGGGGAAAAGATAGCCTGCCAGCTCCAGTAACCAGGGGAGCTCAGGACAGAAGCAGCTCCTGTCCAGGCATAGGATCCGTGGAGTTTGAGCACCTTTCCCTTCTGCATGGACCTGTGTGGGCCTATTTCAGGAGAATAAGCCCTTTTTGGCAGACTCCAACCATTTCAGCTGTGCGGTGGAGAGGTTGGTGTTTGATGTTTGACATTGCTTTGCCTATTAAACAGGGTCCTCACCTACCCACATCAGGGGCCTAAGCACTGGTAACTCCACTCAAATCACCCATCCACCCATGACAGGGGCCCAAGGATAACTGGTACCTCCCAGTCCTAACAACCAAAAACATTGGATGCACATGGTCAGTCTGCAGGACCCAACCACCTGCACACTCTAGGGAGCAGGGATGCACTTTCCCCAGAGACACTCAGGGGTCAGTTCTCAGCCCCCTGCCTTGTTCAGAGTGTGACCCCTGCTGCCATCAGATACCAGTACCTACACCAATCACCCCTGCCCCTCTAAGACTGTAGGACAGAGCCTGTACCACACACGTGATGATCAGCTACCTGGAAACCTGAGCAGAATTCATACAAGAAAACTGAATGGACTCCTAGACTGATATACAAGATAACAGCTCTAGCCATCTGGGGACAGGACTTCAGAGCTCCAAAGGTGAAAATAATCAAGCTAGCTCACTCAAGCAACCCATCTGGATATATCAGAACAAAGCAAAGCAAGAAGCTACAACACAGTAAGCAAGCATAAACTAATACAATAATTTATAGATGGCTCAGAGACAACAGTCAATATCAAGTCACATAAAGAAACAGACCATGGTCACCTCAACAAGCTCTCAGAACAAAGAACCCAGGAATCTTCAGGATGAAAGTGCATCCCTGGAATTACCAGAGGAAGAATACAAAAGATTAATATACAGAACCCTTCAAGACATCAGGAAGGAAATGAGGCAATACGCAGAACAAGCCAAGGAACACATGGATAAAGCAATTGAAGAATTTAGAAAGATTATTCAGGAACACAACGAAAAATTTAATAAGCTGGAAAAATCCATAGACAGACAGCAATCAGAAATTCAGAAGATTAACAATAAAATTAGAGAAGTAGACAGCTCACTAAAAAGTCAGAGGATCAGAATTGAACAAATAGAAGCCAGAATTTCTGAACTTGAAGATAAATCACTTGGCACTAATATATTTGAAGAAAAATCAGATAAAAGAATTTAAAAAAAAATGAAGAAACCTTAAGAATTATGTGGGGCTCTATCAAGAGAAATAACCTAAGAGTGATTGCAGTACCAGGACAGGGGGAATAACAGAAAATACAGAGAGAATTGTTGAAGATTTGTTGGCAGAAAACTTCACTGATATCGTGAAAGATGAGAAGATATCTATTCAAGATGCTCATCGAACTGCACATAAGGTACATATTAAAAGAAAGTCACCAAGACATATTATAATCAAACTTGCCAAAACCAAAGATAAAGAGAGAATTTTAAGAGCAGCTAGGGATAAACGAAAAGTCACCTACAAAGGACAGCCAATAGAATAAGCTTGGACTACTCGGCAGAAACTATGCAGGCAAGAAAGCAATGAGATTATTTATTTAAAAAATTGGAGGAAAAAAATTGCCAGCCAAGAATCATATATCCAGCAAAACCGTCTCTTAAATATGAAGGTGAAGTTAGGACGTTTCCAGATAAACAGAAGTTTAGGAAATTCATAAAAACCAAACCAAAACTACAAGAAATACTAAAGGGAGTACTTTGGTTAGAAAATCAATAATATCAGGTATCAACACAAGACTAGAGCACTGGGCAGAGCAATCAGATGTCATCCAAGACAGGGAAATCACAAAAATAAATCAAGATAAAAAAAGGTCAAAACAGGGAAACAGCAATGTAATTATGTAAAAGAAGACAATATTAAAACAATGAAGAGGGACTAAGAAATGTAATCATAGCTCTCCCATATGGAGAGGAAGATAGGGTGATACAAAGAAATAAAAGTTAGGTTTAAATTTAGAAAAATAGCGGTAAGTGATAAGGTAACCACAAAGGAGACAAACTATCCCACTCATCAAAATAAAATACAAGAAAAAAATAGAGACTCAGCAGAAACAAAATCAACAACAGCAAATAAGAGGAAAAGACAATATATAAAGATAATCTACTCAGCACAGAAAATTAAGTGGGAAAAAGAAACTGTCAACACACAGAAAAAGACATCAAAATGATAGCACTAAATTCATACCTATCCATAATTACGATGAATGTAAATAGCCTAAATGCACCAATAAAGAGACAGAGAGTGGCAGAATGGATTAAAAACCACAATCCATCTATATGCTTCCTACAAGAGACACGCCTTAGACTTAGAGACACAAACAAACTAAAACTCAAAGGAGTGTCAATATTAATTTCTGACAAAATAGACTTTAAAGCTAAATCCATCATAAAAGATAAAGAAAGAAACTATATAATGATTAAAGGGACAATATACCCAGAAGATATAACCATATTAAATATTTATGCACCCAATGACAGGGCTGCAAGATACATAAAACAAACTCTATTAGCATTGAAAAGTGAGATAGCCAGCTCAACAATAACATTAGGAGGCTTCAACACACTACTTTTGGTGAAGGACAAGACATCCAGAAAGAAGCTCAATAAAGACACGGAAGATCTAAATGCCACAATCAACCAACTTGACCTCATAGACATACACAGAACACTCCACGCAACAGCAACCAAGTATATTTTCTTTTCTAGTGCACAGGGAACATTCTCTAGAATAGACCACATATTAGGTCATAAAGCAAGCCTTAGCAGAATCCAAAATATTGAAATATTACAAAGCATCTTCTCTGACCATGAGGCCATAAAAGTGGAAATCAAAAACAGGAAAAGCAGGGAAAAGAAATCAAACACTTGGAAACTGAACAATACCCTGCTCAAAAAAGACTGGATTATAGTAGACATTAAGGATGCAATAAAGAAATTCATGGAATCCAATGAGAATGAAAACACTTCCTGTCTGAACCTTTGGGACACAGTGAAAGCGGTACTCAGAGGCCAATTTATATTAATAAATGCACACATCCAAAAAGAACAAAGGGCCAAAATAAAAAAATCATCCCTACAACTTGAACAAATAGAGAGCAACAAAAGAAACCCTTAGGCACCAGAAGAAAACAAATAATAAAAATTAGAGCAGAGCTAAATGAAATAGAAAACAGAAAAACAATTGAAAGAATTAACAAAACCAAAACTGGTTCTTTGAAAAAATCAACAAAATTGATAAACCATTGCCCCAACTGACAAAAGAAAAACGGGAGAGGAAGCAAATAACCTGAATAAGAAATGAGATGGGTGATATTACAACAGACCCAAATGAAATTAAAAGAATCATATCAGATTACTATAAAAAATTGTACTCTAACAAATTTGAAAACCTAGAAGAAATAGATGAATTCCTGGAAACACACTACCTACCTAAACTAACACAAGCAGAGGTAGAACAACTAAATAGACCCATAACAAAAGAAGAGGTAGAAAAGGTAATCAAAAAACTTCCAACAAAAAAAAGCCCTGGCCCAGACAGCTTCACTGCAGAGTTCTACCCAGCTTTCAGAGAAGAGTTAACACCAGTACTACTAAAGGTATTTCAGAGCATAGAAAAGGACGGAATGCTACCAAACTCATTCTACAAAGCCAACATATCCCTGATACCAAAACCAGGTAAAGACACCACAAGAATAGAAAATTACACACTTATATCCCTCATGAACTTAGACACAAAAATCCTCAACAAAATTCTAGCCTATAGACTTCAACAACATATCAAAAACATAATTCACTGTGACGAAGTGGGATTCGTACCAGGCATGCAGGGATGGTTCAACATTAGAAAAACAATTAATGTAATCCATCACATAAATAAAACAAAAGACAAGAATCACATGATTTTATCAGTTGATGCAGAAAGGCATTTGACAGAGTTCAACACCCATTCATGATAAAAACTCTCAGCAAAATAGGAATTAAAGGAAAATTCCTCAACATAATAAAGGGCATTTACACAAAGCCAATAGCCAACATCACGCTAAATGGAGAGAGCCTGAAAGCATTCCCCTTGAGATCGGGAACCAGACAAGGATACCCTTTATCACCGCTATTGTGCTGGAGGTCCTAGCCAGAGCAATTAGGCTAGTTAAAGAAATAAAGGACATCTAGATTGGCAAAGAAGAAGTAAAATTATCTCTATTTCCAGACAACATGATCTTATATACAGAAAACCACAAGGAATCCTCAAGAAAACTACTGAAACTCATAGAAGAGTACAGCAGAGTATCGGGATACAAGATAAACATACAAAAATCAGTTGGATTCCTCTACACCAACAAAAAGAACATCGAAAAGGAAATCACCAAATCAATACCATTTATAGTAGCCCCCAAGAAGATTAAAAAAAAAAAACTAAATCTTACCAGAGATGTAAAACACTTATACAAAGAAAACTACAATACATTTCCGCAAGAAACCAAAAGAGACTTACATAAACGGAAAAACACACCTTGCTCATGGATAGGAAGAGTTAGCATTATAAAAATGGCTATTCTACCAAAAGCTATCTGTACATCTAATGCAATTCTGATCCAAATTCCAACGACATCCTTTAATGAGATGGAGAAACAAATCACTAGCTTCATATGGAAGAGAAAGAGGCCCCGGATAAGTAAAGCATTACTGAAAAAGAAGAACAAAGTGGGAGGCCTCACACTACCTGATTTTAGAAACTATTATAACCACCACAGTAGTCAAAACAGCCTGGTACTGGTACAACAACAGATACATAGACCAATGGAACAGAATTAAGAATCCAGATGTAAAATCATCCATGTATGACCAGCTGATATTTGACAAAGACCCAAAGGCAGTCAAATGGGGAAAAGACAGTCTTTTTAACAAATGGTGCTGGCATAACTAGATATCTATCTGCAAAAAAATGAAACAAGACCCATACCTCACACCATGCACAAAAACTAACTCAAAATGGATCATAGACCTAAATCTAAAATGATGATCATGGAAGAAAAAATAGGGACAACATTAGGAGCCCTCATACATGGCATAAACAGTATACAAAACATTACTAACAATGCAGATGAAAAACTAGATAACTGGGAGCTCCTAAAAATCAAACACCTATGCTCATCCAAAGACTTCACCAAAAGAGTAAAAAGATTACCTACAGACTGGGAAAAAGTTTTTAGCTATGACATTTCCGATCAGCACCTGATTTCTAAAATCTACATGATACTGCAAAAACTCAACAGCAAAAAGACAAACAGCCCAATTAAAAAATGGACAAAAGATATGAACAGACACTTCACTAAAGAAGACATTCCGGTAGCTAACAGATACGTGAGGAAAGGCTCACGATCATTAGCCATTAGAGAAATGCAGATCAAAACTACAATGAGATTTCACCTCACTCCAACAAGGCTGGCATTAATCAAAAAAACACAAAACAATAAGTTGGAGAGGCTGTGGAGAGATTGGAACACTTACACACTACTGGTGGGAATGTAAAATAGTATAGCCACCTTCAGAATGGATTTGGCGCTTCCTTAAAAAGGTAGAAATAGAACTACCATATGATCCAGCAATCCCACTCCTCGGAATATATCCTAGAGAAATAAGAGCCTTTACGCGAACAGATACATGCAAACCCATGTCCACTGCAGCACTGTTTACAATAGTAAAAAGATGGAAGCAACCAAGGTGCCCATCAATGGATGAATGGATAAATAAATTATGGTATATTCACACAATAGAATACTACTCATCAATAAAGAATAGTGATGAATCTGTGAAACATTTCATAACATGCAGGAATCTGGAAGGCATTATGCTGAGTGAAATTAGTCAGTTGGAAAAGGACAAATATTGTATAAGACCACTATTATAAGAACTCAAGAAATAGTTTAAACAGAGAAGAAAATATTCTTTGATGGCTATGAGGCGGGGAGAGAGGGAGAGAAGGAGAGAGGTATTCACTATTTAGATAGTAGATAAAAACTACTTTAGGTGAAGGAAAAGACAACACACAATAAAGGCAAGGTCAGCAACTACTGGCCAAAACGGCAAGCAAAGAAGTTTCTGGAATAAACTGAATGCTTCGAAGGCCAGCATAGCAGGGGCAGGGGTCTGGGGACCATGGTTTCAGGGGACATCTATGTCAACTGGCATGTAAAATCTATGAAGAAAACAATCTGCATCCCACCTCGGAGAGAGGCATCTGGCATCTTAAATGCTAGCAAGCAGCCATCTAAGATGCATCAGTTGGTCTCAGCCCACCTGGATCAAAGCAGAATGAAGAATACCAAACACACAAGGGAATTATAAGCCCAAGAGACAGAAAGAGCCACATAAAACAGAGACTACATCAGCCTGAGACCAGAAGAACTAGATGGTACCTGGCTACAACTGATGACTGCCCTGATAGGGACCACAACAAAGAACCCCTGAGGGAGCAGGAGATCAGTGGGATGCAGACCCCAAATTCTCATAAAAAGGCCAGACTTAATGGTCTGAGAGTAGAAGGACCCCGGTGGTCATGGCCCCCAGACCTTCTGTTGGCACAGGAGAGGAACCATTCCCAAAGCCAACTCTTCAGACAAGATTGGACTGGACAATGGGTTAGAGAGGGATGCTGGTGAGGAGTGAGCTCCTTCGATCAGGTGGACATTTGAGACTATGTTGGCATCTCCTGCCTGGAGGGTTGATGAGAGGGTGGAGAGGGTTAGAAGCTGGCGAAATGGACATGGAAAGAGAGAGCGGAGGGAGGGAGCGGCCTGTCTCATTAGGGGGAGAGCAATTGGGACTATGTAGCAAGGTGTATATAAGTTTTTGTGTGAGAGGCTGACTTGATTTGTAAACTTTCACTTAAAGCACAATAAAAATTCTTTTAAAAACGTACTTTATGTATATTTTACCACTCAGTTTTTACAAGAACCTATTGAGATGGTATTATCATTATTCACAACTTACAAATGAGGGAACTGAGGCTTGGACAGTAACTTTCCCAAAGTTACAAGGCTGTGGCCCTGAGATCCTAACCTGGGCAGGCTGTCTCTAGGGCCCAGTCCTCTGGGAAAACAACAAGGAACAGGGTATTATGTGCTAAGTGCCCAGAGAGAATTAAAAAAGTGTTACCACTTTTCAGCTCCTGTGGGCATGCTATTTGGGTGGATTTCGCCACATCTGCTTACCACTTGAGTAGGTAGGACTTAAGTTTGAATATAAAGTAAGAGCAATAATAACTTGGAACACCTATATAACTCTTACCATGTGGCAGGGACCATTGTTTGTAAGTAATTCACGTAAGCCTCACAACAACCCTATGAAGTAGGCACTATTACCACCACCACCACCCCCTTTTTTTTCTTTACTGATGAGGAAACTAACACATAAACAGTTAAATAATTTGCTCCAGGTCACCAGTTGGTGAGAAATGGGTTCACATGAGCAGCAAAAAGTCAGGGCACAGTCCAGATGAGGCAGATTATGTGCCTAGGAACTTTGAAAGAATAAAACATATCTTGCACTATGGGGCTTTCTCTGGACAGTAAGAAGAAAGCACTTGAGAGAAGTCCCACTACAAACAGATTGTAAAGGCCTTTAGATATGATGGCTAAGGAATTTACACCTGATCCTTTGGGATTGGAGTACCGTTCAAATTATTTTGAGCATTTATTATTTAGCATTCAATTATATGTAAAAATTGCTCTACTAAGTTTCAGCTTAGCCACTTTCTCCGAGAAACCTCCTGACCACCCCTCCCTACTTACCCCTCTTTTGGGAGAGATATCCCTCTGTTTTCCCTAAGGACTCGGAAATTCCTCTTCTCATAGCTCTTACCACATGCTTTGTATCTCCCTGTTGTCATTCCGCCCACTAACCGTGAGCTCTAATAACAGCAAGGAGCGTTTCTTGTCTATTTGCCTGTGAATTCCCCAGCACTTAGTACAAAGCTTAGAAGACAGAAAGAAAGAAAGATAGATGATAGATAGACAGACAGACAGACAGATGCTGTCAGCTCTAACTCACAGTGACCTGATATACAACAGAATGAAACGTTGTTTGGACTTGTGTCATCCTCACAATTACCCCGTGTTTGAGTTCATTGTTACCGCTGTTGTGCCAATCCAGGAGGCTATTGTGCCTCTTTAAGGGTTTCTCTCACTGGTGCCCTACTTCATTAAACGTGATGTCCTCTTCCAGTGACTGATTCTTCCTAATAACATGTCCAAAGCTATCGAGTAGGACAGTGTTCTGTTGTGATCTGTAACATGTTAATCGGCTGATTTTTGGAAGTAGATTTCCAGACCCTTCCTCTAGTCTTAGTCTGGATGCTTCACTCAAACCTGTCCACCATGGGTGACCCTAGTGGCATTTGAAATATTGGTGGCATAGCTTTCAACATCACAGCAACATGCAAGCCATCATAGTACAACAAGCTGACAGATAGGTGGCGGTCGAAATGTAGAAGGCGCAAAATATAATCATGCTAATCACCTAAAATATTTTATAGATACAATAAGATACACCAAAAAACCTGTTGCTGTAAAGTTGATTCCGACTCATAGCGACCTTATAGGACAAAGTAGAACTGCCCCATTGGGTTTCCAAGGAGCAGCTTGTGGATTCAAACTACTAACCTTTTGGTTAACAGCCCCATCTCTTAACCACTGCTACACCAAGGGCTCCATAATATAAGTAGGTAATAACTAGTTTTGGTTTATTCTCCAGTTATTTTGAATGTATATATTTGATCCCTCCCACCAAGCTTTTATGCACATCAGGGGTAGGGATAAGACTTTCTTCATGTCTCTCACAGCTTCTGCTCAAAATCTGATTCCAAACTAATGAGTCTCTGTACGTACTTGTTGATTTCCTCCTTCCTTGAGTGAGGAGGATAACAGCATAACTGGACATTTATTTACTAGACTTCAACACAGCAGTCAATCACTGTCTCCTGGCAATAGTTTTCCCTTTCCCAGTTCTACTGTCCTCCCCCAAATCACTCTAAGTTCCTACCACTCCTACTATTCACCACTTCTACCACATCCCACATACTTGCTCACTTCCTTGCCTTTGCTCATGTTGTTCCCTGTAATAGGAAACTTCTTCCTTTGTCTTCTCCACATGATGAATGCTTACTCATGTTTTAAGCAAGGCTTTGAACAGGTTCATTCCTGTTCAAACCCCTGCTGAGAATTTGCATTTCCACCCCCAGATATACTGAATCAGAATCTACATTTTAACAAGAGCCCCAGGTGATTCTTATGTATAATAAATTTTGAGAATCACTGCTCTACTAGTGGTTCTCAGAATTGGTCCCTAACCAGCAACATTAGCATTGCCTGGGAACTTGTAAGAAATGCAAATTCTCAGCAGGGGCTCTAACTGAAGTGGTTCAAAGCCCTAGTTTCAAGGCTCAGATGGCTGAACCTCCACCCTTAACTTTTCTGTTGCAGAAAAATCCATCACTCCTTCAAGTGGGTTCCCCTAACACTGGGTAACTACTTCCATTAGAGTTTATTCAAAGAGTGTTAACCTTTCTTGCTAGTAAGTGAACTTGAAGGAGGCAAAGCCTTGGTCATATTCATTCATGTCTGCATCCCAAGCACCTGGCACAGTGCCTGGCAGATACTAAGTAATCAGTAATTGGTGGGTGAATTAACTAATGTGTACTATAAAGTTTTGGAACCCTGGTAGCATAGTGGTTAAGAGCTACGGCTGCTAAAAGGTCAGCAGTTCAAATCCACCAGGCACTCCTTGGAAACCGTATGGGGCAGTTCTACTCTGTCCTATAGGGTCGCTATGAGTCGGAATCGACTCGACGGCAACAGGGTATGGCTACCATAAAGTTATCAACAATAATATTTACTACCTAATATTCCCTGATTCTTCCTATAACCAAAAAAACCTCATTGTCGTGGAGTCGATTCTGACTCATAGTGACCCTGTATGACAGAGTAGAACTGCCATAGAGTTTCCAAGGAGTGCCTGGTGGATTCAAACTGCCAATCTTTTGGTTAACAGCAGCAGCACTTTTTAAATCACACATAGAAGGATTTACTGGGGGAAGACCCTCATGAGGAAAAAAAAAGAAGAGGAAGGCAGGAGAGGCTGGAAGACCTGTCAGATCATCACGCAGGTCTAAGCTCTGTGGAGGAGAGAGGGAAGGAAGGAAGGAAGGCGGGTTGAGTTAGATAAGAAAAGTCTTAGACTATGGTTTAGTTTTAAGAAAATTTCAGCAAAGTCAGTGGGGCATCTTTGAGCCAAAAGTCATTCATTAGAAGAGTCCTGCTTCTCCTCCAAACTGAATGCCTTAGTATTCGTGCTGTACTCACTTGTTGACTGGGGGCGGCGCTTAAAAAGTATGGAGTCGCTGGACAAACTCAGCGATGATTTCAGAGCCCAGCTTCTGCAGCCCTTGGCCAGTTACACTCCCTGCAGTTGGAGATCTGAGAGGCACGTTTTCATGGCTGCCACAAATAGCTTAAGAGTCTTGAGGCTGTAGGGATAGTTCCTTTTCACCTCTACAGAGTCCCACCTAAACATATTTTAAATACATGAAGCATGCTTTTAAATGATGAAACAATAGACAATGCACTGAGAAACTTAAATCCATTTGAAGTTACTTAGAGCAAAAGAAAATACGCAATGAAATAAAATTAAAATACTACAGGAAATTTTGAGCACGAATATGTTTCAGAGAAAAATCAAGTTTTTTTTTTTTACATGTAGTTTCTAATGGGTGGATGTTTGCCTAAGGTCTTAGTTTTCTGGATCTTAGAGGTTAAATTGAAATGGTTCCCTCAAAAGAATCCCATTTAACAAATTGTTGATGCTGCACACCTTGTGAGAAAGAACATGGAGAAGTTCGTTGTATAGAATAGAGCTTACCTTACAGAGGTTTTAAATGACAAGCCCTTTTTAAATTCCGGGGCTTTTAAAATTTGCATTCTTATAAATAAACCAGCCTCTCATAGAAGCAACCTTAAGTCCAATAAATAAATAAAAGCCAGCCATTATTTCATCTGACATTTTTCATGCCAGAAAGAAATGATTCACGATAATACATGGCATAACTTCTAGAAAATAGCACTACCATTAAAACTATGTAATATGATTTCTTTACCCAACACCAACTCAACTTTCCACCCCTGTGCTTGTCCCTGAGTCCACCACTTTTTCTTATCTCTGAATATTTTCTCATGAGTTTTATCTTGTTGAAAAAAGTCTTTTCATTTCCTCCCACCCATACGAATCCATTACTCCTTGAGGATACCTTGAGCTATGAAGACTACCCATTCCACGAGATCTTTCCTGAAGCCTACTCTCCTACTTTTCACTTAGAATCTACAAAAATAAGATGAACTATTGTCACTAGGCATTTATGTTCCTTTAGCTCCTATACATTTTACATTGTACTGAACACTGGCTCATGTGTTGCGTTTTCCCTGTTTCATAGTTTGTCTCAAGTATTAAATAGGAAAGTCTTCAGGGAAATAGGTTATCCTTTTATTCCTTTAGTATTCCCCTTCGTGCAGTAGATCCTCGACAAATGCTTTTATTTTGAGCTTGTTTTTATTACTTTTTAAAAATTAAAGCAAGGGTTATGATAACAAATACTCAGGTTCACTGCCCAGTGGAATTTTTGTTTTCAGAGCTTGTTTTTACTCATATGGAGATTTTACACCCATAACTAATATGCATTTACCTCTTCTTTTGATTATAAATTGTAGACAATATATACTGATTCTCCACTATGAAATTGAGAATATTTAATAATAATGATATAGTATTTTTCCACTAATGTCTCCTTTTTTTCCCCTTTATTTGAGTGGTATGGTATTAATTTAAGTCTTCTATTTATTACCTTTATGGAAACTCTAGTGGTGTAGTGGTTAAGAGCTACCGCTGCTAACTAAAGGGTCGACAGTTTGAATCCACCAGGAGCTCCTTGGAAATCCTATGGGGCAGCTCTACTCTGTCCTAAAGGGTCGCTATGAGTCGGAATCGACTCGAGAACAAGTTTTATTATTTTTGTAACTTTAAAAAATATGTATTTCATGATTATTCATTCCTTCAATTTCAGTGAGAACCTTCATTTCCCCCCTGTAAAAATTTTAATGCCTCTAAACTTTCTTCAACATTTCCTTCTCCCATTCTATTGATAGCTTTTTCAATTACTCTTATTTTTATGTTGTCAGAAATCTCAATATTTACATTTTGTGCCCTCCCCATAAACAAGGATTTCGTGCTTGGCCCATAGATTGATTCTAAAAGTTAAAATCCAAGTAGACTGGGATTACAATGACTATGTTGATATTAGCCACAGCTAACTTAAGTTAAAAAAAAAAAAAAATTTAAGTGGACTGCTAGGATCATACTTCCTTCTCTGCAACATCAATGTCATGACTCTTTGGCCACTGAAAGAATATATCTAGCACCAAGGTCAAGTAGATTCCTTTAAAATTACTTTCAATTGCTTAAAATCATGCCTTTTTTTTTTTATTCATATCGAATCTCCATGATACCTTGTCCAGTTTTTTTTCTTTTCCTCCTTGTTTTCTTATTGACAATGGAATTATGTTTATCATAGTTTCAAGTTTTTCATCTTCTCAGTTGTAAAATCTATTGCATATTGTCACCTTTTTTCCTGTTTGACCTCCCTCGTGGATTCACTGTGGAGTCAAATTATTCAGCAACTAATATGGCATCGGAGCCCTGGTGGTGCAGTGGTTAAGAGCTTGGCTGCTAACCAAAGGGTTGGCAGTTTGAATCCACCAGCCACTCCTTGGAAACCTTGTGGCTCAGTTCTAATCCGTCCTATAAGGTCTGTAGGGTTGCTATGAGTCGGAATCAACTCGATGGCAATGGGTTTGTTTTTTTGTTGTTGTTTTTGTTTGTTTGTTTAATATGGCATCATCACTGATCACCCAGGGCAAAGGGTATCTATGAGCATCCAATTGGGACACAACAATGTGTACTAACTGAGCACGGTCCTGCTTACCTACTTCAGTGTGAGGTTGATCCTGGGAGTCCCCTTTTCTTTCTGGGTTGACTTAATTGTTTCTGGGCTCCCCTGACTTCTGTTCTCCCCTTCATTTTTCTGGAATACGCCTTTAGCTTCCTCAGAAGAGAAATTTGGGAAATTACTTTTATATGACTGGAAGTCTTTATTTTACCTCCACAATGGATGGATAATTTGACTGGAAATGGAATTCTGGGCTGAAAAATAATACCCCCTCAGAATTTTGAATGCATTACTCCATTGGCTTTTGGCCACTAGTGTTGCTGATGAAAGAAGTCTGATGTTAGGCAAATTGTTCCTTTGTAGACATACTATTTTCTATGCGGTAACTTTTAGAATCATCTTTTCAGCCTTGGTTTTGTTAAATTTCCTAAAGTTGTGTCCTGGCACTGTTCTTTTTTTTACTCGTTGTTTTGGGTATTCTAAAGAGCCTCTTAATCTGAAGGCTAATTTCCTTCTTGAGTTGTGGGAATTTTTTTTTAAGTGTTTACAGTAATTGTATTATTATTATTATCTTTACTGTATTTAGATGAAGGTTTACAGAAAAAACTAGCTTCTCATTAAACAGTTCATACACGTATTGTTTTTTGACATTGGTTAACAAGCCCACAACATGTCAACACTCTCTTGACCTTGGGTTCCCTATTACCAGCTTTGCTGCTCCCTCCTGCCTTCTAGTCCTTGCCCCTGGGCTGGTGTGCCCCTTTGGTCTAATTTTTTTTTTATGGGCCTATCTAATCTTTGGATGAAGGTGATCCTCAGGAGTGGCTTCATTACCGAGCTAAAAGGGTACTGTCAGGGTTTCTCCAGTCTCTGGCAGGCCAGTAAGTCTGGTCTTTTTTTGTGAGCTAGAATTTTGTTCTATATTTTTCTCCAGCTCTGTCTGGGACCCTCTATTGTGATCCCTTTCAGAGCAGTCAGTGGTGGTAGCCAGGCACCATCTAGTTATACTGGACTCAGCCTGGACTTAGTTCTTGAACTAATCTTTCCCTTGTGTCTTTTCTTCATTCTCCCTTGTTCCCGAAAGGGTGAGATCAGTGGAGTATCTGAGATGGCAGCTCACAGGCTTTCCAGACCCCAGACACTACTCACCAAAGTAGAATGTAAAACATTTTTTTTATAAACTATGTTATGCCAGTTGAGCTAGATGTTCCCTGAAACCATGGTCCCCACAGCCCTCAGCCCAGCAATTTAGTCCCTCAGGGACTTTGGATGTACGTATGGATCTTCCATGACCTTGCCTTGTACAGTTGTGCTGCCTTCCCCAGTATGGTGTACTGTCTTACCCTTCACCAAAGTTACCACTTAACTATTGTCCATTTAGTGTTTTTCCATCCCCACATCTCCCCTCCCTCATAACCGTCAAAGATTGATTCTTTTTGTGTGTAAGCCTTTTCATGAGTTTATATAGTAGTGGTTTCATACAATATTTTTCCTTTTGTGATTGACTTATTTCACTCAGCATACTGCCCTCCAGATTCATCCCTGTTGTGAGATGCTTCTCATAGTACTCCATTGTGTGTATATACCACAGTTTATCTGTTCATCGGTTATGAGCGTCTAGATTGGTTTCCATCTTTTTGCTATTGTGAACAATGCCGCAATGAACACGGGTGCGTATGTGTCTTATTTGTGTGATGGCTCTTATTTCTTTAGGATGTATTCTTAGGAGTGGGATTGCTGGATCATATGGTATTTATATTTCTGGCTTTCTAAGGAAGCACAGTATTGTTTTCCAAAATGATCATACCATTTTGCATTCTCACCAGCAATACATAAGAGTTCCAATCCCCCTGCAGCCTCTCCAATGTTTGTTATTTTCTATTTTTTTTTTTTGATTCATGCCAGTAATGCCAGGGTGAGATGGTATCTAACTGTGGTTTAGATTTGCATTTCTCTAATGGCTAGTGATTGAGAGTTTTTCCTCATGTATCTGTTAGCTGCTTGAATGTTTTCCTTGGTGATGTGTCTCTTCATTTCCTTTGCCCATTTTTTTTTAAATTAATTTTTATTAAGCTTCAAGTGAACATTTACCATTCCAATCAGTCTGTCACATGTAGGTTTACATACATCTTACTCCCTTCTCCCACTTGCTCTCCCCCTATTGAGTCAGCCCTTTCAGTCTCTCGTTTCGTGCCAATTTTGCCGTCGTCCCTCTCTCTCTATCCTCCCATCCCCCCTCCAGTCAAGAGTTGCCAACACACTCTCCAGTGTCCACCTGATTTAATTAGCTCACTCTTCATCAGCATCTCTCTCCCCCCCGCTGACCAGTCCTTTTCATGCCTGATGAGTTGTCTTCGGGGATGGTTCCTGTCCTGTGCCATCAGAAGTTCTGGGGAGCATTGTCTCTAGGATTCCTCTAGTCGCAGTCATACCATTAAGTATGGTCTTTTTATGAGAATTTGGGGTCTGTATCCCATTGGTCTCCTGCTCCCTCAGGAGTTGTCTGTTGTGCTGCCTGACAGGGCAGACATCGATTGTGGCTGGGCACCAACTAGTTCTTCTGGTCTCAGGATAATGTAGGTCTCTGGTTCATGTGGCCCTTTCTGTCTCTTGGGTTCTTAGTTGTCGTGTGACCTTGGTGTTCTTCCTTTGCCTTTGCTCCAGGTGGGTAGAGACCAATTGATGTATCTTAGATGGCCACTTGTTGGCATTTAGGACCCCAGACGCCACATTTCAAAGTGGGATGCAGAATGTTTTCATAATAGAATTATTTTGCCCATTGACTTAGAAGTCCCCTCAAACCATGTTCCCCAGACCCCAGCCTCTGCTCCGCTGACCTTTGAAGCTTTCATTTTATCCCGGAAAGCTCTTTGCTTTTAGTCCAGTCCAATTAGGCTGACCTTCCTTGTATTGAGTGTTGTCTTTCCCTTCACCCAAAGCAGTTCTTATCTACTGATTGATCAATAAAAAACTCTCTCCCTCCCTCCCTCCCTCCCCCCTTTGTAATCACAAAAGTATGTGTTCATCTCCGTTTTTTCTATTTCTCAAGATCTTATAATAGTGGTCTTATACAATATTTGTCCTTTTGCCTCTGACTCATTTCGCTCAGCATAATGCCTTCCAGATTCCTCCATGTTATGAAATGTTTCACAGATTTGTCACTGTTCTTTATCGATGCGTAGTATTCCATTGTGTGAATATACCACAATTTATTTACCCATTCATCCGTTCACGGACATCTTGGTTGCTTCCAGCTTTTTGCTATTGTAAACAGAGCTGCAATAAACATGGGTGTGCATATATCTGTTTGTGTGAAGGCTCTTGTGTCTCTAGGGTATTTTCCGAGGAGTGGGATTTCTGGGTTGTATGGTAGTTCTATTTCTAACTGTTTAAGATAACGCCAGATGGATTTCCAAAGTGGCTGTACCATTTTACAATCCCACCAGCAGTGTATGAGAGTTCCAATCTCTCCGCAGCCTCTCCAACATTTATTATTTTGTGTTTTTTGGATTAATGCCAGCCTAGTTGGTGTGAGATGGAATCTCATCGTAGTTTTAATTTGCATTTCTCTAATGGCTAATGATCGGGAGCATTTTCTCATGTGTCTGTTGGCTGCCTGAATATCTTCTTTAGTGAAATGTGTGTTCATATCCTTTGCCCACTTCTTGATTGGGTTGTTTGTCTTTTTGTGGTTGAGTTTTGACAGAATCATGTAGATTTTAGAGATCAGGCGCTGGTCTGAGATGTCATAGCTGAATATTCTTTCCCAGTCTGTAGGTGGTCTTTTTACTCTTTTGGTGAAGTCTTTAGATGAGCTAAAAAAAAAAAAAAATTTTTTTTTTTTTTTAGATGAGCATAGGTGTTTGATTTTTAGGAGCTCCCAGTTATCTGGTTTCTCTTCATCATTTTTGGTAATGTTTTGTATTCTGTTAATGCCCTGTATTAGGGCTCCTAGGGTTGTCCCTATTTTTTCTTCCATGATCTTTATCCTTTTAGTCTTTATGTTTAGGTCTTTGATCCACTTGGAGTTAGTTTTTGTGCATGGTGTGAGGTATGGGTCCTGTTTCATTCTTTTGCAAATGGATATCCAGGTATGCCAGCACCATTTGTTAAAAAGACTATCATTTCCCCAATTGACTGACACTGGTCCTTTGTCAGATATCAGCTGCTCATACATGGATGGATTTATATCTGGGTTCTCAATTCTGTTCCATTGGTCTATGTGCCTATTGTTGTACCAGTACCAGGCTGTTTTGACTACTGTAGCTGTATAATAGGTTCTGAAATCAGGTAGGGTGAGGCCTCCCACTTTCTTCTTCTTTTTCAGTAATGCTTTGCTTATCTGGGGGTTCTTTCCTTTCCATATGAAATTAGTGATTTGTTTCTCTATCCCCTTAAAATATGACATTGGTATTTGGATTGGAAGTGCGTTATATGTATAGATGGCTTTTGGTAGACTAGACATTTTTACTATGTTAAGTCTTCCTATCCATGAGCAGCGTATGTTTTTCCACTTAAGTATGTCCTTTTGAATTTCTTGTAGCAGAGTTTTATAGTTTTCTTTGTATAGGTCTTTTACATCCTTGGTAAGATTTATTCCTAAGTATTTTATCTTCTTGGGGGCTACTGTGAATGGTATTAATTTGGTTATTTCCTCTTCGGTGTTCTTTTTGTTGATGTAGAGGAATCCAAGTGATTTTTGTATGTTTATTTTATAACCTGAGACTCTTCCAAACTCTTCTATTAGTTTCAGTAGTTTTCTGGAGGATTCCTTAGGGTTTTCCATGTATACGATCATGTCATCTGCAAATAGTGATAGCTTTACTTCCTCCTTGCCAATCTGGATACCCTTTATTTCTTTGTCTAGCCTTATTGCCCTGGCTAGGACTTCAAGTACGATGTTGAATAAGAGTGGTGATAAAGGGCATCCTTGTCTGGTTCCCGTTCTCAAGGGAAATGCTTTCAGGTTCTCTCCATTTAGAGTGATATTGGCTGTTGGCTTTGCATAGATGCCCTTTATTATGTTGAGGAATTTTCCTTCAATTCCTATTTTGGTAAGAGTTTTTATCATAAATGGGTGTTGAACTTTGTCAAATGCCTTTTCTGCATCTATTGATAAGATCATGTGGTTTTTATCTTTTGTTTTATTTATGTGATGGATTACATTAATGGTTTTTCTGATATTAAACCAGCTTTGCGTACCTGGTATAAATCCCACTTGATCAGGGTGAATTATTTTTTTGATGTGTTGTTGGATTCTATTGGCTAGAATTTTGTTGAGGATTTTTGCGTCTATGTTCATGAGGGATATAGGTCTATAATTTTCTTTTTTTGTAATGTCTTTACCTGATTTTGGTATCAGGGAGATGGTAGCTTCATAGAATGAGTTGGGTAGTATTCCGTCTTTTTCTATGCTTTGAAATACCTTCAGTAGTAGTGGTGTTAAGTCTTCTCTGAAGGTTTGGTAGAACTCTGCAGTGAAGCCGTCTGGGCCAGGACTTTTTTTTGTTGGAAGTTTTTTGATTACCGTTTCAATCTCTTTTTTTTGTTATGGGTCTATTTAGTTGTTCTACTTCTGAATGTGTTAATTTAGGTAGGTAGTATTTTTCCAAGAATTTATCCATTTCTTCTAGGTTTTCAAATTTGTTAGAGTGCAATTTTTCGTAGTAATCTGAAATGATTCTTTTAATTTCATTTGGCTCTGTTGTGATGTGGTCCTTCTCGTTTCTTATTCGGGTTATTTGTTTCCTGTTTTTCTTTAGTTAGTCTAGCCAATGGTTTATCAATTTTGTTAATTTTTTCAAAGAACCAGCTTTTGGCTTTGTTAATTCTTTCAATTGTTTTTCTCTTCTCTAATTCATTTAGTTCAGCTCTAATTTTTATTATTTGTTTTCTTCTGGTGCCTGATGGGTTCTTTTGTTGCTCACTTTCTATTTGTTCAAGTTGTCGGGACAGTTCTCTGCTTTTGGCTCTTTCTTCTTTTTGTATGTGTGCATTTATTGATATAAATTGGCCTCTGAGCACTGCTTTTGCTGTGTCCCAGAGGTTTTGATAGGAAGTATTTTCATTCTCGTTGCTTTCTAAGAATTTCCTTATTCCCTCCTTGATGTCTTCTAAAACCCAGTCTTTTTTCAGGAGGATATTGTTCATTTTCCAAGTATTTGATTTCTTTTCCCTAGTTTTTCTGTTATTGATTTCTAGCTTCATTGCCTTGTGGTCTGAGAAGATGCTTTGTAATATTTCGATGTTTTGGATTCTGGAAAGATTTGTTTTATGACCTAATATGTGGTCTATTCTAGAGAATGTTCCATGTGCACTAGAAAAAAAAGTATACTTTGCAGCAGTTGGGTGGAGAGTTCTGTATAAGTCAATGAGGTCAAGTTGGTTGATTGTTGTACGTAGGTCTTCCGTGTCTCTATTGAGCTTCTTACTGGATGTCCTGTCCTTCTCCGAAAGTGGTGTGTTGAAGTCTCCTACTATAAATGTGGAGGTGTCTATCTCACTTTTCAATTCTGTTAAAATTTGATTTATGTATCTTGCAGCCCTGTCATTGGGTGCATAAATATTTAATATGGTTATGTCTTCCTGATCAATTGTCCCATTTATCATTATATAGTGTCCTTCTTTATCCTTTGTGGCAGATTTAAGTCTAAAGTCTATTTTGTCAGAAATTAATATTGCTACTCCTCTTCTTTTTTGCTTATTGTTTGCTTGATATATTTTTTTCCATCCTTTGAGTTTTAGTTTGTTTGTATCTCTAAGTCTAAGGTGTGTCTCTTGTAGGCAGCATATAGATGGCTCGTGTTTCTTTATCCAGTCTGTGACTCTCTGTCTCTTTATTGGTGCATTTAGTCCATTTACATTCAGCGTAATTATAGATAAATATGTTTTTAGTGCTGTCATTTTGATGCCTTTTCATGTGTGTTGTTGGCCATTTCATTTTTCCACATACTTTTTTGTGCTGAGACGTTTTTCTTAGTAGATTGTGAGATCCTCATTTTCATAATGTTTAACTTTATGTTAGTTGAGTCGTTACGTTTTTCTTGGCTTTTTTCTTGAGTTGTGGAATTGATATTCCTTTTTGTGGTTACCTTATTATTTACCCCTATTTTTCTAAGTAAAAACCTAACTTGTATCGTTCTATATCGCCTTGTATCACTCTCCATCTGGCAGTTCAATGCCTCCTATATTTAGTCCCTCTTTTTGATTATTGTGATCGTTTATCTATTGATTTCCATGATTCCCTGTTATGTGTATTATTTTGTTTATTTATTTATTTTTTAGAAATAATCTTAATTTGTTTGTTTTTGTACTTTCCCTATTTGAGTTGCGTTGATATCAGGACGTTCTGTTTTGTGACCTTGTATTGTGCTGGTACCTGATATTATTGGTCATCAGGCCAAACAATCTCCTTTAGCATTTCTTGCAGTCTTGGTTTAGTTTTTGCAAATTCTCTAAACTTGTGTTTATCTGTAAATATCTTAATTTCTCCTTCATATTTCAGAGAGAGTTTTGCTGGATATATGATCCTTGGTTGGCAGTTTTTCTCCTTCAGTGCTCTGTATATGTCGTCCCATTCCCTTCTTGCCTGCATGGTTTCTGCTGAGTAGTCTGAACTTATTCTTATTGATTCTCCCTTGAAGGAAACCTTTCTTTTCTCCCTGGCTGCTTTTAAAATTTTCTGTTTGTCTTTGGTTTTGGCAAGTTTGATGATAATATGTCTTGGTGTTTTTCTTTTTGGATCAATCTTAAATGGGGTTCGATGAGCATCTTGGATAGATATCCTTTCGTCTTTCATGATGTCAGGGAAGTTTTGTGTCAGGAGTTCTTCAACTATTTTCTCTGTGTTTTCTGTCCCCCTCCCTGTTCTGGGACTCCAATCACTCGCAAGTTATCCTTCTTGATAGAGTCCCACATGATTCTTAGGGTTTCTTCATTTTTTTTTTTAATTCTTTTATCTGATTTTTTTTCAGCTATGTTGGTATTGATTCCCTGGTCCTCCAGAAGTCCCAGTCTACATTGTAATTGCTCGAGTCTGCTCCTCTGACTTCCTATTGTGTTGTCTAATTCTGTAATTTTATTGTTAATCTTTTGGATTTCTACATGCTGTCTCTCTATGGATTCTTGTAACTTATTAATTTTTCCACTATGTTCTTGAATAATCTTTTTGAGTTCTTCAACAATTTTATCAGTGTGTTCCTTGGCTTTTTCTGCAGTTAGCCTAATTTCATTTGTGATATCTTTAAGCATTCTGTAAATTAGTTTTTTATATTCTGTATCTGATAATTCCAGGATTGTATCTTCATTTGGGAAAGATTTTGATTCTTTTGTTTGGGGGGTTGGAGAAGCTGTCATGGTCTGTTTCTTTATGTGGTTTGATATGGACTGCTGTCTCCTAGCCATCGCTGGGAAACTAGTTTTTCCAGGTAATCAGCTAAAAAAAAAAATGCAGTCAGATCCCTATCTGAATTCTCCCTCTGGCTCAGGGTATTCAGATGTTAATGGAGCGGCCTGGGGAGGGTGGGGGAGGGATCAGAGAGCTAGGAGTGTAGCACCTCAGAATATAGAGCTGATCCCCGCGTTCACGCTCCACCCTCGCCCGCCAAAATCCCAGTGGGACGGCTCCCCGGCTGGGACGCTGCTCTCCCCGCTCCGAGACCTGTCACTTCCTCCCGGGGACTTCTCCCTCCGGTGCAGCACACCGCTCGCGCGAACTGGGTGGGCGTTGCCCACACGAACCGCTGGGCCCTCCCCTGGGGTCAGTTCTGAGGAATATAACTGGTCCCCACGCTCACGTCCCGCCCACGCTCTCCAAAATCCCAGCGGGACGGCTCCCCGGCTGGGACGCTGCTCTCCCTGCTCCGAGACCAGTCACTTCCTCCCGGGGACTTCTCCCTCCAGTGCGCCGCACCACTCGTGCAAACTGGGTGGGTGTCGCCCGCACAAACGTCTGGGCCCCCTCCCGGGTCGCTTTAGGGAAATATAGCTGATCCCCATGCTCCCGCCACACCCGCTTCCCCCCAAACTCCTGGCGGGACGGCTCCCTGGCTGGGACGCTGCTCTCCCCGCTCCAAGATCAGTCACTGCCTCCCGGGTGCTTCTCCCACCGGCTGCGCCGCTACACTGCCCGCGCCAACCGGCTAGGCTCCCTCCCGGGATGAGTTCGGGGGGTAGGGCTGGGCCCCTTGTCTGTGCCATCTGCCCCCCTGGGCTCTGCCCCAGATCGGGCTCCGAAGATCACCTGCCTGGTACGCTGGCTTCTGGTTCTGAAAACGATCGCTGTCTACCCGTATTTGTTCATTCTCCGTCTCTAAGTCTGTGTTTGTTGTTCAGAGTTCGTAGATTGTTATGTATGTGATCTATTCACTTGTTTTTCTGAGTCTTTGTTGCAAGAGGGATCCGCAGTAGCGTCCACCTAGTCCGCCATCTTGGCCCCGCCTCCCAATTCCTTGCCCATTTTTTAAGCAGATTATTTCTCTTTTTGTTGTAGAGGCATTGGGTTTTCCTGTAGATTTTAGAGATTAGACCTTTGCTGCATTTGTAATAGCTAAAATTTTTTCCCAGTCTTTGGGTTCCCTTTTTACTCTTTTGGTGAAGTCTTTTGATGAGTATAAGTGTTTAATTTTTAGAAGATCCTAGTTATCTAGCTTATCTTCTGAAGTTTGTGTGTTGTTTGTTATGGTTTGTATCCTGTTAATGCCATGTATTAAGGCATCTAGCATTGCTCCTATTTTTTCTTCTATGAAATTTATAGTTTTTGGTTTTACGTTTAAGTCTTTGATCCATTTTGAATTACTTTTTGTGTATGGTGTGAGGTATGGGTCCTGTTTAATTTTTTTTTTTTTTTGCAGATGGACATCCAGTTTTCCCAGTAGCATTTGTTAAAAAGACTGTCTTTTCCCCACGTGATGGACTTTGGGCCTTGTCAAAGATCGGGTGACCATAGGTGGATGGATTTACATCTGGGTTCTCAATTCTGTTTCATTGGTCAAAGTATCTGTCATTGTACCAGTACCAGGCTGTTTTGCCTACCTTGGCTGTATAGTAGATTCTGAGGTCAGGTTGTGGGAGTCCTCCTACTTTATTCTTCCTATTCAATAGTGCTTTACTTATCTGGGGCCTCTTCCCTTTCCATAAAAAGTTAATGATAAGTTTTTCCATCTCTTTAAAGAATGTTGTTGGTATTTGGATTGGGATTGCATTGTATTTGTAAATTGCTTTGGTAGAATTGTCATTTTCACAATGTTGAATCTACCTATTCATGAGCATGGTATGTTTTTCCATTTATGTAGGTCTCTTTTGGTTTCTTGCTGTAGTGATCTGTAGTTTTCTTTGTATAGGTCTTTTACATCTCTGTTAAGATTTATTCCTAGGTATTTTTTATTTTTTTAGGGGCTATTATAAATGGTGGAAACCCTGGTGGTGTAGTGGTTAAATGCTGAGGCTGCTAACCAAAGGGTCGGCAGTTCGAATCTGCCAGGCGCTCCTTGGAAACTCCGTGGGGCAGTTCTACTCTGTCCTACAGGGTCGGTATGAGTCGGAATCGACTTGACGGCACTAGGTTTATTATAAATGGTATTGTTTTCCTGATTTCCTTTTCGTCATTCTCTTTATTGTTATATAGGAATCCAACTGATTTTTGTATGATTATTTTGTATCCTGCCACTCTGCTGAATCTTTCTATTAGTTCCAGTAGTTTTCTTGTGGAGTTTACTGGGTTTTGTAGTATCGTATCATCCACAAATAGGGGCAGTTTTACTTCTTCATCACCAATTTGGATGCATTTTATTTCTTTTTCTGGTTTTATTGCTCTAACTAGGACTTCCAGCACAATCTTAAATAGGAGTGGTGATAAAGGGAATCCTTGTCTTGTCCCTGATTTCAGGGGGAATGTTTTCAGCATCTCTCCATTAAGAATGATGTTGGCTGTTGGTTTTGTATAGATGTCCTTTATTATATTGAAGAATTTCCTTTCTATACCTATTTTATTGAGAGTTTTTTATCAGGAATGGGTGTTGGACTTTGTCAAATGCCTTTTCTGCATCCATTGAGATGATCATGTCATTTTTTTTTTCTTTTATTTATGTGGTGGATTACACTGATTGATTTTCTAATGTTAAACCATCATCCTTGCATAGCTGGTATGAATCCAACTTGGTCATGGCATATTATTTTTTTGATAAGATGCTTAATTCTATTGGCTAGAATTTTGTTGAGAATTTTTGTATCTATATTCCTGAGAGATACTGCATCTGTAATTTTCTCTTTTTTTGGTATCTTTGCCTGGTTTTGTTAGCAGGGTTATGCTGGCTTCATAGAATGAATTCAGAAGTATCACTTCCTTTTCTCTGTTCTGAAATAGTTTGAGTAGTACTGGTGTAAGCTCTTCTCTGAATGTTTGGTAGAATTCTCCAGTGAAGCTATCTGGTCCAGGTTTTTTTTGTTTTTTTTTTTTGGTGAGAGTTTGTTTTTTACCTTTTCAATCTCTTCTCTTGTTATAGGTCTGTTCAACACCATTTTGTGTTAATTTGGGTAGGTAGTGTGTTTCTAGACATTTGTCCATTTCCTCTAGGTTTTCAAATTTGTTGGAGTGTAATTTTTCGTAATATTCTGTTATGATCTTTTTTTATTTCAGTTAGATCTGTTGTAATGTCCCCCACTTCATTTCTTATTTTGATTATATGCATCGTCTCCTGTTTTTCTTTTGTCAGTCTGGCCAGTGGTTTGTCAGTTTTGTTGATCCTTTCAAAGAATCAACTTTTGGTTTTGTTGATTCTTTCTATTGTTTTTCTATTCTCTATTTCATTTATTTCTGCTCTGATCTTTATTATTTCCTTCCTTCCGGTCACTGTGGGCTTCTTTTGCTGTTCTCTTTCTATATGTTTGAGTCATGTAGCTAATGTTTTGGTTTTGTCCCTTTCTTCTTTTTTGATATGTGCATGCATTCCTCTAAATTGACCTTGAACACTGCCTCTACTGTGTCCCAAAGGTTTGATGTGTTCTCATTCTTGTTTGATTCCAGGAATTTTTGATTCCATCTTTTATTTTTTTCTATTACCCAGTGGTTTTTAAGCAAGGTGTTGTTCAGTTTCCATGTAATTGATTTCTTTTTTTTTTCCCGTGCCCTTCCTGTTGTTAACTTCTACCTTGATGGCGTCGTGGTCAGAGAAGATATTTTGTATTATCTCAATGTTTTGTATCTTGTTGAGGGTTGCTTTATGGCCTAAGATATGGCCTATTCTGGAGAATGTTCCATGTGCACTGGCAAAGAATGTCTACTTTGCAGCTGTTGGGTGAAGTGTTCAATATATGTCTATGAGTTCAAGTTTGCCAATTGTGTCCTTTAGCTGTTCTGTAACTTTGTGGAGTTTCTTTCTAGATGTTCTGGCCTTTAACAAGACTGGTGTGTTAAAATCTCCTACTATAATTGTGGGACTGTCAATTTCTCTTTTCAGTGCTGTTTGAGTTTGTTTTATGTATTTAGGAGCCCTGTCATTGGGTGTGTAGATATTTATTATGGTTATGTCTTCAGGGTGGATCGTCTTTTTAGTCATTATATAGTGCCCTTCTTTGTCTTTTATGGTGGATTTTATTTCAAAGTCTGTTTTATCTGAGATTAGTGTTGCCACTGCTGCTCTTTTTTTGGTAGCTGTTTGCATGATTTTTTTTTTCATCCTTTTATTTTTAATAAATTTATGTCTTTGTTTCTAAGGTATGTCTTTTGTACACAGCATACTGATGGATCTTGTTTTTTTTTATCCATTCTGTCACTGTCTGTCTCTTTATGGGTGCATTTAAGCCGTTTACATTCAGTGTAATTATTGATAGGTGTAAGTTTATTGCTGTCATTTTGTAGTGCTTTTTTTGTGTGTGTGATACTGACATTTTCTTTGTTCCTCTTACTTTCCTGTGCTGAATTCCTTTTGTTTGTAGATTTTTTTTTCATTTCTTTTGTTTTTGTAGATTTTGTTTTTACTGAGACTTTATATTTTTCTTCTTTATTTTGATGAGTAGGTTTGTTAACTTTCTTAGTGGTTACCTCGAAATTTTTCCTTATCTTCCTAGTTTTGAACCTGTGTATTATTACTTGGTTTCGTCTTGCTTTCCCTTGCCTTAGCAAGTTCTGTACCTACACTGTTTATTCCCTCTCTTATTTTCCTGATGTTGTTGTTACTTATAGATTAACCCCTCTGGCTCCCTGTTGTAAATCTGTTGGTTTTGAATAGTCCTTGAGAGTTCATTTCCTAAACTGGTATCTGGCTGATGTGATCTTGCATCCTAGGTTCAGGCTGCAGTCTGATGTTTTTTTCTCAAACCAAAGGACTCCCTTTAATAATTCTTGTAAGTTTTCTTTGGTTTTTACATATTCCCTTAATTTCTGTTTATCTGGAAATGTCCTAATTTCACCAGCATATTTGAACATTAATTTTGCAGGACATATTATTCTTGGTTGGCAATTTTTTTCTTTCAAGGTTTTATATGTGTCATCCCATTGCCTTCTTGCCGGCATGGTTTCTGCTGAATAATCAGTTTAGTCTTATTGTTTCCTCTCTGTATGTGACTTTTTGTGTTTTCCAAGCTGCTCTCAGGATTCTTTCTTTGTCTTTGGTTTTAGATAGTGTAATTATGATGTGCCTGGGTGATTTTTTCTTTCTTTTTTTTTTTTGAGGTCTCCCCTATAGGGGGTTCATAGAGCTTCTTTGATGGTCAGCTTTTCATCTTTCCTGATATTAGGGAAGTTTTCTGTCAGCAATTCTTCAGCGGTCCTCTCTGTGTTTTCTGTTTTCTCCCCCCATTCTGGAACTCTGATCACTCACAAAGTTTTGCTTTTGATTGTATCTCACGTCATTCTCAGGGTTTCTTCATTTTTCTTCAGTCTTTTTTGATTTTTCCTCAAACAAAGTGGTATACAAGTATTTGTCTTCAATTTCGCTGATCCTGTCTTCCATTGTTTCAAATCAGCTCCTCAAACCTACTATGACAATGTCCATTTCTGAAATCTTGTTGTTTATCTTTTGGATTTCTAATCGTTGTTTTTCTATGATTTCTAGTTGTGAATTTATTTTGACATTTTTTTCCTGTATTATTTTCCTGAATTCTTCCATTGTTTTGGTATTTTCTGTGAAGTTGTCTGCCTTTTCCATACATTTGTCTAGTTTTCCTCATTTTTGTCTACTTTTTGCTTCAACTCTTGGATAGCTCTGAATATTAGAGATGTGAATTCCCTATCAGGGAGTTCCACTGCCTTTTTTTCTACTTGAAAGTCATCTGGTGTTTTATTTTGAACACCTACAGGAACCATCCTGTCCAATTTTTTTTGTATGCTTTTTTGTCTGCTGTCTTCAAGACATTCAGTAGTTTTTTTGATTTGTTTTGTTTCTTGATTATAGGTTTGTTTGTTTCATCTTGTTCTTTTATTTGTTTATATCTGAGCAGGGGGGCTTCCTTGTTTGCTGGTCTGTGGGCATGATACCTTTTACCTCCTTGTCTAATGGACAGGGCCGATTACTCAGTTATGGTGTAGCTGAGCAGGTCCAGCTGAGAGGAAGGGGTTTGGATGGGTTGTTTGTGGCACACACTGGGGCTGACAGGGAGAGCCTGGGGTCAGTACAGGGCAGGTTCCAGTAGACCATGACTGTGCTGCTTGAGGGTGCAATGTTAAGCAAGGATGGTACATGGAGCCAGGTGTTTGAGAGAAAGAAGGGGGAGCAGGTGAGGGGCAGGGAAGAACCAAAAGAAGCCAGAAAAAGCAACACAAGTAACAAAGGAATGGCACTGAAGGAGCTGTCCAGTATGGAAGGGACGAATCCACGTGACACAGAGCTTTCATCTCCTGGCTGCAGTCGCTCAGCCTGCTTAGAAGTGGCAGAGGCCGACCAGAGGTAAGAAGGGTGGGGGGTGAGAAAGCATGTATTGCTGGTTACCGGGTGCACTGTCTCCTGCTGGGAGCTCCACAAAGCTACCTTCCCATACTTCCTGTCTGCCAGTCACCGACAGGAGTCCAAGATGACGAACACGTGCTTCATTACCTGATGGGGGACCTCCACTGGTATGTCTCCTCACTCTGTTCTCTCTCAGTTTCTTATTCCTTTTGGTGCTTGGTTGAGTTCTTTATCTCTTCATTTGATGCTTAGGGTTCCAGGATTGACATTTGTCTCTGTTTAACTTCGTTTTTCAGGTTTTTGCTGTGGAGGGACGGTGTGGTTCTTCTCTCTATAGTTCCATGGCGGCTCCACCTCCCTGTGGGAATTTTTTTTCTGATATCTTTTTATTCTATGTGTTCTATGTGTTCCTTCCTTTTGTAACTCTTTTAGACATACTTTGAACTTCCTAGATGTACTTTGTGTTACTTAACTTCTTTTTACTTGGTCTTCTGAGGAATTTTCTCAGCTTTATTTCCAATCTTCATATCAATTTTATTTTAACTATCAATTTCAAATTATAAGAGTCCTTTATTATATCCTAGTTTTTCCTTTTTTATAGTATTCTTTTCTTGTGTTAAGAATCTAAATTTTTCTTGACTGTATTTAGATTTATTATTTCAATTTTTGTAGAGTTTTCCTGTTTTCTGAATTATTTCTATTTCCTTCAAAATCAGTTTTTGTTGTTGTTTGTTTGTCTTCCTTTTCTCAGTCATGCTCTAGCTCTTTCTCCAATACCTATGATCCTTGGTTATCCATAAGTATATAATAATCAAGAACTGGGAAATTGGCATGGATTTCTTTGGCCACAGTGTAAGTAGATTGTACTATGAAACTCCCATGAATGGGAAATCCTATTTGGAGTACTGTGATCTTGGGCAGGGATTGCCAACTGTCAGGCTTCCTTTTAGGCTGAGTTGATGGAGAGCCAAATATCAGACTGCAGGCTGTAAGCCACAGGACCACAATGCCAAAATAAGGAGGAAATGACTCTTGGGCACTAACACTTACAACAGAAACTTAGTCTGTTTGCAGATAGTTCATTTAATTTACTTCAGAAAAAGTTCTCTAATTTTTTGGGGGGGGGATTGGTAACAAATGCCAGACTACCAATGACTCTGAGTAATGGAAGGTGAGGGGCAGTTGTTCTGTATAAGGGCTTGACTTTTTTCCCCTATTTTCAACCCCGTTTCTCACCCTTACTCTCATCTAACTATCTAGCTCTGAGAATGTAGTCTTTCAAGATTCCAAAGTTTTCATCTTAACAGTAGCCCTCTGTAGCACATTCTGGACTGTTGCATTCCCATCTGTGTTTTATCTGTCAGCATTCTTATTTGTCTTTTTCCAGAAGTAGTTGAAATCTTGCGTCTTTGTTGTTATAGGTCTATTCCTCTTTGTACTTCCATACTGTTATATACATATTATATACAGGGTCTTCAGTGGAGCCAAGATGAATGCCTGCGCTCCATCTGTCATCTTGTACTGCAAGCACCTTAAATGCATTTTGAATTTATATTGAACAGAAACAGTTCCTAGGAAAAAAGCTGACTAGTCTTTCCCTTAAAAAAAAGGTGGGGGGGGGCATTCATTTGCTGCTGTTTATCCTCTGTGAGAATTGGTGGTTATGTTCAAAAGTTTTCTTGATCATTGAGGATTTTGAATCATGTCACAAATATTTTAAGAGTTGTAGGATTTTCATGATGTTGGCAGAGGATTGTGAGGAAATGGATTAAACCTAAATTAAATGTATGATTTGCCCTACATTTTCCTCAGTTAGGTATTAGTTTTGACTGGTGTACTTGGTTAAGTGCGGAATATTTATATTTTTATAAGCTCTACCCAAAATGGGGTCTGTAGACCACTGCATGTCTATGACCTATTTGTTACCTGAATTTACACCAGAATGTAAATCAACCAAATCCCTAAGCACAGCTGACTTTTTCTTCCTTAGTGAGACTTTCCCATTGAACGAAGTAGTACATTGATTTTCATTTTGGCATAAGCTACATATCCTACCACAGGCAGGTAACAGTTTGAGGAAAAGCACCAGTCCTTGGAGCACACTTTCAGAAGACTGACAAACCACTTAGACTAGTACCTGGTAGAGAAGGCATTGAGTAAATATTAGTTGAATCTGACACATGTTTTCCTTGGCATAAAATTCAAAAACTACTGTGATTATCTGTAGATAGAATATTTAGTTATTTATCTCTTTAATAAAGCAATAAAGGGAACTTTGCTAATTTCTCACAGTGAAAGTTTTGTTATTTTTCAATTTGGCATAATCCCATAAACCCCTTTGGTCTATTCCATAGAAAACAATCATTTAAGTTGCCAATGAGACAATAGCCAACACTGTTTCAGACCTCTACCTGATGCCAATCCATACCTGTCTGTTGTAGCTCTCATCCTGAGAGCCCCATCCTGAGACTTCATGCCAGCTGATCCTAATTAATACCCTGGAGTACTCAAACCATTGTGCATTATTTTTTGCTAGTGAGTTAATGTATCAACATCTGCCTCTTACCATTAACTCCCTCCAGAATTTGGAAAATACCTTTCTATCTCTGCCTGATGATGAAAGGCAAAACATTTCTGCAATGCTATTAAGCAGGTACTGCCTCCTGAATTTGCATTATGGCATAACTGGAAAATTGTCAGTCCTTTCCTGTAAGTACTTATGGTTCTTTGGTTTTCTTGCAGAGCACTTTTGCCTGAGAAGAAAGTCCACCCTAACCCTAGCCCACTGTCCAGTTAATCCACCACATGGTTCTAGCCAATTCCAGATTCGAAAAGTTGTATACAGGCTGTCCTTCTGTCTTGTTCAGATCAAATTCCTGGAATGGCCATGTTTCCAAATCAGGCTCTTACCATCTTTGCACTCCATTCACAGCACAGCACCCAATCTTGCTCCCCAGAGATGGTCTTTCTTCTGAACCCTAACACCCAGTTCTCACAAGAGTTAAATAGTCTGCATTCTAGTCCAACTTAATTTGAGTCTCTGAGACGTTCTTCAGGCGCCAAAGCTCTTCTTTCTCAGAAGTTCTTCTTTCTCAGGATGTCATATTGGCACTGGGAGGTGCTATGGCAACCTTTGACAGAGTCTGCTCCAGCCACACTAAACTTCAACCCACAAGCGCTCCTCATAACCACCCAGTACCTTAGGTAAGAAGTGACCAAACACACGTGGGTTAAGTTAGCGCAAATAACCCCCTTCGTTTATCACCTTCTTCACATCGATTTTAAATACATATGATTCCATTATTGCCTTGTATTTAATTATTGACTTTGGATGAGCAAGTCAGATCTATTGCTGTCTTGCCATTTCCAAATAAGACTTGTCAGATCTAGACCATGTCAATAGACCTTATCCAGATACCTTGTTATTCTTTTTCTGCTCTGTCCAGTTTGCACACTACTGCCATAGTAGCTTTCTTAATTTGCTGCATGAATCCTCTCATACCTGTGCTAAAGAACCATACTGTGGCTCCCTATAGCATAACAGACGGAACTCAAGAACCACTGCCTGAAAATTAAGGCACATCATTAACTCAGCTGCTGACCCCTACACTCCAGGTTGTCTTTTAATATTCCAGTCACAAGACCTTCATTGTTGGCAGTAATTTTCCTCATATTATTATTGTTATATCCATCTCCCTCTTTTCAACTGATTCCATTTTTATACATTTTCTTCAGGGCAACTTTACTTGATTAACCTAGTCAAATGTGACCTTCTTCTGTGTTGAACTCCCACTGTATTTACCGTCAGTTATTTGCTAGTATTCTATTCTCTTCTTTCAGTATTATCTCCTTGAGGGCAGGTGCTGCTCCTTACATCAGTGCATACTGGTAGTGGATAACATATCTTTCATACATTCAATAAACAGCTAATGAGTGAATAAATCATTTATTGTTATATACTAAGGAAGGGCAAAGAAAGTCACTACTAAATGATCACTTAATAAAGTAGATTTGTGAAAATTTGAGGAGAACCAAGGCCCAGAGAAACGAGGCCACTCTTAGTGAATAGAACCTAATTCTTATGGTACTTAACAGCAAGCTTGAACATCCTCTCTGATAATTTATTTTAAAGTACTGATTGACTTACAAATGCTTTACAGAAACCTTCATTGTATATATGCAAATAATGGTATTAGGACTGAAAGAGTTTAGAAACACCTGTTTTATCTATGAATCTTCAGCAAAGCTACACTTAAGAAAATTGGCCTAATAATTTATTCACTTCGTGGACAATTCAAGGCATCAAAAATTATATTTCACCATTTGCAATAACATGGCAAGTATTTTCATAGTCCCAAGCAAAGAAAAGGCTACAAATTTTACATATAATGTAATTGTGACTATGTTTTAGAAAAAAAATTATACAGAAAAAGATTTGAGGGACAGATAGAAATACCCCCCAAATGTTAATAATGATTCAGTATGGTGGCATGTTTACGGGTATTTTTTGCTCAGTTAAAGGGTTTTGTATATTCCAAGTTTAATAGGGATGGATTAAAAAGGAAGGGAAGAATACCTAATGTAATAAATTCTAGCTCATTGGCAGCTATTACTAGTCTACTGATATGTAATGAACAACAGGGAATGGTGTACACCAGGAGGAGTATACGTTTCTGTCTTAAATCAAGCCTTCATAACATGAACCATCAATACACTTCAATGAGTAATATGTGTCTCATTGATTGCCACTCACATGTAAAAAAACATATTTTGACGTGCCTCATAGTTTGTGTGATATTTGGGAAATAATGAGTTCCTCCCAAAATTGAGTTGATGCTACTTGATGCTGTAGGAAAATTTGGATTAAATTGAGATAAATTTTTACATAACTATCCAGAGTAAATTGAAATAGAGTCGATAAATACCTTCATTTCTTTCTAGAGAATTATACTCTACAATTTGAGGATATAAGAAAGAGTAGGAATCGACTCGATGGCACTGGGTTGGGTTGACTCCAACCCAGGCTAAGGAGGTGGTTGTCCTTTACTCTGTGGTGGTCCAGCTTTCAAATGTACTCTTTCACAGGTTTTTGGGTTACATGGCTGTTGGTGATTCATAAGAAAAATGAACAGCTAAACAGCTTAATGCACCTTTTTTAGAAAAGTGGAAGGAAATTAGCTTCCACTTACGATTGTCCTTTTTATTTATGTTAACTTTCTTCCTCCCTTTCAGAGACTTGTGTGCACACAGAGGTTATTGAGAGCTAAAAAGTGTGTGGAAGTGATCAAATAGAAAAGAAGTGGGTGCTGAATTTTATGGCAAGAATAAGGCAGTTTTTTAATATATTAAAACAGTGTTTCTGCATACGATCCGCAATTCTAATTGTGGTGCTTGACATTCAGTGTTAATCCACCAGCTCTAAAGCTTATTAAAAACGGCAGCAGACACATTGGCAGCGTAGGAGCGAGTCAGAAATTGTCACGAACAATGAGAGCTTTATGATCAGCCATGAAATTGCGGTTGTTTTAGAAATCTGACTTCTGCATAGAATCCGCATGTGTAGAGTAAATAGCCCACATATAACGTTAACAATTGCAGCCAATTTCAGCCTCACATTCCAAAGATCCCCAAGTGAGGGTGGGCTTCATTTGTTGTTTTTGCCTTTGTTCTCTTTTTTTTTTTTGTCTGATTGTGTGGAGCTGCCCACCCCTGCCCTGTGGAATTAGCAATAGAATTAATAATAAAGAATGCATGTCAGCTTTTCCTTCTAAAAGAAGGAAATGCATTAAAGAGATTACGAAGAGGCCACAGGAGACCTGTAGTCACTTTGTCATCTGTGAAGGTGTTTGCTGCAAATCCCCTTAAGCAGGTGAGTAAAGTCCTGGGAGCTAACTGTGTTTTAGCTTCTATTTCTAGATTCACCTAAGAGCCATATCCAAACCCTACTTCCTTAATTATGCAGGTGCCCATGGAAAATAAGAAATACTCAGTGGTATGGATGTGGCTGAAGGTATAAGAGGTATCATCTAATTCGGTGTGGCAATTTTCTTCTACTATTCGCTGAATGAGTAAAACCTGAGAACGTCTTTTGGGTTTTTCAGCTACAACCCTCTGCTTTGTAGCACGTATGACAAACAAGCTGTTTTACTCATGCCACCAATGGTGAGCTATCCTAGCAATGCCTGAGACTTCTTTGCAGGAACTAGAACCCATCCCAGAAAAAATGTGTAAACTAAAGCTGACAATATCTTGTCACAAGCAGCCATTAATGAACACCACAGAGGACTGCAGGCTTCCTGTTCATGGTCTTCCCGTAATTTATCTCTGATTTCCCATAGATTATGCAGAGGCATTGTATGAATATTTGTTGTAGCTACACATTTAGAGAAGCAAATAGGACTATGTAATAAATGGGTGGAAGTAAGAGAGAAATGAATTATAAAGTCACTTCCTTAGGGTGAATATTTCAACAAACTAAGTGCCTTTGTAAATATGCTGTCTTTTCCCTGCTGGTAGTTGGGTTCCTTTGCATAGAAGGGTTTACAGATCAATATTAATCCCTGGTTATTGATGTGATTCATTTTGACATTCATAATCGCTCTTATTTTAATTCCAAAGACTTTGCTAAGAAAAGTACAAATCTCATTATCCAAATTCATGCAAAATATTAATACACTTTTCAGGCCAACAAATATTTGGGTATTCAAATAACACTAAACATTATATCCTTTACACATAAGTACAATGATGTTTATACCTTTATAAAACTTTTCGATCTTGTGCAAGGATGCTTGGCTACCTACAGCTGCATTTGATTTTCTGAGGTATTCTGAAGACTTCTGCCTCTAGCTCATACAAGAATCTTATTGACACAAAGGAATAATACCAACCAAAACCAAACCCAGTGCCGTCGAGTCAATTCTGACTCATAGCAACCCTATAGGACAAAGTAGAACTGCCCCACAGAGTTTCCAAGGAGCACCTGGTGGATTTCGAACTGCCAGCCCTTTGATTAGCAGCCATAGCACTTAACCACTACGCCACCAGGGTTTCCCGAAGGAATAGTAAATTTTTTTTTTTTTTTTACAGATGTGCTTATTTATAAAAGGAAGAATAAATTCTACTACGTGGAGACCAAAACCCAACAAAATGTGCATGGTATATATATAGCTTTATATAAAGTATTATAAAAATTATTTATCATTTTTTGAATATCTTCTCCAGCATCTCAAAAAAAACAAACAGAAAAACGTCGTTCTTGTTAGGTGCCATTGAGTCAGTTCCGACTCATAGTGACCCTAGGCACAACAGAATGAAACACTGCCTTTTCCTGACAGAATGAAACACTGCCTAATCCTGAACCATCCTCACAATCTTTGTTATGTTGGAGTCACTGTGTCAATCCATCTTGTTGTTTTTAGCTGATCTTCTTTACCAAGCATGACTCCCCTCTCTACAGACTGATCCCTCCTGACAACATGTCCAAAATACCTGAAACAGAGTCTTTCCATCCTCGCTTCTAATGAGCATTCCTGTCGTACTTTTTCCGAGACAGACTTGTTCGTTTTTCTGGCAGTCCATGGTATATTCATGTTATTTACCAACACCGTAATTCAAAGGCATCAATTCTTCTTTGGTCTTCCTTATTCATTTTCCAGGTTTTTCATGCATATGAAGTGATTGAAAATACCATAGCTTGGGACAGGCGCACCTTGATCCCTCAAGTGACGTCTTTGCTTTTTAACACTTTAAAGAGGCCTTTTGCAGCAGATTTGTCCAACGCAATACGTCATTTGATTTCTTGACTGCTGCTTCCATGGGCATTGATTGTGGGTCCCAGTAATATGAAATCCTTGACAACTTCAATATTTTCTCTATTTATCATGATGTTGCTTATTGGTCTAGTTGTGAGGATTTTTGTTTTCTTTATGCTAAGGTGTAATCCATACTACGGCTGCAGTCTTTGATCTTCATCAGTAAGTGCTTGAAGTCCTCTTCACTTTTAGCAACCAAGGTTGTATCATCTGCATATGGCAGATGCCACATTTTTCTCCATATAATCCAGCTTCTAGGGTTATTTGCTCAGCATGCAAATTGAATAAGTATGTTGAAAGGCTACAACCCTGACACACACCTTTCCTGATTTTAAACCACTCGTTATCCCCTTGCTCTGTTTGAATGACTGCCTTTTGGTCTGTGTACAGTTTCTGCATAAGCACAATTACCCAAAACCCAATGCTCTCGAGTCGATTCCGACTCAGCGGCCCTATAGGATGGAGTAGAACTGCCCCATTGAGTTTCCAAGGAGCGTCTGGTGGATTCGAACTGCCGACCCTTTGGTTAGCAGCCGTAGCATTTTGCTCTGGAATTCCCATTCTTTACAATGCTATCCATAATTTGCTATAATTCACACAGTCGAATGCCTTTGCATAGTCAATAAAACACAGGTAAACATCCTTCTGGTATTCTCTGCCTTCAGCAAAGATCCATCTGACATCAGAAATAAAATCCCTCATTCCACATCCTCTTCTGAATCTGGCTTGAACTTCTGGCAGTTACCTGTCGATGTGCTTGTGCAACCATTTTTTAATTTTCTTCAACAAAATTTTGTCTGTGGTATTAATGATATTGTTTGATAATTTCTGCATTCTGTTGGATCACCTTTCTGGGAATGGACACAAATATGAATTTCTTCAGTCAGTTGTCCAGGCTGTCTTCCAAATTTCTTGTCAGAGATGAGAGCTTCCACTGTTGCATCCATTTGTCAAAACATCTCAATTGGTATTCCATCAATTCCTGGAGCCTTGTTTTTTGTTAATACCTTCAGTACAGCTTGGTCTCCTTCCTTAAGTACTATCAGTTCTTGATCATATGCTACCTCCTGAAATGGTTGAACATCAACCAATTCTTTTTGGTACAGTGACTATATTCCTTCCATCTTCTTTTGGTCCTTTTTGTGTCATTCAATATTTTGCCTAAAGAATTCTTCAATATTCCAACTTGGAGCTTGAATTTTTTTCTTCAGTCCTTTCAGCTTGAGAAATGTGGAGCGTGTACTTCCCTTTTGGTTTTCAAACCCAGGTCTTTACACATTTCATTAAAATACTTTGTCTTCTCTAGCTGCCCTTCGAAATCTTCCGTTCAGCTCATTTACTTCATTATTTCTTGCATTTGCTTTAGCTACTCCACATTAAAGAGCAAGTTTCAGGGTCTTTTCTTACATCCATTTTGGTCTTTTCTTTCTTTCCTGCCTTATAAATGACCCTTTGCTTTACTTAATATATATATTGTGTACATACATATGTATATTTTTAAATATATCATTTTTTAAAAAGTTGTTCTAAAGCGTAGCCAGATCGTTACTAATTTCTTAATCAAGTATAGCATAAAATACCTAAACTACATGGCCCTTGGCTAACTGCAGTGTATTCTTTGGAGAGCCAGCACCTCAAATATATTCTACTGCTTAGCATCCCTGCCAGAAATGTAATTCAACTCAGTTAAAATGAGGGGTGATTGTAGGACAAGAAGTCAAACATGTAAATTAGGGACACATCTTGAAGACCTTGAATGTGAGGCCTGGGGGTTTATCCTTTATTCTTTAGGTACGAAAGTACTGGTTAGAAACAGAGGTTTAGAGTTATCCAGATGCTTTGTTTGAATTCTAACTTTCCCGTTAGCTGAGTTCTATGACCCGCAGTACTTTCAGCTGTAAAATGGGGATAACACTTCTCCCTTAGGTTTGTTGAAGAGAATAAATAATATGAGGTAATATAAGTTTTGCAAATGGCCTGGCACTTATGAAGAACATAATAAATGACAACTATTACTAATGGGTACTCACGGTAGGTTTTTGAGCATGAGAGTAACATGATCACACCTGTAATTTAGGAAGATCATTCTGCCAGTAGTGTACAGGGTAGACAACAATCTACTTATCTGCACATATCCGTAAAGATTACAGCCTTGGAAGAGGCCGTAATAGGGGCAGTTCTACTCTGCCCAATAAAGTCATTATGACTTGAAATAGTCTCAACGGAACATCACAACAACGACAAATAACAATGGGATCAATGGCGTGTGATAACCGGTATAAGCATGAGAGAAAGAGAGAAAAAAATGATTTGAAAAACTTGAACCTAGGTAACTAAGAGAATGTAAACTCAAGTAAGGAAACACAGTAAAATAATGAAGTAGGCTTTGAAATTTCCATTGCAACACTGAGGTCAGGGTATCTTGCTGGATCATTGGAAATATAGACTCGTAGCACAGTCGAAAGGTTGGTTTTGGAGATCTGTATTTGAGAGGCATCTCAGTGAAAGTAAATATTGAAGCCAAGGAATTCATAAGGTGGATATTGTGAGATTATAGGGAGGAAAGAGGAAAAAGTCCAAAATCAGAACACTGAGAAAAGCCAACATTATAGTGGAGCAAGAGAAGAATAAACTAGAGGTAATAATCATGTCCTAAAAGTCGATGAAGACATTTTACGACGGCAGGGGGGAAGGGGTTACCAAGGATGTCAGATTCTGAGAAAAGGTGGAGTAGGAGCAGGATTGGCCATCACATCATCTATGTCCTTAGAAAGTTCAGGATCCGTGCAAGGAACTGAGGAAAGAATTGATGTCAAATAAAAGAAAACAAGTTAAAAATACTGTTTCAAGAAGGTTGGGAGTGACTAGCAATCAAGAAATGTTTATATTCTGAGAAGGTTTCATTCATTTATTTTATTGGGGATTATTTTATGACAGTCTCATTGGATTAATTGTCTTGAAGTCTTTGTGAATCAGAGTTCAATGATTTTCTTTGTCTTAGTTTTCCTTCTCCTTAAATGCCTAGACCACTTTATATCACAGACAAAGGTCAAGATAAGTTGTGGATAAGGCAAGTATGCACACAAGAGGTTTCACTTTAAGAAAGTATGATTTCCTCTAGTCATTTTGCCCTCCCATTGTCCCTAATAATTATTTCAAAATCTTCACATTCCTCAGTCCTCCTCTTCCTTCTCCTTCCTCCCATCAGATACTCTATTTCAGTGGAAACAACGTAAGGCATCAAAGATGCTAATCCTCTCAACTTTCCACCATCAAATCTAAAACCCTGTATCCCTCTGACCACACTGTTTTTTTCCTTTCCTGTGTTTTACAGTAGAGGAAGGACCCCTCCACCTGCGCTCTGGATTTTACCCTCTCCCCTCGAGAGCATGTGCTTTGGTCATCTCCTCAGCCTCCTATATGTGCAGCTTCACCTTGACTTCTTCATATCAGTCATCAAAGAGGCTAAAGTCTCCACCAATTTTTTTTTTAACCCTCCTTTTACTCCCTATTTCCCTCTAAGAGCTCCTTCTTTCAGAGGTCAATGTTGATCCCATAGCTTCATGAAATTTGGCCCACTTTGAATGTATAAGACTCCCCCTTGACTCCTGCCTTACAAGGCCCTCTGCTTGGAATGTATCTTCCTGCCCTCCAACTCTTCTCTCTCCCCCACCCATAAGCTTATTTACGCTCTTCTTTGCAGTCTCAACTTATATATCACTTTTTCAGAATCACTTTTCATCAACCCCACCTAGGGATTCTTCTTTATAATACCTAGCACACTTCTAGTCACATCTTGCCTTTTTTTCCCCAATAGACTGTAAATTCCATGAGGGAAATATAATGTGTCTTGTTCACTCTTATGTGCTCAGTACTGTATACAGCCTGCCTGGCATACATAGCACTCAGAAAATTTGTGTTGAATGTTTAATGTAGGTTCTTATTAATAGATTCCCTAGCACATATATTGTAATGTAATTTACCCAAAGAATAGATTTACATTCAATTGATTTTTACATTAATTGATTTTTATACATTGATTTTAGGAGTAAGGCAAAGAATATTTTCGTATGAAATTATATTTTCTCACTAAATGCAAATATAATTTCAAATATATGTTGCTGCTGAAAAACTGTTGACCTCACCATATGATAAAACCATTCCTTAACATTTCTGTATTTACTTAAGCGAGCATTATCTCTTTGCCATATGCATTTAATTTTTCAGTTAGTATACGCTAATAACTTATTCAACCAGACATACAATGCTTAAGTGTACACATTAAATTACAGAGCAGAATTATTTCACAATCCATTGAGAGTTTCCCTATGATTTTTGATTTATAACAAACTCACTCATAACTTAAGAGCCTCAAAGATGCTGCCTTGATGCCACGTGTTTTAGCAGAGCATCTCAGCTAGAAGAGTCAAATAAAAAGCTCGAAAAAAAAGAAAGAGTGTGGTTTAACAGAAAGGTCCCTGAAGTGCCAACTAAGACCTGGGCTCTAATCCTAGCATGGACACTGATTAGCTGTGTGACCTTGGATAAGTCACTTAACCGACTTGAATCTGCTTCATTTGCCAGATTAGTGTAAATGATATACACCTAACATTTAATTAAGAGGATAAACTGACCTCAGAAGTATATTGTGCTTATAACATAAGCACACATTTGCTAAGCATTGTGAGGAGTGCTGAGACGACAGGCACAGCTCTCTTCTACAAATAGTTTATTCTATGGACACAAACCTAAAAAGTGATTGACTAATGAACAGAAGAGATCATCATGCTATAAAGTTTAGCACAAAGTAGAACTTCTCGTTAAATGGTAAGACCTCTTACCTGTTGATACAATAATAATAAGATTGAGAAAAATCATCTAATTTTGTGTTTTTTTTTATGTAGACCCTGCTCATGAATATTGTTATACCTGCAGAAATATTTAAAAGTGTCAAATACACCATTTATGTGTGTATGCATGTGTGTTATAAATGCGTAAAGATAATATTTCACATCGGGGGAAATGACTATTTCAAGAAATATTACTGACTTACCTTATTATAAATAATATATATACCTTTATTAACTACATGGAAATACAATAGAAATATATATGTATAAATATAATATATATAATAGCACATGGTAATATATAATATATAATAGCACTGGGTTTTTTTAATACATATATAGGTATAATATGAGGTAGAAATGTAGAATTTTTTTATTATGCCCAGCACAAAAATATGTTACACATGAATTAAAGATTAAATGATGGCATAAATAAATTCAAAAGAAAACATATGTGAGTATTTGTATTTAGTGGAATGGGAAGATATTTTCTAAATTCTACCTAAAAACAAAGGTAGATGCCAAAACAGAAAATACTGATAGTCATGAACATGTAAAAATGTAAAATCTATTATGTCAAAACACCCATAAAAAGTGTGCAAATGTGAAAAATATGCAAATTACAAACTGGGTATATTTTGCAACGTGTATGACAGAGTTTATAACCTTAATACAAAGAACTCTTTCAAATTAATAATTAATAAGGAAGAGACCTGCAACTATAAGATTTTTTAAAATTAAAGGCAAAGAACAAAAATAGAAACTTATGAGAAGGAAAAGAAAGAGAGAAAAAGGAGGGAGGGACGAAAGAGAAAGCAAAGAGCCGATAAACTTATGAAAAGCTGTTCTACTTCATTTGTTTAAAAAATGCAGATACAATCAAGTGTTACATGTTAACAAGGATGTGGAGAAATGGTCACTCACGTACTCTGCTGGTGGTGACATAAATGTACCCTTTCAGGCAGATAATTTATAAATATCATAAGTATAAATCCCTTTAAAATGAGTGTATATATTGATCCAGCAATTCCACATTGAGGAATTTAACTTAAAGAAATAATTAGAAATGTAGGCAAAGATAAATGCACAACTATCCTCACCTAAGATTTATTTAAAATCAGAAAATGAGAAATGTTTACATAAGCATATTGGCCAGGGCAGGTGAAAAAAATGAGAAGGACTTTTTATAATCTTTGGTTAAAAGCAACTTGACAATGCTTGTCGGGAATTTTTTTTTTTTTTTTTGATATTTATATTCTTTGGCATATTGCTTCATTTTCTATGAATTTCTTTAAGGAAGTAATCAGAAGTACAGATAAAGCTAAATTCAAAGACACTACTTGCAACATTATTAGCAATTTCTAATCTATTGTTGGGTTGGGAGCATTTGATGAATGAAAGAGTTCTAAAAAGAAGAGTATAAATAAGTGTTATTTATAAAATATTTTTAATATCTTGGAAATATGCATATGTTGTATGTTAAAGTGAGAAGGGAGACTGTATTCCTGGGTTCAAACCAGCACTCTGCCTCTATCTACTATCTGAATTCTCGAAATCTCAATTTCCTAATATAAAAAACTAACTAACCCATTGCTGTTGAGTCGATTGTGACTCAGAGTGACCCTACAAGACAGAGTAGAATTGCCCCATAGGGTTTCCAAGGAGTGCCTGGTGGATTCAAACTGCCAACCCTTTGGTTAACAGCCACTTAACCACTGTACCACCAGGGCTCCGAGGTTATCTTGTCAGAAGTGGGATTCAAATACACACCTCCAGGGGCGACTGCGACCTGAACCCAGTGCCTTAGCCTGCTCCACCAGCCTGACGAACAACCAAACCCATTGCCATCAAGTTGATTCTAACTCATAGTGACCCTGTAGGACAGAGTAGAGCTTCCCCATAGGATTTCCAAGGGCCAGCTGGTGAATTCGAACTGCTGACCTTTTGGCTAGCAGCCGAGCTCTTAACCACTGTGCCACAGAGGTCCTCAATAACATAAAAAATGAGGACATAATTGTGCATTCCTTATCAGAGTGCTGTGAGGATTAAATGAGATAATGGATATAAAGTACTTAGCACAAGGCACATAGCACTAACTAAAAATTACCTACTATTTTTTTTAAAGGGGAAAAATAATCCATAAAAGGATGACTATAATTGTTAAAATATGCAGGAAAACAATTATTATAGCATTAATAATAAAAATTAGAAATGGTGCAATTATATATATGACTTTTTTCTTCTGTTTTTTTTTTCCAGATTTTTCTATTGTCATGATTTTAAAATATTTTAGCTTTGTTTTGTTTTGTTTTCAAATGAAACATAGGCACAAGATTCTGAAAAGAAAGTAAATCAGGCAGGCAGCAGCGGCAGCCAGGACCTGGGCAATCATGGCAAAGCCACAGTCAGCCAGCACCATCTGCCATGCATGGAGCAGTCAGAGTCCTGGGCGAGGAGGTGCATCCCCATGGACAGAGCAGAGGTTCTCCAGCTGTGGTATGCATCTGACTCAACACTGGAGTTGGAGGACAGCAGGGAGGGCCAGGCCCCACCTCCAGAGATTTTAATTTGGTAGGACTAAGGTGGGATTCATGCACCTGAATTCTTAATAAGCTCAACCTGTGATTCTAACTCACACCAAAATTTGAGAATCCCGGGGCTAGAGCATTGTGTTAATGAGGCCGAAGTTTCAGATCGCATCACCAAGGGACTTCTGGAGTTTGCTGTTTTATGTGCCTGCAGGCTGCATGCCTATTCTTTCCTGTATGTCTAACTCAAAGCTGGGCCAGATCAGTGCATGAATGGGAAGGAACGAATTATCTCCTCCCCTGTGTCCACTTCACCCCCCGCCCCACACACTGTTGTCGTTGTATGCCTTCCAGTAGTTTCTGACTTATAGCAACACTGTTGGACAGAGTAGAACTGCCCCATAGGGTTTCCTAGGCTATAATCTTTACGGAAGCAGATTTCCAAGTCTTTCTCCAGAGGAGCAGCTGAGTGGGCTTGAACCACCAATCTTTTGGTTAGCAGCCAAGAGCTTAACCATTTGAGCAATCAGGGACCTTCCTCCCACACTACTGGACAAATAACCCAAAACATATGCCCTGTTACCAGTGAGTCAGTCACAGCACTTTTTCTACACAGTAAGGAGACATTTTAAAAAAAGAGACGAGACTTTGATTATCACTGATGATCAGATGCAGCAGACAGATGATCTAAAAAAGGGATCAGTTCAGTGGAATTTATGAAGCTGGGCAATGAAAAATGGAGACAAAAAAGAACTGGTGCACTTGAATTGTGATATGGGCAAAGAATACTGAATATACCATGGACTGCCAGAAGAATGAACAGTCTTAGAAGAAATACAACCAAAATGCTCCTTGGAAACAAAATTGACAAGACTTCAGCTCTCAAGTTTCAGCTCCTTTACTTTGGACATGTCATCAGGAAAGACCATTCCTAGAAAAGATTGTTTTTGATGGTACCATCTATTTATCCACTGTTTCGTGACTTTACCTTAAGACTTAATGCCTTATGGGTCTGAGTTCATGGGAAGTTCAGGGTGTTATAACACATAAAATGAGCTGACCCAACGGGAGTCAGAAGTGTTTTCATTCGAAATATATATCAAACTAAATACGCCCCAGGGTTTCCTTGCAATACCCAGACATCTGATTTTTACTTGCCCTTTTGCAAAATCCATTCATGTTTGCTTTTGAAAATAACTTTTAATTAAAATCATCCTGTGGATTTTATACTGTATTCAGTTCTCAATATCAGAAAGTGTTTGTGTAATTACATTAGGCCTGGTTGGAATGTGCAAGAAGCATCATTTGTGCTATTGCCTTTTTAAAATGGAACCCAGTGGAGTGAGTTATGTCACTTTAATTTTCCTGTAGGTCTCATCCAACCTTGTTTCTTTTCTTCTGGTTCCCTTTACGTGTGATTATTTTAAGCTTTGTTACCCATACCTGTGGTCTGCTCTTTTTGTTCTTTAACTGTGGATATATCTATCTTTATTGCATCTTAACAGATCCTCTTGCTTCTCTGGTGCATTAAATAACCTTAGTTCTTCCATGAGCTGATGATATTAAATAGCCTGGTTACCAGTTTGCCTGTGCCATAGTCAAGATGCACATGATGGCCTTTGGCTTGTACGGTTGAATCTTAAAAGAGAAATGGTTCATGGTGTAAGCGCAAAGAGACTTAGAACAGTTAAGTCTGCCTTTATAGAGTCACTGTGAATCAGAATCAACTCATAGGCAATGGATAATGGGTCTTAGCTTCAGTTCCCTCTTCTTTGAGTTTCAGTTCTGGGAACTTTCATTTCTCTTTAAAATGGGGATGATAATATGGATTTTGTAGAATTGCCTGTAAACTAACAATAATGTTTACAAAGAACCAGGAATAGTGTAGACATTTAAGAAATTTTCGCTAGTAATATAAACCTGTTGCCATCGAGTTGATTCTGACTCACACACCTAAAGTATATATATATGTGTGTGTGTGTGTATACATACATGTGTGTACGTATATGTATGTGTGTGTGTATATATATGTATACATATGCACACACATATATATGTATATATAGAGAGAGAGGTCCCTAAGTGGGACAAATGGTTAGCGCTCAACTGCTAACCTAAGGTTGGCAGTTCGAACCCACCCAGCATTACCATAAATGGTAGAAATGTAGGCTTAATGATCTGCTTCTGTTAAGATTACAGCTAAGAAAATCTATGGAGCAGTTCTATCTGTAACACATGGGGTGGCCATGAGTCAGAAATGACTTGATGACAGCTAACAATAACAACATATATATATATAATGTATATATGTATTGAATGCTGGGCAAATAATTTAAGAAGCTGGACTGTATGAAGAACAGGGCATTAGGATTGGAGGAAGACTCATTAACAAACTGCAATATGCAGATGACACAACCTTGCTTGCTGAAAGTGAAGAGGACTTGAAGCACTTACTGTTGAAGATCAAAGACTACAGCCTTCAGTATGGATTACACCTCAAGAAAGCAAAGATTCTTACAACTGGACCAGTTAAGCAACATCATGATAAATGGAGACGATATTGAAATTGTCAAGGATTTCATTTTTCTTTGATCCACAATCAACGTCCACGGAAGCAGCAGTCAAGAAATCAAACAACATATTGCATTGGGCAAATCTGCTGCAAAAGACTTCTTTCAAGCATTAGAAAGCAAAGATGTCACTTTAAGGACTAAGATGAGCCTGACCCAAGCCATGATGTTTACAATCATTTCATATGCATGGGAAAGCTGGATGATGAATAAGAAAGAGAGAAGAAGAGTTGATGCCTTTGAACTATGCTGTTGGTGAAGAATATTGAATATACCATGAGCTGCCGGAAAAAAGTACAAATCTGTTTTGGAAGAAGTACAGCTAGAATGCCCCTTAGAAGCAAGGATGGTGAGACTGTCTTAGGTACTTTGGACATGTTATCAGGAGGGACTAGTCCCTGGAGAAGAATATCATACTTGGTAAAGTAAAGGGTCAGCAAAAAAGAGAAAGACCCTCAACAAGATGGATTGACACAGTGGCTGCAACAATAGGCTCAAACATAACAATTGTGAAGATGGCACAGGACCAGGGAGGGTTTCATTTTGTTGTACATGAGGTTGCTGAGTTGGCACCAATTTGACAGCACCTAACAACAACAACACGTGTATATATTTATATACCTGTTGCCATTGAGTCAATTCTGGCTCGTAGCAACTCTGTAGGGCAAAGTGGAACTGCCCCACAGGGCTTCCAGGGAGCAACTAGTGGATTTGAACTGCTGACCTTTTGGTTAGCAGCCAAACTCTTAACCACTGGACCACCAGGGCACCTATATATTTATATAGTGTATGTGTATATATATATATATACACACACACACACACACACACACACGTACATTATAAAGAAGGAAGGAAGACAGGAAAAGGTGAGTTTTAAAATGGCAGGCTCATTTTTGTAATCAGGTCATCTCTCCCAAAACAACAAAATTGTTGTTGTCCAAGATGTCCAAGCAAAATCGTAGCTTCAAGGGTGAAAATATCAACACATCAATCTCAAAGATTAAAAACAATGGCGGCAATTCTGCAACACAGGCAGAGCCAAGTTATAAAGGTTCAGAAATAAACCTGATCTATTTCATGAAATACAAATCATGTTTTTAGAAATTACCTACTTTTTATCCCTAATGAAATAAAGAAGACATTGTCTCTATTGAGCAAAAGCAGGCCTGGGTAAGAAGAACAGGCTACATAATGAAAATGACAATAACTGAAATAAAAATCTTATTTGAAAGTAGTAAAAAGCAGACCTGACATTGCAGATAATCAAATCAGCCATGGCCAGAATACTGAGAAAATGAAATCATGGATTTAAAAAATGAGAGAGAATATAATGGGCATAAAGGTCAGTCATGAAGGTAAAACCTATAGACTCAACAAATGGATCAAAATTAATCATTAAAGATATAATGAAAGTATCTTAGAATTCTGCAGAGACAAAGACCTAAAAAGCATCACTTGAAAGAGTTTTTCATGTTCTAGGTAACATAATAATCAAAGGCATGACACAAATCATATCTTGTTATAATTTTTAAATTTCAGAGATAGAAGATGAATTCCGTAAGTTTCAGGGCAGAAAAATCAGGTCACTCTAATAGGAGTTAAAGTTACTTTTCTATATAATTCTCATTTGTATATGCTGAAGACAATGGAGCAACTCCAACGTTCCTGGGGGGGAGTCATGAATCATTATTCATATGAGAAGACATCCTCAGACATGTAGCAAAGCAGAGAATATGTCATCTAAGAACCTGTTTTGCCAAAGTTGCTCACAAACGTAAAAGTCATTGAAGGAGAAATCAAGAAAAGACTCACAACTTCTGGGTCATACTTTATGATTATATTCTACTGCATCAATTCTAATTTGCACTGGTTTTCCCATTTTAACATTCCCAAAGTCAGGATGCACCTTCCAATCCATGATGTCCTACAATTGCTGTTTTACAGGTGGTAGTGGTGACAAAAGGAGCCCTGATGTGTGTTGGCTAAAGCACTTGGCTGCTAACTGAAAGATCAGAGGTTCAAACCCACCACCTGCTCTGCAGGAGAAAGAGGTGACAGTCTGCTTGTAAAGATTTAGCCTTGGGAACCCTGCGGGGGCAGTTCTACTTTTGTCCTGTAGGGTTGCTATGAGTTTGATTTGGTTTGTTGTCACCTGTAAACATGACCCTGTTTGGAAATAGGAGTTTTCTTTTGTTATGTTAATGAGGTCACATCAGAGTAAGTAGAACCCAAACCTTGTCATTTTTTTAATTTTAAAGACCAGACTAGACATATAAACACACACAGGGGGAAGAGGAAAACAGACGATGGCGATAGATGTGTCTACGAGCCCAGGACCTCCAACGACTGCCCCAGCTACTAAAGCCTGATATAGTACAAGGAAGGACATCCCACAAGAGCCACATCCTGAATTTGGATTTCCAGCCTCTAGAACTGTGAAAAAATAAGTTTTGTTCTTTAATACCACCCACTTGTGGTTTTCTGTCATGTCAGAATAGGTAACTAAGACAGATGAGATAACAAAAGTAGAAATAGATGTTTCAATATTTCCTTCCAGCTCCCCTAATGGACTACTTTATGCCCTTTCTTCATCGTATCTATCCCAGTGTTTCCCAAAGTCTATTCTATGGAACATCATCGCAACATCATTACAGTATCTTACTTGCAATATCAAGTAAATCCGGGCAACGCTATGTTAAAAGTAGAGAGGTTTCCCTGCTAAGTGATTTCTCATCCTTAATACAGAATCCCCTTGTGAATTCTTATGATTTACTAATATTCTTCCAAATTCCCTTTGGGAAATCCTGTTCTCTTCAGGTTCTCTAAAGATCTTTGCTTGCTGTTTTCCAGTTCTTTCAAGAGAGTCCCCACATAGTCTCAGGAAAATTCCCAGCCTCTTTGTACTACAAGCCATTGATCTCATGAACTCCCTCCTTCTTTTCTAGGACCCATGTTCTCTCCTTTGTATCCAAAACCTAATATCTTTCTGGATAAGCCCTGACTGAGACTTAGCTTCTGTTGTCCTCTTGTCCACACAACTAGGGTCTTGGCCTTAGCCAAAACTTACCAGCCTAGATTTTCTCCAGTTTCTAGGATGAATTCTGGTCTTAGATAAAAGAGATTTAAGGTAGATCTACCCCACAATTTGGGACTCAACACAAATTCACTCTTTCTGCTTAATCTTGTTTGTGCATAGAAACAACTATTCTGATAACATCCTTACTCCTAGGACTTAGTCCCCACTTCATATTCCACTGATGATAATTAGGTTATTAGTAACCTACCTGGAACTCTGACCATTTCAAGAAAATATTTTAAACTTTTGTTGTACAGACAGTATGCTTATCAGGGGCTCGGTCAACTACTATAGTGTTCTAATATTTTGATGCATTAACAAAATGATACTTATATTTGATTCTGTCTACATTCTGCCATTAGCTAGCTGTATGACTAACAAGATCACTTAAGTCCCAGTTTCCACATCTGAAAAGTGAGAATAACAATATTCCTCATAGGATTTGTTGGTTTGTTTTGAATATCAAATGATCTAATACATATAAAGTACTTGGAATAGAGTACTTAGAATAGTTCCCAGCACAATAAATATCAACCATTATTTTGATTATCATTATTATTATTGTTGTTTTAAACTAATGTGTTAGGTGCTTTTCTGAAGAAACTTGGGCCTGTTTTGTAGTCCAATGCAATTGAATATTTTATTTTATTTAAAGGCTCAAATTTGGACATTTTGTTTCAGGTTTCAGTATTTTTTTACATATTGCTCAATATTGATTATTCTTAATATATGTCAAAAGAGTACAGTTGAAAAACAGTGTTGACCTGCTTGGTCTTACGAGTGAACCCTCACAATTATCCTTTTATTTTGTTTGTGTTTAGACTTTTTTGTACAACACCAGCCTATACAGAGAGAGTCTAGTCTCTCTTGGTAGGATATTTCATTGTGAAGGCAGGACCACAAATGTCTCGCAAACATATTGGCCACTTCTTTAGGTTAGCCTGGTATTTTGTTTTGTTGTATATTTCTTTTGCCACAATAGTAAAACATGATTTAGCCATCATATATTAACAAATTACTGCATTTAAAGTTTGGCTGCGTTTGTTTTAAAGCTTGAGCTGTCCACCATTCAATAAATAGTATAAATATTTTTCCCAGCCCTGTCGGCTCATGAGCCATCAAATATAGTACTAAAACAATACTTATCCTGCAGCAAGATCAAAAAGAAGGCTAGCAATAAGGACAATGTGATTTTATACTTTAATATCTAATATTAGATCCAAAGTCCAATATAAAATAATCTAATATTTAAAATTCAATATCTTCTGACTTCCCAGTTCTGAAATCACTTGAGCAGACCAGTGCAATCCATTCAGGACAAGTAGGTTTTCTGCTGATATGGTCCTGAACTAATATTGAGAAAGATCTAAAATTGCCTAAAATCAATCCTTATATTGGTTCCTGTTAGTCAGAGTTAACTATGGCCGATTAATGAGATTAGAAGGTAAGGGATAAAGGAGACATTTATCCAATAATCTTAGCCATAAAGGATCATAGCTACTGACTAAGAAGATTTAGCCAATAAATAAGAGATTTTTGCATTGGGAATACAGCCTGCGCTTCCAAAATTATAATGTAGATACTGGCAACTCAGTCCCACACTTAACCCTTCTTTCATGAGTGTGTTTATCCTTTCCCTTCTCACTACATTTCTTTGCACTCTGTCATCAAAAATTGATCAGTCTTAAAGGTGCATTGCTTGATCCTCTTCCCCATTTAAACTGTTATCCCATTTTCCCTGCTTCCATTTTCAGACTTCTCCAATGAGTGTTTTGAACTCCTGCCTCCCATACTTTAAATCATCCCACCATTCTCTAGTAAAATGCCTTCTGCTTCAACACTCTATTATAACAAGTTTTTCCAAGGTCATTGACAACCACTATCCAGACAAATCAAAAGATTTTTCTAACTCTTTATCTTCTCTTGAGTATCTGGCACTATTGATCACTTGCTCCTGTGTGTGTGTGTGTGTGTGTGTGTGTGTGTGTGTGCATGTGTGTGTGTTTCCTGGCATTTTAAAAGATTTTTTTTTTTCCTCCAGAATATGAATTGCCATTTAATTTTCTTGGAGGTCATATTAAATTTTTATTTCTCTCCTTGTACACACATTCAAAAATCTGTCCTAAATTATATATGGCAACTCAAATATCAGTTGCATGCTGCCAATAAAACCAGCTAAATTTGCTATGTTCATGTTAATGACTGTAGTAGGTTAAATAATGTCCCTCCAAAATTTATGTCCACCCAGAAATCTCAGAATGTGACCTTATTTGGAAATAGGGCCTTTGTAGATTAATTAGTTAAGTGAAAATGAGGTCATACTGTATTAGTGCGTACCCCCTAAATTCAATGACTGGTGTCTTTCTAAGGAGAGGGAGATTTGGAGACACAGACATATAGAGAAGAAGGCAGTGTGAAGACAGAAGGCAGAGATTGGAGTTACTCAACCATAAGCCAAGGAATGCCTGAAACCACCAGAAGCTGGAGAGGGAAGGAAGGATTCTTCCCTAACGTCTCAGAGGGAGCAAGGCCTGTTGACATCTTGATTTCAGACTTCTACTTTCCAGAATTGTGAGAAAATTAATTTCTTTTGTTTAAAGCCACCCACTTTATGGCACTTTGGGAGGGCAGCCCGAGGAAACTAGTACAATGACCGACTACTTGCACTCTTTCTTCTTCTAAGGGAGTTGCTCAACTCCCTGCACGATGGATCCAGGACAGTCACCTGCAGAAAGACTAACTCCACTCCCTGCCCCTAAATCCTTCAATAATTTATTAATACTGATGTTGGGAAATTTCTGAGTACATATCTGGGGACACATAAATGAACCCTTGTTGCAGTTTGATTCTTGGCTATCCAGTTGATGTTTTTTTTTTTCATGCAATTTTGGGAGATTTTATTGGTCCTCGTGACCTATCTCACTTTGGCTTTCCCAATTATGGAAAACACAAGGCTCAGGCAATTCTTCAAAGACTTATTATTCTGTTTTTATCTTAGTCTTTGTTTTCACCAGCTGGTCAGATCATATTTTCTATGTCTTCTTGGGGCATTTTTTAAAATTTTTTTGTGTGTGAGCTTATCCCCTTTCCTGGACTCCTGTCTAAAACAAAAACGTCAAGGACATACTGGTACTGAGATTGAGAAAGATCTATGCCATGAGTAGAAACGAATGCTATAGGCTCACACTAGCCAAAAACTGTTCCCTTAATTGGATAAGGTTTATTATCTAAACCAGTAGTGTCCCATAGAAATATAATGTATCCATGTAAGTAATTTTAAATTTTAGAAAAGTAAAAATAAGCAAGAAATAATAATTTTATCTGTTTTATCTAACTGAATATATTCAAAATATTATTTCAGCATGTATCAATACAAAATTATTAGTGAAATATTTTTTTTTTCTTTTGTACTAAGTCTTTGAAATCCAGTATGTATTTTATACTTGGTAGCACATCTTACTTCAGAGTGACCACATTTCAAGAGTTTAATAACCACATGTGCCTGATGACTATCATACTGAACAACATATGTCTAAACTGTTAAAAGAAGGAAAGAGGGGGCTTGGAGGAAAATGAATCTATATTGCCAACTATATTCCAGTTTCTGTGTTAAGTGTTTTTAATGTGTTAGCTATTTTAAATTTCACCTGGGAGTGTATTCTTGAGCAAACAGAAGCTCAGAAAAGTTAGATAATTTTTCCAACTTGAATCTGCTCATAAATACAAGAGTGTGGATTCAGTGTCAGGTTTGATCTCCTCCCACCAGGGATTTAATTACAGTATATTCTGAATTGACAGCTCTGGGTTTGGTTTGGTTTTTTTGGTATTCCGAATTGACCAATGGAATGGGAGGACTTATTCCCCCCTCCTCGCCAGAATGGCTATAGCTTCTATAAAGGATTTGACATAGACAGATAGGTGTAGTGTACAACAAGAACCATCTGGAACATTTTCAGATTTGTCCAGAAAGGGCATCTTGACACCTTCAGCAATTGTAGCATAAATAATAGAAATGATATTTTGCATTTGATTGACTTATTCTATGAAAGGATTGACTTTCACACCTCCCTTTTATTAGCCCACTTTGAAGAATTAAAGTGCTGACTACTGGTAGCACAGTGGACTCTGCAACGGAGCCAAATTGGAAAGGGCATAGATAAGAATAACAATGATGGTGATGATGATAGTAATAATAATAATAATAATAGCTGACATTCATTAAGGCCTTACTACGTGATGGACATTATACTAAGATTTTTCTTTTATGGATCAGCTCATTTTGCCTCCACCAAAACACTAAGAAATTTGTACCATTATTACCCCTATTACATAGATAAAAAAACTGAGGCACAAAGAATCCATGCAGGGTTCAGATACAGATGTCGTCAGTTTTATGTTACTGTTCACTACATGGTAGGCTGATAATCCTTTAGAGTAACTACTTGTTCCTTGTCCAGGCTAAAAATGATGACTCCATCTTTATCTAGCACTAAGAACCCCATGTACCACTAGTTTCCAGCTAACAGTACCCAAAACATGTATAAAATAATCTGTCAATATTTATAGCTTATTCCTAACCTACTTCTATTCTTATTGGTTTCTAACACTTAACCCTGTTCACACTTTTGCTCAGGTCTTTTCCACTTGGCATTTGTACTCAACCTTCTACTCTCTTGTGACTACTTTGGGATGGGTGAAGCTCTCATTCATTCCTTGGATAGAAATTCCCAGTTATAGCCTCTTCTTGAAAATATGATCTGGCCCACTTAGATCCTTAGGAATATTTGCAGTTATATTTTGACTTCCAAGGTCTTGGATCTGTACTCGTACAAACTAAAGTAATGGGTAAGAAAGATATTTGAAGAAACCAAAGGCACTAGTTGGATTTAAAATGAAATAGGCTGGCAATGACTTAAAAAAAAAAAGTATGGAAGGGGAAAAACAAAGAGAGATAAGAGAACCTGTAGAGGCCAAGATTGGGATGGACTTAATGGGACACTGGAGTGAAGTGAGAAAGATTTGAGGGACACATGGGTTTACCATGAGTTGGAATCTACTAGACAGCAACTAACAGCAACAATAACAACTGTGCATGTAGGATATTCAGAGGCAAATGAGGTTAGAGGACTTTAAAATGTTTTGTTGTTCATTAGGAAATGAATCTAATTGCATTTTCTTGATTTTCAATTACAATGGATGTCAAACTAATGCTACTACAAATGGAACTCTGCTGGGATTGGGCAATAAAGGAGTCCCAACTTTACACTACAGATAGAAACCTTTTCACCACCATTTTTACTGTCTCCCAGGCACTGAATCTGGGAGTTATCATTGGTTCTTTCTTTTCCTTTGTTCTCCATATCCAATCAATCTAATTTCTGCCAAATCGCCCATTACCTTGCTGTTCACTTTAGTCCAGGACCTGTTCTCTTACATCTAGATTACTAATGTTGCTCCTAGCTGGCTGTGCTACCTTTCATTATATCCTGCATTGCAGTTATCCTAACATTCCACCATTTATGAAGATTCCTTGGTCCCTGTCTCAGATGTCTACTTTTAGATTTCAGTAGAAATAGGATCACTAGGCTCTAGGCCAACTCGATTCTTTCTGGTTCTACAATGAGACCTTTTTCTTGATTTGTAAGTAAAGTATGTATTGAGATTTGAGATTTGGACAGTCCCTTTCTAAATACAGAGAAAAGTTAAAGATCATACCTCATCTTTGCCTGATGTTCCAGAAGTGATTCATGCAATGGATAGAGAGTTGAGCTAGAAGACATAATTGCTTCTTCAATTTAATTCTTTTTTAATTGTGCTTTAGGTGAAAGTTTACAGAGCAAATTAGTTACCCATTCTATAGTCTGTACATAAAGTGTTCCATGACACTGGTTTTAATCCCCACAGTGTGTCAGCACTTTCCCCATTTTCACCCTGGATTCCTCGTTTCCTTTTGTCTGCCTTCCCGTCTTTCCTTTTGGGCAAATGTTGCCCTTTTGATCTCATATAAATGATTGCTCTAAGGAACACTTTCCTCCCAGGTGTTATTTTATGGGCCTGTCTGTTGTTTGGCTGAAAGGTGGTCTCTGGAAATGGCTTCAGTTCCAGGTCAAAAGGGTGTCTTTGGGCCATAGTTTCAGGCATTCCTACAGTCTCTGTCAGACCAGTAAGTCTGGTCTTCTTTGTAAATTTGATTTTTTGTTCTACATTTTTCTCCTGCTCTGTCTGGAACCCTCTGCTGTGACCCCAGTCAGAGGAGTTAGTACCAGTAGCTGGGAACCATGTAGTTCTTCTGGTCTTGGGGTTGTGTAGGCTGTAGTTCGTGTGGTCAGCTAATCCTTTCAACTAGTTGCTCCTTTGAGTCTTTGGTTTTCTTTACTTTCCTTTGCCCCAGACAGGAAGAGACCAATAGTTGTATCATAGATGGCCACTCACTAGCTTTTAAGACACCAGATGCTACTCACCAAAATAGAATGCAGAACATAGTCTTTAGGAACTATATTGTGCTAATTGATGTAGATGTCCCCTGAGTCTATGGATCTTCTTCTTTGAACCTAAGAACTTCATCCAATGAGGTGTTTGGTTATGTCTAAGAAGTTTCCGTGATCATACACCTTGTGTGCTCTATTGCCTATATTAACATACATGCAGCACCCACAATTGTATATGTAGAAATATCCACACCCAAACCCGTAGTTGCGGGTGGGTGTGCTCCCTTACACCTTGCTATATACCTCTTTAGTATATCTATATACCTGTGTATCCATTCATAAATTACTGTTTGTTAATGCTTTTGCTACAGGATTGTCTATGTTACAGTAATTACCGTAGTTGCCCTTTTTTCTTGCGTTCCACTCAGTTTCTTCCTTTGCCTTGGTCATGTTGTTCTGACTTTCCCCATATTGTGAATTGTCTTTCCTTTCACCAGTATTAATACGTGTCTTCTGTCTAGTTAGTAATTTCCCCTCCCTCCCTCTTCTATTGCACATAACCATAAAATAACTTTTTCTGGGTGTAAACCTTTTCTTGTTTTTTATAATAATAGTCTCATACACTGTTTGTCCTTTTGTGATTGACTTATTTCATTCAGCATAATGTCCTCCAAATTCATCCATGTTGTGAGATGTTTCATGGATTGTCATTATTGTATATCTTTGTGTAGTGTTTCATTGCGTGTATGTAGTACAGTTTATTTGTCCATTCATTTGTTGATGGGCACTTAAGTTGTTTCCATCTTTTTGCTATTGTGAATGAACACAGGTGTGCATATGTCTTTTTGTGTCACAGCTGTTATTTCTTTAGTGTATATACCTAGGAGTGAGATTGCTGGATCATATGGTATTTCTATTTCTAGCTTTTTAAGGAAGCACTATACTGTTCTCCATAGTGGTTGTAGCATTTTACAATCCCACCAGCAATGTATAAGAGTTCCAGTCTCCCCACAACCTCACCAATATTTGTTATTTTCTGGGTTTTTTTTTTTTTTTTCTTGATTCGTGTCATTACTGTCGGGTAAGATGGTATTCCATTGTAGTTTTGATTTATATCTCTCCATAGGGTCACTATGAGCCAGAATCAATTCAATGGCAATGAGTTTGGTTTGGTATAATGGCTGATGAATATGAGCATTTCTTCAGGTTTGTTAGCTACCTGAATGTGTTCTTTGGTGAAGTGTCTGTTCATATCCTTTGCCCATTTTTTAACTGAATTTTTTGTCTTTTGTTGTTGAGGTGTTGAAGTTTTCTATAAATTTTAGAGATCAGATTCCTGTCCGATAAGTTGTAGCCAAAAAAATTTCCCTGGTCTGTAGATTCTCTTTTTATTCTTTTGGAGAAGTCCTTTTGATGAGTATAAGTGTTTAACTTTTAGGAGGTCCCATTTTTTAGAACCTGGACTATATGAAGAAGAATGTGGCATAGGAGTGGAGGAAGACTATTTATCAACCTGTGGTATGCAGATGACACAACCTTGCTTGCTGAAAGTGAAAAGGACTTAAAGCATTTATTGATGAAGATCAAAGACTACAGCCTTCAGTATGGATTACACCTCAATGTAAAGAAAACAAAAACACTCACAACTGGACTCATAAGCAACATCATGATAAATGGAGAAAAGATTGAAGTTGTCGAGGATTTCATTTCACTTGAACTCACGGTCAAAACCTGTGGAAGCAGCAGTAAAGAATTCACATTGGCCAAATCTATTGCAAAAGACCTCTTTAAAGTGTTAAAAAGCAAAGATGTCACTTTGAGGACTAAGGTGTGCATAGCCCAGGTCACAGTATTTTCAATCACCTCATATGCATGCAAAAGCTAAACAATGAAAAAGGAAGGCCGAAGAAGAACCAATGCCTTTGATTTATGGCGTTGGCGAAGAATATTGAATATACCATGGACTGCCAGAAGAACGAACAAGTCTGTCTTGGAAAAAGCACAGCCAGAGTGCCCCTTGGAAGTGAGGATGGTGAGACTTCATCTTGCATACTTTGAGCATGTTATCAGGAAGAACCAGTCCCTGGAGAAAGACATTATGCTTGGTAAAGGAGGTCAGCAAAAAGGAAGACCCTTAATAAGATGGGTTGAGACAGTGGCTGCAACAATGGGCTCAAACATAGCAACAATTGTTAAGAATAGCACAGAACCAGGCAGTGTTTCGTTCTGTTGTATACAGGGTGACTATCAGTTAGAATCAACTCAATAGTACCTGACGACAACAACAAATTTATCTAGTTCATCTTCTGCTGTTTGTGCATTTTTAGTTATGTTTAGTATTCTATTTACACCATATATTAGACCCCCTAACATTGTCCCTATTTTTTATTCCATGATCTTTATATTTCTAAGTTTTATATTTAGGCCTTTGATCCATTTTAAGTTAGTTTTGTGCATGGTGTGAGGTATGGTTCCTATTTCATTTTTCTACAGATAGACATCCACATTTGCCAGCACCATTTGTTAAAGAGACTGTCTCTTCCCGCATTTAATGAACTTTGGTGCCTTGTCTAAGACCAGCTCTCCAATGGTGGATGGATTTACATGTGGGTTCTCAATTCTGTTCCATTGGTCTATGTGTATGTCCTTGTACCAAAACCAGATTATTTTGACTACTGTGGCTGTATAGTAGGTTGTGAGATCAAGTAATGTGGGGCCTCCTACTATGTTCTTCTTAAATAATGCTTTACTTATCAGGATCTCTTTCCTTTCCATATAAAGTTGATGATTAGTTTTTCCATCTCATTAAAAAATACTGTTGGAATTTGGATCAGGATTATGTTATACCTATAGATTGCTTTGGGTGGTGTTGACATTTTCACAATATTGAGTCTTCCTGTCCACAAGCATGGGATGTTTTTCCATTTATGTAGGTCTCTTTTAGTTATTTGCAGAAGTGTTTTGTGGTTTTCTTTGTGTAGATATTTTACATCCCTGGTTAGATTTAATCCTAAGTATTTTATCTCTTTGGAGGCTATTGTAAATGGTTATTTTTTCCTAATTTCCTCTTCAAAGTTCTCTTTGTTGGTGTAGAGGAATCCAACCGATTTTTGTATGTTGATCTTGTATCCTGATTTGCTGAATCCTTCTATTAGTTCTAGTAGCTTTCTTGTGGAATTCTGGGATGTTCTACTTATAGGATCATATTATCTACATGTAGGGATAGTTTTATTTCTTCCTTATCTATTCTATTGGGTTTTATTTCCTTTTCTTGCCTTATTACTCTAGCTAGGACTTCCAGTATAATGTTGAATAAGAGTGTTCGAGTTGTAAGGTTAATGTGTTGATTGGGACCTTTTGTTCATTTGGGGGGTATGTGTTTATTGCTATAAATTGACATCTGAGCACTGCTTTTGCTGTGACCCACAACTTTTGGTAAGTTGTGTTTTCACTCTTGTTTGATTCTCTTTTTTTTTTTTTTTTATTTCATCTTTGATTTCTTCTATTGCCCAGTGGTTTTTTTTTGTTTTGTTTTTTGTTTTTTTAAGCAAGGTGTTGTTCAGTTTCCATGTATTTGAATTTTTTCCTTGCTCTTTCTGTTATTGATTTGTACTTTTATAGTGCTGTGATCAGAGAAAATGATTTATATTATTTTGATGGTTTTGATTTTGTTGAGACTTTCTTTATGGCCAAAAATGTGGTCTACTGTGGAGAATATTCCATGTGCATTGGAAAAGAATGCATGCTTTCTGCTGTTGGGTGAACCATTCTGTATATGTCTATGAGGTTGAGTTGGTTGATTGTGGCATTTAGATCTTTTGTGTATTTGTTGAGTTTCTTTATAGTTGTTCTGTCCTTCACTGAAAGTGATGTGTTGAAGTCTCTTGCTATTATCGTGGAACAATTTCTTTTTTCAATGCTGTTAGAGTTTGTTTTATGTATTTTGAAGCTTTGTCATTGGGTGCATGTACATTTATTATGGTTATGTCCTTTGGTGGATTGACCCTGTAGTCATTACATAATGCCTTTCTTTAGCTTTTATGGTGGATTTTGGCTTAAAGTCTCTTTTATCGGAGATTAATATTGCCACTCCTGGTTATTTTTGGTTGTTGTTTGCTTGATATATTTTTTTTCACCTTTAAGCTTTAGTTTATTTATGTCTTTGTGTCTAAGGTGTGCCTCTTGTAGACAGCATATTGATGGGTCATTTTTGTTTGTTCATTTTTGTTTTTAATCCATTGTGCCACTCTCTGTCTCTTTACATTTACATTCAGTGTGATTATCGATAGGTATGAGTTTACTCTTGTCATTTTGTTGTGCTTTCTTTTTTGTGGTGTTGGTTTCTTCCTGTGCTGAGTTCCTTTTTGTTTGTGGATTTTCTTTTCATTTATTTCATTGTTGTTGTTTCTGAGTCTTTGTGTTTACTGAGTCTTTATGTTTTTCTTCTTTTTTATTTAGTAGGTTTGTTAACTTTCTTTGTGATTACTTTGAAATTTACCTTTATCTTCCTAAGTTTAAAGCAGTCTTTTATTTCTTGGTATTACCTTGAGTTCCTCTCCATATGAAAGTTCTATAGCTATACCATTTATTCTGTCTTTTGTTTTGACGTTTTTATCATTTACATATTGACATCTCCGGTTCCTTTGTTTTCAGTCTCTTAACTTTGTATTATTTTGGAGAATTCTTCATCTGGCTTGGCCTCTGGCTGATGCTGTCCTCAGGTTGTTGTCTGATGTTTGTTCTCTGTGAAAAGTACTCCCTTTAATATTTCTTGTAAGTTTGGTCTGGTTTTTACAAATTTCCTTAATTTCTAATTATCTGGAAGTATCCTAATTTTGCCTTTGTATTTGAGAGACAATTTTACTGGATATATAATTCTTGGTTGGCAATTTTTTTCAACTTTATATATGTTACCCCATTGCCTGCTTGCCTACATAGTTTCTGCCAAATAATCAGAGTTTACTCTTATTGGTTCCCCTTTGCAGGTGACTTTTTGTTTTTTCTGAGCTTCTCTAAGGATTCTTTCTTTGTCTTTGGTTTTGGCAATTTTTATTATGATATGTCTTGGTGACTTTGTTTTGGGATCTATCCTGTATGGGATTTGTTGAGCTTCTTGGGTGGATATTTCCTCATTTTTTTTTTATGATATTAGGAAAGTTTCTTCAACAGTTCTCTTGCTTGTGTGTGTGATTTTTTCATCTTTTTGTTCTTTTTTTTGCTCTCTACTGTTTTGGAGTTCCAATCACATGCAAACTTTTCCTCTTGATAGTGTCCAACATAATCCTTAGGCTTTCTTCATTTTTTTTCATTCTTTTTTTTCCCTCAAACAAATCAGTGTCAAGGGATTTGTCCTCTAATTTGCTCATTCTGTCTTCCATTGATTCAGTTCTGCTCCTGTGTCCTTCTATTGATATATCTATTCTGAAATTTTATTGTTAATCTTTCAGATATCTAGTGTGGTCAAATTAATAGCATGCATACCATGCCCACATGGATATCTAGGTGCCATTTTTGTATGATTTCTCACTGTCTATTTATTTTGTTGTCTTGTTCTTTGAATTCTTTAATTGCTTTGTCTGTGTTTTCTTTGATTTTGTCTGTGTTTTCCTTGATCTCTTGAAGAACCTATATATTAGTCTTTTGAATTCTTTATCAGGTAGTTCCATTACCATTTCTTCCTCCAGAAGGTTTTATGATCTTTATTTTGTCACCTACTGGAGCCATCTTGTCCTGCTTCTTTATGTGATTTGATATTGTCTGTTGTCTCCAAGGCATAAAGGTGCTATTATATTCATTTATTTATTGTATGTTTGTTTGCTGCTTCTTGATTTTTTGTTCCATTTTCTTTTATTTTTATATATCCAAGTAGGCAGGGTGTGCATGCTATTAGTTTGACCACACTAAAGCTCTCACTACCTATTTCCAGGTAGGTTGGGCAGCAGCTGAGTGTGTGAGCACAGGTCTCTGATTAATGGTTTTGTGGGGTGCTAAAGATGTATCTGGCGTTGCTGGCTATGTGATGTGTCTGTTCAGCCAGTCACCTGGGCATGGGTGTAGGGAATGTTCTCACTGGTCACTGGGTTGAAAGTTGTGTGTGCATACTGCCAGTGCTGGGTGGTTTGGGTAAGGGTGCCCATGTCATTGGTCACCAGGTGGGTGGTATGGAACCCCTCACCAACAGTCCTGGGTGGACAGGCCTGCATGGGCATGGTTGGAGTGGGCACAAGCCTCCAGTTGCAGGAGAGATAACAGTGCAGGTGGCAAGAAGGGAGGATGCTGCCAGTCCACAGGTGCCTGCTAGAAGGGCGTGCCCTGTCCATGAGAGTGTGATGCATGGGAGGGTGTGCCAACAGTCTTTGGGGCTCCTGGTGTAGGTGGCTGGAAGGATTAGGCCCCTGGCATGGATGGCTGGGTGTAGAAGCAGGTGCCTCCAGTTTGTGGGCTCCTGGCAGCAGTGGCTGGGTGAAGCAGTAGGTACCACTGGTCCTTGGGCCCCTGGTGCAGTTTGTTCATTGGAAGAGGGTATGTGGCTGGTCCCCAGGTCTCCAGCACTGGTGGCCAGGTAGAGAAGCAGTTGCTGCCAGTACTCAGGCCCTGGATCCAATACCTGGGCTTAGCAGGCACCACTGGTCTGTGGGCTCTCATCATGTGTGGGTGGACGGGAGAGGGGGTGCCACCCATCCACAGCCTTCAGGTGTGGGTGGCCGGGTGGAGAAGTGGGTGCCACTGGTCCATGGACCCCCAGATCAGGGGGTAGGGCAGTGATAGGTGCCATTGGGCCACAATTGTGTGGGAGGGAATGGAAGAGGGGAGTGGTGGGACTCCATAGGTCCATGGGTCTCCAAAACAGGGGGCTAGGGAGTGTGGTGTGTGAGGTGAGTGCACTTAACTTTTGCAGGATGGAGAGTACTCCTGCCTGGCTCTGGACATGGGTGCAGAGCCTTTTCTGCTTGCCTACCCCAGATGATGGAGGCTTCTGCTTGAGACACTGTATGCTTTGTCTCAATATGGCTGCCCCATGCAGGCTTGGTTGGCAGGGCACTGGCAATCTGTAATTCACCATGTCCACAGTTTTTGTGTAATCTCTCCTTCCACCTGGCACTCAGTCCTATCCTTCAGCCTTGCCTTTGATGCTCAAGGTTCCAAAGTTGTCATCTATATCCTATTCATTTGTTTTCTCAGGTCTTTATTGTAAGAGGGACATTATGAGGTGTCTGACTAAGCTGCCATCTTGGACCACGCCCACCTCTTTAATTTTTAAGAGTCTACATTTTGTTTTAAACCAGAGAAGCTAATTATAGGAATGGCTTGCTTTACATTCATTTATTTACTCATCGCTTACTATCTAGGGTGTACCAGGAATTGTACTGAATGCAAAGATTAATAAGACACATCCTGGATTATTTGCTTGCCCACTCCTAGAATTCTGACTGAATCTAGCCTTTTGATTCTTCTTCATGACATGATTGAAATGACTTCTAATATTGACTTCAGCTTGACCCTTTTTCTCTAGAAAGAGAGCTGGGAAACTAATGAATAAGGCTACCAATATTTGGAGACATCTGCTATACAAACCACTGACAGCTTTCTGTCCTCCACATAATCAAACACAAACACTACTCAGCTTTCAGCATCCTCTAACTTCAACTTCACACTATGTATTTATCTCCCACTGTCTCATAGTGCATCCTCTGGTCTCCCAAACACTAGGGTCATTTTCATCTTTACAGACAGGCCTCTATCATTTATCTTGAGTAAGTTCCATGACATCTCTAAACCTCAGTTTCTTCATCTGTAAAATTAGAATAATGTCTGCCTCATAGGGAATTATGGGGATTAAATGAGATGACAAATGTACAGCCCCTCTTACAGTTTCTAACCATAAAAGTTATTCAGTGACCATTGATCCCTTTTCCATTCCAAAAGAGAATGTATCTTCTTTTTCACCTATGCCAACCAGAGGCATTTTTCAAAACCATGACTCTGCTTCCTCTGTCTTTCATGATTACTTTGTAGACTTAATGCCTCTCTTTAACAATAGATTTTGCACAAATGTTCCAAAAGTTTGTGTATTATTAGATACTATTTCACTTTCTATATAAGGTACCCAAAGTAGCCCACTATGATACATTTTCTTATTTTCAAAACAATTTACCTGTATCGATCTTGTCTCAATCTGCTACATTGTAGATGATATGGAAGAATCAACTTTATTGTGAACCATCAAAATATCTAACATTACACTTGAATGATTTAATAAACATGAAATTTTCTTAATATTTACTATTTATCGTTTTATTTCTGTAGATTTCCGATGGTGGCTCTTGGATACTAACAGCCACTCCTGTCTTCCAGATAAGTGAAGATTATTTTTATTGCTGCACCAAGAGAATTATGCGCCTGTTTGTCTGAATAGGAGCCCTTGTGGTACAGCGGTTAAGTGTTGGGCTGCTAACCAAAAGGTCAGCAGTTCAAATCTACCAGCTGCTCCTTGGAAACCCTACGGGACAGTTCTATACTGTCCTATAGGGTTGCTATGAGTCAGAATCAACTTGACAGTAATGGTTTTTGGTTTTGTTTTTTCCCATCTAAATAAAATGTATTCACATTTTAATGAAATAGTGGTATAGTATAGATCAGGTATGGACTTGGACAAGTAAAAATTTTGAAAATTAAGTTTAGAGAAGATAGATTTTAAGGTTGGAAGAGCTGAGAACATAACATTTTAGGGTAAATACGGAAGAAAATCAGTTAAAAAGGAGGAATAGAAAGGAAGAAGGAGGAGTTGTTTCAGTTCTGTGGACCCTGAATGCACTGTGTCTCAGTGGAAGCATTGCTGCAGGTCTAAAAATATACTACCTATGCCTGTTTTATAAGCCTGGAGCCTATAGAGTTCTTGGTGCCCTCTTTTTAAAATAGAAATATAAAACTACAAACACACAATTAGGTATAAGGTCTGGGAAGCAGCACTTGTAATTGAGTGGCTCTGAGCCATAAGCTTCATTAGCTTCATGATGAATCAACCTCTGGACTAGGTAGAATCCTCAGAATTTCTGTAATTAAGAGAGCTATTTTCTCCACGGTGGAGCTGTGGCACAATATACGAAGACCCTCTTCCTTCTTTTCTAGCAGAATATCCTAGCTTCCTTGTTCTCCACCCATTTCCACCTTACCACATCTTAATTTTTTTTTAAGGTTTTGCACCATGGAAACACCTTCATGTTTGGACATCGTAAAACAAAACCACCCCATTCACCACTTCTACCTCAGTTTTTATTATGTCTTTCTAAATTGCCCAAGAACAAGCTCTTGGTCTTCAGCTCCTCCTATAAACTCAGAAGGTTGCTGTGGGTTAGATAAGTCAGCCAATATGGGATTCTGAAAAGAGGTGTTCAGCTTTAAACCACTAGGAGAAATACTGCTGTGACTGATGGAGAAAAATGAAGATAACATGAATACCCAAAAGGACAGGGAGATAATTGCAGCTCATCCCATTTGTCTTTGCCCTCTAACCTCACCAGAAGCCCCAGTAACTGTATCAAATGCACACACAGGCACCCTGCACTTGGATTTGGACTTTTTCAATTATTTTTAATGCAATACATTACATCATACAAATTCCACCAACAGTTTAGGGGCCTGGTTAGTTCTTTAAGATTAGTTATCTCTTTAATTCCAAACCACCAACCTATAAGCAAATCTTTCCCATTTTATTCCATACTTTTCAAACATATCTAATATATCTGTTTTCCTTCTTTCCTTTCCTCCTTCCTTCTGTCCTGTCTACCTGCTTTCCTACTTCTTTTAGATCAGTAAATTTTTGTTGCACACTTACTATGTGCCTATTCTTCTTCTTATAGAGCCCTAATGGGGAAGACGTAAAAATACATGATTGCAAATTAACAAAATGAGTTGAATAATAGCGTGTATGGTCCACTATGTTGTGCATACGTACACACTTGGGCTCATATGACTGACTCATTAGGTGTGAACATGAGCAGGTGAAAAAAAAAAAAAAAAAGACATTCAGATGCTCATAGGGACCAGATCTTGAAGGATCTTACAAGATATGCTAAGGAATTTGAATTGTACTCCTGAAGGTAATAAGGAATCTATTAAATAGTCCTAAGAGGGACATGGCACAGTCAGATTTGCATTTTAGAAAGATTGCTTGGGCAGCTACGTAAAGAATAGATTGTAAGAGGGCAATGCTGTATGGAGGGAAGTTATTTAAGAGGCTGTTGCAGTAATTCAGGAGAAAAAGCAGTTCAAAACTGGAAAAGGCAGTGGAAGCGGAGGTATGGCGATGGATTGCATTTGTAGAATGTTGTTGCTGGCAAATTGGATGTGGGAGTTGAGGAAGCAGAAGGCATAAAAACGGTTCCCAGCTTTCTTGCTTGGGAGACAGATTTGGTGTCATTTTCAGAGTCAAAGAGTACGGAAGAAGAGAATAGTTATTTAATAAAAAAAAAAAAAATGCCACATGCAAATTATTGAGCACTTAATACTGCATAGTAGGTGATAAGCACTTAACATGCATTATGTAACTTTAATTCAAATTAACATCATGAATCTCAGAAACATCTCACAACATCACAACATGGATGAATCTAGAGGGCATTATGCTGAGTGAAATAAGTCAATCACAAAAGGACAAATACTTTATGAGACCCCCATTATAAAAGCCCAGAAAAAGTTCACACACATAAAAAAAATTTTTTTTGATGGTTATGATGGAGGGGAAGGGGAGAGGGGAAATCACTAACTTGGTAGTAAAAAAAAAATCCGTTGCCATCAAGTTGATTCTGACTCATAGCGGCCTTATAGGACAGAGTAGAACCACACCATAGAGTTTCCAAGGAGCAGCTGGTGGATCTGAACTGCTGACCTTTCAGTTAGCAGCCAAGTTTTTAACCACTGCACAACGAGGACAAGTGTTAACTCCAGTGAAGGGAAAGACAGCACACAATATGAGGGAAGTCAGCACAACTTGACTAAGGCAAAGTCATAGAAGTTTCCTAGACACATCCAATCACCTTGAGGGACGGAGTTACTGGGGCTGAGGGCTAGTGACCATGGACTTGTGGGACATCTAGGTGAATTGGTATAACATAGTTCCTAAAGAAAATGTTCTACATCGTACTTTGGTGTCTAGCTTCTGGGTGTTAAAAGCCTGCAAGTGGCAATTTAAGATACATCTATTGGTCTCTATCCAGTCTGGAGGAAAGGAGAATGAAGAAAACCAAAGACACAAGGAAAATATTAGTCTGAAGGACTAACGGACCACATGAATCACAGCCTCTACAATCTGAGCTCAGAAAAATTAGATGGTGCCCAACTACCACCACCCACCACTCTGACAGAGATCACAATAGAGGGTCCCAGACAGAGTGGGAAAAGAATGCAGAAGAAAAGTCAAATTCACACACACACAAAAAAAAGACTAGACTTACTGGTGCGACAGAGACCATAGGAACCCCCAAAACTATGGCCCCCAAACAACCTTCTAACTCAACACTGAAGCCACTCCTGCAGCCCACCTTTCAGTCAGAGATTATGTAGATTTATAAAATAAACAATAAGGCATGTGAGGAAAGTCCTTCTTAGTTCAATCTAGTATAGGAGGCCAGATGGGCAACACCTGCCCAGAAGCAGATGCGAAGGCAGGAAGGGACAGGAAACCTGGACAAATGGACTCGGGGAGCCCAGGGTGTAAAGGAAAGGTGGGGAGGGACTGCTGACACAATGCAGAGGTTGCATTTGAATGAGAAACTAATTTGCAGTGTAAACTTTCACCGAAAGTTCAATAAAAGTAAAAACTGTCACAGTCGTCAGTAACAGAAAGGAAAGTCTGAGAAAGTGTCAGAGCCAAAAAGAACCTAAGGACACATGATGACTAACGCAATGTGGTGTCCTGGATGGGATCCCGTAGTAGAAAAACGACATTAGGTAAAAAATAAACAAATAGGGAGACCTGAATATAGTGTGGACTTAATGTATCAATATTAGTTCCTTAATTGTGGCAGAGGTACTACGCTAAGGCAAGATGTTAATAATAGTAGAAACTGCGTGGAAGGTATATGCAAACTCTCTGTCCTATCTTCTCAAATTTTCTGTAAGTCTAAAACAGAACGTTTATTTAAAAAAAATTAACATCATGTATTTCGCACAGTGAAACCTATGAAAGCCAGAACTCAACAGGATTGCCTTGTTTTTCCAGGTCTCACAAGTTTTCTGGCTTTGACAGAGCTCCTACTTGTTTAGTGGAAAATATTTTAGTTTTCCATCTCTGAAGGGTTTCTACCTTCCATAAGTTCCTACTTTGGCAAGCTTTACTGTGCTATTACATTGATTTTAAAGAAGAAGAAACCAAGGCTCAAAAAATCAAGTCCAAAATTACACAATAGCTAAGCGGTAGAGCCAGAATTCAAACCTAGAAGACCTTTACCCAGAGCCTTGGTTCTTAAGAAATACATCAGTGTTTCTCAAACTGTGGTACAGAGTTTACTTGCATCAGAATCATCCAGGGTGCTTGTTAAAAAATACAGATTCTTTGATCCAACCTAATCTAGGCAAACAGAATTCCTGAAGGGATGCACTTTAAAGCTTACACACTGTTGCAATACATACTGTATATTACCTCTTGGCAAAGGGAGGATGACAAAGTCTCTTTTTTTAACACAGGATATTTTAGTATTCTTTTTTGAAGCAATCTCATACTGATAGAAAAGTTGCAAGTAAAATACAAACAACTTTTTTTTTTTAACCATTTCACAGTAAGTTGCCAACCTAGTGCCCCGTGACCCACTAACATTAATGTATACGCCCTACAAATACGGGTATCCTCCTACACAATTAAGGTGCCCTGGTGGTGCGATGGTTAAGTGCTCAGCTGCTAACCGAAAGGTTGGTGGTTCAAACTCACACAGTGACTCCATGGGAGAGCAGATCTGGTGACGTGCCTCTGTAAAGATTACAGCCTAGGAAGCCCTATGGGGCAGTTCTGCTCTGTCATATAGGGTCACTATGAGTTGGAATTGGCTCAACAGCACACAGTAGCATAATACAATTCAACCATCACCATTAGGAAATTAAAATATTTTCCTACCATCTAACCCTCAAGTTTCCTCAGTTGTCCCAATAATGTCTTTTATAGCAAAAGGATCCAGTTCAGAATCATAGATGGCATTAGTTGTCATGTTTCATTAGTCTCCAATCTGGAACCATTCGTCAATCTTGACTTTTATGGTCCTGACATATTTGGATATCACAGGGCAGTTATTTTGTAGAATATCCCTCAATTTGAGTTTCTCTAATGTTTCCTCATGATTAGATTCAGATTGTTTATCCTTGGCAGGAACATCACAAAAGTGATAACTGCATTGCCTGGACCCTCCTAATAGCTTTTTTCCTGTTGCCGTCCAGTTGATTTCAACTCATAAGTATCCTATAGGACAAAGTAGAACTGCCCCATAGGTTTCCAAGGAGCAGCTGGTGGATTTGAACTGCCAACCTTTTGGTTGGCAGCCAAGCTCTTAACCACTGCGCCACTGGGACTCTGCCTAATAGCTTTAGGACCAAATTATTCAGGAATGAAAGGAAAAGGAAAGGACAAAAAAAAGTTCAATATGTTGTGTGAAAGTTCTTGTAGATCACCTAAGTGATGTCTACTATGTCGTTGAATAAATGAGTCTGAAGTTCACCTGGAAAATTGGAGCTGAAGAGAGAATTTTAGTGCCATCAAGGTATGAGTGATAATTGAAACTAATTGTGAACAAACTCAATGAGGGACTCACATAAAACTAGAAGAGAAGAGACCAAAGATGAGACCGTGGGTGAACCTTCGTTTTAAGGATCCAAAATTAGAAGGATAACAGGCAACAGAAAGTGAAGAGGAACAGATTGCTAAGAGGTGAAATAACAAAATAGAGTTAGGAAAACTAAAGGATATGAAGACTTCATCCCTAAATTAATCCCTTCCACTGACCTTTACCTGAAGCCATCCTTTCATTTACCCCCCTTTACCCTCATTGACCTTTCACTGATAATGTGGATTCTCAAACAATTTTTTCAAGTGAAGTCTGCTTCTCCTCACACATCCCTAAATTCATTAGTCCAAGGAATTGATATGACTTTTAAATACAGTTGATCTTTCCTCCCTGAAAGCCCCTTATTTCCCCACAGCAGGCACTATATTCTTTCTTTTCATGTGGGAGTGGTCTACTGGACAGTCTGTCTTCTCCCAAAACAGAAGTAAAAGATTCTTTACTAGGAGTTAACCCTTTTCCTTATTTTAATCTCTCAGATGACCTAGAATTCTCTCACTCAGATCTACTTTTGTTTTTAATGAGATACATTACCTATTTCATGGCTGGTTTGCCAAGAGGGATGAACAATATCCTCGGACCTGGTAAACAAATGAGTAATGGGTACCTGGGTGAGTTAACAAGAGACACAGTCTTAAGTTTCTACTCTTTTATCGCTCTACTGCCTCCCACAGTATTTTCATCCATTCTCAGTTTCAGATACCTTCTACAGCTCATGTTTCATAAATATATAAACTCCAGCCAACATCTCCTCTGAGATTCAGACCCATATTCACCTGAAAATCTCAGTGTATAGCTGGGCAGCACCACACGGTCGTTAAGAATGTCTACTCTGTTGACTGATTACTGGGATTTATGTTCTGACTTTGAAACTTCCTAGCTCTGTGATTCCGGGCAAGTTAAATAAACTCTTTGTGCTTCAGTTTTCTAATCTGTACAACAGGGAAAATAATAGGATCTCCCTCATGGTGCTCTTATGAAGATTAAATGTGTTAATAAATGCAAAGCATTTAGAACAGTGGCTCATTGTAAGCCCTGTGAAAGCTTAGTTCTGTGATATGTCTCTCAAGAATATTGAATTTAACATTTCGAACCTTGAACTCTTGCTCTCCCTCAACCCCAAACCTATTTTTTACATCTCTGTAAAGGGACCATCTGTATAATAATCACCTACTTGCTTAAGCCAGAAACTTACAAATTGTTCCTTATTACTTTTTGTTCCTCATCTCTATCCTATATTTCATCTGTCATAAATATTAAGCAGACATAAAGCTCCATTGATTCTACCTTCAAAATACATCTTGAGTCTGTCCATTTCTGTCCACTGCCACTCCTTCCACCCTAGACCAAGCCACTATCATCTCTCATTCAACCACTCCAATAACCTCCTTTCTCATTGCCCTGCTTCTACCCCCTAAAACCAAAAAAAAAAAAAAAAAATCCCATCACTATCGAGTTGATTCTGACTCATAACAACCCTAAAGGACAGAGTAGGACCGCCCCATAGGGTTTCCAAGGAGTGCCTGGTGGATTCGAACTGCTGACCTTTTGGTTAGCAGCTGTAGTTTTTAACCACTATGCCACCAGGGTTTCCCCCTACACCCTTATAATCCATTATCAACACAGAAGCTAGACAGAAGACTGAAAAGTGAAAATCAGATCATGGCAGGTTCCGCCTTCAAACCCATCAAGTTCTTTCTACTACACGTGGAATAACATCCAAACTCTTTATCTGGCCTTCAAGTTTATGCATGCTGTCCTCCCCACCTACTTCTTGAACCTCATCGCATTTCCTCTCCCTCTTGTTTTCAATGCTCCAGAAACAATCACTCTGTGTCAGCTCCTGTAACACCCAAATTCTATCCTGACTTAAGGCCTTGGCCTTTATTATTCGCTTCACCTGGAAAAAATCTCCCTCCTAGTCCCTAGTCCTAAAGTTTATTCTTTGTCACTTTTCAGATTTCAATTTAAATGTTACTTCCTGAAAAAGCTCTTCCCTTATCACCTAATTAAAGTCCCCTCATTACTATTTTCTTTCATTGAACTCTGTGTTTTCCCTTTACAGCTTTTAATTTTCATTTGTAATCATGTAATTATTTGTTTGCTTCCTTGCTTAGGGGCTGCCTTTCCAACTGAATTGTAAGCTTAGTTTAGATGGGAATTGTATTTGTTTTATTCACACACTATATCCTCACAGCTGGATCAATAAGCAACAACATGATAAATGGAGAAAATATTGACGTTGTCAAGGATTTCATTTTATTTGGCTCCACCATCAACACCCATGGAACCTGCAGTCAAGAAATCAAATGACATCTTGCATCGGGCAAATCTGTTGTGAAAGACCTCTTAAAGTGTTGAAAATCAAAGATGTCACTTTGAGGAGTAAGGTGAGCCTGACCTAATTCATGGTATTTTCAGTGGCCTCATATGCATGCAAAGGCTGATCAATGAATAAGGAACACTAAGGAAGAATTGAAGCCTTTGAATTATGTTGGTGAAGAATATTGAATATACCGTGGGCTGCCAGAAGAACGAACAAATCTGTCTAGGAAGAAGTTCAGCCAGAATGCTCCTTAGAAATGGGGATGGTGAGACTTCACCTCACTTAACTTGGGACATGTTATCAGGAGGAATCAGTTACTGGAGAAGGACATCATGCTTAGTAAAGTAGAGGATCAGTAGAGAAGAGGAAGACCCGCAACCCGATGGATTGACAAAGTGGCTGCAACAATGGGCTCAAGCATAACAACAATTGTGAGGATGGTGCAGTACCAGGCAGTGTTTTGTTCTGTTGTACATAGGGTCACTATGATTCAGGACCAACTTGACAGCACCAAACAACACACCCAGCACACAGCACAGTGTCAGACATATCCAGGTATCCAATAACTATTTATTGAATGAAAGAATGAGTGAGTGAATGAATGAGTCATGAGAGTATAGATAAAGTACTTCTTTAGGTTCTAGAAGGCCTTTTTGGAAATAAGAGATCACCAAAAAGGTGCTTCTTTTTCAGGAAAGCCATCAACATAAAGATGTTGTTAATGAACAGGCGTGTCTCTAGCAACCTGGGAGTACTTGATAAAGAACACCAACTTTTTTGCTAAATTAGATTTTCTGAGGATGGAAGTTTAGGAATCAATATTGTAATTATGCTCTAGGTGTTTGGCTACCATGATAATAAACCACATTTATTAAAAAAAAAAAAAAATGCATTATTGGTCCAAGTGCTAGCCTCTCCTTTCAGGTGACAAGTATAAGAATATCATCCAGACTGTCAAGGGGGTGAGGTGCAGCAAACATTTTCAGGCCAGGAATTTGATGCTGAGATGGTTTAATTCACAATTCTCAGTCTTGATAAGACTAGTTTTGCTGCAATCACTCAAGGGAGGTTTGGATGAAGTATCATATGCAGTGAGCTGATGGAACCACCCAGACTCCACCTCCTTCAGACTCTTGCTCAGCCCAAATCATACCCCTCAAATCAGCCCACCCCCAAAATGAATTTTTTTATGTGTTATTTCCTAAAATGCTTGCAAACTCGTTTTGTATTTTTACTCTATTAAATGTCTGTCTGCTTTTCATATAAAAAATACTTTTTATTTCTGGACCAGGAGGTAAAATAGACACTCCTGGGAGAAGCCCTGTGATGTTAGTCACTCCATTTATCCTCAAGGGCACACTTTACTTTCTTTAGGAGCATGAGTACACCATTTGAGAAAGACATGATTGTTGCTTATATATGTTTTATCTCCATTACTAATTTAGAAACATTTTGCTGTACGATTTTCGTGTTCTTCACAGTGTTTGGGAAACCTTGGTGGCGTAGTGGTTAAGAGCTAAGGCTGCTAACCGAAAGGGTCAGCAGTTCGAATCCACCAGGAGGCGCTCCCGCTATGGGGCGGTTCTACTCTGTCCTGTAGGGTTGCTATCAGTCAGAATCAGTGTTGGTAACATAGTAGATACCCAACATTTAAATAGCTAATGAATTAGGAAGAGGAGTTGGAAAGAAGTAAGGAATGTGAGAAGTCAGGAAGATCTACCCAGAAAACAATGGCTTTTGCTGGTGCCACCTTAGGAGGTTTTCTTCCTGTCTCTAGTGATTAAAAGATCACTTGAGCAGAAGATGCTTTGGTCTTCCCACACTCTTTCAAAACTGGTGGCTTTCGGAAAATGGAATTCAAACAGGCCTTGGACAAAACAAACCATTGAGAGGAAGAAAGAACCAGGGGATTTCTTATTTTTGAGCATCAAGTCAGCTTTTAGGATTCAAAACACTCAAAATAACTGTCGTGATGCAGAGGGGTATCAGAAGTCAGAACGTTCCCACTTCTATGGTATTTTAACCTTCCTTGTTTCTCCCAAATTTCTTTAACTTAAAATGCTGGCAGCCCACTTCCGCATTGTGCTATTGAGATTTCAGTATCTATGCTCTGGCTTATTTCAACATTTTAAAGGGATTTTTAAAAATTATTTTAAGACAATAATTTTTTTAAAAGCTATTTCTCTACCACTTATAATAGTGTCACCTTAGCGTAATTTCTTTCTCTGTAAAAGCTCACTTCCAGTCCCACTTGATTTCTTTCATGTGTATTTCTTTTCAGGACATGGAGGCAATAATTTAAGTTACTATGTAGGAATCCATTTTCTGTGGCTTGTGGCTGGAGATTGTATTTGGCTCCCTCTTAGAAGCTTGGACTTCTTGACCTCTGCTGCCTTCCCCAGTTTGAAAACCCGAACTGTAGTCCTCTGTGGGGATTTACACAGGTGTCTATTATGGCCCATAATCTGTGCTAGAGCTTCCAGTATTCTCATTGCAGAAAGGTTAAGCTCTCCTGTCTTTGTTCCTGAGTAAAAAAGTCCACAAGGCATTAGTATTGTCAGGGAGCAGATTGAAACAAGCAACAGCTTCAATCAGGCCTTAAGCCCAAGGCCATGCTGGTGAGCAATCTTTGCGATGAGTAAGGGGTTCCATTAGAAAAAGGAGCAGTCAGTTTTTAACTCCAGAGTCACAAAAACAAAACTCTTTATCCCCTACTGTTCTTACGGTGGCCATGTTTTCCAAACTAACATTTGTGACTCACATTCTCACAAAGACATAGGTACTTTTGTGACAACAGCTTAAAAATATCTGAAGTTGGGACTGTCCCATAATATTCGAGATATATTGTTATTAAATGTATATCCCACGTTGGGATCCAACAGGTCAATTAACGGGGCAGGTTACAAGATGAGGTTGCACTGCCATTTGCCAAGATCACTGCCCTTCATATCCTAAGGGTCAGTATGCAACTGGAAACATTCTGCCCCGTAGATCTTTCCAGTTTGAGGGCATATAGCATCTATTCCCCACAGCTGTGGTCATCAGCTATGTCAGTGTTGGTAGGGCTGACACTTACCTTTTAGGCTTCTGGAAAATATGTCCACAGTCTTGGACTATACTCACCTGTTGGTTCTGACATCTGTGCTTCTCCCCAATGTCAGTAGCAAAGCTATTAGACCTGATGGAGGCACCTCAATGTAACCTATAAATGTCAGTTCCCAGACTCAGAGTCTCTGAGTATCTTCAGAAGGGGCATAAAGAAGGAAACTACCCATGTTCTGGAGTCCCTGGGTGGTGCAAATTGTTAATGTGCTCAATGGCTAACTAAAAAGTTAGTGGTTTGAATCCACCCAGAGGCACTTTGGAAGAGAAGTCTGGCGATGTACTTCCAAAATATCAGCCACTGAAAACCCTATGGAGCACCGTCCTACCGTGATACACATGGGGTTGCCATGAATCAAAATCAACTCAATGGCAACTGGTGGGTTTTACCCACATTGTAGTGAAGCAATAATCTAGGAGCAGAATGACTTGGGGCAAGAAGGAGTGGTGGAGATGTTCCAAGAATGGACTGAGAATGGGAGTGCTTTTCATTCAAAAATTACATCTCTGATATGAAGAGAACAATCACCAGCTTCCCAGAAACGGTCCTGCTTGGCTGGCCCCCAGTGAGCTGGAGTAAGCGAGGAGGAAACGAAGCCATTTAGGAAACAGCCTAGTAGTTAAAGCATGGCATCATGGTTCATCTCGGAGAGATCCGCACTAGGTTCAGCTACCAATTTCTTTCCCCTTTTAAAGGTCTTACGTTGGCGAAGTGTTGTATCAGTTTTAGACTCACAGCAGGAACAGGTCAGAAGTGCTACCTCAGCATCTGCTTTTGCTCCCCTTGTCTTTGTGTCTTTACTGTCACCTCCCAATAAAACAAGCAAAGACAAGCCAGATGCAAATGGGTGTGAAGCAGCTCTGTCACTGTTTTCACGATTGATTTAAGTGTTAACCCTCGGCTTAAGTGTGAACCCAAATGCTTCTCACAACCACTTGTAAGTACATGCCAGGTTGGTATGTAAACTTACGGTCTAGTAGTCAATCTCCCATGAGAATTTCCTTCATTTCCAACTGTCATTCCCAGTAGTTTGCCAATAGGCAGAGCTTGAAAGGGCAAGGTCAAAATAATAGCAACCACAAGTATTGCATTAATACGGCTTACATGGAATTTTTTTTTTTTTTTAATTACTCTGAAGGGCCTAGCAGATCTGAGGTGAAAGGGTGTTTTTTTCAGAATGTCACTTGCCAGGAAGAAGACACCTTCATCAACAGAAACAATAAACAGTAAAAGCTTGTCTCAAATTTTATTTTTCCTTCTAACTTCTGAAAGCAGGTTAAGGAAAAATAACAGCGTTCCACTTTAGCTACAAATTGCTAATTAATAACTAACTTCAATTTTCCCAGAAGTAAAAATATTAACATACTTAAAAAAAAAGAAATTAAACTTCACAATCTTTCTAATTGTTATAAAACTATTTAGCAGCAATATCTGTTTAATTATTTAGGCATATCTTAATTGCGTAAATAGTATTAGCACAGTCATAAATATTTTCTTTTTGTCCATAGACAACCAGCTAAGGATCTGTTGCTTGTAGGACTTAAATTAAATCTATTTAAGGCTGCCTGCTGGCAACAAAATAATTACTTACACTTGCTAATGCCTGAGTCTATTAGATTTAGCAGCAAGAAGTGTTCTTTGCTTTCCTAAGTAGGGGAAAGTTGCATTTTCCTATATAAATGTCATTGTTGATGGTATTAAAGAGGATTAGGGTGGGGTTGAAGTAGTTGAAAATTTAATTAATCTAATCCCTTTAACAGCAATTGTTTTTATATTGATAATTCTCTGTAACAACAGTATTACAGATCACACCCATGTGAAATATTTACACTAAATATTTCAGTATGTAATCTCTCTTCCTTTTTCTTTGGGGAATGGTAAGATTTTCTGCTTCTTCAGGTTTCTTCTTTTGTTCTTTCTCTCTCACCTAAAATGCAGGGTTTCTTCTTAAGGGATCAGAATGCAATCTTTTTTTTTTTTCCCCCTGTTAATTTTCTCTCAATGTCATTGTCTCTCAGTAAGTTATGTTAATGACCATCAAATCATTAATCTCCTGAAGGAACATCAGTGCTGTGAAATAAGGACAAAGGTTCAATTTTTTTTTTCTTTTTCATATCTATAGTCATTTGGTGTAGATTCTCATTTGAAATGATTTGTTTACCCATCAATTTCAATAAATTGTATGCTGTTGAAATTACCACGAACAATAGAGTCGCCTGAAGGACGCAACTGTCATTCCGGTCAACCTCCTCTGATCATCACCAGTGTATACTGGGAATTGTTCTTAATCAGCTCAAATGTCACGTTATTGGGGAGACCTTTTCTGACCTCCAAATAAAAAATTACAATCACTATCCCTCTCCTCAGCACCAGCTCCCCTTTAATTGGCTTTATTTTTCTCCATTGCAGTTAGTGCCATGTTACATTAGAAAACATGTATTTATTTGTTGTATCTCCCTCAACTAGGATGGAAGCTTCACTGAAAGCAAGGACTTGAATTTGTTCACTGCTGTATGGCTAGAGCCAAGACAAGTGACTTAAAGGTAGTGATAGTAGTATAGCAATAGTATAGTATAGTAATAATGGTCCCTGGGAGGTGCAAACAGTTTGCTCTTGGCTACTGACCTAAAAGTTGACAGTTTAAATCCACCCAGTTGCACCATGATGAAGGGCCTGGTGATCTGCTTCCATAAAGATAACTGCCAAAAAAACCCTGTGAAACAATTCTACTGTGTAACACATGGGGTTGCCATGAGTCTGAATAGACTGGACAATAACCAGTTTGGTCTTTTTATGGGTAGTATAATAACAGTACAGTAATGCCAGCCAAGGAGTTCTGGTGGTACAGTGGCTAAGTGTTCGGCTGCTAACAGAAATGTTGGTGGTTCAAACCCACAAGCTGCTCTGAGGGAGAAAGACGGGGCAGTCCACGTCTGTGAAAATTACTGCCTAGAAACACTATGGGGCAGTTCTATTCTGTCCTGTAGGATTGCTATCAGTCAAAATTTACCCAATGGCAGTGGGGCTTATTTTTGTTTTCTTTTGTTTTTTTAATGCCAGCCAGCCAGTTGCCATTGACTCATGATGACCCTATGTGTGCCCGGGGAGAACTGTGCTCCATAGTTCTGAAGTAGGCTGAAGAACCGTTCTTCTGAGGCACCTCTGTGTGGACTTGAATCTCCAACCTTTCTGTTAGAAGCTGAGTATATTAACCATTTGCACTACCCAGAGATGAATACAGTAGTCAAAAAACCAAAAAACCAAACCCGTTGCTGTCTAGTCAGTTCCGACTCATAGTGACCCTGTAGGACAGAGTAGAACTGCCCCATAGAGTTTCCAAGGAGCACCTGGTGAATTCGAACTGCAGATCTTTTGGTTAGCATACACAGCATTTAACCACTACACCACCAATTGTGAGTCAGAATTGACTCGATGGCACACAACAATAACAACAGGAGTACCAGACAACCTACAGTTTTAGTCTGTTAGTGAAGACGTGGCATATAAAGCGCTGTTTCTCCTTCTGTTTCACAGGAATACTCAATAAATAGTGGTTGAGTGCACGTAGCTTTTCTCTCATTTTTTAGGTGCCTAAAATATCTTTTTTAAAATATCAGATCTGTGCAAACCAGTAAAAAATTTCTCTCCATCTTGGCATGCATTTAGAAGAACAACAGTTTGATTCTTATTTGCTGTAAACATCCATCCTAAGCTCCAATGAAAGGGTATTCCTGTGAATCAGAAGGAGAAACAGCGCTTTATATGCCACGTCTTCACTAACAGACTAAAACTGTAGGTTGTCTGGTACTCCTGTTGTTATTGTTGTGTGCCATCGAGTCAATTCTGACTCATAACCCATTGCCATCGAGTCAAGTCAGACTCATAGCAACACTATAGGACAGAGAAGAACCGCTCCATAGGGTTTACTAGGCTGTAGTCTTCGCTGGAGCAAATCGCCAGGTCTTTTCTCCCAAACAGTAGCTGGTGGCTTTGAACCACCAACCATTTGGTTAGCAGCCAGGCCCTTAACCATAGTGCTGCCAGGGATCCTTAGGCATCCATATATCCACAGTTTTAAAAGTAATACAGAGCAGAGAATCCCAAAGGATGTGCTTCAGGACTTTACTTCTACAGGATATAAATAAGGGCTACTAGCCAAAAAGAAGGAGACTTGATGGTGCAGTCATTAAGCACTCGGCTATTAACCGAAAGGTCAGCGTTTTGAACCCACCAAACGCTCCAAGGGAGAAAGATGTGGCAGTCAGCGCTTATAAAGATTGTTGCTGTTGTTATTAGGTGCTGTCGAGTGAGTTCCAACTCATAGCGACCCTGTGTACAACAGAATGAAATGTTGCCCGGTCTTGCGCCATCCTCAAAATCATTGCTATGTTTGAGCCCATTGTTGCAGCCACTGTGTCAGTCCACCTCATTGAGGGTCTTCCTCTTTTTCGCTGACCCACTGCTTTACCAAGTATGATGTCCTTCTCCAGGGACTGGTCCCTCCCGTTAACATGTCCAAAGTAAGTGAGAGGAAGTCTCGCCATCTTTGCTTCTAAGGAGCATTCTAGCTGTATTTCTTTCATAAAGATTATAGCCTTGAAAATCCTATACGGCGGTTCTACTCTGCTCCTATAGGGTCCCTATGAGTTGAAATCAACTCTATGGCAAAGGGTTAAACCAAAAAGGAACTCCATGGCCAAATATATTTGGATAAGCAGATATAACATGAAGATAAGCAAGATTCTTAACTTCAAGGCATCTCAGATGTATGATAATGCTCATAAAGACTCTCCAAACAAGGAGATCTTATGTCGTGTTTCCCAAATTTGGTCTTAGACCTTTCCCTTCTATCAGTCAACGTAGGTTCTAAGGCTGGGTTGCATCCTAGAGAATTCCATTGACTTTGGCTCTTCCTTTTATTTGCTTTTTGTGACCTTGGGCAAATTTATTTACACTTCTATATGCCTCAGTTCCCTCTTCTGTAAGGTTAAGATAGTGATACCTACCTTATAGGGCTATGTACAGATTACCCATTATACTGTATGTAAAATGTCTGGCACATAATAAATAATAACCCAAAAACCCAATAATAGAAGGTGGTTATTATCAACACCCCTTATTGAATGTAGGAATGACTGCCTTTTAGATTTCTTCTAGCATATTTTCTAAGACAGAAGTTTGTTAGTAGTGACCCTGTCTTAGTTTCCTAGTTTTGCTGTAACAGGAATACCATAAACGAATGGTTTTAAATAACAGAAATTTATTCTCTCAGTTTTATATGCTGTAAGTCCAAATCAGGGTCTCAACAGTGTTGACATTTTCCTTGTCTGTAGCCCTAGACGGTCCTTGGTTTGTAGAGGATCCTCACGTGGAGTTTGTCTTCCCCCTTTTGTGCATGCCTCTGCGTCTAATCTGCTCTTTTTATAATGCAGAAGTGATTAGGTTTAGGACACACCCTACAGCAATGTGGCTTCATTAATATAACAAGGAAATCCCTATTTCCAGACAGGATTACATTCACAGGTGCAGTGGTTAGAATTCTAACACATTTTGAAGGGATACAATTCAATCCACAAGAGACCCACTCCAAGAATCAGCCTGGCGTTCCTCCTTCTCTCATCATGGCTTCCTGTCCCATCTGAAAAGCTCTGTGCACCTCTCCTGAAGGTGAACGAATGCTGTCTCTCGGCAGCACTTAATGTGAACTTACTTTGGTGTATCCTGCAGAGTTGATTCCCTGCGTTTCAATATCCATGACCTCAAATGAAGACACTTTTGTCAGGGGGAAGGTGGTAGCATCTAAGTTAATCATTGTGCAGATGGTTACAAGCTGACAGATTTTGAAGTGACCATATTTTTTCAGTAAATTTCAGATGAAGGTGTGATTTGTGTAAACCTGACCCCTGCCAGTAAAGTGTGCATTTGCATATATTTAGAATTTATAAATCCTGACAGATTCCACAATATTTATAGCCCTCCATAAAAAGCCTTTGCCAGTTTGCAGAGCTTTGCTTTTGGCTCCCTAGTATGCTTAAGAGAGTTTAAATAATAATAAATTTGGTGATTTATTCCACCTGGAACAGAAACTTATCCCCCCCGCCTTGGCTTGTTTTGGAGGGGATCTATAAATAGGGCCACAGACGCTGGGATCAGGAATATAGAATTGAAATTTGAGAGAAAAGTACAGAAACATTTCCATTATCACAGATGCCTTGAACGTATTTTTAAAACAGTTTTGTTTCTCAAATAGTGTACCTTCTCTCTCCTTTCTCCTCCCCCATCTCAGTAATACTTGAGTCCCCCAGACCTGATGCCAGTATCAGGAGTCAGCTGCATTAACGGGAGAGAGAGAATGAGTATTAGCTGACTAGGTGGGAGAAAGCTGCCTCTAGGGAAGCCAGAGGCGTGCTCCAATGTTCGTCTTACATTTCACAGGAGTCAGCTGGTAACTGAATGTCAGCGTCCAAAGTAAATTCACTATTTGAGACCCAGTTCATGCATCCCACAGGTATGATGAAAAACTCAGTTCCTGAAAAAGAAAAAAAACAAAAACAATTCTAAGTGTATTTACAAGAGAAAGCCTAAGGATGGAGGGTCAGAGGATCGATTGTGGCACCCCATCCATGTCATAATTACCTAGCACAGGGTAGGAGCGAAATACCTGATCAATTGTTTCCAAATGAAACCAGTTGTTTTCTTAAAAACAAAATAAACAAAAATCTGGGAACCACTCATCGGCCCCACAATCTACTGACAACAGCTGAGAACAGTCATTTAGCATTGCCTAAGTGGTGCTCTGACTTGTTGTGATACAGCAAGGAGATTTGTTCAAGTGGAAGGTAAAAGAAGTAGCCTTTGTGAGACGGAGAATAATAATAATGGCTAATATCCATGGATGAGGGCCGGGCACAGAGTAAGGTATCAAGTGGCTGTGGCTCTTTGCAACATCCTCCTGAGCAGGGGGATGATTTTCCTGTCTTGATAACTTGGAGCACACTCCCCAGACCCACCACCAAGTTTTTCCTGAGCAATCCCTTTGTCTTCCAGCTAATAGCTTGGCAGATGTTTGGACCAAGCCCCAGAGCCTGTAGTGTACCACATTTTAATGATCTGTGGTGAACAAAGTACATGCTTTAAAAGCAGACTTTATGAAGCAGGGACCCAGTTAAGTATAAGGGATTTGATGCAAAGTGAGAAGAAGCTGAACATTGTATGGGGCTATTGTTTCCTAAACAGGACACAGGTAGGTATGGTTCATTGCTAATTCTAAAGGTTTGCTTGAAAAATGACTTTTGAAAGAACTCTGCTTTTGAGGACTGTCCTTGAGGCAGAGAGGAATTTCCTGTGCTCTTCCATAGCATCTCTCTAAGATGAAGCGGAGGTATTGAGCTGTGAGACAGTTGCTCGATGTCTTTGTGCTTCTGTGACCACATTATGGGCCTAACACATATGGGATAAAGAAACTGTTTTCATTTCTTAAAGTCTATGAGAGGAAGCAAGACAAGAAAATTGCCATATTGCTTTTTTTTTTTTTTTTTTTGAAGCTGTTAAAGAGGAGAATCCAGTTAGGGCAAATAAAAAAATGATTACTGCAAACTGTTATTTATTTATTTTTTTCTTCCTTTCTAGCTTCTTACTCAGCAACAGCAATCTGGCAAGACTTGTGTCAAACCAGTGTTTTGATGCACCCTCTTTTGTTCTTCTTCCATAGGGCAACCCCTACATGTGCAATAATGAGTGTGATGCAAGCACCCCTGAGCTGGCACACCCCCCTGAGCTGATGTTTGATTTTGAAGGAAGACATCCCTCCACATTCTGGCAGTCTGCTACTTGGAAGGAGTATCCCAAGCCTCTCCAGGTTAACATCACGCTGTCTTGGAGCAAAACCATTGAGCTCACAGACAATATAATTATTACCTTTGAATCTGGACGTCCAGACCAAATGATCCTGGAGAAATCTCTCGATTATGGACGAACATGGCAGCCCTATCAGTATTACGCTACAGACTGCTTAGATGCTTTTCACATGGATCCTAAATCTGTGAAGGATTTATCACAGCATACAGTCTTAGAAATCATTTGCACAGAAGAGTACTCCACGGGGTATATGACAAATAGCAAAATCATCAACTTTGAAATCAAAGACAGATTCGCGTTTTTTGCGGGACCTCGGCTACGCAATATGGCTTCCCTTTACGGACAGCTGGATACAACCAAGAAACTCAGAGATTTCTTTACAGTCACAGACCTGAGGATAAGGCTTTTGAGACCAGCCATCGGGGAAATATTTGTAGATGAGCAACACTTGGCACGCTACTTTTATGCCATCTCAGACATAAAGGTACAAGGAAGGTAAGAGAACTCTGACTTGAAAGGGAACAGGTGTGTCCAAGCGAAATGTCAGTGTGTTGGTCCCACGCCTGAGAGTGACAGGTGTCAATTTCTACTGAAATGTTTTCTGAGGAACAGCAGCCTAGAGGTACGCTGAAGGCATTTGAGACCCTTCTTACTCAGAAGTAATTTGTAATCCCAGACTTGCTGTGGCAAAATAGGCAGGATTCCTTAGTATTTAGGCGAAGGCGTATGATAATAAAAACCAATAGTAAGCATTTTATTCGAGGCAAAGCAACTTCTTGGGTCAGGAGGTGGTTTAAGTTCTTAAGGCAGAAGCCAAGGGGAGCAGACTGTTTGCTCTATAAGTGAGTGAAAAGCAAGAAATATATCTTATCATTGTTTTTAAATGCAAGGAACCATTTGGAAACCAGCAATTTTCTTTGTTTCCTCAACCGCACTCATGAGTCTATTATATTCCTAAGAGAGGGTTTCACAATGCTTATGCTTGGTGATATTGCACAAAACATTCCAGAAATGAAAGCTTTATTTCTTCAAATTTATTAATGAAGAACCAAAAACATCTAGGAAACATAATGCATTTGTTGAAGAGGGGCAAAATCTACTTTTCAAGTTTTTGATGTTATTATCTTAAAATATATATACTACCCTTTAAAATCTGCACCTGAGTGAGTCGAGCCCCCTTCATCATGTAGGTAAATTAGAGATGGACCAGAAACTAAAGTTTAAGCACATCAATGGTCACAGTCAGGGATGTCTTTGGTTTTGGTAACATACCAGAGACACGATTGAACAAGTTCCTAAGAATTTTCAAGAGGTTTAATGAAAAACTTGGATGATGAGAACCCAGACCACCTACATAGAGGCCAACAACCAGATTTTCCTATGTGGTGTATCAGAATAATGAAACGATGGAAGTCGAAGCCTGAGATAATGAGTAGGGAAAACTGAAGGTAAGAGTATGCAGCAGTATGGGGAAAAGGGAAGAAAATCAGTAATCACTCTAAAACTGCAAAGATAGCTTTAAATCAAGATATATGAAGATAAGAATATAAATGATGTATAAATCATGTAGGTTAATTAAGTATTTATAAGTTTTAAGCTGATAAGGCAGGATTTGTTCAATTTAGTGGCTTTTAGCATCCCTTTGGGCATACCAGTTCTTAGAAACTGGAAAGGAGTTGAGACTTCCTGGCCTTTTAGATGTTGTCCCAACCTATCTTTGATAATGGTGCTATTGTATCTCTATGATAAAAGAAGAGGTCCCTGTTCTTAAGGATGATGTTAGAAATATAGAATCTCATCATGTGGACTGCTTTTCTTTTGTCCCTCAGCATAGTAGTGACTTCCAGCCGCATTTCAGTGGTTCTGAGGGGTTTGGAGGAGCCCTCCTCCCTTGTCTGGACTCACCTCCACTGTCTTTTCTTGTTCACCAGTCAACTGTAAGCTGTTGAGGAAGCAGCTGGGCAAGGGAGAAACGTCCAATGGAGGTGAGCCCCTTCCATAAAGTCCCTTTCTGTCACCTCCAAACTCTGTCCAAATTCCTCAGGGCAAAACTGATGCTGGCAAGTACTGCACTAAGCACCAGATGGTCCGGGTATTTTTAGTCATAGAGAAGGGATTAAAGGAGCAAGGCCTGACGGCTGGGACCTGTCTCCAGCTTTTAAGTTATACAGAGCAGATCTGCTCATGATGGAGCTACTAAAAGGAAACGTTGAGTTGATGCCTGGTTCAAGGGCCTTTTAACATAGATATAATGATTTTACCATTAGTAATTTTACAATTGATAACAGTCTAAGGTTTTTTTTTTTTTTTACATAGAAAATAACCTATAGTAGGATTGAATACTAATTTATGCTCTCTGAAAAAAGAAAGTTCTAAACGTTCCATTTCAAGAATATCATAACTATAAACTGTGCTATTTGTTTCCTGGCACCCCCCCCCCCAATATCCCACTGGAAAATGATTGCAACTTTTCTACATGCCTTTACATGTCTTCATCTGATAATGATAATGATGTTTTTCTACTTGTCACTCACCTGCCCCACCATAATGTGGAAATTGACATGAGTTATTCTGGGAAAGAGGAATGGAGATGGGAGATAAATATCCATGGAATAATGACTGAGAATACAGGATTTTTTGTTTTTTTTTTTTTACTTTGAAGTATTAAGGTATGAAACAAAAATAGTTGGAGAGTCTTTACTTAAATTCAAATTCACTGGTTTTGTGTGTGTGTGTGCATGCGTGCACGCACGTGTATACATAGCCTTTATGTTTCAAAGTCTCGTTTGCCATAATAATGGTGTTTTGCTTGTCAATAAACTAATGTAGCATTTGTGTTCTTTTGGGCATGTGACACTTTTGATACCTCTTTTTTCGGTGACAACTATAATCTTATCATAAAATATTAGTCCTCTTTTGACGTGTACTTATTTTGCTTCAACTTACTTTCTCTCATTGTGTATTTATTAATGTAATGGCAGAAAAAGAGGAAGCTCGGCTGTTGGCAATCTCAGTGACTCCATAGTACTTACGTCGTTCAGTAAACCTAGTAATCTTCATGAACTAATTCTGACTTATGGATGTCCTGCTTCAGTAAATCAGGGTGATTTTCTCTAGTGAATAATAGACGAGTGCAGTGTGCCAGTACCTTAATTAAAGAGCGGATCTCTTCGTCTTGATCTCGTTTTAATTTACAGGGTAATACTACAATAATATCACTAATGGAAGATACATTAAAGAGCATCAAGTAGCATTAACTGTATTAAATTATGGTACTTGTGTTAATTAACTGCTGAAGCAAGATGGTTGTAATGGCCAAAAAGGTCAACTAATGCATAAATAAAATCTACCCAGATGAGGGGTAAGAGGAGAATTGAAGAGTAGATGTTTGTTCTAAACCTCTTTTTATACAGACAGGGGTTAATTCAAAGGCTGCCACGTAGAGATAATGTCAAAAAATGTTTTGTTAGTTATATAATTGGAAATTTATATTTCTAAGTATTTTGTTTTATTCTAAATTTTCCATAATTAAACTAATTGAAAAACTGGACATATTTGTCAGATTCATAGATTTAATAGAATGTAAACTTAACATTACTTATTGTTTCTTTGAAGTGAGCAATTTCAAGGAAGCAATGTAATTTATTGTAATAATTGTTAAATCTGAAAGACAAATGATCGTTTTGTAATGTGTTCATTTCATTGTAAGACATGCTAGTGGCTTTGTTTCACACCACTGGTTTCAGACATGAGATAATAGAAATTGTTTTTTAACAAGAACTTTAAGACAGAATTGTGAGAACTTTTCTTAGTGGCCTAGAAAACTCTAATCCACATCTCCATAACTTGTCTTTATACACAATATTTATAAGTGTAATTATCAATATTTTTTCTCAGTGTCTATCCGAGCTCCTTACAGGTAGTTGGCTCTCGGTTACTATTTACAGAGTTAACTCTGCCTCTTATGCCTCCATTGTTTGCCTGTAGAAGAAGAACCAAAAAGCAATACTATAGAAGTCACTCTATTGGGTGTCAGAACTGAGAAGTGACCTAACATTTGCATTCGCAGGAAGAATCAAATTTATGTTTATAAACCATCACTGTTTGAAAGTTGCCACTTGGTATTTGCTATAATTAGGTCAAAATAACTCATTTGTCAGTTTGTCATATTATGGTGCCTTCCAAGTTGCTGTGATGCTGAAAGCTATGCTACCAGTGTTTCAAATACCAGCAGTGTCACCCATGGTAGGCAGGTTTACAGTGGAGCTTCCAGAATAAGGAAGACCTGGAAGAAGGACCTGGCAATTTACCTCTGAAAAAACTGGCCAATGAAAACCTTATCTGATACAGTGCCTGAATATGAGCCCCTCAGGTTGGAAGGCACTCAGAATACAACTGGGGAACAGCTGCCTCCTCAAAGTAGAGTCAGCCTTTAGGATGTGGATGGAGTAAAGCATTCGGGACCTTCATTTCCTTATGTGCCATAACTCAAAATGAGAAGAAATAGCTGCAAACATGCATTAGTAATTGAAATGTAGAATGTACAAAGTATGAATCTGGGAAAATTGGAAGGTGTCAAAAATGAAATGAAATGCTTGAAGATTGATATCCTAGGCGTTAGCTGAAATGCACTGACTGGTACTGCCTGATTTGAATCGGACAATCATATAGTCTACTATGCCAGGAATGACAAATGGAAGAGGAATGGCATCACATTCATTGTCAAAAAGGACATTTCAAGATCTGTCCTGAAGTACAATCCTGTCAATGATAGGCTAATATCCATATGCCTACAAGGAAGACCAGTTAATAGAACTATTATTCAAATTTACATACCAACCACTTATGCCAAAGATGAAGAATTTGAAGATCTTTATTAACTTCTACAATCTGAAATTGACCAAACATTCAATCAACATGCATTGATAATTACTGGTGATTAGAATGTGAAAGTTGGAAACAAAGAGGAAAGATCAGTAGTTGGAAAATATGGCCATAGTGACAGGAATGACGCTGGAGATTGCATGATAGAATTTTGCAAGACCAACGATATATTCATGGGAAATACCTTTTTTCAACAACATAAATGACAGCCTTACACGTGGACCTCTCCAGATAGCATACACAGGAATCAAATCAACTATATCTGTGGAAAGAGATGATGGAGAAGCTCAATATCCTCAGAACAAGGCCAGGGGCCAACTGTGGAACAGACCATCAGTTGTACATATTCAAGTTCAAGTTGAAGCTGAATAAAATTAAAATAAGCCCATGAGAGCCAGATTACAACCTAGAGTATATCCCACTTGAATTTAGCGACCATCTCAAGAACAGATTTGACACACTAAACACAAATGACAGAAGACCAGACAAGTTGTGGAATGACATTAAAGACATCATACACAAAGAAAGCAACAGCTCATGAAAAAGACAGGAAAGAAAGAAAAGACCAAATTGAATGTCAGAAGAGACTCTGAAATTTGCTTTTGAACATAGAGTAGCTAAAGCATATGGAAGAAATGATGAAGGAAAAGAGCTGAACAGAAAATTTCAAAAGGCAGCTCAAGAGGACAAAGCAAAGTATTATGATGAAATGTGCAAAGACCTGGAATTAAAAAACTATAAAGGAAGAACATGCTTAGCATTACTCAAGTTGAAAGAACTGAAGAAAAAATTCAAGCCTCAAGTTGCAGTAGCGAAAGATTTTATGGGCAAAATATTTAACGACACAGGAAGCATCAAAAGAAGATGGAAGGAATACACAGAGTCACTGTACCAAAAAGAATTGGTCAACATTCAGCCATTTCAGGAAGTAGCATATGATCAAGAACCTACGATATTGAAGAGAAGTCCGAGCTACACTGAAGGCATTGGCAAAAAACAAGGCCCCAGCAATTTACAAAATACCAATTGAGATGTTTCAACAAACAAAGTGCTCACACGTCTCTGACAAGAAATTTGGAAGACAGCTACCTGGCCAACAGACTAGAAGAGATTCGTATTTGTGCCCATTCCAAAGAAAGCTGATCCAACAAAATGTGGAAATTATTGAACGATATCATCAATATCACCTTCATGTAAAATTTTGCTGAAGATCATTCAAAAACAGTTGCAGCAGTACATCCACAGGGAACTGCCAGAAATTCAAAAGCCAAATTGAGAAAAATATGTAGAATGAGTGATACCACTGCAGATATCAGATGGATCTTGGCTAAAAGCAGAGAATACCAGAAAGATGGTTACCTGTGTTTTACTGACTATGGTAAGGCATTCGACTATGTAGATCATAAAAAATTATGAATAACATTGAGAAGAATGGGAATTCTATAACACTTAATTGGGCTCATGAAGAAACTGTACAGAGAACAAGAGGCAGTCCTTCAAACAGAACAAGGGGCTACTGCATGGTTTAAAATCAGGAAAGCTGTGCATCAGGGTTGTATCCTTTCACTATACTTATTCAATCTGTATGCTGAGCAAATAATCCAAGAAGCTGGAATGAATGAAATAGAATGCAGCATCAAGATTAGAAGAAGACTCATGAACAACTTGGGATATGCAGATGACGCAGTCTTGCTTGCTGAAAGCAAAGATGGCTTGAAGCGCTTACTGATGCAGATCAAAAACTACAGCCTTCAGTATGGATTACACCTCAACATAAAGAAAACAAAAATTCTCACAACTGGTCCAATAAGCAGCGTCACGATAAACAGAGAAAAGATTGAAGTTGTCAAGGATTTTAATTTGCTTGAATACACAATCAATGTCCATGGAAGCAGCAGTCAAGAAATCAAATGATGCATTGCATGGGGGCAAATGTACTGCAAAACACCTCTTTAAAGTGTTAAAAAGCAAAGATGTCACTTCGAGGACTAAGGTGACCTGACCCAAATCATGGTATTTTCAGTTGCCTCATATGCATGTGAAATCTGGACAATGAACACAGACCAAAGAAGAACTGATGCCTTTGAATTATGGTGTTGGAGAAGTATATTGAATATACCATGCACTGTGAGAACGAACAAATCTGACTTGGAAGAAGTTCAGTCAGAATGATTCTTAGAAGCGAGGATGGCAAGACTTTGTCTAATATACTTTGGACGTGTTATCAGGAGGGACCAGTCCCTGGAGAAGGACATCATGCTTGGTAAATTAGAGGGTCAGCAAAAAAGAGGAGGTCCCTCAATGAGATAAATTTACACAGTGGCTACAACAATGGGCTCAAACATAGCAAGGATTTTGAGGATGACACAGGACCAGGCAGTATTTTGTTCTATTGTACATAGGTCGCTATAGTTGGAACCAACTCAATGCCACCTAAGAACAACAGGGCAAGATAATTAGGCTTAAATTCACTTTCTTGAAGCAATGCTTTGAAAAGGTCTGTGCAAAAATATGTGATATCAGGTAAGCAAGAATATTGGGGGGGAGTGTAAAAGTTTAAAAGCAAAGGGGCATTTTCCAAATTTTCTCAAATAATTTGGAAAACCATGTAACACAGAAATGATAAACTAATTATGAAAGGACTATCAGTTGTCTTAGTTTCCTATGGTTTCCATAATAAAATACCAAAAAGTGGGTGGCTTTAAAGAACAGAAATCTATTTTAATTACCGTTATAGAGGCTAGAAGTTCAAATTCATGGCATCATCAGGGCTAGGCTCTCTCTGTCCACTCTAGGAAAATATCCTTCTGTAGTTTCTGGTAGCTGTAAGCGTTTCTTGATGTTTCTTAGTTTATGGATGGATCCTCATATGCTGTCCTCCTCCTGTGTGCAACTCGGTTCCTGGGTCTGTTCTCCCCTTTTATAAACCACCATTTAGAAGGGATTAGAACCCATTCTACTTTGGTCTGACCTTCAACTTCACAGGTAACAAAAGAAAAATCCTGTTTTTTAACAAGGTCACATTCACAGGTATGGGATTCGGCCTTCAACATATTTTAGGACACAATTCAATTCACAACATTAATCATCTTGCAAGTTCTCTAAATCTTTCTCCTAGCACAATTTGGGTAAATCTACCAAAATAATTTACTCTTCACCTTTCACGTGAAAGATGTCATCCAAGGTGCATTTGAAAGCATTGGGCCTGGCATTTGTCCATTCTTTTCCAGTAGTCCTAATTATTGAGGCTGGGCTTTACTACTACTTAACAGATTCTGCCTTTATAACACATCCCTTCTTTCTGTCACCAATAAATACTTATCCTCCACTCTAGATCCGATCCTTGGTTAGACAGTGGACATATGGAGAGGCACAGGGCACAGTCTCTGTTCTCAAGGAGCTGATATCCAGAGTGGGCACAGACATATAAACAAAAACTAGAGCACTGTTGGTTAAGTGTTTTTAACATGTGATGGTGTAAAGTGCCAAGTAGCCGAGAAAGAGCTACTAATTTAATCTGGGAAGGCCTACCAAAAGTTTAGATGAAGATGTGACATTTGTACGGTGTCTTGGGAAACGTGCTTTAGTTTCTGGGAAAGAATGGATATTCCAGGCAGACAGATTATGCTTAAAAACAGCACAACATTTTAAGGAAGTCAAAGTAGTCTGGAGTGGATGGAGTAGAGAAGATCCTGGGAGTTTTCCTCCCATCATCTCCTGTGGACCTTCAGCATCTCCAGAAGACATTGAAGGATTCCTACAGCTTAGCCTCTGAGTACCCCTGTCATAGGAAAATGAAAATTACATAGGCTTTCACATATGAATTAAGTACAGAAGAGGAACATTCTAAACTGACAGTAGTAGGAGCTATCCCAGTATGGCTGTGTTTAACAAAAAATGTGGCCTGCAGAACTAGAACATTACATAATCTTGAAGCAACTATTAACTTGAAGCCCTGGCATCCAAGTGGAATGCCCAGAAAAACTGTTCACATTTCACAAAAGGTGTCATAATACTAGGGTTTGAGATTTGCTTAGAAAGTCAGTAAGATATGGTGACCACTCATATTTTGAGAAAGAGATGAAGGAAAGACTTATTTAACTGAATGGATAGTGGACCATGAACTAAGATAAGCATGATTTTAGTTAACTAGTAAGTTGGTTAAAATCATGCTTATCTTAGTTCATGGTCCGCTATCCCTCAAGGCACTGGTTTAGTAAGTTGGTTAGTTATTTTTGTGATCCCATTTTCAGTGAGATTCTAGTTATGGATTTGAAAATACTGCTCTGGTATTCCAGAAAGAGATTTGAACTAAGAATTTAAATTTGAAAATTGTCACCCTATATGTGATGGTTGAAGTTTTGGGAATGGATGACATTGATATTGCAGGGGTTTTCTTTCTTATTTTCTTATAATAATAAAAGATTATGATCAGAACCCTGTGGAATACTGTCCTTTAAGGGTAGCATATGAAGGAAATTAAAGAATAATTTGAGAAATAGAAAATCAAAAGAGAGAATGAGTTAAAATAATTCTAATAGTCCATTAATGTATTTAAATAATAATCATTTACATTTGAATAGCACTCAGTTTAAATGATTCTTTTCAGGTATCTTATTTTAATTCTCACAAATTTGTTATTTACAAGGTGTTATTTAATCCCATTTTGCAAATGAGGAAACTAAGGACCACAGAAGTCTCATGAGTTGTTTTTGAGCATCCACTTATAATAAAGTGACAAAATCAGGTTGCTAACTACACACCTCATGTTTCTCCACATGCCCTCGCATCCACACCAGCCTGAAGTGAGTGTAGTACATATGAAACCAGTTGCCATCAAGTCGACTCGGGTTCATGACGACCCCATGTGTGTCAAGTGGAACTGTGCTCCATAGCGTTTTCAGCTCTATAGGCTGAGGCACTTCAGAAGAAAGGTAGTACATATAGAGGGCTCAGAAAATTCCTAAAGGAGCCATCTTTAAATAGCAAGAGTGAGTTAATAAGTCTTGTGGCTCTGCCCTTGTTAGAATGTTGCAGAGTGGCCCTCTCCTTGACTTTTGGCTCCATAATTCATTGTACCAGGTTGCTCTCTAGAGAGATATGCTTATCTGAACTCTATACTTCTTACCTCATTTTTTATCAGCATTAAAAGGTGCTCATGGTCTAATTTATCATATTGTTTTATGTGTAGGTATTGTACTGCTAAAATCGAATAATGGTGGTAGTTTTTTCACATATTCTGGTGGAGAAAACGTAAGTAAATGAAACAAATTTTCTCAATATTAATTTTTTTTCGCATAAGTTTTCCTTAAACCTTTAATATCTACAACTGATTTCTATTAATGGGCATCAGCAAACACTAAAACAAACGAGCAGAAGTATTCATGGAAAATCTTAGAAAGGGTCAACTACCCTAGCATATTTTTAAAAAGCTCATCCTTAAATTGAGGGCAATCTGTTTTTCCTTTCAACTTCCACGTATCGGTCCACCTTCTTCCTTCTGGAACTGCAGTGAATAAGTGGTGTGCTGACTCTTTCATATAATAAAATGTCATAAATTTGCCATCAATAACCCTGTCTTCCAAGTCATTTTTTCCAAGCTAAATAGATATTTAACCATTCCACCAGCAAATATGATATTTAAATGAAATGCTTAGTAACCATGATTAAAAATAATAATAATAAAAAAAAAATTAAAGCATTGCTTCTTCACTCCAGTGGAAACACTTTGAATAAAGATGTATGGTATGTACTGCTTTAAATGGACAAGTGAGTGGCATTCTTACTTGGAGCATATTTTTTTTAATCCTTGAGGATTTCTTGAATTATAAAGAGAATATATGCATAAGCAGCTCGTTTTCCTCTGAGGTTTGCATCATTATAAGGAGAGAATGTATCTAATAATTCCTCCAATTAAATAGGAACTTCATTAGCGTGCACAAAAACAACCCACTTTAGAGCTTGTCTCTTTATCCTTAATTCCCAGGTGCCGTAGAATTTTTAAGCTAGTGGGTCATTAAAAGAAAGACGTCTCCTTTTTAAGAAATACAAAAATATGTAGGCAGAACAGCACATAATGAAAAAGTGAAATAATTTCCTCCATCACTTAACTTTAGCATTTGTATGGAAAACTATTCCAGCTATATTCTAGCTACAATCTGTATGCCTATGTGATGGGAAACAAGGGTACAATCAGCTCTTCCATCTAACCTCTGGGACTATATTTTTGTCTTAATTCACTGATTGGCATCATTGGAAGATCCTGCTGTTTTTCAGTCTCTCAGATTGGAGGTTTTCCCTGACACGTTAGGAGACCATGGTCATTGGCTAACGTTTAGTGTAAACGTTTTTTGTAGCTCTATGAGGTCAATAGTTCAGTAGAGATCATTTCTATTCGTTCTCTGAATACACGAACAAATGTGTTAGTGTTAGGAATTTTCTCATAGTACTGTTGATTGTATGGAGTGATATGTTGATTCCATTGCAACGTAGTTCTATATTTCAATTCGGGAAGTCACTTTTGTTGTTATTAGCTACTGTTCAGCCAGCCCCTGACTCGTAGTTACCCCATGCACAATGGAATTAAATGCTGCCTGGTCCTGTGCCATCCAGGATCTGTTGAGGATTGAACTTTTGTGATCCATAGAGTTTTCATTGGCTGATTTTTGGAAGTAGATAACCAGGCCTTTCTTCCTAGTCTGTCTTAGTCTGAACGCTCTGCTGAAACCTGTTCATAGTAACATGGCTGTGCATGAGGTACACTGGCAGGGAATCAAACCCAAGTCTCCCACACAGAAGGCTACCACTGAAACACTACTGCCTTCAAATCACTTTTGGAACTACCTATTTTAGATTAACAAGAATACTGCACTGCGCGTAAGCTTATGGATACCATTTCTGCCTCCTTTTCATAGGTAGGAAACTGTCACCTAAACAAAGTCAATCAATCAACAGCAAAAGCGGAAAGAACAATTTAAAAATTATTTATGTATTGGCATATGTTTCCGAATTTTCACTTGAAAAAAATTAAATGAGAGACAATATTTTAAATATGTAGTGTAGGAAACTCACAAATCTCATTAACCCAAAGGCCCCAGTTCAGAATATTATATGATTGTGATAGCTACTGGTTTGACTTTTTTTTTCTTCATATTGTGCAACTATTATCCCTATCTTTTTCCAGGTTATACTACTAATATAAACTCAATACTTCCTATCCAAGCCCCCCCGCCCTTCCCATCCCTGGTAACCACTAATAATCTGCTTTGGTTTCTATATATTTGCTTATTACATATAAGTGAGATTGCACAGTATTTACCCTTTTGTGACTCACTGATTTTGCTGAGCATAATGTTTTTAAGGGTAATCCGTGTTGTGGCATGCATCAGGACTTCATTTTTCTTTACGGCTGAGTACTATTCCATTGTATGTACATACCACATTTTGTTCATCCATTCATCTGTTGATGGAGATTTTGGTTGTTTCTACATTTTGGCTGTTGTGAAAAGTGCTACAATGATCATTGTGTACAGGTTTCTGTTTGTGTTCGTGCCTTCACTTCTGGGTCTATACCTAGGACTGGGATTGCTGAGTCGTATGATAATTCTGTGTCCGACTTTTTGAGGAACTGCTACATTGATTTCCATAGCCACTGTACCATTTTACATTCCCACTGGCAATGGATAAGGGTCTCAGTTTCTCCACAACCTTGACAACACCTGCGGTTGTTTCCTCCATCCCACCCTGCATTTTTTTTTTTTTAATCTTTGCCATTCTAAGGGGGGTTTTGATTTGCATCTCCCTAAAGGCGAATGAAGAAGCCCTGATGACACAGTGGTTAAAACAGTCAGCTGTTCACCAAAAGGTTGGTGGGTTAAAACCATCAGCGACTGGGCAGTAGAGATTTACAGCCTTGGGAACCCTATGGGGTCGCTATGGGTTGCAATCAACTGGACGGCAGTGGGTTTGGGTTTGGCTTCGAATGAGTGATGAGGAACCCTGGTGGCACACTAGTTGGGAGCATGGCTGCTAACTAAAAGATTGGCAGTTAAAATTGGAATCTACCAGCTGCTTCTTGGAAACCCTATGGAGCAAGTTCCTCTTTGCCCTATAGGGTCGCTATGAGTCAGAATTGACTTGATGGCAACAGGTTTGGTTTTTTTTGGTTACTGATGCTGAAATTTTTTTCACATGTCTATTGGCCACTTGAATAGCCTGTTTGGTGAAATGACTGATGAAGTCCTTTGCCCATTTTTTGATTGGGTACTTTGTCATTAAGTTGGGTTGACTTTTTCTTGCGTTGTAACAAGCACAAGCTTACTTAATGCTAGGAATATATTGAGAGGGCATAGGACAAAATACTAGAATTCCAAAATCATTGTGTATCTTATTTTAGAAAGGACCATTGGATAGGAGTTGAAAGAAAATGTTTGTGAGCTCGGAGCAAATCCCAACCACTGTAAGCACAGTCTGTCTGCCCATGTACAAAATAAGTATTATACTAGATTAGAGTTTCTCAGAATTACTCTTCAAATAAAGACTATAATGGTCAAATACATTTGGGAAATGTTGTTCACAAGATTTCTTTCTAGAAGAATCATAATACGTATTAGCATATTAAAGGCCTGAGGTATTCTACAGGAAAGAAACATTTCCATTTTATTTAACTCAGAGCTTCCCAAATTTACTTAGCCAAAAAAAAACTATGAATACCCCCAAAGAACTAGTAGTCACAGAACTCGTTTAGAGTAACAAGGCTCCATCGTGCTCCAACATCATTGGACTCTTCACATGATATGTGGAAATAAATGCAAACATCCTATCTGTGTGTGCATTTAAACTATCTACAGTGCTAAAAACAGATTGATTTTTCACAGCAAGATCTAACTGTAGCCATCATCCTTTCTATACTCCAGCTCATCCTTTCTCTAGTGTAGCCACACCGGCCTTGAAAAGAATGAGGCTATCATAAGGAAAAGCCAGCCTGGGTAGGGAATGTCTTTCTCTCTTTCTCTTTAACTGTTGCTCTTTATTTTTTGAACCTTGGGGAGTCCTATGTGTCTATCTTTAAGAATTGTAGAAAATTAAGGACTGAATTGGAACTGTTGGGAGATTTTTTTTTTTTTTTTCCTAAGCTAGAGAAATTGTGATGGAAGAGTCAGCAAAGATGTGAAAAACAAAATGTCAGATTTTGTTTTAGAGATAAATAGAGATGCTAAGGGATTTCTATTCCCCCTGTCTATAAGTCCCTCAAACTCTAATTACAGCAGTAAACTAAAATCGTGTATTTAAAGGAATATAAGATTAACTAGTATTTTTTTTTTTTTTCCAAGTGCTTTGGAAGATATTCTTGAAGCCACAGGCTGATTTTAGTACAATGCATGTTTCTTGCCTTTCCATTGCTCCTCAGGAGTGATAATAACAAATTACCCATTGCTGCTGAGTAGATTCCAATTCATGGCGACCCTATAGGACAGTGTAGAACTGCCCCATAGGGTTTCCAAGGCTGTATCTTTGAGGATGCAGATCATTAAGCCTTTCTCCCACGGAGCAGCTGGTGAGTTCAAACCACCCACCTTTTGGTTAGCAGCTGAGCATTTAACCCACTGCACCACCAAGACTCCTTGAATATCAAATTAGAGCCTGAGAAAACTAAGCATTGTATGCAGCTAAGGGATATCATCTGTCTAGGAATTGTGTTGCTGTCTTGGGAGCAAAAATCATCTTTGGCTGCTTCTCATTTGGTCCTACCAGAATACCAGGGAAGCAAAGCTGTTATAATATGTTGGTGACACCCACATATAATGATAGATCCTCCAATACTGCTGGGAATAGGGAACAGAGGGAGGGGACCAAGTGATGATGGGGGATGGAGTGTCTAAGGGGTCAGGGATTTGGCAGGTTGGGAAGAGTCAGTGTCATAGATCCAGAACTGGAATTATATAGCCACAGTGTGTGCAAAATAGTCAGAGAGCCTAGCCTTGCAGAATCATTTCTTTTAGAGCTAAACAAAACTGTGAAAATAATTGAATCTAACTTCTTTTTCAAATGTAAAAACTGAATGGTTAAGTGAATTAGCCAAGGATGATCCTGCTGCATAACCAGAACCTGGACTCAGGTAAAACTTGTTGCATTTTACCTACTCCTCTACCACCAGTATCTAGAAATGGGCCGGGCACATAGTAGGAGTTCAATAAATCAGTATTTGTAGTTATGCTACTTTATCCAATATGCCAAGTTTGCCAAGCTTCAGACTTCAGCCAATCATCCCAAGTTAGAGAATAAAATTAATCTACCCCGAATAGCAGAGTAATATACATATTCAGGAATATATGAATACTACTCCCATCTAGACACCTCAGTTTCTTTTATTATTTATTTGATTGATGCTTTCAAGACCAGAAATTATGACTTTTGAATCCTTTCCTGAGTGAGAAGTCCATGAATAGAGACTGAGTCTTCTGCTCACGCTAAAGCAATATTGTCTTCAAATTATATTTGTCTTGTGGGTTCAGCAACCAAGGATAAAAAAAAATGCATAAGAATCATCAAAAAGATTGAGGCCTTTAAGTAGTGATCAAGTCAGGATGTGGTTGCAAAGAGTTTAAGCTGAGGAAACATGGAAACAGGCAGTGACCAGGCTCAGTTTACACAGATTTGTCTGCTTAGACTTTTGGGAACATTTTTCTTTACTAAAATAAGTTCATTAAATATGCTCATAAGTGGCATAAGATTTATAAAAAGTGTACTAACAGTATGAGAGTAATTATGAGAATAAGGAAGAGGAGAAAGAGAGAATACAATGTATGGCTAGCTCACAATGGTGGAATTGTGGGTATTTTTATTTTCTTCTTTATGTTTCTTGGTATTTTTCCCAATTTATTTATTGAACATATAATCAGGAAAAAAATAGTTTTAACAATAAAATTAAATAACAGCAGAAATGCAATACTTCTTGGCCCAACAAAGTAAAACACAAAAATCTTAAGATACCCCATGTGTCCTTCTTCTACACTCCTTATTTAACATCATTCTTGGTTCTTTCCCACTTTTAACGTTATGCTTCACTTTGAGATGGAAGAAGATTTTGAGCAGGTTTCTGAGTTTCTAAGGGGTTCCAAGAGAATGAGGGAGTATGCTAGTTGGAGAAAATAGCTTGTTGAGAGACCTTGAGGCAGCAGACAATAAGCTATGTGGAGAGAATGTGGCAAACAAATTAACTTGGGTGGAGAGGATTCTCTGTGTAGCGATGGAATGAAGAGCAGTCAAAGAGAAATCGAGTTTAAGGGACAGGGATCACAGTGATAGAGCTGCATCTTTAATATCACATTAAGTTTTGATTTTATATAATAGACAAGGAATGGGGAGCCACTGTAGGTCTTTGTAGAGTGTTGTACGTTGCAGAGGATGACAATTTTTTTTTTTTTTAAGTTCAAAGATTATGCTATTCCCTGTGTATAAAATGGCTTGGAAGAGGGACCTTATTGACTGTTGTAATAACCTTCGTGAAAGAGCATGGGTGTAGATATGGAATGGAAGAAGTAAATCTGAAAAAACAGTTTTATTAATATAGAGATCAAATCTGTCCCCAACATTTACAGGACTGGAGAAAATACAAAGGAAGACCTGTATACTAGATGTCTAAATATTTCTAAGTTACAAACCAAGCTATACCAGGGACTATCCCATTTTTCCACCCATAACCTCATAACCCATTGGTATGACTAATGGAGCCGTCCTCTCACCTCAGCCAGTTCTGCTACTGACATGATACTTGTGGGGCAGGGTGAAATCTGTGTTCAGGCTCAAGACTGGACCTGCCTGAGCTTGGGATGGAACTGACCGAGGCAAACGCCCCAGGGAGCCAAGGCAGGAAGGTTCTCCTCTCCCATGCCTCTCTTCTCCCATTCAGGATTTCCAGGCAGTTTTAAGTGCCTACCAAAACTACACAAAGTGTTTGCTTCTGGTCATGGCCAAGCATTTCCTATTGGGATAATTGCCCTGCAAATAACAACTATAAACTCTAGACTAAACCTAAAAACAATTAGTTGAAGTCACTGGAGAGTGACCAGAGGCAGGCAGATACTGGAGGGGAGTCAATACTTGAAAGAAGGGAAAGGCAGTGGATGGGTTTCCCTTTTTCCTGGTTTTATCCTAAAGGCAGACTTCAGTCTGTGCCATGTGTCAGTCTGTGCCATGTGGGGTGAGGAGGGAGGGTGCAGTTAAAACACAGATGGCAAACTCCATTATCTTATTGACTTGAATAACCAGAGGACAAATTTAGGGCAACCACAGAAATTGAAATGTAAAGAGAAAAATTATGAAAAGGAGAGAGCCAGTGAGGACAGAGCCACAAACTCTGTGTATAAACTCTGCCTGAATCTTTAACCTGTGAACCATCAATATATGAAGATTACTTCAAGCAGTCTAAATCTAAAAGAAGCGAACTGAGATTTCACCTATATTTCACCTATTGACTATTAAAGAAAAGGAGACAGACTTTGCAGTTTGAGTTCAGCCACATTAACTATCCATTAAAGCAAACAGAATAAGTACACTTCAGAAGAACATAACAAAATTCAAAGTCTCTACAATGGATTGTTTACAATGTCCAGATACAATCCAAAATTATTTGATATATGAATAAAATAGAAAAAGATGACCACTAACTAAGCCCAAACTCAATGTGACCCAGGTGTTGAAATTAGCACACAAAGATTTTAAAGCAGCTATTAAATTTTGTTGAAGAACATTAAAAAAAAAAAAAATGCTTTCAATGAATGAAGATATGTATTTTTAGCTTGGAAACAGAAACTATAAAAAGAAACCAAATGGAAATTCTAGAATTGAAAAAAATAAGCACATTATCTGGAATATTTTTAAAAACATATCACTGACATGCTTAACGGCAGAATGGAATAAGCAGAAGAATGAGTCAATGAACTTGAATATAGAGCAATAGAAGGTATCCATTATGAATAACAGAATGAAAGTGGAAAAGTGGACAGAGTCTCAGGGACCTTTAGGGTAATACCAAAACATCTAACTTATGTGTAATTGGAGTTGCAGAGAAAGAGAGAATAGGGAAGCAAACACATTTGAGTATATAATGCTGAAATGTCCCCAAATTTAGTAAAAGACATAAAGCTACAGTGAACCTGAAGCAAGATAAATATCAAGAATACAAGCCGTAGGCATATCATATACAAATCACTGAAATTCAGTGATAAAGAGAAAATCTTGAAAGTAGCAGAGGAAAAATGACACATTATATATAGGTAAATAACAATTTGAATTACTGCTGAACTCTCATCAGAAACAATGGAGACCAGAAGACCGTGGAACATCTTTACATGAGGAAAAAAAAACTGCCAACCTAGAATTTTATATCCAGTGAAAATACCTTTTAAAAGCGCAGGCTTAGAAAAGAAATTTTCAGATGAAAGAAAACTAAGAAAATTCATCACCAGCAGACGGGCCTTCATTAAAAGAAGTTTTTGAAGCTGAAAGGAAATGACACTAGATGAAAACTTAAAACTTCAGAAAGTAAGGAAGAACAGCAGAAATTAGAAGTATGTTGGTAAAGTTAAGAGCCTTTTATCCTCTTTTTTTCTCTAAAATATATATGACAGTTTAAAACAAAAATCATAACATCTTACTGAGAGATTTATAATGTATGTAGATGCAGTACATATGGCAACTACATCTTAAAGGATGGAAGGAGGAGTAAGTAGACCTAAATTGTTGCAAAGTTCTTACATGTTACATCAAGTGGTACCATGGTAACTCTAAGTAGACTGTGAAAAATTAAGAGTATATATTTTAATCCCAAAAGCAGCCACTCACACACACACACACACACACAATGTGAAGAGGCATAGCTAAAAAGCAGGGAAAAAAAAAAGTTGCTGTTGAGTCAATTGACTCATAGTGACCCTACAGGACAGAGCTTCAGAGGAGTAGCTAGGGTTTCCAAGGAGCAGCTGGTGGATTTGAACTACTGACCTTTTGGTTAGCAGCCGAGTTCTTAACCACTGCACCACCAGGGCTCCGACTACAGATACAGTGAGTATATAAGGATGGGCTCATGCTCCCTCTTTGGTTCAGTAGTAAGTCTCCAGCTCCACTTGGGCCAGGAATGCTCTTTGGTCCTCACACTTTTGCCCATTCATCTGGCCACTGAGAGTTTGGGAAGTGAGTAGACCACATGTCTATGAGATAAATGAAGCCTTTTCTATGTTCCAGGATAAACCATTTAAAGGTACAGATGAAGCATGCTAGATAATGTGTAATGTTAACATCAAGGGAGACCATAGCAACCCCTTCTTAACTTCATCACTACATAGAATGTAAAATATACAAAATCCTGTAATGTATAACAAAAACTGATCTGAAAAATAATAGCCCAGGGAAAGTCAGGAATATACTCTAATTTCAAAAGAAGGAGGCCCATTTTGGAAATAGCAGTATGCATTTGATTAAAACTATTAATGCAGACACTTTGTGATTTTAACAATAGTTTATGTTTGTGGCTTGAGAAAGCAAAGGATAACCACTAATGTTTACTTAGATAGAAATGATATTGTATGCTTTGAGAGAACATGGCAATTGGTAAGAATAAAAATGAGTAAAACAGCATGTAACTGGGGATCCATCACATGCATTCTAGTTCAATAACTGTTAAATGGAAAATAATACGTACTCTACCTGCCTTTCAAGTATTGTGAAAAACTCAAAACAGAATACAAATAAATGTAAGCGCTGAAATGTTTAGGGCTTACTAGTTCCTGGCATTGTGCCAGTTGCTAGAGCTATAAAGTTGAAAAGCCACAGTCCCTGTCCTCAAGTTGCTATCATCTAGGTGGGTTGACAGACACTTCAAGAAGGAAATTATAAAGCAATGTGGTCTGTGCAGTGATAAGGATATGCATAAGGTTTCTATGGCAACAGCAAGAAGGAGGAGGTCTCTGGGATGAAGGAAGCTTCCTGTAGGACCTCCTAATCTCCTTAGCTTCATCAAGGTTATCACTAAACAATTACCTCCATATGTTAAGTTGAACCATATGAAATTGTCATTTTTAATCAGTTAAAAATGATTGAATAATATTGGCCATTTCTTATGGTTCAACCTAAACTTAATGTCCTGTTTTAAAACTAGGTCTATATATACACTTAGAAAGACACCTTTTCCTTGTCCTTGTCCTAATATAGGTATGTTATAGCCAGAAAATGTATTCACAGTAGAGTTGACTTCCGACACACAGATACATTGAGTAAAATGTGAATCGCAAGGCCGCATGTTGTTTAATCAGACTGAATGACAGGCTCAATTTTCAGTACAAAGTTAATCCTGTTTTCATTAAATATAAATGTTATTTATGGAAAACAAGAGTTCTGTAGAAGCAAAAGGATATCTCTCAGGGTTACACATTTTATATTTGTTTAGCATTGATGAGTTTAAACCAAGAGGCTTCTTTGCAATTGGATTATTTGCTCCTTTCCTTGATATTGATTATTCTATTAGATTTTGCTACTAACAACAGCATATGTAAAGATTCCAGTGTTATTTTACTACTGAAATATGATGCCAGAGGAAATTGCATACCACCATTGAGTTCTTGACACAAGCTAAAATAATGGCATGGAGTCATATGCCTGTTAACCAACTCTGGTTCACATGGAGAGACAACCAAGGGTTCAAATCCTAGCTCCTCCACTTGCTAGTTGTGAGACTATAGAAAAATATCATGACTTAACTATCTCAGAGCCTCAGTTCTCCTTGTCTATAAAATGGAACAAATGTTACCCACACTGATAAGTTATTTTAAAGGATGTTAATATATGTAAAATACCAGGAACAGTAGCTACAATGGATTATGACTTTGAAGGCAACTTTGTGTTGTTTTATTTCTTATTAGCCTCACAACATGTTGGCTCTATCACCATAAACCATTGATACCTTTTCTTCCTTTACTACCTCTTTTAACTTTCCTGTGTTGCTGGCCCAGTTATACTGATAAATAATTCATATTCTATTGTACCTTCATTAATGTGCACTTAGGTTATCTGTCTTAATTGCTTCCTTCCCCTTTAAAGCCCTCAGCAGGTTAAATTTATCATTATCATATTTCTAGAGCGCTCCACTGGTAGAGATTCCCATGAAAATTAAAACCAGGAATTACAAAGAGGGCAGAGCAAGTTCATGTTGTGTAAGTTTGGCTCCTTGGTTCTGGGTAAGTGCAGTTATACTCGACTCCATTTCTTGGACATGCATTTATTTTCACTGACGATGGATGGCCTGCTTTGACATTTTGCATGGATGGCTCTTTAGAATGAAAACCATAGTTATAAAAGATTCATTGGTTCATCCTACAGTCCTAATATTGTCACTTTGACACACATTGACAGTATTGTAATGTCCGTTGACCCTGTTGATCAGCATAAAATAGGAAAATGTCTCAAGGTCATCTGAGAGAGGAAAAGAATTTGGGACTGTTTTCCTGTAGAATGCAGTAAGTAATGCAATTTTGAGTCCTGATTCTGGTCACCAACTTAAGACACATACCCAGTTTAGAGGTGAATCCAGGAGTTGTGACAGAATTGGAGCAGAAGTCTGGCAGGTGAGCTCACTAAAGTGTACAGTTTAGTGAATGTATAACACAGAAGGAATTATGTATAATAAATATGACTTAAAACTCAATTTAAATTAGTCACTGTTTGTAAATCATGTTTGTTTGTTTGTTTGTTTTTTTAATAGTAGTCTTATTTCCTGCCCATTATATGTTGAGTATACTATATCCATTATGGAAACCCTGGTGGTGTAGTGGTTAAGTGCTACAGCTGCTAACCAAAAGGTCGGCAGTTCAAATCCACCAGGCACTCCTTGGAAACTCTATGGAGCAGTTCTAACTCTGTCCTGTATGGTCACTACGAGTCGGAATCCACTCGACAGCAACAGGTTTGGTTTGGTTTTGGTTTTATATCCATTATGTATTTTGTTAGTATTTTATTTCATATCCATTATATATTTATATCCATTGTATAATTATATGTTGAGTATATATTGTCTATTTTAAAGACTAAGTGGACTTTTTAAAATAAGCATTTGGACGGGTTTGGGAGGAACTTAGAAGCATTCTAACCATTGAAAAAATGTAGCTGACCTATCAGTGCCCGTGGAAATTCTAACATACAAACAATGATCACTGAATTTAAAAAAAGTACTATTGGAGCATTAATAGAACCATAATTACTGTACCATTACCATAATCAAAAGAGGAGTGTCATAGTTCAAACTTAACTGCTGTACTTCCAAAACTGCTTCGCACAAATAAAACAGTAAACTATAAAAAATGTAAAGCATAGTTAGATGAGGGCTCTGTACATTGATATATGTGTCTTTACACTCAACTAATTAGTCGTTACTGAATGCTTTTGCTTTGCTCAGTGGCATGTGGTACATAAATCATTGCAATATGTTAAATGCAAATGGTTGTTAATAGAGGAACCATCTGCTCCGTGCTGGAGAGTTTGTTAAGAAGAATGTGGTGAACCTCGTTTGGATAATGTTGGAAAACTCAAATACCGAATTTCTAAAATGAGCTGCCTCTGTTAACCCCAACATTACTAATACTCCCCTGGCCTTTTAAATTCTACCAATTCACTGCTAAACCACTCACAACACAGGCTGTACTGTTTTATGCAACCCCACTGGCTCCTTTGAAAGGCAGAATATTCTACAGAAGTATCACACCACACAGAGAACTGGCGTGTCCTAAATTGTGTTCCGGGATGTAGTACAGCCAATAAATAATCAGATCATCCCCCTTTTGAAGATCTTTGCTTACGTGAATAAGACAGACTCCTTATCCTTGTCCCTCCTGGAGGCTATTCCTTTATAGCTATAGATCACTGGCAAGTGGCTGGCTGGTGATGAATCGCCATGGGCTCCATCAGTGTGTGCAGCCTCTACCTCCTGTAATCCGCAATACCGTATTTCTCCAAAAGATCATTAGTGCAAAGGAAAGTCATGATTTCTCCTCCAACATACTTTATTAGATGCTGTCACATAGTTTTCTAATAATGTCTGCTGGGCTCAACGGTGACAGTGTAAAACATGGGAAAATTAGTAATAGGACAAGAATCAGAGCTTCAAGTTTCCAATGTCATATTCCACTTTCTGGCAAAAAAAAAAAAAAAACCACTCTTTAATCCTGCTCTCTCTAATCAGCTCCGGGTCAAGGTCGCTATCAGTACATTTAAGAGCAAGCTGCCATGATGATCTATTGCGTGAATACCCATTGGAGGTGCGCTCAAATGATGCAATACTCAAAAAAGACCCTTGACCGTGAAAGAACAAGCTGCGAAATTAACTGTGTGGCTGAAGATCTTCAAGCATGCAACTTCTCTGAAGCCAGATGTGATGTATAATATTGGCCTACTGCTAACTTGGCTTTCTTGACCTTCTTTTTTTCTTCATTTCTTCCCTCCCACCACCCCACCCCCCCATCTCTTTGGGCTTTTACAGTATCTGATTTAAGACTGTGCTTTGGGGATTCGCCTGTGGGAGAGGAGGCTGCAGGAGAGCTCATTAGTCCAGCAGACACTCTCTCCCTGCACGAATTAGACAATGAAAAGCTTGCTTCTGCGGGCCACCAAAAGGAGCCAGGGTTTTGTGGAAGTGAGCAGCCCTGTGGTGCCATACAAGCTTTTTATTTGTTAAAAAGGGATTTTGAACAACAACAAAAAAACATTTCCCTTTGTTTGTTCCCATGAAAAGAAGAACCTCCTGAAGGCCACGTGCGTTTGATGACTCCATTTCAAAATGAACACTTGTCAGTTTCAAAATGGCGCTGCTGCGCTTAAAAGTTACACAAAACCATTGGGAGATGGAGGGACTGGCACGATCATCAGATGAGCCATACCTTCAAGGCAGAGTGTGCTAGCAGTGAACATGAGAAGCTGGAATTGAATTGGACTTTCACCATGATCCTGAGCCTTTACAGAGCCCCTGTTTTAGATTGGGAGAGGGAAAAAAAAAAAAAAAATTCTTAGGCTGTCTAATTACATTAGTTTATTGAGCTCCAGTACCGCTCTGCTTCCCAAAACACCACTTTAATTTAATTTAGATTTTGTTACTTCTTCCCCTCCAAAAGAAAAACTTCACCATAGAGGCGTATTTATTGTTTTAATGCTTCTGTTTGGAAACATTCACTAATTCATTTTCTCGCTTCATTACAGGGAACAGGAGGATTGATTCTTTAAACCTACAGATGATATTTACCAAAGTTTTTATGGAACTATAAACGGGACTTTTTTTTTATCCAAAATTCTGTTGTTTTTTTTTTAAGTTGAGGGCAGGACACCTGGGGAGATGTGAAGAGCTAACAAAAGCCAGATGCCCAGACCTGGCATTCATCAACTTTGAGCCTTGTGTATAGGGAAATGCATTTGGATCATTGCTGTTTTCCTTCATGACAAAATCCTATGGGGCTTTCCCAGGGCACTCCGCTCATATTTAGTGACACACACACCAACAGGGAGGCGACTCAGACACTTTCCATCTGTTGGTGTTTTAATTTTGTTTGAATCCACTGAATGAGGTGTTTGTCAGCAAGCTTGTCACTTTGTTGATATTTTTGAGGTTTGGGCCCTCTTCTTGAGCCTAAAGATATCTCAGAGATGCAAAGCAGAATTTCATAACCCTCCCTTAATACTTTTTTATACTGTCATCGTCCTCAGTTCCAAAACACTTATCTCGCTTTCGTTCTGAAACTCCTCTGGGTCTTAAGTTCAAGCTGTCTAGTTGGGTGAATGCAGGCATTTATTTATTCTCAATGATAAGGATAATTTTTCAAACCTTGCTTTCCCCTTTAAAGTGTGATAACTCTAAAACAGCTGAAAAGGTTGATATGTGAATAAAATACCTCATTTTCCTTAAAACACATCAAAGCTATGTATCTTAATTTACTATCAGGAAAAACAGTCCCACATCATTCACACTGATATTTCTGGAGTAGATCCAAAAGGTAAGTAGAAGTGTCACTTAAAATACTATTGTCTTTCTACAAAAGATAAGATTTAATAATTCCAAGAGAGAACAGAGATTGCATTGTATTGAAAATCTCTCAGTGCTGGTGGTTGTTGTTCATAGCCATCGAGTCGATTCCAACTCATGGCAACCCGTGCAGAGCAGAACTGCTATATAGGGTTTTCAAGTCTTTTACCTTTCAGGAGCAGATCGTCTGGCCTGTCTTTCGAGATAACTCTGGGTGGGTTTGAACCACCAATCTTTTGGCTAGTTGTAGAATGCTTAACCATTTGTGCCACCCAGGGACTCCCTAAATGGCTGTCTGCCTCTCTTCTGTACCTGGGTATTAAAATCCAGTGTTCAAGAGCTTTGTGAAAAATCTAGTTATTATTAGGTATCATAGCGCTATACTGTTTGATGCCAGAATAGTTACTCCAAGCAGAGGAGAACTAATATTTCAAAACAGGTTACAACCTGGAACTACTTGTTAGACACTTTTCAGAATAAGCAACCAGTCGAACCCCTTATTGTTCTTTGAGTGAACCCAAAGAGTGCTGAGGGTGATTTTCAAAGGTCCATGGATTGTTGAAAAGCAAAGATGTCACCTTGAGGACTAAGGTGTGCCTGAGCCAAGCCACTGTATTTTCAATCATCTCATATGCAGGTGAAAGCTGGACAATGAATAAGGCAGGCCAAAGAAGAATTGATGCCTTTGAATTGTGGTGTTGGCGAAGAATATTGAATATACCATGGACTGCCAAAAGAATGAACACATCTGTTTTGGAGGAAGTACAGCCAGAATGCTTATTAGAAGCAAGGATGGAGAGACTTCGTCTTACATACTTGGGACATGTTATTGGGAGGGATCAATTGCTGGAGAGGGACATCATGCTTGGTAAAGTAGAGGGTCAGCGAAAAAGAGGAAGACCTTCAGAGAGTTGGACTGACACAGTGGCTGCGACAATGGGCACAAGCATAGTAAAAACTGTCAGGATGGCACAGGACTGGGCAGTGTTTTCATTCTGTTGTGCATAGGGTCTCTATGAGTCTGAATCGACTCAATGGCACCTAACAACAACAACAAAATGGATTGTTTTGGAAGGCAGCATGCTCAGCAGGTCACTGGAGAGGTGTGAGCTGCTCTGGCATAGAATTCACAAACACAGCAGAAGGGGAAGTGGGGTTACTTTGACTTTCTCTTTTGAAATGGCATCTTTCTGGCGTGGGAATGCCAGATGGCATTTCATATTATTCATGATGGCGACCTCTCAGTCTAGAGCCATTGTTCTAAAGATCCCACCTACAGACTGATAACTGTCCTCCTACCAAACAGTCTGAATGCCACCTGCTCTATTTTATATGCAGCTGGTGCTGTCCCTTGGAGATTCTTTGCCCCCAACTCATCCCATGTGAAAAGAGTGCTGCCTGCCCTAGATTTTTGCTATTCTTTCCTAAAAAGTAAATACATGAAACTTCTGGCTTGAAAGCTTTTCATTCCTAGGTTTTGTGTGGACACAGTGAGCACTGTCCTCTTCCGGTTTCTAGACTTAGGGTATAGTCTTCTCAGAATCCAGAGTGCTCATTAGTTCACTTGGCACAGATTATATAACTTACTGAAGTTTTTTTTTTTTTTTTTCTGAAAAGGGGTTTCCTGGGGATGCTCAGACCCTAAGTTGTCAGAAAAAGCACAGTTGTACCAACCAGCAACAAAGGCACACCCCAGACGCCTCTATTTGGGCTGAGGTGTGGAGTTCTCCTTCCTGTGTGGCTACTGGGCTGTAGTCTGACTTGCCCAGGCATTGTAATTTTCATAGATTTCAAAAAGAAGAAAAGTGTGAGGCTAAGAAATAACTGAACTGTAGCTGAACAGAAGTGGCAAAGGATTTCCTCATTAGTAATATGACCCTGGGAGAAGATTACTCCCTGGACACTGTAGCTTTAGAAGCAAACTACATTTCTTTGGCTCCACATGTGAATTTAGTATAGTTGGCTGGCCAAGGGCAAAATGAGGTTTGTGTAAATCATTTTGGTACTCTTGGGAACTGAGGCTAGAGGAAAAGACGACTCATTTGAGATCAGCCCAGATGTAAGGTGAGGGTTCACCCTGAAAGTGTGATCCAGGCAGCACCAGAGACTGGCCCGTGGCCCTTTTCTTGGGTGACATCATGACCACATGGGCTGGGTTGCCTGTGCTGGACTCTGAATACATTTTTCTCAGGGTGCACTCAAATCTCTTATATATTTAGGTTTGTGTTTTTCTTTTTCTTGGCAAGTTTTAAAAACATCTTCAGAGATGTCAAAACAAGTGAAAAATTTATATCCTAGATACAATGTTCAGTGGCTGGTTTAAAAAGAAGCTTTGATCAGGCTTAGGGGACCAGAATAGCATTTGGAGTTTTGTTGCAAGGCATCCCTCCTTCAACACATTTCTTCAAGATTGTTTGAACTTGTCTTTAATCTTGACCCCATTGCAGCCGAGACTTTCTTCTCCTGTACCTGCATTTGTAAATAATCTGCCACAGTATCTGGCACATAGTGGGAATTCCTAAAATGGCTTCTCATCTCAGCTTGCAGTTTTAAGGGGCAGGTAAGTAGAGTATATTCAAACTCCAGACCAGAGCCCTGAGGGTAAATGGGTATTGACCACAAAGTATCAGAGATATTTGTTTTTAACCATTCCGTATAGTCAAAGCCAAGGCAAATAACTTTCCTTGCCAGCTATCTCTGGAGCATTTACAGGGAGTATGTATGTCTTGTGTGTCTATGTGCACACACACATTAACTTATCATTTTCCCTGAGACCTGAACCCTTCCTGGATCCTGTCTTTATTTAGGGTGGTCTTTGATCCACTGGGCTCAACATATTATCCCACTATCATCACCCCCAAATGCTGGGCCACAGAAAGCCAGCGGCTTCGGTATTCACCTACTTCCCTGGTATTATGGTTTATTCCTGACTTCAGTGGATTTTCCACACTCTTTTGTAGTCCCCAAATTGTTTATCAAACGTTTTTAGATATGTTGTAAAAAAAAAAAAATTCTAGTGTGTTCTAGATGGCCATTAATGGCAGAGCCAAAGTCTTTACAAATATTTTGGGCTGTTTCCTCCATTAAAATTTAGATATCATGAGAGCAGGGGTCTAGTCTGTCTTTTACCTTTGTAACCCCAGTGCCTGGAACAATGTTCTTCCATACCAGTGATGCAGGAGGGATCATACCCAATGCCTGTGTATCTGGTATGGTGCTTGATGTTGTTGTTGTTGCTAAGTGATGCTGAGTCAATTCCAACTTATCACAACCCAATATGACAGAGTAGAACTGCCTTATGGATTTCCTAGGCTATAATCTTTACAGCAGCAGATTTCCAGGTCTTTTCTCCTGCAGGGCTGCTGGATGGGTTCAGACTCTTTCAGTTAGCAGCTGAGCACTTAACCATTGTGCCACCAGGGCTCCTGGGCTTAACGTAGGCATATTTTAAAAGCTTTTTAAGAAACATTAATGAGCACCTAGGGTTGAAGAACATTGACCTAGAACATACCTGGTAAAGAGTATATCCTCAAAAAATTTTATTGAGTGAATAAATGAATTGTTAAGAAACCCAACAAAGAAAAATTGGGCTGTTTTTCAAATGGAGTCAAGGCTTTGGAAAAGATGTCGTGGGTACTTTGAGCATAGGTATACAATGCCAATTCTGATAATGGAGAGGATTTTACCTAGCCTGTCTACATCTTTTTATCTACGTCTGGGCTACCCCAGCAGCCCCTAACCCAGCAAATCCTTCACAGATCACCAAGGATGGTTTGTAAATATGTTCTATGGCAAAGCCCCACCCCAGGCCTTCTAAATCAGAATTGGACCGGACTCGTATTTGCATGGCCTCCTTCCCTGAATTACAGAGCACAAAACTAAGGGATATAAGAATACGTATTTGAAAGACATTTTTTGCTCACCAGACAGATCGCTTTTAGTGGGTTGACCTCAGTGAACCATAATCTCAATTAAAGTAAATCCCTACATTTATATTTTAAATGGGCCAGAGGAGATTAACAGGTATGCAGTGAGCAGAAGAAAGAAAGGAGAGGCTAAAAAGGATTCAATATTATCACCTCTTTCCTGGATACATTAATCCTACTATCTGTTCCTCAAAGACTTCAACCTTGGAATCCACACAGGTGTGAAAACTCAGCCAGCTTTTAATTTTATCAAGTTTACTTCTTCCATGAACATTTCATAATTCCTTAAAAGCTTGAGGTAATTTTATTGTTTTCTTGACTGACCAAATAGAAATCGTTTTTAAATGACCAGAAAATCTGAATCACAAAGTTATCATTGAGAGGAAGAATAAGGGCTGGTTTTAAAAGCTGAGAAAGAAATATATTTCTTAATATAAAAATATAAATGTATTGTTTTTGTCAGCAGTACTTAACAATTTGTTTTTTGCAATGACAACCATAAATTATTCCTAACAGGCTATCTGGTCCTTAGCTTTTCAATTATATGTGGTTATAATTGCAAGTTGATACAAAATGAAGGAAAATATTGATTGGAAACATTTGAAATATAAATGAAGTTGTCTAGTTAGATAGAACATTGAAGTTTCAGATATCGAAGGAACATGTTGAAACTCTAACAGTAGGATATAGCATTATTTCCCGCTGTGCCATGTAAGTCAAATAACATTTTTTTTCAATTTCTGGCTACTCTTAAATAATGGATCATTTTACTCAAACCCATGTCTAAGACTTTTGAGATCTTACAGAATTTGACACAAACATTTATTGTGCCTCCATTTTAAACACCGTGAGAAAAGGTTTACATACCCTATAAGTACAGATAGATTTTGATAGATAATAATCTTCAAGATCTGAAAGTATACCAAAGGTATGGATTTTTTTAATCTTTGAAAGGTAAAAAGTAGTTGGAGAAACACTATTCTCTTGACTAAGAGATATTAAGTGGAACGAATGTTTGAGTTACTTTAAAGTTTCATTAGTCTTCTCGGTAAAGATGATACTTCAGAGCTAAGCACTGGAAAACAGATGGGTGTGAGGAGGTAGTATGTAATTTGTTTTTCTTGACACCTATGATTCCCCATTTTCAGAAACTAGAATTGATCAACCGCAAATGGCCACTTGCACGTACATTTGGCCATGAGTGGGGTCTGTCCGCTTCCTTTCCTGGATGAATTTGTCTACAGCAACATTTTTCTTTATGCCCAATTCATTTATGTCATTCCAGTGTTGATCTAGCCCACTGAAAATTTGATCATCTCTTCCCAAAGTAATACCTCTTGGAAAAAGAAAGCTTAAATTAGAATATTCTTTTTGAAAGTAATTAATTCTAAACAGCACCTTAAGATGATAATCAAATCATTCCAAGAAAAAAAAAAAAAAGGCAGAGTTTAAAAACATCCCCAAGCTGCTGTTGCTTGACAACATACTATTTGAACTAAAATTGGAGTATATTTCTACCCTTTAGACATTACAAATATGCCTGAACACCCTGCTGTGAGGACAGCTTTGGTGCCCCAGAAGTAAAAGAGAATTTATCTGTGATTAAAGGATTGAGGTCTGTGCCTTGAACTGACAGATTAGTTTTTACTAGGTTTTCCCTGCTAATTCTAGACTTGACAGCCCTACCATAAATTAATCTAAATTATAGCGAACTCCTCCAAAGCTGATCATTGTCTCACATAAAACAATCATAAAGTCCTATTGAAAATTCTGACATCTCTATCACAAAATGTTATTCCAATTTGGAAGATAACAGAATAAGGCATCTAAAAAAACAGGAAATTGCAGCTCCCGTGATGCTGGTGGAGCTATAGAGATTTGGACACACAAACTGAGCTGTTGGAGAGAATGTGCCTGGCTTCTGTGGTCACAAATGCTGTGAGCCTCCCTGTTTGTCTTGTAGGAGCTCATGACAATGTAATTACATCCTGCCTGCCCAATTTTTATCATAACTGAAGTTGATAAATATAAACCACACTTTATGATTGTGATTCACAGCTTGAAACAATGTGGCATGGACATGAATTACTGAGAAATATAAATAGATGGTAATAGATTGACTCAATCTGAACCCTATTACACACCAGTTAGGACATCAGAGAATCAGAGAACTGCATACAAAAATGAATCTTAGCTTCCAGGAAGAGACCATGGATACAAAGTGAACAGGTCCAGGGTACAAATAAAGGCTTTGTAGCCTCATCAGCCTCATTCATATGCACAAATGACCACTCCCCTGGAAAGTATCTCTTTGCAGACTTGGGAGTAGGCATCAGAGCTGCGGCATAGCATTTCCCATTCTCTATCTATCCTGGGAGAGGCCACTCTTATTTTTATCACCTACTCTGTGTTTTTAAGTTTGGAGCTTCTTTTTTCTGTGATTAGAAAACCTATAGATGAGTTTTCATTTGCATTCACTGTTCATATCATTAGGGCTCTGAACAGTCAAGAATTTAACACATACATGGTGCTAATTCACTTTCAGAGCTTAAGGAAAAATGTTAAGGAAGAAAAGAAAAAAGTAGGAAGAAAAGTAGGAATTTTCTCTAAAACCAAGTACTATTATAGGATCACTGCTATCTATAAATACATAATTATACAAGGCAGAAGAGGTCAGGGCCCAATCTGATCCTCAGGTGTATTTTATTTGATCAAAACAGTGTTTCACTTTTTTCATCAATTTGAATATCTTTTTATGGAGCTTTCCAGTCGGTTGCTATTCCTGCCACACCTTGTTCCTTATACAGGGTCAGCTTGCCTGATTGATGACTGAAGACATTTGAGTTGTGACCCTATGGTCTATATCACCCAACAGATTGATTGGGAAATATTGGTTATTTGAAAGAAAGACTTACTAGGCACCTAGTATATGTCAGATGTTAGACCTGACTCTGCAAAGGTATTCAACTATGTGGATCATAACAAATTATGGATAACATTATGAAGAATGGGAATTCCAGAACACTTAATTGTGCTCATGAGAAACCTGTATATAGACCAATAGGCAGTCGTTCGAACAGAACAAGGGGATACTGTGTGCTTTAAAATCAGGATAGGTGTGTGTCAGGGTTGTATCCTTTCACCGTACCTAGTCATTCTGTATGCTGAGCAAATAATCCAAGAAGCAGAACTATATGAAGAAGAACACAGCATCAGGATTGGAGGAAGACTCATTAACAACCACGATATGCAGATGACGCAAGCTTGCTTGCTGAAAGTGAAGAGGACTTGAAGCATTTACTGATGAAGATCAAAGACTACAGCCTTCAATATGGATTACACCTCAACATAAAGAAAACAAAAATCCTCACTACTAGACCAGTAAATGACATTGTGATAAAGAGAGAAAATATTGAAGTTGTAAAGGATTTCATTTTACTCGTATCCTTAAGGTGCACTTGACCCAAGCCACAGTATTTTAAATGGTCTCATATGCATATAAAAGCTGAAAAATGAATAAGGAAAGCTGAAGAAGAATTGACACCTTTGAATTATAATGTTAGTGAAGAATATGAATATACCATGAACTGTGTGTGCCAGAAGAACGAACAAATCTGTCTTGGAAGAAGTACAGCCAGAAAGCTCTTTAGAAGCGAGAATGGCGAGATTTCATCTCATATACTTTGGACATGTTATCAGGAAAGACCACTCCCTGGAGAAGAACATCATGCTTTGTAAAGTGGAGGACCCTCAACGAGATGGATTGACACAGTGGCTGCAATACTGGGCTCAAACATAGCAATAGTTGTGAGGATGACTCAGGACTGGGCAGTGTTTCATTCTCTTGTGCACAGGGTCACCATGAATCAGAACAGACTCAATGGCACCTATCAACAACAACAACAACAACAGACCTGACTCAGGTAAAAGAGTAAATATTAGAATTTCAGGCAGTGAAATGTATCATGATGAAAAATAAATTAGGGTAACGGCAGAGAATAAGAAGACAGTCACTTTAGAAAGGGAGGTGTGAGAAGATGTCTCTGAGGAAGGAATATCAAAGTTTAAGGGATGTGAAGGTATGAGCCAGGTAAAGATGTAGGGGAGCAACATTCCAAAATCAGGAGCAGCAAGGGGACAAAGACCCAGAAGAGGAACAGGAAGTAGACCTGTGTGGCATATGCCAGGTAGAGAGTGGGAGAAATTGAGGTTGGGAAATCGAACAAGGGCCAGATTACTTAACATTTTATAGGCTACTTTAAGGCAGTGGGAAGACATTGGAAGATTTTGAGTGGGGAAATCAAATAATTTAATTTACCTGGTAATGAATCATTTCTAATTAATAGCTACCTGTTTAAAAAAAAAAAAAAAAAAGACCTGTTGCCATCCAGTTGATTCCAACTCACAGCGACCCTATAGGACAGGGTAGAACTGCCCCATAGAGTTTCCAAGGAGCGCCTGCTGGATCCCAACTGCCAGCCTTTTGGTTAACAGCCATAGCACTTAACCACTATGCCACCAGCGTTCCAGTTAATAATTAGTCCATACTAAACACTTTAACTTATTTTAAATTCTTAAAAACATTTTCAGAGTCAAATAATCCCTTTGAAATTTTATCTGCATAATTAGTGAGTTCAACTAATCAATCTAATTTAGAAAACATTGAGTGAGCACCTACTATGTGCAAAGTTCTATGCTAAACTCTGTTTAGGATATAAAGATAATTTAATACCTAATTCCTGGCTCAAAGAGCTTAGACACTTCTTTCTAACATCTAGTCATCGAATCGACTCGACGGCACTGGGTTTCTGGGAGTCATCATTCACTGAGTATATTTCTGCTATGCCTCTAAAATACATTTGTTACATTTCTTTTACCATGATAATTAAAAGAGAGGCTTAAGAACCTTACTTTTGTTATTGATTATTATATGCATGACACAGAAGTTTGCTTCTAGTAGAAATCCTGTGTTACTTCTTTATCTCTTTTATTAATTGCATCACTTTAAAGGAAAATTTGTTCTCATATTGCAATATGGAAGTTCATAGGTGCAGAAAAAAAAAGGCAAAAGATCTTTGAAATAGGTTTGAGAAACAGATCTTTTCATCACTGCCAGCACCTCCTCATCCTGCTGAAAGCTGATGTCATTTTTGACACTTAAAAAATGATTTCTGTATGAAAGAAATGAGAAACCATCCTGCAGCATTAGCCCAGTGAAAGACAGTGTTTGCTATTTCAGTTCCGAGGATCACTTCATAATTGTGGAGTTCATATCAAATTAGCATCTCAGCTTCTGTTACACTATTTTGTAGAATCCCAAAGCGTGACTGACAGGGTCTATGGCACACTCAGCAAGAACCAAACCCAAACCAAACCCACTGCTGTCGAGTCGATTCTGACTCATAGCAGCTCTATAGGACAGAGTAGAACTGCTCCATAGGCTTTCCAAGGAGTGCCTGGTGGATTTGAACTGCCAGCCTTTTCGTTAGCAGCCATAGCTCTTAATCACTACCCCACCACGGTTTCCTCAGCAAGAACAGGTGGGTTTAAATATGACAGAGACAAGGGCGGTGACAAGGAGAGCCTTGAACGAAGTTGCAGAAAGGATAAAGCTTGTCCCACACCCCACCCATGCACTCATACAAGCATCACAAATTCCTTGGGCACCCCACCAAAAAAAAAAAATGTGACTCAGTTTTCCTACCATTTTTATTATTAGAAGGCCGAGTGTTCATTAGTTAATATTCATTTCAGCTACCAGGCCATGGTGTTTTCAGTCACTTCATATGCACGCAAAAGCTGAGCAACGAATGAGGAAGCCCGAAGAAGAATTGACACCGTTGAATTACGGTGTTGGCGAAGAATGTTGAATATACCATGGACTGCCAAAAAAACGAACAATTCTGTCATGGAAGAAGTACAGTCAGAATGCTCATTAGAAGCAAGGATGGTGAGATTTCATCTCACATACTTTGGACATGTTATCAGGAGGGATCAGTCCCTGGAGAAGGACATCAAACTTGGTAAAGTAGAGGGTCAATGAAAAAGAGGAAAACCCTCAAAGAGATGGATTGACACAGTGGCTGCAATAATGGCATCAAGCATAACAGCAATTATGAAAATGGCGCTGGACTGGACAGTGTCTCCCTCTGTTGTACATACACTCGCTATGAGTCAGAAACAACTCAGCGGCAACTAACGACAGAATGTGACATGACCACCCATGTGTCAGTTTATTGTACTGTGGTGACTTGTGTGTTGCTGTAATGCTGGAAGCTATGTCACTGGTATTTCAAATGCCAGTAGGGTCACTTACGGTAGACAGGTTTCAGCGGAGTTTCCAGACTAATACAGACTAGGAAGAAAGACCTGATGATCTACTTCCAAAAATTAGCCAGTGAAAACCCTATGGATTCCAAATGAATATTGTCCAGTACAAAGCTAGGAGATGAGCCTCCTAGGTTACGAGGCACTCAGAATACACAGTGGCTGCAAGAATGAACTCGAGCGTACCAAAGATCGTGAAGATAGTGCAGGACTAGAAGACCGAAGAAGAATCGACACCTTTGAATTGTGGTGTTGGCGAAGAGTATTGAACATACCATGGACTGCCAAGAGAATGAATGAATCTGCCTTGGAAGAAGTACAACCAGAATGCTCCTTAGAAGCAAGGATGGCGAGTCTGCGTCTTACATACTTTGGACATGTCAGGAGGGATCAGTCCCTGGAGGACATCGTGCTTGGCAGAGTACAGGTCAGCAGAAAAGAGGAAGACCCTCAATGAGATGGATTGACACAGTGGCTGCAACAGTGAGCTCAAGCATAACAACGATTTTAAGGATGGCTCAGGACCAGGCAGTGTTTCATTCTGTTGTGCATAGGGTCGCTGTGAGTTGGAACCGACTTGACAGCACCTAACAACAACAGTTTCATCCCATTGTGCATGGGCCAGCCCTGAGTTGGAGCTGGCTTGACACCAGCTAACAACAACAACACAAATGTGCAGGACCTAAATAGGAAAATAAACCAGTCTGTGTGTTATCCCAGCACACACGAAGCCAGAACTGTCAGGCACATGACGTGGTACAGTGGAAAGAACATGGGTTTTGGAGCCTTGAGACCTAGGTACACACTCTGTCTCCCCTGCTCGTGGAAGAAAAGATCTGGGGCAGAGCTCTCAGGCTCTGAGACTGCAACTTCATCTGTAAAATCCCACAGAGTTGTGAAACTTCAACACAGGCTATATGTTAAAACACTTCGTAAACTGTAAAGCACAAGGCAAATGATGCTATTTTCATTTTAAGCAAAAATAGAACAAGGGAAGATGAAGATTTCAAGCCTTTCTTTTAGATTTTTGTATTTTTATTCACCTTTCTTAGCACTCCATTTTTATTTTGGCTGGTAAGCCTGAGGATGAGCTCAGGAGCACTTTCAGACCAAATGTCTGAATTTTATCTCCGTGGCTCACCCTCTTCTCTTTCTTGACTTCCCCTGGGCTTTCTCTCGTCACCCAGGTGGGCTGCTGGTGTTCCTGGGGGTCCCCTTGTGCATGTCAAATTAACTGTCAGAGTTCCATATTGTTTCTTCTTTTTTAAAGTTACTCAGTGAACAAATTTGTGTTACTTTTCTTTGTTTTGTAAATATGAATTTGTCTCATTATACTTTTCAAAATAAAGCATTTTCTCATCTGAAATTTGTGAATTTAGGTTGTTTTGTGAAGAAAAAAGAAAAAAAGCTGCACTTCAGATGCAAATGTAGTAGGACACCATCCTGATCCAATCCTGTTAAGGGAATAAAGAGTAAAGCCTTCCATAGTCTCTTTGTGTCAGAAAGCTGCATGGAGTATCTTAGTGCAGAATCTCAAAATCCTGAAGCCTATTAGGGAGTCATCCAGCCCAACCCTTATCATCGTTCAGAACACACAGGAAACACGATTTCAACTGCAATATAACCTGCTTCAAACCCTGGTGGCGTAGTGGTTAAGAGCTATGGCTGCTAACCAAAAGGTTGGCAGTTCGAATCCACCAGGTGCTCCTTGGAAGTCTTGTGGGGTAGTTCTACTCTGTTCTGCAGGGTCCCTATGAGTCAGAATTGACTCGACGGCAATGGGTTTGGTTTTTGGTATAGCCTGCTTCCAACATAATGCCTGACTTGGTCTCACCTCATCTAACCCATAGTTTGCATTTAATAAATATTTGTTAAGTGAAATGAGTAATAATCCTACTATCCCTTCTCCCCTCCAAAAGAAACCTGCTAATAATATCAGTCTCTTTCTGATTGATTCCACTTACTCCATGCTTTTTTTTCACTCTTTCCCCCTTCTAGAATGTGGGTTCTCTCTTGCTATTTGTACAGATTGCCTATCCTTCAAACTTTAGCTCAAAGGCAATCTCCACCACTTGACACCATCCCGCGTTGATCTCTGTCTTAGATCTTAAACTAAAACCCAGACCAAATCCATTACCGTCAAGTCGATTCTCACTCATAGCGAACCTATAGGACAGAGTAGAACTGCCCCATAGGATTTCCAAGGTGCAACTGGTGGATTCGAACTGCTGACTTTTTGGGTGAGCAGCTGAGCTCTAACCACTGCACCACCAGGCTTACATCTTAAAAAAAAATGGACTTAATTCAGTTTAGCACTTGATCATATATATATTATGTATATAATACATATGTATGTTTCCTGAGCCATTATATACAGTGCTTTTATTATTAAATAAGATGTAGCTACATAACTATCTTACATTGTTTGCTATTGTTTGATCATGTTGTATGTGTGTGTGTGTTAATAGCCTAGGTAACCTTCTTGGGGACAAGGGCACATCCCCCTTTTTCATGTGATTGCATCACTGTGCTCAGTGAAGAGCCTAGAACAGATGCTACATAAATATTTTTGCTTGACTGAATAGTAAGAACATGTAAATGTTTCTGAAATAAATTGCTTATACTTATTTTTATTGATAATGATATATAATGGTATTAAATAATACCTTAAATCACATTAAAAAAAAAATTTCTGTTTTTGCAAATTACCTTCCAAGCCTTTTCCACCTCCATACATATTTTTTTATATGATTGTTATCAGAGCACACTTACCATTTTTTATACTGAGTTTTCATTGGTATTTGCCATTATCATTTCAATATTTCCACATCATCTTTGCAGTTATCGCTGTTAGCTGATAAACAGCATTCACCATAGTTTTATTAAAGTATTTACTCATTCTTAAACTTTTAGCCTTTTCCCGTTCATTTCTTTCGTAAGTAACGCTGCAGCGAAGACCTCCATAAGAAGTTTTTTTTTTTTTTAATTTCACTCGAATTATTTCCATCTGTAAATTCTAGTAATGAGTTCACATCGTCAAAAGACACATTTAATATACTCACTGGAGCCCCTGGGCGGTGCAAACAGTTAACGCCTCTCCTGCTAACTGAAAGGTTGGACGTTCAAGTCCATCTGGAGGCATCTCAGAAGAAAGGCCCAGAGATCTACTGAAAAGTCAGCCATCAAAGACACTGTGGAGCACAGCTCTACTGTGACACACGTGGAGTCACCATGAGTCAGAGTCGACTGGCTAATATGCTTAGTAAGAGTTGCTATATTTTTTCGTAAAGGGTTTCTACCCTTTTACAATGTGTCCTGCAGAGTATGGAGAACTCTCAACTGCAGATTCTAGTGAGCTGGCCATAAGTGTACCCCTAGGTTTCACGCCCAAGAAAATATCATTATCATTTTCTTAATATTCCTTGAGCAATTGTTCTAGGCTAGGCCATGTACTGAAGGCTTTGCATGTCATATATAATCTGAGTCAGGTGTTACTATTTTTCCTTTACAAATAGGAGTGGCTCAGAGTGCTGAGTTACCTGCTTATGGTCAATTGTATAGTCAAATACAGAGCCAGGAGTCCCATCCTAGGTCTGTCTGCTACATACCTAATTGTCTGTCCGCATTTGTCTCCCAATCCTTAATTATTTTTTTTAGGTCTTTCCCAAAATATAACACTCACGGGAAGCGAAGTAATTTTATACAATGAACACTTGCACATTGATTTTAATGAGTATTATAAAAAATATTGAAACAACAATATCTGGGATATATTGGGTTCAAATATACTATTACACTTAATTTCACCTCTTACATTTTACTTTTTTTAATATGGCTAGGTTGAAATTTTAAATTACATACGTGGCTTGCCTCTGTGACCCACAGCACTTTTCTATTGAAAAGCCCTGATCTAACACAAAACAGTTGAGATCCAATAGACCGCCGGGGGTCAGGGACAGAGTTCTTCTCCTGGAAGACTTCATTTAGAATGGACAAAGTCAAATCTAGGATCTTGTCTTCACTCACATCATAATTCCATAACTCCAGCCTGTAACAGGGCCTGTCCAAAAATAAAAAAGTAAATAAAACTGACGGTTCCTACCAAAGGAAGAATGCTAAAGGGCCACTAACGCGGTGCGTGATTTACTGATGGTACGTTAAGCTTTCTTGGCACTCCAGGGCCCGTAAAAAATAGCTGGATTTCAGCTCCATGTTTTGAGAAGTTAAAGGATAGTAAAAAGTTATAAAAAAAAAAAGTTATACACATGAATATATTTGTTCACTTGCATATAGGTAAACCCAAATAACTTTTATACATGTATATTTTACAGTCACTTACCATATGTGAAGTAATGATGTCTATAAATATAAAAATTCAAATTTAGCCATAAGACAGAATAGACAGTCTTCAATGAAACATCATATTTTTGCATATTTTTTCTATATGCCACTTGGCACGAGCTATGATTTGTAAGCACCACTTCACATAACCCCTCAGGATCTGAATTCATAAGAATTTAAAATCTATGTTAAAGGCCTGAAACAACATTGAGTTGGTTTTGCTTAGGGGAGGGCAGATTTTATGCATACCACTGTTACGCTCAAACATTATTTTATTTTGCATTCTTTCAAAGCTGTATTATACAGTATGAAATTAACCTCTCTTGTTCATCCAGCAGCAGTTAACAGTTCAACAGAAACTCAATTTTCTCTCTGTTCAGAAATGTACCGTGTCCCCCACTGTGTCAGACCACTTTCTACACGTTGCCTGTCCAGTAGGCTAGTGACACGTAGAGATTCTGCTACCCAAGTCTCTCCTGAGCAACAATGGCAGTTGACAGCGATCTGTAACAACTCACCTGGGTGGCTTTGTGTGGGTGGAAGAAAATGTAGCAGAGAGTTAAGTAATATTTCTGAATGCTGGTGTAACCGTGTCCACTCAGATGGTAATTTGATCTCCACAATTTCAGACCTCCCACACAACAAATTGTTCCCTTGCAGTGGCACAGTAGGAAGAAAAGTGTAGGACACCAGCTGGCGGCGGCTGCTATGAAATACTCCCTACAAATAGAGATCGGAAGTTGTAGGTCATCGCTCACATCTTAGAGCGGCTTTTTTAGGATAGCTAAAAAAAAAAAAATTTTTTTACTGAGTAGATGTAAGGACACTTTTTAATTAAATATAGACCCAAAAATCTGTCTCCAAGGAAAGTTTGTTGTGACATGTTCTCTCCAGAGACCTGGAAATTCATAGCTAAAATTAACTTTAGAACAAAAGGGTTTAGAGTCAAGGGTGACATTCCAAAGGGCCCCAAAATGCCAAAATGATAGGGTTATAGATCAGTAGACAAAAACTGCTATTTCTATAAAGCTGTGTGTTGGTGTGTGTGTGCGTGCATGCATTTATATTTGAAGGCACTCAAAATGAAAGGATAAAGTCAGACTTCACAGCCTTTCCAAGTTATTAACATATAAGCTATTGGGATAAAATGAAACCTTCCATATTTTATAGCTAGGAGATTGAAATGAGGCACCATTCACTCATCTAGCCTATTGGGGATTTAGGATGTTCCCTGATTTTTAATTTTTTGTTCTGCAAAATTTAGAATTTACGTGGAATAATTTTGAAATATCCATTTCAAGATGTTTCAAGTCATTTTGTCCAAAAAACTCCACAAATGCTGTGGGTCTTTAAATTCTTAGTCATTTGGAATCCTATCTTAGTTATCCAGGAAGGCTGGATTTCTTTGTGAGAGCTACTGTACAAAATCTTGATTAAATATTTATAAATTTTGTGAAATGTATATTGCTTGCTTGATCTATTGAGTAAGCATGTATTCATTATTCTTTTACAGAAAGCTCCTGAGCAGAAACAAGGCCTTCTATCTGTTCCCTATGTGTCTAGCACACTATGGGTGCTTAATAAATGTTTAATGACATTAAGCCATATGATGAATCACTAGTGTCCTACAGATATAATGGGAAAGGAGCACGGGTCCTAAATGAAGACTTGGGTATTCTAAACCTATGCCAGCCAAAACAGGGAGTGTGGACCTTAAAATGTACCTGCAACAGATCTCTTTTTTCCCCCTTATTCAGGACCCTAGGGAATGGAGATAAAATGTAGAAACATTCTATCAGATTAGAAATTCCTTGAATATGAGCACTGAATCGTTGAGTGGCTGGCGTTGGCACAATGCATAGTTCATATTAGATGTCCTGTAAATAATTGTTGTCCTGTAAATAATTGGGTAGTTTAGATGGTGAATGCACTCAGCTACTGACTGAGAGGTTATAGGTTCAAGTCTACCCAGAGGTGCCGCAGAAGAAAGGCCTGGGGATCTACCTCTGAAAAAGGAACCATTGAAAACCCTATGGAGCACAGTTCTACTCTAACACACATGGGGTTGCCATGAGGGAGAATCCACTTGACAGCAATCAGTTAAATAATTGTTGAGCAAATGACTATTTTTACGACATAACGGACTTTATTTGAGACTGAATGGATTTAATCTCAGGAGAGCTTTTTCCTGTGCGATTCTGAAATCCTGTAATCCGTGTGTGCATGTGAATCTCTGCTGCATCATGGCCAAGCTTGAATGTCAGTAGTAGTCTTCTCGGATGACAATTTTTCCCATTTGTAAAACAGCTTTCCCAAAACAAAATATACATTACCAAGGTATGAGCCATCTACATGTCCCTTAGTTCCCAGCTGACTGGAGTTACCCTGTCTAAGATCTTTAAATAAAAATGGCTTAAACACCCATCCAAATATATAACAAGAAATCCATTATTCTACCTCCATCTCCTCATTATTTCTGGCGTTCTTGAAATATTTTTCTATCTTCGCATTACTTCTTGTTCTAATTTCCTCAGTCTCCATTTTTCTGTCTTTCCCCCTCTTGCTGCTCCTCCCTTGCCCTCTCCTCCACATGAACCTAAATGTGTGTAACGGATGAATCTCAGTCTACAATGTCAGGTGTGCAAAAACGCCACGTTCCTTTATTTTCTTTGTTGTTGTAGTTGTTAGTTGCTGTCAAGTTAACACTGACTTATGGCGAGCCTGTGTACAACATAATGAAATGTTGCTTAGTCCTGCTCCACCTTCAAAATCATTGGAATGTTTGAGTCCGTTGTTGTAGCTGTTGTGTAGTGCCCGCCAACCTAGGGGCTTCATCTTCCAGTGCTCACCAACAACAAACAACCCATTGCTGTTGAGTTGATCTGACTCACAGCGATCTTATAAGGCAAAGTAGAACTGTCTCATAGGGTTTGCAAGGCTGTAAATCTTTACAGAAGCAGACTACCACATCTTTCTCCTGTGGAGCAGTTGGTGGATTTGAACTACCAACCTTTTGGTTAGCAGCCAAGTTTTTAGCCAGGGCTCCTTCCAGTACTATATCAGATAATGTTCTGTTATGATCCATAAGGTTTCATTGGCTAATTTTTGAAAGTACATTGCCAGGCTTTTCTTCCTAGTGTGTCTTACTCTGGAAGCTGCACTGAAACCTGTCAACTAGGGTGACCCTGGTGTTATTTGAAAGACTGATGGCATAGCTTCCAGCAACACAGCAACATGCAGGCCACCACAGTGTGCTGAACCAACAGACAGGTGGCGGTTATTTTCCTTACCTCTTCTTATTTTAAACTCTGAATCTCCATTCCCCTGGACAGATGGGAAATTCAGCCTCCATTAGTCTTGGGCTCCACTCCCACAAGTAGTAAAAAAAATCCCGGGTCTTAAATAGCACAAAGCACAGGGGCAGCCCCTGCAGGGGATTCATAGTGCTCATAAAGACACAGGTTTTTCCAGTCCTCAGTGCTTTTTTTTTTTTCAGTGCTTGTTCCAATGTACCGGTAGGGCATGGTACTGCCCATTTCTTATCATCGTTAGCGTGCAGCTAAGTGGTTGTTTAGTGGTCCTTCCCACTTCTCAGTGTTCAGGACACTTAGTATAATCTCCTCAATGGGTTTAGACTTTGGGGAATAAAAGCAAGACCAGTGGGCTTTCCACCCTGCCACAAAAGTCCCATGAAGCTGGGAAACACAGAATTTGCTTATTTGCTTGAGATGTATAGAAAAGGGAAAAGTGAACAGAGGGAAAAAAATCTTTCTGAAATATATTCTACCATTCATGTAACATAGCTCACCTTCCTAAAACACCACACACAAAGCAGTTTTGTTGCCACAAAATTCAGCAAACAACATAAAATGATTACTAGACGTTCTCATTCTTAGATGTCCCTAGTTGATTCTCGACCTTGGATATTCTCACTGGCTTCTTCCTCTCCTCACATTCCAGCTTGCCAGCATCTTGGCATGACCCTTTCAACCCCTTTCCTATGTTTTGTTGTAACACTATCCAGTAGTGGGCTGGAGCCCACTCCTTCTGCCAGAGCTGGTGATGCACATCTTTTTTCCCAACTCCGTATTCAGTGGTATTTCACTGGTAGCTTGAGATCAGCCATTGTGGGAGTATTTATACTGTGGAAATTCACAAACACTACTATTAGTCCACTACTGAGCAGATTGCTAAACATTTACTAGCCTATGACTGGTTATGCCCCGCAATTTGAACCACAGCTCTAAATCCTTCTATTTTGTGATGGCTTTGAAAACTATCAATAAAGTAATTATGCAATGTAATTTACTTCTCTCTGAGTTGCTGTAACACCCTAGCACTGGGAGCTTTCTCTCTTCCAGGAAGATCAGGTATTGCGGAGAAGAAACAAGATTTCTACCTAGTGAATTCTGCCACCAGCTTTAAAAGCTAACACATTTTTCTTTCCTGCAGCATATACAAATAGGAAAATGTTTTCAGTGCTTACCATGTGCCAGACACTCAGCTGAATCCTTGTCTCATTTCACCTTCCTTCATAACAACGCTATGCAAGAAGTACTATGGTTAATCCCACTTTATAGACAGGGAAAGTGAGTTTGAGAGAAGCTAAGGAAATTACCTAACGTTTCACAGCCACTAAAAAGGGTACTATCGGTGGAACTTAATGCTGTCTGATTCCTACACGTACTATAAATCACTGTCTTCTCCATTAGCTGCTGCATTCTGAAATTGATTGAACATGCAATCAAGATGCATTGATAATTACTGGTGATTGGAATGCAAAAGTTGGAAACAAAGAAGGATCAGTAGTTGGAAAATATAGCCTTGGTGATAGAAACAATGCCAGAGATCGAATGATAGAATTTTTTAAGACCAATGACTTCATTGCAAATACCTACTTTCACCAACATAAACGGCGACTATACACATAGACCTCACCAGATGGAACGCACAGAAATCAAATTGACTACATCTGTGGAAAGAGATGATGGAAAAGCTCAATATCATCAGTCAGAACAAGGCCAGGAGCTGGCCGTGGAACAGGCCATCAGTTGCTCAACGCAAGTTCAAGCTGAAACTGAGGAAAATCAGAGCAAGTCCACAAGAGCCAAAATATGACCTTGAGTATATCCCACCTGAATTTAGAGACCATCTGAAGAATAGATTTGACCCACTGAACACTAGTGAACGAAGACCAGACGAGTTGGGGAATGACATCAAGGACATCATACATGAAGAAAGCAAGAGGTCATTGAAAAGACAGGAAAGAAAGAAAAGACCAAGACGGATGTCAGAGGAGACTCTGAAACTTGTTCTCGAATGTCGAGCAGCTAACGCAAAGGGAAGAATTGATGAAGTAAAAGAAATGAACAGAAGATTTCAAAGGCCGGCTCAAGAAGACAAAATAAAGTATTATAATGACTTGTGCAAAGAGCTGGAGATGGAAAACCAAAAGGGAAGAACACGTTTGGTGTTTCTCAAGCTGAAAGAACTGAAGAAAAAATTCAAGCCTCGAGTTACAATAGTGAAGGATTCCATGGGGAAAATATTAAATGATGCAGGAAGCATCAAAAGAAGATGGAAGGAATACACAGAGTCATTATACCAAAAAGAATTAGTCGATATTCAACCATTTCAAGAGGTGGCATATGATCAGGAACTGATGGTACTGAAGGAAGAAGTCCAAGCTGCTCTGAAGGCATTGGTGAAAAACAAGGCTCTAGAAATTGATGGAATATCAATTGAGATGTTTCAACAAATAGATGCAGCCTTTGAGGTGCTCACTTGTCTATGCCAAGAAATATGGAAGACAGCTTCCTGGCCAACTGATTGGAAGAGATCCATGTTTATGCCTATTCCCAAGAAAGGTGATCCAACCGAATGTGGAAATTATAGAACAATATCATTAATATCACACGCAAGCAAAATTCTGCTGAAGATCATTCAAAAACGGCTGGAGTGAGAGAGCCTGAAAGCATTTCCCTTGAGAACGGGAACCAGACAAGGATTCCCTTTATCACCGCTCTTATTCAGCTTTGTGCTAGAGGTCCTAGCCAGAGCACTTAGGCTAGACAAAGAAATAGAGGGCATTTTGATTGGCAAGGAAGAAGTAAAATTATCTCTATTTGGAGATGACATGATCTTATACACAGCAAACCCTAAGGAATCCTCCAGAATACTACTGAAACTAATAGAAGAGTTCAGCAGAGTATCACTTGGATTCCTCTACATCAACAAAAAGAACATCGAAGAGGAAATCACCAAATCAATACCATTCACAGTAGTCCCCCAAAAGATAAAATACATAGGAATAAATCTTACCAAAGATGTAAAAGACCTACACAAAGAAAACTACAAAGTACTAGTGCAAGAAAGTAAAAGGGACCTACATAAGTGGAAAAACATACCTTGCTCATGGATAGGAAGACTTAACATAGTAAAAATGTCTAGTCTACCAAAAGTCATCTATACATACAATGTACTTCCGATCCAAACTGCAATGACATTTTTTAATGTGATGGAGAAACAAATCACCAACTTCATATGGAAGGGAAAGAAGCCCTGGATAAGTAAAGCATTACTGAAAAAGAAGAAGAAAGTGGGAGGCCTCACTCTATCTTATTTTAGAACATCTTATACAGCCACAGTAGTCAAAACAGCCTGGTACTGGTACAACAACAGGCACATAGACCAATGGAACAGAATTGAGAACCCAGATATAAATCCATCCACATATGAGCAGCTGATATTTGACAAAGGCCCAGTGTCAGTTAATTGGGGAAAAGATAGTCTTTTTAACAAAGGGTGCTGGCATAACTGCATATCCATTTGCAAAAAAATGAAACAGGACCCATACCTCACACCATGCACAAAAACTAACTCCAAGTGGATCAAAGACCTAAACATAAAGACTAAAACGATAAAGATCATGGAAGAAAAAATAGGGACAACATTAGGAGCCTTAATACAAGGCATAAACAGAATACAAAACATCACTAAAAATGACGAAGAGAAACCAGATAACTGGGAGCTCCTAAAAATCAAACACCTATGCTCATCTAAAGACTTCACCAAAAGAGTAAAAAGACCACCTACGGATTGGGAAAAAATTTTCATCTCTGACATCTCTGACCAGCGCCTGATCTCTAAAAGCTATATGATTCTGTTAAAACTCAACCACAAAAAGACAAACAACCCAATCAAAAATTGGGCAAAGGATATGAACACGCAGTTCACTAAAGAAGATATTCAGGCAGCTAACAGATACATGAGAAAATTCTCTCGATCATTAGCCATTAGAGAAATGCAAATTAAAACTACGATGAGATTCCATCTCACTCCAACAAGGCTGGCATTAATCCAAAAAACACAAAATAATAAATGTTGGAGAGGCTGTGGAGAGATTGGAACTCTTATACACTGCTGGTGGGAATGTAAAATTGTACAACCACTTTGGAACTCTATCTGGTGTTTTCTTAAAAACTTAGAAATAGAACTACCATACAACCCAGAAATCCCACTCCTCGGAATATACCCTAGAGAAATAAGAGCCTTCACACGAACAGATATATGCACAGCCATGTTTATTGCAACTCTGTTTACAATAGCAAAAAGCTGGAAGCAACCAAGGTTTCCAACAACGGATGAATGGGTAAATAAATTATGGTATTTTTTTATATTCATGCAATGGAATACTACACATTGATGAAGAACAGTGACGAATCTGTGAAACATTTCATAACATGGAGGAACCTGGAAGGCATTATGCTGAGTGAAATTAGTCAGAGGCAAAAGGACAAATATTGTATAAGACCACTATTATAAGATCTTGAGAAATAGTATAAACTCAGAAGAACACATACTTTTGTGGTTATGAGGGGGGGAGGGAGGGAGAGTGGGAGAGGGTTATTTACTGATTAGTTAGTAGATAAGAACTACTTTAGGTGAAGGGAAGGATAACACTCAATACAAGGAAGGTCAGCTCAACTGGACTGGACCAAAAGCAAAGAAGTTTCTGGGATAAACTGAATGCTTCGAAGGTCAGCGGAGCAAGGGTGGGGGTTTGGGGACTATGGCTTAAGAGGACTTCTAAGTCAATTGGCAAAATAATTTTTGTTATGAAAACATTGTGCATCCCACTTCGAAGTGTGGCGACTGGGGTCTTAAATGCTAACAAGCGGCCATCTAAGATGCATCAATTGGTCTCAACCCACCTGGATCAAAGGAGAATGAAGAACACCAAGGTCACACGATAACTATGAGCCCAAGAGACAGAAAGGGCCATGTGAACTAGAGACTTACATCATCCTGAGACCAGAAGAACTGGATGGTGCCCGGCCACAAGTGATGACTGCCCTGACAGGGAGAACAACAGAGAACCCCTGAGGGAGCAGGAGAACAGTGGGATGCAGACGCCAAATTCTCATAAAAAGACCAGACTTAATGGTCTGACTGAGACTAGAAGAATCCCAGCAGTCATGGTCCCCAAAGCTTCTGTTGGCCCAGGACAGGAACCATTCCCGAAGACAACTCATCAGACGTGGAAGGGACTGGACAATGGGTTGGAGAGAGATGCTGATGAAGAGTGAGCTACTTGTATCAGGTGGACACTTGAGACTGTGTTGGCATCTCCTGTCTAGAGGGGAGATGGGAGGGTAGAGAGGGTTAGAAACTGACAAAATGGTCACGAAAGGAGAGACTGGAAGGAGGGAGCGGGCTGACTCATTAGGGGGAGAGTAAATGGGAGTATGTAGTAAGGTGTATATAAGCTTATATGTGACAGACTGAATTGATTTGTAAACTTTCACTTAAAGCACAATAAAAATTATTTAAAAAAAAAACAAACAAAAAAAAGTAATATATGAGCTTCACAAGGTAAAAAAAAAAATGGCTGGAGCGGTATATCGACAGGGGACTGCCAGAAATTCAGGCCGGTTTCAGAAGAGGATGTGAAACCACGGATATCATTGCTGATGTCAGATGGATCCTGGCTGAAAGCAGAGAATACCAGAAGGATGTTTACCTATGTTTTATTGATTATGCAAAGGCATTTGACTGTGTGGATCATAAACTATGGATAACACTGCGAAGAATGGGAATTCCAGAACACTTAATTGTGCTCATGAGGAACCTTTACACAGATCAAGAGGCAGTTGTTCAGACAGAACAAGGGAATACTGATTGGTTTAAAGTCAAGAAAGGTGTGCGTCAGGGTTGTATTCTTTCACCATACCTATTTAATCTGTATGTTGAGCAAATAATACCAGAAGCTGGACTATATGAAGAAGAACGGGGCATCAGGATTGGAGGAAGACTCATTAACAACCTGTGTTATGCAGATGACACAACCTTGCTTGCTGAAAGTGAAGAGGACTTGAAGCACTTACTAATGAAGACCAAAGACCATAGCCTTCAGTGTGGATTACACCTCGACATAAAGAAAACAAAAATCCTCACAACTGGACCAATGAGCAACATCATGATAAACAGAGAAAAGATTGAATTTGTCAAGGATTTCATTTTACTTGGATCCACAATCAACAGCCATGGAAGCAGCAGTCAAGAAATCAAAAGACACATTGCATTGGGCAATTCTGCTGCAAAGGACCTCTTCAAAGTGTTGAAGAGCAAAGGTGTCACCCATGTCACCCTGAAGACTAAGGTGCACCTGACCCAAGCCATGGTATTTTCAGTCACATCATATGCATGTGAAAGCTGGACAATGAATAAGGAACACTGAAGAAGAGTGACGCCTTTGAATTGTGGTGTTGGCGAAGAATATTGAATATACCATGGACTGTCAAAAGAATGAACAAATCTGCCTTGGAAGAAGTACAACCAGAATGCTCCTTAGAAGCAAGGATGGCGAGACTGTGTCTTATGTACTTTGGACATGTTGTCAGGAGGGATCAGTCCCTGGAGAAAGACATCATGCTTGGAAGAGTACAGGGTCAGCGGAAAAGAGGAAGACCCTCAACGAGGTGGATTGACACAGTGGCTGCAAAATGAGCTCAAGCATAACAACGATTGTAAGGATGGTGCAGGACCGGGTAGTGTTTCCTTCTGTTGTGCATAGGGTCGCTTTGAGTCAGAACTGACTCGACGGCACCTAACAGCAACAGCAACAAGATATGCATGTGAAAGCTGGACAATGAATAAGGAAGACCGAAGAAGAACTGATGCCTTTCAGTTGTGGTGTTGGCAAAGAATATTGAATATACCATGGACTGCCAAAAGAATGAACAAATCTGCCTTGGAAGAAGTGCAACCAGAATGCTCCTTAGAAGCAAGGATGGCGAGACTGTGTCTTATGTACTTTGGACATGTTGTCAGGAGGGATCAGTCCCTGGAGAAAGACATCATGCTTGGAAGAGTACAGGGTCAGCGGAAAAGAGGAAGACCCTTAGCAAGGTAGATTGACACGTGCCTGTGACAATGAGCTCAAGGATAACAATGATTGTAAGGATGGCTCAGGACCAGGCAGTGTTTCCTTCTGTTGTGCATAGGGTCACTATGAATCGGAAACAACCCGATGGCACCTAACAACAACAGCAATCTCCATTAGAGTTGTTTCTCTTTGTGTTGTATACACATAAGCCACAGAAGTTATATAGCAGTGAACACTCATTGAACATTAACTATGTAATAGCATTCTTTTCTGCTCTTTACATGAATTATTTCACTTACCCCATCATATCAGGAGCATGAAACTTGCACTATTATTATCCCAAGTTCACAGATGAGGAAACTGACGTGCTAGGGGTAGGTTGCCTATAGTCACGTGGCTAGTTAATAATGGAGTCAGGATTCAATTCCAGTCAATCTAACCCTGGATAACCAGTCTTTTTATTTTAAATAAATGGCTTTATTGAGATATAATTGACATAAAATAAGCTGCATATATTTGAAATATAAGATTTGTTAAGTTTTGACATATGCATCCACACTTAAAACCATCACCACAAGCTAGATAATGAATGTATCTGTCATATCCAAGGTTTTCTCATGCCCTCTGATGAGCTCTCTGTGTCTATAGACTAGCTCGCATTTTCCAGAGTTTTATATAATGGAACTATCTGATATGAATTCTTTTTGTGTTTTTTGGATTTTTTTTCACTCAACATAATTATTTTGAAATTCATCCATGCCACTGCATGTATCAATAGTTTGTTCCATTTTATCATGGTCTTGTATTCTGTTGTTTCTGCATTCACCTGTTGATGGGTATTTGGGTTGTTTCCAGTTTTTGCCTATTAGAAATGAAGCTTCTGTGAACATTCAGGTACAAGCCTGTGTATGACCATATGCTTAGTTATCTCTCGGGTAAATACTTCGAGTGGAATGGCTGAAAAATATGTTAAATATATGTTTAACTTTTAAAGAAACTGCCAAACTGTAATCCAAAGCAGTGAATGAAAGTTCAGTTTCTCTACATCTTTAACACTTGGTATAGTCAGTCTTTTTAATTTTATACATTTTAATAGGCATATAATGGTATCTCATTGTGATTTTAATTGGCATGTCCCTAATGACTAACAGTGTTGATTATCTTTGATTTGCTTATATACCACTAAAATATCTTCCATTCGAGTAGTGTTAGCATTATATATCTTTTTTCATCCTGCTACTTTTAATATATTGGTGTCTTTATATTTAAATCAAATTTCTTGTAGGCAGCATATAGTTGGGCCTTGCCTTTTTATCCGTTCTCACGGTCTCTGCCTATAGGGCTGCTCAGATCATTTACATTTAGTGTGATTATTGGTATGATTAGGTTTAAGTCTAACATCTTGCTGTTTGTTTTCTATTTGTCCCACCTTTTGTTGCTCTTTTTCCTTTTTTTATGCATTTCTTTGGATTGAGTATTTTTTTTATGATCCCACTCTATATCCTTTGTTGGCTCATTAACCGTGCCTCTTTGTTTTATTATTTTAGGGTTGATTTCAGGTTTATTGTATATAAATTTAACTGAACATAATCTTCTATCAAGTGACATTCTACCACTTCGTATGTGTTATAAGAACTTTATAATAGTATACTTTCATTTCTACCTTCCCAGCCTTTATGCCCTTATTGTCATGTATTTTATTTATACATATGTCATAAACCCTGTATTAAATTGTTGTAATTTTACTTAAACAGTAAAGTATCTTTTAAAAAGAAAATAATTTTATATATTTACCTATGTATTTATGATTTATTTATGATATCCAGAGTCCTTTATTCTTTTGTGTAAAAATGTGCTATTGTTTTTCTTCTTCCTGAAAGATTTCCTTTAAGATGTCTTGTTGTGAAAGTCTGCTAGTGAGGAATTCTTTCAGCTTTGGTACACCTGAATATGTCTTTATTTTGCCTTTAGTTTGAAAGATATTTTAACTGAATGCAGGATTCTAGATGTACAGAATTTTAGATTTACTTTAGTATTTTACAGATATTGTACCACGGACTTCTCATTTGCATTGTTTCCAACAAGAAATCTGTATAGAACACCTTTTCTTCTCTCACTCTTAAGATTTTCTCTATAACTGGTTTTGTGAAGTTTGATTATGATGTGCCTTGGTTTAGTTTTCTTCATGTTTCTTATGCTTGAGGCACATTGAACTCCCTGAATTTGGTAAAAATTGGAGACTTTTCAGGAATTATCTTCTCCAGTATTTATTGTGTCTGCCCCCTTTCTTTTTCCCATTAGGAACCCTTATTACACATGCTCTTTCAATTTTTTAAAACATTGTTGTTTTTTTTCTTTGCATATTTCATTTTGGATATTTTCTGTTGCTTCATCTTCAAACTCATTCATCGTTTCCACTGCAATGTATAAAAAAAAAAAAAATTTTGCTGTTAATTCCAGCCAGTGCATTTTTCAGTGCAAACATTGTATTTTTCTTATCTCTAGAAGTTTGATTTGTGTCTTCTGTATATCTTTGATCTCTAGTTAACTTCTTGAACATCTGGAATGCAATTAGAATAACTGTTTTAATGTCCTTTTCTGCTAATTCTAACATGTGTGTCAGCTCTAGGTTGGTTCCAATTGACCGATTATTTGCCTCATTTTACTGCTGAATGGTTGAGGGAGACCATGTATGGATTCCAGGGTTCTCACTTTGTACGGTCGTCTCCTTCTAGTTTTCTGTCTTGAATCCAGCTGCGTTGGTCTTCCCAGACTCGCACCTCCATTTCCTCTATTTGTAAAGTCCACTTGGCTCCTCCTGAGCTCCCCCTTGCTGCACTGTGATCAAGAATCTCTCCCAAAGCAGTAAGCTAAGGAAATTGTTGGGCACACCTCATTTGTTTCCTATATGTCTGGGGCCACTTGCCTTCATTGCATGATGTCCAGTGTCTTGAGTACATTCAGATGAAAAGGTAAATATAAACTCTGTTACTCCATCTGAGTGGAAGTAAAAGTCCCTCTGAGCCCTTGTTCCTAATTAAGAAGAACTTCCAGTGGTTTCTGGCATGATCTACAGGGTGTGGTTGGCCAGTCATTGGGATATAGTGAAATATAAAATTCCTTAATTTGATATAAAAGGGTTTTTTTTTTAATTATCTTTTAGCCAAATGTGTTGACATATCTTTTGATTTTGAACCAACGTGACTAAACCTACTTTAGTGCTTCCACCTTCAAATCATAGATTGATAATTTGATTGATAACTGATAAAAAGCTATTACCCATTTCAGACCTTAGACCAACTCAGAGTCACAATCTTCTTGGTACTCACATATTTGTTCTTTTTGTTTGTTTTGTTTTGTTTTTTTGACTGTTTTCCCTGCTCCTTAAGTTCTTATGCCTAACTGCCATTCTAAATTATTGAAGGAAAAAACAGAACTATTAAATAGAGTATAGGTGACTAGTCAAGACATTTGATCATTAATCAGTTGTTCCTAGCTTGTATCTGCCCAGAAAAAGATAGTAACAATGATAGTAATAAATAATAGCTAGCATTAATTGAGGGTTATATTGTGGTAGAAAATCTTCTAAGCACTTTACTTTTATTAAATCATTTAATCATTACAACGTCCATATATTAATTTTACTATTATTTTCTCAATTTTATAAATAGGAACCTTAGTCATTGAGAAGATACAAAAATTGTCCAAGGTCACATAGCTAGTTAAAGGGGCCAAGGTCAGGATTCAAACCAGGAAACCCTGTCCCAGAGGTCAGGATCTTACCCACTCTGCTGTGTTACTTCCCTTCTACCCAGGCTCTCTGAATCTTAGAATTTACATCTGCCTTGAATCCTATTTTTTTCCCTGAGTTTCTTATGTACTTTACTCTGACTTTCAGTTTGTAAGATGTGGGGACTTCTAACTGGTTTGCTGACATATTACCTAGAATGTTGGATATTTTCTTGACTTTCTTGATCCCAACCTCCAATCTTCCCTTGCTGCTCCCCAGCCACCAACCCAGGCACTTGTAAATGCACCCTCGGCCCATACTTTTCTTATTCTCAGTTCTGTTCATTCAGAACTATTTAGGTAATGTTGTTACTAGCTGTTGTCGAGTTGGCCCCTGATTCATGACAACACCATGCACAATGGAACAAAATGCTGCCCAGTCCTGCAGTATCCCCATGATAGTTTGGGATTAGACTGTTGTGATCCATAGGGTTTTCACTGGCTGATTTTTGGAAGTAAATCACCAGGCCTTTCTTTCTAGTCCATCTTAGTCTGGACAGGCTACTGGAACCTGTTCAGCATTATAACAATGCAAGCCACCACTGACAGACCAAGTGATGGCTGTGCATAAAATGCATTGGCTGGGAATCGAACCCGGGTTTCCCACATGGAAGGCAAGAATTCTACTACTGAACCACCATTGTTTCATTTGAGCAATACCTTTTAGTAAATTATCACAGCCTCTGCCCACCTATTCTTCGCTTTAGCAGTGGTGCTTTATTTTGAATAGCAGTGAGACAGCAGGAGCAGGGAGATGCGACTCTTCCAGGGGAACTTTGCAATGCCCAAACCTGATACATGTGGCTCCAGGGTCCCTCACATCCCTCTTGCCAGCTTACAAGGGGCTCATCAGGCTGTTTTCCAAGTAACTGTCTTTCCTATTTGTGGACACATATGTCCTTAAAACAAGGTTGTTGAATTTAATAACACTTTCTGGAAGATTTGGGAGAAAAGAAGTACTACACTGACAGTGACTAGTTTCAGGACCTCACGTTCAATCTTGAACTCCTTCCAACTCTTGGAAGGTGTCATATAGTGGTGATGTGGTAGCTGAGGCAAAGAGGGGCATCTCCATCACCACTGGTAGGTCAGAATCTCCAGCCAGCACCATACCTCATAGTCCTGGTTCCCTACTCTTTGGCTCCACAGTGAAAAGAAAGTTTTCCCTTCTCCCTCCAAAGCCCACTGGAGTTCCCATCTCAGGATGATTGTCTGGGGGAGCATTCCTTTCCTTCAAGAGAAATTTCCACCTGTACCAAGAGAATGTGGCCTGACCGCCTGGCCCGTGTGAAAGCAACCTCTGTGTTCTACAGGACATTGCCCAAGTCTGGCTAAGCCTCTGTAACATCGTCTTTGGGGTACGGAAATCCAGCCCAGGTTGCCTGCATCAAACCCAGCAGGCCTCCCTATTCCTCCTTTTGTGTATGCTCTCCTAATTTCCTATGGGCAAATGCTTGGGAAAAAAAAAAAAGATGCACATATCTCCTGAGGGCAGGTGATCAGGTGATCGTCGTCAGGCCTGGGGCAGCATAAATTTTGATTTAGCAGGGAGAATTCATTTAACTCCTCAGAGATTTTAGATCTGCAAAAGACTTGCCAAAGTTAAGTGACTAACAAGAACGCGTGCCATCTCAAGCTGAAGCGACTGCTTTTGGGTTATTTCACAGGATCAGGGCTTTCCCAAGAAGAGTGAGTAGGCGCTTGCACTATATCGCATGGATTTAAAAGCTCACCAAAGTGACGCTTTCCAGAACTAAAGGATATTTTGCCAGACAGTTATAATCCCATTGCAGATGTGTCTGGCAGAGCCCCCAAATGGCGGATTTGCAGCTTCATTTTGAGATACGTTGTCTATCAAACAAACCTATTTAATATGGGCCTCTTTTTTTTTAAGTGAAATTATTTTGAATGTTTCTGCCTTAGTTTCCTAGAGTTGCTGTAGCAGAAATACCACAAGTGGGTGGCTTTAAAGAACAGAGATTTATTTTCTCAGAGTCTAAAAGGCTGTTGTTGTTTTTAGGTACCACTGAGTCTGTTTTGATTCATAGCAAGCCTGGGTACAACAGAATGAACCATTTCCCAGTCCTGCACCATCCTCACAATTGTTGCTAAGTTCGAGCCCAGTATTGCAGCCACCTCTTGTTGAGGGTCTTCCTCTTGTGCACTGACCCTCTACTTTACCAAGTATGGTGTCCTTCTCTGGGGACTGGTCCCTCCTGATAACATGTCCAAAGTACATGAGACAAAGTCTTGCCATCCTCTCTTCTAAAGAGCATTCTTGCTGAACTTCTTCCAAGACAGACTTGTTTGTTCTTCTGGCAGCCCATGGTATATTCAATATTCTTCACCAACACCTTAATTCAGAGGCATCAATTCTTCTTTGGTCTTCCTTATTCATCGTCTAGCTTTCGCAGGCATATGAGGTGATCGAAAATACCAGGGCTTGGGTCAGGCACACCTTAGTCTTCAAGGTGACTTCTTTGCTTTTTTAATACTTTAAAGAGATCTTTTGCAGCAAATTTGCCCAATGCAATATGTCATTTGATTTCTTGACTGCTGCTTCTGTGGGCATTGATTGTGGATCCAAGTAAAATGAAATCCTTCACAATTTAAATACAGAAGTCCAAATTCAGGGCACTGGCCCTAAAGGAAGCCTCTCTGTGGGCTCTGAAGGAAGATCTTTGTCTCCTTCAGCCTCTATACTGTATTTTTGCCCAATTAACACGTACGTTCTACATTTGTTTGCCAACTGCTCCCTTTCCTCGTGAGGTATTTTTGTAAGTGCCACTATGCCAGTTTTACATGTTCCTACAAAAAAATTAATTAGCATAGTACGCTTATGAAAATACCTCATGGGGTAGCGGGCAGCAGTTAGCAAACAAAGGTAAAAGGTGTGTGTTATGTGCATAAAAATGTAAAAACACTGGTAACCCCCGCGTTCCTCAGTTCCTTGGCAATATTCAGGAGGCATCTATCCTCCTCAAGTTGTGCTTCTTTGTGTCTCCGTGTCTCTATGCTGCTCTTTATATCACTCAGAAGTGATTAGCTTTAAGGCACACCCTGTACAGATATGGCCTCATTAACATAACAAAGAAAACCCTTTTTCCAAATAGGATTACCTCCACAGGTATAGGGGTTAGGATTCCAACACATATATATTTTTCTTTAAGGGGGGTGGGCTGGGAGCACAGTTCAATCCATAACGGCTTCTAAAGTGGACACTGAAGCTTTGAAAAATTGAGCAAAATGCTTCAAGTTATAACGCGTCTGGAGTGGTGGTCAATAAACTTATGGCTTCCCAGGAAAAATAATGCGAATAGGGGACTCCTGGGTAAGCAATAGAACCACAGCCTCCTCCCCCTCTCAGCACACTGCAGGATGTTTCTGATGAGGTGAAAATTGCAGGTATAGCCAGGGGAAAAACACATTCAGAGGCGTAGGAGTTGGCTGTAAGGGAAAGGGCCTCCTAAAGAACCAGTGTGTTGAAGGTAGTCAGAATGCAAAAATTAGGGTCACCCACTCCAAATCAAATCAACAAATGCAAAAATCGGGATGGATGCATGTTAAAACCCACGGCTTTCGAGTGGATTCCAACTCATGGCGACCCCATAGGGTTTCCAAGGCTATAAATCTTTACGGAAGCAAACTGCCACATCATTCTCCCACGGAGTCACTGGTGGTTTCAAACTACCGACCTTTCAGTTAGCAGTTGAGTGCTTTAAACCCTGTGCCACCAGGGCTCCTTGGATGCACATTAATCCTGGTAGAAAGTAGAGATCAGACTCTAGGGGACATGGGCCTGGGGAACAGTCTTGAAATTAAGAGTCACAGTCTCGGGAGTTTGGGAAAAGGTCGCTAAACCTAATTCACCAATGCAAGAGAGCAGAGCTGGGTGCCCAGCCAATGTCAGGACCACCAGAAGAATGTCAGGGAAGGAAAGAAGCTGAAATTACAGGTTCAGAGATCAGGACAGACTAGAGACAGAGAGTTTCGCTTGGCTCAGCTAAGTGTGTCTTGAGGCACTTAAATCCCTACAGCCACTCAGCAGAAGCACCTGCTCTTCCCAGCTCTGTCTGGCGGGTTGTGGGGCCAGCCTGCTTGCTTCCCGGCAGGGTCCTGACACCAATCAATGGTGACCGCACCATCCCACACAGACGCCTCCGTGGAACAGAGGGCACTCTGTCGGGCAGATTCACTGTCAGCCTCTTATCTTACTCTTTGTCATAAGGCTCTTGTGTTTACCAGTGCATTAAATACGACCCTGCAATAGAAAATCCTCATTTCCATGCTTGAAATGTATTATCTAATCGCATATCTAGTTGACTTTTACTACATGCCTTTCATTCCTCTAAGTGAGGTAATTGACCTTTACTTTGCTACCCTGTGGACTCAAAGGCTAGACCACACTCTGCATTTGATATTTCCAGTCCTGTAGGAGAGGCAATTTCAATTTGCCTTTGTAACAGTGCTACTCTTCGGGCCCTCAAATGAAGGGAAACCTCAAGGCCCACGACGGTATTGTGGCAGCTATTGTCACCATCATGCAGCTTTTATGAGAAGAAACACAGGTCGCTTCATTTCTACTACCATCTCCATGAAATCCTAAGGACCATGGCCCATAAGACTTCTTGAACCTTCCGCCTTAGTTTCAGATGACATATGCACACTCCCTGCTTCCAGCAGTGGTGTTTAGAGATCAACAACATCCTTCAGATTTGGTTCAAGCACCTGAAAGTTTAAAATCGTTTCCACGGTACACAAACCGTGAGGAAATAATAATAATAATGTTATCGGCAAGATCTTAAGCTTTCTGTCAGCTAGGTATACCCAGAAATCTTCCGTGTGATAATTTAGCACTAGTGTTACCTACTGGGCAATGTTTCTTTTTGTTGTGTTGTGTATGGAGTTTGTATGAGTTGGAACTGACTTGAAGGCGCCTAATAGCAACAACAGCAGTGTTACCTAGAATACTGCAGGTCAGACATTAGGAAGCATTAGTTCTCTCTACTGCCCCATTAGCTCTCCTTTCCACAGCCAAAATGGTAACAATAATGAGGAAGATGCTGCTAATGATGGGAATGGTGATAATGATAGTAAACCCTTAACATGTTCCAGGCACTGTTTTAAGGGGCTCTTGAGCTGTTGGCTGCTAACCAAAAGGTCGGTGGTTTGAACCCAGCAGCCACTCCATGGAGAAAAGACCTGGCAATCTACTCCCATGAAGATTATAGCTGAGGAAACCCCGAGGATCAGTTCTAGTCTGTCGCGTTGTGTCACTAAGGGTTGTAATCGACTTGACCACATGCAACAACAGCCACAGGCATGGTTTTAAAACACTTTGAAGATAATAATTTATTGAATCTTCATAACGATCCTATGAGGTAGGTACCATTATTATTCAATTTTACAGATGAAGAAACTGGGGCACAGAAAAGTTAAGTAACCTACCCAAGGTCAAACTGCAAGCATGTGGTAGAGCCGGGATTCAAACTGAGTCATTTTGGACTTGGGAAACACAAGACCTGGATACAAGTTTGGATCCTAATACATTTGGGCACATTGTGCATATAATGAGGGTATTTCACTAACGACTGCCCTATTTCTAAGTGTTTTCAGGCTTGGTCAGTGCCTTGGCTTTCTAGGGCTGCCATAAGAACAGAAATTTATTGTCTCACAGTTCTGGAGGCTAGGAGTTCCTGTTAGGGCATTGGCCGTGTTGATTTCTTCCGAGGGCTCTGAGAAAGATAATGAGCCATGACTCTCTCCTAGCTTCTGGTAGATCCAGGCAGGTGTTCCTTGGCTTGCAGCTGCAGTCATCTTAAGTAAAAAGGGTCAGTTTATTTTACCAAATTATTTTTTTAATAAGCTTTGCATACCTTTAAAACTAGAATGTTTTAGTTGTTGTTAGGTGCTATTGAGTTGATTTCAACTCATAGTGAGTGACCTCAAGTAACAGAGTAGAACTGCTCCCATAGGGACCCTGGTGGCATAGTGGTTAACAACTACAACTGCTAAACAAAAGGTCAGCAGTTCAAATCCACCAGGTGCTCCATGGAAACCCTATGGAGCAGTTCTACTCTGTTCCTGTAGGGTCGCTATGAGTTGGAATCAACTCGACAGCAACAGGTTTGATTTTTAGTTTTTTTAATCTTTAGGAGAGGATGTTGCCAGGTCTTTCTCCTGTGGAGCTGCTGGGTGAATTCAAGCCACCGACCTTTTGGTTAGCAGCTGAGCACTTAACTGTTATAACACCAGGGCTTCTAGAACTGGAACGGACCTTAACATTGTCTAACGTATTCTAGTGCCCACTTCCTAGTGATAATATTTCTCCATTTGCCAATTCTAAATCCCTGGGAGAAGAATCTGATTGGCTCAACTCCTCTTTTGAAGCCAAGAGCCAAGTCTTGGGATGCTGACCAGTCTATAAAATGACTGCTTTGGGGTCAGGCACTATGTTTACCTCAATCAGCCCAGGAGGTGGGCAGTTAGAGAGAAATAGCATGGCATATTCTGTTGCCAACCCAGCAGCAGCTGTGGTCAGGTGTGTTTGTTGGGATTCTTTTGGTCTCAAGTGATAGAAAAACAATTCAAACTAGTTTAAACAAAATAGAAAATATTTTGGCTGATGTAACTAGGAATCCAGGAAACAGCTAGATTCAGACAGGCCAAATCCCATTGCTACACAAAGTCATCAGGACATTGTTGCTGTCTCTTGGTTTTACTCTCCTCTTACTTGACTTCATTCTAAGGCAGAATTCTCCATGTTGTGCCCAAGATGGCCATGAGCAGCTCCAAGCTTACCTGCTCCCAGTTTAGCAATAGTGTAAAAAAAGGGCTTTTATTTCCCACAATTTCACAGAGGCCCCATGGCCAGTATTCACACAGTTTGGGTCATGTTCCCGTCTTTGAACCTATTCTTGTGCGAGGGAAGATAGAATGACTTGATCTACTGAGCCTGGCTTCTCTGCTCACCCCTGGAGCTGGAAATTGAAATCTCTTACCTGAATCACTTTGCCTGAGAATGGTGAGGGGTGGTAGTTTCTCAAAGGGTTGTTCCCAAAGAAGGAAGAAGGGATTTCGGGCATGCAAAGACAGGCACACTCACTACAATATGTACATTGCCCAAAGGAATGGTATGTCAGGCAGCCAATGTGGGGCATTTTTCAAGTACACACCGAACTCTTCACTTCCGAAGAAATTAACCCCAGGAAGCCAGCCTAAGCTGCCCAAAGTGAAGCAGCTAGTTAGTGACTGAACCCAGGAGGTCTCCTAATCATATATCATTTGACTGTAAAATGTGAACTTGATCCATATTCAATCATTTTAAATTTCACTTTTCATTAAAATATTCACACGTTTGCAGACTTCCACCTCTGAGTGTTTAGCCACAGAGATTGCAGGCCGTTGACTATTATTACAACGGTGTTGATAAATCCAGTACTGCTATATGGTTATTTTTTCTAATCCTACTCTTGGATCTTTTCAGAACTCATTGTCATTCTTCATTTCTATTTTCAGGCTTCTTTGTTTCTTAGCTTTAATGCCTTTGTTTCTAATCTTAAGTGGCACAGTTCCAGTCATGGGGTCACAGCAAGCAAGATCAGGCCTCCTTGGGAGGGCTGGTTGTTTCTTTTTTCTTTCTCTCTCTTTAAAACTTCAACTTTTCCAAGGCTTGTTACCAAAAGTAGGCCACCAAATAAGGGGAAAAAAACCAAGGCCTTGCTAGGTGCACGGTTCTCCATTCGATATTACTTTATTTCTCAGAAAAGGGAGAATTAGAAGAAAGCTATTTCCCCTGATTTTCCATATCACCCACAGGAATCTAATTCAATTTCCTCTCAAATTCTGTAGTGAAAACTAAAGAGTAGAAAACAAGGTTGCTGAAGAGAAATAAGATTCTTCTGCATAGACTTGACTTGTTTATTCCTAGTCATATGTTATTTGTTCAGCCTGGCCCATTTTTAATCAGACTATGATCTAACTATTCTGAAGAAATTAAGTGGCCAGGTGTACATATTTAAGAGACCTCAAAAATTTACCTGGCAATCTAATCTGCTAAAGGAATACTACCCTGTCTGATGGTTGTTTATCAGCCCCCTGTCCAGAGCCTTACTAAACTCTGTGCCTTTGCAGAAAGCAAGAGAACATTTGGTTTATGCCTGCTCCATTTTTCTTTTATCTTGGTTACCCCTACAAAAAGTCAAATTTTATTTTTTTAATGTCTTTAAATTGTGTTATTCTTTTATTTTAATACAAGGAAGTATATAAAAATAATTGTGATATAGTCCACATCAGATTGGAAATAAAAACCTAGGTACCTAGGTGAAAGAAATATTTCATTTTAGTGGTTCTATAGAGAGAAAAAAATAAAAAGAAATGTCACATAGCAGTTGGTTACAGTATACCACAGAATGGATGAGTATGTGTGAAAAGTAACTTGAATATGTCCAAAATCTTTATAATTGCTTCTTGTACCAGGAATGTGTTCAGCCTCCAGTAACAGGAAATGTGACCACCTTAAAGAGAATGTGTGTCTCTGTGTGTGTACTTTAAGGGCGAACACATAAGGAAGTCGGCAGGCCAGGGCTCATACAATTGTGCAAGAACGTCAGCAGGGCTGGTCTCCTTCTGGACTCCTGCTTCACCAAGGGTAAACAAGACTTTCATTCTCATGGCTCGAGAAGACTGAAGCCCCTCCAGCATTTCAGTATGGATCCCAGACTAGAAAAAAAGAGGGAAATAGAAAGGGACAAATGCCAAAAAGCTAAAGAGACATTTTGATTTAATCTGTTGCTTTTAAAAAGCTTACCTAAAGGTCCTACTCAGTGACATCCGATCACATCTCATTGGTCAGAACTAGGCAGCATGGTTAACCTTAGAGGCAGGGCAGTCTGGGAAAATAAGGATATTAGTTTTCCCACCTGCATTATAGAT